>NC_037093.1:39574216-40823799 GCF_002994745.2 Rosa chinensis | reverse complement strand
AATTAGGGTAAAAAGTAAGAGCAGTTGTCGTTTACCGTCCAAATGACTAGTAAATGGGTAAGTGAAAATACGGGATGTTACACAAGTTGTATGGCTACTTCAACTCAAAGATCAATCGTTCAATCAAACAATAAGAGAGAGACAAGTATATTAAATTAGTTTCAAATTGCAACTGCCATTTCATCATTATTTTTTATTTTTGATAATTCCATAATTTCTTATTTCAAGTCACTTAACCTAAGAAAATTTAACCCAAAAAAAAAACCGCATAGTCCCATAGGTGCTATTCTCCAGGTCACAGCCCGACTAGAGCCTAGCATCTTTTAGAACCTTGGCTACTACTACTGCTACTGCTCTTGCTACTGCAAATGAAACTGCCATTAAACCAATGACACGTTTAGCAATAAAGAAGAAAAAGAAGTTTGATGAAGAACTCTGAGATTCTCTCTCTCAACAACATGTAAAAGGAAGGGCTACATTTTTTTTTTGAAAAGTAACATAAAGGGATTATTCTCATGAAAAAAAAAACATAAAGTTATTATTCTCAGAAAAAAAAAAGTAACATAAAGGGATTTGAAGTCAAAAGAAGTAGTTAAAGGTAAAAAAGTAAATTAACTAGTGACATGTAGCAAGTGGAGAGCAGAATGTCCTTATTTAGTCCTTATAAAGATATTAGAAGTAAAAAGAAGTAGTTAAGGGTAAAAAAATAAATTAACTCATGACATGTGGTAAGTGGAGAGCATATTGTTCTTATTTGTAAGATTTAGGACTAATTTGGGATTGTTGTGACTTTTTTTAAAAAAAAATGTTGCTGTTGTGTTGTGAGAATAATCAGCTGTGAATTAAATCAAGTTCGTGTTTGGTAAATAATACTTCTAAAAGTGTTGTCAGTACATAAAACAAGTTCAGAGCTTGTTTTAATTGATAGCAGCTTCTAAAAGCAACATTTAGGTTGCTTATAAAATCTGCTGCCAGTGACCTGTAATTTTCAATTAAATATGCTTTTTTATTTATTTACCAAATACAATAAAATATAAAATTTTAGACAAAAGATGATTTTTCTAAAAGCGAAGCAATCTCAAAATGGGCCTTAGTTCTTATATGTTTAATTCAATCTTTAAAGGATGTATTTGTTAAATCATCTTTTGTCAATAACTTATATGTAATTTGTTAAAAAATTAATTTGAAAATATTTTTAGATAAAATATTAGGCACACATTGAAAATATGAAACCAAAAGTCAATGAATTATATATATATATATATATATATATATATAATGCCTTGGAACCTCTCAAACCTAATTCAACTGTGGCTAGAGATATCTACAGTGAGACATCAACCACCATCTCGAACAACACTGACGGACATTGAAGGTTTAGTTAGTGATCAATAAGTTTATATTATCTTGGAAATTTCTTGTTTCTCTCTATCCCATTCTTTCTCTACACTTATTTTCTTCATATATAGCCCTTCTTGATATGGGCAAGTTCAAGATCGATTTTGGGGATTGCTTGCAGGGGAGAGCTTTTAATAAAGACTACTAAAATGAGGATTAGATCCACTTTTCGATTACATTACCGCAAATCAACCGTTAAATGTTTATGTATGCATGAGTAGATCATTTCTGAAAATTTTCTTCCCAATTGCTAATGATTAAGGTATCGAGCTAGATCAAATCGATGGACGAACCAAATCTGTCAAATTTGAATTATTCATGTTCATAATGATGAATCATAATTATGAATGCCTTAATGATTTTCACTTTGATTGAAAAATTGCATAAATGATCTATACATGAATATCTAAACATCTAACAGTTGATTTGAGGAAATGTGATCGAAAAGTGGATCTCTCAAGAAAATCCTCATTTTAATATATGATCGTCATTAGAAGCTCTCCCTTGCTTGCATTACTAGTGTTGAAGAAATTTATAAATTCTAGTGCCAAATCAAAGATTCATATAGTGGTTAGTTGGTTATGGATGGCCATATCTTTGCAGCGGTCAAGTTTGGTGGGTCAACAGTCGCAAGTTGGTAATGCGGAGCCGATGAATTGGTATAACATGATATAAAACACTTGGCACATGCCTCTAGGATTTTGAACACATACCTCCAAATAAGGGGCACCAAAGCCGCCGTATTGTTCTTTTTTCTTTTTTTGGCAAAATTATTGTTCCTTTGGTGGAAGTTCGGAACACCATAGGTGATCGAGCACCACAATTAGAGCTCAACGAGAGGTTGAAGAAAATCTTCACACCATTAACTTCACCGTCCACCTCGATGATTGCGCTAATGTGAATTTGGAGCTAGATTAGGTGCCATCTTGTTATGAGTCACTGGGAAATGTATCCTATTGAAACCAGGAATTGAGTGAAACTCACCGTTTAGATTAGTTATCTGGGGGAGAAGCTATCTTTGAGTTGTCTGCATGATGTGCACGTGGACAGGGTTCATTAGCGAGTAATTAATTTGCATTCATGTAACTAATTTTGTGTTAGGATTTTGTTAAGCTATGACTTGGATGATCAACACGTGTCAATCATCCAAACATCTACTAGTTGTATAAATAGTCGTTGTTAGGGTTTGAGCAGTAATGAATGAAATTACCATTTTCTTTCTTTTCCATTTTATTTCCTTTTCTCTCTTCTCTAGTCATTTGATTTAGGGTAAGACCTTATTAAGTGGTATCAGAGCTCTCGATCTCGAGAGCCATGGTGAAAGAAAAAGGCGCCAGGGGTGGTGGTCTGGCCCAAAGCTCGAGGGAGCTCTCTCATGTTGAGTTTGAGTTGCAGATACACAAAGATCACACGGTAGCTAAATTTGATGAGCTACAACCTCCATAAATGTGTACCAGGAGGCTATAAACTCATTTTGCACAGAAATGTTCAAGGAACTTCGATCCTTGAAGGGCACATCAACAGCTGCCAAAGATAGATTAGATGCTTATCTCTTAAAGTTTGGATCTTTACCTCCTTCACCGGTTTTAGCAGCGTAGCTGGATTCTGCATCTTCCACTCGTGTTATGACATCCTCAGGTGCTACATCTGGGGGTAAGGGTTCACAACCATCTAATCTTCAGTTTGACATGCTAGATAATGCACCTACTATAGCCCAAAGTGTGGGTAATGATATGGTTTCTTTTAGGATCAGTCTCAATCCCTCATGTGCTCTAATTACTAATGCTTCTGGTGCTATGTGTCTTCTGTCCAAACTGCTGAAATTGGGGATAAAAGGAACTATAGCTCTAGTAAAATCCCTGTTAGTGAGAGCCAACCCTCTACTCATTATTTTAGCACACTGTTTTGGGAACTTAGCCAATTCAGACTAATGGCTCTTACTTGGCCTCAAGCAGCCAACAACACAGTGACCCTTTCACCATGAGTTACTCTGGCCCTTACTCGATCTCATACTGTGATATCGGGGGTACATATGTTCCCTCAGACTTCACACTCTTATCTTGGCCCCAATTTGATCTCAACACCAATGGTTTCCCAGCTTAGTACTTATACATTACCCCTTCAATATACGACACATCCACTTTATTCCACCACCATGACCCCTACTCTTATGTTTACTTAACACCCTGGACCACACTATACTCACACCATACATCCTTATCACCCAATTCCTCAACCGTACATACATCCATAACAACCCACTGGGAACTTTGACCCCAATCTCCTGACCATGAAGCAGATGAAATTGGAATTCAGTATATTCAATGGAGGGGACTCAGTGGAATGGTTAAATAAGGCAGAACAAAATTTTGAATTTTACCAAATTCTAGAAGAGAGAAAGTTGGCTATTGCAACAATGCACCTAACTGAAAAAAGCTTCAGCTAGGTGGTTCATGTTCAAGCATGAGTTTCCACAGAGATGGCTTGGTCTTGTAGATCTCTTGATGAGAGAGTTTGGTGGTCATAATATTGTGGATTATCAAGTCTCACTAGCTAGGATGTCTCAGACTTGTACTGTTGAGCAATACATGGATTAGTTTACTAGATTACACAGGAGATCTCCAAGTTTTTCTCCACATGTACTTCTATCTTGCTTCATTGGTGGTTTGAAGGATAGTATTAAGGCCGATGTCAAAGCTCAAAAGCCTAGGACCCTCTATGAAGCCTGTGAATTGGCTAAGATATATGAACAAAGAGAGCTTAGCTTGAGACAACAAGCAAGATTGACTTATCCCAACAGAACGATTCAAAATAGGTTACACAATATACCTGCTAGAGCGCCTATACACCACCTCAAGCACCTCCAATTAGACCTCCAATTGCTCAGCCTCCTGTTGGGGGTGCAGACTTGGGAGGAAATAGAAGGCTAACTCAAGATGAGTATTAAGAAAGAAAAGCTAGATGAAATTTTCAAGCCAGGGCATAGTTGTAGGAGAGGACAACTCATGGTCATCGAGGTAGTCTAGGAAGAGATTGATGTGGCTACTGCTGAACCTCCATTACTTGAAGGAGTGGAAGAGTCCAACTTCAGATAGATGAAACTGAAAATCAAGATATTGAGTTGTAGGCCATGGGAGATGGTTCCAAGACTTCCACGCACTATGCAACTCAAAGGCATCATCAATCAAAAAAGGGGTCATGTAGTCATTAACTCAGGTGCATTCCACAACTTTATCCACCCTGCAGCTCTTTCTCGTTCTCAACACTTAGTGAAGCCTATCAAGCCCTTGAGAGTAAGGCTTGCTAGTGAAACAGTGATGCAAACCACATGGAAGGTTAGAGTTGAATTGTGCTTACAACAATTTACTTTTGTTGCTGATTTCTATGTATTACCTATTTCAGGTTGTGGGTTAGTATTAGGTGCAGTTTGGTTGAGGTCCTTAATTAGGCGATATTCTATGGAATTTTGACACCATGATTATGAAATTCCATGTTGAGGGACATAAGTATACCTTACAAGGAGAAACCAAACTCAAATCTGCTAGGGTAAGCTCCAAGGTAATGACCAAACTCTTGAAGAAGGAAAAAGAAGCAGTGCTAGTTCAACTGAGTTCAATGAAACCTTCACAGTCAGCTCCTAACATCTATCCTGAGATACAAAATCTTATCCAGAAATATGCTACAGTTTTTGACCAGCCAAGAACCTTACTTCCTGCCAGACCCCAAGACCATCATATTGAACTCCTCCCAAACATAGAGACCATACAGATACCCACATTTTCAGAAAACTGAAATAGAAAAGATAGTTCAGGAGTTGCTTGAGAGTGGAATTATCAGGCCGAGTGTAAGCCCTTTCTCTTCACCAGTGATTCTAGTTAAGAAGACAGATGGCACATGGAGGTTATGTATTGATTACAGGTCCTTGAATGTAATAACCGTGAAGAATAAGTACCCCATACCAGTGGTGGATGAGTTATTAGATGAGGTGCATGGAGCTATAATATTCACTAAGTTGGATTTAAGGTCAGGATACCATCAAATTAGGATGGCTGCTAATGACATTAACAAGACTGCCTTCAGAATTCACTCAGGGCATTATGAGTTTTTGGTCATGCCCTTTGGGCTGACTAATGCCCCATCTACATTTCAAGCAATGATGAATGAGGTCCTTAAAGACTACCTCCGAAAGTTTGTTCTAGTCTTCTTTGATGACATTTTGATCTACAGTGATATCTTAGAGTCTCATTTGCATAATTTGGAATTGGTATTTCAGAGGTTGCAACAACATTCCTTAACTGTTAAGGAAAGCAAGTGCAATTTTGGCATGACTCAAGTTGAGTATCTAGGACATGTGATAAATGCCTCAGGTGTAGCTGTGGATCCAACCAAGATAGAATGTATTAAGAATTGGCCGCAACCAAAAATATTGAAGCAAATAAGAGGTTTCCTAGGCCTTGCAGGATACTATAGAAATTATGTTAAGGTTTTTGGCATAATTGCCAAACCACTCACGAAAATGCTTAAGAAAGATAGCTTCCACTGGAATTCAGAAGCTGTCAAAGCATTTGAGGTTTTAAAACAAGCTCTAACGTCCACACCTATGCTAGCTATACCTAATTTTTCAAAGGAGTTTGTGATTGAGTGTGATGCATCAGATTTGGGAATTGAAGCGGAACTTTCCCAAGAGGGACATCTTATCGCTTACATGAGCAAGGCCTTAACACAAAGACATCTGGCCTTATCAGTTTATGATAAGGATATGCTGGCAGTAGTATCAGCTGTCTAACACTAGAGGCTATATTTGTTAGGCCACCATTTCAAAATATACATAGACCATAAAACCATTGAGCATTTTGGACAGAGAATCACAACTCCTGCACAGCAGAAATGGTTACTCAAACTCATGGGATATGACTACTCCATTCTATACAAGGTTGGTAAGAGTAATGTAGCTCCGGATGCACTGTCTAGAGAAGGTACACTAGCTACTCTGGGGGTGTCCACACCAGTTCATACCTATGTAGAAGAAATTCAGAAAGCTTGCAGTGCATATCCCACAACATCCGAGAATATTATACAATCATTGCAGTCTGACCCTAATAGTTGCAAACACTATTCCATGTCAAACTCTCAACTCCTCTACAAAGGTAGAGTTTTTGTCCCTAATTTTGATAGTTGGAGACAAAAGGTGATGGCTGAATTCCATGATGGCATTAGTAGGAGTCATGCAGGCAGCTCAAGAACATATGAAAGGTTAAAAAGAAACTTTGCTTGGCCAGGAATGCAAAAGGATATGAATAGATTTGTTGCAGCTTGTGAGGTTTGTCAAAGAAATTAGTATGAGACTCTCCTACCTCCAGGATTATTGCAGTCTTTAGCTATACCAGATAAAGCTTGGAGTGTCATTTCTATAGATTTTATAGAGGGGCTACCCAAGTCAGATGGCAACTCAGTCATTTGGGTGGTCATTGATAAACTCACAAAGTTTGCTAATTTCATTCCATTAAAGCACCCTTACACATCTGCCACACTAGCTCAAGTGTTTGTCCAGGAAGTCTTTAGACTATGGTATGCCGAAATCCATCATTTCTGACAGAGATCCCATTTTCTTAAGTTTATTTTGGGATGCCGTCTTCAATCTGCAGGGTACCAAGCTTAGCAAATCTGCAGCCTATCATCCCCTGACTGATAGGCAAACCGAAAATCTGAACATGAGCTTGGAGCAATATATGCACTGTGTTGCAGGTGACAAACCACACATTTGGGTTCAGGCACTTCCATGGGCAGAGTGGTGGTACAACACGGCACACCACTCATCTCTCAAAATGACACCCTTCAAGGCTTTATATGGCTATGATCCTCCTATCATAACACTTTACAATTCTGGTTCCACTTCAGTGGCTGAGGTGGATGCTCAATTGAAAGAAAGAGATGAAATGTTGGAAACCATCAAGAGAAACCTCCTACAGGCTCAAAATAGAATGAAAGGCTACTATGATAAGAAACATACAGAGAGAGAATTCCAGGTGGGAGATTGGGTTTATCTCAAACTGCAGAGACAATCTGTTAATGGTAGTGCTTTTCATAAACTGGCTGCCAAGTTCTATGGCCCGTTTCAAATCACTACAAGAATAGGGACCGTGGCCTACAAGTTACAGTTATCGGACTCAGCTAAGATGCATAATGTCTTCCACGTATCTTTGCTTAAGAAGAAAGTGGGCAGTTCATTACTTGTTGAGCCCCATCTCCTCAATGTGAAAGATACCTCAACTTCTAGGTGGACTCTTGAGAAGGTTCTACAAACCAGAATGGTGAAAAGAAAAGGAGAAGAAGCTACACAGTGGCTCATTCACTGGTTTGGCACTTCACCTGAAGAGGCCACTTGGGAATTTGCTCATGAGATTCTACAAAGGTATCCTAATTTCCAATTTTGAGAGCTCAAAACTTGAGGACAAGTTTTTATTGGAGAGGGCTGCAATGTT
Organism: Rosa chinensis; assembly: GCF_002994745.2. Classification (NCBI taxonomy): domain Eukaryota; kingdom Viridiplantae; phylum Streptophyta; class Magnoliopsida; order Rosales; family Rosaceae; genus Rosa; species Rosa chinensis. The sequence goes on along the minus strand of NC_037093.1, from coordinate 40,815,919 downwards.
ATGAGTCACTGGGAAACGTATCCTATTGAAACCAGGAATCTAGTGAAACTCACCGTTTAGATTAGTTAGCTGGGGGAGCAGCTATCTTTTAAGTCGTCCGCATGACGTGCACGTGGACAGGGTTCATTAGCGAGTAATTAATCTGCATTCATGTAACTAATTTTGTGTTAGGGTTTTGTTAAGCTATGACTTGGATGATCGACAGAGTTAATCATCCAGACATCTACTAGTTGTATAAAGAGTCATTGTTAGGGTTTGAGCAGTAATGAATGAAATTGCCATTTTCTTTCCTTCCCATTTTATTTCCTTTTCTCTCTTATCTAATCATTTGATTTGGGGTAAGACCCTATCACATCTCTTCGATTTGAGACACATGAGATTAAAAAGTGTATTTTTTCGCCAAAAACTCTAATACATCTCTATCTATTTTAATATAGCTCAGAGAAAATATCTCCAGATGACTGGACAGAATGATGGCTAAAATGAAAAGAATAGTGGCAAGTGCCAAGAAAATATAAATATAGAAATAAAGTCAAAAGGAAAAATACAAAAGGGTTATATAGCAACAGTACGTTAAGATTGCGATGTGCATGATATTGATATATATATATATATATATATATATATAGATATTTATGGACGGTTGGAATGTAGGAATGAATGATTATAAGTATATTTATATGCATGAGGTTAGCATTTGAAACCATTTACCACAAAATTAGTAGTCAAAAAAAAAAAAATTGGGACAAGAATACATAGCAGAATAAATTATTTTAACAGAAATATCACAAAGTCTACGAGATTAAGACCCTATTTTATAAAAAGGAAAAAATGGTATACTTGCGTACAGAATCATCTGCTGGAAAATATGTAGATAATAGGGTCTAGAAGCAAACCAAAACCAAATTCTCTAGAAGCATCTTGTTGTCAACATCATTCTTATAATTAGTTTATCTTTATGCAATTGAGGTCCTTATTCATTTCTCTCATGTATGCATTGACTTTCATCATCCAAAATCTATCAAATTTAGGGTAAGAGCAATCAAGCAAGGTGAAGCCATTTGTCACTCTATCATCTTAGAATAGAAGAAATTAAAAGGGAGAAAAAAATAAATTTCAACATCCTCACTTCAGCAAATTAAGCCTAAAAATCCAAAATGTCAATGGAGTATAGCACCTTCAAATTCGATTGATGAGAAATCTAGTGATAGGGAAATTTCAATTTTTTTTTCTCGCTTTATGGTACAAAGTTGTTGGAAAGAACAATAGCTAGAAGAGAAATTTGAAACGGATAAATAATAAACATAACACGTAAAGATGACTACTCATGTATTACATTCAGGGGCGAAACCTGAATTTGAAGTTTGGGAGGGGTTCGAGAAATAAAATTAAATTACTGGTCACACCCTCATCTTTTTCGGATTCGACAGTTCAGTCCCTCGTATCTTAATTTTGACAAGTAACTCCTCAAACATTCAAATTTCACACAATTTGGTCCAAAATGACCATTTTACCCCTCACTTCCTTTTTTTTTTTAATTTCTTCTCTCTTTTTTCTTTTGTTATTTTTTCTGCTCCCCTCTCACACTCTCTCTCTCGGCTCAGAAAGACGTCTTCTTCTTCTTCCTACTGCACTCGCTGACACCCCATACTCTACTCCACCATGGCCGTCATCCTCGCCGCCATCGTAATCTCTATGACCCTCCGCTCCGACCCCACTACCCAAACCCCTAAATCTGCCACACCCATCAGCCACGTCATCTCTCTCAGCGCCTCAAGAACTCTCCGGGCCTCTGGCTTCACCGTCATGGCGGCACTCCTCCAAATCTCGCCGGAGCTCTTCCGCTCCTCGCCGAACTCCACCATCTTCGCAATCGCCAACTCCCACATCTCCAACGCCTCTCTCCCTCCTCACCTCCTCAGAGACCTCCTTAAATACCACACCTCTCCAGTTAGGGTTTCGATCGAAGACCTGATGGAGAAGCCTCAAGGTTCTTGCTTGCTGACTCTGTACCAGAAAAAGAGCCTCGCGATCACGAGAATTGATCGGAAGAATCGGATGGTCCAGATCAACTGGGTTTGGGTCTCGCACCCGAATCTGTTTGTGGAAGGATCCGTTTCGATTCACGGCGTTCTTGGCCCCTTCGCGGTTGTGGATCCCAATTATGACGTCATTCACGCGCCTATGTGCGACTCCAATTTGAGTGTTGTTTCTGGTTCTGGTGGATTGAAGAAGAAGAAGAGCAATGTGGAATGTGGTCGAATTGTTCGGTTGCTGAGCTCAAAGGGGTTTGTGCCGTTTGCAATTGGGTTGCATTCTGTTCTTGATGGGATTCTTGAAGATGAGAGAAATGTAAGCTCTGTGACGATTTTTGTGCCACCAAGATTGGAGCTTGGAGCTCATCATCATCCTCGGGCTTTGCTTGAGAAGATTGTGAGGTTTCACATTGTGCCTCAGAGGCTTACACACAGGGAGCTTTCGGCCTTGCCTGCGAGGACTCTGCTCAGGACTATGGTTCATGATGATCAGCCTCTTTCTGAGCCGAGAGAGAGAGTGTGAGAGGGGAGCAGAAAAAATAACAAAAGAAAAAAGAGAGAAGAAATTAAAAAAAAAAAAGGAAGTGAGGGGTAAAATGGTCATTTTGGACCAAATTGTGTGAAATTTGAATGTTTGAGGAGTTACTTGTCAAAATTAAGATACGAGGGACTGAACTGTCGAATCCGAAAAAGAGGAGGGTGTGACCAGTAATTTGCCCAATAAAATTTATGAATATAAAATTTTATGGGTGAAATTAATATTTTTTATTTGAAAAACTAATTAATTATAGAGATCTAATTTTCAGCTCAACGATTTTGAATTTTTTTATAAATGAACCCAATATCAATAAGAATAAAGAACAAAATTATCACAAATATGAAAATTTTAATGCCTTGATAATGATTGATGATTCCATAAAGAATTGAGTAATGAATTATGTTTGGTTTAATAGCAATCAAACTTCATTGCAAGATCAAATTCAACAAAGGAAGTAATTAATAGGTGACTTCTATTGCAGTTATAGACCTGTAAATGAATCGGATTGGAGTGGATCGGCCTAAATCCAAATCTTTTTATTAATAAAAAAATTCAACTCGAACCTGCTCCGTTAACTCGGCAGATCGTTGATAGCTCAATCCAAATCCGTATCCATCAAATTAATGAATACTCGATCCGCTAATCCGATCCGTTTATAATTTTAAATATTTTTAAATTTTAAATAGTAATATTAAATTTATATCATGATATCTCATAAAATATTAATAAAATATTAAAACAACATGAAGAGTATCACTGAAAGTAGAATTACATTTTCGAAATATTTCCTACACCCGATAAATTAAGAGAGACGTTAGGAGATGTGTATGAGATTAATTATGCTTCTGCAACCTTCTTAGCTTTTTGGTAAACTAAACAAAGCCTTTATCAATAATGCTTCTTGGGTGATAGACTGATGGACTCTGTTTACGAAGATCGTCCCTTAGGTTTTTGCAAAAAAATTGTATTAAGATATTCTCAATATTTTATATTATATATTTTTCAAAAAATAATAATGTATTAATAATAAAATAATATTTTATTATTATGAAAACGGATCGGATCGACCTAAATCCGTATTTGATCCGTTAAATAAACGAGTTAACGGATTCGGATTATTAACCGATCAAAATTTTCAATCCAAACTCGTCCAATAGCCACGGATCTGGAGAGGGTCCCGATCAAAATCTGGTCCATTTACAAGTCCAACGCGATCTAGAAGTTACAGCCCAGGACGGCTGCAGACACCAAGCACCGCCATTCGCTTCACCCACGAGCACATCTCTGTAGAGCCAGTCAAACACCAGATCACCATCACTTTTGCCATCAGAAGCTTGAGAGAGAAATTTAGGCAGAGGTTTCGACAGAGAGGCCCATCTTCACCACCACAGTTTGGACCATAGAAGGAGACAAAGCCATCCTTCTAGATAGAAAGTACACGGCCTCCGCCAGCGTAGAGAGGAGGCGGAGGAGAGAGCTCTCTTTCGAGAGGCAGAAACATGTTTAGCAAAAAAAAAATCGGCTAAGGTTATATTTGATGTCATTTATCTTGTTGTATCAATTTGTTTTCAAATAACTATTCCTTATATAATCATTTTTGACCAGAAGTGTAGCTATAAAATATAGAAAGCACAAACGAGGTAGGGCATTTCATGAGAAAAGGGAAAACGACGGGGACCAAATAGCAAAAGCATGGAGGATGGATATAACCAGAGGCGGCAAAAGCCCTCATAGGCTCATATTTAGCGTTTCCTCATCAGATAATAAACCAGTAATTGAACGTTGAAACCTCAAATCTCTTCCTCTCATATTCAAACTCGAAGCCGTGCTATCCCCAACTGTCACTCTCAGGTACACTCTCTCTCTCTCTCTCTCTTAGTGTGCCCTTTGCTGCTCTGCGCTTTAGTTTTGATTTCTTCTGTCAAGCTTAAACCTTTACTTACTAACACTGTTGGGTTTATGAGAGCAATTGGCAAACCTAGTGATACTTATATAAATTATAAAGGTAAGTGATTGATACCATTGAAAATTGTGTGGGAAATAAGAAAAGCAAAATGCTTGCTGCTCATATGTCTAATGGTGTTTGATAAAATGCCTCAACCAACTTTCTTGAATGGTATTGCAAAATAATTTCACTAAGTTGATGGGATTCTGCATTCTGAGTTATTGGGTTCTTGCATATGTACAAGTTACAGATACCCATTTGGTTTCGACCCTTATAATGTAATTCTTCTTTCTTCTTATATCTTAATGTGCAGCGTCAGTGCAAAGTTAGTTTCTAAGTTCCATTATATGGTTATGTAATTGGGTAATTACTGGTTGAAACTCTGAACCTACTAAAGATGCCAGCATTAATCTCGTCAAGGTTGCTAATTTTCGGAGAGTCTCTGTCCTTCCACAAGTTTTCAAATGTGTCTAGGAATGCGTGGTTCGGCAGAAGTGTATGTAGTCTGAGTCTTGGAAGCCTTGGCTTCAAAAGTGATATTGAATCAGTAGATAAAAAGGAAACCAATGAAGTTACGCGGTTGAGTTCTTTGAAAGGGGTTCCCAAAAGTAAGGCCAAGGTGGTTAGAAGCAATGTAATCAAGGCAGCTGGGGCACACAGCTCTCTTGAAATAGAGTCAACTCTCTTTAATGCGAAATCATTTTCTGAGCTTGGTCTCCCTCCTTTGTTGATAGAGAGGTTAGAGAGTCAAGGCTTCAGGACTCCAACCGATGTTCAGTCCACCGCAATTCCAACGATTCTCAAAGATCATGATGTTGTGATTCAGTCTTACACGGGTTCGGGAAAAACATTAGCTTATCTTCTTCCTATCCTCTCTGAAGTAGGCCCCCTAAAGGAGAAAACATCTGATGGTGATGGTGAATATGGGAAGAGAACAGACATAGAAGCAGTTATTGTGGCTCCTTCCAGGGAGCTGGGCATGCAGATTGTAAGGGAGTTCGAAAAGATATTAGGACCTGCAAACAAGAAAATGGTTCAGCAGCTTGTAGGGGGTGCAAATCGATCAAGACAAGAAGAAGCACTTAAGAAGAATAAGCCTGCCATTGTTGTTGGGACACCAGGCAGGATTGCAGAGATTAGTGCAGCTGGGAAGCTTCACACCCACGGCTGCCGTTTCTTGGTCTTAGATGAGGTTGATCAACTGCTTTCTTTTAATTTTCGGGAGGACATGCACCGGATATTGGAACATGTAGGGAGGAAGTCCAGTGCAGAGTCACATGGACCAAAAGGCTCACTTGCCAAGCGAGCTGAGCGTCAGACTATTTTGGTTTCAGCAACAGTACCATTTTCAGTGATAAGGGCAGCCAGTAGCTGGGGGCGCGATCCACTTCTGGTCCAAGCCAAAAATGTCATTCCCCTTGATTCCATCTCACCCTCTGGACCCACTACATTGTCAGGACATTCAACCAGTACAAACTCAAACTCAAATTTGCAGGGTCATTCTGCAATAGAAAGCCTACCTCCATCTCTTAAACACTACTACTGTGTAACAAAGTTACAACACAAGGTTGATGCATTGAGAAGATGTGTTCATGCTCTGGATGCCAAATCTGTCATAGCCTTCATGAACCACACTCGGCAGCTAAAAGATACCGTCTTCAAGCTGGAGGCCCGTGGAATGACGGCGTCAGAGCTACATGGGGATCTTGGTAAACTTGGTAGGGCAACAACTATGAAAAAATTCAAAAAGGGGGAGGTGAGAATTCTGGTGACAAATGAACTTTCAGCAAGGGGATTGGATGTGGCAGAATGTGATCTTGTTGTCAATCTGGACTTACCCACTGACACGATTCATTATGCACATCGAGCTGGTCGGACTGGTCGTCTTGGCAGGAAGGGCACTGTGGTAACAATGTGCGAAGAATCAGAAGTTTTCGTTGTGAGGAAACTGCAGAAGCAGCTTGGCATTCCCATTCCAGCTTGTGAGTTTACAGAAGGCAAGCTTGTCATCACCGAAGAAGAGAAGGCTCAACCAGCTGTGAGGTGATATTACTGAACCACTTAGGGCATCCCTTGTATACCAAAAAATGCATTGTTGCAACACTCGGGTTAGTTAATATGGTTTCGTGTTAGAAATAAAATGGAATCAAAAGCAATAACAACTAGAACTATTCTAACTTCATCATAAAAGTCGAATTTAGTGACGATTTACTTTCATGTAGAACTAGATGTTATAAATGAAAGCTATTGACATGGAGGGGGAGAAAGTTCCAATCGCTGATTGTTTGATATATCTTTTTTCTTTTACTTTGCAGGGCATGAGAGCTATCCTTGAGCTGGTGATTTTCAAATTGCATTCCAGACTTCACACGTTTTGTTTTGCTGTTTGTTTATTTGTCTATCTGTGGTTAGGAATTTAGGATGATGGATGGTTGTATTTTCAAGGATGAGTTACCCTATTAAACCTTAATCAGCAACAGTAGCATATTACAAGTAAAAATATTGATTTCTCGCAATTGGCTGATGCATTTCGCCAAGGCTAGGACTTCAGCTCATAATCACTATATGCAACATTTTGTTCCCATCCCTTGCACCGGATGTGTTTGATCTGTTGATGTTAATACATGCCCCTTCACAAAACCTAATTTTCTCGACCCTGCCTTGCTCACTGACATTTGGAGAGACGCCTACTTGCCCTTGACTTCCTTAATTTATGTTCTATAATTAGACAAGGTCCTCATGAAAAGATCGACTCCCTTTATTAGAACACAGTAATGTCCTAGTGCAATGCATCACACAAAGAAAAAAAATGATTTGACTATAAATGTATATTCATTAGGAGAAACATTTATTCTCGATTCTTATTTCGTAAATACCTTTTTTACTTAGGCTTAGTTTGAGATTGATGTACTGTGAGAGGAAGCACTTTTAAACTTGCTGTGAGAGGAAGCACTTCCGAACTTGCTGTGAGAAGAAGCAGCTGAGGTGTTTGGTAAACTGTTTTGAAAAGTGCTGTGAGAACGAAAAGCAATTTCTAAGTGTTTGGTAAGTTGCAAGGCAAAAGTGTTTTGGCTGTGTATAATTACCAAAATGGGCATACATAGTAAGATATGCTACTAAAATACATAATTTTGTTTTTTAATTATGTAACCATACCAAACGAAAAAATTTCTCATGTATTATTTTTCTACCCTTGGTTGGACCGAATAAATTAAACCCTTCAATATGCATATTATGTTTTACTATTACACAAAATAAATATAGAATATTTGGATTAATTTCCCGACCATAGTTCAACGGGAACCATTACACAAAATAAATTAAAGTCACTTGAAATTTGCAACTAAATGGAACTAGTAGATGCATTCAGTAGACTTTGTGCAATTGCATTTCTTAACACCTCCATTTCCTGTCTTCCCGGACCACTACTAGAATTATGCCCTCAGACATCGGCCAAAAACCGATGAGAAAAAGAATCCTGACCGATGGTTATTACAAAACCATATGGAACCATCAACTTCAATTCCTATAAACTTTCACTGTAAGATGGTTATTACAAAACCATGAATTAGAATGTACCTCCAATTTTCTATGCAGCATTGCAACTAAACCATTGAGACCTAAAAGAGCTCAATGGATTGTACTCTGAGGTATCAAAATTCATGATCTATGTAGTTACAGGATTCCCTCATGGTATCGTAAAACATAACTTTAAAAAGCAAATGGACTGGAAATACAGTTTTGCTTATTTATTGATATAGATGTTGAAACAAACTGTAAAGGAACAATGTTACACAGTTTGCTTAGGCTATCATATTCCATCTTTCATGATAGTTTTAAAATTGAAGACGCTAATCTAAATTTTGATTAAGTTTTACATGTAAAGTGGCTGCTGCATTTCATGATCTGGACAGATTAGTAGTTGACTCTGGCTTTTTCTTCATTTGCTTTGAAGGACGGCTGCATAGAACCATGCATCTTCAGGCACAAATCTGGTTATTTTAGCTCTGCAAAATACCAGCTTGTCCTACAACATTTTCTGTTGTGAAGATAAGGTATTAAGAATCATTGCATTGTAGACTACTTTGAGATGCTAGGAGAAGGAATGAAGAAGGATACATATTTGCTGCTCGACTGGGGAACTCCCTTTCGGACCATACCGCTACCAGATTCTGTAAAGTGTCTAAGAAATTGCGGGTATTATGACCTTTAGCAAGTGAATTTGAATCTTGTGCGCATTCAAGAACGGAAAATTGAAGGATCCATCGAATGCAACAAACAGGAAATACTTTCCAGACTAAAAACTTGTCAGTAAACATGGACCTGATAAAGTGGAAGCTGAGTATCAAAAAATTGGAAGAGCAGAAAACTGATCAATTGAAATCAAACAATAATAAAAACAATGTGTTCTTCCATAAGAATCTCTCACACACAGACACAACTTTGCAGAACCTATCATTTGCAAAGTTGTTTGTGTGTGTGTGTGTGTGTGTGTGAGAGAGAGAGAGAGAGAGAGCAATTCACTAACCTCGCTGATATTTGGCATTTGAAAAACCCGAAGAAATAATAGCCAAAGAACCCAGTAAGCTTCAATATCACCCACTTGTTCAGTTGCAAGCTGATGTAAAAGTTTCTCAGACATTCTTTCCACAGCATATGAATCTTTGATTGCTTGAATAAGATTCAACCAAAATATAGAACCCGGGTCTGATTCCAGAACATCTAAACCTAGTGAGTCCATAGTTGGCGATGACAAACACCAGATATGTCTAAGAATCCTTGGGATTATTTCACTTAAAAGCACATCTGTGTTTAAAGAGCATTAAAAACTTTCGTCACATAAAAGCATCCTACACGAGTAATCTATAAATCAGTTTAATGCTGAACTAGCAAGAGAACAGAACTGGTTCCTCTTTTGTTAAATGGAAACATGTACTATTGGAAGGAAGAATGATTTCAAAAGGAGAAAGCACATAAATAAGAATAAGTTCTTCTTGCATTAAAACTATATTTCTAGTTGCAGTGCCTAAAATTATGACAGTTTTACCTACAGATCCAAGTCGAGATATACGAGAAAATGTTTCCCCAACAAACAGTAAGGTCCCCTGCATGTCACTTTTACGGAAGGCTCCTTCATCTAACAACTCCATATTCCCTTCTTCTGCTAGGGAAAGAAGCTGAACGGTAACTTGCTTGAAAATCAAACTATAGTACTTTGTCAATAATAAACAATATGAAGATAGTAATAAAAATGTTTGATCTCAATTGAGTAGGTATATGACATTTCTACCTCCATTAATTTTTGAAGTCAGATTTCCAGAACATTTAAGTATGTCTATCATCTAGCATACACTTTGCAGAAGCATACACAAGTTCATGAATTCAATTATCAGCAGAAGAGATTAAAGGATGCTATGATGAAAGTGAAGTGGGGCTCTCAATTGTGCTTTGTAAGGTATAGATGCAACAATCTGTGCCACTCTAGATACAGTTGACGTACTTGAGATTTTCATTTGTATAATCTTCAGACTGGAAAGAGCCGCCAAATTCTCTAGCCATCTGGAGCACCCCATAATTTTCAAGCAAGCAAAGCACAGGTAACCTGTGGTAATGGTAAAAATGTCAACGAATTGAAAATCAGCCACCAATGAATTCTGGACGCTACAAAGTAAAAACCAGATGGCAGACTAGAATAATTGGACCTCAGTTCTCAATCCATCCCTTTTAGTATTGGAGTGAACAGCATTGACATCAAGGTCACCACTTCTACTTCGCTGTAGATAAGGGACCAAAATCTGAACAACCTCGGTGGCAAGTCCATTAACAAAGAAAACATCATACACATGTTTCCGTGCTGAAAACGGGAAACAAGCAAGCCAATTGGAAGCGACATCTGCACGCAACAAGAGAGCATAACATATGAGATATATGCAGAAGCTCACCACTTCTGCCAAAACCTCCATTTGAATCGATACAATTCTCTACACACAGTGTAATCTGTTCACAATACATTACCTAAAAATTCTCAATATTCACAGCCAAATATACACAACGTCCTAATCTCTATTCTCTGCTAGGTCAAGTTTACTGGAAACAATTGAAAACTTTTAAGAGTTCTGATATTTCGAAAACCCGAAAATTAGAAGAAAGAGAAGTACCAGTCAACAAAACCCGAGCAAATGATCTGAATGCAGCTCCTCGGTAAAAAGCCTTCCACAACTCGCTTTTCTCCTCTCATCAGCTGAAGGAGCTTCAACACTAAGAACCTACACACCACAAAAATCGCAAAAGCATCAACTTTCAAGCTAGCTCCTCCTGAAACTTGCATGAATTAAACGACGCGTCGTACCTTCTCCCTGCACCGCTCGTCGATAGCACCTGCAAATTCCACATTCCACTTCAATCACTACGCAAAAATCAATTCTTTAAATCCAAGCAATCGGTCGGAATCTGAAAAGTCAAAAGTTCCTAGACTTGAAACGAAGATGAGAGTTTGGAAGTGAGGGACCTGAGAAGAGAGAAGGATCGAGAGGGAAGAGAAGAAAAGCGATGGAGTGAAGCGCGCAAATGGCTTGGTCTGCGTGCTTGGTGATGAGCTTGAAATGAGTTCTCAAAATTAAGCATGTTGACAGTTGTTAGTATATAGCAAGTAGGGATTGTTCTATCAGGGGATTGAGGGTGATCCTGTCATTTATACGTCAAGAAAAGAATATTAATTATAGAAATACAATATCTACGAAAATTACAAAGAATTAAGAGGGGATTTCGAAAGTTTGTGTCTAAATCTAACTACTAAATATTATACAAGTCATCAAACAAATCTGAATCAAAGTAGAAGTAGATGAATGGAGGAAGTAGAGATATAATTAACAACCATTAACACATTAAGCAGATTCTCAAACATAATTTCGAATCAAACATATCATAGAAAGAAATCAATCAAGAACAAACCATGAACGCATGCATAAGTTCTTATTACTTCCCTTAATTAGATTAACTAGATGAACGCACCATAATTAACCCTATTAATCATGCAAAGCTAGTGAGTGATCAATTCGCCAACAAAACACAATTAACACATTAAGAACATGTGGAAGTTTGATTGATTTAAGTAAAGACGACAAGTTAGAACGCTAATCTTATCATGCAAAGCTCATTGTTGATTTACCTAAGGAATTATAGGTTTTTCACTTGGCAATTAAGATCTAGAACGCTAGCATATCTTAATTTGGATGCAATTACATGCTTATAATTCTAAGTTGCGCACCAAAGAACATAATCACATAAAAGGTGGGATTGAAGCACAAAATCAACAAACAATCATGACATATATGAAACTGAAAATTATAATCTGAAAAACCTAAAACAAAACATGCTTCATGGTTATTGGAAATCAATCTTTAACATCCAAACTTTAATCTAACAAGAATTCGAAACATCCAAAATAACAAAATAAAAATCTGTTTTGAATTACAAGAAAAGAAAACCGAAATTAAACTAGAAAAGGACATGGTTACACTTTTGAAGATCTCAAGAACGCAAGAAAGCTTCAAAGGTGGTGGAGGCAAGATGAGGACCACGGCAAGGAGATGTTGATGGAGCTTGATCACGACTTCTTGACTTGAAGAGAGGATGATGAAATTTTGAAAGAGAAAATGGGAGGATTGCGTATTTGATTCAGGGTTTGATGATATTTTGAATGAGAGAATGTGTCCAGTGGTCGTTGTTGATGCTCCTATTTATAGGAGGATGGCAACTTAGTCTCCAAGTCTTCAAGATTGATCCACACAACATTAACCAATCAAATAATGCCACGTCAATTCTGCCATGTCACTCAACCAATCAAAAAGCTCCAGAATCAATCCCTAATATTTTGTTGCTGATTTTCCCATGATTTAATATGATTTTATTCACAATTTTCGGCCAAATATCTAGGCATGAACCTAGACAATGTATCTGGATGCATTTTGGACATTTTCTCCCTTAAATCTCTCCATGGCTTTATCCTTAACATCTCCCCTTGATTTTCTCTTGATTTTCACATTAATACTGCAAATTTTATTCTCTAATTTCAGCCAACATATCTTGAGGGAATTAAGGAACGAATCTCGACTTGTTTTGAGCTTTTTCTTGTTGCACAATCCCTTGAAACTCTCCCAAGATTTTCTCAACGTAATCTTCTTGATTATCACCTTGATTTTCACATTATCTCCATCATTTCCCATGCAAAAATCAGATTTAATCTCCCATAATATCTCCCATGTCATCTTCAAGCCATGTGGTCTCCTAATGCCTTCAGGTTTCCTAGCCTCATCAGGATTCCTAGTTGGACCAGGAAAACTCTATTTCCTCATTTCTGCATCTTTTTAGCTCATTTCCTGCGTTTGAAGTTCATTTCTACCTAAATACAACAAAGTAAGTTAGAAATGACATTGTTAAATGGATAACTAAGTAAAATGTAGGGAAAATGATACTAAAAACATAGAAAATATTACTCCGATCACTTGGACTTGTTTAATTCGGAGATCACTTCTCCGACCTTGTCAAGAACTCCGATTTCTCCTTCGCTTCGTCTTTTGGAGCCATTATCCATAGCTTCGTTGCTCTGCAACAATCTCAGAAGGACTACTCTCTGTTCGGTTTTCGCTGGAGAAGAACGAGTTACGGAGAAGCAAACATCCTAGACTTCTGGGGACTTAAGAAAAAGGCGATCTAAGAGAAGAGGATGGAGAACCAGGCACCGAAGAAGAGGAAGGAGGAGACGTGGAATGATAATGATAATGACGACAAAGAGAGATGAGCTCCTCAATTGGCAGGAAGTCCAATTTCATTAAACAACAGTGGTGAGTTCCTCCGTGTTTTCCCAAAGCAGCTTTTAAAAGCTACAAATTGTAGCTTCCCAACTTCAGCTTTACGGAGAAGCAATTCCACCCAAAAGCAGCTTTCAAAGATTTTACCAAACACCATGCTCTTGGCCCAAAAGCAGAAGCAGTCCCAAAAGCACTCCAGGAATCAATCCCAAACTAAGCCTTAATCCCTGCCCTTATTCCTAAACCCTAAACCCAAACCTAGGCCTCATCATATGGCCCTTGGGCCCTAAGCCCGCCCTAAGCCCGCCCGGCCCGTAGGGCCGAAGCCCGGCCCGGCCCTTCCATTAGGGCGGGCCGGCCCGACCCTTTTTATTTAGGGTAGGGTATGGGTCACACAAATAAAGCCCGGCCCTACCCTACGGCCCGGCCCGATTGAGCCCGTAAGGGCTAGGCCCGGCCCGGCCCTTAAAGCCCGGCCCTAACCCGGCCCTAAAATTTATATTTTATTTTTGTTATTTTCTATTACATGTGTTATATGTATAAAAGTAATAAAACTATGGAAGTGTAGAAAATTATTTCAATCTACCATATTAGGAAATGAGTCTTTTAAATTGAGCCATATTTTGAGAAGAAAAAAATAATTTTTTTTAAAGAATTAACCGTTAATTCGGCAAAAATGCCGCCGTTTTAATATAATCTTATGGGTATTTTAATATTTACCAATAATTACTGTTAACTAATTAACTGTAATAATTACAAAGCTATTATTTCAAATTGGACAATATATTCATGTAATACCAATTTTGAAATAAATCAAGTAATCAACATAACTAAAAATAATCAATTGGTCGAGTTGAAACCTTTTTACCAATGTAATGTTAACTTCTTAATGAGCAAAATGGGGGACGAAATGGAATTTTTTAAAATGAACCGCTGGATGTTGTTTGCATATGAATATATGTTAGTGGTAGAAATTTCAACAATTTCCGCATTCGGTTGGACCTCGATCTACCCGGTCAACTCAATACCCTAAATAGAACATAAAACAAATATGTTCTTAACCAGTCCTTGGCAATTCACTTTTTTCGATCTTTCATCTCCCACACTCTCATGGGTAGGGGGTCTACTTATGGATGTCAAAATTCCGCAACGTTTGTCCGCGCATGGTGCCGCTCCCCTTAGGGAAGTTTGCTTGTGCAAAGCGTTGACCACTCCATTAGGTGCCTTATTCACGGCGCATTGGCCTAATTTCTTTACACAATACCTATCACTATTGTATAAACATATAAGAATTTTCAGATTGATCGATTTTCATTTCAAAATTTTTGGATCGCACATAATCCTTATATGTCTTGTAATGTAGTATAACTAGTCTATTAGGCTTGTTACCCTCCATGAGCAAAATGAGGGACGAAATGAAATTTTTTAAAATGAACCGTTGGATGTTGTTTTCATATGAATATATGTTAGTGGTAGAAATTTCAACAATTTCCGCATTCGGTTGGACCTCGATCTACCCGGTCAACTCAATACCCTAAATAGAACATAAAACAAATATGTTCTTAACCAGTCCTTGGCAATTCACTTTTTTCGATCTTTCATCTCCCACACTCTCATGGGTAGGGGGTCTACTTATGGATGTCAAAATTCCGCAACGTTTGTCCGCGCATGGTGCCGCTCCCCTTAGGGAAGTTTGCTTGTGCAAAGCGTTGACCGCTCCATTAGGTGCCTCATTCACGGCGGATTGGCCTAATTTCTTTACACAATACCTATCACTATTGTATAAACATATAAGAATTTTCAGATTGATCGATTTTCATTTCAAAATTTTTGGATCGCACATAATCCTTATATGTCTTGTAATGTAGTATAACTAGTCTATTAGGCTTGTTACCCTCCATGAGCAAAATGGGGGACGAAATGGAATTTTTTAAAATGAACCACTGGATGTTGTTTTCATATGAATATATGTTAGTGGTAGAAATTTCAACAATTTCCGCATTCGGTTGGATCTCGATCTACCCGGTCAACTCAATACCCTTAATAGAACATAAAACAAATATGCTCTTAACCGGTCCTTGGCAATTCACTTTTTTCGATCTTTCAGCTCCCACACTCTCATGGGTAGGGGCTCCATTTATGGATGTCAAAATTCCGCAACGTTTGTCCGCGCATGGTGCCGCTCCCCTTAGGGAAGTTTGCTTGTGCAAAGCGTTGACCGCTACGTTGGACGCCTTATTCACGGCGGATCGGCCTAATTTCTTTACACAATACCTATCAATGTTGTATAAACATATGAGAATTTTCAGATTGGTCGATTTTCATTTCAAAATTTTTGGGTCTCACATAATCCTTATATGCCTTGTAATGTAGTATAACTAGTTTATTAGGCTTGTTACCCTCCATGAGCAAAATGGGGGACGAAATGGAATTTTTTAAAATGAACCGCTGGATGTTGTTTTCATATGAATATATGTTAGTGGTAGAAATTTCAGCAATTTCCGCCTTCGGTTGGACCTCGATCTACCCGGTCAACTCAATACCCTAAATAGAACATAAAACAAATATACTCTTAATCGGTCCTTGGCAATTCATTTTTTTCGATCTTTCAGCTCCCACACTCTCATGGGTAGGGGGTCTACTTACGGATGTCAAAATTCCGCAACGTTTGTCCGCGCATGGGGCCTCTCCCCTTAGGGAAGTTTGCTTGTGCAAAGCGTTGACCGCTACTTTGGACGCCTTATTCACGGCGGATCGGCCTAATTTCTTTACACAATACCTATCACTATTGTATAAACATATAAGAATTTTCAGATTGGTCGATTTTCATTTTAAAATTTTTGGATCGCACATAATCCTTATATGCCTTGTAATGCAGTATAACTAGTTTATTAGGCTTGTTACCCTCCATGAGCATTGTCAGATTGATCAATTTCCATTTCGAAATTTTTGGCCCGCCCGAATAAGCCATATTTTTTTTCTATTTTTTAATTACGTTTCTCTTTTTTCTATAATATGCAATTTATCTCTTTCTTTGTAATTGATTTCATAAGTTTTGTTTTCTTTAATTTCAATTTTCTTTGTTAGACAACAATTAATATTGGGAGATTTATATAAATAGTTAATTGAATATAACCACCTTAAGTAATATTAATAAATGTTATAAGTTACAAGTATTATATTAATATAAAATATGTTCAATAAAAAACAATGAGTCTTATATCACCAATATATACCATTAAGCCATATTTTGAGAAGAAAAAAATAATGTTTTTTTTTTTGTTAAACAAAATAAGGCCCTTTTTGGCCCATTTCAGTCCTATTAGGCCCTATTTGAGGGCCGGCCCGACCCGGCCCTTTCGGCCCTAACGGAT
Organism: Rosa chinensis; assembly: GCF_002994745.2. Taxonomy (NCBI): domain Eukaryota; kingdom Viridiplantae; phylum Streptophyta; class Magnoliopsida; order Rosales; family Rosaceae; genus Rosa; species Rosa chinensis. The sequence goes on along the minus strand of NC_037093.1, from coordinate 40,799,216 downwards.
CGGGCTTTTCGGGCGGGTAAGGGTTAGCATATTTAAGCCCTGGCCCGACCCTACCCGGCCCTAAATTTTGTTGACTTTGACTAGGCCCGGCCCGGCCCGGCCCGACCCTAAGCCCTAAAATTTAGGGTAGGGCCGGCCCTAGCCCGGCCCATGATGACCCCTACCCAAACCCTTAAACCCTTTAAAAAAAAAAAAAAAAAAAAATCTAATGATAAAAAGACCCAATTACCCCTGATCAGTTGCTCCATTCTCACCGGAACAAAATCCCCTCCCTGCAACCGCTGCTGCTCTCATTCCCATGGAAGTTCCACAGCAACAAGAACAAGTAAACCCAGACACGAAATCACCTCCAAAACGGTACCGCATCACTGCTTTGGCCTCTGGATTTTCACATTTACATTTCATTGTATCACACTGGGGTTTGCATGCAATCGCTTTTCAAACAAGTCAATGGGCTTCATAAAACCTCACTCCCCTACTACTCCCATCTCATAGACCACTGTTTGTCCCTCAAATCCTTCACCCACGTCAAAATTTTACATGCCCGGTTGGTGAAAGTGGGACTCAATACCCATACCTTTCTGGGCAATCGTTTTCTCGACGTTTACTTTCGGTTTGGTTCGCTTTTCGATGCATTGAGAGTGTTTGATGAGATTAACTGCAAGAACATTGTGTCTAGGAACATCTGCTTGAAGGGTTTGTGTCGATTTGGCGAGTCTGAGAGGGCACAGCAGGTGTTCGATGAAATGCCTGAGAGAGATGTGGTTAGTTGGAACTCGATGATTTCGGGTTACGTTTCGTGCGGATTGGTTGGTAATGCAATGGGGATGTTTTCGAAAATGCAGAGGTCGGGTGTGAGACCGAGTGAGTACACGTTTTCGATTATGATGTCAGTTGTGTCGTGTGCTGGTCGTGCGAAGCAAGTTCATGGTGGTGTGATTAGGCAGGGTCTGGATTTGTCGAATGTGGTACTTGGGAATTCGTTGATTGGGATGTATGGAAAGATTGGTTTGATGGATTACGCTTTTGGAGTGTTTTTGACTATGAAGGAGGTGGATGTCATTTCTTGGAACACTTTGATTTGGGGTTGTCATAGATCAGGGTATGAAGAATTGGCCGTAGATCAGTTTGTTGTTATGAGAAGCACTGAGCATTCCCCTGATGAGTTTACGATATCAACTGTGATCAATGTTTGTTGTAACTTGCTTGATTTGGAAAGGGGTAAGCAAATTATTGCTTTCAGCTTCAAGGTGGGATTCTTTTCTAATAGCATTGTATCAAGTGCTGCTATTTACATGTTTTCCAAATGCAACAGATTGGAGGATGCGGTCCGGCTCTTTCAAGAACTAAGCTGGTGGGATTCAGCCGTTTGCAATTCCATGATTTCAAGCTATGCAAGGCATGGTTGTGCGGAGAATGCCGTGCTGCTTTTTGTGCTGACCTTGAGAAAGAATCTCAGGCCAACTGAGTTTACTCTTAGCAGTGCACTGAGCTGTATGTCCACTTTTCTTCCAGTTGAGCAGGGTTTCCAAATCCATTCTTGGGTTATTAAGTTAGGCTTTGAGTCAGATGCTATTGTTGCTAGTTCACTTGTTGATTTTTACACTAAACTTGGATTAATAAATCATGCCATGAAAATCTTTGCAAGTATGGGGGTGAAAGATTTGATATCTTGGAACACCATGATTATGGGTTTGGCTCACAATGGTAAATTATTTGAGACCCTGGACACATTCAAGGAATTAGTTAGTGAAGGTATGCCGGCAGATAATGTAACATTAGCTGGAGTTTTATTAGCTTGCAACTTTGGGAGCTTTGTGGATGAGGGTATGTCAATATTTAGGTCCATGGAGAAGGAATATGGGATCAAACCTGCGGAAGAGCATTATACGTGCATAATAGAGTTGTTGACTCGTGTAGGTAAACTCAAAGCAGCAATGGATATAGTAGCAGCAATGCCTTATGAACCTAGTTCTGTGATATGGGAATCAATGCTTCGTGCTTGTGCGATTCAGCAAGACATCAAAATTACTGAAAGAGTTGCACAACTGATGATGAAGTCAGAACCGCAGTCATCTCTACCTTATTTGGTGCTAGCTCGAGCATATGAAATGAGAGGAAGATGGGAAAGCATGATTCGAGTTACAAAAGAGATGAAACATAAAGGCGTAAAGAATGTTATCGGATGTAGTTGGATTGAGATACAGAATCATGTATATACTTTTAAGGCAGACCAATTGCAGCATCATAGAGGTAAAGACATTTATATGATATTGAGATTGCTGTCTTGGGAAATGGAAGCTGATTGTTACATTGACAATCTAACAAAGTGGTGCTAAGAGGAGAAAGAGTAGAGAAAAGAAATACAGTAAGGCTAAGTTTGAATGAGGGCATTGCGCATCAGAATTCAGGTTAAGACGAACATAAGATCATGAGTTCCACGTCAGGAATATGACTAGTTCGAGCAAAATTCAAAACTACATTGGAGTTTAAGGAGGGAGGTTGGATAGACACAATCCGATCTTAAAAGTAATGCCAACATAGGCCATCACTTGATCTTCTTCAGTTTAGACTGAGGCTTCTCACTTTCTTCTTCGACTGTTCAAGATCTTTTCATTTGTTGAGCTTTCTTGGATTTCAGTTGGTTATTGGCTTCTATGTCTCATGGACCAGATTATTAAAAATGGATCTCATGACCAGGTCAGGAATCTCATAAGCCTATTGTATTCTCGCTGTGTTCTGAGGTCTTTCTCTGTCATGCCTTTGTAGCTGCAACGAAAGGTTTAATATTCCTATGATTTTATTATTTGAGTTTGAATGTTTCATTTCTAACTTGCTTTCTGTACTCCATGTTTTGATTTTGAATGGGTTTAGGTGTTCTATGACAAATAGGTAACAGCTTGGGACACTTTGACTGCTGGAGTGAAATTGTCACACCGTCACACAGCACCAACCAGCTCAACCTCCAAGAGGTATGGATTTCATTCTTTTATCCTCTTATGGATCTGTTTGGTTGCCCAGACCAGCTGATTATTGAGTTCTGTCATTTCCCTAAAACTATTATCTGTTTGGTTGCCTTGAAATTTTTTATTGAGCTGACAGAGTCTGCTTAGCCCAGAATTTGACAATCTTGAATTTTAATACATGTATATGAAAAAGGCCAACATATGGTCATTGTGCAATTTGATATGTTGGCATAATCTGGAAAGTATTCATATGCAACTAGCCCTGAAACTTCTGCTAAATTTAGCATGCTTTTAGTATTTTCTTGTTAAATGTGAATCTTAAAGGTGTCTTGATCACGGACTTATCTGCAACATATATCTCTTTGCCCGGGAAACAAAATGACACATTTTTGTAGTTAAGACTGGAGGGAAAGGTAGGAGACTGGATTGGTTGTAGAAAATAGAGCTAGCGGCTCCTGAAGTAATAGGGCTCACTTATAGGTGGATTTGCTTATTTCCTTGTACTGGAATCTTCAGGCCATCTTATGAAGCATCTGGGGCAAGCATTTTGTGTAGCTTATTGCAGTAAGATTTAGCCCATGTTGCTGTCACTTTCAGATGATAAGAGCTGTTGGTTCAAAACCAATAAATGATACTCAGGCTTGGTATTTCATAGCAACTGGGTATTATTAGAAGGATCCAAAAGATGGGGGATCACTTGTGTACAGTGGATAAACTCGTTAATTACCATATATATATATTTGTCCCTAAACTATATGCTAGCATCTTTATGTTTAGTTATTCTAGGTAAAAATTCTCTCTTGTTTATTATTTATTGAATATTAATGGTACAATCGAATCATGCGTGTTGTTAAAAGTCACTAGTGCCATAGCTTAATTAATTTTTAATCAACTTGGTGCAGTTTCATTCTTCAACCATTGACGGGCCACGAGTGAACGCAGAAAGTATACCTTTGCTAATGGGATGAGTCGACAGTGGCTTCAACTTCCACTAATCATTGTCGGCAGTTGCAAGAGTTACACTGATATATGATGGGCCAACATATATATATCAGGATTCAAGAAGGATCTATTCATTGCCCTGGTTTATTCTTTAATGTGCACTTTGTTATGGATATGTAAATAGACAACCCGAGCAGCCAAGGCTGAGGTCTTGGTGATTTAGGGGATGTTATATGACTTGATAGATCAATTTTGTAATCCTAATTAAAAAAAAAAAAAAAAAAAAGACAGATCAATTTTGTAGGTATTGATTATGAGAGTTATGCTTCTAAGGAACATGGCAACAATGTTTTCCTTGTGTATATACTTTTAAGTCGGTTCAAAGAGGAGAATGTGGGAAGAGAAGCTATACACCAAGTGTTCATCGGGCATTGCCATATTATGTATTGTTTAGTACTAACACCATCTTTTTGAAAACACTTATTTGTTTTGCTAGAGTGGTACATGGTTACATACTAATATCCTAGATTCAGTGTTCTTGCTTAATTTTCAATTCTGCGATGTAATTTTCATTGCATAACCAAATTTATCAGGTCCATTCAGTTCTCAGCAAGACGGCGGTAGTACCAATCCTCATATGAGTAATACAGGAAATGTTGAAGGTTCTGCATGCTTATACATGCTGACAATCACAAACTAGATTTGTTTTTTCTTTTTCCGTCTGTAATTATTGGTCACGAGTAAGAGTGACCATCAAAAGACCAGCATGGACAATCATCAGAGCAATAATAGAGAGGATCATCCATTGATACTATTCTGATGCTCTACTAATTCGGGAACATCAATGAAATTGGAATGAGATAGAAAAACTAAAATAGTGATCCTTTCAGATCCATCTGTCGCATTATTTTCTTTGAACAAAATCAGTGATGTGCATATGAATTATTATATGTTCCTTGAATTTTGTCTATATAACACGGAATATTCTTGTAAGAGTCGATCCCTGACTTTAAATGTAAATATTTGGATAAAATGCTGTCACTAGCAGGGGCGGCAAAACCCATAGAGAATTCGGGACGTAAGGGTCAACAAGAACTGGATAATAGATGAGATTTTGGGTGTTCGCTAGATTTCTGGGTGGTTGAATGTATCAATACATCAAGTTTATCAATTCAATATAGTGTTAGGGGGGTGTATTGTATTTGGATTTGTGTGGAGTTTTTTTAAATGATAGACTTTTTCAAAAGTCCATGGATTCTATAAAAAGTTCATAGACTTTTATTGATTTTTTAAAAACCATTGACTTTTATTGATTTTTAGCACAGATTTTTACTGATTTGTAAAAATCTACAGACTTTATATGATTGACTTAGGTAGATTTCACAATACTTATAAAAAAGAAAAACCAAGCTAGTTTATTAGTCAGAGAATAAAATACGATGCCATAGCTATGTTAACTAATGACCATTAGCGTAGGAATCAGAGAAGCTCAAATAATGTCATGAAACAAACATATAAGAAAATAAAGGAAAAGCCTCCAAATATAATCAACCAAACCAAAAGATATCCAAAAAAGAGAAGGAAAAAAAAAACACATTGATGAAGTTTCATGCCAAATAAGCAGACGTCTTTGAAATAATGATATGATTTATTCTTCTCCCTCATTTTCACTTTCTTGATTGTCATTGTTTTCATTGTTGGCATTTGGTTGGGCATCTGTCCACATATGAGTAGCAATACTTATTCTCCATTCATTAGCATTCTCTCTTTGCTGATCTTGGGTTTGAAAATCATCCCATTCAAAATTATCTTCGTGATTGTCTATCGGATCTTCTTCTGGTTCAGGAGGAAATTCATCTGAACGACATTCCTGTCGAAGAAAATTGTGCAGTCTTGCACAAGCCAAAACTAGTTCTGCTTGTGTCTTATATAAAAATGGTGGTGCTAATTTGAAGATTGTGAAACGCGACTTAAATATTCCAAATATTCTCTCAATTACGTTCCTCAAGGAAGCATGGCGAAGATTGAATAACTCAATTGCATTGACAGGATGATTTCCTTCACCACCAAAATCTTTGAGGTGATATCGAGTACCTCGAAATGGAGCTAGGAACCGACGTCGATTTGGGAATCCGCAGTCCCCTAAGTAATATTTACCTAATAATAAAAAACATGTGCAATTAGTATGTTATATATATGTTATATGACATAAATTGTAATAAGTACTCTGAATTTTTTTTATGCACGTAAAACTATACCTGGTGGCACTTTGAGTCCATTTCGTCTAGAAATCGCATCATTCAACACTTTTGAATCATGAGCGGAACCCTCCCATCCACTAATCACATATATGAACTGTAAATCAAAGTTACAAGCTGCTAATACATTTTGTGATATCTTCCCATGGCGATTTCAATATCTGCTTACCTCACGTCCAACTACCGTTGCAGGAATATGCGTGCCATCTATAGCTCCGACACAATCCTAAAATAATGAAAAAAGATATCAATAGCTGAAAAGAAAAAATGAAATAATATCTTCATTACTGTACAATGAAATAAATAATTAACCATCCATAAAAGTTGCATTGCTTACCTTAAAGTAAGGATAGAACCTTGTACTTTCTCTTATGTTAGGTGGTATGGATTCAGGTTTAGCCATAAACTGTGGTGCTATTGTATTCAAGGCCTTCAAGACTTTGTTGAAACTTCTGCTAACAGCAAAATGAGATCGCTCAAATATCAGCCGAGCTTCACTGTATCGATTATTTTGGCCGACAACTAGTAAAAAGGTTGCAAGCATTTCTTCAACACAAATGTGTCTTGTATCCCGTAAAGGTGTTTTCGCTTTTAGGATGCTACATAATTTTCGAAACACGTCAGGATACATTCTATACACATCTCTAAAGATTTGAGGGTCTCTGTCCAATATGTTGTGCATATATATGTATCCACTTGATGTCACTGGTCAACGAGTCAGCGGACGTCTAATATGTTCACCACGTATGCTGAACACAAGTTCGTATAACACATAAATCACTGCTTGTATTGCCATTAATAATATCTTAACAGCCTCGTAAAACTGCTCTTCCTCTTCATCAGCTCCATACATGTCCATTTCAGACATTGCTAATAGAGAAAGCACCTAAACATATTTATAAAAAAAATATATCACTATTCATATTAACATTCATTCAAAAGCAAATCAAAAATCATAAATATTCAAACAAAAAATCAAATTGTAATTCATAACATACCAGTTTAAAATCATTCAAAACAAGCTGCAATTCAAACAAAATAAAATCAAACTCCATAACTTAAAATTAATAATAGAACATAGCCTATTGCTTATTAGGTGTCGCTAGTGGAGATTGACCCACACCTATTGCATTTGTTTATAGGTGATCCAATTATGTCGTTGTTCAGGAGTCATCTTCAAGAAGAAATCTTGCTTTGCTTTAGTATTAAGCAAATCAAGAGCCATAAAGCAAGCCTCATCAGTTAATCCTGGGGTCTCGTTCATAGCATCCAAAAGATCACTCTCTCTTGATTCTCTCTTCTCCATTAAGCCACAAATTTTATCAAAACTTGTGACAATTTTACCAATGCCACTTGATAAGTTTTCTAAAACCTCAGCCTGACTAGTTGCCCCCTTTGAGCCGCTATTATTTTCATAGTCAGTCCTACTCCGTTTTCCTTGAGTCCTGCTATGTGGTGGAGCATCTACATTGGTACCTTGGAAGGGTTGTTGTGAAAGAGATGGCGAGTTTTCTTGGTGTGATGACTCATTTTCACTTTGCACGAACATGTTAGTATTTCGATCAAAAACTAATCCATCAATTCCCCAAGGTCCGTTTTCTTCCGCTCCAAATGTAGAGGCATCTATATCATCACCTAAACTGATTGAGCCCATTCTAGTTGCAGTTCCATTTCCAACTGCAATTTTCAAGTCCTCATAGTCTGGAAAAGTTTCTGACCGAAAGTGCCCATGCGTTGGATGTGACTAGTAGGGAAAAAAAATACACGTGTCAATATGATGATAACCATTTGAAATAACTATAAATCTAAATTAGAATAAAATGAAAAAGCAATAAGCTCACCTTCAAATAATCTGCCCATACTTCATCATCAGCAGTGAATCTCTTTGTGATCGGATCCCACCCAAATCCAGAACTATGACGCATAAGTTGAGAGTAATTGGTGTATTGTTTCTTAAACCATTTCACTCTACTTTGGTAATGACTAAAACTTATTTCACAACCAAGTTTTTCCTTCAGTTTAGGAAGTAGCTTCGCCTCTACTGTTTGTTTGCTTATCACACCATTAATATCACGCAATCCAAGTTTGGCGCCTTCAACCATAAGTTGAAGCAAAACATTGCTCTCTTCAGCATTCCAAGTTTTGTAATCTTTTCTTTTACCATTCCCTTGTGAATCTCCCATCTATACGATTGCGTAAAAGTAATCATACATGCAACTTTTATCAATCAAAACATTATAATTCAGAACAATATAAACATAAGGGAAGTATAGACTGGAAAAAAAAAAAATTAGAAGTCCAAGGTACATGGCTCCACAAAGAAACAAGAAAGATATTAGACCCCAAATGACAACCCTTCTGTTATCAAGACGCACAACTATCAGGTGTGTATATCAATATAAACATGCACCAATATCCTGTTTTCATACTCTCCTAAATTGCTTTCTGACACAACAAAATAATAAAGTAAAGAAGAGTTGCTGGTATCCTTCATCAGCTTGAATCTATTCATATTAAGAGCAATGATTTTGGCTACTAGGGATAAGGAATCATTCTGGTAAGAAGCATTACTTCAAAACGTATGCAAGGTTTTTTTTTTTTTTCTTCTTTTCTTTAAACATGCATTAAGCATGCAAAAGGAACCAACTCAGACAATTGGGTGCAGAGACAAAAATAGCAAATTTTGATACATTGTTCATATTGATTATTACCTAGCCAACTTCTCTTTGATTAATTTTTCTTTGTTTCATAATTCATTCAATTACATTTTGATCCACACTTGTTTGTTTTTTATAGCATGCCATACAATATGATTATAAACAGTACTCATAAATTGCACAAATCAGACTCTCATAACCCCAAAACTTGATCACGATCTGTTTCCATGGGAATTTGAAGGAGAAAATAAAAAGAATCTGAATCCTAAAGAAATTGAGGTCCATAAAGATGACAAAACTAAATCAAGGTACCAGACAACTGTCATCATGGCAATTTGCCCAACCAACATGAATCAAAACTCCAGAACAATATTCCTATCTCTCAGCTGACTACAAACTTAGCTGAATTAACTCTTTGAAGATTCAGTGATCCTATTTACTCAACCTACTACTTTGTAATCCCAAAGTAAAATTTCTAACATTAAAGCTCTGCTCAACATACACATAATATTCTCAAAGCATAAAAAAGAACACTAAAATTTTAGAAAAAGAAAATAAATAACCTGACATAATTTTATCAGCCATTGCCGACTTTAGTGGTGGCCAACATTGGCTTCAAATTGAAGGGTTAAAGCAAAATTTGAATGAAAATTAATAACTCTGTATAGATTCACCCAAAGCTTGAACCAAATTGCACCTCTGACATTACTATCATTTTAAGAAAGTTGACATGAGATTGTCAACATAAGTCCCATCTTAATGCAGGGTAAAATCACACACACTATTAGGTATAGAAAAGAAGTTCTGGCATGAGGGAAAAAAAAAAAAAAACCACCCACCGTTTGGCTAATCTACCCGAACTTAAGAGCCACAAGGGCAAAGCAGTAGCAAAAAAAAAGAGAACCATGCCATATAGGACAACAACAAATACAAAAGAAACAGAAAACCTAGCGAGAAAAACAAAGAAGAAGAAACATATGCAGCAAACAAGCGACGACAATAGCAATAACCGCAATAGTATGCAAGACTATGATCGAACCGTAAAAGCATTAGGCATATACATTATTTGGCTTTGTTTTAGGAGTTGATGATAATATTAGGGTTCCAAGCATCACAATTGAAAAAAAAAAAATCAAATTCAACAACAACAATGAACATGTTAGGTATTAGAGGTTGATATCACAAAATAATAGAGAAAAGAAAAAAGAAATCATGAAAGAGAGATGATGGAGGACCAACCTTGAACGCGCAGAGAGAAGAACTTTGACAGACTTTTCCACGCTCAAAATCTTTGCTCTGGTGGCTGGAAAAATATTGGAATTTGGTATTTATACTTAACACTACAAAGTCCATGATTTTCCATGATTTTCTAATTCCGTATGTATGAATGATATTTTGAATACCCCTAAACTTCTATTCATTTTTAAAAGTCCTAATTGAATACCCCTAGACTTTGGTGGAATTCATAAAGATTTTTTAAAATCCTAATTGAATACACCCAGACTTTTATGGACTGTTAAAAGTCTCTATTGAATACACCCAGACTTTTAAATTCCATGGATTTCTTTAAAAGTGCCAGTAATTCCATATACAATACACCCCCCTTAGAGTAGGTTGGCTTGATTTCGGGCTAGTCTACAACTATTGGAAACTAATCTATTGTCGGGAGTTAGTTATATCTCCTAAGTAATGCAAAAAATCTAGTACTTTGTCTTTTTTTGTTTGTTTGTTTTTTTTTTTTTCAATTGAGATTTGACCGTCACACCCATTTTATTCATTTGATAAGGTTGTTTGGCAATGTAATATCAATCCACTGTGAATTAGATTATATGGCAATACAACTCATAAGCCAAAAAGACATCTCTACTACTACTATAAATGAAGGCTCTCCATTTCAAGGAAAAAAAAGAAAAGAAGGCTCTATTTTGGTGTCAAAAGAGTGAAAGACTTCATCAAAATTTTGATGTGCCCATAATACCCTTATATAACATAATTATCATATAAAATATAAATAAATAGAAGTGTAAAATTAAAAAGTAATCAAACCACCACTATTTTATGTCTGAAAAAATGAACGACCACTATTTTTTTTAGTTGACCCATTTTTTATTAAACTTCACAATATCGCCCGCACCCACCATAATGCGGGCACGTTGCTAGTATAGAATTTGGGTGTTTCTAAATGTACCCAGCAAAATTCTTAGTACACCCAGCAAATTTATTTGTTTAAAAATATATCTAACTAAATCACCAAATTTCCCAAACTAACCTTATCTTGCACCCAGCAAAAGAAACACAGCGGTGAAAACTTCCCAAAATTAGGTGTTGTCCTTCGATCATGACTTTTGGACCTCTCATTTCATGTCCGCATATATTGAATTTGTGGGATATATGCTAATTTACAGAGAAGGGAAGAATTCCTGCAATTGGAATAGGCCGGTTGTCTTCAAAGAACTGGCAGCGATAAGCTTTCCCAAAGCACGGGAGACTAAAAATCATATGGATAACTGGATGTGTTATGTGGGGTTTCACCCTTCCTCCTATGGATTGTGGTTGTGTGAATAATCATCAAGGAAATAACAATAAAGGAAGACATTTGTCGGCAATTTGGAGGTTATAAGAACCTTCTTGGATCTTGAAAGAGAACAACTACACAAAGCATGAAATGGTATGGAAAGATGGAATAATCTATCTCTTTCCCTTCTTTCTTCCAATCAAAGCCAAGACTATGATCATGAACTCTCTCTGTCCATCTCTTTGTCCCTCTCACTATCTTACTTTCAAGTTTCAACACCATCAAACCACCTTAACTCCCAAATCTAGTCATATACGGAACTAATTTCAAAAATGGATATCGTCAGGTATATGACACATTAAGTCTAAACCTCCTCTCGCACTCTAATCTAGTCCAGCTTGATCAGAATTAGATTGGATCTGTTGTACTTGTACCGGACACAGCCACAGTACCTCCGCTTTGAAGTTTCATCGTTGTGTTGTGTTTTTTTATTGGGTACAAGATAAGGGCAGTTTGGGAAAGTAATTGGTTTAATTAGATATATTTAAAAACAAATAAATTTGCTGGGTATATTAAGAAGTTTGCTGGGTACATTTAAAAACACCCTAGAATTTTAACCAAATATATAGATCCAAATCGGCCGACAATGAAGCGAAAAATAGTGGGATCAAGGAACCTTATTCTAGTACATCCTTTTGTTATCCTTTGGTTTTTGGTTTTAATTTGCATATACAACAACAATTGCATCATTGCATGGCCATGATTGAGGGAGCTTGAACAACGTTTATGACAGCAGGACAGGACTTCCTCAGTTTTAGTACAGAAAGAATATCCCAATGTTTGTGAGGATCATTGATATAGCCGTCCAAACGCTAGCAATTAAAACGCATGAACCAAAATGTGGATGTTGGTTGCAAACTTGTAATCTTGTCATTGGCTTAATACTCTAGACAGTAAACTCCCGCCAAATTTTTTGGTAGAGTGTTTGGGAATATCCATGGGTATATCTGGGTGTTGTTTTGCAAAGAATGTTGTCTGGCCAATGCAAACCAGAAAGAGAGAACTTTGTGAGGTAAAAAAAAAAAGAAAGAGAATTTCTCTAAACTCTATCAGACAACTCATTGGCTATCAATCATAATCTTTAATGGGTTAATCCTTGTTGTTCCTCTCTCTTTCATACTTGTACTGAAGAGTGAAGACACAATGCAATTTAAATAGCAAGTTCATTTTTTTCCACTACGACATCAAAGCAAGATCAAAAGCCAGTACCCAGTTGTGGTGTGTTGTTCATAAGCATCCATGGCGAGTCCTATGACGCCATCACATGTTGTTATTGCCTATGATGCCACCAAGGACCGCGGTAGGCAGGAGCTTAAGCTCACCCTTGATGCTGTGAGGATGAGGGGTGACATTTTAAAGGCCGGCGACACCATTGTTGTGCTTGGAGTCTTGCACAGGGTGGTTCATCCAAGTAAGTGTTCAAAGAAATGCCCCAGTGGGTTTTAGTTTGTGTTCCCCTATCATAAGCTTATATAGTCTTAATGAGATGAAACCCTGCTTGGCCTTGCTTTCGCTATAAAGTTGCACACGCAAAGTAGATTGGTGTTATCAACTTTATCTCTAGCTTTCCATTTTTGCATCAAATTTTCATGTCCTACAGGGTACACAAAGTAAATTGGTAATATATATGTCATACACCACACTTTGTGCTTGAAAGGTTTCACTTAAGCCTCCTACAGGGTACATAGGCCACACAAGTTTATGACCATCAATTCTACATGTATGGTCAAATCTCGTCAATCATAATTCATTCTGTATATGTATCTGTCTCCATGAGTAAAACTGCAAAACTTGCATGATATAGGCTTTGTTGTTTTTTCTTAGCAACTGAGATGACAGACTGTGAATCTGTGATTGAAAGTGTAAACATAGATCCTTTCATTTTAATCGAAGATTTTGATGTAGAGCACGTCCTACTATCATTTTGGTTCATGATAGCAGCAAATAGTCAATTGCTGGCAGGATCGTATGACTACTACGATTATTTGATTTGTACTCCCGTAAACTGATTCTGAGCAATTAATTAACTAAACTACTGACACTGCTCATTACTGATATAGTGATATTAGACTCCACGCTTACCTTTACTTTGTTGGAACAGTGGGATATAATGCGAAACCATACCCAGAATTCTTTGGAACAAGCTTTCGTGCAGTGGAGGAAGAAGTTACAAAGAAAGTTGACATGTATGTTAACATGCTTCTTGAAAGTGCGGAAAAGTGTGAAGAACATGGGGTAATATATTCTCCTATTGCTAAGCATATTACTTAATCAAGTTATTGGTGCTTTTAGTTTGTTCTTAATTAATTGGTTGATGCTTTTAGTTTAGTGTGAAGAACATGGGGTAATATATTCTCCTATTGCTAAGCATTACTTAATCAAGTTATTGGAGCTTTTAGTTTGTTCTTAATTGGTTGATGCTTTTAGTTTAGTGTGAAGAACATGGGGTAATATATGCTTTTAGTTTGTTCTAACTACTGTCCGATATAGTTTCAAAGGAGAATAAGGATCACTATTATCTGTTACCTAGGGCACTAACAAAAATAATAAATTTGAACAATGATGCTGGATGCTGCTTTTGTATATGAAGATTTTCCACTGTGTCACTGTTATATTAAGAATTCTGCTTTCTGTCCCTGTTATTGCTGGTTTTGTTCACTGTATCAAATTCCTTGCTACATTCAGGTCAGCATAGAAGTCAAAGTTACTGCTGGTTATCCCATCAAACGGGTTATCTCGCAAGAGATAATGGCCTGTAATGCAGCTTGGGTTGTACTTGATAGGTAGTTCTTTAATTTCTCCATCTGTTTATTTGTTTTAGACTTCATCATGGTTGCACTTGCTATCTGATCTATTGGTGCTGATTCTTGAGTCATGATAAGTATTCCTTCAGAAATCGTTTCTGTGAACTGTATATTCTATTCACTACCCTTTGGATATTTTCAAACTGGTTCATAGGTGTGACTACTGTATGATCACTATGATGGACATTTACTGTGAAAATTAATGAAATAGGAATTCTCTTTCTTAAGGACGGGTTTTCTTCCATGCGAATGATGGATGAAAGATCACTAAAATATGGCCCTGTTCATCTTGTAGAAAGTTGTACAGTAGTTGGTGACATTTAACAATGAATAGAATATGAATATGGCTATTTTCTCTGCTATACATTGGTTGCAAGGTAAACAAACAATTGCTTCAGATGGTGAATATTTTCTGCCATATTTTCGGATTCCTCAGCTGTTGAGAGTCAAAAATATGTCAATTTACTGAGCTAATTAATGTTCTTTCTCTTAAAAGCCTAGCTATTAATATTAATATTTAATGCAGTAAAAACAAATAACAATTTCAATTTGTCAAAGATAGATTGCTAGATTTCTTTGTAGCCTCCAATTTTCATTTGCTCCAATCTACCTTTATCGTTGTTCCCAAGCATGCCTCTGTTGAATTTTATCTTTTCGGTTTTCCATTGGCTTTAATAGTAACTTACGGAGGTTTACAGGCACATCAGACGGGATTTAAGCTTCTACCTTAAGCAAATACCTTGCAAGGTTGCATTAATTCAAGATAGCTTAACTGTGGAAGTTTTGAGACCTCATACGACAGATGATACTGATACTATAGAACATAAAACGTTCTTTTCTTTGTCCAAGCCTGTTCCACTATCAATTTTCCTAGCTACTGGAAACTATGAGCAGTCAATCATTACGTGTTCAGGTTACTCTGTATCTGTTGGTCTGGAAAGCTCAGAAATGCCTAAGCCCAACTTGACGCCTCCATCTACATATCAGCCAAGAGAGTATAGTTCTTCATTAGATATAGGGACTTCTTCTAAGAATGAAAATTCAGGTATGAAAATATCCCCTTAAACATAATGCTTTTCTCTTTTCAAAATCGAGTAACATATATCTTGTTCTTTGTGCATGGAATTTTGATCTCAGATGTGATACCAATTCATTATGAATAGTCACTTTCCAAAATACAAAATTTATTTATACACAAGATTTTCATTAATATTTTACATGCAGAGTAGAACCCTTACCGGATAAACCTGAAGTGAGGAGAAGTTTTCTCTTCTCTAAATGGCAAACCTTTATTTGTCTTCTCTCAATTTAAGTGGATGATTGGTCTCTTTACTGGGAGTTCAAAATTTGTTTTATGCTACAAAGAAAATGTATTTTTCTTTTTACCTCTCTTTATATTGGAATTCACATACAGTACTTCATTTATATTTCTTATTACATTCATCAAGTCAATATGTCCCATATGAATAAAATAAGATAACAATTTCTTCAGTATTATACTATTAAATGACATGGATACATACAATTTGTTCAACACACCAGACTTGCTAAACCCTAGAAACATACATCATTCAGTTTTGAATCACAAGAATGTAAAAGCCAGAAATAAAATTTGTGCATCATCCATTGAAAGGATCACAGACAGATAACGCCATAATGCTTTTAGCCTTTTATAACAAAGAAGTGCTTGTTCCTTATGTCACATGCATGATGGTGTTTTGAATGGAAAATATGACATTAGGAAATAGAATTACCCGTGTTATAGATCTCCAAACTATCTTTGCTGTAATAAATATGTTTGGTACTCCAACTACTAGACTAAAGCTTTTCAGTGTAATTTTTCGTCTTCCAGGCATACAAACCAAAGGAGACATCATTCAATATTCTACTTTTCAAATTGTCCAGAAGCAAAATAAAAGTTTCTCACGGCAGAGAACCTCAGATGGGCCAATTCTTTGTTCCATCTGTGGAACGAGGACTGAAATGTATATCAAAGATTCTATGATATTTAGTTACTTAGAGATACAGATTGCAACGAAGGATTTTTCAAACGAAAACTTAATAGGAGAAGGCGGATATGGTCATGTATATAAAGGTAAGCTTAAGGCCGGACAGGAGATTGCAGCAAAGGTGCGGAAAGAGGCAAGTAAACAGGGATTCAAAGAATTTCACTCTGAGGTCTATGTCTTGAGTTTTGCACGCCACAAAAACATTGTAATGCTGTTGGGTTATTGTTGCAAGGAAAACCAAAATATCTTGGTGTATGAGTATATTTGTAACAAATCTCTCGAGTCGCACTTATTTGGTAAACTGCTGTTTGGACCTCAGCTATTGTCAGTTCATCTGCTGATACAATATCAACATGAATACTGAATCTTCTTTTGTTAATTGCTTGTGGATGTCATAGATGAAAAAGCAGAAGTTCTTGAATGGCACCGTAGGCATGCTATTGCCCTTGGAACTGCAAAAGGCTTACGTTTCCTGCATGAAGAATGTCGCGGAGGTCCTATCATTCATCGAGACATGCGACCAAGCAATATACTGCTCACACACGATTATGTTCCAATGGTAAATTAATATGCATCATTCCTTACATTCACTTTTTATGAGCTCCTTGGAGACATTACAAAATATTACTTTCCATTTCAGTTATGGTTACTTAGTATGCTCAAAATTTGGTCAGTAGCGGACTTAGTGGCATTGATAAGTTCATAGTTCCTATAATAATATGGTAGTTGAAATATAAAATATATAAATGCAATAGCTCAATTTATAATAAAATCTCTAACCATCCATGTATTGTCCTTTTTGCTAATCAGCTGTCTAGGACTTCTGTGAATTGTGTAGCTCGATTTATAATAAAATCTCTAACCATCCATGTATTGTCCTTTTTGCTAATCAGCTATCTAGGACTTCTGTGAATTGTGTATGTCCTTCCATAAATGAAATGTAGCTTTTCATTGCATGAAGCGTATTTCCTACTTCAAACTTAGGGCCGATGTGTGGTAAACCAGGTGGCTTTTATTATACTTTTCCTTTTCGACTGGAACAAATTAAATAGATACCTAAACCCAAAGTACGTGATCCTTATACCTGCCATATCTAGAGAGAGAGAAAAAAAAAAAAAACTGGCTGGAATTGTTAGGGCCTTAGGGGTGAGAAGTCATTGTAGAGAGAGGTTAAGGAATGCTGTTTGTTACTTACGGTTTAGGGTTAAACACCTGTCTCCAAGTTAATCTGAGAACATGGTCCAGTTGGATGAACCGGCCTGAAGTTTTTTTTTTTTTTTTTTTTTTTCTTTTGAGATCTTTTCGTTTTTAGTTTTTGGAACACTTCTTTGGATGTGACTGGTCATGAAGTCATGTAATTAAAGCAAGATTATGGGGAAGTTACTTGACTAAAAATTGGTGTCAAAACCCTGAAATAAGTAATGGATACCATCATAACTAGCTAGTGAAGGTTTCAAGTACAGGATCCAATGCTCAGAAACTTGGTGAAGAATCGAAAATGGGAAGTCCAAGTAAAGGATTGATTACAATCATATCTAGGCACTGCTTCAGAAGAAGCACCATTTAATATGCCAGCAGCAAGGTGAACTTATCCATGGAACTGTTCCAATTATGCCTGGCAAAGGAGATGGTGCGTGATATCATTCTTATGAGAAGTTGGCAGCTACTAATCTGAAGAAGGACCAGTTTCAATCCAAACCATCAGATGTATCCGAAGAAGCAGCTCCACGTACACATTTCGTATGGAGGAGGGTATGCCCCTAAATTGCCTCTTTTTTTTTTCTTTTCAATGAGACGGATTTGTCTCTGGTTCAATTCTAGAAGTTGAAATTGGAGGAAGATAACGCTAAGTATCTGCTTCATCAAGATTTCAATTTATGGGAAGGATCCCATCAAATGAAGTTGCTGCAACATTTCTACCTATTTCTTAAGGAAGATAACAGTAGGAAGGCAAGCACAATTTGCAGTAAGATGGAGGAGTGAATCAGGAGAAATCAGTAATAAGACAAACTCTTAACATTAGGAAAAACTAGGGAGTGTCTCTGGCGTCACAAGAAAGGGAAATACAAATTGGATGTCAAAATTATAAACAAGAAACGATACAAAGTTGTTGAAATATCTGGTAGAGGTGAAGGGATTCTGATGATGCCATGTAAGAGTTGACAGTTATTACTATTAAAGTATTAATCAATCACAGTAGATGAATCTTGGATTATGAATGCTTGTATCATATGACTGCAAAAGTATATCATCAGATTGTTTGAAAGGATAGATGACCTGTCTTCATTGGAAGTATGAACTAACGCAAGACTGTGGGTTAGGACTTAGGAATAGAATTGATCTTATTTCTAGGTTAGATGCACTAGGATGCAAGGCGAGTCTTGAGTCATGAACATAAACCAAGGTGCCCTTGTGGTGATGAAAGGAAGCAATACAAAAAGGGTCTTTTCTCTCTTCCTGGCTGGCCGGTATCAGAATAACATGTTCTTGTAGTTTCAACTTCTAGGAAGAAAACAGTTGGTTTTGACACAATGGTGAAACATTAGGTTGGGCTATAAGGTCATAATCAAAAATGTTATTTAAAGGAGAGGAATACTGATTACAATCCAGCTGATATGATGACAGAAAAGTTGTTTTGGCAGTCAGATATAGTATCTCACATTTTTTAGCACACTGTCGTGTGGAGAAAATGGCAGTGGAGTGAAAGGCTTCAATTTTAGGGTCTGAAGAAAAATGCTCACCAAAGTGGAGAGTGTTAAAAACAAGGGTAGCACTAAACTTTGTTTTGCTTTTGACTAGGACCAGGAGTTATTCTCTGTTCTTCATGAGATGAGGAACTAGATACCTAGAGGTCCTAGATCAAGAATATCCACACCATATATATATAAATATCCTCAAGGAAGAAAAACGTTATACGAAACATAGTAGGTAGGTGTTAAGCTTATGGGGAAAGAAACCATATAGAAAATCAGTTTATATACATTCTTCCATTCTGCATTGGTGGTTTTACCAATAACATAAAGATGAACTCTAAGTAATTGCATTCAGTGAAAATGATATTGTTTTTTCACTCAGTATGCAAACTACTAGTTTGTGATCAGAGTTCAGTATCCTGACAACAAAATCAAGAATATTACCTTTCTGCTCTGCATTAACATTTCAAATTTGTTTCCTTTGGTTATTGCAGCTAATCCTTGGATATCTTTTTATAGTTGGATCACTAAGACATTGTATTTTTTGGGACTGGTAATTTAAATTGTGCCCTTTCTCTGGTAGTTGTGACTACACCATTTTCTGCATAATGTTTTAAGGCGATGACTGAATAGATCACCATACAGTTTTTATTTCATTTTGTTTTGCAACAAAGAAAAAAAAAAGTAAAAACAATTTCAGCTGATGGCATGATTTTCTACACTCAGTTAGGTGATTTTGGCCTAGCTAAATGGAAGACCAATGATGATCTTGAAAGTACAAGGATACTTGGGACATTAGGGTGAGGACTTCTATTAGTTTTCTGCAACATCTGATTACCACATTATACTTTTTCTTTTTTGATTTTACCCGAACAAGCTCAAGTAAGCTTTTGGTTCTTGTAGCTACCTTGCTCCAGAGTATGCAGAGAATGGTATTGTTTCTGTAAGAACAGATGTATATGCATTTGGCATGATTCTGTTACAACTCATATCCGGGCGCAAGATTGTAGACGGAAATGGAGAAGAACCAACTGAATCCCTGCGGGAGTGGGTATGTTGAGCTTCAAGAGCTGATTTTTCAGCTAATTTTTACTCTGCAAATTAAACAAGAAAAAAAACAACTTTTGCTTATTTTCTGTTTTCCAGTCTGATTAGTCTGTATCTGTTATGTCCAAATCATAGGCAGAACCATTGATACATAGGCTAGCACTACATGAACTCATCGATCGTCGTCTTGGAGATTCATACGATACTTACGAAGTGTACCTTATGGCTAAAGCCGCATATGTGTGTGTGCAAGAAAGCGCTGAAAAGCGTCCATCAATGGGAGAGGTAATAAAAAAAATTTCTTTGGATTCTGTTTTTTGGTGACAAACTTTTAGCCTTAGAACTTTTGAAATTGCATGCATTTAGCTGCCTGTAATTATGTTTTCATGCATTTTATGAATGATATAGCCCTGTAATTTGGTATGACATAAATGTGAAACAACCTTTCTGAAGCATGTGAGGATCATCACTTAAACTTCTTGATAAGATGTATCGGAGCACGTACTGTGGAAACACACTTCATATGTTCTGATATTTGCTAGTTAGAGATACCACTGCATAGAGAATCCTACATTAAGATTGTCTAGCAATCTGTATTACTGCATCTGACTATAATTTATTACTTTTTTTGCCACAGGTTGTCCGTATACTCGAAGGAGAAAATGACCATTTCCACCACCTAGGAGAGCACTTTGTACCTCAGTGTGGGAAGTGAAGGGTAAATGGCAAACTTCTTCATTTGGCAGATGGTATTTCTTTTTCTATTGTTCTATATGCTGATTTCAGCTTCCTATGTAGTTTTACATTCCTATAGATCTTCGCTATATATATATTCATCGCAGTTTAAAAGATTGCATTGTGAATTAAAGTCCTTGTGCATTTTCAACTAAAGCTCGAGTTTGGTTCAGTGCAGGTCTCGTGATTAACTGAGGGGGAGAAGGGACCATTTCTACATTCCAGGATAGCAATTCTACCTCATTACATGAATGGAGAAGACAATGGCGCACTTATAATACTACAGCTATTTTTTTTATATTTTTTTTCGGGCAGCCTTTTCTTTTCTTGATGATGCTTGTAGGTTCTCATGTTGTTTGTCATTCTCCTTTTCACGGCCAAGTGGGTTGGTTTCTCTAGTTTCGAGAAAAAGGCTGCATATTGTTTATAAGGCTATGAAAAGTTGAATAGAGAAAAGAATGGCCTACGTATAAATAATGGATGTTGTTGACATCAGTGTATTTACTTATGTTGTAAAGATACAACAATATAATTGTTTAAGGAAAATAGAGTCGTAGAGAGAATTGAGAGAATAGATGAGTGTATTCATTAATAATAGGAGCTCTATATATAGGGATTACAAAATACATAATCTTGGAGTACAAGGATTCTTATTCTAACTCATAGTATGAAATCTCTCCTATTACAATTATAGAACTAATCCTAGTTTGATAAGGCACAATAAATGTCAACATTCTTCAGCACTCCCCTTTGTGCCGCTTAAACTTAGTGGTGACGCTTTAATTGCTGCCTCGTTAAAAACCTTGCTCGAGTAATAAAAACTTTGTGGGACAAAATGTTGGGGGGGGGGGGGGGGGGGGGGCAATATGTTTTGAATTAGTGTAATCTTCTCATTTTTTTCCTTAATCAAAGTTTTATTTGTCTAATTTTAGAGAGACTAGTTCATATTCCGGCGACCAAAATTTCTATTAGGGGGGCAATAAAGGTCTATTGGGGGGGCAATAAAGGTTTATAAAGGGGGCAATAAACCTCTTCAGCCCCATGTGAGATCTCTAACAACCTCTTTGGGGACTTCTAGCGAGGTTTCATAAATTTTTATTGTCACCCAATAAAGGTCTATTGGGGGACAATAGAGGTTTATTGCCCCTCTATAAAGGGGGGGGGGGGGGATAGAAGTCAATTTGGGGGCAATAAACCTTTCTGACGACCTATGAGATCTCCGACGAACTCTTTGGGGACCTCTGGCGAGGTTTTTAGAGAAGTCCGGTGGGCGGCGGCCAATAACCGGATTCCGGTGGCCGGTAACGGAACTCCGGCGAAGTCTCCTATGGCTTCTCTCTCTTCAATTCTCTCTCTCTCTCTGTAATAAAGGGGTAATGGTAAAATAGCTTAAAATATAAACAAAAAAAATACTCAATTGAGTATTAGGGAAGATCTTATTAGAGTCTTTATGGGTAAGGGGGAATTAAAAAAGCATAACAGGGTAAAGTGGGATAAATGACTCTAGAATTAGGGTAAATGGACAAAAACTCTAAAAGTTCATCCATTTGAAAATTGATCTATTTGTAAAGAGAGACTTTTGATTTTTTTTTTTTTTTTTGAGAAAAGAAAGTACATATATTGCACCATTTAGAGAGAGACTTTGTAGAAGTGTCCACGTTCAGTTTCCATGCGTTATGTTTTGTGTCAAACCATGTTGGGAGAGCAATAATGCAAGATCTTAAAGAAATTGTCCAAACGCATTTAGAGATCATTGTATTGTTGTCAATTCAAATATGCATGAATGCCCTCTAGGGCTTTTGTATCTTAAAGCAATTGTCCAATTGAATTTCTATATTCATTTTATAGCGCGCTTGAATTTAATTAGTCTATATCCGAACAAGCACCCAACAAATGGGGACCGAGAAAAAGGGAGTTGGACCTCTAGGGGGACGTAGATGATTACATGAAAAGATTCAAGTTACAATATTTCGATTTAGAGGATCGAGTTCAGTGATATACCCACTAATTACTCAAATTAATTAAGTTTTATGATGCCCTAGTGATATAAGTATATCATTCATAATTAGAACGTCTTAAGTTCGAATCACGGAGTCAATTATTGTGTTAAAAAAATTAAATAAAAATTTGCGAGGCCTCTGTGGTGCTTGCGCCGGCTGGCATCATAGTTCTTTTTGTTTAAATGGACATAAGATTAAGTTATAACTTAGATCATATTGTGTTATACGGGACAAGTGGACTAAAGTATCTCACGGCCTACGTTTCTATAGTTTTGTTCATGCTTTCAGCATGCACCCAGAAGTCCATTGTTTGTGTTTTAACGCAATAGTATCCAACTAGGTAGATAGCTCGCGCTTAGCTGCGGTTTTTTTTTTGTTATACCGAATCAACTTCAATAACTGAGCAATAAGTTACAAACTTTTAGGCAATATTGTTCCAAAACAGCACACACTATACACTGATGTACTAAGCCATACATCAATATTCCATAAGTCACTACTACTAACAGATTACAGGAACCCAAATCATACCTCACGGACATCAATCAATCATGTTCCAAAATATCAAATTCGATGTGCATCTATAGAATTTCAGACAAAACAATACGGCAAGTAAAGAAAATCGGTCCATACATAGTTATAATTAATGTCTTCATGATTCTTCAATTGTCATTACTTGAGATTTCACACCAAAAAGAAAAGAATAGGAAAAAATAAACTGGTGCACTTTTAGTTGACTAATTATATCGAATTTGTGTCCTTTGTTTGGATTTTGTGAATTGCTCAAAGTATTTGATTTTTAATCTTCACCATGCTTTCATATTTTATGGTCGCAAAACAATTTTTGTAACTCTATAAGACACGGAATTAATTTTTCCAAGCAGAGAAAACATATCCAAATAGATAAGAGTGAACTGCTCGTGCTGCACACCAGTTCTGAATACACGGTACTATTTAGAAATAGACAAATAGTTTATATATGCAAGGCAAGTAGCCATAACTGCATATGTTTGTTTGCTTAACACAAACTACACTTCTTTTCTTTACTTGACATGATTTCAAAGTTTTCCTTAACATAAAATAGAGGGATGGGCAGTGGGTTCCCGGTTGCGATGGCCCCCTTTCTTTCGAGATTGTAGGTGGGTGTCAGTCACCCCAAATCGACTATCGCAGAGGAACTAATATCGCCT
This sequence comes from Rosa chinensis, assembly GCF_002994745.2. Taxonomy (NCBI): domain Eukaryota; kingdom Viridiplantae; phylum Streptophyta; class Magnoliopsida; order Rosales; family Rosaceae; genus Rosa; species Rosa chinensis. Next base: position 40,775,340 of record NC_037093.1, on the reverse strand, counting down.
AATCCTCTATTTAATTTTTTAAAAAAAATATTCAAAGTTTTCCTAATATATAAACCAAATGCCTATATATGAATTGCACCTTTGTAGCCGTTTCGCACTTGCCTAGCCACAAACCACATGATGAACAGAAGAAGGCAGATCATAAAGTAAGTGATACTGAAGCAAATACATTAGTCCACAGCAGGATTATTGAACACTCATTATAAAGCAAGTGTTGTTAGGAGACGATTATAGTACGATTTGTTAGCAAAGTATGTCTGAGGCTGACACCTGTAATAACAGCAGTTGCACATAGCAACAAAAAGTTGCAAAAATTGGAGAAATATTGCAAGTGAATTCATTAAGGTTACCTATGTTCATTGCGGTGGGAATGTAGAATCAGGAAAACAAATAGATTCAATGGATCAGAGTGCACTAAGTAAAATTTAAGCGCTTTTTAATGATCAATATGCCTGTAAGAGGCAGGAACACGAAATGAACGATTATGATAAGCTACAACGATAGATTTCTGTATCCTTGACCCTCTCAAACCTGAGAGAACAATGTAAACTAAGCTAAACGCAATTACCTTACGCATGAATGTAGGAGATGTACACTTCCATAAATAATTGGCATTGTATACCTTTAAGGAGGTTTCCTTCAACTGTCAAAGTGAGACCGGGGATAGCTCCATCTCTACAATCATAAACAGAGAAGTTACAAAACTAAGTAGTAATAAAAATAATAGTTATAGGTCCTTATTGATGTGAATGGACTACAGTAAAGTCATCATGCTAAAATGAGAAGTAATCTCATTTGAATGCACAACAATAGAAGCAAATATCGTCTCTGGAATCATGTAATAGAAGTTAGGAGCAATAATCTCAATAAAAACCCAATCTTTCCCACTGCACATATCAACCAAGCATCAAACTTCAAAACTGAAGAAAACTGACAGAAAAAGAAACTAAAAAACCTAAAAACTAATTTTTTTTCCCACTGCAGAAACCAATAGATTGAGATACATCATGAATATCGTAACTAATAAAATAAAAATTGAGGACGAAGAACAGAACATTGGCGAATAATCGACTCGGGCATAGAGAGAATTACAGCAGACATTGAACGGAAAACAAAACCGGCCATTCAAATCAAATCCGCAGAAGTGAAGAACCAAAGCCACTCGGCACAGAGGGAACCATCACGCAAAAGACAAAAAAAATGCAGGGACAAAATGGGCATTTCACTGTTCAGGGGGGGAGTCCTACTCAGAGGCTACCGTACCCCATTCCGTTGTTTTAGTATGTATATAATTAGGATTAGGAAACAGAATCCAAGTAAGAGAAGTAAACCTAAACCAAAATGAAGAAAAATTAAAACGTTGTCAACCATATATATATATATATATAGGATCTGTCATCGATTATTATAATTTAACACATCTCTCTGTCCTTTTCTTATAATTTGACACATTTTTCTTTCCCTTTCGCAAAATCAATGACAAGCTCTACCACCACTCCCAAAACCATAATCACCCCGCCACTCCCAAAGCCCTACTCCTCCTTCCAGTTGCCCTCAAAATTCTGCAACCGTGTCACCACCCCTTCTTCCACCTCCTGCACCCTCATCCGAGACTCGACGAGTGTTTGCATGGCGGGCTTGCCCCGACCCGATTCATTTGGACGGTTTGGGAAGTATGGCGGGAAGTACGTCCCAGAAACGCTAATGCACGCGCTGACAGAACTAGAGACTGCGTTTTACGCTCTAGCTCATGACGGAGAATTTGAGAAAGAGTTGAATGGGATTTTGAGAGACTATGTTGGTAGGGAGACTCCTCTCTATTTTGCAGAGAGGCTGACTGAACACTACTGATGCAGAGCGGATGACGGCCCAATTCGAGGAACAGTTAGACCGTGCTAAAGGAGGAAAACGAAAAGTGACTAGTAGACAGGAAACGGCTGTTCGGTGTCTGATTGGGACGCACCTTACCTTTCCGGAAAGGGAATCGCGCCAGAAACAAGACTCATGGCTTAGCCATGAGCTGTAGCGTTTTTCGGGCTTTCGGGATCGTTTAGGGCCTCAAAACTGCATTTTTCTATTTTACCCGTTTTTGGTTTTCTTAGTTATTTTTGGGTTGTTTTCGTTTTTATCCATGGGCCTTAGGGTTTCATTGTTAGTCGCCCTAGGGTACTTTTCTCTTGCGGCTGCAGAACGGATCTTTCATCTTTTATCAATTAAATTGAGATTATTCTCTTTTATCTCTGGTGGACTCCAGAATCTTTTGCTTAGGTTTATAGCTGGTAAACCTAGTTATCAATCCGTCTGCGTCAGGTGGTATCAAAGCAGGTCTTCCCTGTCTCTTTTATTTGCCTTCGTAGCAATGGGTGAAGTTACAAAATTGGATATCGAAGCTCTCACGGCAGCGTTTACCGCTGCCATCAACACCATGAACAATCGGGTGGACCAGCAGATTGGAGAAATTCGTGGGTTGTTGGGAGAGAGAAACAACAACAACGATCGGAATTGCGGCAGGGAAGGAGGCCAGCGAGTTAGGGCTCCACGTAGAGAGGTTGTTGTTCATACTTCAGAATCTGAGTCTGAAGAAGATATGGTGCAATTTGAACCACACGGACAAGCTGTCCAAGATTACAAAGTCAAGGCCGAAATCCCTTTCTTTTCGGGTAACTTGGGTGTAGAAGATTATCTAGATTGGCAGCTTCAGGTGGACAGGTTCTTTGAGATCATGGAAGTTCCTGAGCACAAGCAGGTTAAGCATGTTGCATGGAGATTGAAGAGTACTGCTGCAGTATGGTGGGATAAATTGCAGAACACTCGAAAGAAACAAAGGAAGCAGGGTGTTAAAACATGGCGAAGAATGAAGTAGCTGATCATGGAGAGGTTCTTACCGGACGATTATGAGCAGATTTTGTACAGGTTGTATATTGAATGTGTCCAGGGAACTAGGACAGTGGCTGATTATACCGCTGAGTTCTTACGCTACTCGGAGCGTAATGAATTAGGAGAAACTGAAGGCCAGAAGGTAGCTCGCTATGTCAGTGGACTGAAGCCTTCCATTCAGGAGAAAATCGGGTTGCAAACTGTACATACTATGGCAGAAGCATCAAACCTAGCATTGAAGGCAGAGTTGTTAGAGAAGCCTTCACGAGCTTCTTCTTTCCAGAGATATAACTACCAAAAGAGCACAGATTTAGTAAACTCTTCAACTGATAGGGGTAAAACCACACTGCAAAAAACAGAAGGTACTTTTAGGGCTTCCAATCCTCCTTTTAAAGGGGTTGGCAGTTCTAGTGGTGCTCAAAATAGAGCCCCGAATCAGAGGTTTAATAATCCTTATGCTAGACCTACAGGAGATGTCTGTTATCGATGCAACAAACCTGGGCATAGATCTAATGTGTGTCCAGAGAGGAGACAAACTGCTCTTATAGGTGAATATGATGAAGATGAAGAAGAAGGAGGAAGAGGTGACGATTATGATGGGGCTGAGTTCGCAGAGGAGGAGTCTCCTGAAAAGGTTAATATTGTGTTGCAGCGGGTCTTATTATATCCCAAAGAAGATGGGCAACGACGCAATATTTTCAGGTCATTTTATTCCGTCAATAACAAGGTGTGCAACTTGATTGTGGATAATGGGAGCTGCGAAAACTTTGTAGCCAAGAAACTGGTGGAATACTTGCAGTTACCTACACAGCCTCATGAAGCACCTTATTCCCTTGGTTGGGTCAAGAAAGGTCCACAAGTTCGAGTTACTGATTCTTGCAAAGTACCGGTCTCCATTGGTAAGCATTATAAAGATGAAGTTATGTATGATATTATTGATATGGATGCTTGTCATATTTTATTTGGACGACCTTGGCAATATGATGTGGATGTGATTTATAAAGGCAGAGATAACGTGATGATGTTTGTGTGGGATAGTCATAAAATTGCTATGGCTCCCGTGTGTCAATTTGAAAAATCTGGTGGGAAGAAAGGGGAGAGTTTCCTCACCTTGTCTAATAGTGAATTTGAGATGGAGGAGGCCTTTAGAGAAACAGAAGTTTTCTGCCCAGTAGTGATAAAGGGGTTGTTGGCTGCAGACAAGGAAGATGTGGTGATCCCTAAAGAAGTGCAGAAGTTGTTGGGAGATTTTGAAGAGTTGACTTCAGATGAGTTGCCCAACGAACTACCACCTATGAGAGACATCCAACATCAGATTGATTTGGTTCCTGGAGCTAGTTTGCCAAACCTACCACATTACCGAATGAGTCCCAAGGAGAATGAGATTTTGAGGGAGCAAATTGAAGACTTATTGAAAAAGGGGTTCATTCGTGAAAGTATGAGTTCTTGTGCAGTTCCAGTTCTCCTTGTTCCTAAGAAGGGCAATCAATGGCGGATGTGTGTTGATAGCAGAGCCATAAATAAGATAACTGTGAAGTACAGGTTTCCCATTCCTCGTTTGGAGGACATGCTTGATGAACTGGAGGGTTCCAAAGTGTTTACCAAGATCTTCGTAGTGGTTACCACCAGGTTCGAATCAAGCCAGGAGATGAGTGAAAGATAGCTTTTAAGAGTAAGGATGGTTTGTTCGAGTGGATGGTTATGCCATTGATTGTCTAAACCACCCAGTACTTTTATGAGGCTTATGAACCAGGTTCTTCGTCCTTTCATTGGTTCTTTTGTCGTGGTGTATTTTGATGATATATTGATCTATAGCAGAACCAAAGAAGAACATCTGGTGCATTTGAGACAGGTTTTGGAAGCTTTACAGGAAAGTAAATTGTATATTAACTTGAAGAAGTGTACTTTCTGTACCAACAAACTGCTATTTTTGGGATTTGTGGTTGGAGGAGAAGGTATTCAAGTTGATGAAGAGAAGGTGAGAGCAATAAGAGAATGGCCAGCTCCAAAAACAGCTTCTGAGGTGCGGAGTTTTCATGGGTTAGCTACTTTCTACAGGAGGTTTGTGAAGAATTTCAGTACCATTACTGCCCCTATTACTAAATGTTTGAAGAAAGGAAAATTCCAATGGGGAGAGGAACAAGAGAAGAGTTTTGCCTTAATCAAGGAGAAACTTTGTACTGCACCAGTTCTTGCTCTTCCTAATTTTGACAAGATCTTTGAAGTTGAATGTGATGGTAGTGGCGTGGGAGTAGGTGCTGTGTTATCACAAGAGAAGAAACCAGTAGCATTCTTTAGTGAAAAGCTGAGTGAAGCTCGTCAGAAGTGGAGTACTTATGACCAGGAGTTTTATGCAGTGTTCCGGGCATTGAGGCAATGGGAGCACTACCTGATTCAGAGGGAGTTCGTACTATTCACCGATCATCAAGCCTTGAAGTATCTCAATAGCCAGAAAACTGTGAATAAAATGCATGCACGGTGGGTGAGTTTTCTGCAAAAATTTCCTTTTATGATTCAACATAAATCTGGTACTCTTAACCGGGTTGCAGATGCTTTGAGTAGGAGAGCTTCCTTACTGGTCACTTTAGCTCAAGAGATTGTGGGGTTTAATCTCTTGAAGGAGTTGTATGAGGAAGATATTGGTTTCAAGGAAATTTGGGCCAAGTGCAGCAATAATAACACAGTTGCAGATTTTTATGAGAATGAAGGATATTTATTCAAGGGCAACCGACTTTGTATCCCTAGTTCTTCATTGCGGGAGAAACTGATCAGAGATCTGCATGGAGGGGGATTGAGTGGACACTTGGGCCGAGACAAAACTATTGCTAGCCTCGAGGAGAGGTACTTCTGGCCACAGTTGAAGAAGGACGCAGGAACTATCGTAAGAAAGTGCTACACCTGCCAGGTCTCTAAGGGTCAGTCCCAAAACACAGGTCTTTATCTACCTTTACCTGTTCCTGATGATATTTGGCAGGACCTTGCTATGGATTTTGTGTTGGGATTACCCCGTACCCAAAGGGGAGTGGATTCAGTGTTTGTGGTAGTTGACAGGTTCTCTAAGATGGTGCATTTCATCGCATGTAAGAAGACTGCTGATGCTTCTAATATAGCTAAACTGTTCTTCAGGGAAGTGGTTCGTTTGCATGGAGTACCCAAGTCCATTACATCTGACAGAGACACCAAGTTCCTTAGCCATTTCTGGATTACCTTGTGGAGGATGTTTGGAACAGCCTTGAACCGTAGCAGCACAGCTCATCCTCAAACGGATGGACAGACAGAGGTTACTAACAGAACTCTGGGTAACATGGTCCGAAGCGTTTGTGGAGATCGACCCAAACAGTGGGATTATGCTTTGCCACAGGTGGAGTTTGCTTATAACAGTGTTGTGCATAGCGTCACAGGGAAGTCACCATTCTCCTTAGTTTATACTGCTATTCCTCAACATGTGGTTGATCTGGTGAAGCTTCCTAAGGTTCATGGGGTTAGTGTTGCTGCTGATAGTATGGCTAGAGATGTACAGGCTGTTCGAGATGAAGTTAAGGCCAAGCTAGAAGCAACTAATGCTAAGAATAAGGCTACAGCTGATAAACATCGCAGAGTGAAATTGTTCCAAGAGGGTGATGACGTGATGGTATTTCTGAGGAAGGAGCGATTTCCTGTTGGTACCTATAACAAACTGAAACCCCGAAAATATGGTCCTTTTAAGGTGCTGCGGAAGATCAACGACAATGCTTATGTTGTTGCTCTACCAGATTCTATGGGTATCTCTAACACCTTTAATGTGGCTGACCTGCATGAGTTTCGTGAAGATGAGGTTCTTTATCCAGATGAGAACTCGGGGTCGAGTTCTTCGGAGGTGGAGGAGACTGATGCAGAGCGTATGGCGGCCCAATTCGAGGAACAGTTAGACCGTGCTAAAGGAGGAAAACGAAAAGTGACTAGTAGACAGGAAACGGCTGTTCGGTGTCTGATTGGGATGCACCTTACCTTTCCAGAAAGGGAATCGCGCCAGAAACAAGACTTATGGCTTTGCCATAAGCTATAGCATTTTTCGGGCTTTCGGGATCGTTTAAGGCCTCAAAACTGCATTTTTCTATTTTACCCGTTTTTGGTTTTCTTAGTTATTTTTGGGTTGTTTTCGTTTTTATCCATGGACCTTAGGGTTTCGTTGTTAGTCGCCCTAGGGTACTTTTCTCTTATTTATGCGGCTGCAGAACGGATCTTTCATCTTTTATCAATTAAATTGAGATTATTCTCTTTTATCTCTGCTGGACTCCAGAATCTTTTGCTTAGGTTTATAGCTGGTAAACCTAGTTATCAATCCGTCTGCGTCAGGAATACAGACGTCCAAATGGTGAAGGCCCTCACATTTACCTAAAGAGGGAAGATCTTAACCATACCGGGGCACACAAGATCAACAATGCTGTTGGCCAAGCTTTGCTCGCTAAGCGGTTGGGCAAGAAACGCATTATTGCTGAAACTGGGGCAGGTCAACATGGAGTTGCCACTGCAACTATTTGTGCTCGGTTTGGGTTGCAATGCATTATTTACATGGGTGCCCAAGATATGGAAAGGCAAGCCCCCAACGTTTTCCGAATGCGGCTTCTTGGCGCTAAAGTAAAGGCTGTTCATTCTGGAACAGCAACACTAAAGGATGCTACTTCAGAAGCTATAAGGGACTGGGTAACTAATGTCGAGACAACTCATTATATTTTGGGATCTGTTGCTGGCCCTCATCCATACCCTATGATGGTTCGCGATTTCCACAAGGTGATCGGTAAAGAAACAAGAAAACAGGCACTCGAAAAATGGGGTGGAAAGCCAGATGTGCTAGTTGCTTGTGTAGGTGGAGGATCAAATGCTATGGGACTCTTCCATGAGTTCGTTGAAGACAAAGATATTCGATTGATAGGAGTAGAAGCTGCAGGGTTTGGATTGGATAGTGGCAAGCATGCTGCAACTTTGACAAAAGGTGATGTTGGGGTTCTGCACGGAGCTATGAGCTACTTGTTACAGGATGAAGATGGCCAAATTATTGAGCCTCATTCTATAAGTGCAGGCTTAGATTATCCTGGGGTTGGACCGGAGCACAGTTTTCTGAAAGACTTGGGGCGTGCTGAGTACTACAGCGTTACTGACGATGAAGCATTGGAAGCTATTAAAAAATTGTCACAACTTGAGGGAATAATTCCAGCTTTGGAGACCTCTCATGCACTAGCCTACTTAGAAAAGTTGTGTCCTACTCTTCCTAATGGGGCAAAGGTCGTCCTTAACTGCAGTGGCAGAGGGGATAAGGATGTTCATACTGCCATCAAGCACTTGCAGGTGTGAGGGTATCATTATTGAACGACACAACAAATGATTATTTCTGTGAAACTAGGATCGTAGTTAAGAAACAAATTAAATCTTATTATGTACACAATGTGTCTATGTAGTTGACATATTAAAGCAATCGAAAGAAGCAATTCAAGTGATTTATAGTAAAAATACTTGAAGCTCTTCTTTTAAAAAATACATGTAAAGTGCTTCTTGAAATGTTTTTACATACTAGTAAAGTTTAACACTAATCTGTTATGAATCCTCTACTTTTTTTGTTACACAGCAATTCCGGATACTCTAGAATATGATGACTTAAATTTTTTTTGTTTTTGTTTTTAGCTTGTATAATGCCATTGCATCTATAAGATGCCACCAAAATTGGAGGCATGCCTAGTCATCTCAACACATGGACAGCGATGTGTCTTGTGATGTGATCTGCCTGTCGACCTCTTCCTCTTCATGAAAAGAGACAGTTCTTGGGTTGATTGTGTACTCAATTAACACTGGTAGAGCAATTATAGTGCTTAGGGTTTAGACCAAGAACGTAACAGTGCTCACCACAAACTGTATGTGGTGAGGTGGAATGTATCATTAGTGATTTTGGCTCTCGTGCATATAGAAACGATTGGCTGGCTGATATCTGATATAAGTATATGTAAACGGTTAACTCAGTCATAGCCGAATGACTGAATGTGGTGCTAGCTAGGTAGGTCCGTTCTAGAGATGACCTCCTTAAATTTGAAAAATAAGGATGTTTTTATTTTTAGGATGTATTTTAATAATCACAACCACTTATTTTCTAGTTAATTACACACATATAAATCCTACAAAAAATTGGCCAAATCGGAAAACGTTTAACTATTTGATTAGCATAATGTTCATTTAAATTTTATATAATAAATTACATTTGTTTACACATTTTCGAATGACCAAATGATTATGAATTTGGTTAATTTTTTGTAGACATTATTCTTGCATAAGAATCTAAAGCATCAGCAGTTGTGATCATTGAATTAAGTCACAAACTTGTGTAAAATGATCTTCAAATTCTTAAAGTAAGGAGGTTCTCTTTAAAATGGACCTATATATATATATATAAACTTATATCTTTATACAGAGAGAATTTGATTAATTGACAGAGATCTTTTTTTTTTTTTGAAAGGAATTGACAGAGATCTATGTCCACATTCAGTGTTAGCTTTCACTACAAACAATGTGGAGGAAGCATAAGTCAAGATCTTAGAACAATTTTCCAAAGACAGAATTATTGTCAATCCAAATGTGCATATATAACGACTCTCTAGGCTTTTGTTCTATGCTCATTTCATGATAGGTTTGAATTTAGTATATCCCAATTTCCAACAAGTGGACTCGAGAGCACTCAACAAATGGGGAACGAGAAAAACGGAGCTGGACTCGGAGGTGATCACATACATGATTACATGCATGTCACTTTTAATTCATTAAAGAATCAATTTACAGAATTCGATTTAGAAGGGTTCAGTGGCGAATCGATCAACTAAGTTGCTGTCAGATAGGGAGATCAGACAATCATCGACTAGGTTAAGACTCCGAGTGCTTTGGTTATCGTTTGGAGGAATATAGGGAGCAGGAGAATAAAAGTTTTAGGTTAGAGTTTTAACTTTTCATTTAAACTTCCATGAGTTCCAGATCAAAAAAACAATACAAGGTTTGTCGGGTTTGTCGGCTGCAACTGACATTTCATATTCGAGAATACATGCAGGGGAAGCATACCATAAAAATAAATACATAAATAAATTTTAATTTGACGTCTCATCCAATTCCGTACTCTAAAGTTGGCCTGCACCAAAGATGAAAGAAGGCAAGTATCAATCACACTGACCAGCCCACAACTCACGCAATTGTTAGATTAAGGCTCGTGGAACTCGCGAGGAGTCAACCAAACTGATGTCTGTATTTACAACTTATTCCATGATTGGACTCTACTATTACAAGTAGGGAATCTGGGAATCTAAATTGATAGATCAAAATGTATGGTATAAGTTTTATTTATTTATTTATTTATTTTAGACTAAATAGAATCCATTAATAATAATAAAAAAAATACATCACATTGGAATAACCGGTTGTGGTATCAACAGCACAACACATATTCCTACCAAGATCTATAGTTACGGGTCCATCACTAATAGTAATATCCATGAACCGAAAAGTCTAACCCCTAACCAATTTTTTCGCCCGAGGGTCACGATACGACCTTGCCACCAACATCCAGACAAACCACTTCACCATCTTCGACACCATGTCCATATACTGCCAGACCACGTGCAAGGAAAATCCAACATTATGTTGATAACCAAGTACCAAACTTATAACATATAGTTCCAGGAGTAACACCACAGAGATGGCACCACAACATGACCAAAACCTCCAAACCCTAACTCAAATGAGTAGGGACTTATTTGACCTAACCACAAATCTGAAAATAAAACCCTACTAAAAAACTAAAAAAAAACTGCCATGATCAGTCAACCGCTCAGGCGCCCCCACCTCCAACCGCCCAATAACGACTACCAGTCCACTGCACAGCCACTGCCCTATTCGACTTAGCCACCTGATATCTAACCAGCCATCGATGACAAACCAAGCACTGTCTCCATACATCATTCTAAAACCAAACTCATGACCCAATTTCATACCCCATGCCCACAGAGCCACCAAACACCATGAACTCAGTCGAGATTGTCACAAATCTCGTCATCCAGCATCCCAAGAACACCTCTACCTCTGCTCAGCCTCCATGAACCTAGAGTCATCCACCTCCACCATCCCTAATGTATCCCACCACATTCATGTCTATCACCGCCGTTCCACCAGCCATAACCAGCATATCGAATAGGGACAACCCCAACCAACTCAAGCAATGGTTACAAGCATTTTTATACATGTAAATTATATCTCAAACACTAAAAATAAGTTAATCCTCAAGTTAATTATTATGTAATTAATCCATTTTTATTTATATTGTAGTAAATAAGGGGAGTTGTAGATTTCAGAATAAATCATGCAAAATTGGAGCAAATTAGAGTTTCTGACAAAAATACGAAAAGTCAACATTGGTCAACCATAGTCAATACGATCAAAGAAGCCAAATCCGATTATTCCAAGATGATAATGCGTTCGGATGTACCTTGAGACCGGAGGAGAATAGAAAGAAAAAAAAAAAAAAGGGAAGAAGAAAAAGAAAGAAAAAAAAAAAATTTGATGGTGGAGAACTGTTTAATTAATAATTTAATAGGCCTGGTAATATGGTGCAGCACGTGCTCTGTACTCTTCTTTCAGTTTCCTTTTTCCTTTTAATTCTTTTTGTTTTTCTCTCCTTATCCATTCACATGTTGTCACGTGGCAGTCCATCCCATCTCAACATCAGCAGCGCACTCCTTATCTCACTATCCTTTCCTCTTTATCGCGAAATGATGCCAGCCACCCACCAAAAATCACGAAATGATGCCAGCCACTCTCTCCTCTCTTTTCAAAACACACAGACCCTAGACCTAATTCTATTCCCTTTTTCTAACAGAGCCGCGCACTCTCTCTTCTTCCATTCTTCATTTTTAATTTCATCTTTTGGGATTGGACACTCAAGGTTTTGAGAGAATCATCATTAACAGCACACATCTTATTTTAAGTAGTTGAGTGAAAAAATTATTTGGTTCATACTAGCCCATAGTTAGGAGTGACCAAGCTAACTCTCTCCTCTCTTCCTTATTATCTAGTTCATAATTTTTGTGTACTTTTGTTGATGAATTCTTGTATGGGTAGTGAGTAGTTCAAATTGGGAGTTAGGGATGTGAAGCCCTAACTCATCTTGTGTAAATATTGATGCCTTAATAAAATAAATGATTTTTTTTTCTATGTATGCTTTAAATCCGAATTTATTGGTCATTAGATGCATGTTTCTGGGCTTTGTCACATTTTGAAATTATGTTGTGGGTAATTGTGATGATTATATTGATAATTTGACAACTTATTGGTCTATGGCATCTAGGATTTAAGCGTGGTAACCATTAGCTAGCTTAATTGTAGTTAAACTTGCTTGGGTCTCTATTATCTTGTTTTCCAGGCCACTAGTTTTAGATATTGTGGCCTTAACCTACGTAATGCCTAAATTAGAGAGTTAATTATGGTCCTAGCCGGCATAAACAATACACCGAAAGGATAATTGATTTAGTAACCTTGACCGGTATTAGATATGGGATTTAACACATATAGGAAATGCATGCATTTGTGAAATTGGCATCGATGTTTACAAGATAATTAGTGTGAATCACCCGATACTCCTATGTTTCAATTAATTTGAAAATCCAAATTTAATTTTCTAGTTCGTTAATTAGTTGTTTGGTTTACTTTTCAGTTGCGTTTAATTTAGTTGATTCCCAATTCAAAACTCCCTACAAATTTCGACTCATTTGTACATATCCACCACTAGGCTCTTAGTTTATGAGGATGTTTTGGCTCTCTTTTCTCAGCTGCCTGGAAGTACTTTCTCACACTTGTATCGAGAAGGGAATACTGCTGCTCATTCTCTTGCTCGTTGGGCATTATGTAATAGGCCGTGCAATGTTGTTTTTACTTCTACACCTCCCTTTATAGAGGAGCTTATTTCTAGAGAATGTACTTAATCTCTTCGCTTCAATAAAATTGTTGTTTCTTCTCAAAAAAAAAAAGGCTCTTAGTTTTGATTAGGATTTAGTGAAAACCAAAGTCGAGCATTACTAAGGCTTGATGCCTTAGAGTAGCATTTTTATTTTTTTTTTTTTCTTTTTTTCTTTTTTCTTTCATTTGCTTAGTGACTCTAATTCCTATTACCCAAGGATTGTGGGTTAGACACTAATCCCTGTGGTACGATAATCTTGAACATAATACTTCCCTATCTTTACTACGATACGTACGCTTGCATAAAATGTGTATCAAGTCAAGCAGCCCCAAAGTCGTCTGCTGCATATTCAAAATCTTGGTGACCCGATCCATGGCATGGATCCACACTCAAACAACCACCCAGCCTATACCAGATCTGCGCGAAACGATGGCTATCAAAACCAGTAGCACCGCCACCAGAGAATGAAGGTGAACCATGCTTGAACAGACAAACCTTTCATAGCAGATATGACCTCGGCCAACAAACGACAAGAAAAAAGGAACCATAGGCCCGTCCGGCTGCACCCACCTTATGCCGGCGAGGCATCACGCCATCGCTGGGACAGAGGACCGCCGAACAAGCATTAGAAAGCCGTTTGAAATCCCGAACCCCAAAACACTATTTTTCTCAGCTCTCACCCTTTGAGATACTCTTATCTATGGTATAAATTTAAGACCTTAATTTAATAAAATATAAATGTATAATATGTCTGACACGCAAGAATGCACATCATAATTTGAACGTCGTAAAAGGTTGTTTACTATAGTTGTTTAAAGACTACAAAAATAAATGATTGAAAGTTGATTAACCACATTCAAATATTCAAAACTCTATCACTAACAATAGGTTAACTTGTGATGACCTTAGCTTCTTTTGTCCTTTTTAATACAAAAATGACTAACAACTTAAAAATGTAAAGTCATGGGAACTGCGAGAAAGTGTTCAGTGCACCAACGCACTTACAACAACATGATTGGATGGCTAGATACATCTAGTATTTTTTTTTGTTATTAAAAAAAACTGCCTATAAATATCAACGGCTGAGATTTGCTAAATTTATTGGTTCACTTGCACTGCAAGAGTATAGAAATTTTTTTTCGAAAATGCAGTTTGAAAATATAAAACTATTAACATGAGACCTTGATCATTGTGATGTACTAATTTTGGTTTTCGAAATTCTCATTGGTCATCGATCAATTTGGATTAAAGAGAATGTATTAACTATAACAGTGTTCGGATTAGAGATTGAGAATAGATTATCATGAAACTAATGAAGCATTTATCGAATCAAATATGCGATTTATTCCAAAGCTAGTCTGATCATTAATTAAAACTTTTTAAAGTATTAAACAAGTATACAAATCATTGGGATAAACGACCTCTATGCAAAAGTTATCAAGCATGTGATCCCGATTCTCTTCGAAAAGGCAAAAGCAAACTCTTTATAAAGAACCTATGAGATAGCGAATTGTTGAGGTTTTAGTTTTTGATGAAATACTAGCTAGCTAGGCCATGTGGGAATTTGATTCTATTTCTCATGGTGTAGATCAACTAGTAAACTTTGAATATCTGCACAAGTTGTTTAAGGATATAAAGCTGAACTTTAACCGTCAAAAGAAAGAATGATATTGCATATGATCGTTCACCAAATATTGTTGAAAACCCAACTTGCGAGTGTACAATTAAAAGTGAATACAAATTGGAACCTAGAATGGATTATGCGCATCTTCTGAAGTTTACTGGAGAGATGAGGTAGCCTACTGCAACACATAAAATGCTATAGAGTTCCGCTTTCGGCCCGTACTTATTTGAAAAACCAAAAAGATATTTATTAGCTTACTTTTTCTTTTTGTTTTTTTTAGTGAAATTGACAAATCCTTTTTTCCACTATCTGAATCATCGATCATGGCTTTAAAATTTAGGTCTGCAGTATATTAGTCAGAAAAGACAATACGGGTGTCAACTACTAACTTCATTATAACTTTGTTTACTACAGTCATTAAGTCAAAATAACGGAGTTATTTGTAAAAGTGCCACAGAAGAATTTTCAAATAATACCAACTAAACATGCTCTCTTTCTCAACACCATCGTCTATCTTAGCAATGATGGTTGCTACATTACTTGAAATCTCTGAGAAAAAAAAAGTCGAGTTCATATGTATCGAAAGCGCTACAATCTCACAACATCATTATAATGTATGTGCGTCGTCTTCTCTCTTTGAATAAGAAGAATGAACAAAAGGCTCTCATGGGTATCTTGTCCCCCGTTTGGGGTTTGAAAAATTGATTATCTATATCGGAGAGCATGTTAAGATCACTATGTATGTGTTCACGATTTCTTTGAACATCTACAAATTCCAAATAGAGGTCGGCCATGGTTTTACGGAAAAACTATGACAACTGTCACGGAATTTGATGGCCTCTGTGATGGATCTCAACTTCCGATCTCATATCTCCCGGTCTAGGTCGAATTATCTAGGCTACCACTAGCTATAGTCACCAAAGTGGTTGCTCTGATAGTTTGCTCGACTATAGGGATTGTGATCGAGCTGGACAGGTTCGAAATATGGCGTGGAACCTGAGTACGCGTGCGTATATGAAAGGATATCACTACACTAGTTAAACAGAACTACCTTCCCTTCAACTTTGAGTTTCGACTAGGGATCTTGGGGAAGATTTGATTTTTGTGAGGTGTGACGTCTGCTAAAGCATCTCAAGAGTGGCTGCTTAGGACCACTGATTTTGGTAGACCTTAACTCTACGTTGACGGTGGAGGGACGCACGGTAAACGTTGCTAAGCGTATAGGGGTCCCAGTTGTGCCTCTCTTGCATAGAGGGGTCTTGTGGGCGGTGGGTTCAGGAATAAGTTAGATATTGAGTTTCATGTTTATTAGTCAGTTACTAACTGTATTAGCAATATCAAAGATGATTTCACTTTGGCAGTAGTTATTTTCTAACATGCGCACCTCACTAACCACTGTAAGTGGCCCAGTGGTTCTTGCCTAGTTGGGTGTGCTCTCCAACCTAGGTTCGAATCCCGAAGCTGTCAAAGTGGCCAGACATTGTGCTGCAATGCACAGTTGGAGCATTTCACATGCGCCGAAGGGGTTTATCTTGGGCCTAGGAAGCCTTTGGGTTCCCCTTGACAAAGTCAAAAAAACATGCGCACCTCACTGTGAATGAGTTGGTGTGTGTAATTTTATCTCTTTCTTTAATGAATTGACACAATTTCAATAAATAAATAAAAACGATATCATTTATAAATCAATTTTATTTTACGGAATTGTCACATTGTCCAAATAGCTATATTCTCACCTAAAGAACTATTAAATTTAAAAGCTAATGACCTATCTAAAAAGTTATGACCAAAAAAGCCAAAAGCCATGAGCTTAGGGCTAGTTTGGGATTGTTGTGGCTTTTAAAAAAAAACTGCTGATGCTGTGTTGTGAGAATAATCAGCTGTGTATTAAAACAGTTTCGTGTTTGGTAAATAATATTTTTAAAAGTGCTGTCAGTACATAAAATAACTGCAGAGTGTGTTTTGATCCACAACAGCTTCTAAAAGCAACCTCTAGACTGCTTCTAAAATGTGATGCCAGTTATCTATAACTTTCAATTAAAGCTATTTTTTATTTATTTACCAAACACAATAAAATCTAAAATTTTGAACAGAAATTGATTTTTTTTTAAAAGC
Organism: Rosa chinensis; assembly: GCF_002994745.2. Lineage (NCBI taxonomy): Eukaryota > Viridiplantae > Streptophyta > Magnoliopsida > Rosales > Rosaceae > Rosa > Rosa chinensis. Next base: position 40,758,769 of record NC_037093.1, on the reverse strand, counting down.
GAAGAAATTCCAAACGGGACCTTAATTAACAATAAAAGATAAATCAAAATAAAATTCAAAAGCCACTAACCCAAATGCTAAACCTACTCAACAAAGAATAATAGCGCTAGTCACAACTTCGTGCAAAGAATTAGAGTCACACCTCTACTAGCTTTGTCGCCGTCCTTTTTATCAATGCACCAAGTTCATAGAGCACACCGTTCAAATCACTTCATTACGCATCATATCACGAATTATTAGCAACTAGCAAGTCTCTTGAACTGGACAGATCAGATCTATTTGGTCTAATAACGACAATTTAGTACGAGTATGGCACAAATAGACATGTGTGACATCGCTGGAAACGAGTGGTGCAAGATGTAGAAGAGAGGTGAAGAAACAAAAACTACAAAACTTTAAACACGTTAATGTCAAATATGCAAACATTAAAAATCACAGTATTTAAAATGACACACAACTGTTTAGCCAATAGCCACCCATATGTTTTACAACTACCTCACTTTTCCACACTAATTGAATGTGTAAAGATTTCTAATTTTAAATTACGTTGAAATCAAAATATTTGAAGAACTAAGCTTAATCTTTATTTGCTTAAAATTTGAGAAATCATACCCAACACTTTTTTTGTTTTTTAGAAGAAACGTCAAACACATACCTAGACACTCGATCATAATGTCTTTCAAACTACAAGTGTCTAGGTAACTTGAGACTTAACTAAATAAGTTGCATTGAACTACATATCTAAGTCAAATTAAAGCTAAAGCAGTGTGGGCTGGCCTACTTGTCGCTATTCATCAGCAGTGGGGTGAAGTTGAATTTGAAAGTGACAGTGCTACAATGCTGGCTGCCCTGGCTAGAGAAGAAAATGATTTGTCTGAGGTTGGTCTTATTTTGCATGATTGTAAACGTTATATGGAAGATTTCAATCTTATTCTTCTTAGACATGTCTATAGGGAAGCAAATGGTGTAGCTCATAGGCTAGCGCACCTTGCTAGTATATACAATTTGGATGAGTTTTGGGTGGAGGAAACTCCTGATATTATTCAGGACGTCCTTATTGAGGATGATTATATGTTAAATCGAGGTTCAGGTTATATGTCCCCCTCGGTGTACTATCCTTCTATGAATAATGAAAGTCTAGGGAGGAGCACCACCACTCCAACCTAACGGGTGTTGCTTGCCCGAATTTTAAAAAAAAAGCTAAAGCAGTGTGTGCAAATAGTTGTATAATAGTAGTATTTTACATTTGTAGTATCTGTTTTCCTGGTCGTATCGTAGAATTTTTAGTTAGTTAAAGCTTTGCTGTCACTAGATAAGCAAATGAAGACAACATGTACAACCGGCATATGATCAGTGACAGTGTAAGCAATTATGCATCTACCAACAAAGACAATAATACCACTTGATGATCATGAGCGCTTCCCCAACGCACCTAATTAATTACTTCTGCATTTCTTTCCCTTTGGCCACACTTGGTCTTTCCAAATCTTTTAGGTCGATGAAGAATAGGTTAAATGCTATTTGGCATAATCGTCAAATTGCTACCCTAAATTTCATCTTAGTGTCAATTTATTATGATATGTTTCAAAATTTACCAATTTGCTACCCTAAGAGCATCTTTAGCTATTAGCAGACAAGGAACATTAACAGACTCTTTATTGTGGTTCCTTAGCTATTTTAAAGAACATATTTAGCTAATTATCATCACGTAAAATTTAGTTAAGAAAACTAAAACTCATAAACAACATTCTTATTGTAATGAGCAAAGGAAGCTAACACAAGGAACTCTTCGTTTCTTGATCCACGCACCACTTAAAAGCATCATATATATTTCTTTAACCCTATATTTGGAGAAAAAACACGAGAAAGATCCTACATTTGAGAGAGAGAGAGAGAGAGAGAGAGAGAGAGCAACCTATATTTCTTTCTGCCTTTCAAAAAAAAAAAAAAAAACTCTCAATTTCTTTATGCAAAGAAAAACACATGGCCCCGACCCTCCTCAAGCCACGTGAGAAACAGTGAGAGTGGAATGACAAAAGAAGCGCGCTAATCGTACAAAAATTGGGCAAGGCGAAGCAGAAGCAGAAGCAGAAGAAGGAGCTGTTCTGGTTGCCGCGTCATCTCAAACCATATAAACCCTAGAATTAATGATTGGATGCAATTTATATTAATCTTTATTAAAGTCAGTCCAAAAGAAAATTAAGATTCTAAAAACAAGTCGAGGCACTATTCGCCGCACCTTGCCACGCCATGCCCAAGTGTGTTCCATTTATTGTTAACACCACCACAAAATAAAGAGAGAGAGACAGAAACAAGAGAGAGAGAGAGTGGCATTCCAACGTACACAAAGCCACCACAACAAACAGACCTCTGCGCTATTTCAACAACACTCTGCACCCACCCACCTCCTCCTCCTCTTCCTTCTGCCTCCTAGCTTCCTCTCTCTCTCTCTCTCTCTCTCTCTGCTATATATCTGTACCTAGTTATTTCAACCATTCCAATTCCATCATGTAAAGAATTCTGCTTTTCTTCCTACTACCCTTTTTCAAGGTAAGTTTCATTTCATCTTTTCAAGCTTCTTTCCTTACTCAATCTATATATATACTTGGGTTTTTTTTTTCCCTTTCTTTCTATTTATTTTTTTCCTTTTTTCTTTATTTTATTGTGCAGTTCAGGATCTGGAGGCCATGTTTGCGTAAGTTGGAAGCTAGCTAGCTGGGTGCATAAAGATAAACAGTCAAATACATGCATCTGGTACGTAATTACGGTTTCTCTGAATTTGCAGTTTCATCTTTTGAGTTTGGATTTGGATTGACAACTTGTGGTGTGGAGAGCTTAATCTCTCACAGCCTCACAGTTTGTTGAAAAAGAACAAAAGCGGAATTTGTCTTCCAGAAATTTACTCCCAAATTTTTTTCCTTTTGCTAAAAAATTTCAAAAAGTTTCTGTTTTAATTTAATTTTCGAAAAGCGGAATGAATGGTCATGTTCCATTGACAACTTCATGGGTGGAAGATGCATTCTGGGACGGTGGAGATACGGATGGTGGTGCATAAAGTTCAGAATCAAGTCTTTATTCCTCTTTTTTTCTCTCCTTCCCTTATTCTTTTTTGGTCAAAATACATTTTATTAATGGTTTATGTAAATTTAAAATGAAATGATTCTAATTTAGGTAGTCCAATTTATTGTTTTTTTTTTTTTAAATATTAACCGGTTGTCAATTGTTATATCGAAGTTTCTTACATTTGTCTGAATGAGAACAAAGAACACTAACTTGTTTTTCGCTCACACAACAATAAATCACAAAAAATATTACTGTTACTTGTGATGCATGTATGTGGTGCATGTCAACTTTTTACTGTTAAACTTGGATCAACTCAACCATTAGTCTCTGAGATGAAAATGAGTATATATATAATACAAACTTATTGATCCCCACATAGCTATATTTAAGGTTATTGAGTTTGAATCTCTTATTATTCCAAAAGCAAGTAAAAGTAGTACAAAAACTAGCTTAACGATGTTAGGCTCACTTGCTTAGGTAACTAATGCGTATAGAAGTGTCATATTTTGTTAACTGCATATAAAGTATAACTACGGTCCATTATATTTGTACGCAGCTGAAACCTTAACTTGTACTGTATTGATACTTTGTCATTTTGTGTGCAGGACATTTTTACCAGTGTGACTGTGTGAGTACCTCTCAGCAACAACTAGGAACCTCTTTAGGTTGAATCTTGCTGTTGTCACACATTCCAAAGTCTCGACTTTTTATTCCCAAGTCTCTTCTGCATCGGCAAGGCGAGGTACACACAAACAATTTTGGCACGTTGACACCTTTGCCAAAAAAAAGAAGTCAACTACACTGTTTTATTATTTTATTTATTATATGATTTCTCTATAATATCCTCAGTAAAGGAAGTAGTGTAAATGCAGAGGGCATTATGGACAACTTATAATATAAACTTACATTAAATATATAAAATAATAAAGAAAGTATGAATTTTTATTTTAAGAGAAAACGACAATACATTATGATAAACACAATATCACACTCTTTGTTTTAGTACAACAAAAGAGATATCATCTAAATAATTATATTTACTCTCTAGCAAAACTATTAACGAAAGAGTAGCGCTACATATCCTAAAATATTTTACCAAAAGTGAATATCAAATTATGTGGCATTAGCCACATCAACATTTTTTTTTACAAACACTAGTAAAATGGATTTTTTGATTAGCTTAGTAAATTTGAGATTGAACTCTCTTAAAATTTTCTTATACATAAGATGCAGGTACCAAACAAAACTGACATTGCCACCATAAGATTATCTACAAACATGAAGCTTTATGAAAAACTAAGGTGGATCTTGGTTGTCAATACCGACATATTGAACTCCAAGTCTCCAATCTAGCCAACACATGCAGTTGATAAAATTTTGATTTTTTGGAACAATGATTTGCTATGCATCTTTATGGATTCTGGTTATATTTGTCGAATCATAATGAAATCTTGTTTCCATGGTTGATCGATTTTCTACGGCAATCATCATATATGCTCTAAGATCAATATAAACCCAAATTGTACAATTTAGACTTCAAAATTTATGGTTTTGAATTTGATAAAGATATGAAAAATCATCTAGCTTTGAGCTTTTCAAATTTTTTTGCTTTGGGAAGAGACTCAGAAAATGAGAAATTAGAGAAAATTGAATGTGGAAATTCAATGAATTTAAAAATTAATGTAGAAATTCAATTAATACAATTTGGAAATGATGTGGCATTTGTAATCCATGTTGGAAATGACGTGGCTAATGCCACATCATTTGTGATAGAAATTTGGTGTCTCAATCATTTTCCTTAACGAAAAGGAGCAGAATTCTAGAACCACAGAAAATCAAAAGCTAAGAACTCATGATCTTAAGTTTTTCATGTCGTTTCACCTTTCAAAAAAGAACTAGTACCCGAAAATCTAAAACTAGCAATTTTTTTAGATAGCACATAGCCACATATTCATTTGGACAAAGGCAAAAGGTCAAGACATCTCTGAAGGACAAATAATCCAAAATGCATGATCTAGAGCGCAGAACCCGAAAAAAATAAAACACCCCAATCACTAAAAGGAGAATCAGCTTCACATGAGTAGAAATACATTTGCATTTGCTCATATCAAGCGTGCAGTCGATCAGTACTATATAGATCACTAATGATACATTCAACCCAACGAGACACAATGAGAGCCTCATGTAGGTTGAATGAGCCAAAGCATAACCCGAAAGCAATAAAAATCGATCAATGGGTCCCCAAAAATGAAGGAACCACAATTAGATTCGAAATGGCAAAGAAAATCCACCATATGCTAGAAGGTAGATCGGGGAAAACGAGTTAGATTAACCAATAGAAAGAAGAAATACCAAAGATGGTGGTGAGGAAGGAGAGAAGATAAAAAGCTAAGGGTTTTTACAATTATTTTGCTATCCAATTTGAGTGCTTCTATTCATACCTCCACATTTGGTATATGGACCTCCTCAAAGTTTTGTAAAAATTTATATCTTGTTTAAGAATATGAGAATTGAGAGAGATTGAAGAGAGAATTGTGTGTTCCACTATCGATAATAGGAGCCCTATATATAGGGATTAAAAAGTACATATTCTAATGATATAAGGAAAACTATTCCGAATAGGACTAAGAATTCTAGAACCTTCTCTCCTATTACAATCATAGAACTAATCCTAGTTTGACAAGGCACAATAAATGTCAACATTCTTTAACAGTACTCCCCCTTGTGCCGCTCAAACTTGGTGGTGACGCTTCAATCGTTGCCTCGTTAAAAACCTTGCTTGAGTGAAAAACCCTGTGGGACAAAAACCCACCTCGAAGATGAGAAAAAGAGTACAACACGTCCTTTACTCTTCAAAATCGAACATATAGACATCATACCTCCCCCTGATTTCTACAATCATCGGAGTTCGGATATCTTTCTTAATCCAATGCTCTTCACATGTTTCTTGATGGTGGATTTAGGTAACGACTTAGTGAATAAGTCTGCTACATTATTTTCTGATCGGATTTGATTCACTTCAATTCTTAGAAGTGATTGTTGTTGTTGATTATAAAAGAATTTAGGCAATATATGCTTGATGTTGTTGCTTTGATGAAACCTAACTTCATTTGTTCAATACAAGCTGCATTATCCTCATAAATGTATGTAGGTTCATCTGTGGTAGACTTCAAACCACAAGTTCCTCAAATATGTCTAATTATAGATCTTAGTCATATGCACTCACGCACGGCTTCATGTAGAGAAATAATCTCTGCATGATTCGAGGAAGTAGCAACAAGAGTCTGTTTTGTAGACCTCCAAGATATCGCAGTGCTTCCCATGGTAAAGACATAACCCGTTTGGGAGCAACCTTTGTGAGAGTCAGAGATACCCTGCATCTGCAAAACCCATTAAAACATCATTGCCATTTTGATGGAGGAGACGAGGAGGACGCCGACCACCATGGGCGGCATCCGCACCAGTGCCTGCCACTTGGCCGGTCATGATATTATGGACGGCTGCTACTTGCCTTCTGGGGTCCGATCCCAAACTTCCGTCATTCCTTTTCTCTCTGTAGGGATAAAATAGACTCATATCAATCGTATCTTTTAAGTATCAAAAGATTGTCTTTATACCAATCCAATGGCGGTGTGTTGGCGTAGAACTATGTCGAGCTAACAAGTTCACTGCGAATGAGATGTCTGGTCTTGTGCATTGAGCTAAGTACAATAATGCGCCTATTGCACTTAAATAGGACACTTCGGCTTCTAATAACTCTTCATCCTCATCCTTTGGACGAAATAGATCTTTTCCTAGCTCAAGAGTACGGCCAATCATGGGAGTACCCACAGACTTTGCTTTATCTTCATTAAAGCGCCTTAGAATTTTCTGAGTATATGCAGACTGATGGATCAAAATCCCATCATTACGGTGCTCGAGTTCTAAACCGTGACAAAACCGTGTTTTCCCAAGATCTTTCATCTCAAATTCGGATTTCAAATATTTAGCAGTTTCCTTTAACTCATCTAGAGTTCCAATTAGGTTCATGTCATTGACATAAACTGCTACATTTGCAAATCTGGAACTTGTTCTTTTAATGAACATGCATGGGTATATTTTATTGTTAATATATCCCTTCCGAATCAAGTAGTCACTTAGACGGTTATACCACATCCGTCCGGATTGTTTTAATCCATATAGTGAGCGTTTTAATCTTACTGAAAACGCGTTCCATGGTTTAGAGCCACTTGATTTGGGTAATTAAAGTCCATCTGGAACTTTCATAGATATCTCTGAATCTAGATCCTCATAGAGATATGTTGTAACCACGTCCATAAGCTGCATGTCAAGTTTTTCGGAAACTACTAAACTGACAAGATAGCAGAACGTTATAACGTCCATTACGGGAAGATATGTCTCATCGTAGTCGATCCCAGGGCGTTGTGAGAAACCTTGAGCCACAAGGCGGGCTTTATATCTAACAACCTCATTTTTCTCATTATGCTTTCTAACAAAGACCAATTTATGGCTAACAAGCTTTACATGTAGGGGTGTCTTTGTTATAAGCCCAAATACCTGTCTTTTTGCTAGTGAATCTAATTCAGCTTGGATCACATCTTTCCATTTAGGCCAATCTGCTCTTCGTTGACATTCTTCAACAGAGCAAGGTTCGATATCATCATATTCTATAATTCCTTTTGCAACAGAGTATGCAAAAGCATCATCAATAGAAATAGAATTTCTATTCATCATCTCATGTACACTATTGTAATTCATGGAGATCTCCCTATTATTTGGAATTGGTTCTGACATTGGAGTGTCCCCCAATGATGTCTCTTGGACATAACCATAATCCGGAATATCTTCATGAGACTGATTATTCACATCGATGATTAATGGATTATTTTGTGCCAAACTCGCTTTCTTTCTTGGGCGAGAGTCTATCGAACCTTTGGGCCTCCCTCGCTTCCTTGTAGGGAGCTCGGCCTGGGCCACTGCGCCATCACTATTGTGGGCAGTGGCGCCATGCCCAATAATACTAGGGACGACGCCATGTCCTGTATTTTTAGGGACATCAATCCATGCAGGCACGTTTATAGCAGGTATGTGTAATCTCGTCACTTCAGCGATATCAGAAAACTCATCAGGCATCGAATCTGTTATGTTCTGAAGATCGAGAATTCTCCGCACTTCAATTTCGGACTGTGCGGTTTGGGGATCAAGATGAGATAAAGTGGGGACAGACCATGACAATTCCTATCGTTCTTGTTGAACATTTATGTTTTTATCTCTCCCTAACGACTGGAAGACTGTCTCATCAAAGTGACAATCCGCAAATCTAGTGGTAAAGAGATCACCTGTCAAGGGTTCTAAGTAGCGGATAATAGTTGGAGAGTCATATCCAACATAAATGTCTAATCGTCTTTAAGAACCCATTTTGGTGTGCTGTGGCGGCGCAATTGGCACATAAACTGTACACCCAAATATGCATAAGTGTGAGACATCAGGCTCATACCCAGCCACCATCTGGGATGCAGAAAAGGGTTGAGTGGCAGTGGGCCTCAGACGAATAAGCACAGCTATATGTAATATTGCATGGCCCTAAGCAGAAATAGGGAGATTGGTGCGCATAACCAATGCTCTAGCAACCATTTGTAGTAATTTAATGGCAGCTTCTGCGAGACCAATTTGGGTGTGAACATGAGGAACTGAATGTTCAATTTCAATCCCCAGCATTGTCAAGTCTTATAGACTTAATAGGGTGATCAAGGTGGTGAGCCCTTAACTTAATAATTTGTGCTAGGAGTTTAGCAAATGCAGCGTTCCTTGTGGACAGTAGCATGACATGTGACCAGCGTATCGATGCATCAACCAACACCATAAAAATATCTAAATGGTTCGCAAGGTGGTTGAATAGGTTCACAAATATCACTTTGGATTCTTTGTAAGAATGAAATATTTTCTTTAGTGTCCTTTGCATAGGATGGTGTCGATCCTCATTTTGCTAAAGAGCAGGCTTTGCAGAATGAAAGATGGCCTTTAGAAGCAACCAATGAGGATTTTGGTTGAGCCATGAAGTCACAATTGACTTTAGAAGTAGAATTTGGAAGCAAGGAAACACAGGTGGCGTCAATGCCACTATTGGGCCACAGGGGGACGGCGGCGCCGGCCGTTGATGGCCCGACTTGTATAGGGACGGCGCTGTGAGGCGCAAGTGCTCTTCCTTGGTCCAAAATTCGATTTTTAATTCTTTTCGTTCTGAAAAATGGATGTCCATGTGAAGTCTTTAGTATACGGATCATCATATCACTACCGAGGTGTCCCAAACGGTCATGCCAAAGCCTATATGTGTTGGAATCCCATAAATCATCTCTCATGACATTGTTGGATTCAATAATTCGAATAGTGGTTGCATACAACCCACGAGAGCGACACATAAGTTTCTCTAAGACTTGTTTATATATGTAGTCATTACAGGTGATGCAAAGGAACTTTTGTCCATTCTCACAATGTGTTTCCACTTGAAAACCATTGGCTCTTATATCTTTGAAACTCAATAAGGTTCTTCCAGCCCTAGGAGCATAAAGAGCTTCGGTGACATTAATAGTTGTGCCATTTGGCAACATAAATTGGGCTGGTTCTCTATCATGAATCAATTTAGATGATCCAGCCATTGTAGTCATAGAAGATCGAGTAGGCGTCATCCATAGAAAGAGTTGCCTATTTCGAAGAATAGTATGAGTGGTTGCACTATCCACGAGGCATTCTACCTCTCCGGGAAACATATTGAAAAATAATAAAGTTCGAAATTAAAATATGTCCAAGACATTCAAAAGTAAATTGATACTTTATTAATAAAATAGCCAATGATTACATCAAAGTTTCTTGACCAAAAATCTAATCCAAAATAAAATCAAACCTAGACAAATCGTAGTCACTTAATCCGTTTGGTAACTCCAATTTGGTTGTGACTAGGTAAGGTAAGGCGAGATTTTGGTGGAGCTATGCTCACTTTTAAAACCGTTCTCTCAGTTCAAACCTTTCCTAGACATCACAATTAATCTTGGATGAGCCTAGTGAGAAAGAGTTACTACAAAATGTCATTTTATTGATTAATGCATAATTGCCATTACATAATTCTTGGAAAAATAAAGGACTATTCTAATCAAAATCTGCGGCATCCTCGTGCACTTCTTTGTTAGATTTGAAGTCCGCTATTGTGAGGTTGACGCCATTGTCATCACCATCATCTCCTTCTTCGGCAAGATAGACTTCTTGCTCTCTCCAGTCCCTATATGCCTTGTATCGTGCAACTAATTGATTGCTTGAACCAATGCTCACTTGATCCACATCGATGACACATGTCATTGTGATTGCCTCCCTTTAATTGAGATGCATTGTTTTCACTTGGTTGGCGTTTCCTAGAGAAATTGGCGCAATTACCACGGCCTTGGGCGGCTCGTCCATGGCCCCCTCTCCCACATTACCATGTGTTTCCACGTGTCCGTCCTTCATTCTGACGGTTTCCTTCCTTTGTAGGGCGGTTATATGGACCTACACATCCATTTTATCCGTTAACTTTAGGGTTCCGCTCCTTGTGCCCTCCTTTGGGTGCATTATTATAATTCGTCTCATGAACGCTCTTAGTTCCAACTTCTTCATGAGGATATTATCATGTTTCTCAACTACATACATGGCATTAATTAGCTTATGAAACCTCGTGATCCGTCTAGCCTTGTACTCACCTCTATATTGCTTGGATACCAAAATTACTGAGACGGGGAAGGTGGAGAGAGCTTTCTCCATTAGCTCTTGCTCTGTGATGGGTTGTCCACAGAACCCCAACATGGTTTTGAGGTGTAGAGCTTTTGAATTATATTCAGAGACAGACTTGAAGTCGGTGAATTGTAGATTGCTCCATTGGACCTTCAAGTCGAGGAGGAGGGAATCTTGGACATTACCAAAACGCTCTTCTAGCACAACCCATAGTTCTCTAGCATCCTTGATCACCATGTATACCAATCAGAGTGATTTGTCCGTGTGGCGTCTCATCAAGATGAGGGCAGTGGCGTTATTTGTAGTCGTACGCTAGAATATGAGCTCAGGGTTTGGTGCCTGAATTATGGGTAGGATCCCTTTCAAAGTGAGATGGTTCTCAACATCTGTGACCCAACTGTGGTATTCCGAGCTAGTTGAATCAAGCATAGGAAAATCGAGCTTTGGTTTTGACATCCTGAAAACAAGAAGAAGAAGCAGATTAGTTTCGGAGTCAAAGCTTCCACGAAAACTAATAAATAATAAGATTTTCGAGCTATGCTACCAAGAAATTGATTTCCAAGAATATTTGGATTAGACCGAAACAATGATGTTTATATAGTCATAAATCGATGCTTACAGTCGATCTTAGTGTCTTACGAACGCTCTTAATTCGTTTAGCGTGAATCCCCATGATTCCGCTTTTCAAAGAATCGAACCCACATTATAGAAAGGTGGGATGTAGAAGAAAGAAGGTTGCAAGTCCCCGAGAAAAAGAAAAGAAAGTAATACAGAAAGAAGGAACCTTAATTAAAACTTACTTGTTGATTCGGAGATTGAAACCTTGAGTCTTGAATTCTTTGAAGTTTGGAGACGATGTAGGTTGATGAAGGGGCCTTGGTAGGCTCGGTGACTCATGGTGGGGTGATGAAGGGATGGGCCGCGGGCGGCGTGGAGGATGCATGCAGTGCAAAGGAGAAGAAGACGTGCGGCGCAGTGGCTACAGGGACAGCAAGCGCACGGGTGTGCAAGTGGTAAGGCTAGTGTGGGCTAGGTGCAGCGGTAGTGAAGCTAACGGTGAAGAAGATTTTCGGGTTTTAGGTTTTTGATTTTTAGGGCTAGGGCTAGGGTTCGTGCTGATAACGTGTTTAAGAATATGAGAATTGAGAGAGATTGAAGAGAGAATTGTGTGTTCCATTATTGATAATAGGAGCCCTATATATAGGGATTACAAAGTACATATTTTAATGATACAAGGAAAACTATTCCGAATAGGACTAGGAATTCTAGAATCTTCTCTCCTATTACGATCATAGAACTAATCCTAGTTTGACAAGGCACACTAAATGTCAACATTCTTCAACATATCCCATTTAGCCTATCTAGAAAATAAAAATAAAAAGTCTTTCACTCTATCTTATTCTTTAGTTCTTTCTCACGTACTCTTCTCTCTAATTCTTCTTTTCTCTCTCTCTTTTTTAAGAGAGAAGAAACCTCTTTGTATCTTCTTGTGGTTGATGGGAAGCTAGTAAGTAACTATCAAAATAATTAGGGTTGCTTCCGTTGCTCTCTTGAATGATGTATATGATTTAAGTACTGCATTTTCTAAAATCGTATACCATTCAAGACATAGTATAAAACTTGGTAATTGAAAAAGGATCCGGATATCAAATCAAAACACCAATTAATACATAAAATTAAACCAAGGAACATACCTCTCCAACAAAGCTTTAATCTTACAAAATCTTTTTGCATCCTCGATGCAACTCTAATCGTCTCCCTTCTTCTGATGCAAAACCAAAAATATACATCTACATGTAAGTTAGCTCTATTTACTTTTTTTTTTATTAATCTGTACCTTTCAATTCCTCCGATTCGAGTCTTGAGTTTGTAGTTCAAATATCTCATAAAACCTTGGATCCAAACCCTTTTGTTAACTACATAAACCATTTAGAAATAAACAAATAATACATCGAACAGACGTCTGAGGAGCTCTCTCCTCGTGTTTTTCTACGGTGGCCGCAAGGCTGAGTTTTCAATACCCATATCACAGATCGTCCTTCCCTGCTCTTCTTCCAATCCATTTCCATCTTTCCACTCATTTGGATCTCATCTCCCTTACCTTCTTCAACCTGGTTCATCTCGAGCATCTACATGGGAGCCTTCGTTGCTGCGATAGCGGTCTCGCAACTGGTGGTGGATTTGATGCCAGCTGGTTGGGCGTTTTGCCTCAGAGGAGAAGATGGTGGCTGCCCTGGGTCAGATTGTGCAACTCTGCTCTTGCTCTTGGTTTCTTGATCCAGGAGGAGGCGGTGATGCTGGTGGAGGTGGTGCTGTTGGCGGCGGTGATGCTGATGGAGGTGCTCCTAGCCATTTCGTTCCAATGGTGGTTAGGGTTGTTTTGGGCCCCCGGGTTGTCTTCAGCCTTAGTGGTGGTGATGTTGGCCATGGCAGCATTCTGGGCTGTGGCAATGGCAATGCAGACAGTGTTGGTGAAGCCGGTGATGTCGGCACTGTTGCTAACGGCAGCGTCGCTCAAGTCAATCTGCTTCTAGGGTGGTTAGGGTTTGATACATGCCCTAGGATTATCTTTGGGATTGAATGTGGGCTTAGTAGCCCACTCTTGTTTTTATTTTAGTCTTCTTGTTTTTCTTTTATTTTTCTTTTCGTTGTGCTTTAATAATGAAATGGGGCTCGGTGGGGGAGGTTTAGGGTCCATATGAGGCATCCTTTTGAGTACTGCCCTTCTCTTTCTCCCTACAGTTAGAGCATGCTGTGTTTGTCAATACAGAGTTATGTTTAGGATCTCATTTTATTGGGCCACACATGTGGCGGGTTCCTTTGTAACTTTGTTGGCCGAAGTAATGAAAGTGTTCACGTTTCTCCTCAAAAAAAAAAAAAAAAAAACTTTAATCTTATCCTCTGTTTTTATAGGGAGAAAGAGAACTTACCCGAATCTAAAACCAAACCCTTGATATCTCCACAGCTACCAAAATTAATTAACAAAATAACTCATCAACAAAAGAGAGAAAGAAAGAGAAGATTGAGGAGAAACAAAGAGACAGAGAGTGAGGAGAAAGTCTAAGGGAGGAAGAAAAAGGGGGAAGATGATGGTTTTTTATTTTTTATTTATTTTATTTTTTATTTTTTAAGTTTATTAAGGGCAGAATAGATAAAAGAAATTACAAGAATTTGAGGAGGTCTACATACTAAATGTTTTCAATTTAAGGGTAGAAAGACTTTTATTCAAGAAACAATACATCATAATAGTATAGGAACACTGAGATGTTAATGATGACTTGATTCTACATGAGACACATCGTTCCATGAGTAGCACATATCTACTGTTAGCCAAATAGCCACCCTCAAGTATAAGGGGTACAAGTAGTAGTATAGTGATTTAAGAAGGTTATCGAACCCACGAGGATTGGATTCCTTTCACTAGACAGGATGTGAACCTAAGGAGAGCTAGAATATGCAAATATACAATCACGAACCTAGAATCACAAGGAAATCTAGGCTCATGGTGAGTATGTGAAGATGGAGTAGTGATTAATTTGATTTTGGTTCTTTGAATATAGTTTGGAATTGAAAACAACTAGAGGTTCAAATGTAAACTAAATTACTCTAAACTAAACTAGTGATCTAATGAATGGAAGTTAGGATTTAGATTGTCTACCACTAATCTCCCTTACAAGAATTGATGCATTTCAATATGAATGATGCTAAATTAATTAACCAATTTCTCTCGCATCCCTCTCGGGTATAACAAGGGACATGCTCCTTTTGTGATATCAAGTAACCCTTCTCGGGTGTAGTACTTAACTACTTAAGTCATGCATTTCAATCCGGTTAAGTATCTAATGCATTACCCTAAGTGCATAAAGTTTGGAGATCAAGAAATCATGCAAACCAACCAATCTTATCTCTAAGTGATTATAATTCACAACCCCTACATGCACGCCTAGTGTGCTTTCATGCTTTAACATTCAAAGGTTACCAAGCTCTAAACATTATATCATGACATAGCAAACACACATACTCAAAGTGGTAAAGTCTAAGCATATGCATTCAACTCTTGAACTAGCATGTAGGCATATTAAAGAAAATTGCATCACATAATATCATAACATCAATCCATACAAGATTGGCTAGGGCTTTCAACCTTAGCCCCAACAAATTACTACTCACTCATAATTACATATATTAACTTCATAATCAAAGTAAACAATCTAGAGTAAAAGGGGTATAGTTGGCTTGGTGGTGTGTTGGATGGTCCCCAAGCTCACGTCTTGGTGGTGGTGGTGATTCGCTCTCCTTCTTGCTCTTGAAGATTTGATGATAAAAGATAGTGAAGCTTGTATTATGTATTGTGTGAATAGGTGGAGTAGATGGAGAAAATGACGATAGAAAAGAGAGTGGAGAAATGATATAGTAGTGGTGGTGTTAATGGAGGTAGAGGATAAGAAATGGTGGTGGTGATGGAGGAGATAGAGTAGCATGGATAGTATGAGTTTGGATTTTGGGAAGTGGAGATGGAGGTTTTGTTATGGAGATAGAGAGAAAAAAGATGTATTGGGGTGGAATGGGTGGTGGTTTAACAGTGTAATGAATGGATGCTTATGTGACGAAGAGAGAGAGGAGTAAAATGATGAATGGAAGCGAAAAGGAGCAACTCAAGCATTGTAAGAAGCATGGAGGTTGAGTATGAGAGTGGTAATAGATCCTAAAAATAAGAGAAAAGGGTATGCAAGAGATGGAGTAAAAAGAGGGAAGTAATTATGACCTATTAAAGAGAGTAGAATAGAGAAATATAGCTAAGGTAGAAGAGAGGAGCAGCTAGCTCTCTTTATTGTGCATGGGAAGAGTGTTGGAGTGGTTTTGGGTCACCAAAGTCAAGGTGACAAGCATGGGAGAGAAAGTGTGCATAGGGATGCCTATCATCCAAAAGATAATATGATGGATTAATCTTGTCATAATCTTGTAGGATTCTTTCAAGACTCTCCTTGATAATTGCAGCATTATAGACCTTCTAAAAATGCACAAGAAATCCGTCTGAAGAAGATTTTTGGCCAAACTGCCCTGTTTTAACTAGGATACGTTTTCTTTCTCTGAATCTTCCTTCTTGGACAAGGGTTGACTTGATATTGCCATGATTCTGGATGGTTCTTGGCTTATCCATGATCTATGACATTATATCTTCAAGAATGATCAATAACCTTCTAGCAAAACCCAAAGTAAGTCGCTGGAAAAGATCTCTCAAAAATCTTCGTGAAAAGCTGACAGTTTCTGCCTTATTGGGAAGCGTATTTGCATTTGATTTCCTGCTGCCTCGTTGATAATTCTTACCAATTCTTTGGCTAATGTTGAAGTACAACATCATATATTTAAGAAATGCTGGCCCTTTCTATAAAGGCGCTGTTGGAAGATTACAAGAAATGCTCTCCAAAACTATTCCCGAAAAGCTGATTCTGAAACTGCAGTTTTCTGCTTTCCAGCAACTGTTTTGCATAACGATTTCCGTGGACTTCCCTTATAATTTTTGGCCAAAGGATGATCAAACTTAGTCCTTTGCATCAGTACTTCATGATCCATGGCTTCATTTCTCCATTTAAACTCCTATTTTTCTGGGATTACTTCACGAAGTACTTATGCCGCCAAAAGTGGTGGTGCATGGAAAATTCGCTGGAATTTCACTTTTTTCTCCTTTTGTCAAGATTTTCTACAAAACATGAAATTAGATTAGTCAACACTAAATTAGACTTTTAGAACAAGTAATTTCCATGTTTTAGGGTACAAATATATATATGAATTATGATCCAACAAATACCCCAAACTTGAACTTTACTTGTCCTCAAGCAAACTACCCCAAATTTGATACTACAATAAAGACATCTACCTACTCCATCCAACAATTTCCTCAAAGAACACAATATAGCTAGGGCATGAAAATCAAGGTAGGTCTTAAAACTTCATGGATCATGGATCACATGCTTGCGTTTTGAAATGTGTAACATGTCTCTAATTTGTCATTTCAATGTACCAAAATTGAGAATGCATGTCAAACCATGTTAACCATAAACTCACAAGATATTTACTCTATTTTTCACACAAGTTTTTATGGGTTAACTATTCTACACTCAAAACAATCTTATGCAATACGCTTGCTCTTCAATCTTATCTCCACTTATCAACAAAATTACATCTTGGACGAAAAAAGACTTTTATTGCATGTAATGAGGCTTAAGGTGAGGGGATTAATAATTGAAATGAAATGGAATAACAATTTTCAAGCAACTTAATAAGCAACATTCCTTTTGAGATTAAGAACTTAAGAACTAAATATGCTCAGACTTTCCACTTTCTCAAACCACTCCTCCAGACTTAAACAAAAACTAATTATTGAATTGAAATAACATTATTTTGAGATTTTCTTTTGTTTCTCCTCATTTTGCTTTCTTTTTATTTATTTTTTTCTTGATACTACTTTTTTTTTTCACTAATATAAAGTAAAATAACAAAATAAAGAATACCCCCACACTTATTCTTTTCCGAATACCCTCAAACTTGATTCTCTTAGCATCATGACAAAAACAATCTCGTATTGCTCATTAAGAAAACTTGAAAGGGTAAGGCAAGTGTTTAAGTTAAGGGTAGATATTTATGGTGTGAAGAATTGAAAGGCTAATTGCACAAAGGCTCAAAATGGCAATCTAAGGATATTCAATCTTTTGGGACATACTCATTTGGCGATGGTGGATTCCTAATTGCCTAATTCATTTCCAAGATGTAAAATTTTGACAAAGAGTTTTGAAACATATGGAGCAAGTTCTAGAGATGCAAAGCAAATGAGATTTTCACTCATGAAGAAATTAGTGCTTAGAACTATGCGTGCACTTCAATTAAGCTCAAGTCTTACTATATGGCATTTAATAGCTCCCACATGTCTCACTATGCTTGTCTAGCTCAATATATTGGTATGACAAATATGGATGTAAATGAAATTAAACACTTGATCCATAATGATTTATTTTAAAAAAATAAAGCTCATGAGACCCAAACATTCTTTCTAGCCCATTTTCAATTCAAGTTCAATCTCATCATTGGTGTTGGAAGGCACTAACTAAACACAATAAACAACTAAAAATCACAAGAGCGATCCAAACTAGCAAATTTTTAAATTTTAGGCACTTTAAAGGTTTTGGACCAAAATAAAACTTAAAACATAAAACGAAGTTTTTCTTCGCCCCACACTTAAATCTAATATTGTCCTCAATGTTAAAATGATGCTCTTAAAAGCTTCTCAATAAAACATTCAAGCATGGATGAAATAAAACTACACAACTTAATATAATTACTAAAACAAAACAAGCAAACACAAGCACAAAAACACAAAAAAAAAAAAAAAAAATTAACACAATTACAAAAACAAAATGAGTAAACACGAAACACAACTAAATGCAAGAGTCAGAAAAGCTCCCCCTTGAAGACCATGTTACTTTCCTCAAGTTACCAACAAATAAGGCATCAAAGCCTTCCAATCCAAGCTCATAAGTTTGGTGTTGCATCAAAAATGACATCCTTCTTCTTCATCTTTTTCTCTTATTCAAAGACTCTTTAGTCATGCTTGGCAACCTCCAAGTAGGGCTTTGTTTTTGATGACTTCTAGCCGGTCCTTAGAAGTTACCACCATTTGTTAGGGAGGATACTTCTTGTGCAAGACGAGCCAAAGGAGTTCTTGATTTGTCATAGAGGCAAGCACAAAAGCAATCCATGAACTCTCCAATGTCTCACCAAAGAAGTGGCTTTCTTCTAATCTTCCTTTTCTTTTCAATAATGGATCTTCCAAGTATCCTTCTTAACTCCTCCTTCAAAGATGGTGCGGACTTGATGCTTGGAGGAAGGAGTAGGTGGTAGAGGTATGTGAGAGTGAGGTGGAGGGTTGTGAACATGTGGACCACTTCCTTCCAATCATTCACTTCATCATAGAAAGCATTGAGCACTAAATGGTGGATTGAGAGGTAAAAATATCATGATCTCAATACTTTCTTCATTGTGAACATGAGTGCTCAATGTTCTCTCTTGCTCCTTGGGAAGATTTTCATGGGGCTCCTTAGATGGTGAAGGAAGGAAAATCCTTGATTCTTCAACTTCTTCTTCATGACAAGGCATGACAGAACTTTCTTCATCTTGGAGAGTCTTGGCCTCACGTGGAGGGATCATGGTGCATGGATTCAATTGTTGCATATTTCTCCTCAAAGTGCTCATCATCTTCTTGAAGATTATCTTTAACAACAAGCCCCCTTGCTTTCCAAAATTGCACAAAACCATCAATGCTTTCCTTCATTTCTTCTTTGCTCATTTGACGGCTTCCATAACCAAGTGGTTCTTCTTGTATAAATACATCATCATCTTGAACTTGAATAGGGAACTCTTGCTCATGATGCTCAATATACAATTCTTCATTTGAGGTTGACTCCATTTGATCAAGGAAAAGTTGTGGCTCTTGTAGGGTGGTAGATGGTTGGTCTAATGCATGATGAAGTTTGAGTTGATCAATCTCTTCCTCCATTCTTACATTGGAAGCTTTCATCTTGGCAATGGCTTCTTGAAGTAGAGATCTTAGAGACTTTTCTTTTTCTACTACTTCTTCTTCTTCTACTTCTTCTTCTTGAGGATATGCTTGGGATGCCATAGTCTCTTGATGCATGCTCATTTCGTACTCATACTCTTGCATGAATTCTGGTTACTTAAATCTCAAGACACACTCAAGAGGTGAGTGTTGTTGAGATCCACACAAAGCACAAATATGGTTGAAAGACATGCGACTTTGGGTGTAAGGCTCCCATTGTTAATAAAGTTCACCATAAAAGCTTTGTTGCTCAAACTCCCTTGGATCATTCCATCCTTGGGTCCATCTATCCATAGCTTGAAGAAATTATATATGTACCTATAGGTTCTCAAAGGATTAGTAACTAGAAATAAAATAAAATGCAAGGTATATATAAAAATTGAAAATTGTGACTTTTTTTTAAATTAATTATTTCACCAAGTAAAGAGAAGGCCCCCAAAGAGTTCCACCATTGGTTTGACACCTAAATCAAATGTGCTGGCCTTGACCTGTAATCTCTTTTCCTCGTGCATGTAATTTTTAGTTGTTTCTGATTTTAATTGGCTAACTTTTGCACTCTAAATTCTTCTGTGTCACAGGAAGGTACTTCTGGTTTATTGTTGGCCATAATTCGATTCTAATCGACTTAAATGGCAAGAGTTTGTTGGCCATACTTTGATCCCGAGTATGAGAACCTGAGCACAAGAATCAATCCCCCAAGGTTTGAATCACAACTAGAGTTTTGTTACACAGTTTCAGTAACCTAGTGCCAATTAATAGGGGTCTCTAGATCCTTTTTCTCCAATAATGAATGAGTAAAATTTCATTTTAAGAGGGCAAGGTGTTAAATGAAATGCCTCAAAGAGATGACTACTATTGTTGTTTTCGTGTGCAGTGACTGATTAAGTAGCACGTCTAGTTACTCTAGTAGTCTCACATTTCTACATAATATGTTTTCAGGGTCTCTGTGGACAACTCTAGCTGCAGTGCCTGTACCCTAGTCAAGGTGATTTACTCTAGTAATCATTACAATTATAATTCTATTGGCGTATATAACATCCTGGCAGTCAATAGTGGCTGAATACAATAAATTCTTTTCCTCCTTTGCTCATATGACTTTACCTATAAAGCATTTTATACACTTCCACTGGTATTTGCCTGTAATGCACTAAAAGATTGTATTGTTCAAAGCTTTGCAGTCAGACATATACATATATACTTGTTAGGTATTACTGGATATCTTGATCAACAGATAGGACTTACTTTGCTTCATATTTTTTTCCCACATGCTAAAATTAGTGTATTTATCTTTGTAGGTTGATAGTGTCAATAAGCCAGGAATTCTGCTTGAAGTTGTGCAAGTACTGACAGACCTTGACCTCATAATCGCTAAAGCCTATATCTCCTCTGATGGCGGATGGTTCATGGATGGTACGTATGTATATGTTTTGGTAACTGCTAAGATGTTAATCTATTCTGGCAATTTTTCCTCTCTAGAAAGAAAGCAAATGCCATGTCAAATAATTCTTGCTTTAGACCACTTTAACATAAGGGAATTGGATTATATACCCTCGGCAAATCTTCTGCTCTAAATTGACTTCTGCAAAACAAAAAATATAATATGTAGGAAAAAAATAATGGCAAATCTTTCTTGAAATGATGACAAATGACATTTCCAGATTTTATTTTAACAGTGTTTCACGTCACTGATCAACAAGGAAAACAGATTACAGACAGAAAAACCATTGACCATATCGAGAAGGTAAGCCCCTACTGCTCTACTATTGTAACATGCTTTTTGATTCTTATGCACTCCCATTCATTGACCGATAGCGGTGGCTCTGTTAGCGTATTTCAAATGTTAACTATCACCTTTGTCATAGTTCCAAACTGGATGTAATAGTTTCACTTTATAGAAAATGCAGGCTTGTAAATTATTACCCAAGCCTCAGCATTGTCCCAAGCAGCCTGCATAAAGGATTACTTTCATGTGATCGTATTAAGAGCTATCTTGTCTATGATTTGTGACATGAATAGGCTTTAGGACCAAAGGGCCACATCACAGAAGTAGTGAAGACTTGGCCAGGAAAAAGGGTTGGAGTGCATTCTGTAGGTGATCACACATCCATTGAGCTAATTGGAAGAGACCGCCCAGGTCTCTTATCTGAGATCTCCGCTGTCCTTGCCGACCTCCACTTTAACGTAGTTGCTGCTGAAGTATGGACACACAACAGAAGAATAGCCTGTGTTCTTTATGTCAATGATGCTACATGCCAACCTGTGGACAATCCATCCAGATTATCTACCATCGAAGAGAGACTCAAGAACATCTTACGTGGGTGCGAGGATGATGACAATGTAGGTCACACCAGTTTCTCTATGGGGTTCACTCATGTGGATAGACGGCTCCACCAGATGTTGTTTGCTGATAGGGATTATGAGGGCCGTGGTGGATTATCAAATGAGGTTGATTTTCCTGCCTGCTTCCAACCCAAGATCACCATTGAGCGTTGGGAAGAAAAGGGATACTCGGTGGTCAGTGTCCGGTG
Organism: Rosa chinensis; assembly: GCF_002994745.2. Lineage (NCBI taxonomy): Eukaryota > Viridiplantae > Streptophyta > Magnoliopsida > Rosales > Rosaceae > Rosa > Rosa chinensis. The sequence goes on along the minus strand of NC_037093.1, from coordinate 40,736,809 downwards.
CAAAGATCGTGCAAAACTTATGTTTGACATTGTATGCACACTCACTGATATGGAATATGTTGTTTTCCATGCCACCATCTCGTCTGATGGTCCATATGCATCACAGGTGCAGACATTACTGCATTTTGATTTGCATCATCTTCAATCGTCTCAATGATTTTATCATTAAAGCAATTGAAATGGTGTATATAATTTGATTGAAGGAGTATTATATTCGTCACATGGATGGTTGCACCCTTGATACTGAAGGCGAGAAGGAAAGGGTAGTCAAATGTATTGACGCTGCAATTCGGAGAAGAGTAAGCGAGGTTAGTGAAAACCATATACAATTTACATAATATTATCTTCTTAATCTCAAGTCCCTAACATATTGTGGAAGAAAGAGGAAACTACTGCTATATCAATTATGAACAGCTAGCCGATCAATGTTAAACTCAAACTTCTTTAGTCAAAAATATATTTCACCATAGAAATCGGAATATATTGCTCATTAGATTGAACATATAATTTTAGATTTTATAGCACATGCTCGATATGTATATATCGACAGGATAATGTGTCTATAACCTCCAATTATAGTTTTGTCTTGTGTTTCTACTCACAAGTATCAGTAGCAGCTCCAAGTCTTTGTTTGTCGTCCCAGCAATCATTTCCTGCAAAAAGAACTTAATGAATACTGTCATAAACAGTGATTACATGGTAACGCCCATCTTGAATGCCTTATAAAACACTATTTAAACCAGAAAATGAATCTGAGGGAAAAATAAATAAAATTGGAGCAATAAACGCAAAACAAGAAAACTTGTAGCAGATATCTGTGTCTTAAATAATCATTGATTGAACTGCAGTCAATTACCTTAAGCGTGTCTTAGAATGATGCAATGAAGGAACATACATATATCTACAGCAAACATTAGTGTCACAGCTAAGCAGAAGTGTCTTGACCATATGCCTGTTTCCAGTATCATGATGCATGATTATGTAGATCAAATTCCTATATTTGTCATAACTTGTAATCAATTAATTGTTATAAACTTCACTTTTAGCTCTTCTGCTTTGGATTTGATATACAAAATTCCTACTGCGGTTCTTCAAACATAGGTCTGTATAAGACAATTTTATATAATTTTCGAATTAAATCCATTAAACAAAGTGACTGCAACAGAAAAACTGCCATTGTCTGTTTGAAAGTTGAGAAATAGAATAATTATACCCTTTCATAAGCCGAGCACATTGTGCTGTTCACTTGTATCAATGCATATTCATATTTTTAAGCATTAATTGATGTTGTATACAAGAAAGATATGCTTTCTCGCGTCTTGATAGAATTAATGGATCAAATTACAATGACATTCAGGGTCTTAGGCTAGAGCTATGTGCAAAGGATAGGGTAGGCTTGCTATCAGAAGTAACAAGGATCCTGAGGGAGAATGGATTATCAGTTATAAGAGCAGGTGTCTCAACCATTGGGGAACAAGGAATGAATGTCTTTTATGTTAGAGATTCTTCAGGGAATTCAGTGGACATACAGAAAATCGAAGCTCTTCGTAAAGAAATTGGACACAAAATGATGTTCAACGTGAAGAAAATTTCAACGAGTTCCAAGGCACCTGAGACTAGTGGATGGGCCAAGACAAGCTTCTTCTTCGGCAACTTGTTAGAGAGGTTCTTGGCTTGACAAGATGTCCATCTACTTGTAAAAGACATATTGCAAATGTACAGAACAATAAATCTGTTCAGGTAGTTAACTGGACAGAGTTTCTGCAGTTGTATACTTTGTGTAATATGCATGCTTGTTATTTGTAACTTTTAGATCTTCCACAACAAGCTTCTCTTTTTATCTTTTCTTTTAGATTTCATTTTGAAATTACTTGGGGTTGACATTGTTCAAACTGGAACAAAGGAAATGAGACCATATTGAAGAATGGAGGTTTCACCTTTCCCATATCACTTTGAGCTTCTCGATTAAGTTTCAACTTTACAACCAGAGATAGAAAGAACATCGACTTGATATTGTAGAACTTCAAAAAGCTAATACAATGAACAATCATCAAAAACAGCCATCCAATTTCAAATAGAAATTAACAATGTAAAAAAAGTCTATAGTTCTTGTTGAACTGACCAATATTGAGAAGGGAATACCTAATGAAAGCGGTCAAAGCACTACCTCCATCACGACAGTAGTGTGCAGGTTTTTATTTTTTTTTTAAAAAGAGGGCTGGTGCGGCTGCCCTCAAGCCTTGATTAATGAAACTGCAGAATATAAGGGAGGACGTAGAGCTTAAACCCCATAATACAATAAACATAAAAAAAAGTCTATAGTTCTTGTTGAACTGACCAATATTGAGAAGGGAATACATAATGAAAGCGGTCAAAGCACTACCTCCATCACTACAGTAGTGTGTGTTGAAGGATGTCGACATAATGTGTGCCTCTACAAATTAGGGTTTAGAGTTGTAATAGGAAAGTGTTCTAGGTATTCAATTGTATTCGGATTCTATTACCTTTTGGGTACCTTGTAACTCCCTATTTAAAAAGCTCCTATTATCAATAATAAACACGATTACAATTCTCCTACAACACGTTATCAGCACGATGCCCTAACCCTAAAAACCTAATAGCCAAAACACTAAATCTGAATACAAAACCTTGAAACCTTTTTCATCCCCCACCACATATCTTGAATCCCTCAACACCACAAGTCCAGAATCGGCGGAGACACCCCCAGAACCGGCCGTAAAAATATTGAACCGGCAACCGGAAGAAGCTAAAGTTCCCCTGCCCGGTTCGGACCCTTCCAGTCCACTTCCGGCAACCATATTTCATCTCCATCAGCGCCATGATTCCAGATTCCAGGAACCGGAAAAATTATTACCTGAACCGGCCTTGATGTTTCTGAACCGGTCACCAGATTTGCTGCATCCTTGAACCACCGCCGCAATTCTCCCCCTGTTCCAGACAAACTCGATAGAAAAAAAGAGGGAGACGCAGCCCAATAAGAGATGCAGCCCAGAAGAATAAAAGAAAAGAGGAAGAAACGTGGTCTGGCCCACTGCCAGAAAAGAAGAAGACACGGCAAAGGAAGAAAGAGAAGAAGAAAGAGAGAAAACGTGGAAGAAGAAGAAAGAGAAGAAGAAAAGGAGAAGTGGGCCCCAGAAGACAGCAAAAAAAAAAAAAAGGGGCAGCCTAGGGCTTGCGGCCCAAGTGCCAGAAAAAAAAAAGGAGAGGTGCGGGCTTGGGCCTAATCAGAAAAGAAAAGAAAAAAAGGGAAAGGCAGGCCTGGGCCAAACCAAAAGAAAGAAAGAAAGTAAAAAGGAAGAAGAAAAAGAGGAAAGTGCAGCCCACCAAGCCAAGCTTTCCCGGTGACCACCTCCGGCAACGACTTCCAGTCAACCACCTCTGGCTGCCAATTGTTGCTGCTGCTGCCCTAACACGCGCGTGTTCTCAAGCCCCGAATCATCAAATAAGCTTTTGTAATTAAAGTTTCTGCTTTCTTGTCTTTTAAATTCCTTTATTTGCTACAAGATTTGTATAATACGAACATGGGTTCGATTATTAAATAAGCGGAATTGTGTGGATTAACGCTTAACGAACTAAGAGCGTTCGTAACCAATGAACTAAGAGTGTTCATAATGCTTGGACTAAGAGCGTCCGTAAGCATCAAATTGTGACCATATTAAAACATCATTGTTTGGTCTAATCCAATTATTCTTGGAAATTGATTTCTTGGTAGCATAGCTCAGAAATCTTATTATTAGTTTTCGTGGAAGTTTAGCTCCGAAACTAATTCGTTCTTGTTTCACCCTTTTTCAAGATGTCAAACTCGAACATACTCGATTTTGTTCCATTGGATTATGCAGGCAAAAGATACATATTGTGGGCTCAGGACGTTGAGCTCCATCTTATTTCCCGTGATCTATTGTACACAATCCAAGAGCTTTGTTCTGAAGGAACTGCTCCAGACCCTCAAACTGAGATTGACAATTCCAGGGCACTTGCCCTAATGATGCGTTATATGGACAGAGACCTCCAGTTTGAGTTCATGAATGAGGATAGCGCCATAAAGCTTTGGCAAGCGCTTCGTGAACGTCATGGCAATGTTCGTGACTCCATCCTTTTGAATTTAGAAGCAGAATGGAATGATCTTCGCTTCTTTGACTTTGATACAGTCATACAATTTTATTCGGAAGCTCTCTGCATCACAGGAATGATGCGCTTCTGTGGCAAGACGATCACAGAAGAACAATTGATTGAGAAAACCCTCAATACCTTCCCCGTCTATGCTATGAGATCCTGTGATTTATTTCGGACTCATATAAATGCAAGACGGATCACAAGCTTTCAAAAGCTTATTGAAGCTATGGAAATTGCTGAACAAGACAACGAGCTTGTGAGAAGAGAAATTGATAGGCTTCGAGATAGCTATCCAGAGCATCGTCCCATGGCTAGAGAAAGTCGCCATAGACGTCATGATCCATATGATCGAAATGCTCATGAAGGTAGTCGCCAAAGGCGACAATCACGCCACCGTAGGAGCCGTGATTTTGAGGGACTAAGGGTTAGAAACCAGAGAGCCAACGTTGGTCATGGTCATAATCTTCCAATGCCTCAGGTCCTAGGGACCATGCACATTGCGCCAATGCGCCTCAATCAAGGGAGAATCCTCTTCATGGTATCTATTTCTGATATGGAATGTCTGATCAATGGGCCTGAGTTTGCAATGTACCTAAGAAGGTAGCTGCCTCACAGTGATCAAGACATCAAGTTCAAAAAGACTTTAAATCTGGCGATGAAGACAAAATGCCGCAGATTTTTATTTCGAATAGTCTTTTATTTTTCCAAGAATTATGTAATGGCAGTTATGCCTTAAATCAATAAATGACATTTTGTTTTAACTCTTTCTCACTTGGCTCACCTAATTAAGTATGATGTCTAGGAAAGTAATTGAGATTAGTGGTACTTAAGAGAGCCTCGCTCCACCGACATCTCTTCCTACTTTCCTGGTCATATTTGATTGGAGTCACCGAACGGATTGAGTGACTACAATCTGTCTAAGTTTGACTTTTATTTTTGGATTAGACTTTGGTTAAGAAACTTTGATGTAATCATTGGCTATTAATAAAGTGTCGATTCTTTAATGTCTTGGACATGCCTTAATTCGAACTTTATTTGAAAGATATAAGAGCCAATGGTTTTCATGTGGAAACACATTATGAGAATGGATAGAGTTCCTTTGCATCACCTCTAATGACTCCGGACATAAACGAGTATTAGAAAAAATTATGTGTCGCTCTAGTGGGTTGTATGCAACCACTATTCGAGTTATTGAATCAAACCATGTCATGAGAGACGACTTATGGGATTCTGACATATAGGCTTTAGCATGATGATCCGTGTATTAAAAGACTTTACACGGACATCCATTTTCAGAATGAAGAAAAGTAAGAACCAAGAATTGGTTCAAGGAGCTGCACATGCTCCTCATGGTGCCATGATTGTGCAATGACTGGCCACACATGGTCGGCCCCGCCTACCCCCTGCGGCAAATACATGGCATTGACACCATAAACCCTAATTCAACTCCTCTCCCTACTTCTCAAGTCCATTGTGACATTGTGGCTTAACCAAAACCTTCATTGGTTTATTATAAGGCCCATGTTTCGTTCTGTAAAGCCTATTATTTAGGATTGAGACCATCCTATGCAAAAGAGATTGAGGAAATAATTCCATTCTTACAAAGAATCTAAAGGGAATTTTGTGGATTTGATCAACCAACTTGCGGACCGTATAGATGCTTTATGGTGTTGGTTGATACGCAAACACACTGGTCACATGTTGTGCCATTATCCACTCATAATGCTGCTTATACTACACTCCTAGCACATAACATATGGCTACGGGCCCACTACCCAGATCATCTCATTCAGTCAATTTGACTTGATAATGCTAGAGAGTTTACATCGAAAATTTTCGATGACTATTGCATATCATTGGGTATTTATATCAAGTATCATATTCCTATGTACACACCCAATTGGTCTGGCGGAAAAGCCACCATTAAAAGACTACGATGGTAGCCAGGACTTTGGTAATGCGCACCAATATTTCCACTTGGGTTATGCAATATCGCATGCAACTATGCTCATTCGTCTACGACTCATAGCATTCACTCAACTTTTATTTTCGTTACAGCTAGTGACTGGGTTCGAGTCTAAATATCTTGTACTTATGCATATGTGAGTGCGCAGTTTATGTGCCAATTGCACCACTACAGCGCATCAACATGAGTCATTGCAATGAATGCATATATATATTTTTGTGTTGGCCATAGGCCTCCAACTATAAGTCCGCTACATAAAACCCTTGACAGGCGATCTCTATTTCGCTGGTTTTTCCAATTGTCACTTTGATGAGACAGTCTTCCCATCGTTAGGGGGAGATTAGAACGTCAATGTTCAACAGGAACGACAGGAATTGTCGTGGTCTGTCCCCACTATGTCTCATCTTGATCCCCTAAAAGTGACGAGATCACATATACCTGCTGCAAACATGCCTGCAAGGATTGATGTCCCCACAAGAGGACATGGTGCCACTCAGAGGAGATGGGTACGGCACCACTACCATGGATGGTGGTATGGTGACACCACAAAGGTGGCATAATGGCATCATAGGCCATGGGTTCCACTAGAGAGCGTAGGAGATCCATAGGTTTGATGGATTCTCGCCCTAGGAAGAGAGCGAGTTTGGCACAACTTGATCCATTGATCATTGATACTCAAAATCCGTCTCATGAGAACATTTTGGATTGTGGTTATGTCCAAGAGACATCGTTGGGGGACGCCTCAATGTTAGAACCAATTCCTGCGAATATAGAGATCTCTACGAACTACACTAGTGTACATGAGGACGTGGAATTGTTGAGACCAATGATATCGAACCTTACTCCGTTGAAGAATGCCTACGTAGAGAAAATTGGCCTAAATGGAAAGATGCGATCCAGGTTGAATTGGATTCACTAACGAAGAGGAAGGATTTCGGGCCTGAGATGCCAACACCTCCTAACATAAAACCTATTGACATTAATAGATCTTCGTTAGATAGCGTGATGAGAAAAAGAGATGGTAATCTCGCCTTATGGCGTAAGGTTTCTCACAACGCCCTGGAATCGACTACGAGAAGACATATTCTCTCGTAATGGATGTCATTGCACTCTACTACCTTGTCAGTTTGGTAGTTTCCAAATAACTGAACATACAGCTTACGGATGTGATCACTACGTATCTCTATGGGGATCTAGATACGGAATATAATGAAGGTTCTTGTGGACTTCATTTACCCAAGTCAAGTGTCTCTAGACCACGGAGCGTATTTGCAACGAGGTTGAAATGCTCACTAAAATGACTACTTGATTGGGAAGGGATATGATGAACTATGCCCACGCATTTCCATGACAAGTTCTGGATTAGCAATTGTCGCGGTTTATGTTGATAAACATAATTGAAACCCTTGAGAGTTAAGGGAAACCGCTGAACACCTGAAATCCGAGTTTGAGAGGAAGGACCTTGGGAGAACACGGTTTTGTCTAGATTCAGAACTTGTATACCATGTCAATAGATGCTTAGGCATTTTGATAAAGTCAAAAATGCACTCCCATGGTAGTCTGTAGGCTTGGCCCTAAAAGGGATCCGTTTCGTCCCAGGGATGATGACGAAGACGTGTTAATAGTAGAAGTGCTTAATTATGTACAATAGGCGCATTATTGTACTTAGCACAATACAAGACTGGACACCTCAATTATTATGAACTTGTTGGCTAGATATAGCCCTGCGCCAACGCAGTGCCATTAGATTGGTATGAAGACAATCTTTCGATATTTGAGAGGTACGATTGATATTGGCTTGTTCTATCCCTACAGAGAGAAAAGAAATGACGGAAGTGTGGGATCGGACCCCACAAGGCAAAATGCCACCTTCCGTGCTCCTCCTCCCCTCCATCAAAATGACAACAAGCACTTCTAAATATTGGAAGTGAACCAAATCCGATCAGAGGATAATGTAGCGGACTTATTTATTAAGTCGTTACCAAAATCCACCTTCGAGAAACATGTGAAGAGCATCGGATTGAGAAAGTTATCCGAACTCCCATGATTGTAGCAATCAGGGGGAGATATTGACATCAGGGGGAGGCATGATGTCTACATGTTCGATCTCGAAGAGTGAAGGACGTGTTGTGCTCTTTTTGTCCTTCGACCAGGGTTATTTTTGTCCCACAGAGTTTTTGTTACCTGGCAAGGTTTTTAACGAGGCAACAATCAAAGCGTCATCACCAAGTTTGAGCGGCACAAGGGGGAGTGTTGAAGGATGTCGACATAATGTGTGCTTCTACAAACTAGGGTTTAGAGTTGTAATAGGAAAGTGTTCTAGGTATTCAATTGTATTCGGATTCTATTACCTTTTGGGTACCTTGTAACTCCCTATTTAAATGGCTCCAATTATCAATAATAAACACGATTACAATTCTCCCACAACAGTGCAGATATTTTTTTTTTTTAAAAGAGGGCTGGTGCGGCTGCCCTCAAGCCTTGATTAATGAAATTGCAGAATACAAGGGGGGACGTAGAGCTTGAACCCATATTACAATAAACATAAAGAGAATATCTTAGAATAATACTAGGAGTCTTCACTAGAACTATGTATTCTAACAAGCACCAACTAGCAAATAGTGCACAACAGGCTACTCCATTTGTTTTGACAAAGCAGCGACATATTGGAAATATAACTCTATACTGAAGAAGCATCCTTACAAATAACACAGCTTTCCCAATATGTTGCCGCATGAAAACAAATTTTGCGACACTTTCATCATGCCACTAAGAGGTTGTGTCAATTTGATCCAACAAACAGCTCGCTGCCTCGCTAGGCCAGATAAGGGACACTGAGTGTGCATACCGGGAAGCTTGCAAATAGTAGTTTAAAGTTTGCTGATGTCAAAGAAGTCATTGTATGTTTCACTGCATGAGAAAGCTTATACGTTAATTGGTTCACTTTATTAAAATTTCTTCTAATACTCTCCTACTCCTCCCATCCAAAACCGTAACAATGAAAAGGGTTTCTAGTTTTCGTTAAGAATTACATTGAGGTATATAATAAAGAGACTTACTGATGACACTAGAAATAAGTTAATGCTCAAGTCAATTATTATGTAATTAATCTATTTTTATTTATTTTGTAGTAAATAAGCGGAGTTGTGGATTTCGGAAGAAGTTGTGCGAAATTGGAGTATCGACAAAAAGATGAAAAGTCAACGATGGTCAACGAGTCAATGCAAGCAAATATGTGAAAATCATTGGGTTGAGCTCGGGGAAAGCAAAAGAAGAAGAGAAGAAAATGGAAGAAAAGAAAAAATCAGAAGAAGGAAAGAAAAAAAATGGTGGAGATTTGTTAACTAAACAAATATTTAATTAACAACATAAAGCTAGAGCTGCACGTGCTCTTTCATTTTTTTCGCTTCTTCTTTTATGTCTTTCTCTTTCTTCCCTCCTTGTCCACTCACATGCTGCCTCGTGGCAGCCCATCCCTTCCTCTTACTCATGGAAACAACAACCACACATATTCCTTTCTTTCTTCACCGATCCCAGCGGCCCACAAAAAAAGCACTGTATTCTCTTTTCGAAATAGACCGACCCTTAGACCCTATTCCCTATTCCCTATCCTCTCGCCTCTCCAACAGTGTCGCACACCACCTCCCCTCCATTTCCATCTTCTCTCTCTTCCCAACTTATCATTCTCTACCATTTTTCTCAATGAACAATTAATGGTCTTTCACTTTACATTATCAAGGCTTCATCACCACAAAGAGATTTTAGTTTTGGTAAATAGTGGGGGCTTAATTTCAAGTTGGGTTCATATTTGTCTATAGCAAATTGTGAGCCTAGCTTGTGTTCCCTTTCTCTTCTATCATTTCTCTTAATTTTTTATGTATTTAATGATGTATTTGATTATGGGTTGTGAGTGGTTCAATTTGGGAGTTAGGGTTGTGAAGCCGTAACTCATCTTGTATAAATATTTATGCTTTACTTTTAATAAATGCAATTTTCATTGTGTATATTTTAAATCCGAATTTATTGGTCCTTAGAAGCATGTTTTTAGGCTTTGTCAACCTCTGAAATTATGTTGTGGGCAATTGTGATGAATAGATTGATAAATTGATAACTTATTAGTCTTGTTGCATCTAAGATTTAATTGTAACCATTAGCTACCTTAATTGTAGCTAAGCTTGAGCTTGCTTGGGTCTCTATTATCTTGCTCTCTAGGACTCTAGTTTTAGATATTGCGACCTTCACCGACGTAATGCCTAAGTTAGAGAGTTAATTGTGGTCCTAACCGGCATAATCAATATACCGAAAGGATAATTGGTTTAATAGCCTTGACCGGTACTAGATACGGGACTTAACACATATAGAAAATGCTTGCATTTATGAAATTGGCATCAATATTTGTAAGATAGTTAGTGTGAATCACCCGACACTCCCATGTTCCTATTAATTTGAAATATGAATTTAATTTCTTGCTTGATAATTAGTTGTTTGCTTTTATTTTAGTTTTCATTTAATTTAGTTAATTCCCAATTCAAAACTCCCCAACAAAATTCTAGCTTCCATTGTGCATAACTCATTTGGGTTACAAGTTAGTGCCTTTGAATAGACTTGATGTGAGCTAAGCCGAGCATTGCTGAGGCTTGGTGCTTTGTAAATATTATTTTACTTTATTTTATTTTTATTTTTCATTGTATGCATTTGAGTTGTCTTAGTGCTAATTATCTTGATTAGGTCCAACACCTAATTTCCGTGGTACGATAAACTAAGGTCCAAATATTTCCCTTACTTGACACAATTTGTACGCTTGCGAGAGTTTATGCATCAAGTCACTTAGCAACACCTAACAAGTCTTGAACTGGTTTGGTTGCAAGGGATTGTTCGGTTAAAGCTATTTGTTGATTTTGTTCTAACTGGTTTCGTTGGAAATAGCAGTTACAATTAAATTAATATTGACTTCACCTTTATAGTATTTTGATGATACATTACTACAAAAATCCAATCAGACGACGCATTACAGTTTTCCGCCGTCTGATTGATTTTTATTTTTTTAGACGTCGTTTTTATAAAATTTGTCGTCTGATATGCAATTATGAATTAGTTCAGAAGATGTTTAATGACAGAACCGTTGTATGATCCTAAAAAATTTGAGCGGCAAGTTTCCTACCATGTAAGTGGTGCCAAATCGCAACTCAAACCCCGAATTTTCCCCATACCATGTATTGATCATACGATGAAAAATAATAAAACTGTCGTCTAATCAATATGTTTGACAGAAATGAAGGAGATTTCCCACCACCATTTTTCTCCAACTTCCCAAAGAGGGAAGTCAAATTGATAGGAGACAAACCCCAAATTTCAAATGGCTGCATACATACCACATTTTTATAAATTCTATTGTGTGAGTCGTTGTCCAAATTGACAGGGCTTGTCCAAATTAATGAAGGCCGGGCATGAAACACTTTCAGAAAAGAAAATAACAAAGAACTCAAACCTCCTCACTCTCTCTCGACATAGACCTAAAACCAAAACCCGAATCTCCTCGCTGTCGGGACAGCGTCTCCCTGAAACCAAAACCTACACTTGAAGTCCATCGGATCCAAGACCTTTGTTCTACACTGACACCACATTCATCGGATCCAAAACCTAGACCTCGCTCCTCTCTCCCTCTTATTTTCTACACCTATACCCCAAATCCATCTCTCCAACAACCAAATTAGTTTCCACATCAAACTAATCTGAGAGGAGCCTCTCCGGCCTCAAAGATGACGTCGTCTCCGGCGGCCAAACTCCCTTGGCTTAAATCGAGCCTTCACTTTCCAACACCAATGGGTATCCAATTTCTCTTATTTTCGATTTTGACCTAACATTTTGATTTCCTGAATTTTGGGGATTTTGATTTCTGATGCGATTATTTTTTTGTTGCAGCAAGAGGACCAAGAGAGAGGTCATCGAGCTCAAAGTGGAGGGTCCAAAGATCAGAATTAGAGCTCTGGTGTAACGCCCCGGAAGGATCACGTTACAGCGCCGCAAGCCTCTGAACACGAGTCTGCAGCTTGTGCCACAAACCCATGCCACAAAAGCTTGCAAGGCCTTTTAAAATTGTGGTGAGAAAAACGTTTACAATTGAGGTTGAGAGTACGATTTGGAAGCGTAAAGATTTTACAACAAAAGAGTACTTTATTTACATTCCACAAAAGTCAAGAGTCCAAGGTTCGGGTTTCAAGTTCACACTAAGTAACACACACCAAAAGATAGGCAGGCGGATAATAACAAATTTACAAGGTTCCCACAACAAAACCAAGTCACAATCACAATTTCAAAAGAAGGGAGACCGATTAACACCTGCCAAACCAACAGTCAAGTCCAAAAGAAGATATACACAACTTGACGATGCCAACACCCAAGTGCCTAAGCCTGGTCCTCAGCTGGCTCCTGCTCAGTTCCTGGAGGGAAAGTAGGGGTGAGCATCACATACGTTCATCGCCCAGTAGAGGAGCTCAACCCCACTAGGTTTTTATAAATAGCATGCAGTAAAACGTAGTATAAAATGAGAAATGCATATATCGTATAACGTATAAGTAAAATACGCAAAATTGAGCACATACGACTCATAGACGGGATCCCAGTATCTCTATAACCAGATGACCGGTCCCTACGGACCAACTACACGGCCTTACCTTAATTAGAGTGATTACCAGGTAAGCGTAGCGAGAGCGTCCACTACCTAGCTACACACACGTACCGAGTCCATCGTTACAATAGGAGTACTCGGACGACCGGCGTAACTAACCCTCCGGAGGTTAAGGGGATCGAACCCAAGGAAGACAGAGCCACCCTTCGCTCTCAAGTCATCTAACTTACTTGACCGTATAGCACGGCCTCGACACGCTATTAACAAGTTTCCGTGTCGATAAAAGAAAAATAATATAATATAATAAAATAAACCAAAACCGTGCGTAAGTTATGCAATACTTTAAATAAAAGTAAACTCTAGCGAGGCGTAGGTGAGTTCCCCCTACCTGGAATCCGTACTTAGACAATCTCTGAGCTTCCACCTTTGTTGCTCAAGCCTTGGGTAACTGGAAATCCTAAATCCGACAATCTTTGGTTAGTAACTCTCTAGAGACAAATGGTTATCCTCCACCTATATACCAATTTCGACCAAATATGAATTACAATCAAAAGATCCTTTAAAGAGTATATAACTTTCACCAAGGAGACAAGCTCACCGCCAAACATAGCATATACCAAACTTTAATAGTAACTTTCCTTTGATTTCAATCTAATTTCGTACGTCTGCAACTTAATCTAGAATAAGACAATTATACCCAACAATCACGTCCATCACTTTGGCTCCCACAACACACAATTATGTATAAAAATATACTATACCAAGACCAAACCATTGACTAGTCTTTTGCTGGACGTCACCATTCATAGAACATAATCCAAAGATTCTTTATTAAACAATTATAGTAACCTACACCACCACCACCACCAAAAGCTGACCAGATTTCTACTTTAATTATACTTATACCCAAAATGCTTCTTACCTCAATTTGATCAACACGCAGTCAAGTAGCCTTCACCCCAAAATCCTTCTTCTTCGATTTATGTACTGCACAATCCCACCTTTTAACTGGCAAGAGCCTTCGATCAACCTCCAGCTCCAATTCTCTACTCTTCCCCAATTCCAAACCTTGATTTAAGAAGAACTATCAATTTTCCAACCTTATAATCAAATCAAAATACCCATTGAACACCAAGGATGAGTTGGGTTGGGATTACCTTAGGAGGGAACCGATCTCAGTCTAATTTCCAAAGCCCAAGCTTCTACACTCGGCAACAGAAAAAGATAGGGACTTCAGTGGCTTCTAACCCGTTGCCATGGCTGATTTCTTCGTTCTTGGCAAGGTTGGGTAGGAAAGGTGATTTGGGTTTTAGGTGGATGCAGACGAGATTAGTGGGTGTAACCTATGGTTCTGAGAACTAAAGGAGTATGGTTGGCATGCAAGTGACGGAAAAATCTAGAGATATAGGTAGAGAAGGTTGTCGGTGAGGTGCTGAGCGTTATAGGCAGGAGGTGTAGACGCGTGACTGACCAAGGCTAACGTGTTCCAATTTCAGATACCCACCTCAACTATCTCATGCACTCTTAAGTCTTAAGTTGGCTTTCCAATTAAACTCCTTCTCTACGTTTACCAACATGGGCTGGCTCAAATCTTCTATAGGCCTAACTGGTACTAGTTTACTAAAGCCCAACGAGAACCAGTTATTCCGAACTTAACCGAAAAGTTCCTACCTAACAGGAACTAGCTCAAATCCCAACTCTCAAAATTAAAATTCAAAACCAACCCTATGAAAATCCAAAATTAATAAATAGAATTACAGGGGCTCACATCTGGTCAACTGCGGAGGTGAAATCTACTTTGGTCGAGAGCAGCGGAAGCGCTCATGTGAATACTAAAAAGAAAGACAAACATTGGTAGTGAATCGAATCCATTCGAAGCAAAAGGGATAGTGTGATTTGATACGCTCAAAGCAACGTATAATTTAACCCTAAAAATATCATTAGTAGTATAAGCAAGTAGGGATCGTTCTATTCCGGGGATTGAGGGTATACCTGTCATTGTAAGACAAATAAAGAATTAAAATAAAACAAAGTATAATATTTACAAGAATATATACAAGTATACACATATTTACGAATTAAGGAGGGGTTTTTGGAATTGGGTTTCGAAAATTAAAAGAATTAAAATAAATAAAACTATACAAACACAAGTACAAGAATGGAACATAAGAAACAAAGAACAAAACAAATTCCATAATCAAATTCGATTCAACCCTACAATTGTTCTTCCAAGTCATGAGATAGAAGTTGATCATGTAAAACATTTGAAGCAAATGATTTTCCATTTTTTACTTTCCTTGCTAATTAATCTAAGTGAAAGCACCTAGATCAATCATATCAAACATGCAATCAAAGTCTAGAAAGCTAGCTAATCATAACATGTTCAACGCAATACACATAGAGAAAGGCTATCAACTTAAGTGAACAACTTAGTATGAAATGGTTCATCTAATTGCAATCCTTTTCAATTAAACTCGATTCTTGTCCAAAACCTTTACTACTTTTGATTCAAGTTTACAAAACTATTAGGTGAATCACAAACTTAAATCTAGCATCAATTACATGCATATATCCTAAGTTGGCCACCAAAGAACATAAACATATAAAAGTTTTCTGTGAAGCAAATTTAATTGAACAATCTCACAAAAGCAACTTAGAATCACAATTATAGGAATCAAAAATTCATTCAATCATAAGAAATTCATAATTAAACTCTGTTCAAATATTATTGTCAACTAGAAACAATTCCAACGAAATCAAACAAGGTTACAAAGAAAGAGGTTGAATTACACCATGAGATGGAGATGAGGATGGAGGCTTGGCGTTTGGATTCTTGAATCTTGGAAGCAAGTCTTCAAGGTGGAGGATGGATGGTGATGCTCACGGCTTCTTCTTCTCTTCTTCTTCCTTGCTTGAAACTGTGGATTGCACTAGAGGGTGGAGAGAGAGCTTGACGTTATGGAGAGAATTTTCTGAATTATGGGGTGTGTGGAGTGTTTTGTGATGTTGGTGATGTCTAAAATGTCTAGAGAGGAGGATATATATAGGGGAAGGCAAGGCTTCATGAATTTAATTTCCAAAGAATTTTCTGGTTGCACCACACAGCTTCGACCAATCACGTAGCGCCACGTCAGCTCTGTTGTGTCATCCAACCAATCAAAAAGCTCCAAAATCAATCCCTAATATTTTGTTGCTGATTTTCCCATGATTTAATCTGATTTTATTCACAATTTTCGGCCAAATATCTAGGCATGAACCTAGACAATGTATCCGGACTCATTTTGGACCTTTTCTCCCTTAAATCTCTCCATGGCTTTATCCTTAACAACCTCCCCTTGATTTTCTCTTGATTTTCACATTAAAATTGCAGATTTTATTCTCTAATTTCAGCCAACATATCTTGAGGGGATTAAGGAATGAATCTGGACTTGTTTTGAACCTTTTCTTGTTGCACAATCCCATGAAACTCTCCCAAGATTTTCTCAACGTAATCTCCTTGATTTTCACATTATCTCCATCATTTCCCATGAAAAAATCAGATTTAATCTCCCATAATATCTTCAAGCCATGTGGTCTCCTAATGCCTTCAGGTTTCCTAGCCTTATCAGGATTCCTGCGTTGACTGGGATTCCTAGTCGGACCAGGAAAACTCCATTTCTTCATTTCAGCTCATTTCCTTGTCCTTTATTCCAATGTACCTAGAAAATAGAAACTAAATTAAAAATGATTAAGTAAAGGAAATAACTAAGAAAAATATGAGGAAATAATTATTAAAACGTCGCATAAAAATGCTCCTATCATGATTGATACCGAAAGAGAGATGAGCCAACTTTCATCTCTTAGTTTCCGGCCTTATTATGGCTTTCTTAGTTTCTTAGTTAATCGGACTCCCTCTTTTTGTCGATTCAACCTCCCCTTCCAATGCCCCACTACTAGGTATTAATTATCTCTCTCTCTCTCTGTTGGGTTCTCATTTCTCACTTGTCTAGTTTCATTTGCTTCATTGTTTTTGTCAAATCATGAACTGTAACTGATGGTCTGTAACTGTTATATCTTTATGAGTACTTGAAACAATTATTCCATGAATTTCTGTGTATTGCATTTGTTCTTGTTTTCATGTGTGTTTTAGATTCAGTACATTATTTCAATCCTTTGTTTTTGTAGCTACTTTACTGTATTTGGTAAAAGTCCTCTATTAACAGATAGATGATGCATGTATCTGCTATTAACAGTAGGTAGTGAGTCAATTTTACATATATGTATGAGCGTTAGAATACTGTGATTTTCAACAAGCAACAGAGTAAAGGATTTGAGTGGTTTTTACGATTGAGTACCTCATAATTGATTATTCAACCATCATTTGTATTCGATCTGCGAGAAAGATTGTATATGAATAAAGAAGCAGCAGCATCATGAGTCAGCCCGACTAGATTTTGTTATGGCTTTGTCTAACTTAATATTTAGTTGATTAATGTTTTGGATCATGGACATTTTATTATTTAGTTCCTTTATTCTTCTAAATTAGTTTATGGGTTCATAATTTGGATTGGATTTTAGACTAAATTAGTTTCAGTCTTGATTTCAATTGGGTTTTTCTCTTTGATTTCTGCTAATTTTATTCAATTGGGTATAGCATGAGAAGTTTAGGCATATTTGATCGAGTGAGCGATTGTGTATCATTGATTTCCTATTATAGTTTGCATAATAGTGGATTTTGGGTTTTTAGAGGGCAAAACCATTTATGTTCTACGGACGAAAAGAAAAAGAGAGGAGACAAAAGAACAAAAAAGAAAAAACAAGAAGAGAACAGGGAAGAAAGGAAAAAAGAAGAGATTCAGAGGAAAAAAGAAAAGGGGGGAGAGGAAGAACGAAAGAAAGAAAAGTAGTGGCTTTCCCTCTTGGTATTTGATTTTATGTACTGCAAATCATCTATTGGAATTGGGTTTATCACATGACTATGTGGTGGAGGCCGGGGCTACACGAAATTCTGAACCTTGGCGTAATGAGGATGAGGTATTGGAAGGAAGCGTAGTGCTTATTAAATGAGTTTTCTGTTTCCAGATTTTTTATGCTGTTGTGTACATTGTTTGATGACTCGATTGTATATGCTGTTTTGTTTTCAAGAAGCAGATGAGGAGAAGTAGAAGAGGGAGATGCCATGAAATCTTTGGAGAACATATGCTTGGATTCAAAAAGGGGGATGGATACGCTTGCCACTTTGGATGAGATGAAGTCCATGAAGGTAGATGCCTCAGTAGTTGTTACCAGTACAGGTAAAAAGTTTAAATCTATACAGTGGTAGTGTTCTGATTTATAGAATTTGAAAGGACCATCCTTCAGATTATTTTGTGCTTACTGATTGTTGTTCATGAATCAACTAGTACTTAGGTGGAGAATCATGGTTTAGGAACGATATATGTATTACTTGATGCTGGTTGAGAGAGGATAGATCGGATTACCTTGCGAAAGGTGTCCTGAAGGTACATTGCTATTGTTTGATTCTTAAGTATCCTTTTATTGTTTGGCCTTTTTTTGTGTGATTCTCTTTCGTGATACTCTTATTTTTTTTAAATTTTACATGTCACAAATTTGTTTTGAGATTCTGTTCAGAGGTTGCTTTATTATTTGGCCAAGTTTTAATTTGTTCCCATAATTGTTGTATGTGATTGATATTCAGTTCATGTTGCATTCTCTGATTTTAATGCAATTTACAGTCCCTGCACCACTAACAGGTTTGCTCAAATTGGAGAATGGATGCCACATGGATTTTGTTCAATCAAACTTCGCTTTGTTCTCCCCGCCAGACTTCTACACAAAAGTTAGTAGTGTGCTTGAAATTTCAGTTTCCTATTGGAATTGAAAGAAATGTGATTTGGATTTCATAGCACTTGGGAATTCATCAAAGTTTGGTTTCTGATTAAAGGTTTGAACTTCCTTGCCTCAAGAACTGAAATAAATAAGTATATTCAGAGTGCTTAGTGATGATTAGACATACAGTTGCTTAATAATTAATGTAATTTGTGATCATAGGAAATAAGAACAGCATGATGTTATAACAAAATCAATAGTTAATGCACACTATGAAGAGGGTGATGTTGTTTGGTGCCATGACTACCATCTTATATTTCTTCCAAAATTCTTGAAGGAATATAACAGCAAAATGAAAGTCGGTTGGTTTCTCCACACTCCCTATCCTTCCTCTGAAATTCATAGGACATTGCCATCATGATCAGAGCTCCTGCGCTCAGTTCTTGCAGCTAATTTAGTTGGGTAAGCATTGGTTACATTCTACTCAATGTGCTTTACTTTGCCTAAGATAGTTGATATAGAGTGCCACTTGACAGCTAGCATATCCTTTGAATTATGAAATCTGTCAAGAATATCAGCAAATAACTGATAACTTTGCAAGGCTTTGATCATATCTGACCATCATGCTTGATGCATAATATTAACGTTCAGCCATGATAATAGTATGGTCTTATAGTGCTCAAGCTATGTTCTATTGCCACATAATTTTCTATTACTCACCATGATATGTGGGCATCACATGGCTAGAAGCCCCTGATTATATTACTTAACATTTTCTTATTTTCTTTTTTTGATCAAGTAAACTAATACTGTTGTTTCTCTCTTGAATTATGTTATGATTTATGAACATCTGGAATAACCATCGATGAGTGGTAACTTGTAATAGGTTCTGTACTGTTATATTGTCATTCCATTTTTGTTTCATCACATTATAAAATGAGTTTCAAGGCAAGATAGTTTTAGCCTATTTTGATGTTATAATTTTAGAGTGGATGAGATACATGCTTCTGTATGAGGTAGCTATCAAAATTTTTGTATATTATATTCTTAAAATGTTGGTTATTGGATTGTATAATTACTGCTAGTTTATAACTGTGCCTCTGATTATATACATGGGCATATATGGTTCGAAATTATTTTGTTGAAACGCTTACTTTTCAACAGTGTGGTTGGAAGTGTCATTACAGCCATAGATCGCTGGCTAAAACCCGGAGGTCTTGTACTTCCTTCAAATGCAATGGTAATTTTCTGTCTCTTTGGTCTTTCAATTGTTGTGGCCTGTACATCTTTAGTTATAAATACACGGTTGCAGCTTTAATGTCATTGAATTGACAATCATATCAACCTCATATGTTGTTAACTTGTGGATTATCAACTAGAGTACATATGCAGCTTCGTCAATATATTTTTGTACAACATTAGATGCTAAATGAATTTGGTTCTGTCATGCTGATTTTGTTGTTGACTGCTTGCAGTTGTACATAGCACCTATATATTCATGTTGCAGGTTTCATAGCTATGTATGCTACACTTGCCAGTCGCGATGTGGACTATTGTTTGATTCCAGATTCCCCCTTTCTTTCTTAAAAGGACGAGGTGGACTTTTTGAGTTCATTGAAAAACAACTCAGAAAATGGACATATGGTTATTGTGATTGCTGAGGGAGCAGGACATGATCTTCTTTTAGAGAGCTTGTAATCCATGAACCAGCAAGATGCTTCAAGAAACAAGCAACTTAAAGACGTTGGGTTATGGATATCTCAGAGGATCAGGGTATTAATTACTCGCAATCCTACAGAGTTAGTGCTTGGAAACTTCCAAAGCTAGACTCCAATGAGGCCATGAGAGCAGCAAAGCTTGTAAAGCTAGACACAAGTAAATTTCTAGATGTATTTTTCTAGGAGAGTACTATTAGATGTACTCCTTTGGGGATAAAAGATTAACTTTGCACAATTCATTTTGGTGCATGATGTGAATTATAACAATTTCTTCTATATATATATTGATCAGTTAATTTGGTCTTTTTTGATTCCACATCCAGCAAATATAATGCATTGAATCATTCTATTAGGACAACAATAACCACAAAAAAACTGTCCTATGTGCACAATAGTCACAATGACCCAAAAATAAAAACTGTCGTCTGAATGTAAAATAGATAATGGATACTTTGAAAAACTGTCTTCTGAATGAAAGTCACACAACGGGCATAAAATAAAGCGACCTCTGAATTGCCTTCACACAACAGTTTCTAAAGTCGCCCGTCGTCTGAAGAATAGTCACGCAACAACTAATGCTGTCGACAGGCTGCCGACATGTTGCGCGCCATGCTGCCGAGCCCTTCACACGACGGTTCCCTACAATCGATCTTCATCAGACGGCGCCTCGATAGATGACGCTTTACCTCCATATCAGACGACGGTTTTTAGCCGTCGTCTGATTCAATTTTTGTAGTAGTGATACTTTTTTTTTTTTTTTGGTAACAGATCAATTCAAGCTCCATAATCATATAACTAAAATCATAGTAGAAGGAGATTCCAAGCTCCTCATTGATTGCATTAAGGGTTCTGCAACAATTCCTTGGAGTATGAAGACTTTAATCAGAGACATTAAAGAATTGACACTTCAGTTTCACGATATTATTTTTAGACATACGTTTAGAGATGCAATTTTGTAGCCTATCATTTAGCATCCTTAGCTTATAAATTTCCAGTGTCCTAAAGTTTGGTTATACTGCCTACCGCTTTCGGTATGTCCAGCGTTCCATTTGGATCAGCTGGGAATGGGTGTCTCTCGTGATTTTTCTTTTTTGTTGTAAGGTTATTTTGTCATCAAAAAAAAAAAGCTCCATAATCATATGATACACTCACATGTAATGGATTTATTTATTGTTCATCTGACAGTCTATCTGATCTAATGATATTACTAAAGTTCATCAGTTAATGGTTAATCAACCTTCACAAAAAGAGCAAAACCCATTGTATTTCACATAGTAGACACTACTGTATTTCCATAACTTCACAGCCGATTGTGGGCATAGACCCACCTAAATGTGACTGCATCGCTGTACGACACTTGTCACCTCTATGTCTGCGTGTCATGTTGTAGTTGCAAGAAAGAATGAAAAAAAGCGGTGTGCACCCTTTTGGCGGCAGAATAGCAGTTGGTGTGCACCCTTTGGCGGGAAGATTTTTTTTTTTTTTTTTTTTTTTTTTTTTTTTTTAAGTTTGTTAAGGAGAATTTAAAGGCTTCTTAAGCCTAAGATAAACTCCTTCGACGCATGTAAAATACTCCAACTATGCATTGCAGCACAGTGCCTGCGGTCACACTCTACGATCTACTAATAACAATTTGCGTAACCCCGTTGGCCTGCTCGGACCATAACTATCATTTATTCAAGTGTTCGACATGAAGTTCATGGCTTTTAAAAAAAGTAAAAACCCTGAACCACTTCAAATTTGAAAGCTGCTTAATTGGACTTCAATAGAAATTTAGAAATTATTCTCAGTTCACACGACTCAAAAAGCTTTGATCACTAAAATTGATATCTCTACAACCACTTTGCCTGAGTAACTAGGCTTAAGAAATTAAATAACCAAAAATTGGTTAGTTCAGGAATAATGGCACAATTGATCACACTATATTCCACATCTATATATAACTTGACGCATGTCAAGAATACTTCAGAAAGGTCAACTATCCTACTGACCCCTATGTGGATTATCCTTGCAGTGATTCTATAATTTTCAGCTCATGGTTTTGGTATGGTGTAAGGTCGAAAGTAAAGAGTGACTGTTTCCGAGGTCTGAAGGATTGTCCAAAGCATGGGCATCGATACGAATCCTCTTGGAATCAGTGGCGGATCCAGAATCTAAAACTTGTCAAAGCTAATTAGACAATCAATTAAATTAGACTAATTTTTCTATAGATTTTTTTTTTGGTACAATGACGACAGCTCACAGCTTTCTGTCTAAAATTGAATGTATAGAAGTGCATGGGATATACTCACAGCTTCAAGCCAATGCAATATATCATGAAAGATATGAACCTAAACAGAATAATTCCAAAAGTTGTGCTAACCTTGAAAGTTGAAACCCAGATATGGGAATGTATAAAACAGCAAGAACAACGAAGACCTAGAACACAAAAGGTCAAGTCCTGTAATCAAAATCTGCCACTTCCCAATACCACCCAAACTCTATGAACTTTCCCAAAGTTCAAAACTTTCTTGTAAGCCACAATATGCAACCAAGCAAAAACTTGACCGAAACTTCAAAAAGAAAAAACCTAATTTCACCCAATTCCCATCTGTACCCTAAACAAAAACCACTTAAATCCACAAAACCCCACTAATATTCTCCGAAACCCAACAAATCCAAATGAAATTCCAGTATAAGATCCAAATTTGAGTCCTAAGAAAAAAAAATAGAGGCTTACATTACTTCCTTCCCACACTTGGTAGACGCGCTTTGCCATGGTCAGAGAGAGACTAGCTAGGCAGGAACAGAGTCGAAGATTTGAAACTTTTGGGCATTCATCGCATAACACCCACCACAAAAACCCAAAGAATCAAAAACGGAAACCCACCATCTCCAGTCTCCCAGATTGAAATTCCACGTTGGCTGGTTCTAATGGAATTTCAAAATTAATTGAAGGTATATATATATATATATATACACACACACACACACACACACATACTCTTAAAGATTTTTTATCTAAAATATTATCTAGGCTTGCGCCCATATAGCCTTCTACTTTCCTCCGCCCCTGCTTGGAATGAAACTGATCATCCTCCTTAGGTGCCGCATGGCATTTGCAAAAATACACTGCTTCCTTGTGAGCCAGCAAGAGCCATGGGCTCTCGAACCGTTCAGTGGCCTTTTACTCTAGATGAAAGGTAGTAGCTGCAGAACAGCTAGAGATTACCGATCATAATCCTCCCCTTCTCTGGGTTCCTCTAGTTCAAACTCCTATTTGCTTCTCCCCATGCCCAGTTCATAAGAAAAACCCAGATTTGAAATAATAAATCAACATTTAATATAGCATCAAAATTTCCATTAACACACCGGCAACCAACATAAAAAATAGTGATCATTTCCTATATAATCATTTGGGACCCTCCTATACAATCCTTTCTTGGATTAAACTCTGAGCCTAATTCATAACCATTAACGATTAACATATATAAAACGCGGAGCTTTTATGACTTGAGATTTCGTGACACTGCCGGAGATAGATACAAGAACAAGAACAAAAACGAACATCCGTTCTCATCACGCGCCATTGGATCCGTTGGGGGTCCTCACTGTCGCCCATCCCATCCCATCCCATCCCAGATCGAGTCGTCTACTCTTGGGTAAACTCAATTCACCCTCCTCCCTCTCATCAAAAAAACAAATTAACCCTCCTCTCGGTAAACCTGTAACTCACCTAACCCAGGAGCTCATGTGAAAGTCACGTGCGAAGAGATTGACGCGTGTTTTCGTCAAGGACCTAAATTAGCCCTAATTTTGGTCAAATGTCCTCATTATGAAAAAAGAGAATCTCTGACCATAATTAGCCCTAATTGTGAAAATTTAGGATATTTACATGAACAAAGAAAATGAAAGACAAAGAAACAAAACAAAAAAAATTAAACATATAGGAATTACCATTTACATCAAAACAAAACAAAGAAATGTTCATATAACCCAAAGAAAAAATAAATAAATAAATAAAAATCTGGAAATGTTCAACAACATTGATGGGTTTAGGGTTCTCGCTTTAATTTACAATTATTGAGAGGCTAGGGTAGTCGATACTGAACAAAGAGAGGTAGGCATGTTCTTAATTGATTGAGGCTAGATTTCTTGCTCCTCATTATGCATGAATCTTCGAGCTTGATCTAGAGTGAAACTTGCCAACATGCTCAGAGAGGGATGGCTTATCAAGAAAAGTTTTGGGACAGCTCCTGAAAGTTAAAAGAATTAAAGGGTGCATTGTGAGAAAGAACCCTTGTGGGTCTTTTGGTGGCCGGTGTGCATGGGGCTTGAGAACAATGTTACATGAAACGCGGGACGTTGCGGTACAGGTGCGCGGTACGCCAGTCTTTAGGATACGCGGTACGCTAAGATATATTAGTTAATTTTAATTAAAATAAATTACATATAATAATTAAAATTATGGAAAAATAATAAATAGATAATCATAACATAAAAAAAATCCCAAGAAGAATTATAAAATTAAAATAAGGGTTAATGCTCATACACCCTGATTCTATCAAAATACTTCCCAAGAACCCTAACAAATTATTTGCATTCCTCTTCACCCTGCCATCTATCTCTTTCTTTCCTATCTACACAACTTTCTCTTTTTCATTCCATCAGTACCCTTCTGTTGTTTCTTTACTTTAAGTATTTATAATATGTTTTAGTTTTCTGTTACATTTGATGAAACGTGGTGGGCCCATTCTTAAAATTATTTGTTCAAACAGAAGTATGATAGAATTCATCCTCTATTTCAAAGGTAAACAGTACAATTTACTATAATAATTTCGATCGTTGACAGACTTGAATTAGTAGCTATCTGCAAAATTACTAGCAAAGAATTGCAAAAAGAAAGAGAAAAATTGAGAAAGCTGAGAGCCTATAGAGATAGTCTTGATAGGGAATCACCCAACTATTGGGATATCATTTATAGACTTCAAACTAGAATCTATAAAATAGAAGAAGAGATTGATAACCTCTTATATGTTCTTGAAGAGGAACAAAAACCTCTTGATTATTTGAGCATTGGTTAGATCCGCAAATCACTGGTATCAGAGCTTGTAAAATAGCTCAAAGGAGAACCCCTCCTTAATGGGGACAATGTCAGAATTGTTATTAGAGAAAATAAATTCTCTACTGAAATCTTCTGATGAGAAATATCAGAAGCTGTTACTAGAATTATCTAGATGTCAAACTCATCTAGAAAAATTACCTGCTATAATCCACCAATTGGAAAGATTGGAAAACAAACTGGATTATATCAAAGAACTTCCAAAAACGGAAGAAGAAAAGCTGACAGTCGTCAGTAGAAAAATCAAGGAACAGCAAAAAATGCTGGATTCTATACTGAAGGACAAGAAATTGCCTACAGTAAAAAAGAAAGCTAATGGATTCAAACCATTAGAGAAACCAGATAAGAATCTTGTTCCAAACATGATTTTTTTGGAACCATCTATTAGTCAAACTAGTATCCGGTATGAAGACCCAGAGAAAAGAGAGATGAAGATGTTAAGCATCTTTGGGAAAAAGAAAGGAGTACAACTCCTAAATGCTGAAGAATTCGAATTTAACGAAATCGAACAAGAGGTAAAAAACTCCTCAATCCCAAAATTAGATTTCAAGCAAATCTACAAAAGGGGAAAGTTTGATTTAATGGATAGCCATTATTTTAAACTACTGAAAATTACAACCCTCGCTACAGCAGGAGGAGAGACTGATCTGCTACTAATCACTCCTTCAGAAGTGGCCAGAGCTCAAGCAAAAAAATATCAATTTATGCATATTGGAGCAGTCCAAGTAGGCATAAACCTGCTTGCTCATGAAGGCATAAACTGTTCAGTCCTATGTGTTCTACAGGATAACAGGTTAACAGACTTCCAAGCTAGTCTGTTGGGTACACTTGAAGCATCTCTATGCGATCAAGTAGCATATTTCAACTGCTTCCCCAACTTCACCACCAGCTTGAAAGATGCAGCTCACTGTTTACGACTGAGAGTCAAGACAGATGGCATACCCATGAAAGAAGATATGCAAGAACTCGCAATAGTATACAGAATATACTATAAATTGATGAGCACTACAGTAGCCCCCAAGACAAGGATAACAAATATCCCAGGTCTTACTACTGGATTTCTCACCAATCAGAAGAACCATTCACAACAGATTCATAAAGTTACTTGGAATGAAGTGACTTTTCCTCTTGAATGGAAATTATCCTGTCCAAAAAAGCAACCGGAAAGAGCAAAAGCAAAAACCTACGAGAGTAGAAAAACTGGAGAAATCAGCC
This sequence comes from Rosa chinensis, assembly GCF_002994745.2. Lineage (NCBI taxonomy): Eukaryota > Viridiplantae > Streptophyta > Magnoliopsida > Rosales > Rosaceae > Rosa > Rosa chinensis. The sequence goes on along the minus strand of NC_037093.1, from coordinate 40,710,239 downwards.
TCAACTTTGACAATCACAGAAAAAGTGATGTCTGTCCTGAGAACCTCAAGATAAACACGAATCTTCTTAGAAGAAGCTACAGCACTAGAGAAGCTAGTGTCAGTGGTACAAAACCCACTATTGAAGAGCCAATATCAGAAGAAGATCTGGAAGCTGATCTAAATAGACCAGTCCATATGCTCAGAGCTGAGAGGCTCTATGATCTTTATGAAGAAGCTGAGAATTGTGAAAATCCTGAACGATTAGAAAAACTAATCGAAGAAATGAAAGAATACAAAATCAGAAAGACGAGAAAAGTCTTTCCTTATCAAGATATTGAAATGGAAGAAGGGGAAAGCTCCAGAACTTTCATTAGCAGAGAAAAAAGGGAAACAAAACTCCCATTTCAGAAAGCCCCCACAGGTAAAAAAGGGGAAAGAAATTCCCAAAGATTTGTCCCAGAGGACAATCTGCCTAGAGTTCCTATCACGAACTATGGCATCTGGTTAAATTTAGACAAGAGTCTAGACAAAAGAAAAACCATTGACCAATGGGTAGATAGTCTAATGATGGCCTCTGCACTTACCCTTGGCAAATTTGAAGCACCAGATTTGCAGGTGTACTATGAAACTACTCTTACTGGAGTAGCAAAAAAGTATTACCTATCATTCAAAGAAACTGCCAGAGGAAGAGACTGGCTTGAAGATATAAAAAATTCAAAGTCTCCGTATGATTTTGTAGTACCTCTGTACGATCAGTTCTATGGAGATCTTTCAAATCTGAGTGAGAAAGCTAAAGAAACGGCAAAATCGAATATCTATGCTCTCAAAATCTGTGACATGAGATATTTCGAAGAATACTTGAATGAATTTCACAAAATACTACTGTACAATTGGTGAACTAGAGAATACTGATCTAGTTAATATGTTGCACAGAAAACTCCCTGAACCATGGAGAACAGCTGTGAGAGAAAGCATAGCTGAAAAACCAATTGAAAGATTTTCAGTTGGAGGAATAGCCGACAGAATCCGGCAATTACTGAAAGAGCAATGCAAAGCCAATCTTAGAGCTAAGATGGCCAAGAAGCAACTCAAAGGAGTTGAAAATTTATGTTATGGAATATTAGATATGCCCACAAATTGGGGATGCCATGATTCCAAGATCTACAGAAAGAAGAAAGGAATTCATCATCTGAGTCTGAGATAGATTCTGAAGTAGAGTATTTCGAATCCAGACAAATGAATGTTTTGAGAATCAAAAACTGGGAAGAAAGCAAGACAGAATCTTTAATGTCTTCTTATCAGGTAACCCTGGTACATTCGTTTGTGACTACTGCCTATGTCACGAAAAGAATGGTCTCCCAATGTTTTGTGAAGAGTCTAAGAAGACTTATCATAAAGAATGCTTCATAGCTGAAGCAAGAAGAAAGACCAAAAATGGACTTGTTAGCCAATTGGTTGAACAAGAATATGAAGAGTATTTCTCTGAGAAAAAAGAGAAAGAAGTAGAAACTCTGTTCCAACAAATCATCATGGAACCATCTTCCTCAAAAATAAAGGAAGAAATCATCGGTGAAGAAAGAATCGATGAAAACATTGAACTGGTTGAAACACCAGAAATTGTTCCAGAAGAATGTAAACCATTCATTCCAAAGGAACAAGCTCAAGAAAACGAGCTTCAACAATCGAATGTCGTCTCTACTAGTAGATACAGCAACTACATAGAGATTGGACTAAAATTCCCCGATCACAAAAAATATCATCTACATGCCTTTGTAGATAATGGATCGGGATTTACTGTAGCAAAGAGATTTGCAATTCCAGATGAACTCTGGAAGGAAGATAAGAAAAAATCCGTTACTGGTGTTACATTTGATGGGAGCCATCTCACCATGAAAAAAGTAGCAAAGAATGTTCATATCACCATTGGTGGAGGAACATTTATCATCCAGAATGTCTGGCAATCTGAAGGCCAAGGATCTGATTTCTTGTTGGGAAATGATTTTATTCTCCAACAAAGATTCATTCAGGATGAAGAAGCAATAGGCTTCAGAAAAGGAGAACGGGTGTTCTGGGCAGACCGACTCACACAAGCAAAAAGTGTCGTTGGTCCTGGTTTCACTACTTAGTATCAGAGATCGCAACAGAATAGTGGCGATCTTACCCCCTACAAACCCAAATTTGAGCCTATACTCCAAATCAAGCAACAAGAAGAATTACTTGTTGAAGATTCTTCTGAAGAAGAAGAAGAGGAAACTAGTGAAGATGAAGAAGCTAGTTTCATCCATGAGCATAACCTCAAGCACTTTCAAAACAAGCTTGAGTCTCAGAAAATTCCCACTCTTGAAAAAATCAAGAAACTAATCGAGCAGAATATCGACGTAGATCCTCAGAAGTTTTGGGAAAAAGACCCAGTGGTCTGTGAATTGAGATTGCATGACATGAATGCCATCTGTCATGTCAAAGCCATTCCTCAATACAAAGAGGAAGATCAAAAAGAATTCAGAAAAGATATTGAAGATCTCCTGAACAAGAGATTAATTCAACCCTCCACTAGCCCTCATCATGCTCCAGCATTCTACGTGAGAAATCATGCAGAAACTCTAAGAGGAAAAGCTAGAATGGTGATTGACTACAGAGATGTCAACAAAAAGACTGTCAAAGACGGTTATCAAATTGCTCAAGTGAGAGTATTGATTAACCAGCTCAGAGGAGCTAAAGTCTTTTCGAAATTCGATGCAAAGTCGGGTTTCTGGCAGGTCAAGATGCATCCTGAGAGTATTCCTCTCACTGCATTAGGAACACCACAAGGTCATTACGAATGGTTGGTAATGCCTTTTGGTCTAAAGCAAGCTCCTTCAATCTTCCAAAGAAAGATGGACAACATCTTCAAACATGTTGCGGAGTTCTGCGTTGTCTATATAGACGACATTCTTGTCTTCTCCAAAAATAGAGAAGAACACATGAAACACCTCCACGAGGTAGTAAAGCTGATAGTTCAGCATGGAATTATCCTAGGTGAAAAGAAAATCTTCTTTATCCTTGATGAAGTTGATTTCCTAGGAATAAATATCAAGAATGGAGTAATAAAACTCCAACCTCATATTCTTGAGAAAATCTGGAAATTCCCAGATAGAATTCCTGATGCTAAGAGTCTAGAGAGATTCCTTGGTGTCATAAATTATGGGAGAGATTTCATTCCCAAAATCTCAGGGTTAACAGCAATGTTATCTCCCAAGACAAGCTCCAAAAGAAAATGGAACTTCACTGAAGATGATGAAAAAATCGTGAAGCAGATAAAAAATCTCTGCAAAAACCTTCCTCCTCTTCAACAACCAGAAGAGAATGATGAAATTATCCTCCAAACAGATGCGAGTGATAACTACTGGTCCGGTGTAGTTCTAGCGAAAGCGCCTGGAACTAACATTGAAAAGATCTGCAAATTTTGTAGTGGCAAGTTTAGCCCTGCAGAACTGAATTATCCCACAGGGGAAAAAGAAATTTTGGCTGTCAAGAAAACAATTTTAAATTCTCCAGCTTTTCTTGGAAAACCCTTTACTGTTCGCACCGATTGTGCTAGAGTAAAGAATTTCAAAAATTTTAAACTTGATAAAGCTGCTGATAGAGGAAGATTAGCCAACTGGCAATTGTTTCTTAACCAATATGATTATGTTGTTGAATTAATTGCAGGAAACAAGAATTATCTTCCAGACGCATTAACCAGAGAAATGGCGATGTTCAGCCAAAGAGATGACGACGAAGGTCGTAATCCCAGAAGCAGAAAAACTGGGAAAGAACATGAACCTGAAGAGGATTCCAAAGAAACCAAAGAAAAAATCCTTAAAAGGTTTCTGCTAAGTCCAAAAGGACTAGCCACAACTGATCAATCCCAGGGTAAAGGATTGGCTAGCCCGTCTCAAACGGCAGACGGTAAAGGCTTCTCAAGACCGTTGACGGCTGCTGCTTTGCCAAAAAGCAGACCAACTCCAACTGGAGTTATAAATGTTTTCAATTATGAATTAAGAACTTTTGATACTCCTGTATTCAGAACTGGCAGGAGACTAGCCTATCACCAGAAAGCAATTTTGGATAACCTCCTTTTTGCTTTTCAAGAAAGAAGCAGTGGTCTAATGTTCCCAGCTCTCTTTGCCTTAGCTGAAGAACTCTACGAAAATGGTAGGCCACAGTTTGAAGAAATGCATACACAGCAGAGTGCTGTAAAGAAAGAAAAAATTAACTTCCTTGAAAGTCCTGAAAGTGCTAAGGTCCCTATCATGGCACTGAATGAATCAGACTGGCATGAATTCCACAGTCTGATAGGAAGGCATAATTCAGAAGACCTGGTTCCTCCCACTCTCTTTATTGTTTCAGGTCCTTATGTTGGAAGATATTTGGTCAATGTTCAGAGTGAACATCCTCAAGAACACAAGCTCTGGCTTGTTGAAAATGGTTTTGTCCATAATCTGTGGACCAAAACAAATGATGATCTGAAAGGTTTGCCACCAATCATTGTCAACACAGTCAAAAATATCAGGAAAAATGACTGTATGCTTCGTCTGAAGTTTAGATCCACTCCCCCTGAATGGATCCAAAAGGCAAACGGGTACAATGGCCAACCAAACTCAAGCATCCCGTGGATGAAGGCCATGGCTCTAGAATACATCAAAAAGATCATCTCTGAAGATATCAGCAATACCTTCCTGGCAGCAGGAGAAAAAATTATTATCACTGCATACCATCACCCTGACGTAGTCAGCAGTGACCTATTCCTATCTCTCACCAGAAAAGAGATAGATTCGACTATGGCATGCATGCACTGGGTGGAAAAGCTTGAAACAGACAACCACTACAAAATGTATGTTGATACAGACGTCGAAGATAATTCTACCACTGTTAGAATGGCCCAGGCAGACAACAGCTCCTTTGTCTTTGGCTACCATTCAGAAACAGACGAGAATATGTAGCATCACGGGTGAAGCTACAGGTGAAAGAAGAAAACACCAAACTAGTAACTGTAGCACTTTTGACCTTTTAAAAGTTAAAGGCTACTTTTGCTTTCAAAAAGAAAAGCACTTCACCTACCTGCTTTTGTTTTTCTCCATCCGACCTCCACCAGCAGGAGCACTCAGAAAAGCAAAAGTTCACGGAGTTGTTCTATACATTTTTATGTTTTGAATTCCATTTTGAGTTCTGCTCTCTATATAAGGAGCTTTAAGTTTCAGTTGTAAGGCATCGAAAAATTGAGTAGAAGAGTCTTCTCTCAAGTAATACGAAAGCCATAGTAGCAGTGTGTTTTCCTGTTCGGTGTGCAGTAGTGTGCTTTCACTACAAGTAAGTACCTGTTTTCATTCTTATGGATAGCTAAACAGCCTTTTGCTGTTTACCTGAGAATGAGGCTTTGAATTTCTAGCATGTATTTCTATTGAATAAATAAAATAAGGATTACCCATCCATGTTTGTCAAAAGTAGCAAAATTAAATATCTTTAACTATCATTATCTATTTTGCATTCTACCTATCACTATCTGATCCATAGTTTTGCATTCCATCCATAACTATCACTATCTGTTTCCTATACGAATTTTGAAGTTTGAAAAGTTTTGCCTACCTGAAAAAACCAGTTTTAAAACTAAGATTAAGACAAGTAGCAGTGATTCCGCCTGTTAAAGTATCCGCTAAGCAGGAAGTCGTTAGGAGAAAAACTTGGGCATGTTGAAGGCTAGTCTTGTTTTTGTTTTTTAATAAAGTTTCTAAGGAAGACAAATGCTCTAAAACTCGGGATAGCATAGGAACTACCCTTTTTAGTCTTTTCACAAGAGAATAGTAAGATACATAAGTACGTGTGTACTTGGGCATAATACTTGGGATATCTCGGTAAACGGGAAATAGCCCTTAAAATAAATTGTCATTACTGCTTAAAAATTGCTTGAGTTTTTTAATATAACAAAGAAAAATAATGCTTAAAAATAACATTTTTTTTCGATGGCTGGAACCTAGTGGGAGGCTTGGCCATCACGCCTGTCTAAGTCCTTATTTTGAAGTGCCGCTTGAGTCTCTTCCTCTTGCAAATCTAGATATATGAGTTTGATGCGTTCCTTGCCTAATCGGTTGTGCATTGAGAATGGGTGGAATAGGTCTGCTTGATGTGTTCTTGGTACGCAATGAATCTTACTCATCAACATAGTTTCCGTTGACTAACATTCTCTATCGCAAGTCTTCCAATCTCAATGGCGACTCATCTACTTCTGTTGATTCTGGATTAATGTCCCATCTCTTATAAGTTCCATTATTGTAGTCTTCAGAGAAACGTGAAAGAAGACGAATATTGGAATGAATAAAAACCAATTTATCAGCTCTTTCAGCATTCAGCCTATTTCTCTTGACACTGTGAATGTATGAATACGTACTCCAATTCCTTTCGGCAGATGAACTTGATATTGGTTGAGCTAGTACCTATTTATTTGTGATATCGTATGGAACAAAACATATACATATCAAGTTAGTAAACTAATTAATATACTTGACAAAAAAAAAAAGATGGCAAATTACAAGATATTGCTATATAAAAAAGGGAAAATCGTCCGTACCATACCTGACGTTTGGCCCATTCTAAACTTTCGTACCTCACGTTTAGAAAATATCATAACGGTACCTGAGGTTCTGACCCCGACCGAACTTTGGTACCTGGAGCCATTAGCTCCGTTACAAAAATTGACAGTTGAAGGATTTTGATCATTAAATGACCAATATACCCTTTTGTTTTTGTTTTCCTTAATTTTTTTCATATAATAAAAAAAGCAAAAAAAAATTATGAAGGCGGCGGAGGAATTGGGCATTCCGACTCAATTAATGTCAAATCGCCGAGGTTGGGCGGAAGCTTCGATCAAGCTGGGCCCTATTGGACTCGAGCATCTCGAAAACCTGGTCTCCGGCCGCCGCGACCTTATCGAAATTCTCCTTAATCTCCTCCACAATCTCCTTCAAGTCTTTATGCCTCACCACCATTTTCATGTTCGAGATTTCATTTCTCCGCTAAGTACTCCCTTTCGACTCCTCCGACCTCATGCTCGGCGCATACTTCGACATCGTCTGGGCTAGCGGCACCGAGCTCACAATCGACTCGGCCCGAACCGACGGGTTGAAATTCGACCAGGTCCCCATCTCGGATCTCGAATCCCTGTCGTCGTCTTCGTTTTCAGACAAGCTCGTTGTGCTGTAGTGATCGTTATCGCCCCATTCGCTGCACTGGACCTCTTCTCTCTCCGACTGAGCATACTTCTCCAACTGAGCCTTGGTCGGAGCTTTAGGGTTATGGTTGGGGACGAAGAAATCATACTCTAATCTCTCAGTTTCGGACTGGGTGTACTTCTCCGACTGGGAATATGATCTGTTAATGTGGGCCGCGGGTTGGGATTTTGGTATGTTGTGGAAGTAATTGCACTCTGATGTCTCGGTTTTAGTTTCCAGATAGGTGTTGTCATCGGCTCCAATGTCCCAGTGAAATCAGCCTTTCTCAATCGACCACCGTAGTGACCATGACTCCGTCGTCGACCACCGCGCGCCTCTTTCTCTCTCCAGCGCTTGACCTCAATCCGATTCTGAGGCTCAAAACTTCATCTCTGATATTGCTCCTTTCTCTCAATCTCCAGCCTCCATCTTCGTCTCTGTCTCTCCTTGTTATTTAGTTTTCAATCAATTTCAATTCTTTGGTTTACGGTTGGGTCTATTGATTTGAGTAATTCAGTGGGTTTTCTGAAATCATTGTTTCGTATTGATTGGGTATATAAAATCCATGTTGGCTTGCTTCAGTTGCTGATTGTTTGGAATTGAATCAAATGATGGGGGGCCTTATATTTTTTCTGGGAAACGAAATAGGAGAAGATGAGAAGAAGAGGACTAGCTTAGGGATATATGTATATAGATTTGGGTTGTGGGGAAACCGTTGAATATAATAGAAACAAGCCAAAGTTTGAAGCTTTGAGCTTCTTGAAGCTCATTTTGGATGGTTGAGACTAATGGAGTAATGGGTTGTGGAATTTGGACATTGAAGTGGGATTGTTTGAAGGTTCAGAGAGAGAGAGAGGAACAGTAGGGAGATAGTGAAAAAAAGAAATAGAAAAAAATACTAAGATAAAAAAAATAATGAATTATGACATGAAAAGACGAAAATATCCTTCACCATGCATTTTTCGTAACAAAGCTAACGGCTCCAGGTACCAAACTTCAGTCGGGGTCAGAACCTCAGGTACCGTTCTGATATTTTCTAAACGTGAGGTACGAAAGTTTAGAATGGGCCAAATGTCAGGTATGGTACGGACGATTTTCCCTATAAAAAATAATTTAATAACTCATAGAATAAATATGCTAGAGCAATCAATCATTCAACCACGGCAAAGTCCAACCAAAAAAAAAAAAACTATAGCAGTAACCAATCATTCAGCCGGCAGAGTCTAACAAAAAAAAAAAAAAAACATAACTATAATCATTCAGTTTCAGCCTATGGCAAAGTCTAGGGAAAAAAAAAACTATAAAAGTAATCAATCATGTTGCCTGCAGGAAAAAAAAAAAACTATAAAAGTAATCAATCATTCAACCTACGGCAAAGTTATTAAAAAAAAAAAAAACTATAACAATAATCAAAAATCAACCTACCAACGGCAAGTTTAACAAAAAAAAAAAAAACAACCTATAACAACAATAATGCATAATGAACAGAGATTAAAATATTAATAATAACAAAATATTACCTTTTGTGCAACTTCTGCTAATTCTGGAACTTGTGAACCATATGTTGACCACCAATCAATGGCATCCATAGTTACAGCATCTGTCTGGGCAGCTTGTGAAGCAAAAATACCTTTTCGCTGATGAAAAATGGCATATTGTTGACTTAATAACTCTGCTTCTCCTCCATCTTCTGATATCTTATCAAATGCTTCCATGAGGCTTGTAATAACTTCTACACCTTGATTAGGGCTCTGTCGAATTAATCCTCCTGGTGCTTTTTTACTAAGATATTCTCTATCATAAAATCTTGGTGTTAGGGCATATCCAACACAATGGATAGGGTAATTCATTTTTTGCCACCTTTGGAGCACAATCTTTTCGACTTGTGGAAAATATTTAGAGAGCGGCCCAGAACTCATAGCTTCTCTTATTTCTCCAAGCATATTGTCCATCCTTTCATAAACTTCACCCATCTTTTGACCATCACCATCACAATATTTAATTAAAAAATATATTGGCTTTGTGATATTCACTATAGCCAACACATCGTCCCAAAAATTGTCTGCCAACACAGCTTGTGTTATATTCTCCCCAAGTTTTCTTTTCTCTCCATCTAAAGTCTTCACCCAATCTTTCCATTTTTGAATAATTACCGTACTTGCTAGTGCTTCTTTGCAATCAATAAGTCGCCTCAATAAGATATAATGCGATGCAAATCTAGTTTTTGCAACTTTCAATAACTCCAATTTTGATTGACTTCTGAACGTGGCCAAAGCATGTGAATGGTTCAAAAAGAACTTAACAATAGCTTTTCCAATATTATAAATTTCCTCAAACCACTCAAACTCTTTTGCCAAATCTTTAAAAATAAGATTCAAGGTATGAACAACACAAGGGGACCAAAAGATATGTTTATGTATCTTTTCAATCTCTCTCCCAGCATATTCACAGTTTGCTGCATTGTCAGTGACTATCTGGAGGACATTTGACGATCCCACATCTTCAATTGCAGTAAGCATAAAGGCAGCAATCACGTCACCAGTTTTTGGTATCCCAGAAAAATCTTGAGCATAAAGAAACATAGCTCCTCTACTGTTTGCAGCAATAATGTTGATAAGTGGCTCACGCTTCACGTTAGACCATCCATCTGATACAATTGAAACACCGTGAGTAAACCATGTATCTTTAATAGGATCTAATTCTTTTTCTAGACTTCGTTTACACTCATCAAGCAAAGTAGTTCTTGCTTTTTCAGAAGATGGAGCCTTATAACCCTTGGGTCCATTATTTATAGCTGAAATCATCTCATGAAATTGGGGATTTCTTTACACATTAAACGGAATTCCATTAGCGCACAATCCTCTCATCACCTTCATATCAACACTATTTTTGTCCATAATCTTGAACATATCATCAAGAGCATCCGCAGTGGATTTTTGGGGTTGTTGCCTCAAGATTGTTGAGCTTTTCAAAGATGAAGAAACTCCTTTTTTTTTTTCAGCTTCCATAACCATTCTGCGAACTCTTTCATATTCCTCCCGATTATTAATCAATGATTGACATCGACGGATCTCTGATTTTTTTCCAGGGAGATTTCCAAAAAAGTGGTAGTGAATGGGAGTATATGAACTCTTATATTGACCATTACAATGTTTGCAGGTCCATGATTTTGTTCCACCTGATTTTTTTCCTTGCGCTCCACCTGTGATAATAACTTCATTGAGTAATGGCTTTAGGTCAGAATTCATTGGAATTTCTTGAGATTCTTGAGCTTGTTCATGGCTGTTTCTACTCGATGATTGGTCTGTATAACTCGCTTGAGTTTCTTCAACAGAATTATTGTCTTCATACTCACCAACATGATCTTCATAATTTTCTTCTAAAATTGGTTCTTGATGTGATGGTTTTCTTTTTCCAAACGCCATTGTTGAACTGAGCTAAAATAATAAAGTTTTGTTTTATGCTTTGTAGTTGTACGTACTACTATGAATTGCAGCTTATATAGAGTTTATCAATCAATAAAATCTTTGAAAATTAGGATTCCTAGTCTTAATCCGAAAGGACTTTTATTTTACCTAAATACCCATTATTAACATACTATGACAACTACATTACTTATGGAGGATAAATAAGTAAATTAACAAATAACAGAAAAATAAATAATAAAGAAAGCTGCCTTTAATTTTAAATTTTTTTTTAGATAATCATCATCACCTTAATCATCTATGCTTTTGACTAAAAAAAAAAAAAAAAACTCAATTCCTGTCGTGAACAACCACCACCACGCATTCTTCTCTAATGTGCTAAGAAAGCCGTCGCCAAAATCTCAGAGATTCATAGGAGATTTTGTAATCTTCCCAGAAAATCGAAGATCTCCTTTTCGCATCCATTGATTCTCTTCATCTCTTCAGAAATCCCAGATTCAAGAACATGGCTGAGGTTCAAGAACATCAACCTTCTTCGGCCGCCGCCGCCAAGAAAAAGTGGTCGCCGGAACGCGATTGGCGTTGATTGATACTGGGCTTTGACGTTGATTGAACGCAGGCGGGGATCGCTATGTTTGCCGATCCGGATAGCGAACGCCCCGTGATTGGGTTCGTGCGATCCGGAACGCGGGTCGCCGGCATATACAACGTTTCCGGTGACTCTGCTTGAGAAGAGCTTGCTGCATATTTCACATGTTCTTTCATCCGACTTCTGACGGTGAACTTTCTCCAGATTCCCCATCATCCTTCCTTCTCTTTCCTATTCCTCCCGTTCCAAACAAAAACATTCAGTCTAATATCATAAATTCATGACTAATCGAATCAACTAACTAAAGAGGACTCAGTGAGAGACAGAGCCTCAGAGGTTTAAATATATCATTGCTTCATGCAGGTTTTGTTGCTTAATTATCATGTAAAACTAACTAAATCGAAGTCAAATACCCAACTGTTCTTTTCACATGAGAATTAAGTTACAAGCGTTTATAACATGATTTCTTTTGCCCAAAAAAAAAAAAAAAAAGTTTTCTAAAACATGATCTAAATTAACAATGTACCTCAAACTGTGGCTTAAATTAAACAAATGATTGTTTCTGAACTCATGTGTTATTGATTTCTCTTTTCTAGTTTTTTTTTTCTTTCAAGTAAATTCCCCAAACTTTATTCCGAAAATAGTAATAAACTAAAAATTTAGAAAACTTGTCACACAGTAGCCTTGCCAATTGATGAACCACCGTTTCCTATTAGCATGCAATTAATACATGCATGGTGCAATACAGATTTGGTGTTTGTTATTCCTTGGTCTTGAATAGAGGTTTAATATATCTTGTTCTGTACACGTAAATACATATAGCATTGCCACACACACACACAAACACACAGATCTTATCTAGAGCAGAGCTCCATTAAAGTGCGCATTTAGAGTTTATGGTCATTTTTCGGTCGCATATCCACATTTTGACCGTTCAGTTTTTAGGTACTAATGTATAGATCATCTCTGCAAATTTTCATCCAAATTGATGATCGTTAAGGTATCTAACTCGCTTAAACCAATGGATGAACTAGTTTTAAGGTAGTTATCAATGCCTTAACGATCGTATTTTGATATCTTGACCTAAATCACTTATGTAAATTTTCAGCCAAATTAATAATGTTAAGGTATTGAACGAGATTAAATTAATTGATGAACCGAATCTGTCCAACCTGAACTGTTCATGTTTATAATTGTGAATCACAGTTATGATTGACTTAACGTTATTATCAATTTGGCTAAAAGTTTGCAGAGGTGTTCTACTCATGTAGACCTAAAAATTGAAATGTTGAGATGTGAATACGTGATCGAAAAGTGGGTCTAATAAGTGATCCCTTAAAATAGCAAAAAAAAAAAAAAAAGAGGATCACTCACTAGATGGGTATATATATACCTTTTTTTGGTCATTTTAAGGAATTCTTTGTGAGACCCACTTTTCGATCACATTTCGACATCTTGACCATTCAGTTTTTAGGTTCCAATATGTAGATCGCTTATATAAATTTTTAGTCAAATTGATGATCGTTAAGGCATTCATAATTGTGATTTACGTTTCTAAACATGAACGATTCTGGTTAGATAGATTCGGTTCGTCTATTGGTTTGAACTAGTTCGATACCTTAACGATAATCAATTTGGGTGAAAATTTGCAGAATTAATCTACTCATAAAGACTTAGAAAATGAACGGTGGAGATGTTGGTATGTGACCGAAAAATTGGTCTAATAAGAAATCCCTCATTAGAAGAGGCCTGATATTGTGCGCCATCAGCATCATAACCCAATGGAGTTGGATTTTTAGCTACATCGCAATCAAACATCCAAACATCGACAAACTTTCTAAAGCTCAGGGAGTCCTTGGAGTATATGCGCTCTCAGATTTCTGCTTTACGCTCAAAAATGCATTATATGTTTCAGTGCATGAGAAAGAATATAAATTAATTGTTTCACTTTATTAAAATTTCTCCTAGTACTTTCCTACTCCTCCCTTTCCAAAACGTAACAGTAAAAGGGTTTCTAGTTTTCATTTCATTAAGAATTATATATTGAGGTATATAAAGAGACTCAGCAACACCTAACAAGTCTTGAAATGGAGCCTCAATACTTCAAGAGCTCCAAAAAATCCGGAGCACCCAAAAGACTAGGTTTTTCATAATCTTGCTAGTCCGACGGTGTTCTAGATCGGTGAGGGTTTGCCTTGCCGCTAATGGGCTGCTGCCGGACTGGAATTGCTATTTGGTCAGGGAGGTCTGGGGAGAGGAGTTGAAACTCAAGGCTTTGAACGGGAGGCGGTGGTGAGTTCCAGACGTTGTCTCTGGGTATGGTGTGTTGTGCGAGGATAGTAGGCATCGGCGCGGGCTTTGCAGATCTGGGCGGCGGCGGGGTCCGATGGGGAGCAGTGGTGTGGTTTTGAGGAGCGGTGCAGCGGTGAAGATCTGAAGGACCTGGGCGGCGAATTCCCTACTTTTTTAGGGAGCTATGCTTCTAGGTTTTTTTAGTAAGGGTCATCGAGTCTTGTTTACTCTATCTATTTATTATGTAGTAGTTAATAGTCTATAGGCTCCCTTTCTGAGCATGGAACCATCAAATGATTGGATCTAATCTATGTATCGCTGTGTCATTATCACAAACTCTTTATCTATCCCATGATGGTAAAGGGAAGATATGTAATGGCCCTTTCTGGCTTTAGATGAATGATTATCGCCTGATTTGCGTTTGTTCAAAAAAAAAAAAAAAAACACAAGTCTTGAGTTGGTTTGGTTGGAGGAGATTGTTCGGTTAAAGTTATTTGTTCTAACTAATTTGGTTAATTGAATATTGTATTCACCTTTAAAGTATTTTGATAATATGTTTTTTGTTTGGTAACATATCAATTCAAGCCCCATAATCAAATGGTTCCAAAAAAATAAAATAAATAAAGGCTCCATAATCATATGATACACTTACATGTAACGGATTTATTTATTGTTCATCTGACGGTCTATCTAGGGCTGTCAATGGGTCATGTCGGGTCAAGGCATTTGTCGTGTCACAAGATACAAACTCAAACCCAACCCATTTAATAATCGTGTCAAAAATCTAAACCCAAACCCAACCTATTCATTAAACGGGTTACCTGTTTCCAACCCGCTTAACCCATTTAACAAAAAGATCATGTCGAGTTAGACAAAATGACCCATTTAAGGGTTAACAATGTGACCCATTTAACTAAAAAAATTGCATAAATTGATTAAATTCACTAAAAACTCCACAAGACGAAGAATATAAATAATTATATATATATTCATAAATAATTAAATCCAATAATTATAAAGCAAAATATTTCAAATTGTGTAATCCTATGATCAAATACTCCCAATGTCCAAAATTTCAAGAAGTATAATAGAATCGGGTTATACGGGTTCACTTCGTGTTGATGGGTTGACCCATGGCCAACCCATTTATTATAGGGGTCATGGCGGGTTGACCCACGGTTGACCCGCTTTTTAATCGTACGGGTTCGACCCGCTTTATTTCGTGCAGATTTCGAGTCGTGTTATCGGATCGTGTCGGAATTGACAGTCTTAGGTCTATCTGATATAATGATATTACTAAAGTTCATCAGTTGATGGTTCAACCTTCACATAGTTTACCCAATGTATTTCACATTGTAGACACTACAGTATTCTATAATATTATAGACATGCTATGTTTACTAGGCTCGTACAGTCACTTCACAGCAGATTGAGGGCAGAGACCAACCTAAGGACGCGACCGCATCGCTGTACGACGGTGTGCACCCTTTTGGCGGGAAAAACGGTGTGCACCCTTTTGGCGGGAAACCGCAGCTAAAGCCACCCTCTCCGATCTACTAATCAATTTGCGTAACCCCCTCGGCCTGCTCGGACCATAGTTATCATTCATTCAGAGTGTTCCACTTAAAGTTCATGGCTTTTTAAAAACCCTGAACCACTTCAAATTTGAAAGCTGCTTGGACTCCAATTATCACCTGATAAATTTAGAATACATTCTCAGTTCACACGACTCAAAAAAGCTTTGGTCACTAAAATTGATATCTGTACAACCACTTTGCCTGGGTAACTAGGGTTAAGAAATTAGATAACCAATAGTTGGTTAGTTCACCAATAATGGCACAATTGATCAAACTAATTCCGCATGTGTAACTTGACGTATGTCAAGTTCAAAAAGGTCAACTGTCCTACGTACTGACACCTATGTGGATTATTCTTGTAGTGATTCTATAATTTTCAGCTCATGGTTTTGGTACGGTGTAATTAAGGTCGAAAGTAAAGAGTGACTGTTTTCGAAGTCTGTAGGATTGTCCAAAGCATGGGCATTGATACGAATCCTCTTGGAATGAAACTCATCATCCTCCTTATAAGGCAAGAGAAAATAACAAAAGCGAGAAATTTCATTGTGACAACCCAAAATTAATCGCAAAGCTTGGCAAATATTAGGAAATTTCAGTTGTCGCACATGATCCCATCAGCAACAACCAATTTGTCGCATAAAGTAGGAATTTGCAAGAAATTGACAATTGTTGCTCATATGATATTATGCGACATCCAATTCCTCTCAAAATGTTAATTAGGCGACAATTTTTACCAATTGTCGGTTAATGTTTCTGTGACAACTTTAACTTCCTCGCAAAAGATTAATTAGGCGACGACTTCTGTGAATTGTTGCTTAATGTTTATGTGACAACTAGATATGTGAGTTGTAGGTTAATAATTATGTGACAACCTTACCTTCCTCGCTGAAAATCAATTTGGCGACAAGTTTATCGGGTTATCGCTTAATGTTTATGTGATAATTTAAATTTCCACGCTGAAAATCAATTTGGCGACAACTTTATCGGGTTGTCGCTTAATGTTTATGTGACAATTTGAATTTCCTCGCTGAAAATCAGTTTGGCGACAACTTTATCGGGTTAACTTTATCGATTGATCGCTTAATGTTCATGTGACAATTTGAATTTCGTCGCTGAAAATCAATTTGGCGACAACTTTATCGAGTTGTTGTTTAATGTTTATGTGACAATTTCAATTTCCTCACTGAAAACTAATTAAGCGACGACTTCTATTAGTTGTCGGTTAATGTTTATGTGACAACTTCAATTTTCTCGTAAAAGACCAATTAAGCGATGACTTTTTCAGGTTGTCGCTTGATGACTATGTGACAACCTGAATTTCTTCACTGAAAATCAATTAGGCGATAACTTCTACGAGTTGTCGGTTAACGTTAATGTGACAACTTTAATTTTCTCACAGAAAGCCAATTAGGCGACGAGCCCAACGGGTTGTCACTTAATATTTATGTGACAACTTGAAATTCATCGCTAAAAGCCAATTAGGCGACGACTTTTATCAGTGGTCGATTAATGTTTATGTGATAACTTTAATTTTCTTGCAAACTGTAATGCCCCAAGCTGCACCTCACCAGCTTAAGCACGTCACAGTGTCGCGAGTCTTTAAAACATAAACCGAATGCTCAATTTACATTCTAGAGAACCGCTAGGTATTTTGTTTGAAAAACTTTGTGTAAAAACATAGCGGAAGCTACAAATATTTTTGAGGTGGAAAGCCTTGAATCACCAAGTTCAATTTGTTCGTCTAGACTTGAAATGCTCACTGAGGAGGTACAAAATTCAAGAAATAAGAATTTAACTAGGTTTGACCCAAGGATAGTTTCACACAAGTTTCGGGACACAAAGTTCGAGAAATAGAAATCAGAATAAAGCCCAGAAGACGGTTTACCAACTTGTTCCGCACACCCAGCTCCGTTCCCCATTGTCCCGTCACTAGTGCACAGTACCTGCATCCATACTGTTGTAGGGGTGAGCTTTCGTCCTCGCTGCTCTACAGGAACTCTACCTCAAATAAACAAATATTTGGGCTGCCCAGTATGAAAATATATTTAAACCAAATATTTAAAGGAACGACAAACTTTAATGTTTTTCAACTTGAAAACCGATGCATGATGCTTAAATAAATACGGCGTCAAATCCAAGTATCACCTGATGGCCGGTTCCATAGACCCATTACACGACCATACCTCAAATTAATTTATCACCAAGAAAGCGTAGCGAGAGCGTCCGCTACCTAGCTACACACACATACCGAGTTCATGATTGTGGATACTCAGACGACCGACATAGCTAATCCTCCGGAGGTTTAGGGAATTGAACCCAAGGAAGTCAGTGCCCCTTTAGCTCTCAAGCCATCACAATTCTCATAATTTGGTTAATATGCATTGCACTTTAACATAACAAAACCATACCACTAAACATGCATCATTTTAACACAATATATAAGAAAACAACAACCGAGGAGAGTCCTGAATCCCTACTTGGATTCCGATGCTTTAACTCAAGCTAGTACTCTGAGAGTCGCGAACCATTTGTTCCTCGGGTAACTGGAGTCCTAAATTCCGACATTTCGTTCTTTAATAATCCATTGAACAATTATATGAGATCTCGACGATTAATATATCGTCCAAACCAACTTTTCCTGGTTTGACCAGGAGTTGACCAAGGTTTGACCAACCTTTCCTAGTTTGACAAGGATTGACCAACTTTGACCATTCGATACTGGTTCAATAATTAACCCAAATTACTGAACCTTTACTTGAAATTACGATATCAACCAATTATGACTTTGTCGAAGTAAATCAAGCAACGACTTAATTTCAAACATATTAGGTGTACCCGAAATTTTACTAAGGCCACCCAATATGTTATTTTCCTTTCTTTACTTACTACCATTTCACACAAGGTGTGCCAAATTACTATGGGCACCCTACATAATTCAAATTCTCTTTCTAATTTCCACGACCAGTTTCATTGACAGGAATCTCAATTCTCAACTGCAATTACAGCAACATACCAGCAACACAATAATCAACTCACCGACTGCACAACTCGATCAAACTAGGCATAACACCATAATTCAATCCAAATTTCCCAATTCAAGATTACCATACCAGATTATCAACTCATAACAACTTAATAAACGTAAACACACAACCAAGGTAATCCGATTGCAATCACAACTCCATAATTCATCCAATCTGTCAAAAGCACCCAAAGGGTAGAACTTCGATTTTACCTTCAGTAGTATTATCTGCAGGTGGAAAACCCAACCCTGTAACCCAGCTCGGTAACAGCCTTCTAAGACTCAAGGAAGAACCCGATGATGAACTGGTATCCAAGCTTCGACGCCTAAAATCCAAAAATCTTCATAACTTAACTCCCAATCGTGGTCAGGCCCCATCTAAAGAAGCAATCGAACCAGAAGCCAAGCCCAGAAAAGTCAGAAAAGTCACCGGTGTTGTTGGCAGCGTCGAGACCAAGAGCAACCCAGAATTCAAATCATCAGAACTTAATCGAATTCAAAAACTAATTAAACTATGACGTAGAGGACGACGAAAGGAGTAAGTCCCATACCACATGCAGCCCAATCGATCACCGGAATTTACAGAAACTCGCCGGAAAACATGAGGCTTCATGGTATCGATTCTCGCTCCAGAGCTGCCGGTTGAGAGACCTGACCCTAGTGAGACGTCGGCGACGAGGAGAGGAAGCCATTGGTACCCGCGCGTAGTCGTGGGGTGGTCGGACGGTGGAGCGACAGCCGGGTCCTCCTTGCGGGTTTAGGGTCGCGTCGGGTCAGAGAACTTTGGTTCTCTCTCTCTCTCTCTCGAGTTTTCTGGATCACTTCTCTGATCCCACTAATCTAGATTCATATATATCAATTGTTCCAACTAGCGGTGGACGGCCATGATCAAGCGGTGGCTAATGGACGGCCTTGATTGCACCATTGATTTTCTTTTCTCCAAAAAAAAAATTCTCTAAATTCCTATAACTTTGAAAAATCACTATAAATAGCTCGGGTATCCGTAAAATTCCCCAAAAAGTCCCATGAACTTGTCGTGTCGTGTACTTTATTAGGATTTCGCTGTACAAAAATTTCTCAAAATATTCTCGAGCACTTTGACAATTACCGAGATCGTAAATAAATAACTTGTTGAACGATCTCAATTTAAGCTCGATAAATTTTTCGGGGCTCACACAAACAACCAATTAAGTGACGACTTGCACAGGTTGTCGCTTAATGTTTGTGTGACAACTTGAACTCTCTCATTGATAACCAATTAAACGATGACTTGTACGAGTTGTCGGTTAATGTCTATCTGACAACTATAATTTTCTCACAAAAGCCCAAATGGATCGTAGACTCTAAAGCATCTTTTCACACAAATTCACAACAAGAGCTCATGGTGAATTACCGACGTGTTAATTTTGGCATAGTGTTTCTCGCTGATGGTGGAGCCTTGGAGATTGTAGGAAGGGGTGATGTGAAGATCTCGCTCAGGAATAGTGGAACATGGACCTTGACCAATGTTACACACATACCGCGGTTGAAGAGGAATTTGATCTCTGTGGGTCAATTGGATGATGAAGGATGTTGCACTACCTTTGAGAAAGGTACGTGGAAGGTGTGTAAAGGAGCTATGGTGTTAGCTCATGGAATCAAGACAGGGACACTATATACGACCTTGAATATTATTGGCGTTGTTGAGAACAATGAAGGCACTTCGATCGTTGAGAAAAGTGAAGATACATACTTATGGCATCATTGACCTAGGCGCATTAGCGAGAAATGTATGGCGGTCTTTAGTTGAAAGGTAAAATACATGATGTGAACTCAATGAAGATTGGGCGTTGTGAAGACTGCATATTTGGTAAGCAAAGGTTGTTAGTTTCTCAAAGGGTGTCAAGGCGCCAAAAGATACAAAACTAGAGTTGGTTCATACTGACGTGTGGGGGCCTGCACCGGAGCTTTCATTAGGTGGCTCAAAGTACTATGTGACTTATATTGATGACTCCACAAGAAAAATATGAGTTTATTTCATAAATAATAAATGAGAAATTTTTGATACTTTCAAGAAGTGGAAGTCGATCACAGAGAATGAGACCGGGTTAAAGGTTAAATGTCTGAGGTTGGATAATGAAGGTGAATACAATGGTAATATTTCAAAGTGTATTGTGCAGAGAATGGACTAGACAATTCCTAGAACTCCACAGTAGAATGGAGTGATTGAACGCATTAATAAGACTCTGAATAAGCGCGCAAGGAGTATGAGGATACACGCAGGATTGCCAGACATGTTTTAGGCTGATGTGGTTAATAATGCTGCTTACTTATTAATCGTGGACCGTCAGTACCAATGAATCATCTCCTACCGGAGGAAAAATGGAGTGGAGAAGAGATAGGCCTATGGCATTTAAGAGTGTTTTGTTGTGCAGCATATGTTCACATTGAGTCCGGTGAAAGTAGCAAGCTGGATCCTAAGTGTCAAAAGTGTGTATTCATAGGCTATGGCGGTGATGAGCTTGGCGATAGGTTTTGGGATATGCATAACAAGAAAGTTGTAAAGAGCAGGAATGTCTTCTTTAATGAAGAGGTGATGTACAAGAACAGGCAAGCAGCAGAGCTTAAATGTCCTGTTAGAAAAGATCGATAGTTTGCAAGATTGGAAGAATTGTCCAATGAAGATGTGTCTAAGGTAAATCATTGGGAGGAACGACAACAAGAAAAAGCTCATGAGGTCACACAACCTGAAGAACAAGTTCCTAGTGTTGAGCCAGTGACACCTTCTTTTCTACCAGGAGTATCGTCAAGAAGTACTAAAGGAATACCGGCTGCAAGATATTCGCCTTGTGCTAACTATTTGCTGTTAGCTGACTGTGGTGAACCCGTGAGTTATGATAATGCAATGCAACATGAAGATTCTGCTAAGTGGGAGGGTGCTATGCAAGATGAGATGGACTCCCTCCTGTCCAACAACACTTAGGAGTTAGCTGAGTTACCAACAAGCAAGACAACATTGCATAACAAGTGGATTTACAAGATTAAGCAAGAAGTTGATGGGAGAAAATGTTACAGGGAAAGGTTGGTTGTGAAAGGTTTTCAGCAAAGGGAGCGAATGGATTTTTGATGAGATCTTTTTCTGAAACATACCACGATCTGGGTGGTGCTTGGTTTAGTGGAAGCTGAATGTCTATATTTGGAGCAGCTAGACATCAAGACTGCTTTTCTTCATGGTGATTTGAATAATGTCATATATATGAAGCAAGCACAAGGTTTTTTGGCACTTGGTGAAGAGGACTTGGTATGCAAACTGCAAAAGAGTCTTTATGGCTTGAAAAAAGCCCCAAGACAGTGGTACAAGAAGTTTGATGCTTTCATGTGTGGGAGTGCCTACACAAGATGTCAATCCGATCACTATTGTTACTTCAAGAGGTTTGACAAATCTTATATCATTCTTTTACTATATGTTGATAGCTGAGGAAGACTTCAATGAGATTGAGAAGTTGAAGAGAGAGATGTCAAACCAGTTCGCGGTGAAGGATTTGGGTGAGGCGAAGAAAATCGTAGGTATAAATATTATTTGTGATAAAGTGGTTGGTACTCTGAAGCTTTCACAAGCGGAGTATGTCGACAAGGTGCTTAGGTGATTCAATATGGATGAATCGAAGGCTATAGGAACTCCATTGGAGGCTCACTTTAAATTGTCCAAGGAACAATCACCCAAAGGCAAAAAGAAAAAGGAATACATGAAGAATGTACCTTATGTGTTAGCAGTTGGATGCTTAATGTATGCGATGGTGTGTACTAGACCTGATATTGCTCATGCAGTTGGAGTTGTGAGTAGGTACAAGAGTAATCCAGGAAAGACATATTATGAGGCTGTGAAGTGGATCATGAGGTATCTTTGTGGTACTACTGATATGTCTCTTTGTTTCAAGAGAGATAGTGTTGAACTACAAGGGTATGTTGATGCAGAGTTGGCAAGAGATCATGATACTTGTCAGAGTACTACGGGTTATGTCTGTACTGTGGCCGGTGCTGCCGCATCTTGGCTCTCAAATTTGTAAGGGCAAGTGGCCCTGTATACAATAGAGGCCGAGTATGTAGCAGTCGCAGAGGCTGGTAAGGAGATGGTGTGGCTAAAGAGTCTGTTGGAGGATTTGGGTAAAAAGCAAGAGAATTGTGCATTGTACAGTGATAGTCAAAGTGCAATTCACTTGGCAAAGAACCCTGCTTTTCATTCAAGGACTAAACACATTCCTATGAAGTATCACTGACAAGACCCACCCCGAACTCCACCCTGGAATCCGAAGTGGCCCTGCGGGACCCACCTTTAAAGGAGATTTGCCAAAAATTTCGGCATAACCTCCCTTAAAAATGGTTAACCCAAAAACCTGCGGAAAACTAAAATTCACTTCTAATTATCCAACCACAACTCCTGGAGCCACCCTGCTCCCAAATTCAAACAATCATCCCAAAGCTAATATCATCATACATAATCTCCAAAGGGTACAAGTTACTACAATCACCAAAGTTAGGTCATCGACCTCAAATATAATACATATAAGTTGGGTCACATATCCCTTAGTAATCAGAGCATTCTAGGAATATAAATAGACAAGGAATACAGTAGGTTAACCAGGTAACCTACAGAAGGTGATGGCGGAAGCAGGTGCGGTCACTATGGCTCACACTCGTACACCGAGCAACAACACTGCAATCTGGGCATTTGAAACCGAAGGGCCCAGGGAAAAGTATATAAAAACGTTAGCGTGAGTGGACAAAAATAAGTAATTGAAAGAAAAGGGTTTTATACTTTTCCACAATTATCTCAAAAAAACTCCCGATGCATGCAATAAGAAAAAAAAGACCGACTAGCCCCGCTAGTCAAGAACAACAACAAAAGAACATGGGGAAAATGGGTTCACCATACGGGAATGGAGCCCCTCAGGCTCAACCTACCCTCGACTGCCACTCACACATAGATTGTGTGAGGAGGAGAACTAATAACCTCAACTTCCATTCACACATAGATTGTGTGAGGAGGAGAATATCACCTCGACTACCACCCACGTGAGGAGGAGACCTATTCACATGACCCGCGTATGGTGAGGAAGGAGATCGTCCAAAGCCAGTAAATCTGTATAATTTCCCCACTTATCTCACGAAATAAGAATCCAAGTGTATAAAGACGTGACCCCGCACGCCAAGATCATCTCAAGTTCCAATATAAGTAGGGTATAAAGAAGTATAAAGTTTTGCTTCCTCGAATTCTTATTTCGTAAATCTCATAAAAAGCTCAAAGAGCTGAATATAAATATAAAATCAATAGTATAAATTCCCGAATCCGCATAAAACAAAATCCTCACAACGAGCATAACGAATCTTAATTCAAAAGTTCAAACCAATAAGTCATTCAATAATCCAAACCAAAATAAAATGCTCGATAAATAAGTTGATAAATCGATAAACTCAAGATTTGCGGAATATAATTTGCATGCATCAATTAAAATCAAAGGTCCACTCACTATAAGCGGTCAATCCTGTCGTCGCTCGTGATTCTCTTCGTATGGAGACTCCTCTCGTCCTGTACGAATAACAATCATAAATATATATATAATCCACAGGACGGAATTTTAAATTTCACGATACTTAATTGGAAATTCAAAACATCCCCCTTCCTAACATCCGACTCCTCAACCCTCTTCAATATCCATCCCTAATGCTCCAACATTAATCTGTCATTGATGCAATACCTAGAGTGAATTCGAAAGGAATCCGGCGATCGAATTCACGATAATCAATAATTAATCATTTAAACTCAATTTGTAAATCCTCCAATTTCCACCAAACTTCATGCATTACATTCTACAATCATTATAGGGTATATAGGATTAAAACGACAATTAAAACACAAGCCTACGCGCCACCACACGCTACCTACAGTGGCGACCTTCTCCGATGACCACCAAATTCCGGCAACAACATCATCTCAACAGACCCAAACAACTTCTCAACTACAACATTGATCAATTTTACCTCTAAGTGGCCGAATCGAGCCGGTGAAGGAAAGCCCCGAAGCTCCAAGAACCCTAGAATGGGAAATTGTCAATTCGGCTTCTACAATGCAAATTGGAACGAACCACCTTAGGGAAAATAATCACCATCAAAAACCGTACCTTCGATGGGAATATGGCGGCCGGAATGGCCGGAAATCGGCAAAATCCCAAAACTGCAATCGGGGAGGAATTTCCTTCGATCCGAGCTTTTCCGGCCAAATCATCCAAAGATACCTCCACAGACGTGACCGGGGGAAGAAACCGAGCTTGGGGGTGACCGGATTACGTCTGGAGTCGGCCGGAAGAGGAAGAAATCGAAGGGGAAGAAATTCGGCCGAGAGGGGAGGAAGAGTCGGGGAGAGAGAGAGAGAGAAGGGGGGGGGGTGGGTTTCCGGTTTTGGAAACCTACCCTGGTAAGTTTCTATTTTTATCCAAAAATTACCATGAACAGTAATTTTCGTAATTCACTCATAACTTTTGCATACGAACTCCGATTTTTACGTACCACATATGCACGCGCTCGGTTTAACGCCCTCTACAACTTTCATGAAGGAAATTTTCTCAAATTATTAACTCACAAAAAGTCAATTTTTAACCACCCCCCTAAACGTTAAAATTATAACCGCGAACGGTAACCAAAAAGAATTTCATGCAACTCAGTAAAAAGGGTATCTCAGATATGGGGTGTAACAATCACTACATACGAGAGCTTATGGAAAATGAAGTGCTGCAATTGTTGAAGAATCAAGGAAGTGAGAATCCTGCTAATATGTTGACTAAGTCTGTGCCAATAGGTAAATTGAAGTTGTGCTTGGCTTCAGTTGGTCTCCAAACTTGAAGAAGGACATGTTGGCTGTGATGATGGGCTTTGTGTTGCTATGATTGAAGAGTATTAAAGAATGTTAGCTACTGGTGTAATTGGCCCCAAGTGGATGGTTGTTAGGTGTGTGGATCCGATTTCACATAGGATAAGGATTTGTTAATCCTTCATCAAAGAGAAGTTTTGATTGTTTCATACCTGCTTACATAATTCTACTTGGTAATGGTTTCTATGTTTATTGGGAATAGGTTTCCAATGTCTTATAGGTTTAGGTTAGATATCTATAAATAGGGCATAGGTTGTGTAGTGGATCAAGTCTTTGAAGCATTAAACAGAGAGAGCAAGTGAGGTCTTGAGAGTTGGTGAGAACTTCATGAGAGATATTCTTGTATTCTTGTTCGAGTATTCTTCTTCTTCTAAAGTGAAACCCAAACAGCCCGAGGATGTAGGCAAAGTTCTTTGCTAAACCTCGTTAACAAGTTCGTGTGTTCTAGTTTGTTTATCTATATTGTTTTGCACCTGCTTGCTTTCGCAAGAGGAGTTCTAGTTCGAATTCTTAACATATGTATATATGTATGTATGAATGCATGTATGTATGTATAACTATGCATAATATATTTACTTGCCCTAACATATGTACAACAGTCTTTGTTATCCAGTTGGTAAGCCAGCTGAGCTACGCGAAAATTTTCTTTTCCTTGTCACTGGTTCGAATCTCCCATTCTGCATTATTTCTCATACTGCATTTTGGTTTTTCAATAGTAGTTTTTAATCTATCGGTGGTAGCTTTTTCAATTAATAACAATAATTGTTTGGACGTAGTGGCATTTTCATAAATATTGCTAATTCAAATTTACACAAATGGTCACTTAATTTTGAATCTTTAACCACACACACACACACATTCTCTCTGTCTCTGTCTCTGTCTCTGTCTCTCTCTCTCTCTCTCTCTCTCTCCGGTGATTGGACTAAACTACCCTAAAGTTTAACGGTGTTAATGACAAATTTGACGGCAATGACTAAAGTAAATTGCATAGTTAAATTTGAGTGACTCGAGCAATATTTTTGAAGAGTGAGTGACCAAAAATATCAAATGGGTCATAGTTCAATGACCATTCTTGTGATTCTCCCTAACTAAAAATGTGGAGATCATAGATATACCGCCGACGCTGATTTTTGTGGGAGCGGTGGTAATGAGTGACTATGGGTAGGGTTTTGAAGTTGGACAAGTCGGTGATCAGGCGTGGTATTGCTAGGGTTCAGATTCTTCTTCATTAGATTTCTTCCTTTGTGTAACATGCTTTTCCACCTCAAATGTTTGAGTTTATGACAGGGGAGGAGGCGATTGTCATCTTCAGATATAAGCGGTTAGTGGGGTTCTGTTGGGTTGGTGGCATGTTGGAACACTTGAAAAGGGCTATGTAGGGCCTTCAGCATTGGAAGAGGCTGTTTTACAGTCAAACCTAACCCTAACCTTAAGGTTTCTGAGGACAATGTTGTCATGACGGTTTAGGTCGGTTCCACCTCTTTTTTGGTTTTGAGGCTGCTGGCCCAGTTTCAGGCGTCTTTTCTCTTCACGGCAGTGCCCAATATATACTTTCACTTTCTTCATTCTTGGGATCTCGGCAGGGAAGTTGACTACCCCAATGCAGCGTTTCACAACCCAGCTGGCCACCTTGACTATTTTGGTCCCTGTACACCAACCTATTGATGTTGTTCTAGTTAAGGCTCTTCTGGATCCAAGCGCAAGGCATCTCTGTGGCTCTAATCACCTATGGCATGTGCACAAAGCTTGAGAAGTCTGCTTCCCTGGATGTCGTGTGCCTTGGTTTCAAACCTGATTTGGCTCTGAAGAACAAGAATGGTGTGTTGGAGATTTCGTTCATCAAGAAAGGGAGGGTTATTCGTCCCCTTATTAGGAAGAACTTCTTCATGGTGGATGGTTTGAAGCCCCAAAAGCTCTCCATCAAGCTAGTCCTAAAAAACCAAAGAAGAAATGCATTGCTAAGGTTTCTGTTGTTGTTGAACCTTCTCCTCAGGGGGAGTGCATGGAGGTTGTGGCTACTGCTAGTCTTGGGGATAACCCCCATCAGTAGGGGCTCGTCTAGGTTTCATGAATAAATTTGGAAGGCTCTAAATTATGTTCAAAGTATTCCCTAGTAGTGTCACGATTTTGTTACTTGTTATTACTTGGATCTTATTTCTGGGGTTGCATTTTTTTCTTTAAAAAAATAATAATATTAAAAAAACACTTAGTAAATATGTTAGTGAGAATCAAACTCATGACCTTTGTAATGCTAGAATTATAACTTACCAATAGGTCACAACTCACCAAAATTTCTATGGTTGCATTATGTTAGTTAAATCTAGGGTTTGTTAATTTATGTTTCATGACTCATTTTAGTCGTAGCCTGAAATTCCGGTGAGTCATTTTGTAATGCTTCCTTCATTTACATCAATATATTGACACCCGTCATTTAATCAAAATGTGTATATCAATAAACACCAGTTTTTTCATTTATGGTAGAATTTTTTGTTTTGCACACCAGAAAAGGGTGGTAGCTGTTTAAGCCCAAAAATATTTTTGGCAAGATCCCTTAGGGGATTTAGCACAGCGGGCCGATACCTGCGGCCTAAAACTAAGCCTACTTGGGTTTGGGTTACAGCTTCACCCATTCCGTTATCCATAAGGAAAATGAGTCCTTATTGGAGTCAAGTAGCGGTGATCGAATAGGAAACTTCAATCAATAATCCTTCTATGGCAAGGAATAGTCGAAACCCTAGGTATAAATACCAGGTTTCAAGGACGAAAAAAAAAAAGAACTCTTCAATCAACTAATCGCACAGATTATCAAAGCCTCTCGGCAGCAAACCTACCCGCAACCCAGTTGCAACCCAGCGAAGCTAAATATACTCTTTAGCAAACCCGTGCTTTCTCCAAACTTCCCAGTGATTGCTCTGCTCAACCTACAACCAAAGCCCTTACCCGTAAGGCAAGAAGTCCTTTTTCGGAAGGCAGAGAAAAGAACCTTGTGATGAGGTTGGTGCTCTCCTCGTCTACATCGTTTGATCAAGAAGTCAGGTCAAGGGATTCTCCAACGACTGCACCCCACAGTGCTGGCACGCCTGCGCACCCGCTCAAAAGAGACAGTTCGCACCCATACTGGTTTTGGAGCCAAACATTTTGGCACGCCCAGTGGGACTTAATAGCGTTTCTTCGTGATCACAACCATTAGAAAATCAAGCACAAACCCTTACCAAAAGGTTTACGTTAACTGCCCAAACCACCGAACTTCTAGTTATAGGCCGAACTCTCAGTGCCGACTGTCGTGGTCTTTCCGACGAACAGGTAACACAAAAGTTGTCACTCAACCCACCATCACCAGACATGTCAACATAACAGGATGGAACTCCCCAGCCCGCTACTGAGGCCAACAAAAATCCTTCTGTCCAGCCTAACGAAGCTGGTAACTCGTCCAACACAGCCCAAGTGGCCTCGAGTGAGGAGTCAACTGATTCTTTTGTGCCCATTATCACCCCGGCGAATGCGAGCATTGAGGAGCGGCTTGCTATCTTTCAACAGAATAATGCTGCATATAATGAAAGGATGGAAAAAGCCCTCGCGGAAGAGCGCCAGAGGCTTGATGAGGTTTCGATCTCACTGCAAAATCTTGAAGTGAGTTCGCGACAAACGCAGGGACATTGGCAAGACATGTACAAGAAAAGCCAGGAAAACCACACGGAGCTCATGGATATGATGACCGGTCAGGCCGTTTATAGCAAGCACATCTCTGCTAACATCGCGAACCAAGCCAAGCATATTGCGTCAGAATTGGCAATTTTTCACAACGAGGGATCCATTCTTGTGACCCAAGTCGCCATGCAAAGAGCTGAGTTGGACCAGGCTAAAGAGGTTCTGAATAAAGCTTTGGGGGATCCTAATGCTATTCTTGGTTCGCTTGGACAACCTTCAGGTACTAGCAAATACATACCTCCTAATGCTCAGAAGAAGACTAGCGGTAACACCGTTACACCATTTGCAGCCACCTCTGCCTCAGTAACAAAAAGCAAGGACAAAGCCCTGGTAATTGGTGGTAACAAGGCCACTCCACCGCCCCCACAAAAGAGTAGGACTCCGAAGACCATTGAAGGCAGTCCTGCTGATCCTGTTGTGTTTACTCAATACGACAGTGACAGGGTAGAGAATGTATATGAAGAACTTCCAGGGAATTACTATGGCATTGACCAGGCTGGCAATCCGATCAAGATAACGACCCTGGTAAAGGATGTGACCGCGACAGCTATAACCCTGCAGCAATCCACTATTCCCCGGACAATTCGCCTTGGGGAAGGAACAGTGGCCTCTAGCCAGGCTGTACCTCTGCAGAATGCTCGCCAGGCCGTGGAGACACCTCCTCCTCCTGGTTCGGGCTATATGAGACGCGAAGAGGTTGAGGAGATGATCAGGTTAGCTAACCCTAGGGCCCACCTAGATGGGCTTTATGAGGGGCCTTTCCCGCCGCATATAATGCTCGCGCCGTTTCCTAGAGTACAAAAATATCATATTCTCTACTTTTTCAGGAGAGGATACTGAGAATGCGGCAACCCATCTGGCTAGGAGGGTGCAATGCGGCCAATACCAGAATGATGACATCCTTAAGTGCAGGATTTTTGGCACTTCTCTATCTGGCGCAGCTTTTAGATGGTTTTCTAAACTGCGGCCAGTGTCAGTGGCGGATTGGCCAGCAATGGAAAAGCTCTTTCGAGAGACTTTTGGAGCTATTGAGCTTGAAGTTGACTTGGCCGCTCTCACCTAAATGGCCCAACAGCCCACCGAGTCTGCTGTTGCTCATCTTCAATGCTTCCAGATCCAGAAGGCTAAACTAAGTATGATATTTCCTGAGAAAAAATTAGTTAAGTTGACGATCAAAGGATTGGAGCCACGCCAGCAAAAGAAGAAACATGGCAATATGATCCAGTCAGTGGGAGAGCTTATCACAGAGGTAGGTAGCTTTGAGCATCTCCTCAGAGAGACTGATGCCAGGAAAAATGCATCCAAAGGGACATATGTGCTAGGAAAACACCGTATAGTGGTTGCGTTGCACTACTAGCCGACTACCTATGATCCTTATTATCATCATCAAGGGGAACAAATTTTTTGGGAAGAAGATGATGAAGAGGAGAACGATGTCTCCACATTTGAGCTAACAAGAAGGAAGAGCTCAGCCCTTAAGCAATTGAAAATATCTAAGGAACCCGTTAAACTCAAGTCTGTAGCCTTCACCAAACCTGAGTTCGCGACGTATACATATGATGCCAATAAGGCACATGAGATTTTAGATGAAATGATAGCCGCGAAGATGGTAAAGACAGACTTCGGACCTCTCCCTTGACTAGATCAGCTGAAAGGAAAGAAGTACTGCAAATTCCACAACTTGTGGAACCATAACACTGCTGACTGTGTGAAGCTAAAGGACCAAATTCAGGTATGGCTCAATAATGGTAGTTTGCAGGTGGAGGCTCCAGCGACCGCGGCAATACTAGTAGACCTGAACCCTTTTTCGGACACCGAGGTCAATATGGTTGATGTGAACTGGACCAAGAAGAACCAGAGAAAACCAACCTTAGATTTGACTACAAAGGGGCGAGAAGAGAAGACAGAAGGGGATGAGACCCCTGAAAAGGAGAGAGCTAAGCCAGTTAGAGAAGCCTCACTAGTAGTCCTTTGCTCGCGATGCAAAGAAGAATGTGGCATCCAAGTGTCGCATGAAGAAGTCGAGCAGACGTTTCGTTTTGGCTCTTTCCCACCAATCAAGTGGGCCTCACCATCGCTAAACTATCAACCTTCGAGCCCAAGAGCAAGAGACAAGATAGGGTCACCGCCATCCCCAAGGGACTCCAACTTGTTCAAGAAAATGAAAGCGGCTGCAGCCAAACAGAAACAAGATGGAAGGGCTAGGAATGAGCACAAAGATATCCTGACCAAACCATACATTCCACCTTCTTCAACGTCCTCCATCAAGGAAGGCAAATGGTGCACCAAAAAGAAAGGGAAAGCGGTAGAGATTAGCCTTCCCAAGAAAAGGAAGCTGCAGTGAAGGTTCAGAGAGGCCAAGCGAACACTAGAGGCTCTAGATCAGGACCTGATTAAGCCTTCGTAATTGGTCAAGATCAAGGCCTATCTGGCAAGTCTGCCAGTACTAGTCCCCCCAGAGCTGGTTTTCCGTTGAAATTATATATTTCAGCAGCGGAGGCTTCCATTGGTAGCCTCCTCGCTCAGGATGATGAAGCTGGCATCGAACACGCTATCTTTTACCTTAATAGGACACTCACAGATTGCGAAACAAGGTACACTCCAATGGAAAAGTTGTGCCTCACTCTATACTTCTCCGCATGCAAACTGCGGCATTACATGTTATCCTTTACTACTTGTATCATCGCTCAAACCGATCTGGTGAAATATATGCTGTCGCGACCTATCCTAAGGGGTCGCATCGGCAAATGGGTTCTTGCCTTGTCAGAATTTTCTCTTCAATATGTCCCTCAGAAAGCAGTAAAAGGACAAGCCATCGTAGACTTTCTAGCACATCACCCCATGCTGGACGTTCCCGCGGTAAGAGACTTAGAAGTTGCTGCTAAAACTGTAGATCGCCCAGATCTGGGATGCTTGCCTGAGTACGCCATGCTATATCATGCCATAGTTTCACTCCAACCCTGGGTGTTATATTTTGATGGCTCGAGAATGGAGACACTGGCAAGAGCAGGGGTTATCTTGGAAAATCCAGTTGGAGATCGTTTTTCATATTCCTTCCAGTTAGAGTTCCGGTGCACCAACAACCAGGCAGAATATGAGGCCCTCATTATTGGCCTAGAGGTGTTGCTAGAACTAGGAGTTAGAGGCATCCAGGTACGCGGCGATTCTTTGCTCGTGATCAATCAACTTCGCCAGAAGTACAGGCGCATAAGCTACTTGCTTGCACCGTATTTGAGTCGCGCTCTTGAACTTCTGGCCTAATTTGAAGACGTGGGCTTGGAGTATATTCCCCACGAGCGCAACTTTGTGGCTAATGAACTCGCTCACTTGGCTATAGGAGTTACCTTGAAATGTGGAGTTCACGAGCGAATTCTAAAGGTTAAGCGACGCACGCTGCCTTTGTGGCTTGCAAGACCTGACTCGCTAGAAGAGCCTACAATGGTGGCTTTTGATCCTATTGATGTGGATTGGCGTATCCCGTTGATCACCTACCTTACGCAGCCAAATCCCACTGCAGACAGGAAGATCCGTTTCTGGCACTAAATTACTTCCTCAAAGGTGATGAGCTACGTCGACGTGGCAAAGATGGCATCGATTTCAGGTGTGTCTATGGCCACGAAGCAAAACTATTAATGCAAGAAGCGCATGCAGACGTGTGTGGAGCCCATCAAGCAGGTCTGAAGATGTGTTGGCTCATCAGGAGACATAGGTATTATTGACCCAGCATTTCAAGGACTGTATCGCATTCGAGAAAGGATGCCAAGATTTTCAGGCTCATGGACCAGTCCAGCACATTCCCAATATTCCCATGCAACCTATTATTTAACACCTTGGCTTGCGCGAGGCTGGGCTTTGGACTTGATTAGAATGATTCACCTGCATTCTTCACTCCAGCACAAGTTCATCACCGTCGCTACTGATTTCTTCTCTAAGTGGGTGGAAGCTGACCCTTTGAAGGAGGCCTCCGGTGTCACCATTCTCCAATTCATCTTTCATAATATTATATGCAGGTTTGGCATCCTAGAGGTTTTGGTGTCCGACAGGGGGGCAGCATTCATGGGTGGTGATGTAGAGAAGCTCATCAATGACTTTGGCATCCAGTTTATCCATAGCACACCTTATAACGCTCAATCCAATGGTCAAGTGAAGGCCAGTAACAAGATCATCATTACTCTGTTGAAAAAGATGCTTGTTGAGAACCTTGGCCAGTGGCATGAAACATTGTATGAGACACTATGGGCTTATCGCACTTCCAAGCGGAACCCTACTGCCACCACCCCCTATGTGTTGATGTTTGGCCACGATGCGGTTCTCCTTTTGGAAGTGAATGTTCAATCCTTGTGCGTCCAAGATCAGCAATACTTGATCGGTGAAGATTATGTCCAGGCTATGTGGCAAGAGCATGAAGACCTTAGCGACAAGCGCTTAGAGGCTTTGGACAGCTTAGTGATGGAAAAGCAACATATCGCTCATGCCTACAATAGGCGGACGCGTGGCCGCAGTTTCAAAGAAGGTGAACTGGTTTGGAAGGCGATTTTGCCATTGGGTGAGAAGTTGACTGGCCGCGGTAAGTGGACTCCTCGTTGGGAAGGACCCTTTGTCGTTTAAAGAATTTTGGAGCGCGGGGCATTCCACCTAAAAGATTTAGACGGCGACCTCCACCGCAACCCCATCAATGGCAGGTTCTTGAAGAAATATTACCCCAGTGTTTGGGAATTCGAAGATCCACCAGCTCTGCCTGTTTCTGGGACAGGGGGGCAACCATAGTCTTCCTTGGTTTGCGTCTTCCCTTCCATTTCGGCCTTTTCTGTGGCCTCATTCTCCTGTCTTCGCTTCACCTACTAAGACTAGGGGGCAACACTCTACGCATTAAGCCTTGTATTAGCGGCCTTATATATCCCTTTTGTTCGTGTAATTTTTACAAGTATTTCATTTTTTTTTTACAATAAGTGTTAGAAGCATGTAACAGGGCCTATACCAGAGGCCGTATTATATAGACAGATATTGAAAATGGAGGAAGAAATATGTTTGCATTCGTAAAGTGGCTTTGCAGCCAAAAGTAATACAAATACATTTGCAAATTACAAAGCCAATAATGGCTAAAAATCATAAGGATTTCAGATCTTCTGAAAAATTTCTGGATTTCTGAGTTTTTGTCTCCAGAGGGGTTAGTGAAATGATCGCTCTTACTCTTCCTCTCTTCACCCTCCTCTGATCTGAGTCGCCGCTGCTACCATTAGTACTGCAAGGGGAGGGAAGGAAATAGTCCATCGCAACCTTTCCAGTGAGTTATCCTTTGGGATGGAGATGGTCATCAGAGCAGAGCGCAGCCCAGTTGCCTCAACTCCCTCAGGGGGAAAAACAGAAGTCAGTCCTTCAAACCCCTGAGGTAGGGCACCGAAGAAGAGTATAGGGCCTCGAGTGGCCTTCCACCCTTCTTCTTTTTGCTCCACACTAGGGAACCTAAGGAGACAGACTTCCTAGAATGTGGTACCCTGCTTTAGGAGTGTCGGTGTTCTTTAGCCTAACTGGAACTGGTAAATCCCATATAGACTTTCTGAGGCCAAAGACATGCGGCTGGACCTGAGATTCGGCCATAAGGCCTACCCAGGAAGTGAGATTATGCCATAAACCCTAAGATATAAAGGCTAAAAGCGAGATAATAACAAGAGACGATTTCAGGAATAGAAGGAAGAGAAGTAGGGATTGCAAGACATTTTCTAGATAAATCAAGATTGCGTGTATTTGCACTCTTACAAGTATAGGTATTTATAGGGGCCAACTTTAGTGGCCTCAACCCTTTGATTTGAGCAGTTGAAGCAGATTCAACGCCAACAATGGGGTCATCAAGGGAATTCAATGCTATGATCTTGAAAATGAACGAAATTGAATACGCGTGAACAACAGAGCAGTCTCCAAGGAGGTAACTGCCCCTTTTCAAGGCTATCCCTTTCAAAATTGTTTTAATGAGCAGTTAAGGCAAAATTGATACCGCTTTGTTATCTACGAGGATAAAGCAGAAATTTGGGCCAGCTAAGTGGGCTAAATAGATAATTGGTAATAATATTAATATTGTTCATACAAAATAATGGGCCTAATACTAGAGGCCTAAAGTCCCTGGCCTGCATAAGTTAGGCGGAGAAAATGTTTGTCTAGGCGAAAGCTAGCATCAACGGCAGCTTGGGTGGCCTGTTGGGCTGCCACGCGGGCTTGGGTCAGGTCTTGTGATAGCACCTCAAAAGTGGCTAGGGGTTGTTCCAGTTGGGGTTCCTCATGGGCAAGCCTGGCCGTCACAATAGTTAATTTGGCCTGAAGATCCTGAATCCAGGACCAGAGATGGTTTCTCGCAAGCGTCAGATCCCTGATGAGATTAGACTGTTCACCCAAAGAGTCGCGTGCATTGTCCATTTGATGAGTAAGGGCTTGATAGTGTGCTTGGGTCTGCCTAGCCTGCGCGATCCCGGCCGCCTTCTCATTGGGCCATTGGGGGAGATCCTGCAGCAGCTGGTCAATATCAATAAACTGAGCTTCAGTGATGGCTTATTCGCGGAGAAGTAACCTCAAGTACTCCAACTCTCGTGGGCGCGCCGGGGTTCAGAATGTCAGGGCCCAGGAGGTGACGAAGGCCTTCTCTAGCATCATCTATAACCCCAGGTGGGACCACATCAAGCACGCGCAGCCTCTCTAGTCTTGAAGGAGGCACAGGTGGTAGGTTATGATCCACAATGACAGGAGTCTCAAGAGGCTCCGCGACAGGAACTGCCTCCGGCACTAGTTCATGAGGTACTTCTCCCCCTGCTTCAAGCACTTGGGGGGTAGGTTCCTGGTCAGCCACGTTTCTACCATCCAGTTCAGCAGGGTTCTCGATAGCCATTTCCTCAGCAGCGACAACCACTTCCTCACTAGAAGCGACTTTCTGATCCTAGAAAGAGGTGTTAGAATGTAAAAAAGAGTAAGGCGGGGGTCAGAGTGGAAATGTTTACAAGGAAACATACCTCTCCAACAAGTGACTCGCGGGGAGCATCGGTTGCCACTTGTTCTTGGGCAATCTCGACAGGATTGGCCGAATTAGGCGATACCTGTTTTAGGATGAGGGTTGCAGGTGGCTGCTCGCGAGATGTATCTGTTGGTGGTGCTCTTTCTTCAGCTTCAGGGGAGCTGTCATCCAGAATCTACACTGGCACCAGGTATAACTGCGAATCACTAGCGGTATTGATTGGAGGTGGAAGATTTGTTGAATCAGGCCGTGCTTGGGTTTGAGAAGAGGGTGCTCATTCGCCAGCAGTAGATGATCCTTCACCAGTTGGCCTTAAGGACCTGCGACGGACCTACAAGTGAGGAGCATTATAGGCTCAGACATAATGATGGAACGAAAATTTCAGTGCCCGTGTTAAGTATGAAGTACCAGAAGTGAGTGGTTCATCTTCTGCCCACGGGTCAGTCCGGGGGGTCAGTGCGACTGCGTTTGCCGGCCAAAGATGCGGTAATCTGTCAGGATCGAAAGAGAATCAAGTTAGACTTTGAAGGAAAATGTCGAAATATTGGATTCTAAGAAAGATTCCTTACAGTTTGTGGGTTGTCATCATCGGAAGAAGAGTCTTCAACTTCGGGCTCCGTTGCTATAGCTTTTTGTTTAGCAGCCTAACCAGTGGTCGGAGAAGCATCCACTGCGCGACTGCCAGAAGGCGGAATACTTCCATGCTGCATTAAAAGCGAAAGAAGAAAATGAAAACATTTTAGGGCAGTTACCTCTTGTGAGGGCTTGCGGATAACAATGCCGGCTTGAGCAGGACGCGAGCCTCGCGCAGGTCGAGGAGCTGGCTCAGGTAGTAGAGATCGCGCCTCATCTTCAGGGAAGCGAGCATGCAATTCAGTATCAACATCATAGGGATACCTCAAATCTTGAAAGATGGTCGCGAAGAGTTCATCATCCTTTTGTCTCCAGCAGTTGACAGAGACTTCTTTCCACCATTGAACATAATCTTCAGCGGTCCCATCGACGGGAGAGATTTTGTTGGCCCAGTGAGGGAGATCGACCAATGCAAGCATGCTTTGGGCTGGCGAAGGCCCAGTTGGGGGACCAATTCTGCGCCAGGAGGTGTTGTAGTTACAGGCATCAAAGAGGGGGAATGGTACTAACTGGATCAGCTCGAGTTGGCGAGCAAAGTGGTTGGGCATGTAAAGCTCATAATTGAGTTGTTTCGCGGCGAGCCTGATGTCTGAGCAGGAGATCGCGCGGCGAAAAGCCAAGCGCGCGTGATCGCTATAGTTAGGATCCCCAGGAAGGAACCCATGTTCAAGTAGAGGCGGGAATCTCTTATTGATCACTAAATCGAAGTAGGGCATTTCATGCAGGAGGTACAAATATGAGAAACACTCGGAATAGGGTGGGGATGTGTACCTTGCCTCGCGGCAGAGCCATTGACCAAGAAGAGTGTCAGCCGGTGGTAGTGGTGGACTGTCGTCGCGGCGAAAAAATGGAAAGTAAATTTGAATCCAGAAATCAAGGATCCAAAAGGGGCCTGAGATGCTAGTTTCAAAAGGATGCATGGTGGCTTGGTATAGAGTACGGTAGAGGGTGCCCAACACCGGTTGTCCGAGCACTACGTGGTGGCGAGAGAAGTCTAAGGACCAGTGGGCTTGTTGGCAGAGGTGTAGAAGATGAACTTGCTGAGCCAGTACTCCAGGAAAACAATTCCTCGGGTCATCCACCGAGGGTAGGAACCGCTATGGGAGCTGCGGCCGGCTTGAGCCATTGTCAAAGTGAATGTGACAGAGTCAAATTGGCCATGTACATAGGGCTCGCCATCGATGGGTAACCCAGTAATAGTGAGGATGTCTAGCAGAGTGATGCTCATTTGGCCGAATCGAAAATCAAAAGTGTTGGTGGCGGTGTTCCAGAAACAAAGAAAGGCAGCCAGCGGTGAACGATTGCCACCGTACAGAAGGCAAAAGCAAAGAACGATAGTCTGAGTAATACCTGCCGCGTTCCAGCAAGCCAGATCTCGCACTCGGGCTTCGCGATACCATGAGAGCTCCACCGCGTTGATGGTGGTGGTCCAATGCCCTATTTTGGCTCTGTGCGGATGCGCACCCCAGCTAGTGAAATCTCTAGGTGTTCTTCTGAGGACTGGAATAGGTCGTTGGATAGGTGGGCCGTAGAGGGCGAGAGCGTCATCCGGGATGGAATCTCGCGGTGAAGGACCCAATCCGGCATGTTGGTTGGGGATTCTGAGGAGCAGGGGTCTCTGGACATTGGTATGGATGAAACAGCGAGCAACTACGCTGGTTCCCCAAGTATGGGTGGTTTTCTCTTTAAGTTCCTCTTCCTGATCGATGATCATCTTCTTTGGAGGAGCCATTTCTGGGTTTCTGTAAAGATGTGTATGGAATAAGAAGTTTTCTGGGTTTAGGAGACTGGAAAGGTTTCTGATGTGACAGGTCTGAAGTGGCTGCGGGATTTAAATAAGAGATTTTGTGAGGGAAACGATACAACGAAAAGATGTTTTGCAAAGACAATGGACGTGACGTTCATTAATGGCCTCGTTTCGGTCGTCAGGCATGTCGTTTAAGTCCCCTTCAATCAGTTACATTTTTGCAGGCCTGATTTCTGGGCCTGGGGGGCAATGTTTGAGCCCAAAAGTATTTTTGGCAAGATCCCTTAGGGGATTTAGCACAGTGGGCCGATACCTGCAGCCCAAAAATAAGCCTACTTGGGTTTGGGTTACAGCTTCAACCATTCCGTGATCCATAAACAAAACGAGTCCATATTGGAGTCAAGTAGCGGTGATCCAATCCAATCAATAATCCTTCTATGTCAAGGAACAGTCGAAACCCTAGGTATAAATAGCTGGTTTCAAGGACGAAAAAAAAAAAAAAAAACTCTTCAATCAACTACACAGATTATCAAAGCCTCTCCGGAGCAAACCTACCCGCA
This sequence comes from Rosa chinensis, assembly GCF_002994745.2. Classification (NCBI taxonomy): domain Eukaryota; kingdom Viridiplantae; phylum Streptophyta; class Magnoliopsida; order Rosales; family Rosaceae; genus Rosa; species Rosa chinensis. Next base: position 40,671,581 of record NC_037093.1, on the reverse strand, counting down.
ACCTAGTTACAACCCAGTGAAGGTAAAGATACGTTTTAGCAAACCCGTGCTTTTTCCGAACTTCCCAGTGATTGCTCTGCTCAATCTGCAACGTTGTGTATCGATTCGGTGACGAGAAGAGATCACAACCAAAGCCCTTACCCGTAAGGCAACAAGTCCTTTTCCAGAGGGCAGAGAAAAGAACCTTGTGACGAGGTTGGTGCTCTCCTCATCCACATCGTTTGAACAAGAAGTCAGGTCAAGGGATTCTCCGACAACTGCACCCCACGGTGCTGGCACGCCTGCGCACACGTTCAAAAGAGACAGTTTGCACCCATACTGGTTTTGGAGCCAAACAATAGCAACAACACAAGGGGAAACTACAATGAAAAATTGAAAATCCACATAATTGACAACTAAAAACAGTCAAGCAAAGTAATTCTTAATTTTTTGAGCAGTCAACTAAAATTTTCTTGACTGCGTAAAAGCATCAAGAAAGAATTTTCTTGATGCTTCATAGCCACATCACATGATTACTTAATGGGAAATGAAATCCACAATCCTTAATTTGTGATCCATACTCTCTCTTTCCTTCTTTGGTCAAAATTCTCATAAAAAGATAACATTTAAGTTACCAAAAAAGGAAACATGGAGTGTGGATTATAAAATGAGGAGTGTGGATTTCATATACCACAAACGACAAGCTTTAGCCATTAATAAACAATTATTGTTAAAGGAAAAACATATTGTGTGCCTTCGTCAAAGCAACTGACGGAGAGGAAATCAAGGAATCAGTGATTACCATCAATCAGCACAATTACGGATCAATCAGCATTTAGTATCATTAATGTAATCGATATTTCCATTGTAATTCTATCCCTATATAAAGGGACTATGAAATGAAATGAGTAGACCAATTCCAATTGTCATTTTACTTTAACACATTATCAGCACGCTCGGAGGAAATAGCCAAGAAAAAAAATTCTAATTTTCTAGTTTCTTTCTATAGAAAAAAAAACCTGAGTTTCAAAAGAAAAAGTTTTTTTTTTTCTCTCTCTGTCGGCAAACCCCACCGGCCTTCTGGTTGCATGTCCTCACCCCGTGCCCACACACAACAGCTCATTGCCGGTAAACCCTATCAGCCTGAGCTACTGCCCGCACAGCCACGCAGATCCTAGCAGCCCCGTGCTGCCCCGCCTGCTCATCCTCCCTCTGTGCGCACAGCCCACTGCCCAAACGCAGATCCTAGCAGCCCCGTGCTGCCCTGCCTGCTCATCCTCCCTCTGTGCGCACAGCCCACTGCCCAAACGCAGCTTCTGCCCTGCACACCCAGTCCCCATGGGCCTGTAGCATCACCTCCCTTACACCAAGCACTACACCTGAGCCTCACCTGCAGCCTCGACCCACCTGCAGAACCAGACCCGATCTCGATCTCGACCTCAATGATTGAATCTGCTCCAAATGGAATTCCGGCAACCTTCAGCTACCTGCCCAGATCACCGGCATTTATCTTCAGACGACCAACAGGTTTTTTCAGTGATCTGATCTGCACCTGCTTCTCACACTCTGACCCGACCTGCATCAGCAGCCCCGTGCCCCCGTACTGCACAGCCGGCCAGATCCCCCTCACCTCATGGGCCTCAGACCAGCACCTCCACCTTGCACGTCTCAGGATCCACACCGGAGCATTCGACCCGACCTGCGCCCCGGCGCCTCCGCCTTGATCCCAGCGTGCCCTGCTGCAACGCCCCGAAATCCGCAGCAGTCCTACCACCACCTGCAATCCAGACGGAGGAGGAAGAAGAGAGGAAAAGAAAAGAAAAAAAGAGAAAAGAGAAAGAAAAAAAAGTGAGTTGGCCCAAAGGAAAGGTCCGGCCCAGAGAAAAAGAATCCCGGTCCAATTAAAAAAAGAAGATGGAAAACAAACCAGACCCAAAGTAAAGACCCGGCCCAAAAAAAAAAAAACAAATAGCAGGCCCTGCTGCCCAGAAAAAAAAACAAAAAAGGTCCAAAGAACAGACCCAACCCAAAAAAAAAAAAAAACAGAAACAAAAAAACAAAAAGAGAAAAAAACAAGGTCCATGACCCTTTGCTGATTAGAGAGAGGAAGCGGCCCGGTTTTTCTCAAGCACAAAAACATCACTACGCACGTCTGCATCAACATGCGCGTGCGCTAGGATTGTTTTATTTTCTCAAAATCAAGTATGTTTTCTTTATTATTATTATTTTTTTTAACCAAGCATGTGAATTTGATTTATCTTTTCTATTTTTAAGCATGCTTTAGATTTGATTATATATGCTTTTATTTATGATATTTTGAAGCATGTTTTTATGCTTATATAAATTATGTCTACGCATGCCTTGTATTATACTATTGTTTACATTTTATTTTATGCATGATATATTCTTTCTATTATTATATAATTTGCTATGATTATGTGTAGTATATAATTTGTTGTATATTTATGAAATTTGAGCATCCCATGTACTTTATTTCTTATATATGCTATGTTTAAATGTGCTATGCTTATTTTTAGAATGCAATATACAAAAACTGCGTTTTGTCATGATAATGAAAATTCATGCGCATTATACACACAAACTTACTGTGATAAAGTATTTTCACATAGCATCGAAAAAAATGTGACCATTACGAATCTTTGTCTTGAAATCTAATTCATATTTTTGGAAAATAATTCACGTGGATGTCTTTATGACAGCGTAATTTATATCTTCCCTCTTGTTTTATGTAGATGGCTGATCCAACTCGACCTAAGTTTGACATTTTGGACTCAGAAGGATTTGAGTACCACCGTTGGGTTTCAAATGTAGAAATTGCCTTTGTGGTAAGAGATTACACTGCCACCATTACTGACCCCAAAGACAATGGACCGTCTGACAAGGTGAAAGCAAATGCCTTATTGTTTCTGAGGCGACATATTGATCCTAGCCTCCGTTGGGAATACCTTCAGTTGAAGACACCCAAAGAACTGTGGGATGACCTTAAGGGACGTTTTGGGAACATTCATGACACATTGCTCCCAGAACTGACCGTTCAGTGGAATGAAATCTGCTTGCTTGACTATAAAAGGGTAAATGACTTCAACAAGGATATGTTGCACCTAAAAGCACGTCTAAATTTCGGTGGAAAGGAACTCACAGAAGATGATATGATCCAGAATACTCTTTCCACTTTTCCTACTTCAGCAATTATACTAGCGAACCAGTATAGGCTGGAGTATGATAACAAAAGAATCACAACCTTCAACAAGCTAATCAACCTACTGCAAATGGCTGAGAGGCATAATGAGGTTCTTTTGAACAACAATGCCAGGCCTGTTGGGACAAAGAAAATTCATGAGGCTAATTATGGCAAAGTGAAAGGTGGAAAGAACCCCAATGTAAAGGGGGTTGGACGTGCTGATCCCTACCCACATGGCAATAATGCACCACGTGGCAAGGGACATGGGGGTCATGATATGGGCCATGGAGGCCCTCCCAATGTATGGCGCAGAGATGGTGGTGCTGGCCCTAGTGGTCATGGAAACAAGGTGCAAAGGGCACTAAGAACCCTTCAGTCAGAATAGAGTTGGCAATGAACTATGCTATAGGTGTGGAGCCATTGGGCATTGGTACAAGAACTACCAAGCAAGCAACAGAGTAGCAGCCAATTACAAGAGGTATAGGGAGTCTAAAGAACAAGAGGCTCACTATATGGAAGAAGGAGGGCATGACCCAGACGTCAACCTCACAATTGCAGACTTTAATGGCAACAAGGAACTTGCTCAGTCAACCGATGCCCCAGATTTTGGCTGATCTGCTTTATTTACTTTATTTTCCAAAAACAGTTGTGAAGGCATAATGCCTCATTTTTAATTAGACTATTACTTGGTCTTAAAGTTTATTTCAATAATGGTTTGATGAATTAGAAAAAGACCTTGATTTGATTATCGTTGGCTCATTAATAAATTTTGAATTTTATTCTCAAGCATTGAATTTATTCAAATTTATTTACTACACATATTTACATGGTTCGAAATTGCAATATAAAGATGTAAAGCAATACATCTAGAGAAAAAATTATTATTAGAATGAAAAGATTATCATTATACTAAAATAGAAATACTCTAAAGAATCTGAGATATATTTAAAGTCAAAGACGCTCTATATGCACCAAGAGCTAATCGAGCCTTGTTAAGTTTCAAAGATATTCATGCCAATGGTTATCATGTAAAAACACACAGTGAGAATGGAACTGAATACATTTATATTACCTCTAATGAATGTGGAAGGAAACGCATTTTAGAGAAACTTATGAGTCAATCTAGTGGACTGTACCTCACTGCGATTCAGATCATTGAATCCTATACTGTCACCAACAGTGAAATGTGGGAAACTGACTCATACAAGCTTTGGCATAACAGCCTAGGGGCACCCCGGTCGTGACACGATGATCCGTATTTTAACGAACTCATATGGACATCCCTTCTTTTGAGTGAAAAATAAAATGGGACAAAAATCCTTCACACTATACGGTGTCGGTTCTAGTACTGTTCAAATGCAGTCATTGCCTTCTGAAGTACCAGAAGCACTACCACTCTCCCATTATGCCTCATTGACTATTGCAAAGGCACATCACTTGTTTTGCAAAGCCTGCTCTTTAGCAAAAACAGGATCGAGACCTTCCTATGCTAAAGATATAAAATAAAACATTCCATTCTTACAAAGGATACAAGGAGATTTCTGTGGACCTATCCATCCAGAATGAGGACCATTTTAAGTACTTTATGGTTCTGGTGGATACTTCGACACACTGGTCACATGTCGCTTTATTGTCCACAAGAAATGCTGCAAAACTCCTAGCACAGATTATACGTTTAAGGGCTCACCACCCTGATAACCCTATCAAGTCTATAAGGCTTGATAACGCTGGAAATTTTACATCAAAAGCATTTGATGAATATTGCATGCCTATTGGGATCGATGTAGAGCATCCTACACCCCATGTGCATACACAAAACGGTCTGGCAGAAGCCACCATCAAAAGGCTATAGATGGTGGCTAAGGCATTGGTTATGCGCACCAACCTGCCTATATCTACCTGTGGTTATGCAATATTGCATGCAGCTTTACTTATTCGTTTCAGACCCACAGCTAGCCAACCATTTTCTGCGTACCAGTTGGTAACTGGATATGAGCCTGACATTTCACACTTACGCATATTTGGTTGAGCAGTATATGTGCCTATTGCGCCCCCACAGAGCACCAAAAGATGTCCTCAGAGATGATTAAGTATTTATGTTGGATACGAATCCCCAACAATTATCCGCTATTTGGAAATCTTGACAGGCGATCTATTTACTGCTAAATTTGCCGACTGTCACTTTGATGAGACAGTCTTCCCGTCGTTAGGGGGAGTTAGGAAAAAGGATTTTTCCAAGGGAACGACAGGAATTGTCGTGGTTTGTCCCCACTCTGTCTCATTTTGATCCCCGCACTTCACAAAGTGAAAGTGAAGTGAAAAGAATAATCGATCTTCAGAACGTAGCAGATTCTATGCCTGATGCGTTTACTGATATCGCAAAAGTGACGAGATCACATATACCAGCTGCAAGTGTGTCTGCAAGGTTAGAAGTCCCCAACAAGGGGCACAGTGCCGCAGATAGAGGCACTGCAACCGCACTTAGTGGATGTGTGGTTGAGGCCGTGGCTCCCTAAGGAAGAGGGGGAGGCCACTTGGTTCTATTGACACTCACCCAAGGAAGACGAGGGTGAGTAAGACACAAACCAATCATCAATATATAGAATCTCTCTCATGAGATTGTCTCTGATTATAGTTATATCCATGAATCAATACTGGAGGACGCTCCGATGTTAAAAATGATTCCAGAGAACTAAGAAATCTCAGAGGATTATGAGAGTGCGTATGAGTTAATAGAAAGATCTTCCATACATATTGATAATATATACTGTTGCTCAAGGAATCATAGAGCACGATGATATCAAACCACGCTCTGTTGCAAAATGTCAACAAAGAGCAGATTGGCCTAAATGGAATGAAAAAATCCAGGCAGAATTAGATTCTCTGACAAAGAGACAGGTATTTGGTCTGGTAGTGCTAACCCCACCAAGTGTAAAGCCTGTAGGACATAAATGAGTCTTTGTCAGAAAGTGTAATGAGAAGAATGAAGTCCTAAGGTACAAGTCTCGCCTTGTGGCGCAAGGTTTCTCACAACGCCCTGGAATTGACTACGAGGAGACATTCTCTCCCAAAATGGACGTTATAACGTTCCGCTACTTAGTTAGCTTAGTAGTTTCCAAAGGACTGGAAATGCAGCTCATAGATGTGGTTACTGCATATCTCTATGGGGATCTAGATTCAGAGCCTGATGGCCTTACATTAACCAAGTCAAGTGACTCTAAACCACGGAGTGCGTTTGCAGTTAGGTTGAAACGCTCACTTTACGGATTGAAACAATCCGGGCGGATGTGGTATACCCGTCTAAGTGACTACTTGATTGGGAAGGGATATAAGAAAGATGAATTATGCCCCTGCGTATTCATAAAGAAAAAAAGTTCCGGATTTGCAATTGTAGCAGCATATGTCGATGATATGAACATAATAGGTACTCTTGATGAAATAAGAGAAACCGCGGGCTACTTGAAATCCGAATTTGAGATGAAGGATCTTGGGAAAACTTGATTCTGCCTAGGCTTTGAACTAGAACACTGAGTTTGTGGAATACTAATCCACCAGTCTGCATATGTCCAAAAGTCAGGCAATTTAACATGGACAAAGCGCATCCTGCTAGCACTCCCATGATCGGTCAAAGTTTGGATGCAAGGAAAGATCCATTTCATCCAAAGGAAGATGACGAAGAGATGTTGGGAGCTGAAATTCGCTATCTAAGTGCAATAGGCACATTATTGTACTTAGCCAATGTACTCGACCAGACATTTCATTCTCAATGAACTTGTTAGATTTAGCTCAGCGCCAACGCAGCATCACTGGAATGGTATCAAGAACATTTTCGATACCTAAAATGAACCATTGACTTGGGACTTTTCTTTCCCTACAGAGAGACAAGAGGGACCGCAGATGGAACTGCAATCCCTGAAGGAAATGTTGATGGCTAAAGCGCCAGTCCCTACACCGAAATGCTAAATGACATTTTGGTTGGTTTTACTGATGCTGGATACGTCTCTGACCCACATAAAGATCGTTCCCAAACTGGTTATGTATTTACCAATGGGAACACGGTGATATCTTGGAGATCAACCAAGCAAACCCTTATGGCTACCTCCTCGAACCCCTCAGAGATCATTGCTCTACATGAGGCGGTTCGTGAGTGTGTATGGTTATGAACTATCATTACACATATTCGAGGGACTAGTGGTTTGAGTTCTACCACTGAAAAGCCTACTTGCATTTATGGAGACAATGCAGCTTGCATCGAACAGATGAAGCTAGGATATATCAAGGGTGATAATACAAAACACATATCGCCAAAGTTTTCCTATAATCAGCAACAATAGACCCTCCTCAAGATTCAAGTGAATCAAGTAAGGTCTGATGATAATGTGGCAGATTTGTTCACCAAATCACTGCCTAAGGCCACATTTGAGAAACATGTGAAAAGTATAGGAATGCGAAGACTTTCCAAGCTCCCTTGATTAATGTAAAGATCAGGGGAAGGTGTAGATGTCAGGGGGAATCTAACACACACATGTCATCCTCAAATGTAAAAGATACGTTGTGCTATTTTCCTTCGACCAGGTGTATTTTTTGTCCCACAGGGTTTTTATTGTTACTTGGCAAGGTTTTTAGTGAGGCAACAACTCATGCACCATTTTGTCTTTGACTTGGCACAAGGAGGAGTGTTAATGGAAAAACATATTGTGTGCCTTCGTCAAAGCAACTGACAGAGAGGGAATCAAGGAATCAGTGATTACCATCAATCAGCGCAATTACGGATCAATCAGCATTTAGTATCATTAATGTAATTGATATTTCCGTTGTAATTCTATCTCTATATAAAGGGACTATGAAATGAAATGAGTAGACCAATTCCAATTGTCATTTTACTTTAACAATTATTTAATTTTAAAAATTAATACTTCTTCACATACCACAAATGACAAGCTAATGATTGTATTGCATGAAGGGTGGTTCTAGTTGGACCTCTAAATTTGCTATATGGACCTCCATCATTTTTTAATAGTTATTGGACTTTGTCAACTCATGTAAAAAGACATATAAGGATACAGAGAGAAAGAGAAAAGAAAAAGAAAAAGAAAACTCTTCTTACCTCCCAAGACAAACTAAGGACGTTTTTCTTTTTACTTTCAAAGTATGTTCTCCCTTCAATCTCCCATGCTTGGATGCGTGATAATACATTTGTTGAAATTTTCAAATTGTTATTGTTTTCTATTAAAGTCCCATATTTTGAAGATGGAATTAGATAAGTTTGACCTTTATACTAGTAAGCAAAACTTTATTTGTTTCAACTTTAGGAAGGAATAGATGAATGCAACAGTAATAAAAAATACTTGTAATTTCTCAGTTTGTTCTGCTACTTCCCTTAACTTTTTCTTCAAAGTTTATATCTTCAATTCTCCATGGCTTACGACACTCCAAAATGTTGGATTGATTCATAGATCCGAGGGAACCAACATAAAAAAATCTCGCTTTTAGGAAAGGCTCTTCTTCAAGTTTGAGTGTTAATACGCGGAAGACTCACGAGCAGCGTTAATACCTGAAACGTAACTTACTTGACTAGTCCAAATCTGCAATTTGGTCAATTCATTATGCTTCTTCTGTTAGTTGAATTAATAGAGATAATAATATAAAAAAATAGAACAAAAGATTGTTGAAGAATAAATTTAATTGTTCAAGGATATTTTGGTAAAATTAAGGAGATGCACTTAGCTATTTAAGTATTTAAAAAGTGAATTAGAGGTCCAATAAGTAGGAGAGGTTCAAATAGCAAATTTGGAGGTCCAACTAGAACGCCTCTTGCATGAAACAAAAATATATATAGAAGTGTGCAAAATTAGCTCAAAAAACATGGAACTGAAATCACCATGAATTATACAAGTTGAACGGCTTGATGGTTTTTTTTTAAAAGCTTCATCTACAAATAATTATAAGAAAATCTTGGATAGACTAATCTTTTTCATGATTAACATGACGCATCCTTGATATCTCTTCAAAAACTTGAATTTTTGATTGTTAATGCTGGTGATCTGGCGGTCGCCAAATCCCGATAACGCTGGTCTAAACTCGAACCGCTACTGAAAGGATTGTAGAGCGAGCGTCACCTGTCAAGTGAAATACAAAGGGCGTTAAAGGGGAGATCGCGGTGGGCAGTCTTCTCTACTTCAAAGCCTAAGTCAGTTAATGTATTTATGTTGATAGAGTAACGTTTGGTAATTAATGAATGTGTAATCAATGAGGAGAGATGAGTGGACCTTTCATAGGTGAGGGAGAGACTGATATCTTCCTTGTCTTCGATGTGAGACTGATATGCATCAGGCAGCAACTTGTGATGCTTCAGCGAGGTGACTTTGCCGCTGCACGTGACGACACATCAGTGGTGATCTTGGCCTAAGCCTGAGCTCAGGTTACAGCTCGTCTGATGGTATTTCTGGGGGTAACACCCTTGACGGTGCTAAGGCCGCTCGAGGCAGTATGGACATGGTCCATTGTAGCTAATTATGCTTAGGAGCTTATGTAAGTACAAGTCACCAATCAAGGAGGGCTATCTTGGTTGGGGAGTTGCTTAGCGGTTTTGAAGTGTTACTTTAGCTAGTCTTGTCAAACATAATTATTGTCAATGCATTGTTAACCATGGAGTTATTCTGAGCAAACGCTTTATGCCCTTTTAGATGCACTCCTGCTAGGCCCTCTAGGGAGTCCCCCACTCCCCGACTAAGATAGGCCTCTATTTGGCTGGATAATTGTTTGATGAGGTTAGGTGCCTTAAGCAGTGGGTGTTAGGTAGCAAGCCTAATCTTTGATACCCAAACGTCGGGGCTCAACCACCTAATCAATGGTCGTTGTAGACGTTATTAACCTATCCCTTTACTTTTTCCCAGAGAATAAATTCTTGACTGCAATGCCGCATAGTGGTCATTGTCATTATGAGGCGTTGCCTAACCGATTGGTGGTTGAGTAAGAAGTTCCGCTAGAGTAACTTTACCAGAGACTTGTCAGCCTTAAAAGTTTTGAGAGAAGTCTTGCTAGAGGAGTTGAACTTAGAGGACACGACTCATGAAAATTTTGAGTGAGAACTCCTGCTAGCGAGGTTGAGCTGAGCAGAGACAACTCGTGAAAATTTGGCATGAGAAGTCCCGCTAGCGAGGTTGAGCTAAGCAAAGACGACTTGTGAAAATTTGGCATGAGAAGTCCTGCTAGCGAGATTGAGCTGACTGGAGACAACTCGTGAAAATTTTGAGAGGGACAGTTGGAATGGATAAGCGTTGCTTCTGATAGCATGGTGCCGCATATCCACTGTTGATTGTCCTGGCGTGTAGGTGCATGTCTCTTCAGTACGCCTGTCATTTTTTCGTAAATGCTAGTAATTATTGATTGCGTAATCGAGGTGATGCCTCATTTGACTCTGATGGTTGCTGAGGTAGTAGGGTACGTGTTGCCATTTGGTGAGTTATCCATTCGCGTCGAACAACTTGGATTGGTGGATGTTGACATAAAAGAGAGGGAGAACTAGAGGGATTCTTACTTTGACTCATACTTCAAATTTTTTCATCTTCGTCTTCAAGCCCTGAACACCTACAACAAAGAGAGAGGTCGAAGTAACTGGGCAAATTTGAGTGACAGTAGGGGAACGAAGGAGGTGAATCCAGGGATTGTGCTACTGCTGCTAGTTCTTGTGTGGTGTATTCGAGGTTGGTGGTTTTGCTCCCATATTTGTCTTTTCTTCAATTCGTGCTTGCTCTGGTTTTTGTGCGTTGTTCTTGTGATTTGCATGTTGGTGGTGTATGAAAACAAAGGGTCTAGAATAGGTTGGGAACTGATTTTGCCTATATTTGGTGGTGGATGGGGGTTTGCTTTTTATGAATGGTTGTGCGAGACATGGATTTTAGGTGTTTTGCATCTTTTTGGTTTTTTAGGTTTCTGGATTTATGTTCTTGGTGTTCTTGATAAATTCTAACATAGTGGTAGTTTAGATCTGCTTGGAACTAATAATTTGAGTTTTAGGATGTTTAGGATGGCTAACGTTATAGAGATCTACAGCAGTGAGGATTCCAGGTCTGACGTGTCGCTTGATGCCCTCGATAGGATTTTTATTGACTCCTTGTGTCCGTCTGCCCATGCAAGGACGTCATTACAAGAGCTGCTAGACATTGAACTACTGCAATCAATTCCCAAAAATGTGAGTGAACGTTGCACGTAATGCAAGTCACGTGGAAAGTTTTGCTGCGGGAGAGGAGGCGGCCGCCTAACGCTAGAGGGATCATAGGGTCGAAAGCAATAATGCCGCTAGTGGTTCTCAACAGGAGGAGGAGGGTTCAGCCTGAGAGGTCAGTGGCGGGCCATCATGGGTTTTGCCTAATGGTACTGACATCGATGAACCAAAAGGTTCGATGACGCCAGCCGCTGTTGCTAAGATAAAGCGGATCTACAAGCTTCCTAGCGTAGTGAAAATGAGGCCGCTAGAAAAAAGGCAGATGGCTTAGTTTCTGTCGGAAGGCTATGCTACCGTTCCCGAAGCCGTATTCCGCTAAGGATTTAGATTTCCGCTATTGCCTAACCTCCAAATCTTGAACTTGCGTTTGGGCAAGTGTGCCCAAATATGTGGAAGGTTTTGATGTCATTGAACTCTCTATGGCGGTTGTCCAGTTGTGAGGGCCAGTCTGCAACAGAAGTGCCTTACTTCTTCGAGCTGGTCTACGTAAAGCGGGGTGGATGTAGCCGGCAGGTAAATCTTACTCGCCGCAACCAATCACAGAAGTTGTTGGAGAATCCACCGGATTCAATGACATACAGGTAGAAGAGCATTTGCATCGCTACTGAGGGTTAGGAGTACGACGCAACAGTAAATAGACAACCGCCAACCTATAGGATTAAGTCTGAATTTTAACCCATGCAAGGTTAATGTTGTGAGCTTTGCCTTGGCCCCTCATGTTTTTTTTTTTTTTTGTTTTGATTTGTTTTGTTTTTTTGTGGTTATGGTTGGCTTGCTGATGTGTGTCTATTTTTTTTTTTTGTGCAGCAGGGTTGCTCATTGAATTGATGAAGCAAGAGCATTGTCGCATTATGCGAGTGCTTGGTTGTTGGCGGAACATTAATCTTCTTGATATTCGTCTACTGGACGGATGGGATCTCCTTGTGGAGTTGAAGTTGACCTGCCTCAGCAAACAGAACAGTATCAATGCTCAATTCCCACAACCAATTCTAAATCCAAAACACAGTTCAAGGTTCTTACCCTTTTCTCGATATCAACCGGAATGACCCAACTAGTTTTCTTTTCTCCAAAACTTCCCAAAATGCAGAAATCCACCAAATCCTCACATAATCCAAATAAACGACAGAATTATGATCTTTAATCCAATTCTTAACCAAATTCATATCCAACACTGAATTCTTGAATTCTTACCTCCCCAGTTTCCACTGAAATTAACCCGGCAGCTCCTTCTCCTTCAACACTCCAGAAACGCAGAAATCCACAACCCCTCTAGAATCCATATTCAGCTCCTGTCTCCATTCACCTCCGAGCTTGGGGTTCCAAACTCCAATCCAGAAAATATAAGTTAGAAACCCACTTCTTTGCGAAATTAAACAGAGGCCACAACACTAAACAAGGTGACGAAATCGAGCTTAGCAGTTGAAAGAGGTAAGCCAATGGCTCTCATGGCGGTGCTGGGTGGCTCTGGTTGAAATCGGAGGTCGGGAGTTTGGGGTTTCGAAGGATAGTAGAGCTCTGACTTCGTTTATGGGAGTGTTGAAGCTCGATTCGAGCTGGAGATTGGAGAATGAAGGCATGCAGAACTGGGACCTCCGGCGATGCTTGTACGGCGTCATCAGGCGTCGGCGGGCGGAGGGGTTTCTAGGTTTTGCTACGGTTTACTTGTTGAGTAGAACTACGGTGGCAGAAGGGCGCGGAAAAACCCCGAAAAATTGATGAGGGTTGAGGAACAGTGACCCGCAGTCTTGGGTTGTCGAGTGCGAAGGAGGACGGTGGTTCATGGCTGTGTTTCCGGTTGAGTTTGGGTCGGCTTTGAGTGTTGAATCAATTGGTGGTGACGATGACGTTGTGTGGTGGCAGGAGATGGAGTTTTTCGATGGTTGCAGTGGGAAGAAGAGAGTGTGTGAGTGAGAGAGGTCAGGGAGAGAGAGAGAACGCGGCCGAGTGAGATGAAGAGGGAGTTTTGGGTTCTAGGGTTTTCTAACCCCTTGTATTTATATCTCGTGCGAAATGTCTGTTGCGCCCTTGTGACAAATTACCCAATTCGTTTAGCTGATTACTTTCGGGTTTTGGGCTCGTAACCTTCGATTGTTTTTCGTCGACAATCCTCTTTTTAAATTCTCGACTTTACCTAAGTCCAAAATTCGATTTCGTAAAATCCCAAAATCCAAGACTCATCGACAGCTCAATTTATCATTTTTGAAACTTCAACAAGCTATTGCCTCAATAAATTTTTGTAACCTTCTGGGCCCAAAACGAAGGACTCTGGCCCAAACTTAAATTATAAAGGCGAAATTGAAGTCTCGACACCGAATTGATCTCCAAGGTCAATTTCTTCACTTAAATCACCTGGCGAAAATTTTATTGGTGAAAAATTACATTCAAAAAAAAATTAAGCAAAATTTTCGGGGGCTCACAGTTGTAGACCTACATACCCGGGCAGTTACTCTCTAAGAGCAGGAGACAATTTTAGAGATGCCTCATCATTCCCACTTGGAACAGGCAGGGGAGGCTCCGGTTCATCCTGTTGCACCAGTCTCAAACGGGGGTCCTGCTGGCGGAAACTGTTTTGGTGGTCGATAAGAGAAGCCTTCAGATAAGGTTTTTGGCACACGCCTAGGTGGCCACCCCTAAAAGGAGCAAGGTGTGGTGATAGACAAGGTTCGAAAAATCGCTAGGCGCTAGTCGGGCGGTGGCCAGGGGATTAGCGCCCAAATACCTAGTCGGGTGCCTAGGCGGTGTCTAGGCGGTTTCTATTTTTTTTAATTTTAATTTATTTTATACCATATAAACATATTATAGACCTAAAAAATATATATAAATACTTATTATAATTTATAAATAACAATAATATGAATTTTCTATAAGGTCATTTCATGCATGTCGAACACATGGCCTGAATATTTTTAATTGAACACATGACCGGATGATTCCCAGCCTATTCAAACATGAAGTCACAAACCCAGATAACCCAAAATCTTCCAAAACCAATTAATCTTCCAAAATCTTCCAAAACCAATCTTCCAAACTCTTCTAACACCAATTCGCACCTTCAATCTTTCAAAACCCAATTCCCATATCACCAAAATCAATTTTCCATGAAGAGAATTTGATTAGATCAACCAAACACAAGTCCTATTCTGCTCATCGTCCCAAACATCCATCCACCCACAACCAATTTCTGAAATGTAAACTCAACAACGGCGGTGAAAACATTGAGCTTGAAGAAGATGATTGTGGCCACCCACATGTTCCCTCTAAATAACGTTTATGAATCATGAATCGGAGTGGTCAAGGAGCCCACGATGTCTCAACGATCGGGTATCAAGATCTGTGGAAGGGTGCAATTGACCTTCGGTGGCTTGAGGGAGCTTCGATGGCTTGGGGGAGCGGTAACTCGAAGGGAGCTGCGATGGCTCAGCGGGAGCTGCGGTGGAAGGGTGGAGAAGAGGTGCGGTGGAGGAGTGAACAGAGCGAAAGCTTTTTGTCTAATTTGGGATCGAATGCTTTCGGTGTTTAGGTTTAGCACTTTTGCAAAGACATAAAAAAAAAAAAGAAAAAAAAAGAAAGAAAGGAAAACCTCCTAGACGGGCACCCAGGCGGCTTAGGTGGCCACCTAAATTCTCTCCATCTAAGGCCGCCGATTACCCCTTCCTCACCTCGGTCTCTTGCCGCCCAGCGCCTAGGCGGCCTGGGCGGCCGTTTTTTAGAACACTGGTGATAGAGGAGGCCGGGGCCCGCGGGAGCTCCGTAGTTCAGTAAATTGCTCCACAATGTTCTGCTGAGGGTGGGCAACATCGGGGCTAGCGATGCAAAGGGTGATATGCTACCGTTAAAATGATCTTGAGGAAGGTTCAGATCCAGTAGAGAATATTTCGCTCGCCATCTGCCAATAGAAGAGAGCGAAGAAGGATGCTTCGGCGGTCACAATTGCTGCCCATGGGAGGAGTCTAGTTGGCTTAGACTCTTTTGTGGAGTATGCTCAGTTCATGTCAGCGATGAGCAGAAGTTATTGTTTCACATTTGTTAGCGTCTTCGGTTTGGCAACCTAGACGGGACGGTACGCCTCTTTGCCTTGCAGTAATCCTACTGCATTGCCTTTGGGCATCTGGCGGTGGGGCTAAATGAGCTATTTTTGGTGGTGTTGAGGCCATCACCCACTGAACTTATAGTGTAGAGCGAAGTTGACAGTCTCCTTCGCGACCCGGAGGAGAAAAAGAAATAACTTGAGGATGTCGATAGTGGACTGGAGAAGGCAGAGGTGGACTTGATGGACTTCAAGGGTAAGTTGGATGTCGCCGTTGCCCGGGATGCGAGCTAGCACAACAAAAAGGCGTCGGAACTGAACTTGGAGGTAGCTCACTTGAAGGAGCAGATGGTGGCGAAGGGTAAACGCATTGAGATTATAGAGCATAAGGTCGCTGCCAATGACGAGGAGATCCAGTGATTGCAAAAAGGATCGGTGCCACTACAGTTGAAGCCTTTAAGCAGTCCTAGGAGTCGAATGACTTGCTTACGAAGGTAGGCAAAGAGAGAGTTGCGGAGAACTTGCGCTGGCTGGAGTCTCAGGGCTTCATTGATTGAAGTAAGGCTGCCATGTTAACGTCACCATCAGCTCTGGAGGGAGAACAATATGGAGGTAGCGAAGGGCAAAGTGTGAATCCACCTGGTACTCATTCTGTCAGTCACGAGTCCGCAGGACGTGTTGGCAACAAGCCGCTGTAAACCTCGATGGGGACCGCTTCTGAGGCCTCGCGTCTCCAGTTTATTGCCAGCAATACTCGCCCCGATAGGACTATGTACACGCCAAGCCCTCATGGTCCTGGCCAGCAGTCAGACGAGACTAATCGTTCTGTGGCTCTGCTGGGGCAGACTGACGGGGATGGTGTCGAAAAGGAGTGAACAAGGCCGCTGCATGCAACTGGTCTTTTTTGTTTGTAATTTTTATTGTTCCTATTATGGCAGTTAGGTGATGCCAAACCTTGTAATTTGTTGTGAACAGTTTGGTTGGGGAGTCCCAACCTAGTTTAAATTTGTTATTATCTTGTTTTCCTGGAAATAAGCTTTGTGGTTTGTGATTGGATTTTTTTTTTTTTAGTGTTAGACTGTCGCTATCCATAGACCTTGTTCGCTTTGGCTCATGTGGCAGGAGTGCTATATTGTTGGAGTTTGGCATTTTTGATAAGGTGCTCGATGATATTCTTTAGTGCATAACATATATTGGTAGGGTGGCCCACTTCCTCATGGTAGGTGTAGTAGTTACAATTGTCACGTGGCTTTTCTTGTCCAGGTCTATGCTTTGGTGGGTGCTGGATGATATCCCTGTGGTTGTTCCAGATGTCTTCGTAAGAGGTGGTGAGGGTGCTATAAATTTCGTACCTAGGTGCATAGTATTTTGGTACCTCCCTATATCGGTTACTGTTGTACGGGGCTTTTTCCATATTGCTTGTCTCCCTTATCACTGCTGTAGGTGAGCTTTTCTCTTGATGTCCTTTCATTGTGCTAAGTAGGCTTGTTCCAGTTGCCATGCCGGTTTCTATTATTAGTGCTCCCGCTAGGGTTGGTGAGCTGGGACATGTTGACAAGATTGGCACTGGTGCCCGTATCGCAACCGAAGGTATCATACTCGGCCTGGGCATAAGCAGTAACCACATCGAGTAGGTCATCATAAGTGGCGGGAGGGTTGGCATTGATTTGAAGTAGGAAATACCCTCACTGGAGGGCTTGCTTGAATGTTAATGCTGCTAGTGCTGGATCGAGAGAGCGACACTGGGTAGCTTGTTTCTGCCACCTTCGAATAAGTCTCGCAAGCGCTTATTGGGCCTTTGTTTGAGTCTGAACAGGTCAGGCGTGGTGCGATAGCCACTGCCGCATAAATGAATCGCTGGAGGAACTTGTCCCTGATTTCTTGGAAGTATCGATGGAGTTAGTAAGCAAGTTGAGGAACTAGCGTAGGGCTTCATCTTTAACGTTTATTCAAATGCGTGGCAGGCCATAGAGTCAGTGTACCGATTCCCATGCAGCAAGGACTAGAACACCTCAAGATGATGGTATGGATCCCGAGTGTCGTTTTATTTCTCAATTTGAAAGGTTTTACTTCTTGTGGGCGTTTCTCGGCCTGGATCCGTGGCGTGAATGGTCACATCTTCCCTTGAAACTCTGCGTTCTTAATCCTTGCTTGTAAAGTAGCGATAGTTTCACTCATCTGGAGTAGCAGTCTTGTATTGGGATCAGGTGGGGGAATAATGGTGGCTGCTGTAGTTGTGTTGGTGCCTGATGTGCTTACCATGTCGAGGATAGGCTGAGGTGGTGGTGGCAGCGTTGCTGGACTGACGGAGGTGGGGAATAGAGGTGAGTTGAGGTAGACTATTTGTGGGCGATGCTCGCGTTCCCTGGTGTAGGGCCTGCTAGACTTCCGGAAGGTTCGGTTGATGGAATAAAGGTGCCAGCAAGACCGGTACTTAGATCCGTGATTAGAAAAGCCTGATTACACACATTTTATACTTGTAATTATATTTAAAATACTAGAACTAAGCTAATCCTCAAGTTAATTAATATATAGTTAATCTATTTTTATTTGTTTGTAGGTAATAAGTGGAGTTACGGAAATTGCGAGAAAACAAAGCGAAAAGGGAGCAATTTGGAGTTTGGATAGAAGGACGAAATAGTCAATGCAGGTTAATAGTGGGCAACGTCATCAAGGGAGCGGAATTTAATTGTCTCTGATAGTATATGCAGAAATGCATTGAGAAAGGAAAGAGAAGAGAAGAGAAAAGAAATTTAAAA
The DNA here is from genome assembly GCF_002994745.2 of Rosa chinensis. Classification (NCBI taxonomy): domain Eukaryota; kingdom Viridiplantae; phylum Streptophyta; class Magnoliopsida; order Rosales; family Rosaceae; genus Rosa; species Rosa chinensis. The sequence continues at coordinate 40,653,387 of NC_037093.1, read as the reverse complement.
AAAAAAAATTAAATATATAAAAATCTGCCCTTGATGATGTCATACGTCATCAGTCACATCTTTTCCTGCCTCTCTCACATGCATGTCCTTCACCCTTTCTTCCCTTTTCTTTATGTTTTCTTTCCTTTTTCCCTTTTTCCTATCACGAACTGCCACGTGTCCCATCCTCTCTCTTCTTCTTCCAGCCGTATACCACCGAGAGCCTCATATATTAATTGCAATTATACCTCATCTTCTCTCGTCCCCTCTCTCACCTACAGTAGCCGCACACTCCACTAGACCACCATTTTCTCATCTTTTCTTCTCCTCACCGAGAACACCACCACCAACCCATTTTTCTTCCATATTTTCTCACTTCTCCACCACTACACATCATCAATTTCACAAGATTCAAAGAGGAAACCCAAGCATTAAGAGCTTCAGCACTATCAAATTTGGGTAAAAGTGGGGAGCCATAAATCAAGGCTAGCCATAATTGCTCTATAGCAATTTGTGGCTTGTTCTTGTTACTCCCTACTTTTCTTTACTTTTTCCTCTTTAAATTATGTATATTGATTATAGTTTAATGATGGGTAGTGAGTAGTTTTATTGGTGGGGGCTAGGGTTGTGTGCTCTAGCCCAAATCTTGTGTAAAATATGCTTATTTTAATTTAATGATGCAATTTTCATATGATGGATGGTTATATCTATTTTTGTTGGGTTAAAATGCATGTCTAGGAACCTAGTCAACTCTAGGGTGTGTATTTTGAGCATGTCTAGGATGGAGTTAGAGGCTTGACCCCCTCTAATTCCTAAGCTAGAAACCTTCAATTTCGTATTCTAGGGGTTATAAGCATGGTGATTTACACCCGTTGCATGAATGCGCGGGCGGGTCACTTAGTAGTCTAATTCCTCGATCTCTAGGCCTCTTGATGTGAATTAGAGACCCTTGAACCAACTCTAATTCATGCCAAGTGAGTTCCTACAACCCTTGAACCGGAGTAAGAATACCATGAAAGGGAATTTCGGTCCTTGAGCCTTGAATCGCCTTGGATACAACTACCGCCAAAGTACAAAATTTGCATCTACATTAGATTAGCTTCCGACACATAAGAGTTGGGTGAAGGAGCCTCCCTAGCACCCGACATTCTCATTCACATTGTTTATACTTTTATTAATTCCTTTGCATTTTTAGTAATCGCTTTACATTTTATTACTTTTTGTTAAGTTCAAATCAACTCTCAATCATTGAATCTATCGACTCATTTGTGTATACTCCCCTTGAGGCTACAAGTTAGTGGCTTTGAATAAGCATAGTGTGAGCTAAGCCGAGCATTGCCAATGTTTGGTGCCTTGATTGTTTATAGTTTTTATTTTATATTTTTATTGTATGCATTCAAGTTGTCCTAGAGCCAATTATCTCGATTAGGTCCAAAACCTAATCCCCGAGCTACGATAAACTAAGGTCCAAATACTTCCCTTACTTGACACGATTCATACGCTTGCGAGAGTATATGCATCAAATCAAGTCCTCTAGAGTGTTGACACCACTGATGGTAGGCATTGGAGTTTCCTGTTGACAGGCTATGTCGAGTGCTTCGTTATTTGTGATTCTTCGCTGAAGTGCATCGCGAAGAATGGGGTTCTGACTGGTCATGTTTTCCACCTGCCTACGGGCTTCCACAGTTGCAAGGTGCTCAGCCTCAGCTTGTGCGCGCAACTCTGTGAGGCCACGCTTGGTGATCTCGAGTGCAGTGGCAGGTCTATCGTTATAATGGTGGAGGTCTTGCCATTAGGGCTGAGAAAATCGAGGGTACGCTAGACCTTGCGAGCCGTGTCCTCGCGCTGGTGATCATCGTCGTGTGTATCAGGGGTGCTGGTAGTCATTGGTAGAGTGTTGTGTCCTGCCAATAAGGATCCTAGGGGACTTCTTCTAGCACCAAATGTTTCAGCTGTATAGACAAGTGGTCTGATCCAGCAGAATCACGTGATGAGCCTTGTCACTATCGCTACCGATCTCATTTATCTGCAAGACAAACAAAGGTCAGAGGGGAAGACAGGGTGTGCTGGCCTTCGATGCTCCGATGCCTAAGTCAGTATCGTTATTGGATAAGGATAATGGAGAGTAATAGTAAACAGTTACCTCTTTTGGTAGTTAGAGATAACACATTTGTAATGGATTTAGAGGAGGGTGGTTTCCTTGTTTCCAGTGTGGGACATTTGAGCTCTAGACATCGCCCAAAGTGGGTATCGGGATCCCTGCCTGGGAGCATGTTTGTTATTCTTTGGTGGCTAGATAAGCCTTATGTTTTCGATATTTGTGCCTGGCAAGTATACATACCAACAGTTGCATTAACTTCAAAACTAGACACTAGATGTGGATAATTACGTAGGCAGTTATTTCACAGACTATCGAGAAAACTGCTCCACCTTTTAGTTTTTTATTTTTATTTTTTTGTTAAATATCTTTTTCATTTTTCTTTTCTTTTTGTGAATCGACATTTTTGTCCTTCTCGAATACTTCAGTTCAAAGTTTTTTAATATTTGTGGGAGATTTTGTTAAAAAAGTTATGTTTTGGTTGACAAACTCTCTTCTCTTAATATTAATATAGATAAGTATGATGAGTGCACTTCTTAATGCATCAGACTACAATCTAGTTTGTAGGTTTGCAACCTTGGTTCTCATTCAACTTAACAGATATACATCAAGCAAAACAATTAATTTTGTACAGCTATATGAAGGAAAGAAGTTAGTACTACCTTATTCATTTCTGGTCCAATTCCTCTAAAGATGTGAATGCAGCTGTGACTTCTATGTGCATGTTCAAGTCTAGTTTGTAGGTCTGCAACCTTGTTTCTCATTCAACTCAAATGATATCGTAATAGTCTGAATTTTTTTTTTCAATTGTTCTTGTTTTATTGAAATTAGCAAGGTGTTGGTTTGTGCTCTACAAGTTGGTCAGAGCTGACCCTCCAGATTTTGAAGTTCGTACAGTAACAGGTAGGGTTCATGCGCAGCTGCGTGTGAGGGGGCATGATAGCTCGTCCGGTCATTTTTGGAGCTTCTAGTTGCTCCATTAACCTTAGTTTGTTGATACGAATGTGTAGATGTATTTAGTTTTGTCATTGCTCAATCTTGTGGGTGAATTAAGTTATTTCGATTTCGACTCGTACGATTTTTGATCCGAAAGGATCCGACCGTTGGATCATCCTTTTGGTTAGGAGATTTGATCCTAGAAGTGTTTCGGAGACCTTGTTTCAGGTGAAGTTTTGTCTCGATTGACATAGTCTTTGCTTTATAGTACATGTGTATCGAACTAAATGCTTTTGTACTTTATGTTGTATTGAGTTGTGACCTTGATGTAATTAGATGCTTGACGAAGTTGTTTTGAGCAGATTGTTGTGGATTGCGCTTATTTCGTTTTGTGTGTGAAGATGCAGCAAGATATAGAGGTGAGTAAATCTCACGTTGTTTGCGTGATGAATTAGTTATGTTTTGGTTTGTTAGAAATTATTGTTAGTAGTAAAATCATACTTATCAAAAATAAATATTTGGATTAATTTCAGTTTACCCCCCCCCCCGAGGTTTGGGGGTGTCATCGTTTCACCCCCTCTACTTTCAATTTTGAATTTTAACCCCCTAAACTTTTCAATTTCAATCAATCGTGTCCAATTTCTACTATTCCGTCCAAATTGGATGTTAAGTTTGACTTTTGAGGGCTAAAATGGTCATTTCAACATAAAAAAATTTTAAAAAATAAAAAAATTATTTTTTTCTGTTTGTTAGTTTTTTTTTTGGTTTATTCTTTTTTTAATTTTTTTTTGTTTCTTCTTTTTTATATATATTTTTTCTGTTTCTTTGTTTTTTTTTTTTTTTTTTCAACCTATACACCACAAGTTATAATAGGTTTATAAAAATAAAAAAATACTCTAGGTAGTTGAAAGTCGCTCGCTGTTCTACGATATTTGTGACATATCTCCGAAAAAGTGAAAAATTTAGGATATATCCCCAATAAAATGAAGAAATATCTGTAAAAAATAATTTTACACTTTAGCTGTAAATAAATATCTGTAAAAAATAATTTTACACTTTAGCTGTAAATAAATATCTGTAAAAAATGATTTTACACATATATTTCTTCACTTTATTGGGGATATACAGATATTTATAGATAAAGTGTAAAATCATTTTTTACAGATATTTCTTCACTTTATTAAGGATATATCATAAAATTCTTCAATTTATTGGAGATATATCATAAATATCGTAGACCAAAAATGATTTGACACATATATTTCTTCACTTTATTGGGGATATACAGATATTTATTTACAGATAAAGTGTAAAATTATTTTTTACAAATATTTCTTCACTTTATTGGGGATATATCCTAAAATTCTTCACTTTTTCAGAGATATATCACAAATATCGTAGACCAGCGAGCGGCTTTCAACCACGTAGAGTATTTTTTATTTTTATAAATCTATTATAACTTGTGGTGTATAGGTTGAAGACAAAAAAAAAAATAAAATGAAGAAACAGAAAAAAAAAAAAAACTAAAAAACATAATTTTTTTTTTATGTTGAAATGACCATTTTAACCCTCAAAAGTCAAACTTAACATCCAATTTAGACGAAATAGTAGAAATTGGACACGGCTGATTGAAATTGGAAAGTTTAGGGGGTAAAAATTCAAAGTTGAAAGTAGAGGGGTGAAATGATGACACCCCCAAACCTCAGGGGGGTAAACTGAAATTAATCCTAAATATTTGTTTTGAAATATATGAACTTGATCATCAACGGTTCATGGGTAAGTGAAAAAGAAGATTTCTTATCAAAAATAAATATTTGTTTTGAAATATATGAACTTGATCGTCAACAGTTCATGGGTAAGTGAAAAAGAAGATTTCTTATAAAATAGTTTTTGGATTGTCTAGTTGTGAACTATAGTTGGTATTAGTTGCATTCCTGAGAGGATAACTACGCGCACGCGCGTGTGTGTTTGTGTATTTACGTGAAGTATATATATCTTGTTGGGAATGTGATGAGCTGAAAATTGATATGTTTTGTGTGATTTGATTACTATTGTTTTTTGATGTGATTTTGAGGAAAATATTCAATTATTTTCTAGAAATGACAGTGTTGTTGACTTTATGTTTTGAAAATAATATGTACGATTTTTGTGAATATTGTGAGGGTGAAAAAAATATTTCAAAAATGATCTCTAGATTGTTTTGAGATTGGTGTCGAGTTGTGAAAACAATTTTTTTTTGAAGAGGTCATTTATATTGTTTTGAGATGGTTTTAAATTAACCAATTATTGTAAAGAGTTCCATTTTGTTATCATGTTCGATGTTTTAATTGAGAGAGTGTTGAGCCCGTTGAGGACTCTTTATTAATTAATGTTTGGGCGTATGATCATGGTTGTGTGATGATATTGATGATTGGTTTGTTGAATTACCTCATATAGTGTAGTAGTACCTATAAGGTGGCCAATGTGACAGTATCAATGTGGTGGCCTATGTGGCAGTAGCTGTGAGGTGGACTGCATGGTGACCAATGTAATGACATGTGTGGTAAATATAAGAAGTCTGGAAGGTATTCCTTTTTTTTATTGTCCATGAGGGACGTTGTTTTCAGATTGATTGTTGAGATAAAATTAATATGAAATGTCATTGCGGTGATTTAGGTTTTCTTTTAGGATAAACGAATGTATATTTTGGTTGCATGGTTGAAGTAACAAAGATTGTGATTATTGCTATAGTAATTGTGTGTGTGTGTGGTTTTTTTTTTTTTTTTTTGTAAAAGAAAGCTATTGATTTTGAGATTATTGATTATGCGGAGTTACATTGTGTAGATACCTCTCTAGCATGACTAATTTGCTATGTCACCAAGCATAAGTAACACCCTCTTGGGGGGCCCACAAGCCTGTTGTGTTTTTGGCTCATTGATACAATCTGAAAATTAGGGTTCAGAATTCAAATCCAAGTCTAGAAAGGAAAGAGGTTTGCGCGCAGCTTTTCTATAAGTTCTAGGAAAGTTAGTCTTTCAAGTTCTATTAGGATTTGTATTAAAAGCTTAGTCTATTAGGATTAGGAATCCTAATCCCATGTTGTATCAGCAGCCTCTATGCCCTATAAATAGGAGCTGCAGTCAGTTTTCTGGAATAAGGAGACAGAAAGTGCAGAAAACTGAGAGTCAAGGTGATAGAGAGATAAGAACTAGTCAGAGGGGTTTGAGGGATCTGCAATAAGTACTTGTAAACACCTAAATTCTTCATAGTGCTAGTGAATCTCTCTAGAGAGATCACAAAGTGGACGTAGGCTAAAGTTTTGGCTGAACCACTCTAAAATCTGCTGTGTTGTTTCTGTTTTCAGTTCATCTATTTTCTGATTTTGCTTAAGTAAAACACAAAGATCCTAAAGGAGGCTTACACAATAAGTGGTATCAGAGCTTAGGCTCAAGGTGTTTTGCGATGGTGAACGGCAAAGTCATTGTCGAAGCAGGAGATGTGAAACCGTCCATTAAGCCCTTTAATGGCAAGGACAACTTCACGCTTTGGCAAAGGAAGATGAAGAACGTTCTGGTTCAGCATAAGGTAGCACTAGCTCTTTTACTTCATTTGGCTATATACAATAAATTGCTAGTTTGGTGTATATCCATCATGCCCCGATTTTCAAGCACAAATCACAAATAAGTTAATCAACTCAAATATAATGGGCTTGATGATTCAGACATCGACCCTAAATATCAGGAATTTTTTTTCTTTTAAAACAAGCATACAGTGAGTTCTAAACTCACAATGTCAATATAGACTCATTCTTTAGAGTCATATATTATATTACACAAATTTTATGAACTAAGTTGCATTAACAATTTAATAAGTAAACGTTCCCTCAGAGGTTATTACATAACAGAATTCTAATAAAGCGAAGCAACAAAATTACCTTATGACACCTACAGCTGCAATCGCAAGACTTCTACTCCAGCCACAATACCCTGACCTACATGATTAATCTCTGCACCATTGAATAGTGCACCGGGTTGTAACAAATAAATCTGGTACGCTTTTCCAGCTTGTGTGAGTAAATCAAACAAACAATACAGAAACACATGCTTAGGTTGTAACATAAACAAGATGTATATATCACAACCATCAATAACTTCACATTTTTCAACATCATGCTTAAGTAAGTTAACTTGTTGTTGAGTAAAAATCCGCACACAGTGAGTGTAAATGTCACCCAACATAATTTCACTCGTATTCATTTAGTGAATAGAGTTTTAATTAGTTCGGGTTCGACCCATTCAAGAAAGAATGTGTCTCTTAATTATATTCCATTGTTATAGGAAAACACCCTTTGATTCCATTTATGAAGAAACCAATTGTGGGATGTGTGTTTGTTTGTTTTTGTGGCTGCACCTGGATATTTGAATAGGTTGCCTATGTACCCTTGGAGAGGGATCAAGCCACTCGTAGTTCAAGAATTCTAATGGGTGAATGACCCACTGGAAGGTATTGCTTTTTTGGAATAGGAATAGTGTTTGGACGAATTTGGTGTAAGTGAACCAGGGATTCGATTTGTTTGGAAAGGCTGTGACGTTTTCTGGTGTTTGGCGGAATTTGACTGATGAGGTCAGAGATTCGGATTGGATGAACCAGGGAGTCATGGATTTTGTTTGGACTTGCGGTTGCATCTAGTGGGTCGCTAGATTGCCTACATACCCTGTGAAGGGATCAAACCATTGTAGTTCTTGAGGAATTTGTATTTCTAGTGTTAGGAGAATTTGACTGGAGTCAGTGATTCAATTTAGAACTGGCTGAATTTGACTGGTAGAGTCAGCGATTCTATTTGAAATGTTGGTTGCATCTAGTGGGTTGCTAGATTGCCTACATACCCAGTAAAAAGATCAAACCATTGTAGTTCAAATATTGTATTTCTAGTGTTGGGAGAATTTTTGTGTCAACGGATGTACATATATTTATTTTTGAATCCGTCGGATATATTTCTTCTGCAGACACCTGAATTTAATTTGGGCATCCGATGTGTTGAATTTTGTACTGGGTCGTGTAATGGGCTTTTGTGTTGTTCGACAATCGAATTTAGCCGGGCCCCAACATCGAGATAAACTGTTTGAAAATGGGCTTCAGAATTCGAGGATGGGCAATTCAGCAAGCCCACCAATTTGGGCCAAATATGAGTCTTGTACAAGTGTGAAACTCTAAGCCCAATGAAGGAAGCCCAGTCCATAAATAAAGAGTAAAACTTGAGACTCAACAAGATTGAGAGTTTGGCGTGATCATCTGAGCTTGAGTTAGAGGTCGAGTCGGAGACGGACAGCAGCTATTGTAGTCCAAGGCGGAGAAAAAGCTGTACCGCTAAGGCTTGTTTAAATGGATTGGATCCGGTCCCGGATCTTGCACTCTGTCTCTTGCGTCTGCAATTAGATAGCAGCTTCAATCCTCATATTATCCTAGCTCCGATTTCAGACTTTAATAAACCTTACCCAGATCTGCTGCTGCGGGTTCAGAACTGGTACGGACCCATTTCGGTATTTCTTTTCTGATTGCCAATTGTCTGGGCATAGTTATAATTCAAAGCTGGAGCATCTTGTTTGATTGAGAGATGAGCACGTAGCTATTGTATTTCTTGGTCTGACTTGCATTTGAAATCAACAGCATTACTCAACCGTTTGACCTTGCTGCAATTAGTCATGCCACACTTTGTCTTCTAGTTTGCAAGATTGAATTAATTAATTGAACCATGCTTGTCACCGTTTGCTTTTTTTTTTTCTTTTGCAAGTTCCAGCCATGTTTCTTGTCTTCTTGTTAATCATGATTCTAGAAACAAGTTTCATTTTTAATATTTGTTGCTTCCCAGCTTGCATCAACAATTTCAAAGAAGTCATATAATTAAATTAGCTTTCCTTTGACCATGTATAGCAACAACTAAAATTTGACTTCATTTGATCGCACCACAGCGTCAAAATAGCTGCTCCACCACCGCCTCACCACCGCTTCACAAAGCATTCGCTAACTGTTTTTTTATTTGAACATCAATCTAGCCTTTTCACTTCAAAGATTTTATTCTCTGTATGCAGGCGTCGTTATGTCTCCACCGCCAAGCCCTGCTGTCAATTTTTACAGAGGTGAGTACTGCAGATAATTGGTAGCCTGCAGTTTTGCCTTTCTTTCATTTACCTTCTGTTCACAACCCTGCTTTCTTTCTGACCATCTTATTTTATCTCTTTTGGTTTGCAGGTTACAGAATCATTAAGGGTGAGGCTTTGTATTCTTCACTTGGCATGTTGGATTGGTAGCTTAGGATTTGTATTTCTTTTTGGAAGTGGTGGTGGCAAAGTTTTGATACGGTGGAAGAAGAAAAGCAAGGCAGCAAGGGAAGCTTTTTATGTGATGGGTTTTGTTGCGTTTGGAGGAAGAGAATGTACTGCATAGGTTGTGATATAGGAACTCGGCCGTTCATGAACGACCCTATGTTCCAATATTTAAAACCCCAACAGCCATGTTGCATTAAGACGTTGGCCGTTCATGAACGACCATGTTAGTCTTAATTCAAGAGAAGATCGCTCGGCCGTTCTTGAACGACCATGGTTGTCTCAAAAAGGTGTTGGTTGCTCATGAACAGGCCCTTTTTGCTTGAAGAAAACCTGTTAACTCCTTGCCGAAGCAAGCAAGAGCAACATGATGCAGTGTATACCTGAACTTCTCCCTTCAAGCTGTTTTGATTTCGCTCTCTATTTTGGCAGAGTCTTGGCCTCTTGTTTACTGAATATTTCTCTCTTCTCCCCTCCTTTCTCTTCACCGTTGCCACCTTTATATAAGGGTGGTTCGATAAGTGAAGCTGGATAGCTGATAACCACTTTGTATTTGAATTTGAATAACAAGCTTAACTCTATCACTTGTTATCTGTTGAATGGGTCAAAAACTTGGCCAAGTCTTGAATCAAGGCTACCAGAACATTATCTCTTATTGCTTGATGTCATTTGAACTTGTCGAAGCTAAAGGACTTTGAATAATTTTTGAATAGTACTTGCTTGCCGTTTTGAGTTTGGTCAAAGTTCTAACAAACTTATCCCATGTGTGAAACTGAATGTATTTCTTTTTGAATGTATTTCTCTCTTTTTTTTTTTTTCACAGCAGCTTGTAGGAATATCAATGTTGTAATGGGCTCCGCCTTTTTTCAATTAATTTTGAAAGACCATCACCATATAACTTCTAGACTCGTGATTTTTCTGGTTTCAACACTTGTGACTAAAATCTGCAAGCTACAAAGTCTTAACTCAGCATCTGATTACCAAAAACGTAACCCAAACATTTCTACCTCATGTAATGTTAAAGGCTAAATCAATTATCAACACCACTTAAATCTCAACTCATTTTTCAAAAACAAAACATTTGTTACCCTCTTGACATTTTAAAACATTTTAAAACACAACAACAATTTTCAACAGCACTCACAATCTAACCAAAGTACAAACAGTAATCCCTGCAAAGAAATTAGTTCAGGGGATCACCAAAATCACACAATCCAAAATCATAGTAATCCCTGCATATAGATTAGTTTAGGAGACTACATTAAAATCAATCAATTCAAAAAACAGTAATCCCTGCATATAATTTTGTTTAATAGATTATGATAAAATCTAATAACTCAAGATTCAAACAATGTGTTAATGTTGGTGAGCGAGGGGTCTAATTAACGTTTAGAGAAAGAGAGAGAGAGAGAGAGAGATACACAAGAAATATAGTGGTTCGTCTCCCACCATAGCGGGAGACTACGTCCACTTGAATATTGTACTATGTGTGTTTGGTCCTTGCAGCCCAAAGGGGATTACAAAGTGTGTAATGGGATGTTGAGTAAGTGGGAAGAAGTCTCCTTTTATAGGGGAGGGAGGGTTCTTCCTTTACATGCTTTCCAATGTGGGATGCTAAAACCACTATTCTAGTGTAGAAAGGCCTATTATGGAGGCATGTTGGCAAGGCCGGGAAGGTGGCTTCCCGGAGAGGTATTGGCCGCTTCCGATTACTATGGCGTAGCTTGGACATCGGGCTACGGGATGCATGTCTCAGTTGGGCCCCACCATGGCTGTGTAAGCCCCCTTTAGGATCTTTGTGTTTTACTTAAGCAAAATCAGAAAATAGATGAACTGAAAACAGAAACAACACAGCAGATTTTAGAGTGGTTCAGCCAAAACTTTAGCCTACGTCCACTTTGTGATCTCTCTTGAGAGATTCACTAGCACTATGAAGAATTTAGGTGTTTACAAGTACTTATTGCAGATCCCTCAAACCCCTTTGACTAGTTCTTATCTCTCTATCACCTTGACTCTCAGTTTTCTGCACTTTCTGTCTCCTTATTCCAGAAAACTGACTGCAGCTCCTATTTATAGGGCATAGAGGCTGCTGATACAACATGGGATTAGGATTCCTAATCCTAATAGACTAAGCTTTTAATACAAATCCTAATAGAACTTGAAAGACTAACTTTCCTAGAACTTATAGAAAAGCTGCGCGCAAACCTCTTTCCTTTCTAGACTTGGATTTGAATTCTGAACCCTAATTTTCAGATTGTATCAATGAGCCAAAAACACAACAATCTCTACCTTGGTGAGTTGATACCAAAACGATTGCTGCAACCTTCAGGATGTCTTGAACTTCTTGAAGTAATCCCGAACAAACCTTCAAGAACCTTCACCTTGGCAAGACTCTTCTTGCCTCAACACACCTCAAGTGAGGAGGTGCTCCACCACAACTCAGCATGTTGTGGCACTGAGCAAGTTCAAGCAATGCTTGAACTTCTCTACAGCAACGGGCTTGGTAAGACAATCTGCAGCATTGTCTTTTGTGTGAACCTTCTCCACAATAATATTTCCAGATTCTACCCAATCTCTGATCCTGTGATAGCGAACATCAATGTGTTTCGTTCTTGCATGAAACACTTGATTCTTTGCCAAATAAATGGCACTTTGACTGTCACACTTCACTACCACGCCTTCTTGGTGAATTCCAAATTCACTTGCTAGCCCATTCAACCAAATAGCTTCCTTTGAAGCTTCTGTTAATGCCATATATTCTGCCTCAGTAGTAGATAGAGTTGTGACTGCTTGAAGATTTGATTTCCAGCTCACAGGTCCTCCTCCACAAGTAAAAACATAACCTGTTGTGGACCTCCTTCTATCTAAGTCTCCTACATAATCTGCATCCACAAAACCAGCCACACATGCTGCTTCTTGTTTCCTCTCAAACATGATTCCAAGCTGCCTAGTCCCTTTTAAATACCTCAAAATCCACTTCACTGGTTCCCAATGGGGCTTACCCAGATTTGACATGTACTTAGAGACAACACTCAATGCTTGAGCTAAATCTGGTCTTGTGCAAATCATCGCATACATGAGACACCCTACTGCACTTGCATATGGAACATCCTTCATCACATCAATCTCTTTTTGACTTGATGGCCTTTGCTTTGCACTTAACTAATAATGTGCAACTAATGGGATAGAAACAACCTTAGCTCCATCCATGTTGAAGCGTTCAAGTACCCTCAGAATGTACTTTTCTTGTGACAGCCAAATTTTCCCAGCTTTTCTATCCCGCCTTATTTCAATTCCAAGGATCTTTTATGCAGCTCCTAGATCCTTCATGTCGAATTCAGCTCCCAATTTCTTCTTAAGCTCTTCAATTTTCGACATATCCTTGCATGCAATTAGCATGTCATCTACATACAAAAGTAGTAGAATAATCTCCCCATCTTCGAATACATGGTAGTAAACGCAGCAGTCATATAGACACCTTGTGTAGCCTATTTTCAGCTTGTATGTGTCGAAACGCTTGTACCACTGCCTTGGTGATTGCTTAAGTCCATATAGGGACTTCCTTAACCGACAAACCAGATCCTCTTTTCCTGTTTCAACAAAACCCTCCGGCTGCGACATATAAATGTCTTCTTCGAGGTCCCTATGAAGAAAAGCAGTTTTCACATCCATCTGCTCAATCTCCATATCATACTGAGCTGCTATAGACAACAATAACCGAATTGAAGTGTGTTTGACGGCCGGAGAGAAAATCTCGTCATAATCAACTCCCTCTTTCTACGAATACCCTTTTGCCACCAAGCGTGCTTTGTACTTTATGGCATCAGCATCATGTATTCCTTCTTTCTTCCTAAACACCCACTTGCAGCAAACAAGTTTTCTTTCTTTGGGTTTAGGAATCAACTCCCACATGGAATTCTTATGCAAAGATTCCATCTCTTCTGTCATAGCACCAATCCAACCTGCCTGTTCTTCACTTTCTATGGCATCTTGATAAGTAGTTGGATCTCCTTGACTTATACTCAGAGCATGACTCACATCTTCTTCCTGTTCGAACCCGAACCTTTGTATTTTTCTTGGATTCCTTTTAGGCTTGTCAAGTGCTATGCTTCTTTTAAATGACTCAGGTGCTTGTGGGATAGGGGAATTTCGACCCCTCTGTGGGGATTGCTCCACCTGAGCCCTAACTGGTGACTGTTGTTGCTGCTCTGTTTCTTCAATAGCTCCTTGATCATTCCCTACTTGCTCAATTTGCTCCACCTGAACTTGGGAATCTTCATCCGATGGGTTAGCTAATGAAATCTTGATTGCTTCTTCCTCAACAACAGCCATCTTCTCCTTCTTGCTATTAACCTCCTCATTCAATGGCATAGTCTTCTCATCAAAGATTACATCCCTGCTTATCACCTTTTTGTCGTTGACTATATCCCACAACTTATAACCTTTCACCCTTTTCTCAAAGCCGATGAACAAGCACTCATGGGACTTTGGTTTCAGTTTGGTTCTTTCATCGCTGGGAATATGTGCATAAGCACTGCAACCAAACACTCTCAAGTTGGAATAATCAACTGGCTTTCTAGACCATACCTCCTCTGCACACTTGAAGTTAATAGCCCTAGAAGGTGATCGATTAATCAAATAACATGCATGATTAACCGCTTCTGCCAAAAAAGTTTCAGGCAACCCCGCATGAAGTCTCATGCTTCTTTCTCTCTCCATGAGAGTTCTGTTCATCCTTTCGGCAACACCGTTTTGTTGAGGAGTCTTCTTAACAGTAAAGTGTCTTGGGATGCCTGCATCTTTGCACAACTGTAAGAACTGATTATCTCTATATTCACCTCCATTGTCACTTCTCAAACACTTGATTTTTCTGCTTGTTTGGTTTTCAACTTCAGCTTTCCACTCCTTGAACTTAGTGAAAACCTGGTCTTTAGTTTTCATAAAGTATACCCAAACCTTCCTTGAAAAATCATCTATGAAAGAGACAAAGTATCTGGTTCCACCCTTTGATTTTGTTGGTGTAGGCCCCCAAACATCTGTATGAATATAGTCCAATACTCCTTTGGATTTGTTCTCACTGCTGCCCACATTGAACGTCACCTTGGTCTGCTTTCCTAGTGTGCAATACTTGCAAAATTCAAGTTTGCAGCTCATTACACCTTCCAGCTGATCCCTTTTGTGTAATTCCTGCAACCCTCTCTGACTCATGTGCCCTAGTCGTTTATGCCAAAGTTCAGTCTTGTCTTCCTCTGTACAAACTGAAGCTCCACCAACCACGGTAGAACCCGTAAGTTTATACATGTTATCTGGTTGCATCACACTCCTCATGTAGACCATTTGTCCCTTTCCTACCTTGAGCTGTCCTTTTTCAGATTTATACCAAAATCCAGCCCTATCCAAAGTGCTCAATGAAATCAGATTTCTGCTCAATTTTGGGACATGTCGGACGTTTCCCAGCATTCTGACAATTCCATCATGCATCTTGATCTTTACTGTTCCGATTCCCATAATTCTACAAGGTGAATCATCTCCCATCAACACTTCCCCAGTGTTCCTCTCTTCATATGTGTCGTACCAATCTCTGTGTGCACACATATGAAATGTGCAGGCTGTATCCAAGGGAAAATTCTACAATGTGTTAACGTATGACATGCATACAATTGCCTTAAAAGTGGTAAAATGAGTCCTCAAAATAGTAATATTAATCCTCAAAGTGGTAACATGAGTCCTTAAAGTGGTAAATTTTCTTAGTTACCACATGAGTCCTCAAAATAGTAATATTAGTCCTCAAAGTGGTAACATGAGTCCTTAAAGTGGTAAATTTTCTTAGTTTACCGTATAAGTCCTCAAAATAGTAATATTAGTCCTCAAAGTGGTAACACGAGTCCTTAAAGTGGTAAAAATAGTTGATGTATGAGAAATGTTAACATACCATAATTTTACCCGTATCCAAGGTCCAATATTTAATAGCGCTGGAGCTGGTTGTTACTGCGAGAAGTTCTCCATCGTCACTATAATTTCCAGCAACGACATTGGCTGACTTGGAGCTCTCTCCTAACATCTGCACCTTTTTCTCCTTCCATTGTTTGCAATTCCTTTTCCAGTGGTCGAGTGAACCACATTCGAAGCAACCATTCTTCTTTTCTTTGCCTTTTCCCTTGGATTTTGACCTGCCTCTTTCTTCAAATCCACCACCTCTATTCCTGGACCTTCCTCTCTCCTTGCCTCTGACATGAAGTCCCCGTGCTTGAGAACTTTCTTCATCTTGGTCCATTTTGACATATGATTCCAAGTTCTCACACACTTTAGAAAGTGTGATAGTATCTTTGAATATCATGGTAGTTTTGAAGTGCTTGAATGAAGGTGGAAGCGAATGAAGTAACATGACAGCCGTGTCTTCGTCATCCATCTTTGCTCCAACCTTCTCCAAGTTTGATATGCAATTCTGAAAATTGCATATGTGATCATTAAGATCATCCCCTTCCTCCATCTTGAGTCTAAAGAGCTGCTCCTTCAAGAGTAGCTTGCTGCTGATAGTTTTACCCCTGTAGACGCTTTCAAGCTTCTCCCATGCTTCCTTTGCAGTCATATTCTCACCAATATGAAGCAAGACATTATCAGCAAGATGCAACTCAATTGAGCTCTTTGCTTTCTTATTCTTCTTTGTATAATCTGCTTCAGTCATTGTTGCAGGCTTATCTCCAATTGCCTCATCAACCTCTTCTTTCCAATCCAATTCTTCTAAGATTTCATAGTTATGTATGAAAGTGAAGCTGACCCTATAAATAGTTAGATGGAAAATGAATTTAATTCATTATTAGATTGTAGTTGTATCACTACTAGGATAAAGTTCATACACATCAGTCCACAACTGATGTTAAAAAAAAAAAATCCAATGTCTTAGTGGGCGATGTTAAAGATCTCCAAAACTTAGACATCGGTTCATAATTGATGTCTAGTTTGCAATGAGACATCGGTTTAACGTTCAGAATTGATGTAAAAATGTTAATGTGATCACCATTTTGGTGTGTTTATCTATTGTCAAACCTTCATATTTGGCATTAGATGCTTAATGAAATATAGGTCTAACAACACAATTATCCATTTTAACATCATTACTGATTTTAGAAACGATGTCTGATAATATTTTACACGTCGGTTCCCTTTAATTTTTGCTTGTGGTTCATGAGCTTTTTGTGTGTTTGCTACATAATATTCCACTAGACATTCAATCTACATTCTGTAGAATAGTTTGAATTGATATAATTACTCATTTTAACATCGGTTCCTGAAGAAGAACGATGTCCAATGCTATGTTGGACATCGGTTCCTTGGTCGATATCGATGTCCATAGTAATACTTGACATCGGTTTTTGTTTTCAAACTAATGTATTTTCTCTTTGTTGACATCAATTCTTGTTTAATAACTGATGTATTTTCTATTTCTTGACATCGATTTTTTGTTCTCAAATTGATGTACATTCTCTTTTCTGACATCGGTTTTTGTTTCGTAACTGATGTACGTGCTCTTTTCTGACATCAATTTTTGTTCTCAAACTGATGTACATTATCTTTTCTGACATCAGTTCTTGTTTAGTAACTGATGTATTTTCTCTTGCTTGACATCAGTTTTTGTTTTTAATCTGATCTAATATCTCTTTCCTGATATCAGTTTTGTCATTTTAAAGCAAGTATTTGGTACTAGAAAGCTGATCCACAAATAACATGAAATTCAAATGCAATCTAAATATTAGGGAATTGCATTAATTTCTATCCAACATGAAAGCTGTTAATAATTTGAAAAGTTTTGCAAAATAAACCCTAACCTACTTTAAGGCTAGTCCAGAAGATACCACTACTGTAATAACTGCATGCAGTTTTGTTCACAGTTGCTGGAATTACTACATCTATGACAGCCGCATCTATTTCTACAATTAGTGGTGGAACTGGTTTTGCATGCTAGTCTCGGTTGCTTTCAGCGATGATCAATCTAATCAATTGACTTCTCCAAATTCGATGAATTTGCCTCTTTATCACTTAACTGAGATCATTCACTAGTGCCCTGCAAAGTAGAACGCAGAAATTAAGTACTCATACTAACCATATATAGCAAAAGCTCATAATGTAATGCTCTGAAAAAGGACAATCAAGTGATTTAAGGACTACATTGAGTATATTCAAAAGCATAGATACTATAGTTGATATGATCATTATATTAACAAAAGATTGATTCTTATATCATTATCAAACAAAACTGGAACTTGAAAATAAACAACAAGCTTACTGTTAGATAGATATAAGAACGTTTGTTCAATCAAACTAGCTAGGAGTTTTAGACTGCTATAGAGATGCTAGATTTTTCTAGTTGTTTCTTCTAGCATGATGCACATAACCAAAATCAAGAATCTCAACATTTCCTGCAGCATTGAGATCAAATAGCTTGTTCAACCTAAGCCATGTTTAGCAGCTTATGGATTTCTATGAGGCATATTCCTTTCATTAATAATCTTGAATGAAGTTCTTTCTTACTACAGTTGATTATTGCCAAAAAAAAAACAAAAACAGGAATATTTATGTTCCACTACAAAAATATCAGGTTATAGTGACCAAATCCCCAATAACCAGAGATACAACATATTGCAATTAAGCTCTAATCAGAAATAAGAACTGAGAGATAGTTGAGCAGATACAACCACTGGAGAAGGTTAGGTTCCAGACAATATCTAAAGAAGCATCAGAAGCACAACTATGCAACACAGTATATATATTATCCTCAATCCAGCAACACTCCACAAAACAAGTCTATGAATAGAGAAAAGTACATTTCAAAACTACCAACAGCCAATTAAAAAGTTTGAATTCATTAGGCTCCATCACATGAACTCCAAGCTATTGCATCACACAAAACTCAATACATTGCTAGCGTAATCAAATATGGAAAATCCTCTCCGCTTCTAGTATTTGGTCAAATCAAGGTCCCAATTTCTTTTAACAGTTAGTAACAGCCTTCACTAATTTATCCACTGCTTAACAAAAGGAACAGCCTTTCAGACTTTGTAATCATGTACTACTTCATGACCATGATTTCAACCGAGGTGTGCATATGCCACAAAATTCAAATACGCCAAGCACAACTAGCCTGGTCCAATATATTCATCTTCGTTACTTGTATTTCAGCATGAACACCAATACAGCATTATGCAAGCATTTCAGAATAATCATAGCAAAAACAATTTTAGTACACACAACTCATCACTGAATTCACAATTTATCATTCTATTATCAAAAGGAACGAAGCAGGCTAGAGTAGAAAGAGAAACCTGCAAATATTCAAGGCCGCCATTTGATGGATTCCACTTGGAAACAGCTTCCCAATCTTTAATGCAGCCCTTGATACCTTTTCAACCATAGAGAGAGAAAATGAATTGAGAATAAGAGCTCTCCTCACCATGTTTTCCAGAATCAAAATCGCTTCTCTACAACATCGAATACAATCTAACAAAGCAAATCACAACTTAAAATTTGAATCTACAAGTAAAAAATAGGAGACCAAAACAGAAACCAAGTAAAAAGAGATTGAGAACAGACCCAAGACACGGACTTTGAAGAATCAGATCTCGAACCCAGAAAGTTTTCTGCTTTGCTGCTTGAGGAAGAGAGCAACCAAGGTTTGAGGCTGTTCATTTGAAGACCCAGAAAATCATGTTCATGAGAGATAGATCGATTGAAAACCTAAAAAGTAAAAACCCAGACAACTTCTTACTGAGTTACAGTCGAGGAGAGAGAGGGCCGTCGACGCCTCGACGGTCGAAGAGAGGGGCTGAGAGGGGGAGGCCCATAGAGAGAGAAAGGAGAGACAGCGACTGCAGCTCCGGCTTCGGCTTTTCTACTCTCAGCAATTGTGTCACGCCCCTGATTTTACACACATGAAAATCGATATATAATCCCATAATTACATATGCGTGAACGTTCAGCCATCAATACAAAATACCTAGAAACTTTTTCCCTTTTAACCCAAGTACATATTGATGCCCTGAACCCACAATGTCAATATTGACCCGCTCCATAGAGTCATATATTACAAAGCTTATGAATTAAATTGTCAACAACAAAATAAAACGTAAATGCTCCTCAGAGCTCACTACAAGCGGAAGTCTTAATAACGGTAAGGTCACAAAATTGGCTTCCTACCGTAAAGCTGCTAGCTCGCTGCCTCAACCTCGAATTTCCTAACCTGCAGGATTAACCCCTACACCGTTGGAATGGTGCACCGGGTTGCCACATAACAAACCCGGTAAGCTTTTTCAAGCCCGTATGAGTAACTCAAAACACACATGCACAACTCACGCCAAAAACGAGGAAAACCTTTCAACTCGTGAATAAAGAAAACATACCATGCTTCCAAAAACAATACTCTTTTCCCAAAGGAAACAACGAAAGTCACACCGTGACAAAATAATAGAAATCGTTAACCTAACAATTCAAATATGATAAATCGATCCAACCTGGATAAAACAATAATTAGGTCCAACCTGGACAAAACATCAACACAAATCAATCATACCTATCGTTAACCTAACAAATAGAATATGATAAATCGATCCAACCTGGATAAAACAATAATTAGGTCCAACCTGGACAAAACATCAACACAAATCAATCATACCTATCGTTAACCTAACAAATAGAATATGATAAATCTATCCAACCTGGATAAAACAATAATTAGGTCCAACCTGGACAAAATATGTACCCAGGAGTCTTAAGTAACCTACTTAGATCCATGAGGTAAGATGGCAGACAGACTAGAGCTCTAACTGAATCGTAACTTGTCACCCGGCCAAGGTTCAACCTTATGATATAATATTGCCATGAGGATGCAACCTGCAACCCCGGATCCTTAGGCCAACCTGACCCTCAGATCAAAACGTCAAATCAAATCAAAAGGAGAAATCACAACCTTTGACTCTCAAATCCTCAGACCATCGGTCGTCGGATCAAAACGTTAAATCAAATCAAAAGGAAAAATCACAACCTCTGACTCTCAAATCCTCAAACACTTTTCAAAACAATAGAAATATCATTTCCCACCATTTGTTTTCCGAAAAGCCACACCCCAAAACAATAAAACACATCATTCATGCATATTGTTTTCATAAATCCACCAATCCACCAAAACACATATATTTCACACAAATATATAATTACGTAGTCATCCGCTCAGAGATACCTACTATACTTTGTAGTTAAATCAAAACTCCCAAAATGATAAAGGAAATCCGTTCATTAATGAACCTTGAACCTTGTGAGAATACTCACCTCAAAATCCCGCTGTGTC
Organism: Rosa chinensis; assembly: GCF_002994745.2. Classification (NCBI taxonomy): domain Eukaryota; kingdom Viridiplantae; phylum Streptophyta; class Magnoliopsida; order Rosales; family Rosaceae; genus Rosa; species Rosa chinensis. The sequence continues at coordinate 40,632,734 of NC_037093.1, read as the reverse complement.
TTCTATACAAAACCGAACTAACACTGTCACCAACAACTCGTCCAATTCACCTTTTTGAAGCACCTATTCACCAATGATCTCAAATCAGTAACGATTCACATTTGATTTAAGTTCGAAACCCCTGTTTTGAACTAAAATGCCCAAAGTGGCGCCAATCGAGGCAAAACCACATCCAAGACCTCCCAAAGTCTCTGGAATACATCCACGATCGATGTGACCAAACCACAAGTCGATCGGATGCTCGAATCCTCATGGATAGAATAAATCGATCGGTATGAAACTGCAAAAATCATAACAATTCCATACGAACTCCAAATTTTGCATATTATATATCGAAACGCTCGTAACAACGAGTAGAACATATATAATACCAAAAACAGTTCCTTAAGTGGCCGGAACGCCGCCACAGGCTGTGGCGCACCGCCGCCGGCCAAAACTCAATATTTCCCAAGACTCCCAACATCAAAGTTCTTCATCTAAGCATGCTTGTGAACTTTTATAACTAGCTCGAAGTCAGAAAACAAGCATAAAGGGTCGAAAACTACCTCACAAGCCATGAACAGTAATCCAATCCGAGTTGAACAAAGTTTCACGTGAATCGATCCAAACAACCACCAAGGATCGATCAAAGAGGCTGCTCTGAGCTCCCCAAGCTCAACTTGAAGCCCCGCCGACGTCGGAACAATGATTTCCGACCGGGTCTGAAAACACCAATCTGCACCGCCTTCTACCGCCGCCACCACCGAGAATCGGCGCTAGAGGACACCACAGGGACGACCAGACGGATGAGGCGAACTGATCTGGAAAGTCTCGTCGCCGGAGATCGCAGGAAAAGTCGGGTCGGGTCGACCTGGTCTGGGTCGGGTCAGCGGGGTTACTTCGATTCTGAGGGTAGCAGCCGAGAGAGAAGAGAGAGAGGGAAGATGGTTTTCGGAAAAGGAAAAAAATGAAAATAGTAAGTTTCCAACTTGGGAAACTTCTATTTATACCAAAATTGAAATTCCTTCCGATGGCCATAACTTTCTCATACGAACTCCGATTGACGCGAACCATATGTCCATGAACTCGTATCGACGCGCTCTACAACTTTCATGAAGGAAGTCTTCGGAGAATCCCAATGTATAAAAAGTCAATCTTGAGCCCCCCCTAAAGTCATACTTACCGAATAGAAATTCATCCGAAACACTTCCGTTCCATCCACGAGCCACGAAACCGTCCAATAACCATAAAATTAATTCCGGAAAATCTTCAGAAAATAATTACGAATTTCTAGGGTATCACAAATTGGCAGATTCAGTGGATTTCAGAAGAGAGATGAGAGAAGGAGGAGGAGAGCAATCGGAGGCGGAGAAGGAGGAAGAGGAGGCCGGTTGCTGGACGGCCTGGTGTCGCGGTGTCGTGGTCTGGGAATGAAAATTGGTGGAGTGTGGGAAAACCTAGTCAATCTCGTGGGAAATCTGACAAGTGTTGGGAGGGAGTGAAAATTTGGCTCCCCACTTACATAATTTTAGACTTAGTACTTCCCGCGTTTCTTTTTTAATTTTGGTTGAAAAGTATAGACATCAGTCAAATATAAGAAACGATGTTAATTATATGAATAGAAATCAGATTTTTAAGAACCGATGTTATAAAAACAAGGATTAATTTCAGTTTACCCCCTTAAGGTTTGGGGGTGTCATTGTTTCACCCCCTCTACTTTCAATTTTGAATTTTTACCCCCCAAACTTTTTAATTTCAATCAGTCGCGTCCAATTTGTCCTATTCCGTCCAAATTGGAAGTTAAGTTTGACTTTTGAGGGCTAAAATGGTCATTTCAACATAAAAAATTTAAAAAAATTAATATTTTTTTTCTGTTTTTTAGTTTTTTTTTTTTTTTTCGGTTTCTTCTTCTTCTTTTTTTTTTTTTTTTGTTTCTTCTTTTTTATATATTTTTTTATGTTTCTTCGTTTTTTTTATTTTGTCTTCAACCTATACACCACAAATTATAATAGGTTTATAAAAACAAAAAAATACTCTAGGTAATTGAAAGCCGCTCGCTGGTCTACGATATTTGTGACATAAAATTTAGGATATATCCCCAATAAAATGAAGAAATATCTGTAAAAAATAATTTTACACTTTATCTGTAAATAAATATCTATAAAAAATGATTTTACACAGATATTTCTTCACTTTATTGGGGATATACAGATAAAGTGTAAAATCATTTTTTACAGATATTTCTTCATTTTATTGGGGATATATCATAAAATTCTTCAATTTATTGGAGATATATCGCAAATATCTTAGACCAAAAATGATTTTACACATATATTTCTTCACTTTATTTGGGATATACAGATATTTTTTTACAAATATTTCTTCACTTTATTGGGGATATATCCTAAAATTCTTCACTTTTTCAGAGATATATCACAAATATCGTAGACCAGCGAGCGGTTTTCAACCACGTAGAGTATTTTTTTGTTTTGATAAACCTATTATAACTTGTGGTGTATAGGTTGAAGACAAAATAAAATTTTTAAAAAAAATGAAGAAACAGAAAAGAAAAAAAAAAAAAAAACTAAAAACAGAAATTTTTATTTTTTATTTTTTATGTTGAAATGACCATTTTAACCCTCAAAAGTCAAACTTAACATCCAATTTGGACGGAAGAGTAGAAATTGGACACGGCTGATTGAAATTGGAAAGTTTAGGGGGTAAAAATTCAAAATTGAAAGTAGAGGGGGTGAAATGATGATACCCCCAAACCTCAGGGGGGGAAACTGAAATTAATCCTAAAAACAATTTACATCAGCTGAAATCTTAACTGATTTAAAAGACATGATGTCTATTAACATTATTCTAGTAGTGTATTATTAACATCAAAATAAGTATGGTGAGTCCACTTCTTAATGCATCAGACTAGATTCTAGTTTATAGATTTGCAACCTTGTTTCTCATTCCAACTTAAAAGATATATACCAAACAAAACGATTAATTTTATACAGCTACATGAAGGAAAGAAGTTAATACTTCCTTATTCCTATATGGTCCAACTCCTCGAAAGATATGATTGCATATGTGACTTCTATGTGTGTATTCAAGCCTAGTTTGTTGGTTAGCAACTTGTTTCTTGTTCAACTCTAAAATATACACCAAACTAGCAACTCATTTTGTATAGCCGAATGAAGTAAAAGAGTTGGTGTACTACCTTATTCTTTCTAATCCAATACTTCTAAGATTTGATAGTTATGTATGAAAGTGAACTTGACCCTATATATAGTTAGATGGATTTTTTTTTAATCATTATTAGATTATAGTTATATTAATTTCCGACTAGACGCCAAACACACCCTATGAGTGTGGATAACTATGTGGGCAGTTATTTCACAAAAATATTTCAATTCAAAGGTTTTTTAATATTTGAGGGATATTTTGGTAAAAAAATTCAATTTTAGTTGACAATTCTCTTCTCACAATAATAATATAGATAAGTATGATAGGTCCACTTCTTAATGCATCATACAATAGTATGGTTTGTAGGTTTGCAGCTTTATTGCTCATATACCAAACAAAAAATTATTTTTGTACAACCAATTGAAGGAAAAAGTTAGTACCAGACCAAGCCGCTAAAGTAGCTAAAATTTTGATAAATCCTGTCCGTAAAATGGGTCCTATAGACATTCCATCTATTCCCCATATCCAATAAAAATTTAAAAAAAAATTATCGATTTATAATTCTCTGTTAGTTGCATTAGCAAATCATCCCACTTAATTCCTTTCCAGTCTAATTTCTTTAAAGATATAAATTCAGCTATAATTTTTTTTTTCTTAGAAGTGAGTTAAAGACTAACTCATTGTCCTTACCGAATTTATTAGATGATAAAACCATACAAAAACTACTTGCCATGAAACCATATGTCTGTGCGTGTGTATATATAGACACACACATGTATCTCTTGGCATAAAAAGGGTATTTTGTATTCTATATATAGTTAGCACTTGGCACAATAATAAACATGGAGGTGACTATAATTTCCAGAGATAGCATCACACCAGCTGTTACTTCCTCTTTAGTTCATCGCCATAAGAAACCTTACCAACTTTCCATCTTTGATCAGCTCTTTCCCAAAACTTACATTCCACTGGTTTTGTTCTACCCCATTACTGACCCAAATATCAATGTTTCCCAAACCCTAGCCCACCTAAAAAACTCCCTATCATATACACTCGTTGTGTACTACCCATTTTCCGGACGGATAAAAAACAACCTTTATATTGATGATTTTGATGCGGGTGTCCCCTTCCTTGAAGCCCGAATCAATTGTCGCATGTCTGAGTTTCTTAAGCTCCATGAAATTGAGCTACTCAATCAGTTCATTCCATTCCATCCATTTTGTCAGGAAGCCAAATCTCAAGATGATCTGCTACCCTTATTAGCAATTCAAGTCAGTGTTTTTTCATGTGGTGGAATAGCAATTGGGATCTCCGCATCTCACAAGATCTTTGATGGGGCCACCGGAAACAATTTCCTCAAATCTTGGGCTGCTGTTTTTCGTGGGGATCATGATAAAACTCTGCTACACACTAATCTCTACCAAGCTTCCTTAAGTTTTCCAGCAAAAGATGACATACCAGAAAAATATCTGGCTTTCATGGATAACATCGTTTTCAGTGGAAAACATTATTTGATAAGGAGATTTGTGTTTAATGCTAAAGCCATAGACAATCTACGAGATAAAGCAAAGAGCGAGGTCGTGCCCAATCCAACACGTATAGAGACGCTAACTTGTTTTCTTTGGAAACACGCTACAGCTGCTTCTAGATATGGTATGAAATTTCACAATGCATGCATATATATATATATATATATATTTATATTTATATAATATACAGGGTACTTCTAGTGTTGACCCTTAAAATGGATCAATTATTAGACCAACTTTTCAATCACATATCAGCATCATCACAGTTTAGTTTTTAGCTTTATATGAGCATAGCACTTATGCAAATTTTCAGTCAAATTGATAACCGCCAAGGCATTCATAACTGTGATTTAAAATTTTAAGCATGAACGGTTCACGTTGGACAGATTTGGTTCGTCCACTGACTTAATTTAGTTCGATAGCTTAAGGGTCATTAATTTGGCTGAAAAATTGCATAAGTGATCTATTCATGGAGTCCTAAAAACTGAATAGTCGAGATGCCCATATGTGATCAAAAAGTGGGTCCCAAAAAGGATCCCTCAATCCGTCCAAAGAAAGGGATCCCATAGTGGAAGGCCCTTCATATACATCCTATATTTTTCTTTTTTCTTTTTTCGCTTACTAATGACTATTATTATTAGACATGGAATTTTAATTTCCATTGTTAAACATATTATGTATATTTTAGATTAGGTAGACACGTAATACCTTGCTTGTTTTACATCATTTTTAGGTAGTACTTCACGAAGAGCATCCATAATAGCGCATGTAGTGGATATAAGGTCGCAATTGAAGCTCTCGATGTTAGATAACGCCATTGGAAATATTTTTTGGTGGGCAATAGCGGCTAACATCCCTACAAATAAGGGAGAAACTGGTGATGATGATCAGTTGTGTGATCTGATGAAGCTTTTACATGAATCTATCAAAGGATTGGACAATGACTATTTGAAGACTTTCCAAGGAGAAGAGGGATTTGGAGCCATTTCTAAGTTCATCGATCGCCATTTAGAGGTTGTGTATTCTTTGAAACCGGAAACATATATATTCACCAGCTGGACTAAGATTTTCAAGGAAGTTGATTTTGGATGGGGGAGACCGTTTTGGATTGGGGTCATGGGGAAAGTTGGACCAACTGCGGGCAATGCCATAATGTTTGTTGAAACACAACAGGGTAAGGGCATAGAAGCATGGGTGACCTTGGAGGAAAAGCAAATGGCTGTAATGGAAAAAGATCCTCAATTTTTAGCATTTACTTCTCAAAACCCACGCATTTCAAGTATGTGATGTGTCAAACCATGGAGAAGGAATAAGAAAAGCCGAAAATGTTACTTTGGCTATCATCATCTACAAGTGTTTTTTTTTTTTTTGCAACAAACCTTCAATATGACAATAATTCAAGACAACTGATCTTTGTTATGTATCATATCCAATATAATGCATTGTGTGTATCAAGCCATGGCAAGGAATAAGAAAAGCTCGAAAATGATACTTTGGATATCTACAACTACAAGCTTTTTTTACATGATCTTGTATTATATTTGTAGGGACATGGATTTTCACCATGTGTAAACACTCCAAGGCCCAGACAGCATACCTGGCGGAGGTGTGAGTCCCAAAAATGTTCAAGAAGCTAAAGTGTAATTGTTTGAGATTTAATTTGTAATCTCGGTAATTGCTAAGGATACTCGAGAAAATTTTCTAAATTTTGAAGGGAGTAAAATATCAATTTATTTTTTTAAAAATAAAGTACATAACACGACGAGTTCGTGAAAATTTTCATGAAATTTTTCAGATAGCCTAACTAATTATTCTGATTTTTCAAGGTTTCAAGATTATAGAAATTATCTAATGAAAAAGAAATAGAGCGATGCGATTTCAGCCATTGATTTAATGTATATAAAGAACAGATTTGATCGAACGAATCATAAAGCTCCAGAATTTTAGAGAGCTTGAGACCCTTTTAGAGAGTCGACGACCCGCGACTTGGAACCAACCGGATTTCCTCCTTCGAGCCACCTCCTGCTAGCGCACTGGTGCCGATCGATTTGTCTTGCCATCACCGTTGCGCCACCAGTCATGGCTTGGCCATTAGTACAACATGGAGAGAGAATCAGAGTTTCGGTAGCTACGGCGGTTTCTCTGCAATTTCGGCAGCTCTAGCGACAGTTTAATTGTGATGCATGAGGGTATGAAACTTCTTCTACTCTTCGAGCTCTACACGTTGGCATACATGGTTTTTTTTATTTCCATTAAGTTTGGAAGAGTTGCCATTTTAGGTGATTTCAGGCTCTGTCAAATTCAGTGTGTACAGTGGTAGTTTGGCCTTTCTTGGTTCCTTTTTTATCTTAATGCGTTGTCTATGAATAATATTGATTCTTGGTTACGTTTAATTCTAGAAGTTGTTAAGTGGAATGTAATTGAATTAGGTAGAGGGCAAGGAGTTTAGTATAAATTCAGAAGATTTGGTTAAATCTGGAGTTGAAGCTGAAAATTAAAGACAATGTTACTGGGGTATCTTAGTCACGTGAAAATTGGTATGATCTTATTAGTGTCATCCATTTAAAATATTGGAATTACAATGATTTGTTGTCAAACTTACGGACTCCAGTTACCTGAAAAATGAAAGGTGGTAGTGTTGGCCTAGAAAAAGCGAATGGAAATCAAAGTTGCAATATTTCAGGTAAGGGATTCTGGACTCGCCTCAGTTAGTAATTTTAATGCATATATTTTATAAAAATTATTTATGCATGAAAAATGTGTTTTCAATTTTTCTATGAGTTATTGTTTGATGGCTTGAGAGAGAGAGGAGCATAGCGACTTCCTTGGGTTTCGATCCCCTCAACCTCCGAAGGGGCTATAGGGATGAATTAGTGTATGACATTCTTTCAGGTGTGGCACGACTTCTAGGTGAAATGATGTAAGTGGACACTCTTGCTACACATTGCTGGTGTGAACGATATTAATCGTGATAAGATTGTAGTTGGCATAGTGACCTGTGCTATGCTAAAAATAGCACACAATTTAAAACCCTTTTTGTTGTCAAGTTGTAGCAGTGAAAGTAAGGGGTTGTTCTATGCCAAGGATCAAGGGTTCATGTTCAATTTACGTAACCTACAAAACAAAGAAAACTAGAATATTAACTATACTACTAAACAAATTGAAAAACACAAATTGGGGGGGGGGGAATTGTTGATTAATTCTGTGGAAAATAAAGTAAGAACAAAAGATGAATCTCAATAAAGTTTGTGAATATGATGATGAGCAGTTAGGAGTTTGTTATCCACCACTAAATACAATCCAAGTTCTAATTTTTCTTCCTATGTTTATTACTAAGTCGTGAGAAAGAGATTGACCAAGTTACAAAGCTTGAAGCAAGCTAAGTACCTTATATTACTTCCCTATAATGTTCTAACAAGAACAAGCGCCGTTATTAGAACCTTTTGAAAACATGCAACATAGAGATCCAAGCTGCTCCTACATTTAGCAAGTTCTAAAGCATTAAGCACATATGGAAGGATGTCAATCTAAGTGTACAAACTAGTACAACAAGCGTGTTTAGTTGCATTCCTCATCTTTGGTACACACCTTGGTGAGAAGCTTTACTACTTCGGTTAAAATCACAAAACTATTATGTGAATTGCTATTTAACCTAGCACCAATTACATGCATATCCTATATGTTTGCAACCACATAAAACATACATATAAAATATTCATCTAATCCAGAACCAACGAACAAACTCATTGACAAAGTAACTAAAACATAGAAATTTATTATGAAACTTGAACCATAGTCTAGGGCTTCAAACTAGCCCCTCACACAAAAGTATTTAGCTACTCATTGTTCTGAGATAAACACACAGCAACATATTGAAAACAAGAAGACAAAGTCGCAGAAAAGGGAGTGAAGAAGCACAGTGGATGTTGCTTGAAGATGGATGGTCATGGTGATGGCAAATGGCGACTTTGGCGGCTTCTTTTCCTTATGCTTGTATGGAGCTTCGAAAATCAGAGATCTAGGGGTGTTTTGAGGCGTGAAATCTATATGATATGTGTTTGGCTCCAAAACCAGTCTGGTTGCAAACAGTCTCTTTTGAGCGTGTGCGCAGGCGTGCCAGCACCGTGGGGTGCAGTAGTCAGAGAATCCCTTGAATTGACTTCTTCTCGAGCGTTGTGAATGAGGAGAGCACCAACCTCGTCACAAGGTTCTTTTCTATGCCTTTCAGAAAAGGACTTCTTGCCTTACTAGTAAGGACTTTGGTTGTGATCTCTTGAGTTCACTGAATCGATACTTAGTGTTGTAGACTAAGCAGAGCAATCACTGGGGAGTTAGGAGAAAGCACATGATTTTCTAAAGCGTGACTTTAGCTTCACTGGGTTGCGAGGGCGTTACCCTTGCTTAGCTGGTTCGTAACTAGGTTGCAGATAGGTTTGCTCTGAAGAGGCTTTGATAATCGTTGAGATTGATTGATTGAAGAGTTGTCTGTTTTCGTCCTTGAAACCTGGTATTTATACTCTATGGTTTTGACTGTTCCTTGCCGTAGAAGGATTATTGATCGAAACTTCCTATTCAATCTCCACTACCTAATTCCAATAAGGGCTCGTTTTCCTTATGAATCTTGGAATGGGTGAAGCTGTGACCCAAACCCAAGTAGGCCTATTTTTTTTGCCGCAGGTATTTGCCCGCTATGCTAAATCCTCTAAAGGGATCTTGTCAAAAATACTTTTGGGCTCAAACATTGCCCCCCAGGCCCCGAGATCAGGCCCGCGAAAACGTAACTGATTGAAGGGGACTTAGACGACACGCCTGATTAGCAAAATGAGGTCATAAATGAAGGTCACTGTTGCCGCACAAGGTTCACTTTATAGTCATGGTCAAACTGAGGTATGGGATATACTTGAGCACTTGGGTCGACAATCGAGGCAATGGGATGATCATGACTCTAGGAGGGAAAGAGTGAGGAAAGATCCATATTATGATACCAAGAGCACTCATGAGATAAGGGTTGCCCAAGAGAGCTCTAGTGCCGATTATAGGAGCTTGAGAGAAAGCTTGATTTACTTCTTCAAGCTCAAGAGCGTGGTTCATCTACACATCATGTCAAGGCCGCTTCTATGTCTTCATCTCTATGTCTTCTATGTGATTCACCTATACATGCTACTAGTGAATGTCATCTTGCCCCTAATTATCCGGATTTTGTTCAAGAGCAAGTAAAGGCTGTGAATTCTTGTGGTGGGCACCCTAAAAATGATCCTTACTCACCTACATACAATCTGGGTTGGAGGAATCACCCTAATTTTTCTTGGAGAGACCAAGAAGGTTCATCTAGTGGGTTTCAAGGTGGAAAGCAAAGCTTTAGAGGTGGCCAAGGTCAAGATTCATCAAATTTCGCTCATTATGGCAATGCACACCAAGGCAACACTCAATTTTCACAATATGGTCAACATGAACAGCAAGCATACGGGCCCAATTCTCAATGCCAATCCCCCTCAAGTCAAGGACTTCATGCTCAAAATGCTCCTTTCGGGTTTACTCAAGGTGGTGGCTATGGTCCCAACAAGTTTCAAGGTGTTCCCATTGCCTCACAACTGGAGGAGAAGAAGAGAGCAAGTGATGATGCTCTTTATTCAATGTCTCAATTGATTACTATACTATCCCAAGGTCAAGCCACCATGCAAAAACAAATGGAACTATTAGAAGTGCAAATGAGTCAAATGGCAAAGGAGCTTAGCACATGTCAACAAGAAGCCCTACCTTCACAACCGGAGCCAAATCCAAGAGGAAAGCTCCATGAATGCAATGCCATCACCACCCTACGTTCGGGAAAGGTATATGATAATCATGTTTACATGCCTACATCTTCTAGTCTCCATACAAATCCTTTATTTGATGATGATGTCGGTTTGCATTCATATGGGACCAAGAGGGAAGAAAATGTACCTCTTGGCCATGTTGTTGATGACCAATTGCATATACGTCATGATTCTATTTATCTCAAGGAAGATGGGACCGGAAGGGAAGAAAATGTACCTTCCGGAGGAGCTAATCTTGGCAAAGGTTTTGGTTTCTTGTCCTTTGCGAATGATGCGAGAAAATATGGTTTGATTGATAGTGGCAAGGAAAGAGCTTTATTAAGAAAGAACACTTATAGGGATGAGGATGCTTTGACCCCTAAATTAGATGGTGAGGCCATGAAGGCTAGGAACCCATCTAAGGCCAATATATGCCACTTCTAGGAAGGTTCTTGATGATATTAGACCCACATCCTATGAGTTTGAGTCATCTACTTCGACCGAAAAAGAAAGGAGCAATAAGGAGAAAGACCTATATGTGCACGGTAGCTCTAGGGATAGGAGTAGTCCGTTCTACTCATCACTAGGCGAGGTCTTGAGGTCTAAGAACCCTAGTGGGACCGTGACTACCCTTAGGGCCACCACCGGGAGTCTCACCTTTGATCCACCTCTTGACTTGAGCATACCGGAACCTCAACTTCCCTACCCTAATGTGCCAAGAAAGGAAAATGTGAAAAATAGTGGGAAGAAGAAGAAAGTTTGCTTGATGTCCGAAGTGCATGATATTTTGAAGAAGGTCAATGTCAATATACCTTTGATTGAGCTCCTTCGATAAATGCAGGATTATGCAAAATTTCTAAAGGACTTGTGCACCCATAAGAGGAGGATAAAAATGATGAGCGGTTCGAGATTTGTGAGGAGGGTAGTGCTATCTTGCAAAGACGGATTCCCCCAAAACTCAAAGATCCGGAGAGCTTCAATATCTCTTGCACTATTGGTGAGAAAGTCTTTGATAGAACTTTGATGGACCTTGGTTCAAGTGTTAACATTATTTTTTTGAGACTTTCCAGAAACTTGACCTTGGAGCTATTAAAGCTACTCATATATTCTTGCAACTTACGGATTGGAGCATTAAGAGAGCCATGGGTGTTGTTGAAGATGTGTTAATCAAGGTTGATAAGTTCTACTTGCCGGCGGATTTGGTGGTATTAGATATGGATGATGGACCTCATAGTGACAAAGACATACCTATCATTCTTGGTAGACCCTTTACGGCCGGCAACCGCGGGAATAAAAATTAATGTTCAAAAGGGCACCATCAAAATGAAGGTATTGGGAGAAAATGTGTTACTCAAGAGTCTTGAACCCACATATCCTCTGGAAATAGTGAAGAGTGTGCTCTCTATTAATTTAGTGAAGGGTAATGAAGCCAAGCGTGAGCGGATCGTTGGACCCTTAAATCCTTCCAAGCCTACAATCCGTGCACAAAATCATTTTTCACCTATTTGGGGCTATGACCATGAGCCACCATTGAAGCATGATGATATCATTCCTACTCCTATTTTGAAGCCTACTATTGAGCTTGAAAAGCAAACAACCCCTACTCTAGAGACTTATGAGCAACATAAGAAGAAAAGTCCACTATTGAGTAAGGCACAAAAGGAGTCCATCAAGAAATTAAGGGAGACTTGTGGAGTTGTGAAGAAGAAGGAAATGCCAAAGAGGTATGATTGGCCTCCACCTTCAAGCTACAAGCTTACTTCTTCAATTGCTAGATGTTTCGGAAATGATAGTGATGCTAGCACAATTGTTGTGGGTGGTAAGAAGAAATCCTTTGAGCCACCTTGAGGAAGAAAAGTGAAGAAGATCGGCTTGGGGTCTTTAAAAACAAGCGCTTCTAGGGAGGCAACCCTAGGTGGTTTTGAAATTTACTTGTTCATTTTGCATCAATAAGGCTATTTAGCCATCTTTTTGGGAGGATGGGAGGTGTTTGGCGTTGGAAGTGGAAAGCAAGAATGTCGTGGTGTGCAGTTTTTGTCCAGAAAATTCAGTTGATTTTGGGTAGCTAGCGTTTCCAATCTGTATAACATTTTTATCCGAAACTTTATGGAGATATTTCTCTGTGTGTCTACTATTTACTTTCAAAATTTCAGCCTTTTTTGAGTCCTTGGAACTCCAGTTATTCAATGGTCAATGCATAGAGGTCAAAACAGAGACAGTTACTGTAGAGTGACTTTGAGAAGCTACACCCTCTATATGTTACGTTATTTGGAGCTCAAATTTTTCAGAGATGTATCTTGATGTCCTCTATATGATGGTACAACGGTTTTTCATTTAAGCCTCTCTAGCTTCAGATATGGTGTTCCAAGCAACAGGGGCCAGAAACAGGGCACAACAGAAACTGCAGAACATAACAGTGAGTTTAGAGGCCAACGAGTTTTGACTCAGAATTTATATTTCAGTGAAATTTTACCATCAGATATCCTTGTGAGTCTACTTTCATATACCATTTGTGTCATCCTCTTTCCACCTCTGGAGCTTCAGATATTGCAGTTTTGGTGACTGAGGGTCAGCAGAAAACTTCATGACAGATTGGCAAGTTTGACCAGCTTTAATTTTCATCTTGGAGATAGGTGGATCCCTTTTTATGGATAGAAATATCTCTGAGTCTATTTTCTATTCCAAGTAGTTTCACATACTTATCTATTTCTGAGTATGAGATATGGGCATTTGAAGACAAAAATGTCATGGCTGGAAGTTTTCTGCACTCACTAGTTTTGTTCATGTGGGTTGGTTAAACTTATTTTTTGCACTTCATTTCATCTTTGGAGGGTAATGTATGGGCAGTCTTGGAGTGTGTTGGAGGTGGCCAAGCCTATGATTTTAATGGAGGATCTTTGTCCTTATTCTTTGATGGGCTATTTGTGACGCATTGCTCTTTGGACATTATATCTTTCGCGATGGAGTTGATCTTTACATGAGCACCTAGAGCTATTATGGAGCATACGTTAAGGAAGTCAAGGCCTTGTGCCTTGAGGTTGGTGTCTTATATTCTTCTTCTCCGAAGGTCATGATCGAGCAATGGAGGGTCGACAAAGGGGGTTTCCATATCTTTTCTCCGCATTTAGATTTCCATTTTCATAGTTAAATTTTGTGTCTTCGCCCGGACTTCACTCTCATGCGCCTAAATCCAACATGGATTTAGCTTTTAAGCTCACTTTACAACATTGAGGACAATGTTGGTTTTAAGTATAGGGGTGAGGGCTCGGGCGCCTATGAAAAAAAAATTATTTTTTTTAGATTAGCTTTTTGTAATTAGAATTTAGTGGTTAATGCCTTTTCCAACCCCAATGACAAGACATGGACTTAGCTTGTTGTGATTGTGGATAGATTGAGCATGATATAGGACTTTGAATTTGTTTTGTAATTGAGTGCGTATGTGATCTATGCTTGACTATATGTGTGCACATAGCCTATGGTTAGGTTGGTTCATCATAATTAGAGAAGCATATAGATGATTTGATTGACTTGCATGCCCTTATTTGTGAGCTTTTGTGCCTATATCTTTAGTGTATGCATTGTTCATTCACTTTTTCTTTCACGTATGTATAATTTCATGACATTGTGTATCTAGAACTTGCTTGAGACCTCTCGAGGCTATATATTAGCTTACGATGGGATAGAAAGGATTGAGGCATTAGGCATAATACCACCATGGCCAAAGAAGTATGTGCCCAAAGATATTTACCACTAGATTGCCACTTTGAGCCTATTTATATATTTAGCATTTTTGTTCATTTGCACCACAAATTCCTGCCTAGTCTAAACACTTTTATCCTACCCTTCCGTGGTAGTTGGTGAAGCGATTCGAGAGAATGACTTTATGTTTGAGTGCTCCAAAAGAAAGATAAGTCAAAAGTGTGAGGTTACAAAAGAATAAGTGTGGGGGTGAGTGATTTGTATAGAAAAGAAAGTTCTCAAAAAAAAAAAAAAAAAAAAGATGAAGTTGTGAAAATAAAAAGAAAGTTCAAGGAAAAGAAAAGTAGAAAAGGAAAAAAAAAAGTTCAAAAAAAGTAAAAAGGAAAGTATTACGTAGTTTAGTTAGTGGGTTGTATATTGGGATTAGAGTGAGTGACTTAGCATTCGAAAGCAAAAGTCTTAAATCTCTACAAGAGAGAGTTGCTTCACCGATTTCCATGGACTTTGTCTTTCCCTATCCTTCATTTCTAATAGCCACTCGCCCTTAGCCCCATTACAACCAAATAAAAGACTTCTCAATCTTGAAAGTTGTGAGTTACCTAGCAGAGATGAGATCGAAAAGCAAGCATATGACAGCGCATATTGTGAAATTGCTTTTGAGTGAAACATATATAACCCCTAAACACTTGAGCGGTAATATTTAGTGAACCTATGTGAGTTTAGTGGGTTATGTCGGGTCTTCTATATGCCTATTTGATTATGGTGGATTGATTTGATACATGGATATCACATGCATATACTTGAGCATTTCTCATATGTGCATTTTAATTGTCTTACAAATTCAAAAATCTTATGTTGTGCTCACATCTACTTCATGATCATGTACATAATTAGTTCTCCGATGGTTATGGTTGGAAAGGCTAATACTACATTATCTTTATATTTGTAAGTTAGTACATTTTCAGATTAGATTTCATTTTGTTTGCTTGAGGACAAGCAAAGTTCAAGTGTGGGGGTGTGATTACACGCATTTATATGCATGTAATTATATCTAAAACACTAGAATAAGCTAATACTTGAGCCAACTATAACGTAATTAATACAATTTTATTTATTGTGTAGGAAATAAGCGGAGTTGTGGAAATCAAGAAAAAATTACCCGAAAACAGAGTAATTCGGAGTTTTTATCGATCAAAAAGACAAAATTACAGAATCTTAATTTAGCAATCAAGTTTAATTGATTACATATGCAATTAAGCTTAATTAACCAATTAAGCTGTAGCAGCACGTGCAGCATGCAAGGAATTGCTTAATTATCCTCTTGACACATGGCAGAAATTAATTGACCATTCCAAGCAGCACATTACCCTCCCTTCACGTTCATGTGCAGCAATTAAACTTAATTGCTTCAGCCAATTAAATTATGCCACGTGGCAGTTCCTATCTTTTTCCTCCTCTCACACGAACAGCAGCCCTAGGCAATATATATTCATCTCTTCCTTTCGACCGCACAACATCGTTCACCCCACTACACCTCTCTCTCTCTCTCTTCTTCTCCAATACACCCAAAAACCACCCCTCCGCACCATTTCATTTCCTCACCAAGATTCATTTTCCTCCTCACCTAGATCCACCATCACCTCACCAAAATTCCATCAAATATTCATCAATTTCTCTAAGGGATTTCAAGGAGCTTCAAGGGATCTCATCTACATCAAGACTTGAGATTGGGTATAGTGGGAAGCCATAAATCAAGGCTTGTCATAATTGCTCCATAGCAATTTGTGACTTGTTCTTGTTACTTTTCACTCATCTTCACCTTTACCTCTATAATTGAAGAATATTGTTGTTGATTTGTGGATGGGTTGTGAGTAGTCTATTTAGGAAGCTAGGGTTTGAGCCCTAGCATGGATTTAATGTAATAAATATGTTTTGATTCAATGGTTTTCAATTTTGTGTTAGGCATATGTTCTAATCTATATTATTTGGCTTAGATGCATGCTGAGGAGCTTGATTAACTCTTGAATGTGTAGATGAGCATGTCTCGAACAAATTAGGGGACCTAATCACTTTTCTAATTTATGGTTAGGACACTTGTTTGGAATATGGTTAGTTACAATACCAATTTCGATTGTCGTATTGGCTTGCTTGGGAACCTTGATTGTAGGACTCTTCACCTTTTGGTGCAACTAGAGGCTCTAACAAGGCTCTAGATTGTCCCAATTGAGTTTCTATGACCCTTAATCCGGAGTAGGAATACCCTTTAAGGAATCTAATGACCCATGAGCCTTGAAAAGCCTTGGGTACGGTTCTTGATGCCATTATGAATTGAATGACCATTGTCGGAGCATATTTATGCATTAGATTTGGCTAGGAGGATACCCTAGTGACCTAATTTCCATATCTTGATTAGTTTTTATTATCTTAATTTTTAATCGTAATTTTAATTTTCAATTGTCAATTTTATTTTTCGCAAACCAAATCAAATTTCACAAACCACTTTGTTAATGTTTGTGATTGAGGGGTCTAATTAACGATAAATAGAGAGAGAGAGAGAGAGACACACACACACACACATACGAGAAGTATAGTGGTTCGTCTCTGCCTTAGCAAGAGACTACGTCCACTTGAATATTGTACTATGTGTGTTTGGGCCTTGCGATCCAAGGGGATTACAAAGTGTGTAATGGGATGGATATGAAATGTGTTGAGTTGTGGGAGGAGGGGTTCCTTTTATAGGTGAAGGAAGCCATCTCCTTCACTTGTTTTCTGATGTGGGACAGGTAACAACTATTTCTAGTCTAACAAGCCTAGTTGTGAGGGCATGTTGGCAAGGCTGGGAAGTGGCTTCCCGGCGATGTATTTGCCGCTTCCGGATACCGTGGCGTAGCTTGAACATAGGGCTACAAGATGCATGTCTCGGTTGGGCCTCACCATGCATTGTGGGTGTCCCAAAGAGGGTGTTACTTATGCTTGGTGATGTAGCAAATAGCCTTGCTAGTAGAGGTATCTACACACTTTCATTGTCAATACCACTTGGTTGTGAGTTTCTGCATTCACTTGTGGTTCTCTTGACCATTTTAGGCTTGGTTGTTCCTAGCCAGGCATGTAAATAGCTTGGTGCTATTTTTTTTTTTTTTTTTAAAATTGTTAGTGACTTAGTAATCGGCATAACCAAGAATTGAAGTTAGCTTATCAATCCCCGTGGTATGATAATTTCGGGTTCAAATATTTCCCACTTCATTGATGACCGTGCCCTTATTGCACGTAAGTTGCATTCCAACACCAAATCAAATGGCGCCGTTGCCGGGGATTAAAGTGTAATAGCTTTAATCCCTTGGTTTTCGGTTGTTAGGTCACTTGCATTATTTTCTTAGTTTTAGTTAATTTTTCTTTGTTTGTTTAGATTTTTTTTTTTAAAAAGTGTGTTTGTTTATTTTACTTTTCTTATTTTGTTTATTTTACACTTGTGTGTTTGTTTGTTGAGACATTGTGATTTATTTCTATCGAAGTGACGGGCCTTGTATTACTTTGTAGTACATGTAAGACATGAGCATCGATAGCGATCGTCACTTGGCTTAACTTGTTTGTTAGTTTTTTATTAGGTTTCCTAGTTAGTCATTAGTTTCTTGAGTTGTTAGTTTTTCACTTATTCTTAGGTTTGCTTATTTTAGTTTCTTATTTAATTGTTGTCTCACCTTCTCTCATTACCCCTCTCATTTATTGTGAAGTGTGAAATTAAATTCAAAGTGCTTATTTTGTGAATTCTTGAGTACTTACCACGTGGTCATATTTTTGCAAGTGCATGAGTAGTACTTTACTATCTATCAATTTGAGAAGTGGTCGTACTTTGCAAAGACTTCCTAGACAAAGGCCAAGGAATCGTTCATGAACACCTCCAAGGCCAAGAGTACATCCAAGAGATCCCTCACCGAGTCCATCGAGTCCGATTAGATCACCGGTTAGAGAGATGGCGGAGAGACCTATTCGAGAGTTTTCTAGACCTTCCATGGTCAACACGGCATCATGCTTGGTACTTCCGGTTATCAAGAAAATATGCATTTATCAGATAACTGCGTCCTAACAATCATTCATTGAACTCAGGGGCAACACATGCAGTATGCAGTCAATTATCTTAAGCCTTTTCCAACTATGATGTGACAAAGGTACATTGATCTGCACAGCTAAATACAAAACGGTTACAGAGCATGACAGTATAATAGATCTGCATATTTCAGGTTTTGTGGTGATTAGTGCAGATGAAATTCCTAAAGTTCTTCAGGAATAGGTCAGTTAACGACAACAATTGATATAATTTTGGAAATACATCCATTAAACTAACTAATTGTGAAGAATTTAAAATACACTTGTGCGCGCGCGCACACATTGGATACAAGAGAGACATACCTTCTTCAGTCTTGCTCAATTTGATAGATCAAATTACAATGACAGTCCCAGGCTAGAGCTGTATGCAAAGGAGGCGTCCCAACCATTGGGGAGCAAGCAATGCATGTCTTTTATTGTTAAAGATTCTTCAGGGAACTCATTGGATATAAAGAAAATCGAAGCACTTTGTAAAGAAATTGAACACACAATGATGTTCAATGTGAAGAAAGGTCCAACAAGTTCTTAGGCACCTGAGACTAGTGGATGGGCCTAGACAATCTTCTTCTTTTGGAACTAGTTAAGAGAGGTACTTGTCTTAATAGTTGTTACCTGTTACGAGGTTACTGGTAATGTATTGCCCCAACTTAAGGCAAGGAAGTCTGCCAAAAGTACTTATCAACACCTCAAAAGCCAGAAGGTTTGCCCAAAGTGTCGGAAGAAAATTAGCATAAACGCCTACGGCCTACCAACCACCAGATGTGAAAATGAGGCCCATCTCTTTAACATTGATTACTTAAGGATTTGGTGATTCATGAAAAGGCCAAACATATGTCATTGCCCAGGTGTTGAATACAAGGAGATAACAACTATGAAGAGATTCCCAGAAAAATGGTTACTCAACCTCACTAGATAAATGAAACTTGGGACTCTGTACACATTTTTAACTTGCGGTTAAAGTCAAATTTGGGTCTCTAGACTCTAGACATGATCTGACCCAAACTTGTAAACCCTGCTACTCCTCCAAGTGTCTGTATACATGCACACATATAGTCTTTCTCCACTAAGAATAAGGGTTTCTGGAAAGCTACTAGGTGTCTCTCTCTCTTTTCAGGGTCATCAAACATAGGGTTCAGAGTGTGAGTCCTGATGGAATATTCAACGCAAAAATAGGATACACGGTCATCAGAAGGAGGGTTTAGAGTGTGAGTCCTGATTAAATATTCAGCAGAAAAATAGGCTTCAGGATCATCAAAAATAAGGTTTAGACTTTAAGAGTGTCAGTCCTGATGAAATATTCAACGCAAAAAAAGGATTCAGGTCATCAAAAGTATCGGGGCAAAGGCTAAACAAATTCTCATAATACTATTGCCTAATATCTACTACACAGATAAATGAAACTTGGGTCTCTGTACACATTTGCAGTTAAAGTCAAAATTTGGGTCTCTAGATTCTAGACATAATCTGACGCCAAACTTGTAAACCCTGCTACTCCAAGTGTGTAGATATGCGCACATATATAGTCTTCTCGACTAAGAATAAGAGTTCTTACCTAAAGAACTCACAATTATTCAACACCTATATGTACACGAATTGGGACAGAAAAAAACATACGTAGATAGTGTGGAGTCCTAGCAACTGTACTATGAATCAAATCCTATGCTTTGCAATTACCAAATATTTCTCATGGTATAGGAATTGTGATCCTAAACTAACAAATTATTCAAAAGGACTAAAGATGAACACTGATATCAAAAACCTTGAATAAGGGAACTGATACAAAGAGAGTCCTCTGTTCAAGCAAACAAATTGTCTGGCATTGTCAGCAAATCCCAGACAATTTGCAACCTGCAATCCACACAGACATTCAACCAACAAAGACAAAACCCATTTAATTACATAGGTTTTTCAAGCCATCACATTCCCAGTTAGAAAACCTGTAGTTCACAATTGTGTCATGGACAAACACAAAAGCTCCCAGATTGGAGTTTTCCACACAAAAATAAACTAATTCCAAACATTATGAAGCAATATAACTAACTTGCCGCAAAACCCAGAAACCAGAATGAAGGATAGAAAGAGCAGATCAAGAAGGATAGAGATTTCAGCTATATGTCTCAAGCTAAAATGGCTTACAGACTAGAAAAAAGCGCTAACTTGATAATTTTTGGATCGAAATTATCAGAAGCAGAAGCAGCCAAAAATAACTGCTCAGAATCAGTTTCAACACTCGTTATTCATACAAAGCAAAACCCAATGGATTGCAGTAGCCTCAGTCTAAATCCCATACCTCCACCTTTAAGAAGGTACAACCTTTCCCAGCTCAACCAATGAACCTTCCCAACCCATTAGATGAGGCCATATTCTCTGTAGATCGAAACCCTCAGACTAAACGGCTAGGAGGAGAAAGCAAAATGTGCTTCCACCATAAACCCCTTACTAAGGGGCCTTGAAACTAGGGTTTGGGCCAGAAACCGAGCCCATCCCATGGTTTTTTTTTTTTTTTTTTTGTTGAGAACCATAACCAATCATAACGCCTTCACCAGAAAAAAAAAAAAAAAAGCAATCATAATCAAACGACAGAGAAGAAAAAATACACAAAAAATTATTGTCCCCAAAAAATAGTCAAAGTAAACAAACTAACAAAGTAGAAAGCCCAAGAGTTGCTTTGAATCCAAAAAAAAAAATATGGCATTACAATTGTTCTTTGTTCTTGGCATCTTAATGGGACCTAAAGTCAAAATCGGTCTTGCTCTTCATTGAATCTTTCATCAATGACCCTCTTGTTGATGAAGAAGAAGACTTGATTCGTTCACAAACTTCTTGGGGCAGGACCTGATGATAATAATGATGCTTGATTAGAAGTGATTTTTTTTTTCCTTTTTAGATTCAAGAATACGTGCATCATGCAATGTTGAAATCTTGATTACTAACCTGCATGGAAAGAAGGAACCTTTATGACTCTTTTGAGGATCAATCATCACTTGGACACTTGAAAAGAGTACCCCGCATATCCCACACGTCCTTTCATCGAGCTTCTTTTGATGGCGATCATAGAGGTGCTCCATCATCTCAGCCTCTTTAATATCTTTGTGGCAGTAGCGACACATAAGAGTACTCTTGTTAGCCATGGGTGCTTCAATCAGAAAAATATAGAGGGACAATGGGGTTATGATGGAAGAAATGAAATGATCAATGTTTACTTAAGAGTGAGCGACTGAGGTGGGGTTTTAGAGAGCTTATGGACAAAGAGGTTATTAAGTTAGAAATGAATTAATTGTTTAATTAATGAAAAATTTGTTAGCAGTAAGGGGATTTTTACTATCCTCACATAATATTGGAGTTGTTTGGTTTTTTGTCATGCAGCTGACCAGCGGCTGATGAAAATACAGTAAAATCTCGTTAAATGAATGTTCGATAATTATAACCTCGATTAATAAATTTCTCTGGTCCTAATTCGGGACAGTGTACTAAAACAATAATCTTGCCAAAATGTATAATCTTATACTTTTCTAGACATCCTTTAGGACCTAGTGAACATATAATTTTTTTTTTTTTTGAATCAAGCTGGACAATTTCATTCAACTCAAGCTAGAGTGGCACAGATACATACCTTCCCTTGCCATCTATGGGCAAGTCTAGGACATGGCATGCTAACACCACTTGTTAGACAATCAATGCTCACAAATGAAAGCAAGCCTATAACTATGAAAAATCTAGAACACAGTACATAGGCATAGTTCAACAAAAATCTAAAATCTCTCCTTGCCATCCAAGTTAGGGTTAGGAGGTTAAGCTGGGTCCAGCCTCCTAGATCCCAAACTCGAAACCCCATAGAACTGGATCCTAAGACTTTGAGGCTCAAATCAAAAGTCAGTTTTTGCACCCAATTTTGTTTGGGCACCCAAAGGAAATTGGACAGCCAAACACAATTGGGCAGCCAAACACAATTGGGCCTCCAAACTGCTTTGGGCCACACGACTGATCTAGGCACCCAACCCAAACTGGGCTCGCCCTTTTTTGCTCTAGTTACGATCAACGTCGCTATCACCGTCTCACATACAGGAATGGGGTACCCAGATTGCTTCGTCACCACTCCTTGAGACCGAATGCCACCCCAATTGCAGTTATAAGTCAGTGTAAGCCTCTACCGCACCAATCCACTACCGGCACTGGGCCGTCGAGCCCCTGCTGGCTTGTAACACCGGTGGTCCACTTCAAGCCCAGCACAAAGCCAGAATTCTGATTCATCCATGATTGATTCCCCATTTTCCTCCAGGCGAAGCCCACTAAGGCTGGCAGATGATCCACGCGGTTCACTGCCGCCAATACTAGGTTCGCCATATGCAACTATTCCATGAATTACCGCCCATGGCCGGGGTCGTTTTGAGTTGAGCTCGGCACTGCCGCAACCTCCACAGCTATTCACTCTCCCACCCAGCTCTCAATCCGAACGAATCAGACTACTAATCATTCTCACTTGCATCATTGATAGGAGCATTTTAATGCGACGTTTTAACTGTTATTTCCCTATATTTTCTGTGTTATTTCCTTAATAAAACTCTGTTTAGGAAAGTTTCCATTCTTCGAATGGGAAAGTTCCTAATTGTAGAAAGTTTCCGTTTTGTTGTTTCTATTTTCCATTTTTAGAAAGTTTCCATTTTAGTTTAAGAAAGTTTCCATTTCTTATTTTAGAAAGCTTCTATTTTCAGGTTTTTGGAATAAATAAGCTGAATTGAGTTCATAAATGGAACGAGAAGTTTCATGAAGATGACATGGCAAGGAGAGATTCAAGGAAGAGTTTTTAAAAAAGGAAAATACATTTTCCTTGGGAATTAAATTTGCCGTGTAATACTTAAGGAAAAACAAGGTGACAACGTGAGAATTGAAGATGATTGATTAAGGATTTCAAGGAGAGATTTTCTTGGGAGACTTTTATGGAAAGAAATATTGTTGGAGGAATAATTTGGTGTGATTGCCAACGTGAAAATCAGAAATAATCAAGGAGATGACGCCAAGAGAGATTCAAGGGAGATATTTATGGAAGGAAAATATGTGTGCACCAAGGAAAAGCTAAAAAGGCGTCTAGATTCATCCCTAAATTCCCTAAAGGAATGTTGGCCGAAATTCATGAAGAAAATCAGAATAATTTCAAGGAAATTTGGCAATTAAATATTAGGGAGGTATTTTAGAGAATTATGATTGGTTGGAACACATCACAAGGCTTACTTGGCATTCTATGATTGGTTGGACCACATCACAAGCTTACTTGGCGAATTATCATTGGTTGAAGCTATGTGGAAAATTCTGATTGCTTTGTGAACCCTAGCCATGCTCCTATATAAAACTCCCCCTTTCTCAACGTCAAGGGTTCCTCTCCCCCATACAATTTACACTTTAGAAAAAAATCAGAAAATCTTCTTAGCATAGCCGTGAGTTTCTCCATCCTCTAGTCATCTCCACGAGTTCAAGCAAGGCCAAGGGAGAAGAAGCATAGCCGTGAGCATCCATCATCCATCTCCAACCTTGAAGCTTGCTTTCGAGATTCAAGAGACCACCACATCAATCGTTCATGACCATCCCCATCTCACGGTGTAATCCGATTCTCCTTTGTAACCTTTGCTTTGAATTTCGTTGGTTATGAACTAGTTGACATATGTGTTTGAACAAATATTAATTTCTGGAATTTTTATGATTAATTGAGAATTTTCAGATTCATATTATTGTGATTCGAGAGTTGCTTATGTGGGTTTTTTTAATTAAATTTGCGTTATAGATAACTTTTGTATTTTAATCTTATGTGGTTGCAAACACTTAGGGTTTTGATATAATTGGTGCTAGGTTTAAGAACATGAAATCGACTTTTCGTTTTGTGTAAACTTGAATCAAAGTAGTAAAGGTTTTGTACAAAGATCGAATTTAATTAACGAGGATTGCAATTAGGTGGACTTTTCCATACTAAGTTGTACACTTGAGTTGATAGCCTTTCTCTTTGTGTAATGCGTTAAACATGACATGATTGAATAGCTTTCTAGGGTTTGATTGCATGTTTGATAGGATTAATCTAGGTGCTTTCGCTTAGGTTAATTAGCATTGAAAAGTAAAAAATGGGAATTCATTTGCTTTCGCATGTTTCACATGATCAACTCCTTTCTCATGACTTAGATGAACAATATTAGGGTTTGAATCGATTTTAATCATAAGTTTCGGTTTTGATCTTTGTTCTCTCATTTCAACTTTGTATTTACGTTTTTGCATTTTAATTGTTTTGTTAACTTAGTTTTATTTTCGAAAAACCAAAAACAAAATCCCCCCTTTTTCGTGTACAATGTTTATAGTTGTGAATATCTTTGTGAATATTATACTTTGTTTTAATTTTAATTGTTTAATTGTTTGACAATGACAGGTGTACCCTCAATCCCCGGAATAGAACGATCCCTATTTATTACGTACTACTAATGACATTTCAGGGTTAAATTATGCGCTTGCTTTTAGGCGCATCAATCATTAAAGCCATTTTGACTAGACATAGAGGTGGTGATGAAGGTTGTAGGGAACAATTGGGTGATCGTCGCATAAGATCAACGTTTGAGGACCATCAGCAGATGACTTAGAGAGGAGATCAACGCCGGCCGCCATTGCTGGAATGCAAAGCTTTGGGGGTTAGGGTTCGGGTAGAGACAGTCAAATATAACGAGATTAGAGAATGAATTTTCAGATACTCTATTCCTCTCACTGTGGAGGTATATAAAGAAGATTACAGGAATACAATTGACTTACGTCTCTATTCTCTACCACACATAGAATTGGTAAGTACTAACTATGGTATAACTACAATATATTACATTCTTATTATTATGCCATGACTCACGCTTATACTTCCCCTCAAGTTGGTGCATACATATCAATCATGCCCAACTTGCTTAGTGAGTCATAAAATACCTTCCTGGAAACTCCTTTGGTGATCATATCTGCAAGCTGCTCTTCACTTGGAACAAAAGGGAAGCTAATAAGTTTAGCACCTAGCTTCTCTTTTATAAGGTGATGATCAACCTCCACATGCTTAGTACGATCATGCTGTACTGGATTTTATGATATATCAATGGCTGCCCGGTTGTCACAATATAAATCCATAGTACTTTTGAGTTTGAAACCCAAATCACGTAATAGATTTCTCAGCCACAGCAATTCACACACCCCATGAGCCATACATCTATACTCTGCCTCAGCATAGATCGTTCCACAACTTTCTGTTTCTTACTCTTCCATGTAACCAAATTACCTCCCACAAAGGTAAAGTAACCTGATGTCGACCTCCTATCTGTAATATTTCCAATCCAATCTGCATTTATGAAGCCACAAACCCCAAGAATTAATGTTGTTGTGTTTAGAAAACATTACTCCTCTCCCTGGAGCTAACTTTAAGTACTTTAAAATTCTCACAACAGCATCCATGAGACTCTCACTTGGGTTATGCATGAACTGACTTACTACACTCACTGCATATACAATATCTGGTCTAGTATGAGTCAAATAAATTAAGTGCCCAACTAACCTCTGATAGCGAGCTCGATCAGTGGGTACCTGATCTGGATACTCTGCTAAACAATGGTTCTGCTAAATAGGAGTGTCAATAGGCTTGCAATCCAACATACCAGTCTCTGTCAGCAGGTCGAGAATGTACTTCCTCTGGCACAAGTAGATCCCTTCTCTCCCCTGGCTACCTCAATCCCCAATAAGTACTTTAATTCACCCAAGTCCTTCATCTTAAACTCAGAGGCTAGCTGTCTCTGTGGTCTATCAATCTCAACTGTATCATTACCAGTGATTACAATATCATCAACATAAATAATTAGGGTTGTTACCTTTCCTTGTTAATGCTTGAGAAACAAGCTATGGTCTGAATTACTCTATCTGTAACCAACCTTCAGCATGAACTGTGAGAACCTCCTAAACCAAGCATGAGGTGACTGTTTGAGACCATACAAAGATTTCCTCAATTTGCACACAAAATTACCAGGAGAAGCAGCTACATACCCAGATGGAAGACTCATGTACACCTCCTCTACCAACTCTCCATGAAGAAATGCATTCTTGACATCAAACTGTCTTAGTGGCCAGTTCAAACTAGCAGCAAATAAAAACAGTACCCGAATAGTATTCATTTTACCAACAGGAGCAAAAGTCTCATCGTAGTCTATACCATATGTCTGAGTAAACCTTTTGCCACAAGGCGTGCTTTATAACTATTCACTGATCCATCTGCATTATGTTTCATGGTAAACACCCAACGACACCCTACAGCTTTCTTGCCTTGTGGTGGGGGTACAAGCTGCCAAGTATTGTTCTTTTGCAATGCCTCCATCTCTTCTTCCATTGCCTTCCTCCACTTTGGATCCTCCAACGCCTCCTGCACTTTGTTAGGTACTGATACAACAGATATTTGATTCACAAAAGATTTATATGACTTAGACAATCTCCTAGTGGACATGTAATTGGCTACTAGATACTTTGATTTTGCATGAACAGTGGGTTCATACCTTTTGGCTGGTTGACCTTGAGTAGACCTATGTGGTAACACATACTGTCCAACATTAGACTCACTACTATTAGTATCAGTAGGTGGACATACCTCAGATGAGTGATCTTCAGTACCAGGGAGTTGTGGGTCAGGGGTAGGAGTGATGACTAAGGGGGCAGTTGTGCCTTCAATTTCATTTTCGCCATCAGTTTCATTTTCAATGATCGAAATTGGTGCCTGGATGTCTAGTGTTTCTGCTTCCTGATGAGATGCTTCCAGATAAGCTATTGCTTCTTCGTTAGATGGATTGAGTATCTAAACTGCCTCTTCACCTCCTTCTAATTCCTCCCCCTCAACATGATACAGCTCTTCAAAATATAAATTCTCCCTCTGAAGAGTAGTATCAACGGAGGAAAAATAGCTCATATCCTCAAAGAAAGTAACATCCATAGTGACATAGTACTTTCTGGTAGGTGGATGGTAGCATTTGTACCCTTTCTGATATCTTCCATAACCAACAAACACACACTTAATTGTCCGGACATCCAACTTAGACCTTTGATTTTTAGGAACATGGACAAAAGCAACACAACCAAAAACACGGGCAGGAAGATTGTGAAAAGATGGCAAGAAGACATGAGATACTAAAACCTCAAACAGAATTTTTCCCTGAAGGACACTAGATGGAAGACGATTGATGAGATGGGAGGAAGCTTGTACAGTATCACCCCAAAGATACTTAGGCATATGAGCACTAAAGAGAAAGGCACAAGCTATATCAAGTATGTGACGGTTTTTCCTTTCGGACACTCCATTTTGTTCTGGTGTTTGTGGGCATGTAGTTTGGTGAACAATCCCATGTGTGTGGAAAAAATCATGGAATACATGATTCACATATTCTCCCCCATTATCAAAATGTAGGACTCTAATGGTACTATTGTATTGTGTTTGAACAAGAGTACGAAAAGTTTGAAAGCTGGAAAAACTTCATCTTTGGTTCTAAGAAGAGCGACCCATGACAATCTCGTACAATCATCAATGAACAACATAAAAAACCTCATGCCCAATACAGTAGGCTCTCTAGAAGGTCCCTAAACATTAGAATGAATTAATTCAAAAGGAATAATATTTTTATTATAAACACTAGGAGAATAAGTAGCACGATGGCTCTTGGCCAAGACACATGTTCACAACACAAAACTGACTCATTCACACCAATAAATGAAGTAGGCATGGACTTTTTCATAAGACTAAAAGATGGATGCCCTAATCGGTAATGCCACAACCAAATCTCACTTAGCTTGTCAGAATTCGAAGTCAAAGCGGTAAGGGACTATGCTCCGGGTTTCTCCCCAACGTATGTTTGATCCAGATGGAATAATCTGCCCCTCAGGTACCCCCGTCCAATTATCTCCCTGGTGATAAGATCCTGAAAAATCACATACATAGGATAAAAGGTTACGGAGCATTGAGATTCAGTATTCAACTGTGGGACAGATATCAAGTACTGATGAGATAAGTCAGGTACATATAAAACATTATGGAGTTGTAAGGTTGGGGTAATACGAACTGACCCTGTCCCTAACACAGGAAAAGCCTCACCATTGGCATTTGTAACATAAGACACTAATGGGGAAGACAATTTAGTGAAATAAGATTTATCATAGGTCATATGGTCAGAGGCACCAAAATCAATAATTCATATATCAGAACCAACTACGTGAGAAACCTTTAAAGCCATACCAATTTTACCTGAACCAGTTATAGAGGTTGTAGGAGTAGCTCTACCTGCTGTATGATGATCCTGTCCAGCCACTCCATAGAAATCTGGTTCTTAGATCAATTGAACAGTAACTGCTTTCGCCTTAGGACGGTAACCTCGCTTTTTTGGTTTAAGGTGTGGGTTCAGTTTCCAACAAGTCTCCCAAACATGCCCAACATCATTGCAATAAGAACACTAAGGATGAGGGTGGTTGGCAAAACTTGGTGGAGGCTCTTGCTGATGAAGTGGGACTGAATGCTGCTGCTGGAGTAAAGGTGCTGGTGCTTGAATGGCTAGCCTAGAAACTTCAACTTGTGCCTGTTTGAGACTTTCCTGCTGAGATTCATCCCTACGAATATATGTAAAGGCTGTGGTCAAGCTAGGAGGGTCTGGCATTCTGAGCAACTCTCCCTTGGCACTATTATGTTTGGCATCAAGTCCTCCCATGATGCTTCTGATCAATTTTAGCCCATACATTCTTCAGCTTGGTAAAAAACATCGACACTGGTTGCCCATTCTGCTACATTCCTGCAGCTTTGCACATTAGTTCATGAACTTGTATAAAATCATACTCATTTGTATAGAGATCTCCCAATGTCTTCCATATTTCCACAGCGGTTTCATACTCCTCCACCATTTGTAGCACATCTTCAGTCATGGCTCTAAATAGAATTGACATTACAAACAAGTTATCGTCTTCCCACTTAGCATAGGCCTCCATATCATCTTCACTAGGAGCCCTAATTGTTCCAGTCACATGCTCATCTTGTGTATCCCACGGAGATAAACAGACATAATCTTCTTCCATGTCTGGAAATTGGTATCGGTGAGTTTGGTACCCTCAAAAGATTCACCTTTTGAGCTCTTGACAGAAACCTCATCCTTCTGGACCTCATTGTTCCTAGAACTGGAAATCTGATCTTTTTTCGTTTCTCCCATTGAAATAGGCAATCAACAATGCACAGCTGAAGTAAGGAAAAAAAAAAAAAAAAAACTTACTGCTAAAGGTGTTTCAGAACCTGATGAAGTAGACTGAGGATGGACTGGTCTGTGGCTTGATTGGAATCCAGTTGGCTTGATTGGAAAATTGGTCTGTAGGCTATAGCGAACACAGTCCGGTCTGTGGGTGAGCAGCGAAATAGATCTGGGTGAAGGCAAGTGACGAAATCGATCTGGAGAGAAGAGTGACAGCAGTCTTTGGCTGAAGACGAAGCTGATTGTTCTGGGTGAGAGGAGAGAGACGGCGGTCTAGGAGAAGAGAGCGATGACGGTCCAGGAAAGGAGAGCTATGACGGTCTTTAGCTGAAGACAAAGCCCAGAGTGAAAAAGTGGAGAACGATGTCGTACTGAGATTAACCCCCCAAATAATTGGGTTCTAAACACTACTACACATAATACTTTTTATGACGTTTGAAAAACGTCATGAAAAAGATTCAATGACGTTTTTCAAACGCCATAACGAACGTCGTCTCTACTGGTGCCGTCTTTTCCAAACCGTTTCGGTGACGTTTGATAAACGTCATTAAAGATTTTTAATGACGTTTGAAAAACGCCATAGAAAGTGTTTCAATGACGTTTTCTAGACGTCATGGAAAGATTTCCGTGACATTTTTGAAATGTCATAGAAGAAGATTAACGGCATTTGTGAAACGTCATTGAAAGATCTTTAATGACGTTTTCCAAACGCCATTAAATTTATTTCATATTTAAAAAAAAAAAAATTTTGATTTCTGGTTAAATTCAGAAATCAATTATCTTTTTATTTACACATATCACAATGGAGACATAATACTACTAGTTTCATTAAGAAATCATCACATTTGTTTCATCATTTAATTCCACTACATCATAAGAGGACCCAAAAAGAAGACCAAAAGTTGATAAACTAGGCTGACCCGCTCCACTCCACTGGTCTCCAACTTGCAGTTGTTCCATACTTTTGCATCTATTTAAGATAGAAATAGGAAAGAAAAAAAAAATAGTAATCAAAACTCAACATATAAGACTGTCTTCACTTTGTGGTAATTTTACTCATACAACCTACTTCCACAGTAACTTTATCATAAAACATACCATGTTCAACCTTCTTTGTGGAGGCTTGTTACTCTGGTGTATCAGCGGCAGCTTTCTTCAGCAATGGCAACAATAGTACAATCATGGCGCACATATGTGCCTACCACATTCAAAGCAAATTTCAACTTAAATCTGACATTTGAAAAGTTATATTTTAGTAAAAACCAATACATCATTTGAATTCACATAGCGCAAATCAATATTTTAATAAATACGAGACTGCATATATAACTTGGAAATATGGTATACAATGTTATTGTCATTCTAACTTCATTGTGATCAACAGTAAAGATGTTTTACCTCAGTTTGACCCAAACCAACTTAAGCTCTTGCTATGCTTTCACTTGCAAAATCTTTGGGCTTTTCTCTCATTGCAGCATAGTTATCGTTCTCTTGCACTGACTTTAAAGTAACTGCAGCAAGCAACAAAACTAGAATAAAGAGCAGAAATGAACCACAAGGGAAAAAAGAATAAGCCATATCTTTGTGATATTAGACTTACATATCGATGTGAATAGCATTCTTCTAGACCCATGGTTGTTGTTTTCTCTACAAACTTGCTTAAGTGTTAACAAGAAATCCAGATAAGAATGTTAATATTCAGTCTATTTTAACATACTAAAATTCAAGGACTAACAAAGGTGTGAAGGCCTGTCAAACAGATTGTTTTGTAACAAGGTTGCTGCAAATTTGAGAAAATTTCAGAAGACTGTTAGCAAGAAAGAAAAATTCACCAACAACTACTCTTCAGTTATTTCATGCAAAACTCTCCAGATTTGAAGTAGACATGTAAAGCTACTATTTTGCAAAATTTCAGGTCATTCGCAGTTCAAATCAGTGGT
Source organism: Rosa chinensis (assembly GCF_002994745.2). Lineage (NCBI taxonomy): Eukaryota > Viridiplantae > Streptophyta > Magnoliopsida > Rosales > Rosaceae > Rosa > Rosa chinensis. The sequence continues at coordinate 40,601,250 of NC_037093.1, read as the reverse complement.
CAAACAAGAATCCAAAGTAGCAGAAAATACTGATTTCTGCAGAAATCCTGAAACAGTGCAGTAATTTCAAAATGGCATAAGTATTTCATTTTAACTCCGTTTTTCATGAAACCAAGCTCAAAATGATCATTGAAGAGTCTATTTTAAGCTATCAAAAACTGAGAGTAAAAGAAGAAGTATAGGGTTTTCGAAAATCATGGAATAGCCCACTGGTTCAGCTTGGGTGCTGTCTTTGAGGCATAACTTCAAACACATGGTGTGCAATAACTGAACTTGATCCTTCCCAGTCCTAATCATCCTAATGGAGTCACTGGACAAAATTACCTTAAAATATGGTATACCCAAAACCAATTATACTCAAAATCAAAACCTCTACAACCTGAAAATTGTCTGAACCTGGAACCCATCGAAATCCTTAATAGAATCACAGTTCGAAAATACCAAACGAGATATCAAATAGACCCAATCACATAGGGATTTTCAATGTGAAGAAAATGTGAGAAATCTTCAATCAAATAGACCCAATCACAGAAAATACTCAATAGGAATAAAACCTAAGAGATATTTCAGATTTAACCTGTGAAATTTTGACAGAGAGCTAGTCAGCCTCTTCTTCTTCTGCTTGATGCAAGAGAACAGTGACTTGATATGGGGATCGGCCTCGCCGTAACATCTTCAGGAAGCAAGAGACGATGGATTGAGACCGAGGATGAAACTCGAGTTGTTTCTGCTTCTTGCTCCAGATCGAGAAGAAAAGGGTCAAGGGAGGGTGGGACGGAGAGAGAACAGAGAAGAAAATTAAAGTTGATTGGAATGTGTAAAGAAGAAAATAGGCTGGGTGGGCGGGCAATTTAAAAAAAAAAAAAAAAAATTTCAAGTATGACGTTTACAAACGCCACGGATTAGCCTATAATTATGGCGTCTAACGGACGCCGTTTATTATTTCTTACTATGACGTTTATAAACGTCATGGATTAGTCTATGATTATGGCGTTTAACAAACGCCGTCTTTTATTTTTTTTATGGCGTTTTTGGAACGTCATGTTGTTTAAAAGTTTTTATAGCGTTTCAAAAATGTCACAAAGCTTTTACTATCAAATTATTCATGACGTTTTAACCTGAAAACGTCATTAAAATATTTTTGAATGACGTTTTTGTCAAAATGCCATAAAAAAACTGTCATTAAAGGCTATCTTTGTAGTAGTGAAAGTAACTGCCTTCCTTGGATTGAGAAACGACTATAAAGACGAAGAGACAAACTCCTTTTCGCATCTTTGCTCTGATACCAAGTCAAATATAACAAGATTAGAGAATGAATTGTCTGATACTCTATTCCTCTCACTGTGGAGGTATATTATAAAGAAGATTACAGGAATTCAATTGACTTACGTCAATATTCTCTACCACACATAGAATTGGTAAGTACTAACTACGGTATAACTACAATATATCACATTCCTATTATTATGCCTTGACTCATGCTCACAGAGACGAGACATCCTCTTTTTCTCATCATATGTAATATACATCTAGCAAACATATAAATTAATAATTGATAAAATAGATAAAATAAATTATAGCAATTGTCTTCTGATAACTCAGGCTCTTAATTCAGTGGAAGATGATTCTTCTTCTTTAGGTAGTATTGTGGAAGATATTAAGCTATTCAATAATTTGCCTCACATCTTTGTGTCTCATTTAGTTGGATCATTCAATAGAGTAGCTCATAAATTGGCTAGTCACAGTTTCGATTTGGATATTAAATTCCAATTGACAATTGTGGGTGTTAAAGTCTCTGATCTTTAATTTTAACCATGATCACCTCTGCACTTTCTAAATTCATCTTCTGTATCCAATCCCCAGAGCTGTGCCTTCAAATGATGATGTGTACCAGCATGGCCCATTTTTGGGGGCTGAACCATCTCTTTGTACGAAATCTGCAAAATAATCCTTGTTAGAGCAAGTTCACCGGTAGTCAAGAAATGTCAAGGTTGAAAAGTTAAGGCGTCGACCAGTCAAGTAACTGTTCACTGCCACTGGACATGGGTTTCCACCCGTTTTTTTTCTTGACCAGTCAAGACTGTTCATTTTTCACTGTTCATCGATTTTTTCTTACATAAATGAAAAACTAGGAATAAGTACAATACAATGTTATTTAGTTGTTGTACGAGAAATTTAGTTTCTAATCGATTTTTATTTTCGAAACAAACGTTATTTAGGGGGTCGTGAAAATTGACTTTTTATACGTTCGGAATTTGGGAAAACTTCCTTCATGAAAGTTGTAGAGCTCGTCGATACGATCTCGTGCATATATGGAATGCAATATTCGGAGTTCGTATGAATTTATTATAAATTTTTAAAATCTGAAAATTTTCTATAAATAGCACAAAAAAAAAAAATTCTGTTTTGTTTCAAAGGACGAAAATTTTTCTTTTTTTCATTTCCCCCCTCCGGTTCACTCTCTCGCGCGCCCCCAGACCTGGAGGGTTTCGTCTGACCCGACCAGCCTTTTTCTCCCTCCTCCGGCGACCTCCGTCCATGGACCCGGCTCCCCCGAGGTCGCCTCACCTCGTTCGGCCTCTTCGTGGCTTCAGCCCGCCCAGACGCTACCCCCAGGCCGATATCGAACCAACCCCAGGCGGAGCAAATCGTCCTCCGGCCAAACCACATTCGTGCGTCACCTCCACGTGTCCTCTCCTCAGCGTCTCTCTCTACTTGTCTATCACTGACGTCAGCCACGTCCGGCTTTGGCCGAGTTGGCGTCTCCTTCGACTGGTCATAATTTTAGTCAGGGCTTTGCCTTTTTTCTTGGCCTCGGTCAAGGAAAGGCAAACCTTGGCTGGGCAAAACTACATCGGTGGAGGGATGATTTTCCCCTTGCCCGGTCAACACATCATCAATCCTTGCTGGTGCCCGATCAAAACTACACCGGTGGACTTGCTCTTACAATCTTCAACCCCATAAAACTCTCACCCACCCCGTGTTCATCGATTTTAGTGGTACTACACTACTACCTAGTGAGAGATCGAGAATTTCATGGGCACTGGCCTCGATGTCCGGCCACCCAGCCTCTTCACTATATAGCAGATCAACCAACTGCCCACTGCACACTGCTCACCCGCAGTCACACACATATTTCTAAACTCACATAAAAACTATCACTCACCCTTTATTTTTCTCAAAGAAAAATCCAAAACCAAGAGGAGGAAGATGAAGACAAAACCCTCGACTGCTCTACCTTCTTCTTCAACTCTCATAGAGAACATGATACTTTTATAAATAGAAATAAGAATTCTTGTCAACTTCCCTGTAAGTGAATTGGATACAAGCACATTGCATCTGCATGTCATTCAAGTTTTTCTTCCTCTGGATTTAATTATTTATGACTCCATTCTTGAAGATATTTTAAATTGAGCATTCAGTCAAGGGATTGTTGAAGATGAACTAGTGTTTCTGGTGGCTTTCTCCGGGTACCTCACACAGAATGCTATACCGTCTGGGGTACCGATTCAACTCCTGAATCCTGTATCAAGAACGCAACGTTAGAGGGATAAACCGTACCAGACGGTTTATACCTCTCCGATGCCTGAGTGAGAAACTAATAGATGTGTAGAGATTAAATAGTGGATAAAGGAGTTCTTACCCCCTGAAGGTGGTTGTGCTAATGTCTTTATATTCGAGTATAGGAAAGGAGTCTCCCCTATCCTCGATGTGGGACACAGGTTCTTCTGACGTCATATCAGCCCTCTTGTTGTGTATAGATGGGCTGTGCTGGCCTTGCCCCGGGCCCTGGGTGTCTGGGGTGGCATCCCATGTGGGGCCCTCCATGGTGGGTCGTGAACCAGGCCCATGGCATAGTACCTGGGAGTACCGATGGGGCCCAGTCGATAGTGCCAAACTTAGTTGAGACTCCCCAGTATCTACAAGTCCCCCAAGTTCCCGTTCAAGATGTTTCTTGGGTGGGGACTTATTATTATTTTTGTCTCTAGGTTTGGCACTAGTGTGCCTATAGGTAGTCCCCCAAGTTCCCGCATAAGAGAAAGCTTGAGCGGGCTACGCTATAGGTAAAAGCCACCTACGCCCTGGGACAGGATGAGGGTTGAGAGAGGACCTGGCTCTGATACCCGATGAAAATTTTGAGCCTCCAGTACCCAATGGGGTAGAGAGAGGACTTGGCTCTGATACCCGATGGGGTAGGCGGTGCATGTCGGCCACGTGGAGCAGACTGGGCTGTGCAATAAATGCCCGTCCTTTCGCCTGCCACAACTTGAGAAATGGGGAGGCGTGGGACACGTGTAGCGATCCTATGGTTGAGGGCTTTTCGGTTTCGACAGCCTAGATGCATTGGAGATTGAATTTAAGAGGGAAACCGATTGTTTTCCCTCACTTTCGTGAAAAATTCAGAAGACTTCAAAGATTTGCAGCGGGGAAAAAGGGGGAGAGCCAAGGGAGAAGTGTGCGTGCCTGTGGAGTGATAGATCGATCGTCTGCCGAAGAAGAGGTTTGATCTCTCGCTCTGCTTGTACGACTTTGATTGTTTCTGCTTCTGCCATGGATGTTTTCTGCTTGTGTTTGGTCCTCTGGATGTTTTCTTTTTGTGTTTGGTCCTCCTGTTTGCATAAAGACAGAACACGAACAATACTAGTGTGTGGTTGAGTTTTTGTTTTAGGCTGCTTCAAAATGGTCTTGGTTTTGCTTGAATTTCTGCGTTTTGGTTGAATTTCTGAGTTTTGGATAGGCTAACCCTTGTGCTTCTGGTTCCAGATTATAGCGAGATTTGAGGTCCCCGGTACCGTAGTTAGGATGGAATCAGAAGCCAGGGGTGGGGATACGGGATCGTCGTACCAGTCTTCTGCCAAGCAAGCTGAAGTGGATATCGATCGGTACTTAGGCCGAGTAGATCAATTAGCAGAGAACACGGGATCCTCGACTGGGGTGTTCTCGGAGAGCAGTGGGGAGTCCGACGAGGGTGAGAGTGAGGGTGGATCTGCAGAGGCCCCGGTAGTCACTGTGGCCATTCCCGGGGGCATACCGAAGCCGAGGTATACACTAGAGGATGGGACCGTGTGCGACGAACCCGGGAGAAGTATGACGATTAAGGAGATAATCGACATGCGACTGAAGTGGGGAATACCGGACGCGGTGGAGCTTAGGCCTCTCAGGGATGGAGAGATGGCCGCAAATCCTGCCCCGCGGTGGGTGGCGCTGCACGAGAATCAGTTCCACCAAGGGTTATCGCTACCGCTGCCCCGGTGCCTATAGTATCTGTTGCGGATGCTGAACCTGTCACTGGAGCAGTTGACCCCGAATGCCATTCGTCAAATATACAGTATGATGGCCATGTGGGACTTGTGCCAAAAAGGGTGGCCTTCAATAAATGAATTCCGCGCAGTACACCGGGTACTGTACTCAAGGAAGCTGTCTTGTGCGGGTACGGTTACATTTGCCACTATGGATTACGAACCCCTAGTTACTGACATGCCTTCCTCTATGAGCAAAAGGTGGAGGAACAAAGTATTCCTAGCTAGGGGGTGGTGGCAAATTAAAAATAAGAAGTGGCAGCTGACCGGTACCTTCCAAGCTATCGGGGACCAGTCCTATACCCTATCCGAAGTAGAAAGGAAGAGGATAGCCCGGGTATATGCCGTTTGGTTAGAGAGAGAGAGGAGCTCTTATAGATTCATCCGGCATTCAATACTTTATAGGCTAGGGCTAGGGTGGCTCCCCGGTAAGGGTTTAAAATATTACTTTTTTTTTTTTTTTGTGTCGCTCGTCCTTTTTACCTTCGACTGATCTTGGAACTGATTGCAGTGAAAGCGCCGAAGAGGAAACCCCGGAAAGGCAAAGAGGAGGACAGAATGGATGATGCCCAGTTGATGGATATGCTGATGGGCCAGGGGGAAGCCGCCCTTCACATCGATGTCGACCTAGGGTCGAAAGGTACAAGTCGGTCCGTTGAAGAGACCCTACTGGAGATCACCGATGAGGGATATGGTGAACCTGATCCTGATGCTCCCGTGACTCACGTCGTGCAGCCCTCTTTGGCCGACGTTATCACGATAGATGATACCGGGACGGGAAAGGTACCGGCCCCCGTGCCTATTTCCTCTCGTTCCACTGGGAGCAATGAGGCATTGCTTCCCAGTGAGAAGAAGAGATCCCATAGGCACCGGCATCGAAGTGATAAGGAGAAGGTGACGTATACTGGCCGGGAAGTTCAGGGTTTCGGTGCGAAGAGGCAGAAGAAAGATCACCCGAGACCAGAGTCGTTGCCTTCGCTTGGCTTATTGTCTCCTGCCATTCCGGTAATCCCTAAGAAGCCCATCAAGCAGCTGTTGAGTGAGTACGGGGTTGCCGATGAAAAGTTCGTGCGGTCCATGCTTGGTGACTTGAAGGATATTGACCTCGACCTGGTGCGGGCCAAGAGAATCGCCGTCTTGCCCTGGAATCCATGATGCGGGTACGTTTTGTTTCATTCTCTGCAATTGATTTTTTTTTTTTTATTGTTATATACCTTTTAATCGGTGTATTTGCAGGCACTCTTCAATGTGTACGCGATTGACGCTAGCGAGGAAGATACTCATCTGAAGGAGGAGGTTAGCAATCTCTCCGGGCAGGTGAAGTATCTTCATGGCGAGAAGGCCAAGCTGGAGAAGGAGCGAGACTCACTGAAGACTGAGATGGCCGCGGCTAAGCAGCGGATCGCCGAGCTTGGGGGTGAGCTCTCTGAGGCGCGGGAAGAGGTGAAAAACGCTCGGGACTCCAAGAAAAAAGCTGCAGAGTCTGCCGTGTCATGGAAGGAGAAGGCAGACCACCTGGAGGATCGCCTTCCCTCGGAGAGGCACGAGGCCGTGGAGGAGTACAAGTCCTCCGAAGAGCTCATCGCTATGCTAATTGCTGCCCAAGATAAGGTTGTCATCATGAAGTTTAAGGAGTGGGTGGCGGCCGGATACTTGGATGAAGCTAAATTCAGGCGGGGTCTCCTGGAGAAAAAGAAGAAAGATCGGGAGGCGGCGGTCAAGTCCGGTGCCGGTGGGTCCCAGAGTACTGGTGGCGAGCGGTTGTAAATAAAATTTTTTTTGAAATTTTATCCGTTTGAACAATTGTCCAATTCTGTTTGGTAGTCCAGGCTTTTTGTGAATGGAAACTTCTTGATTTTGAATGGGAATTGGAAAGGAATTAAAATTTCTAGGATTTCGTACCTTGAGCATTTGTTAACATCACTTATTACTGGACTAGAGTAACTGACAATAGCTATGTCCGGGAATGTCCCGGGTAGGTAAAAAAAATGCTAGAAATGGTCTGAATAATTCATTTTTCCATTCAAATACCACATGGTGGTTAAATACAGAATGAGTACCCGATGGGTAGCTTGCCATAGTTGTAAGTTCAAAAAGCAAAAGCTAGGACAAGATGCTCTCGGAGCTATTTGTAATAGTACCACAGGCGCTGGGTATTCCATGGATGCCTGGAAACGACCCCGTTCATGTCCCGGATGAAAAAGGTTGCAGGGCCTACCTCTTCAATGATCTCGTAAGGGCCTGTCCAGGATGGATCCAGTCCCCGGGGCTCTGGGTAGACTTGCTTCATGACCCAATCCCCCAACTTTAATGTCCGGGACTGTACCTTGGCATCGTAGTAACGAGCTATCCTCCGCTTGTTTGCCAAGTTATGCATGTGTGCCACATCTCTTCGTTCCTCGAGTAAATCAGCATCGAGGTGTAGGCCTTCTGAGTTGGTACCCGCATCGAAGTATTCGATCCGGGGGCTCTGGATTTGTGTTTCAATAGGTAGTACTGCTTCTGATCCAAAAGCCATGCAGAAAGGGGTTTCTCCGGTGGCCTCCGTTGCCGTGGTCCTGATAGCCCACAACACCTCCGGGAGTTTAGCAGCCCAAAGACCCTTTGCTTCGTCGAGCTTCTTTTTCAGTATTTTCTTGATTATCTTGTTGACAGCTTCGACCTGACCGTTGGTCTGGGGGTGAGCCGGGGAAGCATAGAGAATCTTAGTGCCCAGGTTCTGTGTGTAAGCCCTCAACTCATCATTGTCAAACTGGGTACCATTGTCCGTGACTATGGTATCCGGGACTCCGAACCTGCAGTAGATGTTCTTCCATAGGAAGCTTTTGACCTTTTCCGTGGTGATGGCGACGAGAGGTTCTGCCTCTACCCACTTTGTTTGGTAGTCCACAGCAACGATGGCGTATTTGAACTGTCCCACTGCTGTGGGAAGTTTACCAATCAAGTCCAAACCCCACTGACAGAATGGCCATGGTGCAAGGAGGATGGAAAGGGCGATGGGCGGTGCCCTTAGGATATTTGCATACATTTGGCATTTGTGGCACGAACTGGATATTGTTTGGGCCAGGGCCGACATAGTTGGCCAGAAATATCCTGCCCTTAGGGTCTTGTGTGCAAGGGATCGGGCTCCGGCATGGTTACCGCATACACCAGCGTGAATGTCCTTCATTATTTTGTGACCTTCCTCCGGTGTTACACACTTCAGATTTGGAAAGCAATGCCCTCTTCTGTACAGTTTGCCATTCATGATCGTGTATCGAGCTGACCTTAGCTGTAGTCTTTTGGCCTCGACCTTATCATCCGGTGCTAGGCCGTCGACCGTGTATTTCAAAATTGGGTCCATCCATGAAGTTGCGTGATCCACCGCAAATATTTCTAACACCGTCTTAGATGTGCTACGTCCCGCGAGTATTTCGACCTTAGTGGCCCCATAGGTAGGGCTTGGAGAAGTTGATGTGAGCTTTGCAAGGGCGTCTGCTTTGTCGTTCTCGGCCCTCGGTATTTGGGTAAAAATGTAAGAGGTAAACCTCTGAACTAATGCCCGGGCCAAGGCCTGGTATGAGGACATTTGGGGCTCCTTTGCCTCGAAGTTACCGCTGACTTGTTTTACGATTAACTGAGAATCACTGAAGATACTAAGGTGTTGTACCCCCAGTTCCCGGGCGATCTGCAGACCTGCTATGAGTGCCTCGTACTCTGTGGCATTGTTGGATGCTTTGAAGGCAAATTTGAGGGCGTATTCGTATACTTGATCGTCCGGGCTAATTAGCAGGATACCGGCTCCACTGGTTTTCTTGTTAGACGCGCCATCAACGTATAATCGCCAAGTGCTTGGCGGAGGTGGATCTGGGGCTAGCGGTTCAGGTGATTCCAGGGGTGGGTTATGGGAGGGAATTGACTCGGAAATAAAATCTGCTGCTGCCTGGCCCTTAATAGCTGTCCAGGGCTGGTACTTGATATCGAATTCCCCAAGCTCGATCGCCCATTTAATTAACCTACCCGATGTCTCTGGTTTCTGCAAAACCAGCCTCAATGGGTGATTAGTGTAAACGGTGACTGAGTGTGCTTGGAAGTAATGTCTGAGCTTCCGGGCTGATACCAGGAGAGCTAGTGCCACTTTTTCAATGTCCGGGTACGTGGATTCTGCACCAGTGTAACCTTTCCCAACATAGTACACTGGGTACTCACAATCGGAGTCCTTCCTAATCAGAACTGAGCTCACAGCTGTTGATGATACCGCCAGATATATGTAGAGCATTTCTCCTGGAACCGGTTTGTAGAGTAGAGGTACCTCTGACAAGTATGCCTTCAGGCCAAGAAAAGCAGCCTCGTGTTCCGTTGTCCAGGATATTACCTGGACGTGCTGGGTTTTTAGCAATTTGAAAAAAGGAGTACAGTTATCCGTCAGCCTGGAGATGAACCTTGATAGGGCGGCGATCTTGCCAGTAAGAGATTGGACCTCGTTCCAGTAGGTTGGGGATACCATGTCTAATAAAGCCTGCACCTTCTCCGGATTGGCCTCAATTCCCCTGTGGCTAATGATGTACCCGAGAAACTTTCCTACCTCGACCCCGAAGATGCACTTCTGTGGGTTAAGCCGCATACCATTGCGCAATATGATGGTGAAGACGATTGATAAGTTGGATACGTGATCCTCCGGAGTTAAACTTTTTACCAACATGTCGTCCACGTATACCTCCATGATAGTACCGATAACTTCCTCAAACATGGAGTTGACGAGTCGCTGATACGTGGCACCTGCGTTCTTTAACCCAAAAGGCATGACTTGGTAGCAATAGAGGCCTTAGTCTGTGGTAAAGGCAGTGTGCTCCTCGTCTGCTGGGTTCATTCGAATTTGGTTGTATCCACTGAACGCATCCATGAAACTGAGTAACCGGTACCCAGCAGTGGAGTCGATTAATTGGTCAATTCGCGGGAGCAGGAAGCTATCCTTGGGGCACGCTCGGTTGAGGTTCGTGTAGTCCACACACATGCGCCATGATCCCGGGGATTTCTTTGGTACCATGACCATGTTGGCCAACCACCGGGGGTATGTTACCTCCCTGACAAAGTTGATGGCTATCAACTTCTTTACTTCAACCTGGATAGCCAGGTACTTATCGTGTGTGAAGGCCCTTCGCTTTTGTCTTACCGGTGTCGAGTAAGGAACAATACTAAGATTGTGCGTGGCTATCTCCGCCGGTATACCGAGCATGTCCTCATACGACCAGGCGAATGCGGATGTGTTGGAACAAAGAAAGGAGATCAACCCTTCCCTAACAACCGGGGACAGCCTAGTACCAATCCTAACAGTCCTGTCCGGGAACTGCTCTGATAGCACCACCTCTTCAATGTCTTCTACGGCACCGGGCCGTTCTTCGTCTGAACCGGTATCATCTCTGGGATCCTCGTACCTGTCCATTAGAGGGTTCGTAGCCACGTGCAACATTTCAGACTTTCCCTTACCGCGAGATACAATTAGAGAATAGCATTTCCTCGCGGCGGCCTGATCACCCCGGATCGTAGCAGTGCCAGCCGGGGTCGGCACTTTCATCATCATCATGTGACCTGCTATAAACGTTTTCAAATGCCAAAGTGCCGGCCGGCCTAGGATAGCATTATAGGACGAGACACAGTCCACTACGATGAACTCTGTTTTGATGGTTGAACAATTTGGACTTTCACCTATCGTGATCGATAGGCAATCTGAACCGAGTGGTTGGACGATATCTCCTGAAAAACTAATGAGGGGCTCATTATCTTGTGACAGCTCGGCTCTTCCTCTGTTCAAAGCTTTGTATGCATTGCGAAATAATACGCTAACTGAGGCCCCGGTGTCCACGAGCACCCGGGACATTATATAGTGGTCCATTTGGAGTGTGATTAGGAAGGGATCATCATGGGGCATCTTCAGATCGGCTTCCTCCTCCTACCGGAATGTCACCGATGTCCACCTGGTGCCACCGTCTTGCTGCGGGGCCTTGTGGAAGTTGAAAACTTCCGGACGGCCGAAACTAGAATTTCGTTTCTTCCCCTAGGGAGGCAATTCCTTCGGGCCCCCGCCGTGGATCGTGAAGATCTGGCCGTACACGGCTACAGCTCCTATCTCCTTGGCAGGTAGGTATCGTTGAAGCTTACCCCTCTGGATGAGGGACTCGACTGTATTTTTTAAAGCAACGCAGAGATTGGTATTGTGTCCGGCATCCTCATGATAAGTGCAGAATTTTCCGGTATCCTGCTGGGTAAGTTTACTTTTCGGGAACTTCCTTGGGGGTGGTCCCGGTATCTCATCTCTGTTTTCGTTCCAAATAGTCTCGTATGAAGCGTTGAGGATAGTGAATACTTCATACCGGGGTGGTGGTGGTGTCCGCGAGGCCTGCTGTGCCCTCGGTTCCCGGTGGGGGTGAGCGGTCCCGTAACTGTTAGACTTGGATGAGGACTCCTTGCTTCTTTTGTTCGAGGTATGGGGTGACCTATCATGACTATGGACCCACTCCCTCTTTCGTGGCTCATCCCTGACCGTCGAGGCCGGTGCGGACAATCTTAGCTCTGGTCTGGGGGTGTCCCCGTATGTTTCGAATTCGGCCTGGGCGTGTCTGATGGCAGTGGCCATCAGCTCGTCGTAATTAGCTGGAGGATTATGGTTGATCCCGTAGAGAAATTCTCCGCGCCTTAATCCCCTCCTGAAAGCCAGCTCAGCCAGTTCCTTATTAAGGTCCCGGCATTTAGCAGTAGCCGCCTGCCATCGATTTACAAAAGACTTTAGAGTTTCATGTTCTCCCTGCTGGACTTTTAACAGGCCCTTTGGTGTGTGTATCCCATCAGTGCGTAAGATGAATCGAGCGACAAATTTGTCAGCTAACTCCTTAAAATTCCCTACAGAACCGACCGGCAGTTCGTAGAACCAACTCAAAGCCTCCCCTGACAAGGTCTCCTGGAACATATTACAACACACTTCGTCCGTATATCCCTTGGCGCTTGTTTGCGACTAGAAAGCCTGTAGATGCTGGTAGGGGTCTCCAACTCCCGTATAGTCAATCTTCAGTGGTTTCGATGTGTTCGCTCGAATGGCTCCTCTAACCTGTTGGGTGAAAAGGCCCGGGCGGTCCTCGTAAGTGGTCATAGCTCTCCAGGTGTCTCTATTTTCTGTGGCCAGTACCCTTGCCTGCAGGGCATGTAAAGAGTTGCTCATTTGCACAAGTAATGTAGTGTTTGCGTCGGTTACCGGTGGGATATTATGAACTGGTTGTGGTAACGGTGGTGGTGGCAGATGCCTTAAGCTTTCCGGGAATAAGTCAACTAGTATATGGATTATCCGTTGACTGCCCTCCGTTGGAGGTGCTGGGGCAGTACTGGTGTCTCCTGTTATCGGGGCGGTGTTCACGCCTTTTGCTAACTGGGATGCTCTAGCCAGGGCCTGGGTGAGTGCCTCGTTGTGCTGGTGCTTCCTGTCTAGTGCTCGGGCCAGCGCTGTGTTTTCATCTTCCAAATCTTGCATTCTCTGTTGCGCAAGGCGGTTTGTTTCCTAACTGTACCCTGTTGTTCCCAATCGATCCTGGATTGTTCCCTCAAGGCTGCGATCTCGGCTCGCATAGACTCCAACTCCGATACCGGAGTCACTCGATCCGGGACTATCGGGTCCAAGGATCCGAGACCATGCATTTCTCTTGGAACACTAGGCACTTCTGCTGATGAAGTTCCCGGAGAGAATATCAGTGCCCGGGTGACACTTCTACCCTCATCTGCCACTTCTGGCTCATTCATGATTCACCCCTATCTGGCGCGCCAATGTTTCTGGTGGCTTTCTCCGAGTACCTCACACAGAATGCTATACCGTCTGGGGTACCGATCCAACTCCTGAATCATGTATCAAGAGCGCAATGTTAGAGGGATAAACCGTACCGGACGGTTTATACCTCTCCGATGCCTGAGTGAGAAACTAATAGATGTGTAGAGATTAAATAGTGGATAAAGGAGTTCTTACCCCCTGAAGGTGGTTGTGGTAATGTCTTTATATTCAAGTATAGGAAAGGAGTCTCCCCTATCCTCGATGTGGGACACAGGTTCTTCTGACGTCATATCAGCCCTCTTGTTGTGTATAGATGGGCTGTGTTGGCCTTGCCCCGGGCCCTGGGTGTCCGGGGTAGCATCCCATGTGGGGCCCTCCATGGTGGGTCGTGAACCCGGCCCATGGCATAGTACTTGGGAGTACCGCCCGATAGTGCCAAACTTAGTTGAGACTCCCCAGTATGTACAACTAGCAAGCTGGCCGTCCGTCTTGGGGAAGCTTATTTTTATTACAAGTATTCGGAAGACAGAATGCTATCATGCTTCTTCTTGAACTTCTATTGTTGTTTATTCCCAATTGTACTACTTGTACCAAGGAAATGGAATTATATGTTAAATTAATAACTTTTAGTTTTATGGTTATGTTATTTTAAAACCATTAGCTTATATTTATCCATGGCGTATAAGTGTGTTTGTCCTTTTGAAGTAGTCCCACCCTTGTCTTATTAGCAATTATGGTGTGTAACATTTTTTGAATCTATTGGCATCGGTGTCATGGAATTTATTCCTTGAATTTGGCTATTCTGACAACATCTTGGTCGATGATTGTGCGGCTTTTGCTTGTGCAATATTGCTTGGGTGGCGGCAGTAGTGGTATCAAGTTAGGATATGTTCTCTTTATTTTGTAAGGTTACTCTCTTGTGTCCTAATTCATGTGGAGTTAGGTTATGTTCAGAATATATACTTCCCACATGTGAAAAATGGGACCTTGTCTATGGTTTATAAGGGTTTGGGCCAATCTATCCATTGCCAATTGGTTTTGGATGTGAATCTCAGATTACTTTATCATGGTTACTTTATTATGGTATCAGAGAGGGTTACCCACGTGTGCATGCCTAACAGCCACACGGGCTCCACGTCACCTAAAAGTTGTCCACGTGTATGGCTTGAAAATTCGCCACACGTGCGGGCGCGTGTTGAGAATATATACATCCCACATGGGAAAAATGAGACATTGCCTATGGGTTTATAAGGGTTTGGGCCACTCCATCCATTGCCAATTGGTTTTAGATGTAAATTCGCCACGGACGGGGGCGTGTTGAGAATATATACATCCCACATGGGAAAAATGGGATCTTGCCTATAGGTTTATAAGGGTTTGGGCCACTCCATCCATTGCCAATTGGTTTTAGATGTGAACCCCAGATTACTTTATCAGGTTAGAGATGTAATTTTCCTATTCTAGTTAATCTTGTATTTCGGGGCTATGGCCTCCATCCTTGGGTTTTTCCCTTTGGACTTATTAATGAAGTATTTTTACTTTGACCAAAAAACATTTGTTGAATCTATTGGGGGAATTTTTTACTCTCATTAAACTATATGCTGAACCTTTTCATGTTTTTACATCCATGGTGCAAACATCTGTTATTCCAGATAAAAATCTAAAGTCAATTTGGCATGTTTTTATTTCATAGGTTTTCTTATTTATGTTGACATGCAGGCACTGGACTTCTACACGCTTTAATTGAAGTGGTATGCATTTCGCTTTAAGAAATCTCTCATGCATCGTCCTTCTCTGCAAACATTTTTTAGGTCACTCATCTCACTAAACCATTGTCATTTTAGCTGTATGTTAGGATACCATTGAATAAAGAATAAACAAGCATGTTTAACCAATTATGATTCATTGATTTGGATATTATGCAGCCTCTAATTGTATGATGCTTTTTTTTTTCCACCTATTTTGTTATATGCAATTTTCCTGTATCATTTCTTTCTTTGACTGAGCCTAATAACGTTCATGTATAGTTCAATGATGTCTTGAATTTGTTCTATTACCATGAGTAAATTGTAATTTGTTTGTTACCTTGTTTTTTTTTTGAAATAGGGCCAGTACGGCTTCCCTTAAGCCTTGATCATTAATGAAACCACAGAATACATAGGGGACATTATGCCTAATCCCCAAAAATAATGAGCATTGAGAGAACATCTCGAGATAATAACAGGAGTTTCAGCTAAACATATGTATTCTAACAAGCGCCAATTAGCGAAGAGTGCACTGCTGGCTACTCTATTCGCTTTACATTTGTGGCGACACACCGGAAAGATTTTGCTCACGCGGAGCCATAATTTGCTATTACTTTCAGCTTTTCCACTATGTTGCCACCATAAAAACAATCCGGTAACACTTAGTTTCATCCAGCTACTGAGAGGTTGCGACCATTTGACGAAGCAAGGAACTCGCCGCCTAGCCAGAGCAGACAAAGCACACAAGGTGAGCAGTCCGAGACAAAGCCCACATTGCCTAACCACAATAGGGTAGAGACTTATTGCCGGCATAAAGCCACATCCTACAAATAAAAAGCAATAAACTAAAACATGAGAATTAAAAATAGACCCAAAGCCCAATCTCAAAGCCCCGACTCAATCACTCCCAAGGAATTGGCCAGCCCAGCATCCAGCCCAAATCTCAGTGAGAAAACACCAGTCCACCACCCAGGCCCAACGTAGCATCAACACCGCCGTCCCTTGCACAGCGATGTTGACCCTACCTTGTTTATTTAAGAGATATTTTAATACTTGCCTTCTGTGACATGGGCATTTCTTTGAATGTGTGCTAATTACCATTTGGCTTTTGTTTTGCTATAATAGGGTTCATAGATGAAAACTCCCTCATGGCTTAGACTAACAGATAAGCGCGTTTGTTCGAGGTTGCATGATTAATCATAGACACACTTTTGTGAGAATGTGAATGCTGGTCAATCTTAGACAAGGCTTGCTGAGCAGAGAGGGAGATGAAGTTTGAATACAATTGTTTTGTTTTTAGTCAAATGTTCTTTTTTATATGATTTTTTTTTTAATATATAGAAGTTGAAATTCATTAGATCAATAGCCAAAAGGCTATAGTCTACAAAGTTTACATAAGAAAGCCAACTCAACGTACTACCCTATCCAAGCTATAGCAAACTAATACAATCTCTAAGGCGCTCACTAATTAGCAAGCCTATACAAAAGTATTCAAACTTCTCCCTCTACGGAAGAAATATTCAACTAATCCCTTCTTGCCAGACATGCAATTGTCGTATAAACAAGAATTAGAAACGTCATAGAAGACTTATAGAAGCTTCATCACCCTCACATAGGCCTGAAGAAATTCTAAAAATAAACTAGTAAAGAACCAGCTCCTTCACCTTCGAGTTGGAGCTTGAACCTACATCTACCTTGTCAAGCTTTGGCAAAAGCTTTTTCTTTGTTGGCCTAGATTCATCAACCTTCTCGGCTTTTTTCTTTTTACCATATGGTAGCTTATTTTTGCTACCTGCAGGTCTACCTCTTTTCCTCTTCACCTGAATAGGCTGCTCCTCGCTCTATGCCACTGGTACCAAACTGATTACACGCATTTTTATGCATGTAATTGTATCTAAAACACTAGAAATAAGTTAATCCTCAAGTCAATTATTATGTAATTAATCCATTTATATTTAACTTGTAGGAAATAAGTGGAGTTGCGAAAACCGATAGAAAATTGGGCAAAATTGGAGCAAATTAGAGTTTCTGGCAAAAAGTCATCACCGAGTCAACTATGACTGATGACATGAAGGGAGCGGAATCCAAAACCACAATATTGTGTGCTATGGTGCCGTAGAATTGTAAAAATCGAAGATAGAAGAAGAAATGCAATTTAATTAATTAAGATAATTAATCAGACGATTAATTGCTTAATTAATTAGCAAGCTCTAGCAGCCAACTTAATTAAACTTAATCAATGTTAAATTAAGCAAGGGCTAGTATGAGAAACACGTGCAGCAGCCTTAGTTTCTTTCTTCTTTTGTATTGGACCACACAAACGCTGACACGTGGCTGCTCTCCTCCTTGGTTTCACACATCAGCCTTATTCTCTTCTTCTGACGCAAAAGTATAGCCAGCACCTCATATATATATATAGACCACGACCTATTTTTCCATATGCCCCTTCTACAGCGACGCACCATAAAACAGAGAGGGCTGCTCTCTTCTCCCATTCTCTTCCTCCATTTTTCATTTTTTTTGTAGTTTTAGTTTAGGGAATTGATGGACTACTCACACAAAGCTTCAAGAATCCATCAAGGGGCTCAATCTTCACAAGATTCAAGATTTGGGTATTTTGTGGGGTTGTAATTCAAGGATGGTCATGTTAGCTTTCTAGCTAATTGTGGCTATCCTTGTTTCTCCTACACTTCTATACTCTTTTCTTTTTTAATTTTGTAATCTTGGTGTCTATGATTATGGTTAGTGAGTAGTTCAATTTTGGGAGTTAGGGTTGTGAAACCTTAACTCATCTTGTATAAATAGTGATGCTTTAATTTTAATAAATGCAATTTCCATTATGAATGCTTTAAATCCGAATTTATTGGTCCTTAGAAGCATGTTTCTAGGCTTGTTCACCCTTTGAAATTATGTTGTGGGCAATTGTGATGAGTAGATTGATAAATTGACAACTTATTGGTCTTGTTGCACCTAAGATTTAAGTGTGGTGACCATTAGCTAGCTTAATTGTAGCTAAGCTTACTTGGTTCTCTATCATCTTTCTCTCTAGGCCTCTAATTTTGGCTATTGCGGCCTTAACCGGCGTAATGCCCAAATTAAAGAGTTGATGGTGGCCTTAACCGGCATAGTCAATACACCGAAAGGATAATTGGTTTAGTAGCCTTAACCGGTACTAGATACGGGACTCGACACATATAAGAAATGCATGCATTTGTGATATTGGCATCGATGTGTACAAGATAATTAGTGTGAATCACCCGACACTCCCATGTTCCCATTAATTTGAAAACCCAAATTTAATTTTCTAGTTCGTTAATTAGTTGTTTAGTTTACTTTTCGGTTGCGTTTAATTTAGTTAATTCACAATTCAAAACTTCCTACAATTTTCGACTCATTTGTGCATATCCACCACTAGGCTCTTAGTTTTGATTAGGCTTTGGTGAAAACCAAAGCAGAGCATTGCTAAGGCTTGGTGCCTTAGAATAGCATTTTTATTTATTTTCCTTTTATTTTTCCTTTATTTGCTTAGTGACTCTAGTTCCAACTATCCAAGGATTGTGGGTTAGTCACTAATCCCCATGATACGATATTTATTTGCTTAGTGACTCTAGTTCCAACTATCCAAGGATTGTGGGTTAGGCACTAATCCCTGTGGTACGATAATTTTGGGCTTAATACTTCCATATCTTGACACGATTCGTACGCTAGCAAGAGTATATGATTCAAGTCACAAACCCAAGTTCTCCTGTTCTAAATTCAAATTTCTTTTGCCCACAGCAAGACTCAATTTCAGCTTTTTAGGAGAGATAGTGACAGTCTCCTCCTCCCTACTTCTTCTTTTACCTGTTAAATTCTCAGGACTGATCATCATCTCTGGCAATTCCCGAATATGAGCTTGACATCAAGGACGTTGCAGCAACACTGCCGGATTGTGAAGCAGTCTTTCCGGCATTTGATTAGGGACTGAGGTACAGAAGATGAGGTTTTGGCCTTCTACCGAAACCCTAGCCCAAGTACCTACATTCAGTTTGTTTGTCGATGTCGTCCCAGATGAAGAAGCAGAAGAACCAACGATCTGCAATGCCAGTGTAGGAGGAGGATTCCCTGTTTGCACACCCAAAACAGTACATTCCGCCTCCTCGTCATCCTCCTCCAAGGTTGGACCCGAGCATGGGAGACCAACATGAGTAACAAAACCACAAGTAGGGCACCAACCAAAAATTTTGTCATACTGAATTTACAGAGAAACTCAACTTCATCCTCAACCCAATACCAGCATTTGAAGGATAAAGGTCAGTTTAATGGGATCTCCACCTAGATTCAAAAATTTCCAACTTTCTTTGCCTGCTTATCACTTTCTTTGAAATCTCCAAGAGTGTACCCCTATCATTGTCATCATTCTTCAGAATGAAATGCTAGAGGAATTCCTTCCAGAGTAATCCAATACGAGGCCACCATGAAAGGCACAGATTCAATGGCAGCAATGCCATCATAGTAGGCTAGAGCAACTGGTGCATGATTGTAACCCCACGGGGCTCCCTTCCAAATCTGATCTCAATTAGCTATGTTAAACAAGGTAAACAGAACCCTCTGACCTTCCGCTTCTTCAACACGCAACAACCCATTCACTCTCCAATCATTGCCAAATATTCCCAAGAAAGAATGAAACTTATATCCCCCAACGGTGCGAAGCTTCTCAACCAAAAACACGTCTACCCTGACGCAGACCTTTCCCTTGTGTAGGTCACATATCAACCTGCTTTCTCCCCTCAATAATGGTAAGAGAAGAAGCAATGCGAGCAGTCATGGCATCAACAGAGGACATTGTTGAAGAATAAACACCATATGTACTAATTGCCAACTGGCAGACACTGTAACGGAAGTAACGGCCATATGTACTAATTTTCGATCAGGCAAAGAACCTCAGGTACCGTATTGATATTTTTTGAAGCTCAAGTACTAAAAGTTATAAGAAGGCCGCAAAGGCGGTGTACCATGTTGGTATAGATACCTCTCAGGCACAAGTATCGGAAGCACAAGGCTCATTAACCGCTTAAAATGATGCCGATACCATACACTAGTGGTATCGGGTGGACCACAGCTAGTCCCACATTGGAAACAAATGGGTGACAAGCCCATCCCCACACTATAAATACATGTCTCTCCACACATTTAAGGTAAGCCACCACTCTCCATTTACTCCTACCTAGTCTACATTATTACATGTATCTGACTTAGGCATTAGAGCGTCGAAGGCCGGCTAGCCCGATCTTCCCTCTGACCTCTATTCATGGGTATCGGATTTCGGAGATGGCGGCTCTCACAACAACCCCGTTTCTACTACAGAAACATTTGGCGCTAGAAGGAGCCCTCTGGTGGTGCCACAAGCTTACCACGAGCAATTTCATCATCTCGCCGGAATTTTTTTCTTTTTCCGAGCAACAAATGTTCTCTCTCCTTTCGGATCTTTCTCTGCACACATCAACAGTTCATCTTCTTCATATATTTCTCTTGATTTTCACCTCTTTCACATCAAAATCAAGTCTCTTAGCTTCTGGTTTCTGTTTACAGTGATTTTTGAGGAGAGAGAAAGTGGATCTGAAATTTTCTCTCTCCTCCATGACTGAGCTCTTGTACCATTATGTAGCTCACCTCCTTCATACAATCTCAACCCAATGTCAAAGGGTCCTGGATCTTGAAAAATAAACAAATTTGAGCTTCTGAGTTTCAGTTTATAGTGATTTTTTTGGAAAGAGAAAGTAGATCTGGACTTTCCTCTCTCTCCTCCACCACCTACTTCCAGTCACCACCATGCCTCACCTCCACCACCACGTTATCTGCTGACCTCCGACGAGTCAAACTCGGTCTCTGCGTCGTCCAGTGACGGCTAGAAGCCATTACCACTAGCCATCACCATGCACACCCAGAAATACTCTGGACACCCAGAGTTGCTTCTGTCACGAATCAGCAAGAATCAAATTCATCTCCTTTAATCATCATCATCGTCCCACTTGCATCAATCGCCTACACGTCTTCGAATCAATGTTTCGGTAAGCATGATATCTCGGGACTACTTCTCCTTCTTGATCGACCTCCGTAGCTCCATCCTTAAATCTGAGAACTTGGTTTATCAAATCTCGGTCTCTTTCTTCTTGGCCAACAACAAATCCCAGTCAGGTAATTACCTCACCATGACAAAAATCGCATTCGCCGGCCTTCGACGAGTTCCCCCCGACCTATTCACAGCAGATTCCAAAGTTTCAAAGCTCAATCTTCCAAAGGACCAACCTGACGCCGTTGATCCAAGACCCATCGATCTGTCCTCTTTGCCGTTGGATTTTGACTCCGTTGAAAGTTGGTTAGCAATTTCGACTCCACCAACTCTCAGTGTCACTCTTCTTTCAACTATGGAACTTTGGTATCTCATTAGCCCAGCTACTTCCTGTCAGTGTCGCCCTTCTTAGCACGCCTCACTTGGTCTCGCCAATGATACCAAACTCGGTCTCGCAACCTTGTCATTTGCACTTCATCCTTCTGATACCGGCATCATTTACACTCCTCAGTGTTGGCATTCTTAGTCTCTCCCTTTGGCTATCACAACCTGGCATTGCAACTCAATCTCACAACTCGGTATCGCCAACTCCGACTATCGATATCGTAACCTTAGACCCTCGGTGCTGCAGCTTGGTCCCCACTCCAACTCTTGGTATTGCATCCATTGTGCTCTTGCCGATAAGCAAAGCAATTCGCACTCTCTTGGTGTCACCGAAGAAAAAAAAAAAAGAAATAGAGAAACAAAAGAAGAACAACTACCAGAGGTCCCACTCTGGACACCCATGGCACAACTGATGTGGACACCCAGCTGCAGCAAAGCCAAAGGCCCAAATAGCACCAATTCCATGACGGCCGAAGGAGTAAACCCAACTGCTGTCATGGCTCTCAGTGGCGGTAATTCACTCATCTCTTTCGACGCTGCAACCTGGAGACACCTTGGTGAAGTCAACCCACCGCGCCCCTTCGAATCACCCTTTCGTTCTTACTCACCTTCCGGGGTTGTCTTCGACACCATCACAACAGATAATCATTGGATTAGAATGCTGGTATAAACACCGAGATGGATTAGCTTCACGGAGCGACATCACTATCAAATAGTTATGGTATATCTCCTGCCTATATGGCTGTATTCAAGATTGTTTTGACACACCTGTGTAATTACTAGATAGAACAAAATGATTAAGAAAACTACTTTGCAAATGTAACAATGAACTTTCAAGCCAACACCAAGATTGCTAAAGCAGTGTAAACCTCACCATTGAGGAAACTTCACTTCGTGGCTTTTAATGTAGCCAACACGAGAAAACAATTCACTATGAATCAAGTAAGTTTACAGTATACAAGTAGTGTTGTTCACAACAATCACTTTCACTTAGCAAATAGCTAACTTGTTTTACAACTGTTCTAACTCCTAATACAATAATCACCATATTCAACTGAGTCAATCTTCCATTCTTCCTTGCACTCAACGTTTCACTGATCTTGAGAATGAACTATGCTAGAGACAAAGTATGCTAAGAAAAGAAACACATAACATGCAAAGAGAGTTTTTCAGAAAATGACTTGAGTAATCATATGTAGCACTGATACAACAAGTTTTGATGCGTAAAAACTCTGCAACATAAATCAGTTTGAAAACCTTATATAGGGGAGCAAGACTCCCCCTCAATCAAAAATCTTCTTAACACCTAATATGAAAAGTTTTAAAATTGTTTTTAATATGCAATCAAATCTTTTCTAACAGTAAGAAATCAATATCTCTTTCTGATATGCTTGTCGAAAAACCTTTAAATGCAGATGAGTATATCAAATCAATTTAACCGATATGCATATCAATTTAGAATCATGCAAAAAATATGAATTAAAAGACACCTTTATCTCAAGATTAGAGAGAATGATTTCCTTGATTTCCTCTTGGTGATTCGATTCTGCAATCAACCTTTATAACCTTGAGCCACCGGAAAGGCAGGAGAATTATTCTCCCAATCCTATACACCTTTTGTTCTCCTAGTGACCATGGGAAAGCATGTGTTGAATGGTAATAGCCCAATATACTTACAATCTCCCCGTTTGGGCATTTCCATTCAACACATGATTTTTCCATCTTTTTATCCTGCGTATTAGTTTTCACAGATAAACACTAATCACGAACCAAGGGGTGCTACTTGGATTTAGGAATCAGTTTCCATCCTTTTCCAGATTCAGGCCACCAAAACAAATATCAAATAAAATAGTAATAATAATAAGCATCCCGGTAGTTTGTGCTTATGCACTTACAACCCAAAAGAAACAAAGTAATTGTTGTCCAACAAAAATAAAAATGCAGAAACAAAAATAAGATAAAAAAGATGAAAAATAAAAATTCTTTTACTTCTCCCCCTTTGAATGGGAATGCACATCAAACTCCTCCATCAGCTTGGTCACGGTATCCTGAAACTCCTCGCTGTCCATGGAAGCAGTGCTGTCCTCCTGTGCTGCTTCCTCCTTGACGTCGGTGGACGGACCAGGAGCGCCAAACCCTGGGGGGTGGCGCTGCATGTTCCTGGCCTCCCTGGTGAGGTTGGTCAGAGTGTGGTGAATGCGGACCAGGAGGGAGTGCATATCATCCATGTCGTTAGTGAGGCAAGCGATCCTCCAGTCAGCGACCAGGATGGAATCACGAAGACTGTCCAAAGAGACTGGAGGACGAGAGGCATCAAGAGTCTCGCCAGTTTAGGTCTTAGGAGACGGACGAAGAGAAGGACTCCGACTCCGTTCGCGATGCATGCCAGGATGGAGAACGCCAGCTCTGGCAACAGCCTGACGGCCCTCCTCGGGAGGAGGAAGACGCCGGTGTCCACCAATGTGAGAGGTGATCTTAGTGCGAACCATGATGAAAAGAAAAGTTTTTGGAAAAACCTGCACACTTAGACAAATCCGAGTGAAATCCGAGAGAGATATGATGTACATTATATATATCGGACCAGTATGGTTAGAGAAATCGAAGAGACACGGCGTCTCCAAGAAGGAGAGAATTTATTACAAGTTATGGTTCCTAGATACACGCATGCAAATAACATCTCCCCCTCAAATCATGCTTACTCGGTAAGGAAATTAGATTCAGACAGATGGCAGTCAAGGAGATAGACTAAGAGAAATATGGATTCCCAAAATCTGCAATTAGAACACACAATATATTCCTCTGCCAAGTATCAAAGCATTTAATGTATTTATCATAAAATAGAAGGAGAAAATATAGCATAGTTGAAGCACAGAGAACACAAATCAATTAGTGAAAGGAACATATTTCAAAGCATCAACCATGATGTATTCTATCAACAAATAGGATTGGTACTCAATGTTAGACCTTAAGAAGTACACCAGTGACAAAAGTGAGTACAAGCAGTACATGGGGCTTAGAAACAGATTTAGAGAAAGAGAGGAGAAGTGAAGGAAGAGAACTGAACATATGAACAGGGCTCAGGAGATCTCATAGGAGACATAGGAAACATTGTTCCTAAGTAATTATTTTAGTTGGGTCATAGACTTCTTTATATTGGAACAGCAGAAACTCATTTAACAAGACACATCTCAGTAACTCCCAGACCAGACGATCTTAGGGTACTAAGCATAACAAGGATGCTCCAGGGAGAGTGTCTCGAGTTGTTGTTTGTATTTTCACAATTTACGTACGTAGGTCACCAACCAACTCTTTTCTTGCAAACCTTGGAAAGTTCACCACAACCAAGGCCTAATTACTTTGAGATGAGGAATACATTTAACCATTCTCGTTTCTTACAAATCCTAGAAGGTTCACCACAACTAGGACCTGATTACTTTGAGAAGAGGGAATGAAATATCTAAGCATTTTAGGCAGTTCTCCTACTTCACAGATTCTCTCTTGACAGGAAACAAGGAACATGCCACCACGTAAGCTATAAGTGATAGTGCATAAGAAATGTAACTGATTAAGAAACTAAACATGAGTACACAATTTTTGTCTAGAATAAGGCATGGCAACAATGGACACATAACTGAAAATATGTGCAATCCACTAACGACAGTGGTCAAAGTACACTAAGATCACAATTTTCTCTCCCAACAGTGGACATACATTATAGTGCCTCAATACTTAGAACATATCCCTAGGGCATTTCTCAATAGTTCAAACTCGCAGTGTCTAGTGGCTTTGTGAACAGATCAGCTAACTAACTGTCAGTGGGAACAAAGCTCAACTCGAATATATCTTGTTCAACCAAATCTCTAATGAAGTGATATCGAAGATCAATGTGCTTTGTTCTAGAGTGTTGAACAGGATTTTTGGTGATGTAAATAGCACTTGTGTTGTCACAAAAGATGGACAACTTACCTTGAGAGATGCCATAATCCTTGAGCATTTGCTTCATCCAGAGCATTTGAGTGCAGCAGCTCCCAGCAGCAACATATTTAGCTTCAGCAATAGATAGAGAAATGCAATTTTGTTTCTTGATGTGCCAAGCTACAAGATTGTTCCCAATGAAGAAGCAGCCTCCAGAAGTGCTTATTCTATCCTTCAAGTTTCCTCCCCATTCAGCATCAGAATACCCTGCAATTTCCACGTTAGTGTCAAAGGTATAGAAAATACCACAGTTAACTGTATCGGAAATATATCGGATAATTCTCTTGACAACTTCCAAGTGTGATTCTTTGGGATTTGCTTGAAATTGAGCACAAACTCCCACACTGTAGGAAATATCAGGTCGACTGGCAGTGAGATACAGCAAGCTACCAATCATGCTTCTATAGAGTGTGGAATCGATTGATTTCCCATGCCGATCTTCGCTCAGCTTGGTAGTGGTGCTCATGAGATTGTTAACCACCTTCTTTGATTCAAGGCCAAATTTCTTGATGAGATTCTCAGCATATTTGGTTTGAGAGAGAAAGATACCTGCATCAAGTTGCTTTACTTGCAAGCCAAGGAAAAAGGTTAGCTCACCACACATGCTCATTTCAAATTCACTTTCCATGACTGATTGAAATTCATTGACAAGATATTTAGATGTAGAACCAAAAACAATGTCATCAACATACACTTGAGCAATGATAAGATCATTTTTCACTTGTTTTACAAATAAGGTTTTATCAATAGATCCTCTAGTGTACCCTTTTCCCACAAGATAAGTGGAAAGCCTTTCATAACAGGCTCGTGGAGCCTGCTTTAGTCCATACAAGGCTTTCTTGAGTCTGTAGACATGGTCCAGGTTATGTGGATCTTTGAAACCTTGAGGTTGTTCCACAAAGACTTCTTCTTGAAATATCCCATTCAGAAAGGTAGTTTTGACATCCATTTGAAATAGTTTGAACCTGAGATGACAGGCTACAGCTAGAAGTAGTCTCGCAGATTCTAATCTAGCAACAGGAGCAAAAGTTTCATCAAAATCAAGACCTTCAACCTGTGAGTAACCCTGAGCCACTAACCTAGCTTTATTTCTGATGACATTCCCTTTTTCATCACTTTTATTCCTAAGGATCCACTTAGTGCCAATAACATTACAATTTCTAGGTCTAGGTACCAAGTACCAGACATCATTTCTAGTAAATTAATTTAACTCTTCCTGCATAGCACTAATCCAGTCATCATCCAACAAGGCTTCCTTAACATTTTTTGGTTCAATTAAGGACACGAAGCCAAAATTAGATTACATTCATACTGATCAGATTTTCAGTAATAAAACACAATAATGCATTTCCTTGACTTACCTCATCCTGACTTACCTACGCTGTAGCTTGTCTTCTTGTTGTCAGTCCATCTGATATATTACCAATGATGTCCTGATTCGAGTGATCTTTCTGAACTTGCTTGAAACCTCTTCTTGTTAAAGGAGCTGGCTCAAAGATGCTATCAGCATTTTCTGTCTGTTGATCAGTTGCTGATGTGTTTTGTGGAACTGAGCTTGAAGAAGAAGATGTATCTACAACAACATCCTCCTGTCTAATATAGTGATCATCAACAGATACATTAATAGATTCCATAACAATTCTAGTTCTTTTGTTATATAGGGGAGCAAGACTCCCCCTCAATCAAAAATCTTCTTAACACCGAATATGAAAAGTTTTAAAACTGTTTTTAATATGCAATCAAAGCTTTTCTAACAGTAAGCAATCAATATCTCTTTCTGATATGCTTGTTGAAAAACCATTAAATGCGGATGAATATATCAAATCAATTTAACCGATATGCATATCAATTTAGAATCATGCAAAAAGATATGAATTAAAAGACACCTTTATCTCAAGATTAGATAGCATGATTTCCTTGATTTCCTCTTGGTGATTCGATTTTGCAATCAACCTTTATAACCTTGAGCCACCGGAAAGGCAGGAGAATTATTCTCCCAATCCTCTGCACCTTTGTTCTCCTAGTGACTATGGGAAAGCATGTGTTGAATGGTAACAGCCCAATATACTTACAACCTGCAAATCTGCTCTTTACACCCCATGGTAGTTCAGCCAAAAAGCAGCTGCGTCTGTTCCACACATACACCCCAACAGACAAGTACTTTTATCTTATAAAAACTAAAATATTATTCTCTACATCCCCAGTGCGCAAATGCATTGGATATCTGACCATTATAAGCATGCACACATCAAACGTGTAATATGTTTTGGCACACAACTTGTCATGTATAGAACTTGCCATGATTATTTAATATTACTTACTAATATTGAGATAACAATATCCCTAGTTCACTATTAGACTCTACATTGTATTTGCTGCGAGTCTATTGCCATTGACAATTGTCAAGAATCTAAATTGCATCTTCTTTACACAACCTGTGACTAATATGATTTCTATATATGCTACCATTATAGCTACCATAAATTCATTCACACTCCGACACAATTGCACTTCGTGCATATATGCGGCTTTAGGCTTTGCCTAAAATAAAACGGGGTTCAAACTCATATCTACACATACCCACGTTGTGAGAAACTCGCAAACCGCATCTCGAGCTAAGCTGCACATGCTATGATAAAATTGTTTTGGTTATGCACTTCCAACACAACGTAGACACACAAGCATGCTGCATTTATTAATTACTGGTGGCATGGTCCATAATTGAAATGAAGTATACATGCACACCCCACTTACACGTACAAGCATAGGCTTTGACCAAGGTTTATTCTTGCAAGCTCTAGCACGGCCTCAACTTTATAATATGCTATACGCCTACTCATAATTACTTTAACTAAATCAATCAATTGCTCCATATTGCCATGAATATACGGTATCGACAATTATACACATCTTGTTGGGTAGTCACAATGCGTATCCCCTGAGCTCATCCATATAGGCTCTAATACCTACATATACATTGATATGTATAAATTGCTTCATTACTCTTTTATAGTTGATTGCTCATATAAACTCGGCATGCCACTAAGTCGTGGTCTCCAATGCACATTAGCATGTCGATAACACCACTTATGCTTTCATTTGATTGGTGCATGCAATATTTATCCAAACATTACAGCAAAGACATACGAGCATAAAATGTTTAATTTCATCAATTAAACATTTTGAATAAGCTGCTACTCACTTATTTTTGATGAGGCACTATCACCCCAACGGGAATCCTTCTTATATGAGCTATGCGCAAAAGCAAGCGCACTATCGGTACTCGCTAGCCGACATGGAGTCTTATATATGGACAACTCCAATCTTTCTACAATATCTTCACCACTTATGAACGGTTCCAGATAAGTTCTCACCTATACCCTTTCAATTTAAGATAATGCTATATTTCACATGTTTCATTGATCACTACAATCTAAGCATGCCTACAAAATGCGATAATTTTAAAAGCATATTTACTATGCCTTAAATGTTGATGCAATGTTTACGTGTCTCCATGATTATCAAGCATGAGTAAAATGCACAATGTTATTCAGTATCTCCACTGCGATTACATGCTAAATACATGCTATGCCTTTATCTTGATTACATTACTACATATACACTCACTATGCCAAAAAGTCCATCAGATGACACACTTCAGACGACAGAATCATTGTTTTCTGTCGTCTGAGTTTTTTAGACGACAGAATTTTTTTTTCTGTTGTCTGAATATAGACTAAAACCATACTCGTTTAATTTGAAAAAATGGACAACATTCAGACAACACATTTTTGTTGTTGTAGAATATGATGATTTCCTATCTCAAATTTGGAGGGATATCCAAAAGTTGATTAAGTACTTTTCCCTCTCAAATAGCCAAGCCCTAGTTGACTGAAAAATGTTGTGACACTCAGACAACATTTAAATGTTGTCTGAGTGTGGAGGTTGTTTTAAAATTTTCTAAGTTATTTTGACTTGTGTTTGTTTACACATGTCCCTCACAATTAAGTCTTTTTCAGTCATTCACTCATTCTCACTCGATCAGCTCTCTCAACTTGACCAGAACGGCAGAACCTGCGAAAACTGAAACACCAGCCTCGGTCTCTCATGTCTCGATTTTCACTCTCTTCTTCATCTTCTCACTCTCTTTATTCTTATTCTTAGTCTCTCCTTCTTCTTCTTAGTATCTACTTCATCTCTCTTGTCCAAATTAATGGACCTCTCCAGCAACCAGTAGAGCTGTTTTCGATTTGGATATTGGTAAGCAATTTAGGGTTTCAATCATTTTTTAGTTTATGATTTCGACTGGGTTCAATCTTTTGATCGATTTTAGGGTTTGATTTCGATTCAGTTTTTTTTTTTTCTATTTGGGGATAGGGTGATTGGATATTATTTTTCCTTTTATCCTTATGAAAATGACGAACACTATTCAGTGTTCCAATTACTGAAAACCAGACCTCTCCTGGGCTCGTCGTCTCTCTCTCTCTCTCTCAATCGAATTAGGTCATGTGGTAGTTCGATCTAGTGGTTTAAGCTTTGTTTTTGAAAAAGGTATTGGCTTTAGTGAATTTTTCTGGGATTTATGTGATCTAGGTTTCAATCAATTTGGTTTTTATTGGGTTTTTGATGCATATGTTTTGTTTCTCAATAGATGAAATCGGTAAGTTTAATTGAAACATAGTTGTTTTGCAGATCTATACCTTAAGATTCTTCACCCAGAAGCAATCAAGAGCCAACAGAAGAGTTCCCTACAAGAAAGATTAGTTTGCTATCTCGACCATTTGGACTTGGATGGCGTGATCGTAGCAAGGTTAGTCTCTTGTAGACTTTTGACCTGATTTTGTTAATATATAGCAGATTAAGAATGGGGTGGATGGGACGGTTTGACTAAGACCAGTGGCCTTGTTGCCTGGAGGATTCAGCTGCATACTTCAGTAGGAGTTGAACATATGGTGGTGCATATAAGCTGTGTTTTATTAGTTTTGCATGACAGAAATCAAATCACACGATATGGTCTTTTTTCATTAATTTTGGGAGAATAATTTATCCCAAACACACGTCCATACATGTTTTTATGCGATATGGTCTTTACTTTCATTGATTCTGTAGCTCAGAGTTTCCTATATTTTCCAGATGGTCTCTTAGTTTTGTTTGTGCTGGGGTTATAGATATGGGCATTTCAGTGGAATGGTTTTATCAATTTTTGTTTTGTTATATCCTGTTTTCTCTTCTATTGATCAAAATAAAGTTTGACAAAGTAAAGCAAAGTCCATGGATTCATTGTCTCCGCGACCCCTTGATTCTGTTCTTAATTATATTATCACTTTAGTTTAAATATTGGTTAATATTAGAGCTACTGTGGCTTCTATTTGGGATTGGCCAAATGGACAGTTGCAACATAAGTTTGAGCACGTAATAGAAACTTGGTTTGTTGAGAAGTTGGCTTGACGGCTGAGTCAATTTGATAATTTATGTTCAAGGATACATCAGATTCCGACCTGAATCTGATCTGAGTTCATCTTTGTAGAAGTAGTCTTATTTTTTTTCTCAATAGATATTAGTTATTTGTATTATGATAAGAGCTGTTCATAATGGCCATATTAATCTCATATCTTGACAAAATGCTTCGATTCTCAAATACAAGAACAAGAATAGGAAATTGGATTCTGTTGAACCATTCTGTTCTGTACCTTTATCTTATTTGATAGATAGCATATAATAATCTTGCCATTTAATTTAGTCCTTCATTGATGTTATTGCATCATTGGTCAGTTATCTACTTTGGGATAATTAGTCACCATATGTATAATCATCTCCAGTTTGTATTGATTCTAATCAAAGTACAACATAGACCTACCCATCTATAACGTACATATGTTATACCATAATCATATATAAGAACTAAATTATTTTTATATCCTTTTATATTTCTGTTACTTTTTGCAAAACAAGCTCTTTGTTAAAGTATGCAATAGTGTACTGGATAATAGTGAGCTTGGATAATAGCTCTTTTGTTTTGTAACATGTATGGTCTGTTTTGTTGGCCTTGATAGGAAAACTTGGTGGTACAAAAGGATTTGCGAAGGAAGGCTCACTGCTAGTAGTGTACTGGAGAAAAACATAAGGCTTTTTTGTGTAAATTTCTGGTGAGTTTTCAATGTTTGTGCTTTATACATATATGTAGTCAACAACTAGCTAATTATCCTTTTGTTCATATCTTTGCCTACACATAATGATTATATGTTTACTGCTAGCTTGTTGAGTATAATCATAAGTTCATTTTTATTCCTTGATAGAATATTGTATTACTTTGTATAATAAAAGTATGAGCATGGTATGCAATCTGAACATTAGAATTGTCATGGATCGATGTAATTGTTGCAGCTCTATTTGAATGAATTTGTATATGTTAAGCAATGTTACTTTGAGAATTAGCATGGATTTTAGTGTGTTTTGTTATATATGAAGGAACTTATATATTTAAGATGGATAAGTCATGGATGCATGCTGATAGAAGATCAAAGAAGTTTGAGCTAGGACTAGCAGAGTTTCTCAAGTTTGCCGAGTCTAATGCCAATAACAAAAACAAGATTTCTTGTCCTTGCTTGAAATGTAGTAACACGGAGGGATTTTCTATTGGAGTTATTAAGGATCATATATTTTGGAATGGTATTTACGAGAGTTATAAGCATTGGAGGTGGCATGGGGAACCTACTACATCTGCTATGAATGACAATAGAGTTAAATCTGAAACTGTAGATTGGGAACCTGGGATGGGGGAGAATGATGTAGAAATAGGAGAAAGTGAGGATGAGCAGATTTCCGAAGACTCGAATGAGTTTTTGAAGTATGTAGAGGATGGGGATCAACCTTTGTACCCTAGTTGTACCAAGACAACCAAGCTAAATGGTCTGATTCAGACCTTCAATTTGAAAGCAAAGCATGGAATGACCGATGCTTGCTATTCAGATATGCTTATCATGATTGGGGGTTTGCTTCCTGAAGGGAATCAGCTTCCTCTGTCTTTGTATGAAGCTAAAAAGACACTTAGTGCTTTAGGGATAGAGTATGAAAAAATTCATGCATGTCCTAATGACTGCATCTTGTATAGACAGCAGCATGCAGATGCTCTTATCTGCCCCAACTGTGGTGTTCCAAGGTGGAAATTGGGTAGGGATAAAACTGTGAAAGAATGGATACCTGCGAAGGTTTTGTGGTATTTTCCACCAATCCCTAGGTTCAAACGGTTGTATCAATCAACCAGCACAGCTAAGAATCTTACTTGGCATGAGTCTGGTAGAAAGAAAGATGGAATGATGCGACACCCAGCTGATTCTCCTACTTGGGAATTACTTGACAAAAAATATCCAGAATTCAGTAGCGACCCTAGGAACCTCAGACTAGCCCTCTCTTCTGATGGATTTAACCCGCATAGTTCTCTAAGCAGCAAGTATTCTTGTTGGTCGGTTATACTGGTCACATATAACCTTCCTCCATGGCTTTGTATGAAGAGGAAGTTTATGATGTTGACATTGTTAATATCGGGACCGAAGCAGCCTGGTAACGATATCGACGTCAAATGATAAACCATATTACAATTAGCTTTCGTTTTTTTTTCCTTACAATTACATTTGATAAACCATATTGATGATATTGCTGCCTCAAATGTGACTGATGCTTATGCATATTTTGGTTTGAATTAGGTTCAGTCCAACAATATTGTCCAGTCAGGTTGTAAACTTGCGATAAATTCATTGGACAACATAGTGGCTGAAGGAACCATCATTCAAGTGGATGTTGAGTCTAGCAAGCAAACTATCCATGGTGTTCCGTTGGCTGAGGAAAATGTCCGAGTGTCGATCACCAAATCTATTGTTGCTAATGCTTTGCTACCAATTCCTATTAAAGATGAGATTCTGTTTGTCTGCGATGCAATTGGTACATGCGTTGCTTGGCCTAGAGACTGGGTTATACCCACTGTAGCTGATGCAAAGGTAATTTAGTTTGCTTAAATTATTTGTCATTTTTAACCTCTTTGTTCTTACAAAAATGGCCATGTGAGCTGCTATATTACATGATATAGAAATACTAAACATGCAATGTTATTTTTTATATCAATTACAGCAAGAAAAGCGTAAAATTGTGAGGAGGAAAAAGAAGGATACACATGATGATTTTTTTGATCATGATGATTTGGACAACCTGCCACCCAATTTGCCTCCACTGCTTAAGACATTGAGCACATGAGCTAATGATTACTTGAAGGATGGGGTTACTATCCACACAACCTTAGGCGAGGAATTATTCGGATATCCAAAAAAGGTTGCCATCTTCAGAAGGGATGTGTATGCCATGACCAACATGAAGGAGCTTTCTGGCAACTGTATTGTGATGTATATGAGGTCTGTAATGCATTTTAAATGAAGCTGCTAATTCAATGTTGTTGTAATGATATTTTGAGACTTGTGGTTTTACAGCTTTCTTTATCATGTGTTAAAGAAATCGAAGATGCTTGACATGATTGGCTTCGTAGACCCTGCACACACTGGTGTCATTGGCTGTGGAAATCCGACTGAACGGGCTCGTTCTTTGTCAGCTTCTTATGAAAGAGGGAAGCCTGGTCAGATTTTTTTGGTGCCCTATAACTCAGGGTACGAAAGCTTGATTCATGCATTTTTTTTTTTTTGTAAATATTGATTTCTGATCTCATCAATATAGCAATGCAAGTACCTAGAATAGATTCGTGTTGGTATTGATTATCATAAATTTGAATGTCAGCTGTCATTGGATGTTGACGGTGGCGAACCCCACTGAAGAAATTGTGTATTTCATGGATCTGCTAAAGAGGCGACTCGTCACCGGTGAATGGAGAACTATTGTGGACAAGTAAGCACTATGCCAAAAATTGCATCAGACTACGCTTTTTAGACAACGAAAAAAAAAATTCCGTTGTGTGTTGATTGAAAATGCTTCATACAACAGATTTAGTGAGATTTTGTTGTATAAGGACACCAGAAATCAGAAATATGTTGGTGCATGATTATTGTACAACACTTATAAGAATTTGTCTGTTGTCTGAATAAAAAGAAATTTCCTTCCCACCTTCCTCAAATTTGGGTCGAAATTTTGACTCACGTTGTACAACAGTATAGCTGTATATGTTGTATGAGCAAAATATCATACAACACATTTTTGGTTTGCGTTGTGCAAGTTTGGAAGAAAATTAGATGTTCCCAAAATGAGAGTCTTTAGCGCCAAAATCGTTAATTTTTGGGTGAAATGCGGGTACATGATTGTAAGTTCCTACAACGGAATTACCTATTTTTGTTGTGTGAATGTGCCTAGGCGGGAGAAATGAGCTTGTGATTTGCACTAGGCGGGAGATTTGCTTGTTGGATCCCTAGGATGAAGTTTCAGTGTAAACTATCAGACAACAAATTTCATTTATGTGTTGTCTGAATTGATTATACAAGTTAAAAAAAGGCGGAGAAAACGAAGTTAAAAATTTCGACACGAGGGAAACAAAATTTTCGCTTCCCACACACTTGGTTAGTTTTCCCACTCGCTCTGGCAGCTCATTTTCACCTCACTCACTTCATCCCTGAAAGAACTAGCACGCGACCCCTCTCTGCCTCTTCCCCGAAACCCTAGCCCTCTCCTCCTTCCTCTCCCGCTCTCTTTTAAGTGAATGAGATAGAAGACGACCCTTTTCGGTACACAACGTCAACTTTATTGATGAGATGGACATTCTGGGCGGCTCTGAAGATGGGGACGGATTGGACCTTGAGGGCCAGTTGGTCACGGTCTGTCTGGGAAGCAAAGAGATCGAGGTGGAGGAGGTATTGGTTTCTGGGGTGGTAGGTGGCATCGAGGAGGCGTAGGATCTGACCTAAGTCGCCGTTAGACCCGGAGAGGACCAAGGAAGGAGGGTTGGATCGGAGGAGTTGTTGTCGCGGTAGACGACGCGGTGGCTCTGTTGGGTCGGGAGAGAAACTGGTCGGGTGGGATATGGGGGTTGGGGGACGAAGGTGGGGAGGAGGAAGAAGAGGGTGGGGAGAGTGTGGCGTAGGTGAGGGAGGCGGAGGAGGAGGCGAGGGAGGCGGTGGTGGCCGTGCTCCACGGCGCGTCGATTATGCTCCGGTTGTCAACCAATTGGGACTGGTTCGTCAGTCTCACTGTTGATGACTACCCTTTTCTCAAACAAGACGGTACTGCTTGGATTTCAGTTCATTGTTTCTGGGTTGCTGGTGATTTTTGTGTTTTTTATATGCTTTTTTGTTTGTGGATTGTGCAAATCTTCTTCACATTATGTCATTTCTACCTAAAGATCTGAACTTTGTGAACCATTCATTGGCTAGAAAGAGTAAGGTGCATTTGTTTTTTTTGTATCTGTTGTTTTCGAGTTGTGTTATTGTTGTTTTGAATGTTGTGGTGGATGCTGAAGCATGTGAGGGTTTCAATGTTTTGTGGTGCTATAGGTTGAAGAGATTGAAACCAGTAATTGTTGAAGAGATTGAAGCTCAGTTTTCAGCCCGGTAAGTTTGGACCTTTCTTTGTTTAGAACATAAACATAGTTCCTGGAAACTCTTGGTGATTATGATTTTCTTCGTCTTTCACTCTCAAAATTTTAATCTTTTTGATTTGGGTTTCCTCGATTTGCAGGTTTAGTCCAACAATCAACTACCCAGCTCTTTCTTTTATCTGATTATCATGTAATTGGGATCAATTGAGCTCAAAGTAGTAGACTTTCACTGACCCACTATACAGATACTTTTGTTCTTGAAAGTTTGATTTAGCCATGGATAAACTCACTGATGCAGAAGCTGCTAGTCCTTCTTTAAGGTTCTCTTTTCATATCCCAGTTTTTACTTACCAAATGTTTACTGTGCATATTGGCTTGACTTCAAGAATCATTGATTGATTTGTTGTCTTGTGTTTTGGTTTAGTTTATTTGCTGCATTGTCATATAGGGAGCATAGTTGACACAACACACATAGACACGTATGGAGCATAGTTGTAGATAGAAGAACATGATACGACAATGGAGAATTAGATGCTAAGTCTGCTAATGTGCCCACCAAGTTCTTTTGGCTATTACATTAATTGCATCTAAGCAGATGTCACTATGCCAAAATCCTTATCACACTACACTTTTTAGACAACGAAAAAAAAAATTCCGTTGTGTGATCACTGAAACTGCTTCACACAATAGGTTTAATGAGATTTAGTTGTATAAGGAGGTCGTATATCAATTTTTTTTGGGTCCAAGATTATTGTACAACAGTTATAAGGATTTATCTGTTGTCTGAATAAAAAAAAAATTTCCCCCTCACCTTGCTCAAATTTGGGTCGAAATTTTGACTCACCTTGCACAACAGTATAGTTGTCTATGTTGTATGAGAGTAAGTTGCAAAATAACATACAACACATTTTTTTGTTTCCGTTGTGCAAGTTTGGAAGAAAATCACATGTATCCCAAAATGTGAGTGAGTAGCCCAAAAAAGGCTAATATTTTAGTGAAATGCTGGTACACGATTGTAAACTCCTACAACGGAAAGGCTTATTTTTGTTGTGTGAATGTGCGATGGTAATCCTAGGCGGGAGAAATGAGTTTGTGATTTGCACTAGGCGGGAGATTTGCTAATTGGATCTCTAAGATGAAGTTTCAGTGTAGACTATCAGACAACGAAAATTCATTTATGCGTTGTCTGAATTGATTATACAAAGTCCAACACTATACTTAAATAAAACATTGTCTAGCTAGCGCTGAATGCATTAGTCTCCCACGACTTGGCTGTTTTCAACACTTAGCTAGGTAGTCTTTGAGAAAAAGAGCAAAACTCATCTTCTTCTTCTCAAAGTAGAACCCGCGGCCATCTTCTTCTAAAAAAGAATCGATCGAACCCAACTTCTTCTCAAAACACCATCTTTTGAAAACATTGTATTAGGGTTCGATCTACTAAATTAGGGTTTTCAATTTGGGGATTTGAATGAGGAGGAAAAAGGGAAGGGGTTTCTTGGGCGGAGGTGAGCCGTTCCGATTATGGCCTAGTCGATCGAGCTAGGCGTGAAGATGAAAATCGGCCGACTATGCGGGCTGGGCGGTCGGCGACTAGGCATTCCGTCCCTTTTTTTTTTTAACTCGTCCTAAAAGGCTAAAACGTGATCTGACCTAAAACTAAAGCTCGCCTCTCTCTCTCTCTCTCTCTCTCTCTCTCTCTCTCTCTCTCTCTCTCTCTCTCTGTCTCTCTCCGGCACGGCCGCACGATGTCTTTTCTTTCTTCGACGGTGACGCCGTGATGGACTGATGGTGTGCGGTGAGTCTGGGTTTCTGTTTCTCTTAATTTCTGCTTCTGGGTCTTCACTCTTCAATCGATTTATGGCTTCCTCTTAATTTCTGCTTCTGGGTATTAAATGTTCAGTCTTCAATTTCCACAAGCAGAGTAAATAGGATGAGTAGGAAGAGAGTTTTGATAGCTGGAGGCACAGGCTATTTGGGCCAGCATGTATTGCAAGGCTTTTCAGAGATTCAAGAAACCACTCCTTGTGATCTGGCATTTACCCACCACTCAAGTCCTCCTCCCCAAGCTTTGCTCAATGCATTTCCTAGTGCGATCCCTTTCTCTGTGGATTTGAAGTCTAGCAATGGATTTGAAGCCATTTCTCATCTGTTTGGTCCGGTCAGTTCTTACCCCATTAAGCAATTTCTTGTATATGTTGATTGTGATTAGAGATTTTATAATGTTGGTGCTATGATTTGGAGTAATGGGTTTTGTGGAAAGGTCAATTTTGTTTACTGGGCTTGAATTGTTTGAATGCCATACTGCTCTGTTCACCTATTGTTTGTACCTTAGCTGCAATGTTCTAGCTTTAATGGGTTTTGTTTTGTTGTTGTATTAGATAATTACTATTCTTTGGTTCCAATTTTTGGAGTTGAGACGTGTGCATTACTATGGTTCTGTAATGTGCTTGGGAAACTTACAATCTCTGAACATGCTAAAACAGTCAAGTAAGATGTGTACAAATACCATTAGTTGTTTAGGGGAAACCTACAATATCTTAAGTGCTAAAAGAACTTACCTTCTGGTGCTAAAAGATCATCGTCCAAATCCTCTGCTCGAATTGGTCTGTTTGTCAAGGTCTATGCTTTATTCCTATCATTCATCATTAATTTCTGCTACCTCTCTATTTGGTTTCCCAGAATTCTGCTCGACTCTTTTCCGACTTACCATGTCCGAAGCAGATAACCTGAGCAAATTCCATTATCTCTAACCCAAAATTGTAACAACCCAAACGTTCAAAACACCCAATTCCTCAATTTCATTTCTTCTGCCGAGAATGAGAAAGATCAGAGGTTTCAAGCTCGGAAAACGACTCTGTCGGGTCACCCGATGGTTCTTCCTCAGAAAATCCACCACCCCAAAACGGATACCACCGGCTTTGCCCGCCTTCATCTCCGCCATGAAAGTACAAGTCGCTTCGCGCGAAGCTACTTACTTGAGGTTATTTGTTGTTTCTCAGGTTGCATTATTTGTATTTTATCTCTATCTGTGTTTACTTTAATGTGTGAGTTTAGATGGAAATGGTTGATATTGATACATGCATACACACATTCATTTCTGTTTTCTATAGGGAATTGTGGGCTATCTGTGGTTGCTGCATCTGCAGCTCAATCAGCTGCAACTGTAGTACAGGCTGGCACAAAAAGCTTACCTCTAAGGTACTTCACTGTCAAATGCCTTGATGTTTCGTTGTATTTCTATATCCATCTTAGAATGCATACAAATTCATTTGAAAAAGCTCAAAAACTCTTGAACCCATAACTGTACATGCAAAAAGAAAAAGAAGTGGTTGTAAATAGTATTAGATTCAAATCCTCACATCAAAACTACTTACAGAATTGGTTAACTCAATCAAGTGTAGGTCCTTTCAAAATAAAAGAATCTGGTATGTAGTGACGTCAAATCTTATTTAACATGATTTTGGATATAATAGGATTTCTGTGAAGGTTCAATTTATATGCATAACAACTTTATCTTTGGAAAGGAAAACTGAGAGCTAATAGCTTTACATTGAGTTTTTTTTTTTTTGCCAGCTTTATGGATCGTTAAGTGTTTCTTAACAAGTATAGGGTAGAGAGACTTAAAGAAAATTCTAGAGAATTTGTGGTGAAATAAAAGAGAGAATGAAAGAACTTATGCCATTTTTTGACATGAGGAGTGAATTATTGTTTACTGGTCTATATATGCATACAAAGCATTCCACCACTTCGTTCAAAGTAAACCAAGATTTTGAACTAGCTTCGTTTTCCCACCAATGCCAAACAAAAATCTGAAATGGTAACTTTCTCATTTACCCTGCATATTCAAAAAAATTATGCTTAATAAATCAGCCTCAAAACTTTCTACAGGATCCTGTTTAGTTTTGACATTAGCAGCATATCTTGGAATATCTTTGTCTTTCAGCGACCAGTGGCTCATTTTGAGTTAGAAGCAAAATGTCAGAGGTACTAGGAATTGGTTATATGGTCACCCAAAAAAAAGGAAGGCTTAATTTTGTGCTCCTCTTATGAAGGTTCTCTATCTCTATAGTCAAGTTTCATATTTCTGTTGTGAAGAAATAGTGTGATTATATTTGTTTCATCATTGATTGCATCCTTGCAGGTGCTTTTTGACGAGAGGGTCATCTTGGCTCATCAATCAGGATTAGAAGCTTCCCAACCTGCTCTAACTCAATATCGGGTGCTTGGTCCTACGATGAATGAATGCTCATGGATTGAATTACAACCACTCACTAGCCGAAAGCATCAGGTATAAATTCCTAAATTTAAATGTGGTAAATACCCCAAATCCAATGCATTGCCGTGAAACTGAGGTTTAGAATTTTCAGACCCCTGAGTTTTTACATGATTGAGTCAAAGATGTCTACTTTTTTACATTTGGTTGCATAGGATGATACTGCAATTACAATTTTGCTGCTGCATGTTTCGTTGATTCAATATACCCAGTTGACAATGGGATGGAATTTGAATATGGATCGGGATGATTTTATGAGCTTGGTTGTAAGTTTTTGTTTTATTTGAAAAGGTAGATACTTTTAATCTTATTCCAGTGAGTTGTTGATCGGTGGAATTGAGTTGGCTCAGCCTCAA
Organism: Rosa chinensis; assembly: GCF_002994745.2. Lineage (NCBI taxonomy): Eukaryota > Viridiplantae > Streptophyta > Magnoliopsida > Rosales > Rosaceae > Rosa > Rosa chinensis. Next base: position 40,560,854 of record NC_037093.1, on the reverse strand, counting down.
TTGATGCTTAGATATGGTGTGAGGTGTTGTAATGACTAGCCAAGGATTAAAGCTGAAAGTTCTCTTCCTATGTAATGTCAAGGTCTGCGTGTTACCAAGTTTAAATGAATGCTGACTTGCTGAGCTTTTAAATTTGATCTGTGATTGGTTTGGTTACAATGCAGTTCATTATCAACTTCTATTTTTAGCTGACAGTTATGATGTAATGTTTATGTTTGTTTGTTGCCCCCCCCCCCCCCCCCAATCAGCTTTGATGGAAAGAAGTTGTTTGCTTAGGTGTTGAATATCAATTGGTTTCAGGAGGCAACCAAGTGGGAACGACTAGGTAAATTTAATGTTTTTATTATTATTATTATTATTATTGGTTTTTGTTTTGGTGGAGTGTGGAATTTAGTTTGAATGTGATTTCAATTTGGTTTTGGGTCAAAGGGGTTTTTGGTTTTGATTGATTTAGTCTCATCAAGTTTTACTGGTAATCTATTATAACCATATGGTATCAGTTTCCTGGGAATCAGTTTGGTCAGAAGTACTTTCTTGAAGTTTTGTACTGATGTTTTGTGTTATATGTTATGTGCTACCCATAAATTGAAGCTCCTACTCTGGACATAGGGAAATATATAATACATTATGAAAAATTCGTTTCAAGGTGCTAATGCTGGTGGTATTAATCAATAGGCTGAAGAACTAGCTGCGGCTCTAGCAGTAAGCAAGGGTCATCCTGTACAAAATGATATCAATGTGGTATGCCTATCAATTTCTTGAGTAAGTGGCAGTGCACCACCCCTGCTTAATCTTTTGTTATTGTTAAAAGTTAAAACATACCCAAAGAAAAATTTTTGGTAGTAGCTAGACTATATTGTTTGGATGGTTATTGATGAATTAGATTTAGACCAATTAGTGATGAAGTACTTTTTCGTGCAGGATGCTGATCAGCTTTTAGAATCAGAAAGGAAGTTTCATTGATATTGGTAATAAGCTATCCCAATTTCATGAGTGGTAGAATTAACAACTTGAAGAAAGTTTATTGATCTGGGTAAACATTGATTTCATTTTGAGGTGTTAGATTGAGATAAAGTTTAGATTTTTTTTTTTGTTCTAAAATTGGTTTTGGTTTTTGAGTTGCAGCGAGATATCCAAGTCCTTATAACAACAAATCTTGGTCGAAATTTACAAGGGATTCTAAAAGTGGATCTTGGAGTTGGAATATTGAAGCTAGAGTTAAGTTGGAGTATTGCTGGGAGCTTAACTGGTAAGGTTTTCTCTCAAAATTGATTCTTTGTATTGTTTATATTCTTTGTATTCCTTCCTAGCTAAAGTTAAGGTTAACTTATATGAATTTGTGATATTATGATGGTTTGATATTACTGTGGTGAATTTTTATTAGTTCATTGTCCATGACTTTATCATGTATATGTATGTATATAATTGAGAGTTTTATTTCTACAAACCATATGGTGAGCTAATATTGGGATTTGCTTATATTGAAACAGGCAACATCTTAAACTGGTTCACAAGCCATGAAGTAGCGTGCTTGTTGCTGGTACATTTTTGCTAAAGAAAGCATCTTTTTTGTGCTTCTCTGCTAGTACATTGTCATGCACCATGTGTGGCATGTTTTGGTACAATAGATATATATGTATCAGCTTTTTGATGTCCCAAGTAGATGGGCATGCACTAGAATGCTTTTGAAATGTTGGCTTTAATTATTAGTGGTTTGCAAAGTTTATATTTGATGGTTTGCAATGTTTATATTTGATGAACTACTGTTCATTTGGTAAATGGACCAAATGAATGTACAATTTAATTCAGGAATGAGCTGTTCAAATAATTAGACAACAGAATAGAGATATAATGACAACTGCCCGTTGTCTGAATGGCCAAAATTGGGACAAACACTGCAATCGTTCATATCACACATCATTTTTTAACAAATCAGTCTCTTCTAATTTATACTCACACAACAGAAGCAATTGAACTTTGTTGTCCAAAAACTAAATCAGACAACAGTTGCAATTGAACTCCGTTGTCCCAAATGTTGGTCATACAACAGATATAGTCTAAGCACTGAAGTTTGAGGATCAATCAGACAACATAAAAAATAAAAGTATGTTGTCTGATATGCTTAACATACAACAGCTTGAAACCAAGCACTGTTGTCTGAAGGCAGCGCTTCAACTGCTGCGCAGCTGCGTATGACATCTCCCGAGCCATATGTCGAGCCATCACACAACAGTTATAACACATACCCGTTGCCTGTTTGTTTATCAGATAACTGTGTTCCACCGTTGTCTGAATTTTCAACAGACAACGGCTCGCTCTACAACGGTGGCACTCCAAATCAGACAACAGTTTCTGTCTGTCGTCTGATAAGGATTTTGGCATAGTGTGTTATAATCTACAGGAATTGTTCTAGAATTTTACGAATTCTTGTATAAAAATTTAGATATTCTTAATCATGTGGAATGAAAGGAATCTAGGTTCTAAAATTTTTGAGCCTGTCATCATTAATTCACCAAAAGAATGTTGGTGTCTTGCCTTGAAGTTGTGCTAGATGTACTAATTTTATTAGATAGTTAATGTTTGTGTCTGTCATAATGAATTTAGTTACTCACCAACACTTTGCCGGGGACATGAGCAATGTAATTGAAGTACATTAATTGTAATGCGAACTGGTCAATGAGGCTGGCTTTTGTGACTCTAAGGGTGTTCTTCTTTTTCACTCTTAGATTTACATTATTGCAGTGATACTAGCTGAGGAGTTTCACATCAGTTGCTTAAGGTATAGTACTGCGACTGAGGAGTTAAAACTGAGTTTGAATCATTAATGGTTTTATTATATATTTTATGGTTGTTACAATAGGAATTTTGTTTTCTTGCATCTTACAGCAGAAACTCCCAAGGATACGTGGTTTTGTTGTGATGATAACAGTAGGATTCATGAGGCACTGATGAATCTTCAGATGATAAAGGTATATTTAGCAATCAAGTGGCAGATGATATTCAAGGGGAATATACTGTCATTTGAAGGGTTGCTGCAAAAGGTTTTGAGTACTTATGCTTGCTTCCAAGTCGGATTTAATCCCTATTGTTTAACCTTTTTGTCTAAGATCCAAAACACACTAAATCTATGCCTTGTTGTAATGCATGAAAATGTGGATTTGTTTGTAACTTTTGTATCCTTTCCCAATTTCTTGTTGCAATTCCCAAAGAGGATCATCTATGTACATATTTTTCAGATTATCGAAGGTGCTTTTGTCAGACTCTCCTCTCATAATATCAGATGCTTCTCTTAGATCCTATTTGAGTATTGTTTAATTAATGCTGGTAGCTGATCTAGATAATTGTGATACTGTCACCTATTTTGCCTAATTATTATGTCCTGTTCATTTCCAGGAGTGCTTTGACCCTATTGTTGCACATTTTGTTCTGATTTGATTCCTGTTGTGGTCTGTGGGTAAGTAATTCTTTCAATTATGTTGTTTAGTAAACTTTTAGCTCCAATGCTATGTTTCTTATGCTACTTAAAAGTTCTTTAGGTTTAGACCTTCGTATGTCAATCAAAGGTTTCAAAGTTTTGGGTGGTACATACATATCATCTTGGTTGATATGACGAAATTGCTCTTCAGTAGAAGTAGAATAATATTGCCTGGTGATCCATTGCTGTTGTTGCAGAGTAGTAAATTCATATGATGATAATAACATTCAGGATTAACAGTTTTGTCAAGGATGTGAATTATTGAAATGAGAATTCTGCAGCAACTTAAGGCTGTTTGGGTTCAGTGCCGTTGAATTTCTTCAGGAGGTTGCCGGCTAGGACCGACTGCATGCTGTGAGGAAAAGACTGTTTTATGGTCAATTGCCTTTGAGTGGTAATGTGTTAAGTTAATGAAGATCGATGGTGGAGTGCAGCATAGAGCTAGCTATTTATTTTGAATGCCTTGCAGCCATGAACATGAAGGCGAGGATCTTGTTTTCTTTCGGTGTTCAGCAGCAGGGTTCTGGTATGATGTATTTATGGCCTTGTCTTGAAGGTCGTCTTTAAAATTTTCGGTTGTTAATTATGTACGATCTAGGATTTCTGTTAAAAAAAAAAAACCTTCACTTTAAGGTGACTAGTTTACTTTCATTTTTTATTTTGTAGGCTGTGATTGAAATGTTGAACCATTATTTGCCTAATTACATCTTTTAGTATATTTTGATTGTTCTCAATTTTCCTTCTGTAAAGTTCATCAGGTTGAATTGTTCATTATCAGTGCCTTCTTGTAATGGACTAGTTGCATCTTTTTGTAACTAGATGCTTGGTTCTGTAGTCAAAATTTGCAGTCTAATTGTTATATGCTTGTAGTCGAACTATGTGACATGTCACTTGCTAGTTATTTTTTGAGTTAAAAAAAAAAAAGGCTGTTTGGATTCAAATCCTTAAAGGCTTATACTTTTCATTCTTAATGTTGATTTCCCATCTGCTAGTAAAGGGTCTCGAGCTTTATGGGGTTGGAATAGGATTCTGGAAGGTAGAAATTTCAATGACCATACTATGTGTCAGATTCTTGCTTAATGATGAGTGGATTAATCCTTGGAGTGAGAGATGGATTCTTAGTGTTCATGAAATTGCAGACTTGTAATCTAGGCATAATTTGAGTCTTTCCAAACAGTTCGTATATTGTGGAATTTAGATCCCATTAAATTATTTCTTCCGAGGAGAAGGATGCTAGTAAATCTATTCAATTTTACTTCCATTTGGGAAAATGATAAAGATTCAGCCATCAGAGAAATCTGGTGCTGCCTTTGTCAGGTCAGGCTATCATAAGGCTAATGCTAAGGAGTAGCCTTCTATTCTTTGCATTCAAGAGTTGGTCATGACTTGTGTTAGAGATATAGATATTTCTCATGTGCCGTCTAAAACTTCTTTGATTCTATTTTCCCTTATTCATTTTGTTAAAATAGGGATATTGAGCTTCTAACTAGAAAGGTTTTGTTAATATGAGCTTCTTTAGCCTCCATACCTCTATTTGTTCTTTTTAGTTATAATATTGTATTTGTTGTCTAGAGTTGGTTTCGTTTGCTGTACTGTTTTGCCTTTTCAGTTTGGTTGATTACTTTATATATTTGTGTTAAAATATGCCCCTCTCAAAAAACATCAATTCCCTTTCTATCTTGCTGGAAATTTAGAATGAGGTAGTGAATTGCAAATTTTACTTTGCATTCCATAATCTATCAAATTTCCCCATAAAGGATAAATGTTGAAGTCCTAACATGTTCTCTTTGGTACAGTCTAATGCTTTAAGCATGGGGAATAACCATGAGTATGATATGGCAGTTAAAGTTGAAAAGGTATGACGACTATGACTATTATTTGTTCTAAGCAATTACTCTATGTTGATATAACTTTCCCTAGTAATGCTTTCTTATTTTGTAGATCCATGATTTAGCATATTATAAAGCTAAAGAAATGCTCCATCGAAATGAGTGGTAGCAGCCAATACACCCAAGCGGATACTGATCAAGTGCGAAGTGAGTGGGGGAAGTTTGTTGTCAACACATATGTGCATGAGCCATGAAGTAGCGCGCTTGATGCTGGTCCATTTTTGCTAAGGAAAATATCTTTTTTTGTGCTTCTCTGCTGGTACATTGTCATGCACCATGTGTTGCATGTTTTGGAACAATAGATATATATGTATCAGCTTTTTGATGTCCCAAGTAGATGGGCATGCACTAGAATGCTTCTCTTGTTTAAAATGTTGGGTTCAATGATTAGTGGTTTGCAATGTTTATATTTGATGGTTTGCAATGTTTATATTTGGTATGTGAATGGATCAAATGCACAATTTAATTCAGGAATGGGATATGTTCAAAATAATCAGACAACAAAATAGACAAAATGATAATTGCCCGTTGTCTGAATGACCAAAAATGGGGACAAATCACACTGCAATCATTCATATCATACATCGGTTTTTAACAAATCACTGTCTTCTAATCTATACTCACATAACAGAAGCAATTAAACTCTGTTGTCCCAGAGTTAATCAGACAACAGTTATAGTCCAAGAACTGAAGTTTGAATATCAGTCAGACAACACACAAAATAAAAATCTGTTGTCTGAGAAGCTCCACATACAACATCTTCAAAACTAGCACTGTTGTCTGAAGGCAGCGCCGCAATTGCAGCGCAGCTGCGCCTGGCATCTGCCGAGCCACCTGCCGAGCCATCTGCCGAGTATTACACAACACGTTTAACACATACCTGTTGTCTCTATGTTTCTCAGACAACTGTGTTCCACTGTTGTCTGATTTTTCATCAGACAGCGGTCACCTCTACAACAGTGGCACTCCAAATTAGACAACAGTTTCTGTCTGTCGTCTGATACCACTTTTGGCATAGTGAAGTGTAGCTAGCTTGTAGGTTTTTGGTTGGTATTATGCAGAAAACAGTTTAGTCCTAATTTTTTTTGGAGATCTTTATCGATTCTCAATTTACAAGTTGTTCCATGAATCATAATTTTGTGTATTGTGTTGTTTTTGAAGCTCCATCAAAATATTCAATGCACAAAAGCATAGGAAAGGCCGAAAGACAGTTCAATGGAAAAACTGTGCAGTATGTGTTCCCCATCTAGCTAACTATTTATATTTGCATTTTTTCAGTTCAGGTCAGGTTTATTAGGTACTGAAAATATTTATTTGTTTCAGGGCATTCCGGAGCAGATGGGTGATAAGACTTGTGGATATTGGATTATGCATTACATGAGGGATATAGTGGAGGACAAAAACCAAGAGTTGAGTGCTAAGGTAATCAGTAACTAATCTACTGTACTAGTGATTTATTAGATTAATCCATAGTGATGCATAACTAAGCTTCTATCCTTGCAGTGGGAAAGAAAAGCAAATCACTATTACACAATGGAGAATGTTGATGTTGTCCGGGCAGAGTGGGCAAAGTATGTTATGAAGTTCAAAGATAACTAGTGCATGTGTAGGTTAACTAGTAGTTGGAGATATGTAGCATCAACTTTTTGGACATGCATAGTTGATATATATATAGGCCAGATTTTGATTGCAATACTGCTAGCTATTTTGCTATGTTGTTTAGATGGTTGTCCAGATTGTGTAGTGCTTCTGGTTTATTAGCAAGCAGTACTGCATGCATATATTTTGCTGGCTGCCCAGATTAGTATATATGGGCCATTTAGAACTGATGCTTATGACTAGGTTTGTGTACATGAGACAATGGTGGATTAATGGAAATTGCAATGAATGATTTTAGATGTGGATTTTATGGTTTTATGAATGCCAATTTTAATTTCCAGAATGCATGAATACCAATTGTAACAGGGGCTACTAATATGTGTTATCTGAAATTGCAAGCTACAACAAAAGCACACCAAAATGTGTGGTTGGAGCTGCATAAAAACAATACAAAAATCAATTGGAAGTCTATTGTCTTCTTGGCATTGGGACAACAGAAAACTGTAGTCTAAAAGGCAAAACAACGACATAAGTTAAATGAAAGTATTGATTAAAGCTTATAACAACTACATATAAGTGTGGTTGGACTTGATGACAGACTATATAAAAGACTTGGCATTTGTGGTTCGTTTTATATTCAGACCAGAAATATTTGTCGTGTTAATAATCTCAAACGACAATAAACTGTTGTTGTACTGAAACTGACAGAACAGAAAGAATATGATATCTATTGTTTTAACTACTTTCCAACATCACATACGTACAATTTCAAAACCTTTCACACAACACTTAAAAGTCATGTAAACATACCCTAGACCGACACTTAATTGTAATCTGAAACACTTTACCACCACAGATAATTGTTGTTTCAAGTCCCTTTGCACAACATTTAATTGTTGTTGTATGCCAGAAGACACTACACATGAGTCTTCATATTTCTTACTTAAGGGCATTCACACCACACAAAACTATTGTGTTAATGCTTTTAAACCTACATATCCCATTGGTCCCGAAATGCAAAACTCATCAGACAACAGAAGACTTTTATTTGTTTCTGTCGTCTGAAAAATCAGACTACAGAAGTGTTCTGTCGTCTGATAGCCCCAAGACACGACACCGTACTAGACAACAGATTTTAGTTCCTTCAGACGACAGAACAGTTCTGTCGTCTGATGCACTTTTTGGCATAGTGACTTGCGATTCTCGCTTTACAAATGGTGACATGCATAGATGTCCAAACAGTGTCATGCACACAAAATTGCCCATTGAGTAATACTCAATACTCTTATCTACACACTTTAATCTTAAATACATACTGCTACATGTTTAGCACCTCTGTTGTTTATATACACATGAAATCTCAATAGCGAGATCAATCCTCGCTCTCGCCATGATAAATATTCTTGATAATGGGGGGACTTTGTACACCCCACCTATCATGCCTGAACGGCCCATACTCGCCATGCCTGGATGACATACACTCACCATAATAAATGTTCCCGATACTGGGGACTAGCACACCCTACCTGCCATGTGTGGATGACACATCCCCTCCATGCTTCAGCGACATATCGCCATGCTATACTCGGCATGTTTCAGCGATATCTCACTTCTGCTTCAACAGAATCTCATTTACGCCTCAATGGCATCTTATTTATGCTTTAGCAACATCTTATCTGTGCCTCAATTGTCTATTATCTATGCTTCAGCGGGGTACACCAGCCATGCTCTAACAGTTGCTTATCTATGCTTCAACGACCTATACTCGCCACTCTTTAGTAGTGTATTATACATGCTTCAGTGATATATGATATGTGTTTCTGCGATATCTTATCTATGCTTCAGTAGTATATTATCCAAGCCTCAATGATATCTTATCTACGCTTCAACGGTATCTTATCTATGTTTCAGCAGTATCTCACCTATGCTTCAGCGATGCCTCACCTATGCTTCAACGGTACCTTATCTATGCCTCAACGTTATGTTCTTGTACTCGCCATGTTTTAGTGACATACTCACTATGCTTCAGCGATACAGTAGCCATATTGTAATGACACCCCCAATGCTTTCCAATGCTTCAACGACACACTCGCCATGTTTCAGTAGCATACTCGCCATGCCTCAGTGGCACATTCTCAAGCGACGTACTCGCCATGATATACTCGCCATGCTTCAGCAACGTACTCGTCATGATATACTTACCATGCTTCAGCAACATACTCGCCATGATATACTAGCCATGCTTCAGCAGTCTATTACCTATACCTCAGTGACCTATACTTTCCGCACTTCAGCAGTATATTATCTACACATTAGCGGTATCTCATCTGTGCTTCAGCGGTATATTATCCAGGCCTTGGCAATCTCTTCTCTATGCTTCAATAGTATCTCATCTATGCTCCAGCAGTATCTCACCTATACTTCAACAACAACTCCCCCATGTTTCAGCTGTATATTATCTGTCTCTTAGCAGTAATTATCAATGCTTTAGCTTCATCTATGCATCAGCGATATATCTTTCATGCTTCATCGACACGTTCTTTACGCTTCAGCGGTATCTTCTCTAGACCTTAGTGATATATTATCCATGCTTCAGCGATACACTATCCATACTTCAGCGATGTCATATACCAGCTCCATGATATGTTACTCATGCTTCCACAGCATCTCACCCATGTCTCAAGCGACCTGTATCCATTATATCTCAATGCAGCATACTCACTATGTTTCGAAAGACACACTCGCCATACCTCAGTGACATATTCAACATATTCGCCATACCTTAGCGTCATATACTCGCCTGTACTTTAGCTTCACGCTTATACCCTAGCAGGCACTCTCTTAACTCCCCGAACGTGCCCTAGCGACACTCAAGATTATACCCTTTGAAACTTGCCCATGGCAGTATTATCTTGGCTTATCTAAAACCTTGCTATATAACCCCTCCGGGACTCTACCTATTCTCCAATGATCGCCATGTATTCTCTAATGATATTCTCCAATGATCGCCATGTATTCTCGGATGACCGCCACGTCTTCTTTCATGATAGTCATGTATTCACCCACAATCGCGGTGTATTCTGTCACTGCCTTTGGCAGTTTTCAATGAAATTGGCTTGATATCGCCATTTCTTATCTCTCTCCACCAAAATATCGCTAAAGGCATGGGCAAGCTGTATAGCAATCCCAAACAACTGCCTCACGCGAACAAGCTGAAATGGCTACATAATTCAATATCGCTAAAGGCATGGGCAAGCTATAGAGCAATCCCAAACAACTGCCTAATGCGAACAAGCTGAAATGGCTACATAATTCAATATCGCTAAAGGCATGGTTGTGCTGATATATCACTATACGTGATATCACTCGCAAACAACTGCCTATACTAGTTCCGTAGTCCAAACTATGCTGACTAGGAACCCCTCCCCAAAGAGTATATCGGCCTTACATGAACCTGGCAGGAAGAAACATGAAAAAGGCCGAGGAGACTAAATGCTATATAAAATAAATTACATAATTTATAAATTACCAAAACACCCCTAGCACACAAGCAAACCAACCAAAGGCTTGACCAATGACCCTAGACAAGGTTGCTTGCGGCGTTACAAGTGCGGCCCCTAACACTGAGCCACAACTCATGGTCTCTTTCCATAAATTTGCCATTGATTGATGGAGAAGCAACTATAGCTTTGCCGCCTTTGCGACGAGTCATGGAAGGTGAATACAACTAGAGCTTGGAGGTTGCCAAAGGTACTTGCATTTGAAACCCTAGCAAAACTCTGAAAGAGAGAGAGAGAGAGAGAGAGAGAGAGATTTTATTTCTCTTCTTAATCTTAATGAATACAAGTCAAGCTTATGCTCCTTCATATTGACATGTAAAAATTGATAAAAATAACATCTGAAACGGTTATATATTACCACTTAATAAGACTGACAAAATAGTTTACCTCACAATCATAAAGAGCAAGGATATGATGATATCTTCAAAAAAGGATTTCTCAAGCCGGTGCGCGTATTTTTGTTGGCCAAAATGGTAGATTTACCGAACATGTAATGCACAGTTGCACACATGGTTAATTTTAGATACCCATTCCGAAAATATGTGTGTATGTGTGTGTGTGTGTGTATTTGGAGCTAGGCATAGTTTGGGATCATGATGGTGTCTTTGTTCTTGCTTTCACTTCATGAGTGTGTCTAGCACTCTTGACGTTGAGGTGCTGGCTTTTATTGAATCTATTAAGGTGGCTAAGTTGAAGGAATGGCAGGACGTGTGGGTCGAAATGGACTCAGCAATAGTTTTGAGGTATTTTGCTTCTCCGAAATTGATTCCTTGGTGGCTGTATGTACAATGGTCTTAACTTTTTGGCTTTTGTAAAACATTTTCACCTACACGTTCCTCACATCTTTAAGGAATGCTTCCGTTGACACTTTAGTTAACTACGGCGCATCTCTGATGAGAGCAATATTTGCTATGTTTTTAGTGTTATTCTCTCTATATTTTACTTAGTTATTTCCTAAACATTATCATTTCTAACTTAGTTTTGTGTTTTTAGGTACTTTTGAGTCCATAAATGGAGGGCAAGGAGTTATTTGTGCAAAAATGGAAAGAAATTAAGAAATAAAGTTTTCCTAATCCAACCAGCAGAAGGAATTCCAGTTGAAGTAGGAATCTTGAGTCAACTAGGAGTGAGCTCGTGGAAAAATGATGTTCAGATAGGAGAAATGGCAGAATCCCAGTTGGACTTGGAAACTTGATTGCATTAGGAGTCCTGATGATACAAGGATACTAGATGTTGTGGCTTGAAGATAACTCAAGAATGTTCTAGAATGTCAATGTTTGTGTCACAAATGAACTAATAAAGATAGGCTTCGAAATTGTCCAAGTGAAGAAGTCTGACCTAAACATTGAAGCATGTGACTTGCATATGAGTTTCTAAAATGATCAAGATGTCATAGAGGAGTTTTATTTGCAATATTATTCCTTTATTGCCATGAGAATTAATAGGAAGAGTCTAAAAGACATCTTGACGTCAACTTTGAAGGAATTTGGGAAGAAATCTACTTTATGTGAATTATGGAAAAGAAAATAAAAGATAATAAATGTTGATTTATGTTTCCTGATTGCATACGAGTTGAATGAAGACCAAATTGAGGGAAGATATATATTATTTTCAGCAAAGAAGATTACAATGAAGATTCAAGATTGTTCACTACTTCTCAAGGAATATTTTGATTGGTTGAATGATGTCATTGAAATAAATTTCAACCGTGATACCCAAACTATGCCATGCACTATATAAAGGGAGGTTTGTGAAGCGTTTCAACACACCACAAAATTCAGAATCAAAACACAATTCGTTCCCCTTCTTCTATCAAGTTTCGGCAACTTCTTTATTCTTCAAAGTTCAAGACCGTGAAGCATCCTCCTCTCCATTCAAACATCCTTGCCATGACCCTCATTTATTCCACCATCTTTGAAGCTTCTTGCGTTCTTGAATAATTCAAAAGTGTAACCATGAACACCTTTTTATGTTTTTAGTTTTGTTTCTTTGTAAAACTAATTTTGGATTTAATTTTGGTTTTAATAAATTGGTTGTTGCGATTTTATGTGAGGATGAAGTTCTGATTTAGATATGTAGTTTTCAAATACTATGAAGCATGTTTTAGGTTGTAGGTTTTCAAAAGTATTAATTGCGATTTTAATGTGTCTATGCATGTTTGTTGATTTTGTGCTTCAGTCCCATCGTTTGCTTGTTTATTGATCTTTGGATGCATACTTTGATTGATGAGCATGTAATTGAATCCATATTAAGATTGTCAGCATTCTAGATCTTGATAATTAAAGTGAAAAACCTATAGTTCCTTAGGTAAATCAACAATGAGTCTTGCATGCTTGATTGGTGTTCTAACTTGTGTTCTAACTTGAATTGATCAAACTTTCATATGTGTTTAATGCGTTCATTATGTTTTTGTTAGTGATTAGCTACCAATAGTAATTGCATGCTAACTATGGTGCCTTCATCTAGTTAATTTAATTAAGGGAAGTAAAAAGGACTTTGTATGTGTTCATCTCTGTTCTTGATCGATTCATTGCTATAACATGTTTTGATTCGTGATTGTTACTTTGAAACCTTGTCAACCTTTTCATTCTACCCATATAATTCTATTTGATTATGTGTTTTGATGTGTTACACATGTATATAATTAGTTGTTAATGTAGAAAATAAAATCCTTAAAATCCCGTTCCATGTAAATTTCGTAAATAATGTATATATTCTTTGTTTTATTTTGTCTAACGTTTTATTTTTGTAGGAATTAATAAGAGCCCTAATTTCCGGTTGAGAACGATACCCTACTTCCTCTTACTACATTGATAAGGTTTTAAATTAAGCACTAATTTTTGTGTAGGTTAATCTCATGAAGGAAGGAGCACGGGGCCGGGGTATCTTTGCCCTTGTTCTTGGCTGCAGATTATGGTCGAGATATATCATGTTGGCCAGCCTATAGGTTCTCTTAATGTTCTCGGGTTGTGGTCTTTTTTCTCTCTGTACTTAATTAGTTCTAGCTACGTACATTCCCTTTTGCATTTGTAAGGAATTTTCTAGAATGTTCCTTGTAGGTATGAGCTTCCTTTTTTTTTTTTTTTAGCAAATTACCAATAGATACAACCTCAGCCCATTTATTACTACTAGCAGGACTTTTTCTTTCAATTCCCTTGCGGTACTGTAGCTGAACCCTGCGCAACGTCTAGGCCCATGCGGCCATTTTTTGAATTGATTCTGTTAACTAGTAAATTACCAAAATAACCTCTATAGACTTAATGTACTGAGCTTCAGTATCATTCTAAGGCATTGCAGATTTAATGTACTGAGCTTCTATATCATTCTGACATGCACGAATTACAGTTTCTTTCCAGTTTCTAGAAGCAATTCTAAATGATTAACCTATTGGATTGTTTGTATACACATAAAAGAAATCTCTCCACCATAGTTCTTCTCATGTTCTTCAATCGGTATATGATAAATGCAAATATATGAGTACTGACCCTCAATAGTGTATTGACCCTCAATTTGATTAAAAAACCATTATAGCTTATAAGAATGCAAAATAAAGACTAACAGCAATAATAAGATCAAATATCCACAGAGCTTATAAGTAGACATAATTGCAATGACCTTCCCATAAAGTAAACATAAAAATGAGGTTGCAATACAAATAAAATCAGCTAAAGCTACTGACCCTTAAAAATAAACATGAAAATGAGGTTGCCATACAAATAAAATCAGCTAAAGCTACTGACCCTTAGAAATAAACGTAAAAATGAGCTTGCAATAAACATAGGGTTAGTGAAATCATGAAGCTAAGGTTACTGACTCTCAGAAACTGAAGCTCGTACAATTCATTTTGTACTATTGTTGGTCACAGAACTCATCATTTTCCATTAGAACAAAGAAATCTCAGAAACTAAAGGTACTGACCCTCAGAAACTAAACCTAATGATCTTTAGAGGGTCCATATAATCATAGATTGCACATATTGCAGCATTTTAATGCTACTGACTGTCAATAAGCTCAGACAATTCATTTTGTACTATTATAAGTCACATAACATCAATTTAATTTCACCGCCTAGCTACACATAAAAATGAGGTTGCAATACTGACCCTCAATAGCCTAAAGGTTAATTTCTTAATTTGTTAAAGCTACTGACCCTCAGAATTTTTCAACCATTGAGAATAATTAAAATTTCTCAACCAAAATCATTTACCTGAGGGAGAGACTATGACAACACGAGGCTGAAGGTACTGACCCTCAGAATTTCTCAACCAAAATTTCTCAGGTAAAGCTGCTAAACATAATCAAATTTCGACAGTGTTGAATGCATTGCACAAAAATCAGACCATAGCTACTGACCTTCAGTAACTACAAATTTCTCTACTGATGTAACGTCCCGTATCTTAATTTACCCGTTTACTAGTCATTTGGACTGTAAACGACAACTATTTTCACTTTTACTATCGTTTCGGTACTTTTAGTGGCCCTAAAAGTTGACTTTTTGTTCGGGTCAAAATTTGAGAAAATTTCCTTCATGAAAGTTGTAGAGGACGTTAAACCGAGCGCGTGCATATGTGGTACGTAAAAATCGGAGTTCGTATGTGAAAGTTATAAGTGAAAAGGTGAATTTACTGTTCATGGTAACTCTCTATATATAAGGAAACTTACCGAGGTAAGATCCCATTTCAGAACTTACTCTGACCCTCTCTCTCCCCTCTCCCTCTTCCCCGCATCGCCCTCCCTTTTTCTTTTTCCGATTTCTTCATCGTCCGGCGTCCGATTGATGTGATTCCAGTTGTCCTTGGACCGTCTCTTCCTCCTCTATACGATGGTATCAGTGAGTATCGGTGATTTGGCCGGGAAACCCCGAATTTATGCAATCATTGTTACTGTAGCAATTTGCTTCTCCGGTGAAATTCTCCAGTTTTCGGCTATCTCCGACGGGAAAATTGGTTCTATTAGGAGCGCCTCGAGTCACTGATCATCTTCTCTCAAGACTTCTAGCTGAAATTTCCACGTTTGGAAGGTGAATTTGAAGGATTTCCAAATTGGTGGGTTTGGAGATTTCCGGGTTTGTGTTCATCGGCAAAATTGGAGCACTTCAAGGACGACGTACCGAGCTATTGCTCGATGACTGAACACGAATGCGTAATCGTCGGAATAGTACTGTGAGTGGACTTTTATTTTTAAATATTGATGCATGCATTTATTTTCTTAAATAATGCTCTAGTTTTAATCATATTACTTATTGAGCAAATGATTTGATTTTCGGAAATTCGATCTCAGTTTATCTCGTGGATTGGCTCTCGATAATGAGTTTCAAAGGTTGATTATGATTTATAATATTATTTGACAAATTGCTTATTTCCGAGGTAATTTTCCGGAATTAAGTATATTTCTAATTGCCGATTTAAGTTCCTGGAAGATTCTCGAGATGAGTTTCGATGGAGTTGGATTTTCTCATTTATTTATTGACTTTCGATTTTGGCATCGGGAATGCCTAATTAAGGATTTTGGATTTGGTTGGTTTCTTGGAGATTTTGAGAGATTTTTGGAAATGGGATTTGCTTATACTAATTTCCGGTTTCCTTTACGGATTTGAGAATATTTTGGGCGTGTGGGACACGCCGTCGATTTATTTCTATTTCTCACTTATTTATTTTGAGATTGAGAGTAATCTTGGCGTGCGGGGTCACGTCGTTGAATACATGGTTTCTATCTTGTGAGAAATGTGGGGAAGCTATATGGATTTACTGGTTTTCGATGATTTTTTTCCTCACCATACGCGGGTCATGTGATTAGGTCTCCTCCTCACTGACTTTGTGTCTGTGAGTGGCAGTTGAGGTAGCTTATTCTCCTCCTCACATACTTTGTGTTTGTGAGTGGCAGTCGAGGTGATTTATTAGTCTCCTCCTCACACAATCTATGTGTGGGTGGCAGTCGAGGTCATATTCTCCTCCTCACACAATCTATGTGTGAGTGGAAGTTGAGGTTATTAGTTCTCCTCCTCGCACAATCTATGTGTGAGTGGCAGTCGAGGGTAGGTAGAGCCTGGGAGGCTCCATTACCTGTATGGTGATATTTCTTTCCCATATCCTATCATTACTTGACTAGCGGGGCCTAGTCTGATTTCCGTTTAACCAGCGGGGCTGGTCTTATTCTGTTGAGTATCGGAGTTTCCATCCTTCCTTTAAGTTGTTTGGGACTAGCAGGGCTAGTCGGTTTTCTTGAGCGGAACTCCTTTTGTTTCGTTTTCCTAAATCAGTGCATGCATCGGGAGATTTTTTAATAAATTAAATGTGGGAAAGTATAAAATCTCTTTTGTTTAAAATTGCTTATTTTTGTCCACTCACACTAACGTGTTTTCAATACTTTCCCCTGGGCCCTTCGGTTTCAAATGCCCAGTTTGCAGGCGAATTAGTGAGGTCGGGCGTACACGGAGTTGAGGCATAGTCAACAGCATGGCTTCCGCGTTTGCCTTTGAGTTAGGTTGTCCTTATTTACCTTTCTATTAGAATTGCTCTGATTACCTATGGGATTTATGTTTTTCAAGTTGAGGTTTGTGTTTTGTGAATTGGAGATTGATGTTGAGTTGGGGAGCAGGGTGGCTCCAGAAGTATAAGGATGATTTGATTTAGAAGTGTAAATGCTTTCTATAGGTTTTGGGTAGCCCATTTTAGGGGAAGTTCCGCCAAATTTTTGGTAGAATTTCTTCTAAGGTGGGCCCCGCAGGGCCACTTCGGATATCAGGGTGAAATCCAGGGCGGGTCCTGTCAACTGACCTTCGATCAAGACTATAGCTACTGACCCGCCGGTGTCGCGCCCATACTTCGTCGCCTGGGTCGCGCCCATACTTCACCGCCAGGGTTGCGCCCTTGGTTCGCCGTCGGGGTCGTGCCCTTGCTTCTTAGCCGGGTCGCCCGCTTGCTTCGCCGCTGGGTCGCCCCCTTTGCTTCACCACCGGCTCGCACCCTTACTTCGCCTCAGGGTCGCCCACTTGGTTCGCCGCCGGAGTCCTTGCTTCTCAGCCTGGTCGCCCACTTGCTTCACCACCGGGTCGCGCCCTTGCTTCGCCACCAGGTCACGCACTTGGTTTGCTGCCGGGATCGTGCACTTGCTTCGCCGCCGGAGTCACGAGCTTGCTTCGCCTCTGGGGTTGCGCTCGCGCCCTTGCTTTGTCGCCTAGCTTCGCCGGAGCCCTAGATGTCGATTTAGTTCAAACGGTTTAGATTTTGGGATCGCTTTGATTTTTGGAGAAATGGTTTATATTAGTCAGTGGCATGTTTCATAAATTTCTTAATATTTGAGTGTTCTTTCTTTATGATGGGCTAATGGTTGTTGACCGCACGGGCTCCATGTTTTGAAGTCTGCTAGTGGTAAATATATGTAGTTATTTGTAGTTATTGGTAAAAAACTCTCTTTTTTTACCTTTGTTTGAGAATGGCTTTGGCAGCATCCTCCATCACTCATGTACTACTTTTGAGTTATTAATAAACTTCTGACCGAGAACGATGAGTTAGTCCTCTTCTCAATTCCTAAAAAAATTTGGAAGTCTAGGGTAATTCGTGTTACTATAGATACCATTTTTAAGAGTTGACCACATGCGAGAACGGCGAGAACCAATGACTGACATGTTCAATTTTAACAAATATAAAGATGGAGGTACCAGATTAACAACACAATTAAAATATAGCTGCACCTTTTGTTCTGATCCATGACAATACAAGTGCCATGTTGCAAATCAACCCTTATAAATAATAATGTTTGCAATATCCCATTTTCTTTTGCATGCAATTTTACAAACCTTAGGTACTGACATCACGTAGAGCATTCTTGATTATTCATCGATAACCTAATCCTTAGTGCAATAGCAATCCGACTCTCTTTTTTTTTTGTTAGCAGTATTCCTATTTCCCAACAAAGTAGAAGACTATACTATATATAGATAGGCGCAGAGGCAATGTTTCCGGTAACTTCAATCTTCTTCTGAGATTTTACAAATTGCCAGAGGATAACAATGCATTCAGGTATTTCATTCAAACTATTATTTCTGTACTTTCCAGGAACAACACGTTGTATTTATTTGGTTTTCATCCCATCACATTTATGTCGTGCGTATAATTTACAACTTGTTTTTGTTCTCAGATTGGGCAGGACTACAAAAGGACTTGTTGGGCTTAGTTCTAACAGGAATAGTATCATCGGCAGATTATATGCGATTCAGCGTTGTTTGCAAGTCATGGTTTTGTGTGGCAAAGGATAATCAGAGGCTACTCATGTCAAGATGTCAGCAACCTCCGATGCTCCTGATTTCTAGTGCAGATGAAGAAAATTCATCGAAATTATACAATATCATGAATGATAAGGTTCTCGACATGCAACTAAGGGTGCCTAACCGACGATTTTGTGGCTCTTCAAAAGGATGGTTGATATTCGTGGATGAAAAGTTTGCAATAACCCTACTGAATCCATTCTCCGTGAAGGGTAGAGAGAAGAAAAAGAAGACAAATGCAACCATAATTCGTACGTCTTCCTCCACTGCTCGGTAAAAAGGTTTGGATTAAAAAATGCGATTATTATGTCTTCAAGGCTTCATTGTCCGCAGACCCAATAATAGATCCAAAAGATTGCGTTCTTACGGTAGTATATGGTGAATATGATCGATTGGCTTTTATCAGACCCAGTTGTAAAGACAAGCGTTGGACATATGTTGATAAGAGGTGGGGATTAATTGAAGAAGTGGTTTATTCTCGAGGTATGATTTATGCGGTGGATAATGACAGCCAACTTTTTTCTTTCAATATCAGTAGCTTGTCCAAGTTGAAGCTTGCGCAAGGTCTTCCTTCAGATGGTTTTAGCAAGAGATATCTTGTATTGGATTCAAATGAGAAAGAGTTCTGGTTGGTTAAGAGGTACATTGACTACCAAAACAAAAAACGTGAGACCACAGAATTCAAAGTTTTCAAGATTAATATTGATGAGCATAAGTGGACTGAAAAAGAAACCCTAGGTGATGTTGCTCTCTTTATCGGTGATAACTCCTCGGTGTCTGTGATGGCTTCAGATTTTCCAGGTTGCCAATCAAATTGCATATACTTTAACCATGATTATGATGCTATACAAACAGACTTGAACCATATGGACCAAATGATTGCGGAGTATATGACATAACCAATCGTCGTTTCTTAAAGCCTTATGCAGATGATGCTGAAAAGTTGTTGAAGCTGACAAGGCGACCTCCAATCTGGTTTGTGCCACACTTTCAACTTTAACAGTTTGTTCCAGTCATACAGTGGCCGGGGGCTTTGTTTTTTGACATTTTTTGTTTATACAAGATTGTATTGGACTTCCAAAATTTGAAGTTTGAACTTGGTGTTTGTTATTTCTTGGTCTTGAATAGAAGTTAAATATATATTGGCCTATTGCTCTGTGTAATAGTTGAGTGACCAAAATGATATATTTGAAACTTGAGTGACCAAAGTGTCGAATGAGTCATAGTTGAGTGACCATTTGTGAAATTTTTCCTATAACAATGCATGTTGTGGTCTATTTGGAGGAACCGGAATTCTAAGGTAGTGGAACGATACTTCTCCATCGGCATCCGAGTTGGTGATGGTAACTTTACATTGGTAGCCTAAATATCGACACATGACACCACGCAACCTCTAATGCAATGTTAATATGTTATGCACACTCTTCACCAGAGACAGTTTTGTCTCAACTTTACAAGCCAAACACCAAACAATCACCACTAATTAAGAAGAACAAAAATTACCAACCCACACATAAAGAATTTTGGATCACCCATACCTACAAGCTCCGTCGTCAAAACTAGCACAGCCAACTATACCATACTAGAAAACGTGTCCGCGCGATACTGCGGATTTGTTTTTTTTCCAAGTTTCATATATAATAGATGAATACTCATAATCTAAAAAATATCGGCGATACTTAGAATATATTTATTTTTTTGTTAATAATAGATTAGTAATAAATGGATATAGCAAACAACAAACTTTTTCCATAATTTGTAGAAATTTATAAATACAAAACAGGATTATTCTTCCTAAAAAAAATAATAAAAGGCATAATTGTAATTTCAGTCAAAAGCTGGGGGCAAAACCGTCATTTCACTGTTACATGAACAGTGATGAACAGTGCACCCACATTTAGGGGGGTGTATTCAATTCAGATTTTAAAAGACTTTGTATGAGTTTTTATAATCCATGGATTTACTTAATCCATGGATTGTTTAAATTCTATATGAACTCTGATTGATTTTAATAGATTGATTTACTAGTATTTGTTTAGATTTTACAAATCCTTATAATGTTTTTGGTAGGTTAACTTTTTTTTTTCTTTTCTTCTTCTTCTTTAATTAAGCAATGGATGTATGGGTCCAACTATAATGCTATATCAATGACAAGAAAGTATGGCAATCTACCATTCTTTATGTTGTGTATAATGATATATGAACAATAAGAGAAAACTAACAAATCAAAATGTTACACAAAAAATAAAGTAGTAAACTAATGACATAATTCATTTCATATCTAATTTACAAAAGAATCATGTGTGTATGTATCATCTTAATAATACCATTGAAAGTGAGCTTCATTAGCTAGAAGGATTAAGCCTTCTAGAGCTATAGTGATAAAAATAAAATAAAAAATTATTAGATGAGAGCAGAGGTAGAGGTAGAGGAAGATAATGGGAAAATAGGTCTAAGACAAAATGGATGAGTGTCACCTGTTGAGTCCTGTTTTTTATTTATTTATTTATGGGTGAAGAGGTTCTTTATTTTTTGAGTGAGAAAGAATCCATCAAAATCTTTTGGGAAGTGGTTGGATTGTTTTTTAGTTTTGATATGTATAAAAAGCACTATAAAATCCTCCAAAATCCAGCATTTAATGAAATCCTTAAAAATCCGTATACTTTTGAATATCGGCAGATTTGAATGGATAATTTTAAATCTTAATTGAATATATCAAGATTTTAAAAGACTGTTTAAAATCTCAGTTGAATACCCATAAACTTCTAAAATACAAAAAAATCTTGTAGACTCTTAATTGAATACACCCCCCTTAGTATATGTAAAATAGAATTTGAGAACTTAAGCAATTAATGCACGTACTAGCCCAATCCACCTTACAAGTTAAACTCAAAAAGTAAACAGCTGAACAGCAGAAAAGTTGTAGATGTATTATGAACATAAGATTTAGGAAGTAGGTTATGGAATTAAATGAAATGAATATTTCGGTCTTAATGACCGAAATCAAGATATGTCCCGTATATATTGCTACATTCCTTAATTGAACCATAATAATTTGCTCTTAATCATGTAATATCGTCTCTACTCTCTAGTGCCTTCAAACTCAATAAAATCTCGGCATTAATTATTCCAAAGAATAATTATCGCCGTTATTTCCTGCCCTCCTCTTTTCTTCTCTAAAAGTTAATATCTAATAAAATCTCATAAATATAAAATTTTATTGAGTATCAACAATAAAAACACCATATTTTTCTCATCTAACGGCCAAGAGTTCACAGGCCGATTTTCTAAATATGGGTACAAACAATCCCATGCCCAACAAAGATCTATTTTTTTTTTTGAAAAGCCCAACAAAGATCTTAGGGACGAACAGACTTGTTGGCGAAACTCTAAGAGAGATTGCCATAGCCCATGATAAACCTAAAGTATGTTTGCACTCTTCACAGATTGCCATAGCCCATGATAAACATAAAGTCTGTTTGCACTCTTCACGTATGCATGCATGCAAGGCAACTCTATCTCTCAAGTCTTCTAATCTTATCTCACCTTCTTCTAATGTCCATCAACAACATGGGAGCAATCTATTGCAACATTTATTATCAAATGTATCTCTAAGTATGTAAATCTAATAGAGTTCTACTCTATCTTTTGTAATGACTTGTAGTGATTACTACTGTTCAGTTGAATATAAATACATGGTATTGGCCTTCAATTAAGGTGTGCTCAATACTACATTTCTAGCTATCTTTTCCTTCTAAACCTTTTATCCCATAGCTACTTCTCGCGAAAAACATGGAGAGAAAACTCTTAATAGATTTCTTGAGACTTTTTGTTATAAATTATAATAGACTTAGTCTTTGTTATAGAATAGTTATAATTAAATGAAGAACAAACATATAAAAACCAAAACTTCACGATATCAAACAAGATCATAAATCATTCTTTAGTGAAAGTACATTGTTTAGTGAAAGTACACAGTTCTGTACGTACATGGAACACCATTGATTAGCTTGGACCATTGAATAGTCTTATTGGAACGCGAATTCCTATCTAGATTTAAGAAGCCAGCCATATTACTCCCCTCCTCCAGTACCCGTACCCATTAACAATGGTACATTAAGAGACTCCTGTACGTTGAAAAATGTTGACATTTAGTGTGTCTTATCAAAGTAGGATTAGTTCTATAGTTGTAATAGGAGAGATTTCATCCTCCGAGTTAGAATAGGAATTCTTGTACTCCAAGATTATGTACTTTGTAATCCCTATATATAGTGCTCCTATTATCAATGAATACACACAACTACTCTCCCAATTCTCTCTACATTCCAATTTCCTTAAATACGTTATCAGCATGAGCCCTAACCCTGAATCAAAAGCCAAAAATAATTCTTTCTTCTTCTCTAAGTTGTGAAACCCTAGAACCCTACCCTAGGATTACCTAGTGCGTCTCCCTGCACCGCCGCCTGTGCCTACCTGCACACCTACACAAAACCGGATCAGCCTCGCACACCTGCATCAACACGGGCGTCCGTCATCCTCACTAGCAAGACCAGGTAACAAGAAAAAACCAAGTAAGTTTTTATAAAAGTTCCTACTTCTTTTAATTAATGTTTTCTTGTACTGGGGGACTTCCAAAATCGCTTCTCCTACATCTCACCTTTCTTGTAACGTGGGTTCGATTCAAAAAAGCGGAACCGTGGGGAGTTCACTCTAAATTACTAACTAAGAGCATTCCTAAACCACGGACTAAGAGCTTTGTAAGCATAAAATATTACATACTAAGAGCATTTGTAGGCTACGAACTAAGAGAGTTCGTGAGCATCAAAATTTGACCGGAGAGCTAGAATGCCTCGTGGATAGTGCTACTACCCACACCATACTTCGAAATATACAGTTATTTCTTGAGATGATGCCTACTCGATCTTTAGTGACTACGATGGTAGGGTCATCTAAATTGATTCATGGTCGAGGACCAGCTCAATTCTTGTTGCCAAATGGCACAATCATTCATGTCACTGAAGCTTTCTAATCTCCTTAGGCTGGAAGAACCCATTTTAGCTTTAAAGATATAAGAGCCAATCGTTTTCATGTGGAAATACATTGTGAGAATGGACAAGAGTTCCTTTACATCACTTCTAATGACTACGGATATAAACAGGTATTAAAGAAGCTTATGTGTCGTTCTAGTGGGTTGTATGCAACCACTATTCGAATCATTGAATCTAATCATGTCATGAGAGATGACTTATGGGTTTATGATACATATATGCTTTGGCATGACCGCTTGGGACACCCAGGTCGTGACATGATGATCCGTCTATTAAAGACTTCACATGGACATCCATTTTTCAGAATGAAGAGAAGTAAGAATAAAAAATTGATTCGAGGAGAAGTATGGCACGCCCATGCACCTCACTATGATGCCACCACGATAGACCGCCACCAATGGCTGGCGCCGCCTACCCACTATGGCCATCACTTGGCTTTGATGCCAAGAACCCCAATTCACCTCTTCTTTTTACTTCTAAAGTCAATTGTGACTTTATGGCTCAACCAAAATCCTCATTGGTTGCTTCTAAAGCCCATCTTTTGTTCTATAAAGCTTGCTTTTTAAGATCTAGACCATCCTATGCAAAGGACACTAAGGAAATAATTTCATTCTTACATAGAATCCAAGGGGATTCTGTCGATCGATTCAACCAACTTGTGGACTGCTTAGATGTTTTATGGTGTTGGGTGATGTGCGGACACACTGGTCACGTGTCGCCCTATCGTCCTCTCGTAATGCTGCTTATGATAAACTCCTTGCCCAGATAATATGGCTATGGGTTCACTACCTGGATCATCTCATTCAGTCAGTTCGACTTGATAATGTTAGAGAGTTTACATCAAAAAAATTTCGATAACTATTGCATATCATTGAGGATTGATATTAGGCATCATATTCCCATATACATACCCCAATGGTCTTACAGAAAAGCCACCATTAAACTACTACGATTGGTAGCCCGGACATTGGTAATGCGCACCAATATTTCTGCTTAGGTTATGCAATATCGCATGTAGCTATGCTAATTCGTCTACGACTCATAGCCACTCAATTTTTATTTACGTTACAGCTAGAGACTGGGTGCGAGTCGAATATCTCGTACTTATGCATATTTGAGTGAGTGGTTTATGTGTCAATTGCGCAACCGCAACGCATCAAAATGGGTCATTGCAACGAATGCATATATATATATATATATATTTATTTATTTATTTATGTTGGATATAAATCTCTAACTATAAGTCCGCTATGTAGAATCCTTGACAGGCGATCTCTTTTCCGCTAGATTTGCGGATTGTCACTTTGATGAGACAGTCTTCTCGTTGTCAGGGGGAGATGAGAACGTCAACGTTCAACAAAAACCACAGGAATTGTCGTAGTCTGTCCCCACTATGTCTCATATTGATCTCCTGAAAGTGACAAGATCACATATACCTACTGTAAACATGTCTGCAAGGATTGATGTCCCCACAAGAAGACATGGTGCGACCCAGAAGAGATAGGAATGACACTACCACCATGGATCGATAATGGTATGATGACGCCACAAGGTGGCATAATGGTGTCATAGGCCATGGGTTCCGCTAGAGAGCGAGTTTGGCACAACTTGATCCATTGATCATTGATACTCCAAATCCATCTTATGAGAATATTCTAGATTATGGTTATGTCCCAGAGACATCGTTGAGGGACTCCTCAATGTTAGAACCAATTCCTGTGAATATAGAGATCTCTACAAACTACACTAGTGTACATGAGGATGTGGGATTATTGAGACCAATGACATCGAACCTTGCTCTGTTGAAGAATGCCAACGTAGAGAAAATTGGCCTAAATGGAATGACATGATCCAGAATTGGATTCACTAACGAAGAGGAAGGATTTTGGGTTTGAGAGGTCAACACCTTCTAACATAAAACCTGTTGATATTAATAGGTCTTCATTAGAGAGCGTGATGAGAAAAAGAGATGGTAATCTTGCCTTATGGCGCAAGGCTTCTCACAAAACGCCCTGGAATCAATTACGAGAAGACATTTTCTCTCGTAATGGATGTCATTGCACTTCACTATCTTGTCAGTTTGGTAGTTTCTGAATAACTGAACATGCAGCTTATGAATGTGGTCATTACGTACCTTTATAGGGATCTAGATACATAATATAATGAAGGTTTTTGTGAACTTCATTTACCCAAGTCAATTGGCTCTAGACCACGGAGCGCGTTTGCAATGAGGTTGAAACGCTCACTAAAATGACTACTTGATTGGGAAGAGATATGATGAACTATGCCCACGCGTTTCCATGACAAGTTTTAGTTTTACAATTGCCGCGGTTTATGTTGATATACATAATTGGAACCCTTGATAGATAAGGGAAACCGCTGAACACCTGAAATCCAAGTTTGAGATGAAGGACCTTGGAAAAATGCAGTTTTGTCTAGATTTAGAACTTGTATACTGTGTCAATGAATGCTTTGGCATTTTGATAAAGTCAAGATGCACTCCCATGACCATCCACAGTCTTGACCTAAGAGGGATATGTTTTGTCCCAGGGATGATGACAAAGACGTGTTAATTAGCAGAAATGTCCTACCTAAATACAATAGGCGCATTATTGTACTTAACACAATACAAGAACGAACACCTCATTTGTTATGAACTTGTTGGCTAGATGTAGCCCTGCGCCAACGCGATGCCATTGAATTGGTGTAAAGACAATCTTTCAATACTTAAAGGGTATGACAGATATGGGCTTGTTTTATCCCTACAGAGGGATCGAACCCCATACGGCAAAGCACCGCCATCTACACCGCCGTGGCCGGCCATGTCGCTGTCGGAACTGCCACCACCAACAAGGGCGGCCGGCCTCACCCACCTCCCATACATCAAAACGATGGTGATGTTTTGATAGGTTTTGCTGATGTAGGGTATCTCTCTGACTCTCACAAAGGTCGCTCCCAAACGAGTTATGTCTTTACCATGAGAAGCATCGTGATATCTTGGAGATCTACAAGACAAACCCTTGTTGCTACTTCCTCGAATCATGCAGAGATTATTGCTCTACATGAAGCTGTGCGTGAATGCATATGGCTAAGGTCTATAATTAGACATATTCGAGGAACTTGTGGTTTGAAGTCTACCACAAATGAACCTACATGCATTTATGAGGATAATGCAGCTTGTATTGAACAAATGAAGTTAGGTTTCATCAAGGGCGATAACACCAAGCATATATAGCTTAAGTTCTTTTACAATCAACAACAACAATCACTTCTAAACATTGAAGTGAATTAAATATGATTAGAGGATAATGTAGCGGACTTATTCACTAAGTTGTTACGTAAATCCACATTCGAGAAACATGTGAAGAGCATCGGATTGAGAAAGTTATCTGAACTCTCATGATTGTAGTAATCAGAGGGAGATGTTGACATCAGGGGGAGGTATGATGTCTACACCTTCGATCTCAAAGAGTGAAGGACGTGTTGTACTCTTTTTCTCCTCCTCAAGGTTGTTTTTGTCCCACAAGGTTTTTATTACTCGTGCAAAGTTTTTAACGAGGCAACCATCAAACAGTCACCACCAAGTTTGAGCGGCACAAGGGGGAGTGTTGACGAATATTGACATTTAGTGTGCCTTGTCAAACTAGGATTAGTTCTATAGTTGTAATATGAGAGATTTTGTACTCGGAGTTAGAATAGGAATCCTTGTACTCCAAGATTATGTACTTATTTATAATCCCTATATATAGGGCTCCTATTATCAGTGAATACGTACACACAACTATTCTCCCAATTCTCTCTACATTCCAATTTCCTTAAACAACTCCGACCGGAACCAAAAAAATAAAGACGAAACTGATTTTGGAATAGTTCCTAATGAAAAAGAATGATGCTTTAAAGTTGATATTAATCCATGCATTTCTCTAACTTTAATTTATAACCTGTAATGCAAATAAATGTGGATAAAACTTCATTTGAGGAAAGATTCTTTTACGGTGCTTGTAATATTTCCCTACTACATGTAAGTTGAATGTAATAGTTCACCACACTCAGGAACAAGCCACGAAGATAGACTAATTTTAGGTGCATTAACAGTTGAAGAGCTGAGACAATTTTCAGCTTCATCTTCACCGCTGAAGTCACCTAGTAGAAGTCATCTGATGAGATGGCCATAATTGGGACTGTTGGGAGCTACTGGAATGATCACACTGGTCCTGCCAAGGGCTCTGGCGCCTCATCTTACAAAGGAATACCAAACACGACCAGCAAGTACAGAGAGGTACATGTGAAGTAGGATTTGTGAGACACTTGTGTTAGGAATTTGACCTAAAATTCCTCTTGCGGAAGCAGACAAGTGCAAAACAATATAGATAAACGATTGAGAAAACAAACACGAACTTGTTAACGAGGTTTAGCAAAGAACTTTGCCTACGTCCCCGGGCTGCTTGGGTTTCACTATAGAAGAAGAAGAATACATGAACAAGTATACAAGAATCTCTCACAAGAATTTATCACCAACTCTCAAGACCTCACTTGCTCTCTCTGTTTAATGCTTCAAAGACTTGATCTACTACTACAACCTATGCCCTTATTTATAGATATCTAACTAGACCCTATAAGACATTGGAAACCTATTCCCAATAGACATAGAAACCATTACCAAGTAGGATTATGTAAGCAGGTAGGAAACAATCAAAAATTCCTCTTTGATCAAGGATTAACAAATCCTTGTCATATGTGGAATCGGATCCACACACCCAACAATCTTCCACTTGGAGCCGATTACACTAGTAGCTAACATTCTTCAATACTCTTCAATCATAGCCAACACAAAACCCATTATCACAGCCAACATCTCCTTCTTCAAACTTGGAGACCAACTGAAGCCAAGCACAACTTCAGTTTACTTATTGACACAGACTTAGTCAACATATCAGCAGGATTCTCACTTCCTTGAATCTTCAACAATTGCAGCACTTCAGTCTCCACGAGTTCTCATATGTAGTGGTACTTCATAGGAATGTGTTTAGTCCTTGAATGAAAAGCAGGGTTCTTTGCCAAGTGAATTGCACTTTGACTATCACTGTGCAATGCACAATTCTGTTGCTTTTTACCCAATTCCTCCAACAGACCCTTTAGTCACACCATCTCCTTACCAA
Source organism: Rosa chinensis (assembly GCF_002994745.2). Classification (NCBI taxonomy): domain Eukaryota; kingdom Viridiplantae; phylum Streptophyta; class Magnoliopsida; order Rosales; family Rosaceae; genus Rosa; species Rosa chinensis. The sequence goes on along the minus strand of NC_037093.1, from coordinate 40,531,858 downwards.
CCTCTGAGACTGCTACATACTCGGACTCCGTTGTAGACAGGGCCACTTGCCCTTGAAAATTTGAGACCCAAGATAGGGCAGCACCACCCACAGTATACACATAACCAGTAGTACTCCGACAAGTATCATGATCTCCTGCCAAGTTTGCATCAACATATCCTTGTAATTTAGCACTACCTCTCTTGAAACAAAGAGACATATCAGTAGTACCCCGAAGATACCTCATGATCCACTTCACAGCCTCCCAATGTTGCTTTCCTGGATTACTCGTGTACCTACTCACAACTTCAACTGCATGAGCAATATCGGGTCTAGTACACACCATAGCATACATTAAGCATCCAACTGCCGATGCATAAAGTACATTCTTCATATATTCTTTCTCTTTTTCGCTCTTGGGTGATTGTTCCTTGGACAATTTAAAGTGAGCCGCCAACGGTGTTCCTACAGCCTTCGATTCATCCATATTGAATCGCTTAAGCACCTTCTCAACATACTCTGCTTGTGAAAGCTTCAGAGTACCAGCCAATTTATCATAGATAATCTTTATACCTAAGATTTTCTTCGCCTCACCCAAATCCTTCATCGCGAACTGGTTTGACATCTCTCTCTCCAACTTCTCAATCTCATTGAAGTCTTCCCCAGCTATTAACATATCATCCACATACAGTAAAAGAATGATATAAGATTTGTCAAACCTCTTGAAGTAACAACAATGATCGGATTGACATCTTGTGTAGCCACTCCCACACATGAAAGCATCAAACTTCTTATACCACTGTCTTGGGGCTTGTTTCAAGCCATAAAGGCTCTTTTGCAGTTTGCATACTAAGTCCTCCTTACCAGGTGCTATAAAACCTTGTGGTTACTTCATGTATATGCCTCCTTCAAATCACCATGAAGAAAAGCAGTCTTGACGTCTAGCTGCTCCAAATACAGACCTTCAGCTTCCACTAAACCAAGCACCACCCAGATTGTGGTATGTTTCACAATCAGCAAAAAGATCTCATCAAAATCAATTCCCTCCCTTTGCTGAAAAACCTTTCACAACCAACCTTTCCTTGTAACGTTTGCTCTCATCAACTTCTTGCTTAATCTTGTAAATCCACTTGTTATGCAATGCTTTCTTACCTGTTGGTAACTTAGCTAACTCCCAAGTATTGTTGGACATGAGAGAGTCCATCTCATCTTACATGGCACCCTTCCACTTAGCAGAATCTTTATGTTGCATTGCCTCATCATAACTCACGGGTTCACAACAGTCAGTTAACAGCAAATGGTTAGCATAAGACTTGGGAGGTGTCACTGGTATTCCTTTAGTACTTCTTGACGATACTCTTCGCACAAAAGGAGGTGTCACTGGCTCATCACTAGGAACTTGTTATTCAGGTTGTGCGACCTCAAGAGCTTCTTGTTGTTGTCGTTCCACCCCATGATTTCCCTTAGACACATCTTCATTGGACAATTCTTCCAACCTTGCAAACTGCCGATCTTTTCTTACAGGACTTTTAGGCTCTGCTGCTTGCCTATTCTTGTACATCACCTTTTCATTAAAGATGACATTCCTACTCCTTACAACTTTCTTATTCTGCATATCCCAAAACCTATAGCCAAGCTCGTCACCGCCATAGCCTATGAATATGCACTTTTGAGACTTGGGATCCAACTTGCTTCTCGCACCGGACTCAATGTAAACATATGCCACGCAACCAAACACTCTTAAATGCGATAGGCCTATCTCTTTTCCACTCCATTTTTCCTCATGTAGGAGATGATTCAATGGTACTGATGGCCCACGGTTAATTAAATAAGCAGCAGTATTAACCGCATCAGCCCAAAACATATCTGGCAATCCTGCGTAAATCATCATACTCCTTGCACACTCATTCAGAGTCCTATTCATGAGTTCAGCCACTCCATTCTGCTGTGGAGTTCCAGGAATTGTCTTCTCCATTCTAATCTCATTCTCTGCACAATACTCTTTGAAATCATTACCAGAGTATTCACCTCCATTATCCAACCTCAGACATTTGATCTTCGACCTAGTCTCATTCTCTACGATTGCCTCCACTTCTTGAAAGTATCAAATACTTCCCATTTATTTTTCAGGAAATAAACCCATACTTTCCTTGTGGAGTCATCAATATAAGTCACATAGTACTTTGAGCCACCTAACGAAAGCTCCGGTGCAGGTCCCCACACGTAAGTATGAACCAACTCTAGTTTTGTATCTTTTGGTGCCTTGCCACCCTTTAAGAAACTAACAACCTTTTGCTTTCCAAATATGCAGTCTTCACAAAGCCCAATCTTCACTGAGTCACACCATGTAGTTTACCCTTCGACTGAAGTACACCCATACCTTTCTCACTAATGTGCCCAAGTCTACGATGCCATAAGTATGCATCTTCATTTTTCTCAACGATCATAGTGCCTTCATTGTTCTCAACAATAGCAACAATATTCAAGGTCGTATAAAGTGTTCCTGTCTTGATTCCATGAGCTAACACCATAGCTCCTTTACACACCTTCCACGTACCTTTGTCAAAGGTAGTGCAACATCCTTCATCATCCAACTGACCCACAGAGATCAAATTCCTCTTCAACCGCGGTATGTGTCTAACATTGTTCAAGGTCCAAGGTCCACCATTTGTCAACGAAATCTTCACATCACCCCTTCCCGCAATCTCCAAGGCTCCACCATTAGCAAGAAACACTTTGCCAAAATTACCACGTCGGTAATTCACCATGAGCTCTTGTTGTGAAGTTAAGTGAAATGACGCTCCAGAGTCTACGATCCATGACTCCAATGGTGCTTCAGTAACGCTTAGTACAAGTGCATCCGAATCACACTTAGTTGTGTTTGCCATCTTCATTGTCTCCTTCCACTAGTTACAGTTCCTCTTGACATGTCTAGATTTCCCACAATGCCAACACCCATCGGACCACTTTCCTGACTTGGACACGCTTCGGCCTTTTCCAGGTGCCCTAGACTTGGACCTTCCACGATTGTTGTTTGAGTTCTTGTTGAACGTTCTACCTCTATTTTCTATAGAGAGCGCAGAACTTGAAGGATCTTCAAGGTTATTTTGTCTTCGCGTCTCTTCATTCAGAATAATGTCACGCACATCATTAAACTTTAGCTTCTTCATAGTCCTAGCTCCACTACAAATTGAGTTCACAGTCACATCCCAATCCGAAGGCATGGAAGTCAACAACACCAAAGCTTTGATGTGTTCGTCGAATTTAACATCCACTGATGCTAGTCACTCGATAATATCACCAAATATCCCAACTTGCTGGCGAACAAATATACCCTTACCCATCTTCAAAGTGAACAATCGCCTCATCAAGTACAACTGTTGAACTGCATTTGGCTTCTCATACATGTTGGACAAACTATCCATCATCCCCTTCAATGTAGTCTCCTTGATAACAAATCGCCGTACATCATTCGAAAGTGATAGTCAAACGGCTCTAAGGGCCATCCTATCCATCTCATTCTTCCTCCTTCATATCTTTTGGGAGCTTACCCTCTAAAGTCTTAGCAAGTTTCTTCATATTCAAGTAGTCCTCAATTTGTGACCTCCATAGGCTAAAGTCATTACCGTCGAACTTATCGACCCTCTTCTCAACGTCTTCTATGCTCATTGTTTCCACTCTAGAGTCTAAGCTCTGATACCACTTTGTTAGGAATTTGACCTAAAATTCCTCTTGCGGAAGCAGACAAGTGCAAAACAATATAGATAAACGATCGAGAAAACAAACACGAACTTGTTAACGAGGTTCAGCAAAGAAGTTTGCCTACGGCCCCAGGCTACTTGGCTTTCACTATAGAAGAAGAAGAATACACGAACAAGAATACAAGAATCTCTCACAAGAAATTATCACCAACTCTCAAGACCTCACTTGCTCTCTCTATTTAATGCTTTAAAGACTTGATCTACTACTACAACCTATGCCCTTATTTATAGATATCTAACTAGACCCTATAAGATGTTGGAAACCTATTCCCAATAGAGATAGAAACCATTACCAAGTAGGATTATGTAAGCAGGTAGGAAACAATCAAAAACTCCTCTTTGATCAAGGATTAACAAATCCTTATCCTATATGGAATCGTATCCACACACCCAACAACTTGCTCTTCCAAATTAGGTCTTGGTGGATTCTGATAAAAGCTTTATGGGTTTGCAAGATAGAAGAGCCAACTGGCACTAGGGCTGTCAATTCCGACACAACCCGATAACACGACTCGAAACCCGCACGAAATAAATGGGTTGAACCCGCACGATTAAAAAGCGGGTCAGCCGTGGGTCAACCCGCCATGACCCATTTAATAAATGGGTCGGTCACGGGTCAACCCGCCAACACGAAATGAACCCGTATAACCCGATTATGTTATACTTCTTCTTGAAATTTTGGACGTTAGGAGTATTTGATCATATGATTAGACAATCTGAAATATTTTGCTTTATAATTATTGGATTTAATTATTTATATTATTCGTCTTGTGGAGTTTATAGTGAATTTAATCAATTTATGCATTTTTTTAGTTAAATGGGTCGCATTGTTAACCCTTAAATGGGTTATTTTGTCTAACACGACATGACCTATTTGTTAAATGGGTTAAGCGGGTTGGAAACGGATAACCCATTTAATAAATAGGTTGGGTTTGGGATTAGATTTTTGACACGATTATTAAATGGGTTGGGTTTGGGTTTGTATCTTGTGACACGACAAATACCTTGACCCGACACGAACCCAACCCGACACGACCCATTGACAGCCCTAACTGGCACGTACTCTACCCCATTTAAGACATGGTTGGAAAGAGCTTTAAAAGAGGTGCTGCATATGCTAACTCTTCTTCTCGTACGCCTCATAGTTTGTGAGATTGTTTTGTGATTGTTATTGTCTGTCTATTGTGTCCATTTTTTTATTTTTTTTATTTTTATTTTTTTGTCAACTAGACCTTGCTATGAGTTGTTTGTGAGATAGTTGCTTGGGTATTGTAATATTTATATATATGCTCTTCTTGTATCATGAACCTACACTTCCTGGATCAGTATTAGTCCTGAAGCCAATGTCATTTACCACATGATCAGCACAGAAAAGTCTATAAGACTATTGATATGAGAAGAAACAAATTATTTTCACTGCAATTCCAGTGCCCAAGCCAAAAATGAAATGGCGTTATTATTCATCTTCAACTTGCCACAATGTAGCCATTACTTTTCTACGAAGATGAAATTGTAGAATCAATAGAGGGATTTCTACATTTTAAGTGATTGTCGAGTAAATGGGTTAAACCATAGTTCTCACAATAGGAGTGCTTGGGCCTTTGAATCAGATAATGGAATGCTATCAAAGCCAAAGGGATATCACTAATTTCATACTTGAAACCTCAAATTTCGTTTGGTTCTGGACCAAGTCTTGAGGAAATCATCTAGTTAAGTTAGAAATGAGATAAACAATGGTACTCTATGTTAGTTTAGGAAATTTCTTTTAAACAAAAGCAGAACATTTTCCACAGCTCCTGCTTATGAGATAGGTCAGTTGCGGACTTGTAGTCGCTCCATGTCCATAGAGATCCGAATAGAACCAGAATGCTTTAAAGCTACTACTCCATGTCAACTGTACTATTATCGCTCAAGTAGAAATTCTCCGCTACTTATGAAGAGGCAATATATCAACAGTTTTTGCTCATACAAAACCTTACAGTAAGTTGTAGCAAGACCCCTAATATGCCTGAATCTTAATCAAAAATGTTGAAACCACATTTTCAATGCCACAAGACATGATGGCTTGCAGATCCAACTTATAAATTTGTAAATATGGACTCTGTATTAGATCAAACACTTTCCAATGCTATTCACTGGCAACACATTCAGCACTTATGAGTTACTTTCCTTCATGATTTTCACCTAACAACTGCGGCACTGAATCCAGCTGTAGTATTAAGTAGCTCAAATTTATCTCTTGGTGAACGATATTTTGAGCCTATACCCTTACACCAGTAAATATAGTATGAAATGAAATCGTGGCTACAACTCTTCTGCTATTCTAACAAACTTACAACTGAGATTGTGGTTGAAGTGTTGAACTTAATATAGTGAGGATTAGAACATTAAACAAATTGAGTATAGTATCTAATAAAGTTGGAGCTAGTCCTGGAATTCACCCCATCATAGTAGTACTGCAACTAGACAGTAGAAGTGCCTAGCTAGAGGGTTAGCATATACATTGTGACGTCCCGAACCCGAATTCACCGGTTTACTAGTCACTTGGACGGTGAACGATCTTTACTTTCACTTTTACTATTGTTTTAGTGCTTTTAGTAGCCCGAAAAGATGACTTTTTGTTCGGGTCAAAATTTGAGAAAATTTCCTTCATGAAAGTCGTAGAGAATGTTAAACCGAGTCCGTGGACATGTGGTACACTTAAATCGGAATTCGTATGTGAAAGTTATGGCCGAAAATATAAAAGTTACTGTGGTAAGTTGCCATTTTTGGAAACCTACCCAGTTTTCTCTCTCTTCTTCCCCTACCTTTTTCTCCTCTTCGGTCCGATTCTTCCTCCTCCAATTTCTTCCTTCTCCGGCCAACCCACGACGGAATCCGGACACCGGCAAGCTTGCCTCTTCCTCCTTGTCACATCTGTGGTGGTGTTTTGCAGTGATTCGGCCGGAGGAGCTTGATTTTGAGCCGTGAAGTTCACTATAGCCGATCGGAACATTCTTTGATTTTCGGCGATTCCGGCCGTCTCTAGCCACCAAACCGGCGTCGAAGGTTTGATTTTTGCCAAGGATCATTTTGCCCTTAGCCTTGAGCCATGATTTGCAGTGGGGAGGTCGAATCGACAATTTCAAATCCTAGGGTGGGTTTTTCTGGAAAAACTTCATCGGCCAATTACGATCACTTACAGATAAAATTGGAACTTGTTGTAGTTGTGAAAAAAGCTTGGACTGTTGAGTAGGTGGTGCTGCTAAAATTTGGTGACCATCGAAGGTGGTGGCTACCGGCGCGTGGAGGAGCGTAGGGCTGGTTTTTAATTCCTGTTTTAGCCCAAATAAATCCTATAAATGTTGTGGAACTTGTATGTGAAGTTTGGTGGATATTGAAGGAGTTTTGTATCGATTGTGTAATTCCGAAGTTTAGGTTGTCGATCATTGAATTACGAGAATCCGGCCGTCGGATTTCTCTCAGTTCTGCCCTAGAACCTTTAAAATAATGAGTTGGTATTAAGGATGAAGTTGGATTAAATTGGAAAAGAAATTGGAAGTTTGATTTAGGAGAATAAGATATTAGAATCGTATTTAATTGCCGAATCAATATTCACGAATTATAATTGTGTACAGGGCGATATACCTAGCTATTACTCGATGAAGGAACTTGTATGCGTGATCGTCTAAATAGTACTGTGAGTGGACATTTATTTTAAATTAAATGTGCATGTAGTATACTATTATTTTCCAATTGAGGTTTAATTTATTATTTGAATTATTGAGTGTTATGATTTTATGAGCTTGATTTCTTGACATTTAGTATGCTCTATGAGTTATGGGATTATTAGTGGATTTCCTTCCCGAGGGCTTTCAATAGATTTTCAAGCTATTTATTTATGAGTTTTGAGTTGGGAAATGATTTTCTGGAAGTGACTGATTAAGAAAATATTCTGAGAATTATTGATTTCGAATAGCAGTTTATATGAGGATTTATGCTTTCGAGGATTTATCGAGATATTCTTAAGTTATGCTTTCGGTGAATTATTGATGACTTATTGGATTAATAACGGGTTTCCTTCTGAAAGCAATTATTTTAAGGAGGTTGATTCCAATTTATTGAGGAGGCAACTAAGTCTGCGCGTGCATGCATTACCTAGTCGGCAGTCCCTTCTAGGTAATAGTCTGGTTGGCAGTCCCTTCCAGATTTCATCCCGGTCGGCAGTCCCTTCCGGTGAGTCATCCCGGTCGGCAGTCCCTTCCGGTGAGTCACCTGGTCGGCAGTCCCTTTCAGGTGACATGAGGTAGTTGGTCGGCAGTCCCTTCTAACTACCTGTGGCTAGTTGGCAGTCCCTCTACCCACCGCCTCCTATTCCGGTTGGCAGTCCTTTCCGATGCGTCACCTGGTTGGCAGTCCCTTCCAGATGACATGAGGTAGTCAGTTGGCAGTCCCTTCTAACTACATGTGGCTAGTTGGCAGTCCCTTCTACCCACTGCCTCCTATTCCGGTTGGCAGTCCATTCTGATGCGTCATCTGGGTGGCAGTCCCTTCCGATGCATCATTTGGGTGGCAGTCCCTCCCAGATGGCATGAGATGACTAGACAGCAGCCCTTTTTAGTCATCGCCTATTGAGATATGATTTGAGATTTGAGTAATTTAACGAGATGTCTGAATTACCATTATGTATTTGAGGGATTTGAGATTTTAAAGAGATTTCGAGATGATCGACATTACATAATTGAGATTTCAACAAAGATGATGATTAAGAGTATTTCTAAGATTTTTACTGCATGCAAGGTTTTAGAGAATAACTTGGGAAAACATTAAGTTTTACTTATTCGTTCTAAATTACTTATTTTTTGTTCACTCACTCCAACAGTTTTTAAATGTTTTCCCCTGGGCCCTTCGGTTTTAAATGCCCAGTTTGCAGGCCAGTTTAGCTTGAGGTCGAGCGTACATGAGGTTGAGGCATAGCTATCATAGACTCATAGCTTCCGCATTATAAAAGTATCGGTCCTTTATCTTATATTTTATCATCTTGTGTGCCTGTACATTAGATTGCTCTGATAACCCATGATATTAATATTCTTAAGTTTAGAATTGTTTGTGAAATGGGAGATGTTGTGATTTAGGGAGCAAGGTGGCTCCAGAAGAATAAGGGTGAGTTATTTTAGAATTGTAACTGTCTTCTACAGGTTTTTGGGTAGTTCACTTTTAGGGGGAGTTCTGCCAAATTTTTTAGTAAAATTTCTTCTGAGATGGGCCCCACAGGGCCACTTTGGATTTCAAGGTGAAATCCGGGGCGGGTCCTGTCATACATGGTTATCTTGATCATGATCTGTCACGCCCTAGATTTCGAATAAAGAAATTCGAATCCGAAACGCGATAACTTAACCAACTTCCTGAAATTGCAAAGAAACTTTTTCCATTTAATCTAATCCAATAACAATAATCCAAAAGCATAATCTTAATAAAGACTCAAACGCTCGAGTCAAACATTATATCAACAAGTGTTTACAAAACCCAAATGAAATGAATTACGAATGTAAACGCTCACTAGGAGCATAATACAAACAGTAGTTAATAACAAAAATAGGTTAAGAACCTAAACTGCTGCAACTAGGCCTCGAACTCAGCCCTGGTGGTGCTGACCTACAGGAATAACCATTACACCATGGAATAGTGCACCGGGATTGCAAACAACAAACCCGGTAAGCTTGTGAAGCTCGTATGAGTAAACTCAATTAAAATGACTCACGTCACGCATGCTTATAATTTCTCAACTCGTGAGATAAATTAAAGCAACAACATTTAACTCCACAAAACACACAATCACACTCGATAAAAATTAGTAATCCCTGCATAGAAAATTAGTTCAGCAGATCACCTAAAATCACACAACAGAATTCATAGTAATCCACATCCCACGTATAAATTAAAGAAAGAACACCAGAAACATTCTCCGAAAACTACGTACTCATGATGCAGTAACACGGTTACCACCATGACCGCACGAATACAACAGACTATGTACTCATAATGCAGTAACACAGTTACCACCATGACCACACGAATACAACCAACTACGTACTCATGATGCAGTAACTCAATTACCACCAGGACCGCACACATACAACAGACTACGTACTCATGATGAAGGACTGAATTGATTTTGGACCTAAATCACAGGGTAGTAACCAGTATTTAGCCCTAAAAAAATAAATTGAGGTATCAAATTGATTTGTTTTTAAAACTTTAGGTATCATTTTGATCACTTTTAAAAATTTAGGTATCATTTTGATCACTTTTGAAACTTAGGTATCATTTTGTCCAGTGCAAGAAAGTTTTGACTCTAATCGTCTAGCGTTGGGTTTTACTCCATATAATATAATCATCTACATCTACATCGTTAGGGCGTAGTATTATTATTTTAGCAAATAAAGAACAAAAACAAAAGAGAATATATAGGAGTGCTATTGCATTAAGGATTAGATTTTTTGTGAAGAATACAAGTGTTTTTTACCTCAAACTTGTATTGAGATAAAAGAGGTTAAGTACTAAAAAAAAAAATTAAAAAAAAAAAAAAAAAAAAGAGGTTACAAGTGGGCTGGAAGAAGCCAAGTATCCACCCAAAAAAAACAAAGCAAGACTAGAATAATCTAGAAAGTTCTCAAACTGAAACCAATAAACCCATGCACCAATCTCTAGCAGAAACAAGAACACAGCCTCAAAAATTTATTTACACAGGTAAGTCGGCCAAGACACATAATCTCGACCAAACGCAGGGACCAAGAACTAAGACAAAGACTCCCAAACCTGGCTTCCTTCAATCGAAGCTTCATATATAGTTAGCCAACACACCAGTTGGACCATTTCCCTCTCGACATATATGAGTTACAAGTAGGCACAACTGAGAGACCATTTAGCCACACCGTACGCACCTTCAAAAGATTAGGGCTGGGGAGGCAAAATTCTGTACAACCACCAGAGAGTTCGTTTCAATCCATTGAAAGTGCCACTCCTTGAACCGAGCAACATGAATCGAGAAAAGGAAGGACAACCGCGTGTAGGGCACTTGGAACCCTAAGTCGTGATGCAAAAGCAAATACAAACTGACCCTCTTGGCAATTGGCATGGTCAAGACTCAAGAACAATGCCTCCGAAGCCTGCCTGCTCCGAGTCCCGAAAGAAACCATCCGCATGTAAAGGAGCACCATACACCATCTTGCCTTGAGCGGTTTCTTTCATTCCATAAATACCAAAGCAGGTTGCAAGCAGCAATAGGCCAAAGTAGCTTAATTTGAAGATTTTTTAAGAAATGAAACAGTAAAGCAATCATGCAACGAAACCTGTGGATGAATGTGAGTCTAAACATATTGAAACGCAATTTCCATTAGTCTAATGATACCGTATATGCATCCCGCAGAATAAGTGAAGCCAAGTCTCACAGGCGGAACTACAAAATTGAGAGCAAAGGGTAGAACCCCGCCGTTGAAGCATTCGTCAGTTAATATTTTCCGATGAAGAACTTTCCTAGCATTTCGTCTCACTGATTGTATCATACTAGTGATACTACCATTTTATTGAACCTTTGTAACCAACAATGTAAAAAAAAAAAAAAAATTACTTTTTGTGAGTATCCATTTGTATATATCTCCTAGTATAGTATAACTATATTGCATGTATCTATTATTTCCACTTATATCTATTAATTCTCTCTAATTTTCTAGTAAACTCCTAGCTACTATATCTATTAATTCTCTCTACTCTGATAGTTAATAGTGTTCTTGTTGCAACTACTTAGGAAAAATTCTGGTAAAGGGTCGTACTCTAGTTTAGTTAGATCAATCTCGTTTGTCATTGGTTTGTCAGTGCTTATGAGTTGTCGGGTGTGACAGTCAACCGACTGATTCCAGTAATCTAGGAATGGAATAAATATACTAATTTCAACCATTATGGTCATTCTATTGAAGAAAATTGCATTATTCATTATTCTTTTACACAGTTATGTGTATACTGTCTATTTTCTGATCGAATTTCCTTTTCTCTATAGAGTTACGTATAAACAAAAACAAAAAAATTGGGTCATGTACGTGATGAATTTCTTTATACGTACGTAATGCTACATTACTACTATGAAGAAAGATCAATCGAGTTTATCTGTTACCCCCTAAATCAGTTAATTATTTTGAGTCAGGGAGAAACCAATACCAATTAGAAGCTCGTGAGGCATAAGCGGCATCACCATATGGAGGTACCTCCAGACGACCTGATTACAAAGAATTCTCACCTGTATAAGCCCAATGCCAGTCAACCCTTGTGTATTTGAAATATGGAGAGTTCTTCGATTTTACTCGTCGTAGAATAAAAGACATAGAAACCCTAGGACTTTTGGCCGTGCCCAACAAGATAGAGAGTGATCGTGCTTCTAGCACAGCCAATTACTTGTCTCGTCGATCATCTCATATTTTAGGAATTTTTAGTTCGAGTAAATTCACCGATCAATTTTGATGGAATAACTCTATCTTGGTCTGTACTGATCGAAGAACTTTCAAGAATATGAAGCATGCAGTTGATAGCAGCTTAGAATATAGTATAGTTTAGCTAAACTGAAGCACGATACCGTATACAACTAGTACACTTTAATACCCTACATAAATCGATAATTGTAGATGTATGTTACTCAATTGCTAAACTTGGTCTTGATTTGTGGGGTGACATTGCCAATTTACTGCCCCCTTTTTGTCTTTTTCAATGTATTTCAACAAAATTTTGGCTATGGATTATTTCATGTGAATCTACTCATAATAGACCCAACTTGCATGTGGTGCAACGGAGGCGTTTGGCGCATTACTAATAGACTAACATATGTAGTATTGGTATCGTATCCACTTAATCACTTTAATGTTTAAATTAAGATCGATGTGCATACTGTCATCACTCCACCGAATGTACGTTTAAGTTTTCACCTTGAAAGTATGTTGATTTGAGTCAGCTTTGAATGATGAAGTGTCCTGGTTGAACAAAATTCGACTTTGATACCAGTTGTTGTGCCATGGAAGTGGCATGACATACTGTTAGAGGAGCTAGACATAGTATCGATATATTCACTTAACCATGCACGTTAGTGAAAATTTGTGAGGTAAAATCTCAAAAACTAAACTTTTTTTTTTTCCTTCGTTTTTTTGGAGAATCAGCTAGCTGAGTTATTTTTTCATCTCTAACAAACTTGGTGTTGGTTATTTAGTAACTAAATACTAAATAACCGCCACCGAGTATATAGCACCCTGGCATATATGTAAGAGGTACCAACTAAGATAGTCTAACACAGCCACCTCACTCTCTCGCACTCTCTCTTCTCATCAATTTCCTTTATCCCTTTGGTTCTTGATTTCTCTCTCTACTGCTCATCATCAAGTCCCCAATGTCGACGAACAAGAAGACTGGTTCCGCCAAATGCCGGTACTGTAAGAAGGATGTGGAAGAAGGAAAGATGATGGCGCATCTTGAGAAGGTCCACCCTAATAAGCTGGACGAGAGGACGTGTGGAATTTGCAACAAGATCTTCTCAAGCCTCCATGCCATGCTCGATCATCAAAAGACCCATAAGGGTTCTTTCCCACGATGCAGGTTCTTTCCCACAGTACTTAATCTAATCATTTGCATGTGTGCGTTTAATTTCTTGAATAAAGAAATTGTTGGATAGATGCATGAAAACCTAGCTTATTTGATTCCTTAACTCTCAGGAGCTGCCCCAAAGCATTTGTTGACAAACCAACCATGTCTGAGCACATCGGGAAGTTCCACTAAAGATGAAGGTCCAAGATTCAAGCATAACGATCTTCTTCTCTCTTGGTTCAGTAGTATCGAGTATATATCCTCAATAATTGTAAATTCAAGAAAATTAAAGAACCCTAAAACCCCTAAACCCATGCATCAATTAATATTGTTGTAATGTTGTTGGTGTTTTTTTTTTTTTTTGGCATTTTTGTTTGGGTGAATCATGAATGTTCATTTTTGATGTAAATGGATTAATTCGTATCACTACTACACAAAAACATTCAATGACGTTTGAAAAACGTCATAAAAAGGTTTTCATGGCGTTTTTCAAACGTCATGCAGAACGTCGTCTCTACTGGTGCCGTCTTATGTGGCATGAATCTATGACAATCAGAAAACGTCATAGAAAGTATTTCTATGACAGTTCCAAAACGTCATAGAAAGTTTTTTCATGACGTTTGATAAACGCCATGAAAAGTATTTCCATGACGTTTCATAAACGTCATCAAAACTATTTCCATGGCGTTTTTGAATAGCCATAAAAACTATTTCCATGACGGTTTTCAATTGTCATCTAAAGTATCAAAGATGACGTTTATAGAGTGCCATAAAAATAGCTTTAATGGCGATTAGTAGTCGCCATGGAATAATTTCCATGACGTTTTTTAGTTGCCATTGAAATGATTTCATGACGTTTTGTGAATGTCATGCTATGTTTTCGTGACATTTAGTGAATGTTGTGCTCATATGTTCAATGACATTGACAAAGTGTCATAAAATAAATAAAATTTTTTTTAAAAAATTATTCAATATATTTAATATTTAATCAGAAACAAATATTATATAAATCCATCATCAAATATATCACACATTGTTATTGAATTCAAAATACAAAATACTTATAGCTATATATAGCTGCTTATGCCTTGTCCAAAAAAAAGCTAGTTGCCAATACTATTTCAATTGTCACAGAGAATGTACTTAATCGGCCAAGCAACAGTACTTCCAGGTGCATCTTCCATAGTCACAAATTCGGGCTGACTTCGATAGAATACAACATCAGGCATGACAACTTCCTCAATAGCAATTCTATAACAATTAGGTCCAAGTTTGTAGCCATGCACTTTTGATTCTGGATGAATATCAGAAATGTGTCCTCTAGCCACTACTTCACTTGTACCTTCCCAGTTTAGCAACTTGCACTTATCATTGATAGAAAGTTGGGTGCTATCATGTCGTGACTACAAAATCCAAAATGGGATATACACAATCCAAAGTTAACTACAATTTCAAAACATGTTCCAAAATGCAGAAATTTTACACAATCTCATAAACATGTTTCAAGGCTGGATACTATGAGGAGAAATTTACACAATCTCATAATATACCAAAGCAACATAACACAAAACCTCACCAAAGCAAAGCAACAACAATCTTAGAACAACCAAAGCAACATATCACACTTCACCAAAGCAACAGAACACAAAACCCCACCAAAGAACAACACAAATTCCAGTAAATATTTAACTGCCCAAATGTAAATGTACCTTAGAATTTCCAGTACCAGGGTTCATACTTCCTTCACCATGTTCATGTCCATTCTAATTTGTATATAAAAAATGAGAACAGTATATATAAGTGTAAACCAGATTCTAAGTAACAAAGTGGAATGCACCAAATTCTTACTTATGGAGTATTAATAGGATCAGCATGCATATTTCCACCATCACCACCACCACCATGCCCATTTTGGCTCTTTCAAAACAATCACAAACAACTTTAAGGGTTTTTTTTTTACTATGTATAAAGACTCAGGGAAGTTGTTTTCATCTGGCAGCATATTTTTGTTTTTGAATTCCTTCAGGAAGTCATCAAACCCAGAATTGGAAAGACCAGATGCAACTTTCAATTTGTACAAGTTTAAGGTGGCTGATAGCTTTGTGTATTTTGTACAACCTGGGTATAGAGGAATTTCAGCCTCCATAATCTTCTTTTTGTACTTATCTTTTGCATTTGTACAAGATGCACTTGCAACGCCATCAGGAAACTGAAAGCAGGCATCTTTATACATCTGATGAGCTTCTGGCATTTCATAATCCTCATCAAGGTGAGGTGACATTGCACAATCATTGACTTGTACAGATGTGCTAGGCTCACCGTGTAAGACCCAGACTTTATAGTTAGGATCAAAGCCATATTTGATCAAATGTAAGAACAAATCATCATCAGTTTGTGGGCTACAGTTTCCACATACAGCGCAAGGACATATGACCATGTCAGGATTCCTTGCATACTTCTTAGAGTTCAAGATAAATTCCTTAACTTTTGCTTTGTACTCAGAATTATTTGGTGACCATTTTATCCAGCTCTTATCCATGCTAAACTAGAAAGGCATTACACCTAAACAAATTTGTAAATCCAAACAAATTATAAACTAATTAACTAAAGAATAACTATAGCAAGAGTTATGGTCAGTTTAAATTTCATGATTCATCTCATCAAAAACTAAATTTTATTGCTAAAACAAAAGTCAATCTTCACAGCCAAAGAAAGTAATTCAAACCAATTTACATAAGGAATGCGGAGGATCTGAAAAGTAATATGCATAACTCAAACCAATATGCATAACTCAAACTCAATCTTGACAGTAAATAGATAGATATTAAATACATCATCCAATACAAAGTAATGAAAACTTACAGTTTTTGAAGACTTTCGCCAACAGAGAATAATGTAGATATGCAGTACTTAATCAACCAATGAAGGCAGAGGAAATAGAGCAAGAGGGGAGATAATCCAGAGAGTTTCCACTTCCTATATTCTGTGATTGGAAAATTGTAACATAATTAGGAAGGACTATACTAACAAGCAGGTACAGCTGCAAATAAAAAAACTACAGTAAATAAAATGAACAAAACAAGCCCAAGTTAAAGACATAAAGTAGAACAAGCACAAAGAAAGAAACTAATGTTCTTTCTACCTGTACTAGAAAGCCTGAGTGATGTAGGAGTTGCAGCTACACATACTACCCTACAGATTTATCACACTAATATTCTTACGGCACTTTTAGCTGAGTTATCTCCAACCAATACCAGAAAGAAAAAAAAAAAGACGCGTATGATCTGATCAAGAAATGAACCGATCATACATATATGTATATAAATATTTGCAGCTGTAGATGTCAATAAGAGAAAGTTGCAGGTGTACATATGTACAAGACAAACCCCATACATATATATATATATATATATATATATATATTTGCAGCTGTAGATGTCAATAAGATAAAGTTGCAGGTGTACATGTGCACAAGACAAACCCCATATATATATATATATATATATATATATATATATATAGTTAAAGACAAGATATAGTTGCAGCTGTGAATCCTCAAAATTCCAAGCAAACACAAATGATTCAATAGGATAAACATAAGTAAATAGAAATAATGAAATAAAACCCAAGTAGTCTCAGACCTCTTTAGCGTCCACAACGATTGACAATGTTCTATTCCAAAACAAGAGTCACAAATTCAACAAAATGACACTTCAATACTAACAAAAACACTTGTTCAGAAATTATTTAAGGTCCGAGATCGAGTATTCTCATAATTCATTTAAACCTGTGACGCAGTAAGTCCTACACTACCTGCCCTCTATAGGATATAGAAGGAAATTGAGTTTCGTAGTGAGCCCGAGAATCGTTGTAGTATTGCAATGACTAAAAGCACTTACAGAAATGAAATTCGGATCATTTTCTAATAATGGAAGATAGTGAAACGAAAACGAGCCACAAACCCATTAGACATAGTTTTCAATAGCTCCAAAGAACTCAAATTCTCAAACTCAATCATTTGCTCACCAATCACTCAATTATAAACCCAAAAATATCACTTCAAAACAAATTGAACTTATCCAAACACCACAAAACCCTCCAATTCAAGCACAAACTACCAACCCAGTCCCTCAATTGCAAAATCATCACAATTACAAATCGAAAAACCAAAAGAAACAACAGGTAAAGGATTTGCAGCAGAGGTCATAAATCCACATAAAACCCAAGTAGAAGAAAAGAATCAAAAAGTGAAATTGAGATTACTTGAATACAGTGAGAGAGATGATGAAGGCCGTTGAGAGAATAGATAGGGATAGACGATGGAGAGAGCCTTCACACAGTGAGAGAAGGAGATATAGACGATGAAGGCAGTAGAGACGATGAAGGAGTTCTTTTCGAGGTTTAGATGAATTTTCTTTTCTTTTTTGTTTTTCTGGCTAAGTGTCTTCCTAAGACTAGAAAGACTTAAAAAATATATTTTTTTAAAAGGTTATATGGCGCCAGATAAAAAGATCTGGATGGGCTAAGCGCATAATGAAAATTTGGCGCTGGTTTTAAATTTTGGGCCAAATGTTTTTATGACATTTATGAAATGCCATGGTCCGTTTTAGAATCAATGACACTTTACAAACGTCATAAAAAAATTCTCATGACATTTTTCAAACGCCATGACCCATTTCAATCATGGCACTTATCAAGCGTCATGAAAATATTTTTTATGACGATTTCCAAACGCCATGGCCCATTGTCGTTCATTGCACTTATCAAACGTCATGGAAGAACTTTTCATGACTTTTGAAAAACATCATAAGAATAATGACAATTAGAAAACGTCATCAAATAGTATGACTTTCAATGACGTTTGAAAAACGTCATAAACTTAAGATGCAATTTTGATCCATGACGTTTGCTAATAAAAACGTCATGTAAAGGGTATTTAATGACGTTTTTGGGCAAATGTCATCTAAATATTGTCATTAAAAGTCATATTTGTAGTAGTGTATATGTTCAATAATTTTCGTTTTGTTTCTTTCATTTTAATGTCCTAAATTTTCCTTTTTAATAATGAGAATATATGTACGTCAAATTTTTGGTCCTTGACGCACGTGACTTTCACGAGGACGTGAGGTGAGTTACTGGTTTACCTTTACCGGGAGGAGGGTGACTTTTATTTTCGATAAGAGCGAGGAGGGTGAAGGGTGAATTTTTTGGTTTTGAACTTTTGATAAAGAGAAAGTAGAGGACTCGAGGAACCCTAACGGATCCAATTTATATATGTAGCTGCACCCTCTTTCTCTCCATCGTTCTGGTTTGTGAGTTTTGTTAATTTTATCGTTTCATATGTTTGGATTTAGTTTTTTTTTTTAATCTAGGAGCTCTTGTGTTTGTTCATGATGGTTAATTTTTAATTGCCTTGCTTGGTTTTCTGATTGGGAATGTGGGATTTGCTGACATTTAAAAATCTGGGTTATATTCGATTATGATCGATTTTGATTTATTATTTCTTTCAAAATCTGGGTTTTTCTTATGAATTGGGGAGAAGCAAATAGGATGGGTTTTTCTTATGAATTGGGGAGAAGCAAATAGGATTTTGAAACAGAGGAACCCAGAAAAGGGGGGATTAGGATCCGAAATCTGGGTTTTTCTTATGAAATTGGGGAGAAGCAAGTAGGATTTTGAACCAGAGGAACCCAGAAAAGGGGAGGATTAGGATCCAAAATCTTGGTTTTTCTTATGAATTGGGGAGAAGCAAATAGGATTTTGAACCAGAGGAACCCAGAAAAGGGGAGGATTAGGATCGATGATCTCTAGCTGTTCTGTTCTGCAGCTACTACCTTAATTTTGGAGTTAAATTTTGCAGACAGTTTCTTGGGACATTCTCTTTTGATCTTCTTCTTCTTCTTCTTCTTTGAACTTGTCTGCTCAATGGCACCAGTAAGTTATCGTGTTTGTCTGCTCAATGTTGTGTTCGATCTTTTCCGTTCTGAGAGGAAAATATAATCGAGTCTATGCTTGTTGGGTCATATATAGAAGAACTAGATTGGATATATTTGGTTGGCTTTGTTGAGTGTGTCAGGAATGCACGGTTCTGCTACCGTGGTATAGACTCTTTCTAACACTGATATGAACAGAATCGTATAACACAAGCCCATTTCCTAGTTTTATCAATTCTGCCATCATTGGCTAACTAAGTTCTTTTTTATTGTTTTTGTTTTGAACAATTGGGTAGTGTATGTTTAGCAGAAACCCAGATAAAAGTAGGGTTCTAAACAAGGATTTTTGGTGGAAGCACATTTTTGTGTTATCCCTTTGTGTTATTGCTGCTGCCCTTTTGTGGTTTGAAAAGAAAGTTTTTGGGCCAAAAAAAAAAGTGTTTATGGATATGTTTGATTTCAAAGAAGAAGCAAAGTATCAACTTTTTTCCAGAATTTGGAAACCTTGTTGGGTGAAAGGTATATCCTACTGCATTTCTAAGCCATTTGTCTGACCTCATTGGCTGAAGGGTCTCCCAGGTTTCAAAAGAAACACACGCTATATGTCCAAATTTTCACCAGGGATCACACTCTGCTCTGTTTAGTATATATTAGGCAATAGTATTTGGAGAGATTTGTTTAGCCTGTGCCTCGATATTTTTGATGACCCTGAATCCTATTTTTGCATTAAATATTTCAATCAGGGCTCACACTCTTAAAGTCTAAACCCTATTTTTGATGACCCTGAAGCCTATATTTCTGTTGAATATTTAATCAGGTCCTTTTGATGACCCTGTACCCTATTTTTGCATTGAATATTTCATCAGGACTCACACTCTAAACCCTATGTTTGATGACCCTGAAAAAAGAAAGAGAGACACCTGGTAGCTTTCCAGAAACCCTTATTCTTAGTGAAGAAGGACTATATATGTGTGCATATATACAGACACTTGGAGGAGTAGCTGGGTTCACAAGTTTGGGTCAGATTATGTCTAGAGTCTAGTGACCCAAATTTGACTTTTAACAGCAAGTTAAAAATGTGTACAGGGACCCAAGTTTCATTTATCTAGTGGGGTTGAGTAACCATTTTTCCGGGAATCTTTTAATAGTTGTTATCTCCTTATATTCAACACCTGGGGAATAACATATCTTTGGCCTTTTCATGATTCACCAAATCCTTAAGTAATCAATGTTAAAGAGATGGGCCTCATTTTCACATCTGGTGGTTGGTAGGCCGTAGGCGTTTATGCTAATTTTCTTCAACCCTTTGCGCTCGGACCTTTTGGCTTTTGAGGTGTCGACAAGTACTTTTGGTAATCTTCCTTGCCTTAAGTTGGGCAATACATAACATTACCAGTAACCTTGTAACTGAGAACTATTAACAAGAGCCTCTCTAACTAGTTCCGAAAGAAGAAGCTTGTCTAGGCCCATCCACTAATCTCAGGTGCCTAAGACTTGTTGGAACTTTCTTCACATTGAACATCATTGTGTGTTCAATTTCTTTACAAAGTGCTTCGATTTTCTTTATATCCAATGAGTTCCCAGAAGAATCTTTAACATAAAAGGCATTCATTGCTTGCTCCTTAATGGTTGAGGCACCTCCTTTGCATACAGCTCTAGCCTGAGACTGTCATTGTAATTTGATCTATTAAATTGAGCAAGACTGAAGAAGGCATGTCTCTCTTGTATCCAATTCTGTATGTGTGTGTGCACGCGCACACGTGTGTATTTTAAATTATCCTTCACAATCAGTTAGTTTAATGGGTGTATTTCCAAAATTATATCAAATGTTGTCGTCAACTGACCTTTTCCTGAAGAACTTCAGCAACTATAATTTGTATATGGAATCAAAAGTAAAAGAGCCAACAAATGAAGTAGATGTAACACTCAATTGGTCATGGCAAATTTAGGAATTTCATCTGCACTAATGACCACAAAACCTGAAATATGCAGATCTATTATACCGTCATGCTCTGTAACCTTTTTGTATTGGGCTGTGCAGATCAATGTTCCTTTGTCACATTATTGTTGAAAAACGCTTACGATAATTGACTTCATACTGCATATGTTGCCCCTGAGTTGAATGAATGATTGTTAGGACGCAGTTATCTGATAAATGCATATTTTCTTGATACCAGTGTTTATATTTAGTCCTGTTGAATAATTTGTTAGTTTAGGATCACAATTCCTATACTATTAGAAATATTTGGTAATTCCGAAGCATAGGATTTGATTTTATTGTACACTTGCTAGAGTTTAATAGCCCCCTACATCATACTCTGCATTTTATTGTACACTTGCTAGAGTTTAATAGCCCTCTACATCATACTCTGCACTATCTACATATGTGTGTTTCTGTCCCAAGGGGTGTGTGTGTGTGTGTGGGTGGGTGTTGAATAATTGTGGGTTCATTAGGTTTTTGACAATGAACTTCGTGAATTGGGCCCGGTTATATCTTTCCTTTTTTTTGTATTCAAAGACCGTTAGTGGTGTGAGGTGAAGGTGACAGGGGAGCCTGCTTTCCTTTCTTGATTTTCTCTAATCCAATGATATAATATCTTGGCTTTATTTTTGTGACGGGTGCTGCTCTCCATTTTTCCTGTCATCTTTTTTTTTTTCTTGGGCAATCGCAGCTACCATCCTAATTAAAGGTTATGCTTCTTTTTTTGAAGACTTTTGTTGGATGGCTCTTACACAGTATGTTATTGTTACAGGTTTGAGGTTGCAAGATGTAGCACATTTAAAAGATTTAATGTCTAATAGGATGGCTAAGTGATAAACTATTACATGGTTCTAGTCAGAATTGTCCCAATTTATGTCAAGTATATATATTCCTCTTTGCTGCTCACTATTGTGTAGGAGATATTTTTGTTCTTGTGTACTTGAGGAATTCTTGCACAATTATTTGTTGGGTGGTCAATAACACCAACTGAAAATTTGGCCAAGATTTCCTAGTGCTTAATAGGTGATTTAGTGGTGGTTCAAGGCATGTGATCGCTCATTTGTGCTTTTTCGTAGCTTTATTTCTCTTGGGATTGACTGCAGGGCTGATTTTCTTGGCTGCTTTGGATTCTCATCATTCCGGTATGTCTTAAGCTTAATTTTGTGTGTTCATTCTGTATACAAAATACCTGTACACATGGTAAGAAGAAACGTGAGTAGCACCAAATGGATTGTTGGATTGACGTTTATTATTTGACAAGGTCAGATCTAACATGAACCCAAGACCTTTCAGCTTTAAGACTGTAGTTTACTGAACTATTTCACTTTTTTTTTTGTGCTTATGGTACACTTGGTTCAATCACTTCCCACTTCATTACACTTAGTTTTGCTTTATTTAATCTCAATATGGGAATGATCTAACATGAACCCAAGACCATAGCTTTGAGAAAGATTGTAGTTCACTGAAGTTTTTCACCTTCTTTTTTGCTTATGGTACACTATGAATTAGGGTAGTTCAATCACTTCCCACTTCATTACACTTAGGTTTGCTAATTTAATCTCAATATAGGTATGCATGAGCTATTAAACACCACAGAAACTAAACAGAGATTTAAGAAATCTCTGTTACCTAGATCTCTGTCCTTTAGAGGCCCAATTGTCCGTCTATTTTTCAAAGTTCTCTGTTACCTGTAATTCTCAATGCATGCCTGCGAATGTGAGACAAATGATTAATTTTCTATATCTGCTATTTGATGGTCATATGATATACGTACTGGTTATGCAGGTTTTTGATTTTGTTTCTGTTGATCAGCGATTCAAGTTTTTGAAGAGGTATCAAGGATGCGTCATGTTAATCGTGAAAAAGATTAATCTATTCAAATTATATGAATATCTATTTGTAGATGAAGCTTGTAAAACAATCGAGTCAATTCAACTTGTATAGTTTATGGTGATTTCAATTCCATTTTTTTTGAGCTAATTTTGCGTACTTCTGTGTATATATATTTGTTTCATGCAATACAATCATTAGCTTGTCATTTGTTTTCTGTAGCTTGTCATTTGTTTTTGTTTTCTGCGAAGAAGTATTAATTTTTTAAAATTAAATAATTGTTTATTGACGGCTAAAGATAGTCAAGTAAAGTAATCATGTGATGTGGCTATGAGGCGTCAAGAAAATTCTTTCTTGATGCTTTTAAGCTGTCAAGAAAATTTTAGTTGACAGTGGCAGAAACCTTAGCAATGCGTTTCTTCTTTGGTTTAAAAGTTTGGGTGGACAGCTTCCGGGGCTTAAAAGCATCCACCTTAAGGATGTTCTTCCTACTAGGGCGACGACCAACCCTCCCTTTCTTCACGGGAGAAATCTCCAGCACCCCATTCCTGTTCTTTAGAGCCAAATCAGTTTGAAATCAAGGCACATGGCATCCAAGGCAGCAGACTTCTCAAGCCTTGTGTGCTTGCCATAGGTGATTAAAGCCACAGAAGACGCCTTGCGCTTGGATCCAGAAGAGCCTTAACTGGAACAGCTTCAGTAGGTCGGTCTACACGAACTGGAACAGTTGGGGCAGACGGCTGGGCCCTGAAGTGTAGCCAACTTCCCCGCCGAGATCCCAGGAATGAAGAAAGTGAAAATATATATTCGGCACTGCCGTGAATAGAGAATGCGCTTGAAATTGGGCTAGCAACCCCGAAACCAAAGAGGAAGCGGAACCAACCTGAACCGCCGTGACAGCATTGTCCTCAGAAACCCTAACCTTAGTGTTAGGGTTAGGTTTGGCTACAAAACAGCCTCTTCCAATTTTGAAGGCCCTACACAGCCCTCTTTTGGGTGTTCCAACATGCCGCCAACCCAACAGAACCCCACCAACCACTTATCTGAAACGGACGATTGCCTCCTCTTTTTTCATAAACTCAAACACCTGAGGTGGAAAAGCTTATTACAGAGGGGAAGAAATCTGGTGAAGAATCCGAACCCTAGCAATATCACACTTGATCCCAGGCTTGTCCAACTGCAAAACCTACCCAGAGTCAACCTGACCATTGCCACTGCTCCCTCAATAGTCAGCGCCGGCGACAGACTTATGATCTCTACATTGTTAATTAGCGAGAATCACAAATGGTCATTGAACTATGACCTATCAAAGTGTCCACTCATTTTTCAAAAATATTGCTCGAGTCACTCAAATTTCACTTTGGAATTCACTTCAGTCATTCCCATCAAATTTGTCATCTACACCATTAAACTTGAGGGTAGTTTAGTCCACTCACCTAAAAGAGCAAGGTGTAGAGAGAGAGAGAGAGAGAGAGAGAGAGAGAGAGAGAGAGAGAGAGAGAGAGAGAGAGAGAGAGAGAGAGAGAGGTTAAAGAGTCAAAATTAAG
The DNA here is from genome assembly GCF_002994745.2 of Rosa chinensis. Taxonomy (NCBI): domain Eukaryota; kingdom Viridiplantae; phylum Streptophyta; class Magnoliopsida; order Rosales; family Rosaceae; genus Rosa; species Rosa chinensis. The sequence continues at coordinate 40,507,227 of NC_037093.1, read as the reverse complement.
TGACCATTTGTGTAAATCTGAATTATCAATATTTATGAAAATGCCACGAAAAACTAAAAAGCAGAATAGAAAATACTAGAAGGGGAGATTCAAACTAATGACAAGGAAAAGAACAGTCTCGCCTAGCTTAGGTGGCTTACCAACTGGAAGACAGAGACCGTTGTGCATTTGTTAGGGCAAGTAAATATATTGTGTGTGCACCTCAGGGTTGTCCCTGGGAATGATGAAAACTTCATTTCTTCTAGAATAAGATGTCTCAACCACTCTCAGGCACACAATCTTATCCAAGTTTGATAAACCCTTCTATGTGCTTTGGCTGCTAGCTCATAAGCCACCTCGATCATTACAACAACATGCCATCTGATAGATGCATGCAAACTGCTTCATATATAATAAATTTGATCCCTTCCACAAGATGCTACAACATGGTATTCTTCATCTTTCTCCGGAAATTTGATCGCATTAACAATACCTTGTGTATTCGATTTCAATTCAATTCGACTATTTGAGAAAACCCTATACTCCAACGTTGATTGTAATACATTCGAGATTACCAAATTTTTACTTGTCTACGCAAGAAAATGCCATTAATATAAATTATTTTGGCTACTGCAAATTTCTCAATGCCATACATTACTTTTACATGATAACACAAGCAACCATACACACACACACACACACATACAGATTCTATCCAGAACGGATCTCCGTTTTGAAAATTAACGTGTGAAGTTTGAGTTTTGGGTCACTTTTCTGTCGCATATCCACATCTCGACCATTCAGTTTTTAGGTACTAGTGTATAGATTATTACTACAAATTTTCAGCCAAAATGATGATCGCTAAGGCATTAATAACTGCCTTAGTTGACAAATTCAGTCCGTCCATTGGTTTAAGCGAGTTAGATACCTTAACGATCATCAATTTGGCTGAAAATTTGTAAAGATGATCTATACAATAGTACCTAAAAACTGAATGGTTGAGATGTGGATATGCGACCGAAAAGTGACCAAAAACTCAAACTTTACACGTTAATTTCAAAGCGGAGCTCCGCTTTGGATAAGATCTGTATATATATGAAATTTTTCTTAGGTAAGGATATCCTTACCTAAGCTTATGGAACGGATTTCCAATATTTGGCCACTTTTCTATCACATATTTACATCTTAACCGTTCAGTTTTTAGGTCCTAATGTATATATCACTTATGCAAAATTTTAGCCAAATTGATGATCCTTAAGGCATCCAAAACTGCAATTTACACGAACGAACCGAATCTGTCGAACTGGAACTGCTCGTGTACATTATTGTAAATTGCAGTTTTGAATGCCTTAACGATCATCAATTTGGCTGAAATTTTGAAGAGATGATCTATACATTAGGACCTAAAAACTGAACGGTTAAGATGTGAATATGTGATCGAAAAGTGGCCAAAAACTGGAAATCTGTACCTAAGCTTAAGTAAGGATGTCCTTAGCCAAGAAGGATTGTGTGTGTGTGTAGAGCAAGGATCAGGGGCGGACGTCCGTGAATGAGGAAATATGCGGACTAAATACATGTCAGGCGTTCGTTGGTTTAAAGAAATTCAACGAGTTGGGCTTAATTTTCAAAGCGCATATGCGGGTTGATAAGCTCATAAATGTACATGAATTTGTGTTGATTTCTTCATGTTTTCTTAGCTAGTTTTCCATCTATTTAAGTCATTTACTTTCTTTTTATGTTTTGTAGGTGTTATGGAGCAAAGTAGAAGAAAGGAAGCTAAATCAGTAAATATGCATGTGCAGATCAGTCAACTTCGACATGAAACTGAGAGAAGCTCAGAATGAACTAGACAGTGAGCTTTATATGTTTGGAAAGCTTCGGATGTCTAGTTTCCATAACTTTTAACGGTTCATTCATATCATTTTTCTACAAAAAGTTATGGCCGATTTAGTACAGCAAGGTCGAGCAGTCTGAGAATCTGACACTTTGACGGAAATCCATGATTTGAGGCCCGAATTCCTTTTAGAAGCCCACCGACGAGTATTAACTGAATATCTCTGTTTATTAGAGATATATGACATATTTTTATGGGTGAAAATTATTAGGAATCTTAAATGAGAAGCTACTTGATTCCTAAAAGGAAAAGAAGTGAAAATCTCCTAACCTAAGCAATAAAAGAGGGACGTGATCAGTTTGGACGTAGGGGGGCCGCACAAGAGAAAGAAAGAATGACATCTTCTGCTATCAACTAGCCGCCGTCTCTTCCTCTTCCTTTCTTCTAGTTTTTGTTTTGTTCATGACTATGTCTAGCTAAATACTTTTGTAGCTAGGGGCGATTTCAAAGCCCCAAACATGTTCAATTCATATTGATGACAATTCAGTTTTTGGTTTTCTATATTATCAATTGAGTGTTTGTTTCACTGTGTCTACAAGATGAATCTTTGCTTGTTTGTTTAGGTGCGCAATTAAATGAATAGGTTAGGGTTCTAATGCTAGGAGTAACACTAGATTCGTATATGTCGTGTGTTGATTCCAATTGAGTAGCAAAATGTTTTCTTGAATTACATGTGACTCAAACCCTAGGTTTAGCAAGACTACCAATGTACTTGTGACCCTAGATTTATCCAAACCCTTTTCTTGCTTAATGATTTTGATATGTTAAACTTAGCGAGCTTGTGTCTAGGCTGCATTATCGGAAATAGATTAAGTGGTGAGCTTGTATTCACTTAACGAGGAACTAAGAAAGGGTAATGGGTTAATTCGAGCTTGTGAGTTAACTTCGGGTAAATTCAATTGAGAATTAAGATTTCATAACTGAGATTTGATATGATTGAGTGTGTTTGGTGGTGGAGAATGAGTCCTTAGCTTTGTTTCTGTCAATAGTTTTAAAGTTATAAAATCTGTTTCTGCTTTGTTATCTTTCTGTGTTCAGTTTTACGTGAATTATTTAATATATCAAATCTACTCCGATTGTTTTGAAATTTTGTATACGTGTTATTCAATGTGTGTTTAGTGTCATGTAAAATTGTCAGAAAATTCCATCGAGTCTAGGTTAGTTAAATAATTTATTTTCGTTAACTGTTCAGTAGCATAATTTAGAGTAGTTTGTGACATTTGATTAGCAGTTTAGGAACAATCTTCAGCGGGTAATGACCCTTGCTTGATCACTATATTACCAACGATGATATTTGAGTGCAAGGTTTAAGTTGTGCATCTTTTAGACTTATCACGGGTCCCACTACTGTTAAACACCGACAAGCGTGGCCCGTGGCCCACCATTGTACCGATACTGTCCCAACTTAACCACTCGATAGGTGTTGGGTTTTAATCACAAAAGGCCTCGGTATAATTGGGTGAGATCCACCCACTTATAAATTATATTTTATTTACCACTTTTCCAATGTGAGATCTTTCCTCTCCAACACGCCCCCTCACGTGCAACCTAGCTCTAGGTATGCACGTGGAATTAATTGACAAACCCGATTCCACATTGGAAATCGGGTCACAAGTCCCACATTAGAGACTTGACCAATCACATAACAATCCAAGGCCCACATCGGACACTTGGCAATAATCCAATCGAAAACTTCCAATGGCCAATTTAATGAACCCAAACTAGGTCCATGATTGGAGAGGAGATTGGTGAATCAATTAATGAATGAACCCATATCCGGGTCCATGATGGCAACGTATTGAAGGGCGACCCGCTCTGATACCATGTTAAACAGCGACAAGCGTGGCCTGTGGCCCACCATTGTACCGATACTGTCCAAACTTAACCACCCGATAGGTGTTGGGTTTTAATCACAAAAGGCCTCGGTATAATTGGGTGAGATCCACCCACTTATAAATTATATTTTATTTATCACTTTTCCAATGTGAGATCTTTCCTCTCCAACAACTACATCATCTTCTCTATCTCTCTTGAAGGTAAGATCCATAACGAGTCTGACTCGGGCCAGATACAGGTCCTCCCTTTTTGAATTTCAATCTTCTGTCTCAAAATCAGGGTTATCTTGGCATCAGTTTTCAGATACATAGTTTCCTTTTTTCTGGGCATCAATTTCTGGTTTGATTTCTCTCACTTCCTACAGGGACAAGCGCATGTCCTACTGCAAATTTCTTCATCGAATCCCCCTAATATGCATTTTGGCTCAAAGTTTCCAATAAGGGATTAAGCACCAGCTTGAAATCTTCAGGGTTTGACGCACTATTAGGGCTCGGCAACAACTAAGCGGGATTGTCTTCTTCGATTCCGAACATGGTGATCGATGTTCTAGTATCGAACAGTGCAATCACAGGGCCCATATGATTGCTTGGTGATGATTAGAGCAATTTTGCGAGTGAATGATGTTAGCTTCGCCGTAACAACTACAAAACTGGTCTTGGGCAAGGTCTTCTCTACAGAGTGCAATTACATTGACTATGTTGGTGCCAGTTCCCATAGACAAATTGAGGAACTCGTAGTTGGTTTGGTTGTTGGAAGACAAAGAGACAAGGAGTGTGTTAAGGTTTTGTTTGTACTTTGTAGGTGGTGGTGGCATTAGATGTTTGAAGATTAGAGAAGATGAGAGGGTAGAAGGGTATGGGATTATGAGAATAGTGGAGGGAAGGAGCAAATGTGAATTTGGAGTGGAGCTTGAGACTGCGGTGGTTGGTGGGTTTCTTTGGGGAATGAGAGATTTGCTCGAAGTGCTATGGTGATTTATATGAATACTTCAAAATTTATAGTTTCTAATCAATCTGTTTCTGTTTCTGGAAATTGGAGAGGATCAGGAATCAAGAGCAAGTTTCATGCATTTAGAAAATTAGATTGAAGAGTTAGAGACAGAGAAGGAGTGTTGACTAATTGGACTGGGTGAGACTTGAGAGATAGAGAAGATGATTGTGGGTGGGACCCGCATTGGAAATTAAGTTGATTGGTGGCTGACATGTATTTTGTCCGTAACTTTCTAATTTTACGGACGTCCTCTTCAGATCCTTGTTCTATATATATAATATTTATCCAGAGCGAGGCCTCACTTTGAAATTAAAGTGTGAGGTTAGAGTTTAGGGTCATTTTTCGGTCTCATATTCACATCTCGACCGTTCAATTTTTAGGTACTAATGTATAGATTATCTCTGCAAAATTTCAGCCAAATTGATGATCTTTAAATAGGTCCAAGTCCAAACATTAAGTCCTGGGTGAGGCATGAGCGGATGCAGCTTGAGCGGTGATTGAAGAACCCTTAAGTTTCAAAGGTAGCTCTAAGTTTAGATTTAAACATAGATTCTTCTACAACACTTTTGTCCAGTTTCCAAAAACTTGTTTAAATGAGTAGACCTTGCAGATCACATTCAGTCAGTTTTAGTTCTAGATCGAGTTTTAATAAGATCCCAGACATAGTTAACAATTTAAATACCAGTCAAATGACAATATCTATTTTAATGATTGGAATATACATCGAGTCAAAAATGATCTATTGCTTCTCTCACACACACATACATCTCACTGAGACAGAGGGGAGGGCAAGAACCGATCGAATCCTCTTCGTTTTCTACTTAATTAATTCCTAGGTCCTAGACATAGCCAAGTGGTGATATGCTTGAGTTGATTAAGTCATCATATATTGGGAATGGGAGGTGTAGAAAAAATCAAATTTAATTAGTTGGGAGAAATTTTTAACAAATTAAAATGGTCGATCAATTATCTTGCATTGTCACAAGTTTGTTTAACTAGCTTATTCATTATATATATATATATATATATATATATCCAGAGATTTATTTTTCTGGTTATTTTAAGAGATCGCTCATTAGACCCACTTTTCAATCACATATCCACATCTCATCCATTCAGTTTTTATATATATATGATCATTAAGGTATTGAACTAAATTAAATCAATGGACGATCCGAATCTGTCAAAACTGAATTATTCAAGTTCATAATTGTAAATCGTAGTTATGAATGCCCTAACGGTATGATTATCAATTTGGCTGAAAGTTTGCATAGATGATCTATTCATATATACCTAAAAACTGAACAGATGAGATGTGGATATGTGATAGAAAAGTGGGTCTACTAAGTTATCCCTTAAAATGGCAAAAAAAGGATTCCTCAGTAGAAGGCCCTATATATATGTATGAAATTCTCACTAACTATCCAAAAAAGAGAGAGAGAACAACACTACATAATTAACTACGCTATCTAACCCTATCTATACTATATAAGTTATGCAATGCTAGCAATATTTAATTTCCATTCAAGACCAAGCAATAAAATCTAGTACAGGGAAAATGCCATCAAAACACAAAATAGCTAGTCAATGAACTTTCAAGTGATGACACAATTTATCGAACAATTTTAGTACACCGAACGATTCTATTACAGTTGAAAGGATGGCACAAACCAGATTGGAGGTTGCCTTGTTAACTTCAACAGCTTCTTAGAGTCATCTAGATAAGGCTGTAAGAAACGATGACTCGTTATTTCATATACTCCGCAATCATTAGGTCCATAAGGCTCAAGTGTGCCACATGTATCCTCATCATGGCTAAAGTATATACAATTAGACCGGCAACCCGGAAAATCTGAAGCTGCCACAGACACTGAGGAGTTATCACCCACAAAGACGGCAACATCATCTAGGGTTTCTATTTCTATCCACTCGTGCTCATCGAAGTTCATCTTGAAAACTTTGAATTTTGTGGTCTCACGTTTGACTTTTTGGTACTGAATATACCTTTTAACCATCCAGAACTGTTTCTTATTTGAATTGAATACAAGATATCTCTTGCTAAAGCCATCCGAAGAAAGACCTTGCCCAAGTTCCAACTTCGACAAGCTATTAATATCAAAAGAAAAAAGTTGGCTGTTGTTATCAACTGCATAAATTTTACCTTCAGAATATACCACTTCTTCAATTAAGCCCCATTTCCTATCAACATAAGTCCAGCGTTTGTCTCTACTAGTGGGTCTGATAAAAGCCAGTCGACCATATTCAGCATTAATTACCGTAAGAATGCAATCTTTTGGATCTAGTATTGGGTCTGCTGACAATATAGCCTTGAAGACATAGTAGTCGCATGTTTGAATCCATACCTTCTTACCATGCAATGGTGGAAGACGAATGATTGTCACATTTGTCTTCTTTTTCTTTCCTCTAACATTGGAGCAGAATGGATTTAGTAGGGTTACTGCAAAACTTTCATCCACAAATATCAACCATCCTTTTGAAGAGCCACAAAATCGTCTATTCGGCACTCTTAGTTGCATGTCCAGAATCTTATCATCCACAACATTGTATAAATTCCATGAATTTTCTTCATCTGCACTAGAAATCAGGAGCATCGGAGGTTGCTGAAATCTTGATATGTGTTGCCTCTGATTATCCTTTGCCACAGAAAACCATGACTTACAAACAACGCTGAATCGCAGATAATCTGATGATGATACTAATCCTTCTAAAACTAAACCCAACAAGTCCTTTGGTAGTCCTGCCCAACCTGAGAGCACAAACAAGTTAATTTTGAACCATAAACATTACGTACGTATATATGATGGGATGAAAAACAAAATGTGTCCTAGTTGGCTAGTTAGTAATATTTCATGCGTATGTACAGCACATATTTCATGCATCATGCATATCATTAATATGACTTGAAACTGTTGATACAAGCTATTAAAACTCTAATATATATGTATGTACGGTAGAAGAGATCTTGATTACAGAAGTTTTACAGCAATCACACAGAAATAGTTATGATATTTTTCAAACACAATTTGCAAATGGCGGAATTTAATGGTAACCAAATATATATAACCTTTTTTTTTCAAAAGATTTAAGAAGCACAGAAAGTAATGGTTTCAGCGAAAATTCATACCTGAATTCATAGTTATCCTCCCTTGCAATTTTGAAATCTCTGAAGAAGATTGAAGAGGTACTGTCAAACTTAATCACCTCTCCGCTTATTTATATATAGTATAATCATCTACATCGTTAGGGCATAGGATTATTATTTTAGCAAATAAAGAACGAAAACAAAATCAAAAGAGAATAGAAGTGCTATTGCATTAAGGATTAGGTTTTACGTGAAGAATACTGGTTTTGTTTTCCATCAAACTTTTACTGAGATAAAAGAGCGGTTACAAGTGGTGTACGAAAAAATAAAAATAAAAGTGAGGTCTGGATGACCAAAGCCAAGAAGGGTATCCACCTAAAACAAAAAAAATCAAGACTAGAATAATCTAGAAAGTTCTCGGACCGAAACCAATAAACCCATGCACCAATCTCTAGCAGAAACAAGAACACAGCCTCAAAAATTTATCTAAACCGGTAAGTCGGCCAAGACACATAATCTCGACCAAGCGCAGGGACCAAGAACTGAGACAAAGACTCCCAAACCTGGCTTCCTTCAATCGAAGCTTCATAGTTAGCCAACCCACCAGTCGGACCATTTCCCTCTCGACATATATGAGTTACATGTAGGCACAACTGATAGACCATTTAACCACCCCGTACGCACCTCCAAAAGATTAGGGCTGGGGAGGCAAAATTCTGTACAACCACCAGAGAGTTCGTTTCAATCCATTGAAGGTGCCACTCCTTGAGCCGAGCAACATGAATCGAGAAAAGCAAGGACCTCCGCGTGTAGGGCACTTGGAACCCTAAGTGCAAAAGCAAATACAAACTGACCCTCTTGCGTATGGAGTAAGGAACAGACGGAAATTCTACCTAAGTAAAAGGTAAGATGAAAACAAGAAAAGCTTGATGGCTTGAGTTTATGGAGTTGTGTGTGTAATGTATTCTGTCGATGCTTCTATTTATATTGGCTGCTCTGTGACTTGAACTGATCTCTTGGCTCTTTGAAGTTGAGTGGAATTCGGCCTCCTCTTGGCTCAGTGACTGTATCTTGATTTGGCTCCAATACTTATCGTCGACTGACTTGACGCTGGACTCTATCTTGATCGGCTCTGATGGTGGTCATCACCTCTGTAATTAATCTTGAAGTAGACTGTAGACTACCTTGGACATCAACGGCTGTAATTAATCCGTTCCTAAGCTAAGGTAAGGACATCCTTAGTTAAGAAGGACTATATGAGTGTATGCGCGCGCGTGTGTATATATATATGTGTGTGTGTGTGTGTGTGGGGGGGGGGGGGGGGGCGCTAAATTGAATCAATGAGTCGATCATCATGTTTCTTTTCTCATAAAACGGAGGGACTTATTGAATAGTCTAAATTTAAGGCAAATATGTGAATTCCAAGAACAGGGGATTGTTGCCTTTGTCTTTGACACTCTTCAAATTGTACCTCATACATGTAATTGGATATTGCCATGAATAATTAAAATCAGAAAAATTATATTATACATAAATTAATGCACTTGACAAATGACAATACTGCCGTACGTGCCTGCCTTGGGTCAGAATCCAATCCAATGCTCTTCGAGATTGCCTTATTGCTACAGAAGTTTTACTCTCAGCACCCTTTGTACGCCAAAATCAACTATATATATTCATCAGTAGTTTCTTGGCTTGGTACGTCAAATTTATAAGATCTCTCTTCATCTACTGTTATGCATGATGTTGTTGTCGTTTGTTTTGAAGAATCGGAATTCTAATGTGTGGGGGGATACTTCTCAACCATCATCCAATTTGGTGATGTTAATTATAAGTCGGTGGGCGGATTATAGAGATAACCATTCTTCTGGCACAAGATACCCCGCTTATATATTTTATGTAGCGCCTATGACTTCAAGCTAGCTAGCACATACAATTTTCTTTTTCAAAATAAGAACAAAAAAAGATATTATACTTGCTAAATGCTTCTATATATAATTTAGAATACCCTTTTGGAAAATACTTTAGTACATTAATGTATCGATACATCAAGTAGACTAGCTTCAATACAGATGTAGATTAGCTTGGTACAAGGGTAGACTAACTCCATGCATGTCTACCCATGTACTGAGCTAGTCTACCTCTGTATTGAATGTAGTCTACTTGATGTATTGGTACATTAATGTACTGTAGACAATCCCTACACTTTTAACTACTCTTTTCTACCTCTAACAAAATCAATTTTTAATAGTGTGAAAGAGAACTTTGTCCATCCTACAAGCAATAACCCTTAATTATTTGTGTGAAGGGCAATTTTGTGTTTTGGTTTTCCTGCAGCAATAGCCTTCTTGATAGAGCGAAGACCAGGCCCAAAATCGATCGAAGGCTTGACCCAGGAACGATTTTGTTGTGACTAGCTGGATGGTAACAGCAACGATTAGAATAGATGATAGCAGCAGCGATCAGACCAGATGATAACGGCAGTGATTGGAGTTAATTTCACAAGAACAACAGAGCTTATAGGTGGATATGGTGTGTGAGCTAGATGCCTGAAAGTTTAGCAGAGAGAAGGTTCCAGCAATGACATGATTTCTGGGTTTTGGGTTAAGGTTGATTGAGAGGAATCGATGGCTAGAGGTTCAGAGATAGAGCTTGATCTCTTGCTTGATGTTTTTGGGTCGTTGTGGCTTGCTTCCAACGGGAACCCGTTTTTTATACTGGAGATCGAAGGGGAAGATTCGTGCTAAGAACTGGGGGTTTTGAAGTGGTATTCTTAGTTTTGGTGGGATAATCCTAAAGCCTTCAGCTTTTGTTTTCCCCATGAAACCAAAAGGGTGAAAGCTGGGTCTGGCTATGAAGGTCGATGGTGAAGATCCCAGATTTTGTGCTGCTGTGATCTTTGAGGGATTTTAATCCCTTATTTTCTACTATTGTAATCACAAAGTTTGAGGCTATTGGAAATTGAAACGGGATTGCTGGGTTTATAAATCAAAGCTTGTCCATAGATTCTGGGTTCTTGCCAGAAATGGTGAAGCATTAATCCCAGCAGCAGTTTTGGATAGCACGACATTCTGGTTTGGGAAGAAGATGGTTTCAACGGGCTTGGGCTAGAGGCTGCTCTAATGGGCTTTTGGTAAGGAAGTAATTCTAATGGGCTTTGAGTTTTGCTGGGCCTGTTTTCATCTCTCTACTAGCCCATGTTAAGATTTTGGTCCATCAAGCGTGAATCTTGGTTCCCAAGTCCAAAATTATCGATGGGCCTTATCGTAACAATGGGCCTCACATGATCCGTTACCTTCCACACCACATCCCGCCGTATAAGCCCCAAACGTAGCTTGGGCCTACGTATATTGCGTGGTAATTAAGCGTGTCAGCTGCTTTGAAGAGGCACGTTAGTTGTTTGAGAATTTGAGCTTGTTGTATCTCTTGCTAACTAGAAGGCTTCCTTTTGGCATGAAATGGGCTTGCTTGAGGGCCCAACTAGGTTATGAGGTTGATGACTTATCCTCTTCGCTTATCACTCATAGAATTTGGACTCATGAAAATTTAGGTGTCAACAATTTGTTGCATATGGAACTTGTGCATTATTTGTTACGAAAGTTGATGAAGGAGACTGGAAGAACAAAATATATAACATTAATTTAATTAACTGAATTTTTTCACAAGCAAACAAAAGTCTTACTGTACGTATATACAAGGAAATGCGGGAGAAGACAATCCGTAGCTGCTGACACTAACTATATCCACAGCAAAAGAAACCAAAAGTTTCTATTTTTATTTTCGTGGGATCAATCATTCAAACCTTTTTCATCTTGAACCAGGACGAAAAACAGTGCATGGTTCATCATAATTTTTTTGGAGGAGATAAGAGAAAGAGATCAAATCGAGTCGGCGGTGTTTTGTATTATCTTCCCTTTGTGGAAGAAGAAACAGACACCGAGATATGATAGAAAAACCCTAGGCATGAAAGCCCTAGCCCTAGAAAAAGCAAAAGCAACGAATTTAAATTAATCACAGGGTGAAAGTGGCAAAACCTAAAAGATACGAACGTACCTGAAGCACCCACCAAAATTTTATCTGCGATAAAAATATGACACCCACTTACCATGCAACGGCCACTCATCCATTTTTCTTTGTTTTTCAAAAGCTGAAGTGATCGAAAGGAGATAAGAAGGTGATTTAACTTTGTTGTTGCAATTGTTGAAAAAGCTACATGTATATATCTTGATCGTTTTGTCGCGTCACCAACCATTTTCGAGCAATCAGAGATCTTTCATTTCAATGAGGCTGGATTCAGCACATATAATGAACAAAGCCAATCAATTCTAGCTACCATATCAAAGTTAAGTACGTTATTCATGTTGTTCTGTTACTGTATGTATATACTATTCATTTTGCTTCGATCTCTACTTGTCTTGTGTTTATTTGGCGTGACAAGTATAATTGGCCATGTTAGAGGTTAAGTGAGTCAATCTTGGTCATACGTTTTAAGAGCTTTAGTGCGAACGTATAAATAAGATCATGTTAATCAGAATTTCAAATGATTGCCGAATTGGTAGCTAAATATACCAGATATCGCCTTCATCTCCTAGGATGCATGCCATTCACACCTTCATCTCCTATTCTCCTTCATGGTAGCCATGAGTAAAGAAGTGTGCATAGTAAACCTAGATGCCCCTAGTTATTCCTATATTAGTCAAATTGTTAATACATAAAAAAAAAAGACAAATAGTGAAATAGATTACCAATAAGCACACCATCAACATGTTGCATTATACAACATGAGCACATATTAATTTTCGAAACCGGCCTAAACTAAATTGTGGAGAATCAGAACTCCTTGTGTAAGCAATTGGATGATAATTAATCATATATCAAACTTAACCACTAGAGATTAGCTAGCTAAATAGATCTTAGCGTGTTAAAAATCTACTAATTAACATTAACAGCATTTGATCCCAAGTGGACTGCTTTCTTGCTTGTTATAAGTGCCTTCTGAACAAATTAAACAGATAGTATGGATGGTATATATTAAGTCAACACATACATCACATGCTAATTCCCTATAATTCACGTTACTTGGTTTGATATTGAAGCCAAAAAATAAGATGTATCCCATAACATCCAATGAAAAGACCTTTTGCTTTTGTCATCTGCATGCCAAATGGATCCTGAAAATTAAGGTCCACGATGTTGCCGCAAAGTTGAAACACAAGGGATTTCCTCTGCGACAATATATGTATAATTAGACAGCAGATAATGCTGTAAATGAGCAATAACAAAGCAACCTATATAATTGTGGAATTGTGAAAGAAATTGCATGTCAAGTATTGTCTAGCTCTTTTTCTGGAAAAGAAAGTTCAAAGCGTGATTTGAAATATTTTGCTGGAGTCTGGAGAAGTCCACTCTATTAGAGCTTTGATCAAGATGATGACCTTTGTGGACCACGAACGATATAGACATGACTATAGTAAACCTAAAACCTATTTCTTTTTACCAGATTAACTAAAAAAGCTAGTTATGTTTTCCTTTTTTTTTTTCTCTTTTTTCTTTGAGAAGTTTTTTTTTTTTTTTTGAGATGAAGATAAATTTTTATTCATTAACTGGAAAAAATACAGCCATGGGAATGACCCAAAACATTCTCCCTAACCTCCCTAACAGAAGAAAAAGAAGAAGTACTCAAATCCCTAACTGATAAACCGGCTAAAGTCTTATCATTGACGATAAGTGACATGAGCCAATCAGGCCCATCCTCTAACCAAACAATTCACCCATTAGCTCGGGCTACATGATTTGGAATTGCATGAGCAGCCATATTCCCCTCATGACGAACATGATGTATGGTGTTGATGTTGAGTAGAGCCATAATACGTTGAATATCCTCTACCATACCTCCTTCAACAGCAAAACATCTATCCTTGGAGTTGATCAGTTGTATAGCCTCCATACTATCAGATTCCACCACCACGTTCCTCAATCTTTGTTCAACTACCAACTCCAAACCCACCTTAATTGCAGATAATTCAGCCACCAAAGAAGACAATTGGTGTTGAAAATTATCCCCCCCTGCCACAATCAACATACCGTGCTCATCCCTTATAATTGCACCACCACCAACACATCTATTGTTCATATTAACTGCCCCATCACAGTTCACCTTAATTTGTCCACTCCTAGGTGGCTGCCACCTCCGTACCCTTCCCAGCCTTACATCCTCCGTTTCCCGTTGCTCAACTCTAGCACGACAACTCATAGCCTCATTTAAACTCTTCACAAAATTTACCCCATTCGCATAAATAATATCAGACTGCACAACAATTCCCTTATGATAGCAATTATTCCTCTCATGCCAGTTTAACCATAATAACACAGCAAATAGCTGCATTTCCTCTGCTCCAAGAGTAGAAGAAGCATGATGAAAAAATTGAATAAAAGAAGGAAACTGACCAGATGACAACTTTGAGAAAAAAGTCGCCCTTTCGAACACCGCAACACAACTCGAACAACCCTATGTTGCGTGTACAGGCGACTCACTTCCCTGCTGGCATCTGAAACAAGTAGCAGAATGGGCAACTCCTATGCAATATCTCCAGACAAGGTATAAAACCCATAGAGCACCTCCATAAGAAATGTAAAATTTTTGGAGGCAATTTCAGCTTCCAGAGATGTTTCCAGTAATTTCTAGGAGCATGCACTACATTTTCAGCCACTTCGGCATCCTGACAAGCCAACCAATATCCACTTTTCACTGTGTATCTACCATTTTTACAATAGTTCCACATATACACATCAGGACGTATTGAGTCACCAACTGTGATACTCCTAATTGCCTCACATCCTCAATTATTTAATGCACACCCCCTATATTTTTTTGTCATCAAACTTCCATTTATACCCCTTCTCATTAATAAATAAATAAAGAAGAATCCACAAAATTAAATAAGAATTAAATGTTTGTTCAAGTAAATCCAGAATATGTGTCTGGCCCAAACTCGAGGTTACTTACTCTAGTTGAAATAGAGTTTATGTTGGAGATATTCTCGGAGAATCTTAGGAGATATCCAATCAATGTACGATTATGTTTCCATGTACAACTTTATCTCTATACTTGTAATCCTCTATATAAAGAGGCCCCTATTATCAATGAAAGTACGACTCAATTCTCTCCCAATTCAGTTTTCCTTAAACACGTTATCAACACTTTGCCCTAACCCTGAAACAATAGCCAAACCCTGATTCAAGAAGCTAAAAACCTTGAATCCGAATACAAAACCTTGAAGCATTTTCTGCCTCCACCTCACACCTTGAAGAACTCGATCCCAGAAGTCCAGAACCGGTGGCCCCACCCCCAAGAACCGGCCGGACCCCTATCGAACCGGCCACCGGAAGCTCTATACAACTTGCAGCATATATTCCACCGGTTCACCATCTTCCGGACCTCCAATTTCCACCAAATTTTGGTAGCAGAAGCCTCTTGATCTGAAGTTTCAGGAACCGGAATAAAAAGTCCAAAAAACAGGCCTAAAACTTGTTAAACCGATCGCCTGATCATCCTGCAAAAACCGGCAGAAAAGAAAAGAAAAAGAAAAGAAGAAGGAAGAAGTCAAAGCCCAGCCTACTGACATCAGGTTGCCAAGTCAGTAGATGGACCCACTGCCACGTCATCACTCGGACCCCATATGCACGTCAGCAACCGGACCTCATCACCACGTCAGCAACCAAACCCCACTGCCACATCAGCAATCGGACCCCACTGCCACGTCAGCATACAGTCAACGCCGGTCAACCACTTTTCCGGCGACTTTTCAGCCCACTTTCTGGCGACTTTTCAGGCCAATTTCCAGCGACTTTTTCCGGCGACATATTTCGAGGTATTTTTTTTTCCAAAAGGTTCCCCTTTTTTTTTTAAAAGAGTTTTTACATTCAATTTCTCTTCTTTTTCGAGGACTTGCAACATCCCTTCTTCTACCCCCCTTTGTTTATCATAAGGGAGACTAAATTAAGCCGAACTGTGGGGGTTCGTGCTCACTCCTAGCTTAGAGCTTGTAGGGTTCTCCAAACTTAGAGTTTGTTGAGATAAAACGATCGACCACAAACATCATTGTTTCGATCTAATCCAACCCCTCTTGGAATCGAATTTCTTGGAAGAGACTACACTCATAAATTTTATTTGATTTCATGGTAGCCTTTTTCGCTCCGAAACTAACCCTAATTTCTTGTTCTCTTTCAGGATGAGTAACCTGAACAAATTGGACTTTGTTCCATTGGGAACAATTGGCTCTGAATATCACAGGTGGGTTCGTGATATCCGCTAGCATTTCAAGGCCGATGAAATCTTGGATACGATTCTCGAGCCTAACCAGGACGTGCTAACTGTTGAGCAAGCTCAAGCTTTGGAAGCAAATAGAGCAGCCTTAGAGGCAAATAAGGCAAAATTCATCATCCTAATGACTCGTCATATGGATGATTCGCTCCGGTATGAGTGTATGAATGAAGAAGACCCCAGAAGGCTGTGGGTCTCACTCGAAGATAGATTTGGCAATGTCCGTGACTCCTTGCTTCCTGACCTAGAAGTGAGATGGCATAACCTCTGCTTCAGTGATTTCAAGTCAGTTCTTGACTACAACTCAGAAGCACTTCTCATTAAATCCTTAATGAAATTTTGTGGTAAAGAGATCACAAATGCGATGTTGATTGAGAAGACTCTCTCTGCCTTCCCCGTCTCTGCATTGATAGTTGCTAAGAACTATCGAACCGATGTTGTTGTAGGACTGATCACAAGGTTTCATGAGCTCATTGGAGCTATGAATGTCGCTGAAAAGCATGACAACATCCTTGTGAAGAACTATAATTCGAGATCGGTGGAAATAGAGCATATTCCGGAATTCAATTATAGTCACGCCCCTAAGAGAAGGCGCCAAAAGCAAAACCCTAATCTTAGGGATACTTCTGGACGTTCTGGTCCATATAATCGCTCTACTTGGGAAGGTAACCACCAAAATAGGCGAACACGGAACTGAAGGGATAAACGTGGAAAGAGAGAGGAAGGCAATGCCTCTGGCCATGATGGTGGCGCCACCAACACTAAGAGCCATCTAAATGACGCTTTCAAAGCGCCTCAATCAATGGAGTTTGAGCAAAGAGATGTATGTTCTCGATGTGGAGTGTCTGATCATTAGGCACACATTTGTAGAGCTCGTGAAGAAATCGTCACCGCCTATAAAGCATATTTTGAAGCAAGAGAAGCTCACTATATGGAATAAGAAGATCAAGAAGATGATCTATAGTGAAGGGTTGAAGACTACAAATCTGGCTGGGATCAATAGATCGCCAATTTTGTTTAAGTCTTTATTTTTCCAAGAGATGTAATAGGCAATTGCCATATATTTTTGTAGTAAATTCCAATGGTTTAGTTTTTCTTGAATGTAGGCTCACTCAAAGTAAGTGTGATGTCTAGGAAGGTTATGAGATTAGTGGTACTTAAGTGAGCCTTGCTCCACCGACATCTCTCTACTCACCTGGTCACATTTATTTTAGAATTACCAAAAGAAGTTAGACGACTACCATTGTTTTGCATTAGCTATCATTTTGGATTAGATTTTCTTTGGTCAAAGAGACAATGATGTAACTTCGTTGGCTTATGAATAAAATTTCGAGTTCTTTTTTGAGCATATGACTTTTTTGACTACGATGGCTGGGCCATCAGTATTAATTCAAGGACATGGAATAGCCGAAGTTCCACTTGCCAAATGGCACCTTAATTACTGTCACAGAAACTCTTTACGCTCCTAGGGCCAATCGCACCTATGAATAGCCAACGGATTCCATGCGAAAATGCATGTAGAGAATGGAAATGAGTTCCTTTGCAATACCTCTAATGATTGCGAACAAAGGCGCATCTTAGAGAAGTTTATGTGTCTCTCTAGTGGATTCTATGTCACTATTCGAGCTATTAATCTAATAAATTTATGAAAGAAGATCTCTTGGATTTAGACACATATTGGCTTTGTCACGACATAATAGATCATCCTAGTCATGATATGATGATCCGTCTACTAAAGACTTCACATGGACATCATTTCTTTCGAGCGAAACGAAGCATAAATCAAAAGTTGATTTTTGGACTAAGTGTGACCGACGCAGGTGCCTAGGGCACCGCCTCTATCCACTACCAGCCTAGGGCTGGCGCAGTCCCTATCCATGACGCCATGGATGGCATCCATCATGGTAATGGCGCCCTAGGTGATGTTGCAATCACCAACTTGCTTCAAATAGCGTTTCAGACGCTCAGGCCCAACCAAAATTCTCATTGATTGCTTCTAAAGCCTCTCACTTGTTTTACAAAGCCCGTTCCTTAGGGAAATTAGGACTGAGACCATCCTATCCAAAGGATATAAAAATACTCATTATGTTCTTACATAGAATCCATGGGGATTCTATGGACTGATTCAACCAACTTGCGGATGTTTAAATATCTCATGATATTGGTTGATACGCAAACACGTTGGTCACGTGTTTTGCCATTGTCCACTTGTAATGCTACTTATGCTACACTCCTAGCAAATATCATATGACAACGGGCTCACTCCCCGGATCATCCTATTCCGTCAATTAGACTTGATGATGCTAGCAAGTTTACATCGAAGACTTTCGATGGTTATTGCATTGGGACTGATGTTGGACATCACATTCCCATGAACACACCCAAATGGTCTCGCAGAAATGTCTACGATGGTAGTCCGGACATTGGTAATGCACACCAATCTCCTTATATCCGCTTGGGGTGATGCAATATCGCATGCAGCTATGCTAATTCGTCTACGACCTACCGCCACTCAATCTACCTCTGCATTATAGCTAGTGACTGGGTACAAGTATCATACTTACGCATCTTCGAGTGTGCCATTTATGTGTCAATTGCGCCGCCACATCGCTCTATGATGGGTCCGTATAGACGAATGGGCAACTACGTTGGATTTGAGACTCCAACAATCGTCCGACACTTAATGCCTTTGCAAGGCGATCTCCTTACCGCTAGATTTGCGGGTTGTCACTTTGATGTGACAGTCTTCCCGTTGTTAGAGGGAAATAAGAACACGGATGTTCAGCAAGAACGATAGGAATTGTCGTGGCCTGTCCCCACTTTGTCTCATCTCGATCCCTACTAAAGTGACGAGATCACACAAATATGCTGCAAACATGCCTGCAAGGAAGGACGTCCCTATGAGAGGACGTAGCGCCACCCTACAAGGAGGTAGGCATGGCGCCAACACCAATGAGAGTGGCACTCTGGCGTTACAGGTCATGACCCCAGCTAGGATGCATGGGAGGCCTGTAGGTTCCAAGGATGCTTTGGCACAACCTAATTCTTGGATCATCGACACTCAAAATCCGTCTCAACATCAACGTTGAGAATCTTCCGGGTTATAGTTATCATTGGGGGACGCCTCAACGTCAGAACTTATTCCTGAGAATATAGAGCTCTATGAAAATTACACTAGTGTACATGAGACATGGGATAGAAACTCCATCATAATTGATGAGGTAGTCACGCACTTCGTTGCACATGAGTTTGTTGAGTCCGATGATATCTAACCACACTCCGTTGATGAATGAATGCCAACGAGAGAGATTTGGCGTACATGGAAAGATGCGATCTAGGTTAAATTGGATTCTCTAACGAAGAGGAAGGTTTTCGAGCCAGTGATGCCAACACCTCCTAACATAAAACTTATTGACTAATGGGTCTTCGTTAGAAAGTGTGATGAGAAAAAGAGATGGCAATCTCGCCTTATGGTGCAAGGCTTCTCACAAAACGCCCTGGAATCGACTACGATGAGACATATTCTCTCATAATGGATGTCAGCACTCCACTACCTTGTTAGTTTGGTAGTTTCCGAATAACTGAACATGCAGCTTACAAATGTGGTCACTACGTATCTATATGGGGATCTAGATACGGAATATACATGAAGGTTCATGGTGAACTTCATTTACCCAAGTCAAGTGGCTCTAGACCACGGAGCGCGTTTACAATAAGGTTGGAACGCTCACTAAAGTGACTACTTGATTGGAAAGGGATATGCCCACGCATTTCCATAATAAGTTTCGGATTCTATCGTGGTTCATGTTGGACATGATCTTCATTAGAAGCCCTTAAAGAGTTAAGAGAAACCGCTGAACACTTGAAATCTGATTTTAAGATGAAGGATTATGGGAGAACACGATTATGTGTCGGTTTGGAACTTAAGCATCGTGTCGATAGATGCTTAGGCATTTTGACAAGGTCAAGCCTTCAAGCACCCCTATGATCATCCGTAGGCTTGTTCCTGAAAAGGATCCTCTTCATTGAAAGGATGATAATGAAGATGTGCTAGAGGCAGAAGTGCCTTACTTGAGTACAATAGGCCCATTATTGTACTTAGCTCAATGCACAAGACCGGATATTTCATTTTCCATGAACTTGTTAGCTAAGATATAGCTTTGCGCCAACGCGACGCCATTTGATTGGTGTAAAAGATATCTTTCGATACTTTAGATGTATGATTGATATGAGCTTGTTCTATCCCTACAAAGAGATGATGGATTCGGACCCATCACACACTAGGAATGCCACCAACACTGGCCTGCGTCCACTATCCCCATCCCAAAATGATATGTGTTTTGGAAGGTTTTGCTGATGTTGGGTATCTCTCTGACCCATACAAAGGTCATTCCCAAACTGGTTAAGTGTTTACCATGGGTAAATACCGTGATATCTTGGAGGTCTACAGAACAGACCCTAGTTGCTATATCTTCGAACAATGCAGAGATTATTGCTCTTCACAAAGTGGTTCGTGAATGTATATGGATTGGATCCATAATTATGCATGTTCGAAACAATTGTAGTTTGAAGTCTACCACAGATGAGCCTACGAGCATATAGGATAATGTTGCTTGTTTTGAAGCAAGGCTACATCAAAAGCGACCACACCAAGTATAATCAGCAACAACAAACTCTCCTCAAGATCAAAGTGAACTAGGCTCAATCTGAGGACAGTGCGGCAGGCTTGCTCACTAAGTCATTGCCTAAATTCCACTTTCGAGAAACATGTTGGTAGCATCGCTTGCGGAAGTTATCCGAACTCCAATGACCGTAGTCATCAGGGGGAGATGCAGACATCAGTGGGAGGTGTCTACATGTATGGTCTCGAAACGTGAAAGGTGTGTTGTGCTTCTTTTCCCCTTCAACCGAGGTTATTTTTGTCCCACTGGGTTTTTGTTACTTGGCAAGGTTTTTTAATGAGGCAACGAAAGGAGCACCACATTTGGGAGACACAAGGGGAGTGTTCAAGTAAATCCAGAATATGTGTCTGGCCAAAACTCGAGGTTACTTGCTCTAGTTGAAATATGGTTTATATTGGAGATATTCTCAAAGAATCTTAGGAGATATCCAATCAATGTACGATTATGTGTTTCCATGTACAACTCTATCTCTATGCTTGTAATCCTCTATATAAAGAGGCCTCTATTATCAATGAAAGTACGACTCAATTCTCTCCCAATTCAGTTTTCCTTAAACAATGCTTTATATATCAAGAATGAGACAAAAAAATATCAGAGATGTGCATTAAGTTAGTGGGGAGTGTATTTAAAATTTCTCTTTTTCTTTTAGGTTACATATCCATGCCTTCATTTCTTTCTTTCTTTTTTTGGTTCCCTATTTGCATGTTCATCCTCAAAAAGAGAAATTATGGAGCCTTGATTTATGCTTTTGCAAGTCACAAAATGCACATAACAGGCTATGAGTTCACAATTTATCTGTTAATGTTCCAGAGTTGGTGTCTTTTGAATTTATTGTGTTTTAATAGTAAACTAAGTGAAATTGCTTCAGTATTGACTTTTATGATCGGACCTTGATGGGTGTGTGGGTTACTATATAAAATCTTAATTCATATAGAGACGACCTCCTTAAATTTGAAATTTGAAAATCCTAATCATATTTTTAGCATCTGGTTTAATAATCTAAACCAC
The DNA here is from genome assembly GCF_002994745.2 of Rosa chinensis. Taxonomy (NCBI): domain Eukaryota; kingdom Viridiplantae; phylum Streptophyta; class Magnoliopsida; order Rosales; family Rosaceae; genus Rosa; species Rosa chinensis. Next base: position 40,485,412 of record NC_037093.1, on the reverse strand, counting down.
TTATTCTCTAGTTACATATACATATATGAATCATGTTGACAGAACGACCCCACGCTCGGAGAGAAAAAGAACATAGGGTTTTTGAGTGCGCTCTCTCCCGACCGAATGTTGCCGACACTCCTTCCGCAGTGTTCCGGTTCGGGAGAGGATGATGGTCCGGGCTAGCGGCGTGGTTCTATGGCGGAGGTTGGGCACATGGATGGAAGATGGTTGTTTGATCTCGGAAGGGGCAGATCATTCTAGATCTCTTCTTCTCAGCTCGTGGGCGAGAACTGACGAGGAGCAGAGTTGGGGTGCGGCTTGCCGCGGTGGGTTCTGGCATCACTACTGGATTTGGGATGTAGGTGATGGCTGGGTCTTTGATCTCATGGTAAAGACGAGCCCGGAGAGGGTCCGTTTTGTTTTGGGATCTGGTCTCGGACGTCAACCGGGTTTTGGGGTGGTCGGCTATGCGATGCGGTGGCATAGGGATGCGTCGTAGCGATATGGCGACGGCAGATTGCGATGGCAACAAGTTTGGTGTGGCCTGCAGCACTAGGCCCTTGTGGGGAGTGGTGTTTGGGCTGGGCCTTTGTGTTAGGGCCTTGCTGGTGGTCTTTTATTACTAGTTGTCTACTATTTAGTTATTTTTCTGCAATTGTTGTTTTGTTAATAATATGTCTCAGCCATGATTCGGTAGGACGTTATGAGCTTTGTGCCGGTCTATGCACCTTGTGTGCCTTGTCTGCTCTAGGTAGGCGGCGAGTTCCTTGCAGTGGCAAATGGTCACAACATCTTCGTAGCAGTATCGTGTCTGCTCTAGGTAGGTACAGAGTTTCTTGCTTAGTCAAATGGCTGCAACCTCTTAGTGGCAAGGTGAAGCTAAGTGTTGTCGGATTTATCCTCAGGCGGCAACATAGTAGGAAAGCTGTGCGATTGGTAATTACGTTACGTTGTAATTGAGTTACATATCGAGTTATATTTCCATTATGTCACTACTATGTCAAAGCAAATAATGCACTATTTCCTAGTTGGTACTTGTTAGAATACATGTATTTTGTAGATATTCCTGATATCATTTCGAGACATACTCTAGATGCTTATAAAGGGTTTAGGCTTCATGTCCCTCCCCCTTCTTGTTTTCTGCAGTTTCACTAGTCAAGGCTTGAAGGCAGCCGCACCAACCCTTTATTAAAAATATATATATATATATGAAACATAAAAAAAAATTATCTCAAATCAGAAAACGTTTAACCAATCTATTATTACCATGCAAGGGCGAAGCTAGAATTTTAGAATTGAGTGGCTAACTAAAATATTTTAATAACATATTGGTTAAGTTAGAAATTTGATGTGTCATCTTAAATAATGGCGTCATAGAATCCATTGAAGTTGACATTGACAATTAGGTAAGGGTTTTTTACTTCAACAGTGTCTGAACTCTTCGAGGACTTTTGAAATGATACATGAACTTTCAAAGTTATCAATGTGATACCTGAACGCATTTTTTTGTATCAACGTCGTACCTGCGGTCGATTTCAGTCACAGAGCCGTTAACTATGACCACGTGCCCAACATGTGAGGCACAAAATAAGGGTAAAAATGACATTTCCCACTTCCTTGAGTTCTTCACGGGGTTTTTACTTCAACAGTGTCTGAACTCTTCGAGGACTTTTGAAATGATACTTGAACTTCAAAGTTATCAATGTGATACCTGGACTCATTTTTTCGTATCAACGTCGTACCTGCAGTCGATTTCTGTCACAGAACCGTTAACTATGACCACGTGCCCAGCACGTGAGGCCCTTAATGAGGTTAAAAGACTAATTTACCCTCAAAAGTATTGTTTTTTTATTTTCTTTTCTTTCTTTCTTTCTTTTTTTCTTTCTTGTTTTTCTTTTTCGACGCCTTCTTCCCTGTGATTTGTCCCCTCCGATTGGAAGCCATGGCCGGAAATCAGATCTCACCTTCTCTCTCAACCACCCAACCATTTCCAAGCACTACCTGACTACAACCACATTGAACTCAACTAGATCGATATGGCTACCTTGCAAAAATTCAAGCTCCTCGCCACTCAATGCCCCGTTGTCTCTTGAAGCCCCACGCGCAGTCCATCTGCCAGCCCCGTCATCCACCTCCGCCTTCGTAAAACCCTCAGATTGTTCCTCACCCGCCCCGACCACCGCCGATTGCCTCGCTGGAGTACCTCGTCCGATGCTCCCACTAAGTACTGATATTACAGCCGCAAATAACAAAAGGCCGGTTCTTTTTTGGACAAATTGATTATAAGCTAGAATCAGAGAAATGATCATTGCCCCATTGTTCGATAAATCATATACAAATAGATATAGATATACATAGACACGCAGTCGCGGAAAAATTAGTTTTGGGTTTTCTCCCATCATCACCATCCTTCGCCTTTTCACCACTGTTGAGAGAGAGAAAGAGAGAGACTCTCAGTCTCTTTCACTTTTGCATATTTTGATTCAATTACAAAGACACGGACTATTTTTAAAATTCATGAACTTTTGCTGTGATGTTAGTTTCGGTGAAGAAGCCTAGTGCCACGACGGCGTGGCCCGCCTCCATCATATCTCTGGCAAGCTGAAGGTCTAGATTGCCACCGGCCATATTCTCTCTCCATCTCTGATCCCTCTGTCTGAAATCTCAGGTAAATTCCAAGTCTCAGATCTGGAGGCCAAGAGCAGTGAAACCGTCTACACCGCTCCGACCTGCAATAAATTCAGAGAAGCAAAGCCGTTGAGCAAGTTGTGCTTGGAGAACTCCGATGAGATGGAGTCCCCGGCAGTGTCCGTCCATCAGAGAATTGGATTCAAGTTTTGCTTTGGGTTTTGCATTTTGCTAGGAAATGTCATCATCCCATCTGATTGCATTTTGCAGATGAAAAAGGAAATAGAAATGGAGAAGAAAAACTGAAGGTACGACGGGACACGTGAAGAACTAAAGGAAGTGGGAAAGGTCATTTTTACCCTTATTTTGTGCCTCACGTGCTGGGCACGTGGTCATAGTTAACGGTTCTGTAACGGAAATCGACCGCAGGTACAACGTTGATACGAAAAAAAATGAGTTCAGGTATCACATTGATAACTTTGAAAGTTCAGGTATCATTTCAAAAGTCCTCGAAGAGTTCAGACACTATTGAAGTATATACTTTTGAGGGTAAATTAGTCTTTTAACCTCATTAAGTGCCTCACATGCTGGGCACGTGGTCATAGTTAACGATTCTGTGACAGAAATTGACCACAGGTACGACGTTGATACGAAAAAATGAGTTCAGGTATCACATTGATAATTTTGAAAGTTCAGGTATCATTTCAAAAGTCCTCGAAGAGTTCAGACACTGTTGAAGTAAAAAACCCATTAGGTAATACTATCCATTGAAGTTGTGGAATACATTACAGTAGTAGGCAGAAGCATGCTTTGTTACCTTCTCTGAGCTTGTATTCATTTGTTACAGTATGAGAGAAATTCACAAGACAATTCCTTATTCACTTAATTATCGGGTCTTACTGAGATCAAGCGAAATCCTCGTCCAGGAGTATGACATCAAAAAAAGGTATAAAATGTTTGTAGAACTTATGAGGTTGAGATAGTATTAGAAAGAGAACGGCTGATATGAACATCACTAGTATTGATGACAATGTAGGTACAAGTTTTGGTGTGTTGGCATTCCATACAAAACGGGAAAGTCTTTTTAGGGTTTAATGAGTTTAATATCTTTTATTCATTTAAAGATATTTTTCTTTGTGCCAAATTGTATTATTGATTTCCTAAGTATTTTAGGATTTTGTGTCCTTAATTGTATATATTTTCTTTAACACAAAAAGATTGGTTTTTTCCTTGTAGAAGGTGGATTAGGTTAAATAGCTGTTTTGGTTGTTTTGTTTGGAACGGCAGCTATCTTTAAGAAGAGAGGAAAAACAGACGACATAGGGGTTGGTCGTGGAATGAAAGAAGATTTGGAGACGTCTTGTATGCTTGCTAATTGAACTTCCACAAGAATCAAAACACTTGTCCATGCTTAAGTGTTCTTGATCATTGTTTCATATGTATAACTTCTCTTGAGATCAGTTGAGGAGCTGTGAAAAAAGGAGAGCGATATTTGGTGATCGTTCAAGTGAAGAAGGAGTTCAAGACGGAAGACAAACTTCGTATTAGATTTTGTCTAATCATTGTAGCCGAGCTTGTGCTATTCAAGTTTGTAAAGAACAAATCCTTCATCTTAAGTTAATTCTTCTTTTGGGTTCTCAAGAGTAAGAGCCCCGCAGTGTTTTTAATCTTAGAAGTTGAGATTTTCACTGCGTAACCAAAAATCTAGTTTCTGTTGATTATTTTTAGTTTCTGCCCAGTAGGGATTGATCAATGCACTGCAATCCCCATTTTCCAAAAAATCATATATGTCCTTGTATTTTCAGATAAACTTAGTGAGGATTAGAGCAGTAGTATTACTACTGGTGGTAATACTACTGGTGGTAATTAATAATTTTGATTTTGATAATAGCAAATTAGCATGTATAGGTGGAAACCTGTTTTTCTTTTGTGTGATCATCTTATATATGAATAATGGTTAGAAGAAGTGTGATTAGATCATTAGAACAAGAAAGAAAGCTTCGGTTTGGAGTGGGTTTGGAAGGGAAAATACCCAATTTACCTTGCTTATAGGGTCAAAATTTGAAAAGTTGGGCCATATGTTGGCTCCAAGTCAACAAATGACATCATGATTGGAGTCAAATTAAAATTTGAATGCGGATTATGAAAATTAGAAGTGCAGGGACCATCGTAGTTAAAAAATAAATAAAAAATCAATGACTAAAGGAACTAAATTGAATTTAGTCAAACAATTAATATTTCTTCACAAATGACAAGCTAATGATTGTATTGACTTTATTGTTTTACAAGCTTCATCTACAAATAATTATATGAAAATCTTGAATAGACTAATCCTTTTCATGATTAACATAACAAATCCTTGATACATCTTCAAAAACTTGAATCGCTGGTCAATAGAAAAAATTAGAAACCTGCATAACTAGTACATATATCATATGACCATCAAATTGCAGACATAGAAAATTAACCACTTGTCTCACATTCCCTCTAAAGCATAAAAGTAAATCCTGCACTCATGGATAATTAGGCCTCTAAAGGATAGAGATCTAGGTAACAGAGAATTAAGAAATCTCTGTTTAGTTTTTGTGGTGTTTAATAGCTCATACCCATATTTGAGATTAAATAAAGCAAACCCTAGTGTAATGAAGTGGGAAGTGATTGAACCAACCTAATTCATAGTGTACCATAAGCACAAAAGTGAAAGACTTGGGTTCATGTTAGATCATTCCCATATTGAGATCAAATAAAGCAAAACTAATGTGTAATGAAGTGGGAAGTGATTGAACTAAGTACACCCTAAGGGCCTTCTCCAACCCACCAAACTAAAAGGCTAAAGGGCTATATATTAGCCCAAATGATCTCCAACCCGCCAAAGTAAGGGCTAAAGGGCCAAATGTTAGGGCTAAAGGGCAACCCAAAGGGGTAAATATAGCCCCATGAATAGCCTTTTAGCCCTTTAAACAAAAGGATTAGAAAGGGAAGGCCCACGTTTGGTAGCTAACTGTGACCTATGTAGTTGCTAACGTCATCTAGCCGTTGTCAAAAGAGACAGTTTGCACCCAGACTAGTTTTGGAGCCAAACATTTTAGCACGCCCAGTGGGATAGGCATTAGTGTTTCTTTGCGTTCGCCACCATTGGGAAGTCAAGCGGAAACCCTTACCAAAAGGTTTACGTTAACTGGCCAAAGCACATGCAAGACCTTCAATTATAGGCCACACTCTCGTGTAAACTGTCGTGGTCTTTTCAAAGAGCAAGTAATCCAAAGAATTTCTCTCAACCCGCCATCGTCCAAGATGTCAACTAAACAAGGAGGAAATAAACATCGTGCTACTGAGGGCGAGAACATTCCCACCACCCAGCCTAAGGAGGTTGGGGATGCGTCTGACGCCACCAAGGTGGTTGAAGACAAGGTGATAATGGATGGCTTTGTACCCATCCCCATCCTAGAGAATGCAAGCATAGAGGAGCGACTCGCCATCATGCAACAAAACAATACTGCATTTTAGGAGAAGATGAACAAAGGATTTGCGGAACAACGATAGGCCACTCTCAACGCGATTCAGAAAATCTAGCGTGATACACGGGCAAACACATGGGTGTATGGGGCATATGACGCGACAAGCTCAGGATAACCACGAGCAACTTGTCACAAGATGTTGACTGCTCAGGCCACCCAGAGCAAAGATATCGCTGCCGAGGTCGCGACTATGTGCAAAGAAGGATCCAACCTTGCTACTCAAGTTGCCATGCAGAAAGCTGACTTGCATCAAGCTAAGGAGGTTATAAGCAAGATGTTTGGGGACCCTAACGCCATCCTTAGCACCCTCGGCTAACCAGCCGAATATGAAAATATGTGCTGCTGAACGCTAGAGATAAAGCTAGTAGTAGTGGTACTGCAATACCCCCTGCAGGTGATGCTACTCCATCTGCCAAGGGTAAGGATAAGGCCCTGGTGATTGGTGGTAAAGACAAAACCGTACCACCAGTCACACAAAAAAGTAAAACCCTGAAAATCGGTGAGGGTACTCTTCCTGATCCCGTCGTGTTCACCCAATACGACAGAGATGGAGTGGAGAACATCTACCAGGAGCTCCCAAGGAACTATTATGGTATTGACCAGGCAGGAAACCCTGTTAGAATTATGGCCCCGCCGAATGATGTGTCTGCGCAAACTCCTAATCTTCAGCAGTTGCATACTCCTCATGTCATCAGTCTAGGAGAAGGGACAATGGCTGCTGGTCAGCTTGCACCTACTTTGCAGACTAATCGCCAGACTGTGGCTGCTCATCCTCCTCCCTGACCAGATTATGTAAGACATGAAGAGGTAGAAGAGATGATAAGATTGGCTAATCCAAGGGCCAATCTGGATGAGGTATATGAAGGGCCTTTTCTGCCGCATATAATGCTCGTGCCTTTTCCTAGAGGCTATAAGAACATCATATTCTCCACCTTTTCAGGAGAGGATATAGAGAACACGGTGACTCACTTGGCCAGGTTCAAAGTACAATGCGGCCAGTATCAGAATGATGACAGCCTCAAGTGCAAGATCTTTGGCATTTCTCTATTAGGAGTCGCTTTGACGTGGTTCTCTAAACTAAGGCCGAGGTCAGTCACCAATTGGCCTGCGATGGAAAAGCTATTCCGGGAAACCTTCGGAGCTATTGAGCCCGAAGTTGACTTGGCCTCCCTTACCCAGATGGCTCAACAACCTACTGAGTCTGTTGTTGCTTATGTTCAATGATTCCAGATTCAAAAGGCCAAGTTGAACATGGTACTGCCTGAGAAAGAATTGGTTAAGTTGGCAATCAAGGGCCTGGAGCCACGCCAACGAAAGAAGCAACATAGCAGCATGTTCAAGTCCATGGGAGAACTGATCACGAAGGTAGGCAGCTTTGAACACCTCCTTAAGGAAAATAATGATAGGAAAAATGCATCCAAGGGAACATACGTTCCTAGGAAACACCGAACAGTGGCTCCTCTAAACTATCAGTCAACCACATATGATCCCTATTATCAGGGCGATGAGGTGTTTCCGGAAGAAGATGAAGAGGAGGTGGACGATGTTTCTGCCTTCGAGCTAACTGGAAGGAAGAGCAGAGCTCTTAAGCAGCTAAAGTTAACCAAGGAACCAGTCAAGCTCAAGTCTGTGGCTTTCACTAAACCTAAATTTGTGACCTATACATATGATGCGAACAAAGAGCATGAAATTTTAGATGAGATGATAGCCGCGAAGATGGTGAAAACAGATTTTGGGCTCTTCCCTAGACCAGAGCATCTGAAAGGGAAGAAGTATTACAAGTTTCACAATCTGTGGAACCATAACATAGCTGAGTGTGTGAAGCTGAAGGACCAGATCCAGGTTTGGCTGAATAATGGGAGTCTGTAAGTCGAATCCCAACTAATGCAGCAACATTAGTATATCTGAATCCTTTCTCCGATACAGGGGTGAACATGGTTAATGTGGCTTGGAATAGAAAGGGCCAACGAAAGCCAACTCTCTACTTGACTACTAATGGCAAAAAGGGTCTAGAGGAAGAAGCCCCAGCGAAGAAGAAGCTTAAGTCTGTCAGTGAAGCCTCACCAGTTGTCCTGTGCTCGCGGTGCAAAGAGGAGTGTGGCATCCAAGTGTCACACGAAGAGGTCGAGCAAACATTCCGCTTTGACTCATTCCCACCGATCAAGTGGGCTTTGTCCTCGTGAAACTTCCAGCCTTCCATCCTTAGAGGAAGAGATAAAGTCGAGCCTCCGACCTCTCCAAAAAATTCCAACCTGTTCAGGAAATGGAGAGCCTCAGCAGAGGAAAAGAAACAGGATGAGAAGGACAAAGACGAGAGAAAGGAAATCCTGACTAAGCCATACATCCTGCCTGCTTCAATCTCTGCCATCAAAGAATGCAAGTCGTACACCAGGGAGAAAGGTAAGGCTATAGAGATCAGTCCCTCCAAGCAGAGAAAGCTGTAGCGCAGGTTTGGAAAAGCCAAGTGAACATTAGAGGCTTTGGATCAAGGCCTGATTAAACTATCGTAATTGATTAAATCTCCATAGCAGTATCAGAAAGAGATGGAGGCGCTAGCTGCCAAGCCTTTAGTGGCTCCTTGTAGTTTCCAGAAACAAGCGAGTTCAGAGTCTAGTGTACCCAAGCCTAGTGTCTTCTGCAAAATTACTAAAGAAAAGACACCGCCACCGCTAAAGAAAGAGAGCTCGCCAACCAGGAGACCCAACATCAGGCGCAGGTTATTTCGAGAAGAGCCTGAAGCAAAACCCTCAGTGTTTGAGAGACTGGGGGGCAAAGGACATAACGTGGAGAGCTTACAATGGAGACCTAAGAATATTCAAAGTATAGTGGTCACATCTTCAGGAGATGGTCCTGTAGAGAAGCAGAAGCAGGGCACACCAAAGCAAGCTCCCGCTCTCAAGGAACAAAAATAGGATCAGGTAATGGTCCCCAATGAGAAGTCATTGGTCACATTCGTCGCTAAGCAATTCAACGAAGAAATCCCCGCTAACGAACCCCCGCTAACATCTTCACATAAGTGGCGGACTCTACTTGCAGCATGGTCTACGTGTTACCCGCCAAGTACGCCCTACCTGTCGCTACACAGGAATGTGTGGAAGGTGAAAAAGCTGGCGAATAGCCGCTGCAGACCTTAGCAGCCACGACCGGGAGAAGCAGTGTTCCTAGAAACTGAGGACGCTAACAGTAAAGGCTTCTTTATGAGTTTCACAAGGCCAATCCCAGCCATGGTGCAGCAGATGAGACTTTTAAACATCACGGCAGAGGTTAATGCGTTAAGGTTAGCAAGATCATGATTGATACAGGGGCGACTATGAATGTCAATACTACAAGGACCATGCATCTGCTAGGGATCAAGAAGGAGAAAATCCAGTCCACTTCCCTCACGCTCAAGAACTTTGCAGGCACGGTAACTAAAACGTTGGGCTTACTTTTCCTACAAATCAAGGTTGGCCCTGCAGAAGGCGTCTACGCTTTCTTTATAATGGATTGTTACGCAGCTTACAGCGCCATTCTGGGCAAAGATTGGATTCATCGGAGCTATTGTGTTCCGTCCACTCTCTACTAGGAACTGATTATGTGGAACAGGGTTACGGATAAGGCAGAAGTAACCAAGGCGGATCCTCGACCTTTCTCTATCTCCACGAATTATGTAGATGCCAAATACTACTCGGAGCCAATCACTCCATTGCAAGTCAGTGGCATCGAAAACAAAGGCCGCCCCACAGGGGTGACGGTATTCGAATTGGCACAGCGGGGGCTTACGCTCGCGAAAGAAGACTTGGAAAGGCCTGGCCACACTATGTCTCAATCTCAGATTAATTAATGGATTACGACCTTCCAAAGGAAGGGGTAGAGGCCTTCCACTCTTTGTATGACAGATTATCTTCATACTTGGTGGAGAAAGAGGCCTATAATCGAGTTGCAATACTGGAAAGCGTCAACGAAGAGTTCTCTAACCATGAGGAGGAAGAGGAGGAAATACAACTCGCTCCAGCCGCATTGGATGACACTCCTCCAAAAGTTAGGGACCCCATCGAGAAGGTCAATTTAGGAACAACCGCTGAGCTCATGGAAGTGGCCATTAGCGCAAACTTAGAGCCTAGCGAGAAACAGAGGCTCATTGACTTGTTGCAAGAATACAAGGATTGTTTCACGAAAAAATATGAAGATATACCGGGCCTATCACCCGACTTGGTTTGCCACTAGCTGCCAACGTTGCCTGACAAGAGGCCCTTAAAGCAAGTGCCGCGGGGAATGAACTCGGAGACCCATGTCCTAGTTAAAGAGGAAGTTGAGAAGATGCACAAGTCAAGAATTATCACGGTGACCAAGTATAACCAATGGTTATATAACATAGTGCCTGTTAGCAAAAAGAATGGCAAAATGAGGGTTTGTGTGGACTACAGAGACCTCAATACCGCTACTCCCAAAGACGTTTACCCCATGCCGGTTGCGGATATGTTGGTAGACGCGGTAGCGGGGCACGATCTTTTATCCATTATGGATGGGACAGTAGGCTATCATCAGATCCCGGTCACAAAAGAGGACAGGCATAAGACTGCGTTCCGCTGTCTTGGCTTCGCGGGGGTTTTTGAGTATGTGGTTATGCCCTTTGGTCTAAAGAATGCATGGGCCACATACCAGCGAGCCATGAACCTAATCTTCCATGACATCGTAGGGAAGATTTTAGAGGTTTACATCAATGACGTGGTCGTTAAGTCCAAAAAGCGAGGAGACCACATCGATGACTTAAAAAAGGTCTTTGAACGAATGTGTCTACACAAATTGAAGATGAACCCGACAAAATGCGTGTTTGGAGTCCAAGCTGGTGACTTCTTGGGGTTTATCGTTCATCAAATGGGTATTGAGGTACCAGAAGATAAAGCAAATGCAGTCATCAATGCGTCTCCCTCGCGAACGAAGAAAGAGTTGCAAAGGTTGTTGGGAAAAATCAACTTCTTATGACAGTTCATCTCTAATTCCGCCGGCAAGATCCAGTCTTTCTCTCCACTGTTGAAACTGCAAGGGAAAAATGAGTTTGTTTGGGAGCCTAAACATCAAGAGGCCTTCGACAGAATTAAGGCCTACCTAGCGAGTCCACCAATGCTCGCTCCTCCCAAACCCGATTTCCCACTGAAGCTTTATATCTCGGCGGCTGAGGCTTCCATTGGAAGCCTGCTTACATAAGATGATGAAGAAGGAGTTGAACATGCTATCTTCTACCTCAGCAAAACGTTGACCGATTGCGAAATGAGGTACACCCCAATAGAGAAGCTCTGTTTGACACTATACTTTTCAGCGTGTAAGTTGCGACACTACATGCTATCCTTTACTACATGCATTATACCTCAGATGGATTTGGTCAAATATATGCTTTCGCGGCCTATCCTCAGAGGCCACATTGGCAAGTAGGTCCTGGCTCTGTCGGAATTTTTCTGACAGTATATTCCACAAAAAGTGGTTAAGGGCCAAGCCATCGCAGACTTCTTGGCACATCACCCCACGTTGGAGGTCCCAACAGTTTGTGATTTGGAGGTCGCAACAGAAATGATAGATCGACCTGACTTGGCCTGTTTGCCTGAGTACACCACGCTATACCAAGCCACGGTGTCTCTTCAGCCCTAGGTGTTATACTTTGACGGTTCTATAATCGAAACAATGCCTGGGGCTGGGGTAGTTCCAGAAAATCTAGCTGGAGACCGCTTTTCATACTCCTTCCAGTTAGAATTTCAGTGCACCACCAACCAAGCTGAATATGAGGCCCTCATTATAGGCCTAGAAGTGTTACTGGAATTGGGAGTTCGGGATGTGCAAGTTCTAGGAGACTCACTGTTGGTCATCAACCAACGTTGCAAAAAGTTCAGGTGCACGAGTTTCTTACTTGCCCCATATTTGGATCGAGCACTTGAACTGCTTGACCAATTTGATGACATGGACCTGGAACATATTCCTCGTGAGCGTAATTTTGCCGCCAATGAATTGGCCCAGCTGGCTACCTGCATAATCTTGAAATACGGGGTTCGCAAGAAGATTTTGAAGGTAGAGCAAAGAACCTTACCTTCGTGGCTTGCCAGGGATGACCCACCAGATGAACCCACAGTGGCTGTCTTGGATCCTATCGATGTGGATTGGCGTGTCCCTTTAATAGAATACCTCAAGCACCCGGATCACCTCATGGATAAGAAGATCCGTTTCCTCGCGCTTAATTATTTTCTCAGGAATGATGAATTATGGTGGCATGGAGAAGATGGCATCGACTTCAGATGTGTTTATGGTCACGAAGCAAAGCGTCTAATGCTAGAGGCGTATGTGGGGCTCATCAAGCGAGCCCAAAGATGTTGTGGCTCATCAGAAGACATGGTTATTATTGGCCAAGCATCTTAAAGGACTGTATCACATTCGCGAAGGGCTGCCAGGATTGCCAGGCACATGGGCCGGTCCAACATACTCCAAATATCCTTATGCAGCTTATCATTAAGCCCTGGCCTGTGCGAGGCTGGGCAATGGACTTGATTGGGATGATTCACCCTCACTCCTCTCTTCAGCAAAAGTTCATTATTGTTGCCACTAACTTCTTCACCAAATGGGTAGAGGTTGAGCCTTTGAAAGAGACTTCTGGTGCCACCATCCGGCAATTTATCTTTCATCACATTGTTTGCTAGTTTGGCATTCCAGAGGTGCTGGTATCCGACAGGGGGGCAGCGTTCATGGGTGGCGAAGTTGAAAAGCTCGTGAATGACTTGGGCATACAATTCATTCATTCAACTCCCTATTATGCCCAGTCTAATGGCCAAGCGGAGGCCAGTCACAAAATTGTCATCACTCTCCTCAAGAAGATGCTTGCAGAAAATCCTCGCCAGTGGCACGAAACTCTGTATGAGACTCTTTGAGCCTATTGCACATCCAAGCGCAATCCTACGGCCACGACGCCTTACGCTCTCATGTTTGGCCATGATGCGGTCTTGCCCTTAGAAATCAATCTTCACTCATTACGGGTACAAGAACAGCATCATCTGATTAGCGAAGATTACGTCCAGGCCATGTGGCAAGAACATGAAAACCTTAGAGAAAAGCTCTTGGAAGCTTTGGATAGTTTAGTGATGGAAAAGCAGAGAGTCGCTCGCACCTATAACAAGCGTACGCGGGGCCACAGCTACAAGGAGGGTGAACTTATCTGGAAGGCGGTTCTTCTGCTGTGAGAGAAGTTGGACGGGCGAGGCAAATGGACACCTCTCTGGGAAGGTCTATTTGTTATCTACAAAGTGCCGGAAAAAGGGGGCTTTCCACCTTAAATATTTGAATGGCGATATTCACCAGAATCCTATCAATGACCGATACGTGAAGAAATACTACCCCAGTGTTTAGGAGTTCGAAGACCCACCAAATGCTCCATCCCCAGGGGCAGGGGGGCAAACATAGTCTTCCTCTGCTCGCGTCCTTATCTTCGCGAGGGCCTATATTAGAGGCCCCACTCTAATGTATTTGCCTAGCAAGACTACGGGGGCAATACTCTATATAATTTGGGCTTGGTTTTTGCGGCTTCATGGCCAAACAGGGGTAGATTTCCCAAGTGGGAGCTCCTCGTGTTCTTCAACCTATTTCAAAGCCTAGGATGTTCCATCCAGGCTTTCAGAAGCCAAAGACACAAGGCCTACCTCAGGCTTGAGATTTCGCCATATGGCCTAAGATCTAAAGGCTAAGGGTGAGATCGTGGGGAGAAGATTTCTGGAGAAGAAGAAAGATGAGTAGGTCTCGCAAAGCCATTTCTAGGTAAGCCATGGTTCTAATCTTCTCATCCCCAAAGTACAGGTATTTATAGGGCCAACCCAAGTGGCCTCAGCCCTTAGATGGACAGTTAAGGAATCATGATCAATGCCATCAATGAGATTAAATGCCATAATCTCAAAAATGAAGGCGAATTAAAGATGCGTGGAAAACGGAATGGTCTTCAAGGAGGTAACCGCTGATCAATTTCGAGATTATCTACTTTGAACCGCCTTAACTCAAAAATAAATGCAAATTTAAAGTTAGTGATGATTACGAAGACAAAGGCACTTTTGGGCCAGTAAGTGGACCGAAAATAACTAAATAAATAATAATATATATTGCTGGGCTAATATTGTTTAGAATACAAAAGATAATGGGCCTAATGCTAGAGGTCTAAAGTCCCCTGCCCGCGTAAGTCAATTGAAGAAGATGATCGTCCAAATGGTAACCAGCCTGACAAGCAGCATTCTCGGCCTGTTGGACTAGTCCGTGGGCTTGGGCCAGGTCTTGACTCAACGCATCGGAAGCGGCCAAGGGTTGCTCTAGTTGGGCCTCTTCTTGAGCAATTCCAGCCTTCACGGTGGCTAACCGGGCCTGAAGGTTATGGAATTGGGACGCAAGGTGTTTCTCTTCAAGCTCCATATCCTTAAGACGAGAGGCCCATTCATCCAGAGAGCCTCGTAAATCTTCCATCTGTTGGGCAAGGGCCTGATGCTGCATATGGACATTTCTGGCTCATGCTTCAGTGGTTTCTTTGAGCTAGCAAAAGCCGGGGAGGTCACCCGGCAGTTTGTCTATGGCGCTAAATTGAGTGTCTGACAGGGTGGCTTTGCTATGGAGCGCTCTAACAGCTTCCCAGGCCCTCACGAGCGCTAATAAGTTAGGACCCAGAAGTCCACGTAGAACTTCCCTAGCCTCTTCCACAACTCCAAGAGGAGCCAGTTCAAGGACGTGAGCTAACCTCTCCAACCTAGAGGGCGTGCCAGGAGAAGCTTATGGCTGAGCAAGAGGAACAACGGACGGGGCCTCATAGGACCCACTTCTTCAGCTACTAGTTGGGGGCCAACCTCAGCTTCTTCGTTCACTTGGGGGGCAGGATCACTGTTTGCTTCATTCGCCAGATTCGGATCAATGTGACCTTCGCCGATGGCTTCCTCGGCAGTTATGCCCACTTCTTCAGTACGGACAGGGCTCTGACCCTGTAAAGGGATGTCAGACGTCAAGAGAACCGAAGTTGAACAATAGAAAGAAAACAAAGTGAATTTGCGAGGGGACATACCTCGTCGGCCCGAGGCTCGTGGGCAACGATTAGGGTCTCTCGAGCCACTACTGGGATGACCAGCGCATGGGTCGCCAGCTATTCCTGATCAATCATCACAACGTCAGGTCCGGAGTCTGGCACTACTTGTTCAAGGACGTTGTCCCCTGTCGGATTCTCTCCTGGAGCATCAGCAGGGGGCACTGTTTCTTCAGCCTCAAGGGAACTATCATCCAGTACTTGGACCGCCACTAGAGATGGTGGTGGATAATCTACAAGGAGAGGTTGAGAGTAGGGGGTCACCGAGCTTGAGGGTGCTTGGGCTTGTGAAGAGACCGCTTCCCCCTTTGGTGGTAGACGGGCATTCCCCTCTTTGCCAGGAAGGAACGGCGGTCCTTTGATGAACCTATAAATGTGGAACGTTTGTCATAGTTCAAAACTTGAAATCAAGCGATATCTTGATAACTTATTCGAATCATGAAATTACCAGTTGAGAGGCGATTGGTTCATCATCTTCCCAGTCGTCGCTCAAGAGGCCAAGGTGACTTCTTTTACTGGCCAGAGCGGCGGCAACCTGACGAAAGGATGATGAGTTAAGTTTGGGAGCAAAAGGGTGTCAAAATTAAAATATAAATTTGAATCATGAGGGGTTTACCTCCGTAAGATCTTCATCGTCGGAAGACTCTTCAACATCAGGTTCCTCCACCACAACCTTTTGCTTCGCGGCTTGGCCAGTGGCTGCTGAGGATGGACCGACTTGTTGACCACCAGATGATGGCACACCCCTAATCCTAAGATTTGTTCACTGAAACGAAACATCAGTTAGGATTAGGAAATCAAAGGAGGGTAAAATTGGTTAATGCAAGAAAGAACTTACCCCCGGTCCTGGTTTACGGATTATTATTCTAACCTGCACAGGTCGCGAGGGTCGCGCTTCGCGAACGGGGAAGCGAGTGAGCACTTGAGAGTTGGTCTCACAAAGGTAGTTCAAATGGCGGAAGAATGTTGCGAAAAGTTCATCGTCTGGTAAAACCCAGCAGTTAACAAAGATTTTGGCCTACCACGAATCGTAATCCTCGTCGACTCCGTCGACGTGATAAATGACGTCAGCCCAAGCAGGGGGTTCGATCAGGACGAGTGTTCTTTGAGCCAGAGGAGGTCCAGTGGGGAGGCTTATTCTTAGCCAAGAAGTATTGTAATTCATGGAATCAAAAAGGGGGAAAGGCACCAATTGGGTTAGGCCAAGTTGTTGAGTGAAATGGTTGGGAGCGTAAAGCTCTTAGCTTATCTCATCAGCCGCAAGCCTGATGTCTGAGCAAGAGATGGCGCGTCGAAAGGCCAAGCACGCGTGGTCGCTATAATCCGAACCACTAGGTAGGAATCCTTATTGAAGGGGAGGCGGAAATCTCCTATGGAGAACCAGATCCAAATCTAGTATCTCATCCAGAAGATACAGGAAGGAAAAGCACTCAAAGTATGGCGGGGATGTGTACCTGTCATACTAGCATAGTCATTGGCCCAGGAGTGAGTTGACCGGAGGATTTTTTGGGATGTCTAGTCGGCAGAAATGGGGGAAGTAGACTTGCAGCCAAAAGTCCAGGATCCAAAGAGGGCCGGAAATGCCAATCTCGAAGGGGTGCATGGTGGCATGATAGAGGGCTCGGTATAGCGAACTCAATACGGGTTGCCGAGGCTGACCCGGCGTCCATTGTAGAGGGCAGTGGCCAGGGAAGCCCAGGTACCAGTGGGCTTATTGGAGGAGGTACAGAAGATGTACTTATAGAGCCAATACTCCAGGAAAGCGATGCCGCCAGTTGCATTATGCTCTTCTAGATAATGAGTTTGCCAAAGCGGATAAGATCAACTGTGGGAGGCACGGCCGGCTTGTTCCATTCGCAAAGGAAACTCAACAGCATCAAATTGGCCATGCACATAGGGCTTGTAGTCAATGGGCAGCCCCCTGATAGCGAGAACGTCCAGCTAGTTATGCTCATTTGCCCAAATCTGAAATCGAAGGTGTTGTTGGAGGTGTTCCAGAGGCAGAGAGCGGCGGCTAGAGGAGAGCAATTGGTGCCGGTGGGGAGTTGAAAGCACAGATTGATAGAGTGGGTGATGCCCACCGTGTTCCAGTGAGCCAGATCCCTTTCTCTTACTTCGTGATACCAAGCGAGTTCTTCCACGGTCACTGATGGCCAGAACCCTGCTTTGGCTCTTTGTTGACATTGGCCCTAACTGCTGAAGTCGCCAGGGGTCTTTCGGAGGACTGGGATAGGGCGACGACTAGGCAGGCCGTATAAAGCCATGGCGTGCTCCGGGATAGTATCTCGGAGAGCGGGACCCAATCCGGCCTGGGAATTAGGGAAGCTAGATAAGAGGGGCCTCTGGATTGTGGTTTGAGCGAAACACCGGGCACCCACACCGGTTCCCCAAGCATGGGCGGCTTCTTCATTGATCTCTTCTTCCTGATCGATGATGATTTTCTTCTAAGGGGCCATTTCTGGGTTTCTAAAGGAGAAAGGGAGTGTCAGAGAAGACAATTTTATGGGTTTAAAGAGGCTGAAAGAGTTTCTTATGTGACGTATCCGGATATTTGCGGCAAGATTTAAATAGAAGATTTTGTGAGGGAAACGATGCGACGAAAAGACGTTTAGTAATTGGGCAGACGCAAACCCTCATTAGGGGCCTCGTTTCTGTCATAAGTCGTGTCGCTTAAGTCCTCTTCGATCAGTTACATTTTCGCAGGCCTGATCTAGCTCGAGGCCTGGGGGGAAATGTTTGAGCCCAAAAGTATTTTTGGCAATATCTTTTAAGAGGATTCAGCATAGCGGGCCGATACCTGCAGCCCAAAAATGAGTCTACTTGGGTTTGGGTTATAGCTTCGCTCATTCCGAAGTCCATAAGGAAAATGAGCCCTTATAGGATTCGAGTAGCAGAGATCGATTAAGAATCTTCAATCAATAATCCTTCTATGGCAAGGAACCGTCGAAACTCTAGTTATAAATATAGGTTTCAAGGACAGAAACAGGACACAACTCTCCAATCAATCTCAACGATTATCAAAGCCTCTCCGAAGCAAACCTACCTTCAACCTGGTTGAAACTAGCGAAGCAAAGGTAATGCCCTCGCAACCCAGAGAAGCTAAAGTCACACTTTAGAAAACCTATGCTTTCTCGCTTACTTCCCGGTGATTTCTCTACTTAACCTACAACGTTAAGTACCGACTCGGTGACCTAAGACATCACACCACAAGTCCTTATCCGTCAGACAATAAGTCCTTTTCCAAAAGGCATAGAAAAGAACCTAGTGATGAGGTTGGTGCTCTTCTCGTCCACAGCGTTTGATTAAGAAGTCAGGTCAAGGGACGCTCTGACGACTACACCCCAAGGTGTTGGCACGCTCGCGCACTCAAAAGAGATAGTTTGCACCCATACTGGTTTTGGAGCCAAACAAAACTAATTGGTTGTGAAGGATAATTTAAAATACACTTGTCCGCACGTGCGCACAATTGGATACAAGAAAGACATGCCTTCTTCAGTATAGCTCCATTTGATAGATCAAATTACAATGATAGTCTAGTCTCAGGCTAGAGCTGTATGCAAAGGAGGCGTCCCAACCATTGGGGAGCAAGAAATGCATGTCTTTTATGTTAAAGATTCTTCAGGGAACTCATTGGCTATAAACAAAATCGAAACACTTTGTAATGATGTTCAATGTGAAGAAAGAAATGTCCAACAAGTTCTTAGGCACCTGAGACTAGTGGATGGGCCTAGACAAGCTTCTTCTGTCGGAATTAGTTAGAGAGGCACATGTCTTAATAGCTGTTATCTATTACAAGGTTACTGGTAATGTATCGCCCCAACTTAAGGCAAGGAAGACTGCCAAAAGTACTTAACAACACCTCAAAAGCCAGAAGGTTTGCGCAAAGGGTTGAAGAAAATTAGCATAAACGCCTATGGCCTACCAACCACCAGATGTGAAAATGAGGCCCATCTCTTTAACATTGGTTACTTAAGGATTTGATGAATCATGAAAAGGCCAAAGATATGTCATTGCCTAGGTGTTGAATATTAGGAGATGACAACTATTAAGAGATTCCCAGAAAATGGTTACTCAACCTCACTAGATAAATGAAATTTTTAACTAGCGGTTAATGTCAAATTTGGGTCTCTGTACACATTTTTAACTAGCGGTTAATGTCAAATTTGGGTCTCTAGACTCTAGATATAATCTGACCCAAACTTGGAAACCCCGCTACTCCTCCAAATGTCTGTATACATGTGCACATATATAGTCTTTCTCCATTAAGAATAAGGGTTTTTGGAAAGCTACTAGGTGTCTGTCTTTCTTTTTTCAGGGTCATCAAAAGGAGGGTTTAGAGTGTGAGTCCTGGTTAAATATTCAACAGAAAAATAGGTTTCAGGGTCATCAAAAATAGGGTTTAGACTTTAAGAGTGTCAGTCCTGATGAAATATTCAACGCAAAAATCGGATTCAGGTCATCAAAAATATCGAGACAAAGGCTAAACAAATCTCTCCAAATACTATTGCCTAATATCTACTACACAAAGCAGAGTGTGAGTCTTGGTGAAAGTCTGGACATATAGTGTGTGTTTCTTTTGAAACCTGGGAGACCTTTCAACCAATGAGTTCAGACAAATGGCTTAGAAATGCAATAGGATATACCTTTCACCCAACAAGGTTTCCAAATTCTGAAAAAAGGTTGACACTTGCTTCTTCTTTGAAATCAAATATATCCATAAACACTTTTTTTTCTTCTCTTTTTGGCCCAAAAACTTTCTTTTCAAACCACAAAAGGGCAGCAGCAATAACACAAAGGGACGACACAAAAATGTGCTTCCACTTTTGTTTAGATCCCTATTTTTATCTGGGTTTCTGCTAAACAAACGTTACCCAATGAAATTAAGAGCAGTGCAGAGTCTTCTACAGTTCTACCTCAAGATTAACAACTCGAACCACACTAGATAAATGAAACTTGGGTCTCTGTACACATTTGCGGTTAAAGTCAAAATTTGGGTCTCTAGACTCTAGACATAATCTGACGCCAAACTTGTAAACCCTGATACTCCAAGTGTTACACCTATATGTACACGAATTGGGACAGAAACACATATACTTAGATAGTGCCGAGTACCAGCAAGTGTGAGACAAGTTAGTGTATTTGTGGGTATGAGATACCCTCATTTACAACTATTTGAACAAAAATTTACAAGTATTTGAACCAAAATTACAACATTGAGAACAAAAGTTACCATATTCATTTACACTATTTACATATAGTTAAACAAAAATTACAACATTGACAACGAATTTGTTCAAAAGCTTGTAAAAATGTCGTAAGAGGTGTAATTACCATTATTAGAACTAAGATTATAACATTAACAACGAATTTGTTCAAAAACTTGTAAAATGTGTAATTACCATTATTAGAACTAAGATTACACAAAGTAGGACTCAAATTACAACTTTGACAACAAAATTTGTTCTCGCTTTTGTAAATGTGGGTATGAGATACCCACCACTACACTAGAATTTCCCAGCAAGTGTACAACGAATCAAATCCTATGCTTTGCAATTACCAAAACTATTCGAAAGGACTAAAGATAAACACTGATATCAAAAACCTTGAATAAGGGAACTGATACAAAGAGAGTCCTGATAGGAGCATAAATGCGACAAATATAATGTGCAATCCTTTACACTTTTCTTAGCTATTTCCTTTAAAAAGTCAGTTTTAACTTTGTTTTCTTTTTAGGTAGTTCGTGGAGTGATTCAAGAGAAATAGGAGCTGAAAGGGAGAAATGGAGCCATGGATCATGAATTACTGATGCAGAGGACTAATTTTGATCAACCTTTTAGCCAGAAATTACAAGGGAAGTCCACGAAAATCATTGTGCAAAACAGTTGCTGCAAAGCAGAAAACTGCAGTTTCAGAATCAGCTTTCTGGGAACGGTTTTGAGGAGCAATTCTTGCATCATTCCAGCTGCAACTTTGCAGAAAGGGCCAGCAATATTTGAATAAATGATGTTATACTTTAACTATAGCCAAAGAACTCGTCAGAAGCATCAGCGAGGCAGCAGGAAATCAAATTCAAAGTAAGGTTCCCGATAAGGCAGAAACTGTCAGCTTTTCACGAAGCTTTTTGGGAGATCTTTTCCGGCGATTTAATTGGAGTTTTTCCAGAAATTTGTTGATCAATCTAGAATATATGATGTCATAGAACACGTGGGAGTCAAGAACCATCCAGAAACTTGTCAAGACGAAGTCGTTTCTTGTCCAAGAAGGAAGCTTCAGAGTCAGAAATCGAATCCTAGTCGAAACAGGACTGTTTGGCAGAAATCTTTTGTGGACGAATTTTGGGTGCATTTTTGGAAGGTTATTGCTGCTGCAAATATGAAAGAGAGTCCTACAAGGATTCCTCAATATTTTTAGAAGATTATTAAGGCTTGGAAATCATTTAATTGTGCACCAATCAGAGTAATTCTCAAGCAACTAGGGGGGGCTTTCAAAGCAGAATTGGAGAAGGACACTTGGGCTGGCTCCTCATACACATAGGGCTTCTGCAAACGTGAAAATAACAACCCTACAGCGCCATCTTCTGTCCTAAACCCTAGCACACAAAGTCTTGAAATTCCCAAGTCCTCCAAGAGCAAAAACCGTGCACACCATCATCCATCTTCATCAAGCCTTGCCGTGTACCATCTTGAAGGGGGTTCCTGCGTTCAAGGCTGCCTAAAAGTGAATTCGTGGCTCTCATCTTCTGCCCTTTACCGTTTTTATTTTCTTGTAATTCAAACTTATATGTTTCTAGTTGTGAATTTTGTGACAATGTGTGGCTAATCTACTTTTGTTAGGGGCGAGGTTTGAAGCCCCTAAGATATGTTTTTGACAATATTTTGATTCCTAGTTTCGTGATTGCTTTGTTGTGAAATTGTTTATTTGGTTTTGGTTTACAGATAACTCTTGCATGTTTATGTTTTATGAATGCGCACATAAAATATTATGATCATGTGAGTGGGGCTAGAAATAGGTATTTTAATCTCCTAAACGGTTAATAATGCTTGTTTCAATGGTAGTAAAACCTATAGGACAATAGGTGAAACCAAATAAAAAGGATTGCATGCTAGGTAGGCGTTCCACACTAGTTTTGCATACTTGTTTCGATCAAACTTCCACATGTGATTAATGCTTAGAATGAATTGTTGATAGGATAGCGTTCTATACCTTGATTGTTTATTCTAAAGGCTTAGTAATGGTGCGTTCATCTTGCTTAAGTAATCTAGGGAAGTAATAAGAACTTACGCATGCTTCATGGTTTGTTCTTGATTGAAACCTTTTTCATGACTTAGCAATTGAAACTAGGATGATAAATTTGTCTCAAGCATAATTTGGTGGTGGATTTCCGAGTTCCTAACATCTTCATCCATATCTTTCAAAACCCTAAATTCAAAATCATTTTTCTTCTCTTTGTTTTCTGTTTATTTTCGTTAAAAACCCAAAACCCCAAATCAGTTTCATTTTGAGGATTGCAGTGCCCTCTTCTATCCCCTATCTGTCCCTCCATCTTTCTCTCTTTTCTTTTTGTTGTGTGACGTTTCTTTTAGTGTTAGTTTTGTTTTGTTTTGTTTTATTTTGTGTGATTAATATAGTTACCCTCAATCTCTGGCATCGAACGATCCTTGCTTATCCTTTACTACTAATGACTACATCTTGCAGGGTTAAATTGAGCGTCTATTTTGGGCGTATCAAGTCCTCTGTTCAAGCAAACAAATTGTCTGGCATTGTCAGCAAATCCCAGACAATTTGCAACCTGCAATCCACACAAACATTCAACCAACAAAGACAAAACCCATTAAATTACATATGTTTTTCGAGCCATCACATTCCCAATTAGAAAAACCTGTAGTGCACAATTGTATCATGAACAAACACAAGGATTGGAGTTTTCCACACAAAAATAAATTATTTCCAAACATTATGAAACAATAAAACTAACTTGCCGCAAAACCCAGAAACCAGAATGAAGGAGAGAAAGAGCAGATCAAGAAGGATAGAGATTGCAGCTTCATGTCTCAAGCTAAAATGGCTTACAAACTAGAAAAAAGCGCCTTGGTGCAGGACCTGATGATAATAATTACGCTTGCATTAGAGTTGATTTTATTTTTTATTTTTTATATTCAAGAATATATACATTATGCAATATTGAAATCTCAATTACTAACCTGCATGCAAAGAAGGAACCTTTATGGCTATTTTGATGATCATTCATTACTTAGAGTCCATCCCACACGATGAAAGAACAAGCTTCTTTCACTGGCGAGCACGGCGGTGCCCCGGCCATCATCTTTGCCTCTTCAATCTCTTTTTGGCAATAGCGAGTACACTTACTCTTTCTGCACTTAATCTTTCTATTCCTCCCATTCCAATATATATCATAAATTATAATCTCTCTTCACAACGGTGGAGGCATGGAAATTGAAAATGAATTATAACAAATTATATATATCATTGCTTCATGCAGGTTTTGTTGCTCTATTATCATGTAAAACTAACCAAATCGAAGTCAAATCCCTAACTGTTCTTTTCACATGAGAATTAAGTTACAAGCGTTTATAACATGATTTCTTTTGCTAAAAGAAAAAAAAAAGTTTTCTAAAACATGATCTAAACAATGTACCAATTAAAAGGATTGTGGCTAGCTTAAAACAAATTAATGATTGTTTATGAACTCGTGTTATTGATTTCTCTTTTCTAACTTTTTTTTTTCTTTCAAGTGAAATCAACAAACTTTATTCCGTAAATGGTAATAATTTTGATAACTTGTCATATGGTAGCCTTGACAAATGATGAACCACCGTTTCCTATTTTTAATTTTTTTGGTCAAAACCACCGTTTCCTATTAGCATGCAATTAATGCATGCATGGTGCAAATACAGATTTGGTGTTTGTCATTCTTTGTTCATGAATAGAAGTCCAAAATTTACTACTTCAAATAGGGAAATTATTACATGGTTCTGGACTATAGTACACGTGGTGGTTCGGAATGATATTATTGGCCCATGTGACTCGTAGTAATTTCTGATTGGTCTCTTAAATTAATTTTTCTTTTCTTTTTTCACCCCTGCATGGACCCCACCACATTCTAGTGATATTATTGGTTGGGATCACCACCTGACAGTGCTACGTGGTACTCCAGAACCACCTAATAATTCCCCCTCCGCCCTAGGCCCCTAGCCCCTCGAAACCCTTGTAGCCACCACTCGCACAATCCCTCTGGGAGATGCCAACGGCCTACCCTCGTTCACCAGCATCTATGGCGTTCCAAATTCTTATTTGGAATTGCAATGGGATTGTGAACAGTTCCATTCGAAGAAATCTTCTGGATATGGTCAGGAAAGAATGACCTCGAATTATTTTCCTATCTGAAACTCTCTGTGCCGAGAAACAGTTTGAAACCCTACGTATAAAAATCGGGTTTGACAACGCCGTGGTCAAGAAGAAGGGGAAATTCAGCCAAGGTTTGGCTCTGCTGTGGATGAATGTCGTGCCTGTCCATCTGCATCACTTCTCGGCCAGACATATCGACTCTTGGATTGGTGCGTCGGGGGCTCCAGAACTTTGGAGGTTCACGGGAATTTATGAATATGCCATGACCTCACAGCGTAGCATCACATGGAATCTTATGCTCCATTTACATTCTGAGTCCACTTTACCGTGGCTCATTGTAGGAGATTTCAATCAGATTTTGTGTTCTAGAGAAAAGTCAGGTGTTGTGTCCAGGAGAATATCACAGATGAATGAATTTCAGAGTGCAGTGTCGGATTGTGCTCTAAAGGATATGGGATTTCATGGCAGGCCTTACACCTGGTAGGATTACCATACAAAGGAACGTCTGGACCAGAGCTTATGGTCTGCTTCTCTACTAGGTCTTTTCCCTCACTCTCGAACCATTCACCTAAAACCAAGTGACTCAGATCATTTACCTTTGTTGGTGGAGTTGGGAGCTACTCCGATAGCGGTGAACAGAAAGGGCAAGAGGTCGTTCAGGTTCGAAGAGTTTTGGGCTAGGCACAGAGAGTGTAGGGATGTAGTGATTAAAGGTTGGGTTTTACCGGTGACGGACGATCCAATGCGACAGCAGGCTTGCATGAAACTTGATGCCACTAGTAAGTTGCTTCAAAGCTTGCAGCGTGGTGTATTCCAGCACCGTCGTGAGAAAATGCAGGTTGTTCAGACCGAAAATTCTATAGTACATACCAATATCTCATACACACATTTACAAATGTGACAACAAATTTGTTGTCAGAGTGGTAATGTTGAGTCTTATTTTGTGTAATCTTCATTCTAATAATGATAATTACAACTCCTACGACAATGTTACAAGTTTTTGAACAAATCCGTTGTCAATGTTGTAATTTTTGTTTAACTATATGTAAATAGTGTAAATGAATATGGTAACTTTTGTTCTCAATGTTGTAATTTTGATTCAAATAATTGTAATTTTTTGTTGGGCTAAATACTGTTTACCACCCTGTGGTATGGACCTCGCATCAATTCAGTCCCTCGACTTTCAATTTCATCAAAAACACCCCTGCGGTATTATTTTCTCGTCCAATAGGTCCTTCCGATTCAATTCCGTCAGTTTCTAACGTTAACTGCTGACGTGGCATTCCAACTCAGCAAAAGTGGGACCCACACGCATGTGAAATTCCCAAAATGACCCTGGGCAACAGAATATGGAAAAATCCAAAATTAATTCCAGTTTTGAGGTTGAGGAGATTCGAACCCCTCCCAAAGCATATGCAAATGAATGGCCCAACCACCAGACCACTTGCATACTTCTAGTATATTGCAAACAAAAATAGTATATATATCTACATAATAGTGTTTTTTTTTTTTTTTTTTAAAATATCCACCCACCTCTCTCCTGCTCTCCTCTTCTTCTTCCGCAACCCGCGCTCCCAAAGCCTCCTTCTCCTCCTCCATGCCAGCCACCATTGAGCTCTTCCTCACCGACGATAGGTGAGAAAACCCACCCTTTCTCAATCAAAGAGATCAGAAGACCCAAACAACCCTAGAATCAAACTCAAAATGTTGGCTTCTAAAACCCACCCTTGTCCATCTCTGATCTCATTCCCTCCTTCCCCAACACCCTCACCTTCTTCCGCCCCAAATGTCCACCGCACTCGCACTCACTCTCAATCAAAGCCCAACACCCGGCTCATACCACTCTAGGTCAGCTCCGGGTCGACATTCTCTCTGAATCCCTACCCTTCATCCAGAAATTCCGAGGCAAAACCATCGTCGTCAAGTACGGCGGCGCCGCCATGAAGGACGAGACCCTCCAGGCCACCGTCGTCAGAGACCTCGTCCTCCTCGCCTGCGGCCCGGTCACTGCAACTCCGACGACACTGCAACTCCGATCAAAGCCAAGACAGTGGACGAGCTCCACTCTCTTCAGAAGAAGAGGTCATCGCAGCCCAGCACTCCCCACACCGCTATCGGGCAGCAAGGGTCGGCTTTCAACGCCATTTCCGAGGAGGATCGGCAGAAACAGCAGCTCCAGTCCATCAGGTGAGTAGCATACACAATATCAGTGACTGAAAATATGGTTTGTTTTATGGACTTGGATATTGGTAATGATATCTTGCGTGGATGGTGTTTTGTGAAAGTGTGTCTTTGGCGTCGCTGACGAGGGAGACGGAGGCTTTGGGAGTGCGGGTTCCGGAAGAAGAAGAGGAGAGGAGGAGAGAGGTGGGTGGATATTTTTTTTAAAAAAAAAAACACTATTATGTAGATATATATACTATTTTTGTTTACAATAAACTAGAAGTATGCAAGTGGTCTGGTGGTTGGGCCATTCATTTGCATATGCTTTGTGAGGGGTTCGAATCTCCTCAACCTCAAAACTGGAATTAATTTTGGATTTTTCCATATTCTGTTGCCCAGGGTCATTTTGGGAATTTCACATGTGTGTGGGTCCCACTTTTGCTGAGTTGGAATGCCACGTCAGCAGTTAACGTTAGAAACTGACGGAATTGAATCGGAATGACCTATTGGACGAGAAAATAATACCGCAGGGGTGTTTTTGATGAAATTGAAAGTCGAGGGACTGAATTGATGCGAGGTCCATACCACAAGGTACTAAACAGTATTTAGCCCTTTTTGTTCAAATAGATGTAAAATGAGTGTATGAGATACTAGTATGTATCATAGCTTGTCTCTGTTCAGACACGCCTTGAGGCATTGATCAGCTCCCCTTTTTCGGTAGAACAGGTGGAAGCGAAGAAGAGGTTAACTGCAAGGTTTCAGGAGTTACAGACAATGGAAGAGACTTACTGGAGACAGCGTAGTAAGTCAGATTGGTTGAAGGATGGGGATTGGAATATAGGTTATTTCCATCGCTGTGCTTCGGTTCAAAAACAAAGAAATGCTATCAAGGGTCTGAACAATGAGTTTGGCCAGTGGACGACCTCAGTTTGGGACATTGAAAATATTGTCACTAGCTATTGTTCTAAATTGTTTACTTCGCGAGTTAATGAAGCAGCATTGCACACAATTTTGGATGTGGTTCCTCAGAGAGTTATGCATTATATGAACAGGAAGCTGTTGGCTCCATACACAGATGATGAAATTCGTAAGGCTCTTTTCCAAATGCACCCATCCAAGTCTCCTAGCCTGGACGGAATGTCTCTGCTCTTCTATCAAAAGTATTGTGATACGGTGGGACTTGATGTGTGTTTTGCAATCCGAGAAGCGTTGAAGTCGGGTGCTATGATGCGAGAGATAAATTATACCCATGTGACTCTCATTCCCAAAATTGAGACTCCAGTTGACATGACATAGTTGCGGCCTATAGCTTTGTGCAATGTTATTTATAAAATATGTTCTAAAGTTTTGGCAAACAGGTTGAAGCGGATTTTGAATGTGGTTGTTTCTCCATTACAAAGTGCCCTTGTTCCTAGCTGGCAGACTAATTTCTGATAATCCTTGGTTGCTAATGAGGTAGCACACCAAATGCACATTAACAGGAGAGTTGATGATGAAACTTTTGCTTTCAAACTAGACATCAGTAAAGCTAATGATAGGCTTGAGCGGAATTTTTTGAAAAATATTCTACTGTGCTTGGGTTTTGCTTCTGGTTGGGTGGACTTGGTGATGTCCTATTTGACAACTATCAGGTATTCCTTTAATCTGAATGGAGAACCAAGGGGCTATTTAACTCCCTTTCAAGGTATCAAGCAAGGGGATCCCCTTTCTTCTTATTTATTCTGTGTGCTGAGGAGGGCCTATCTGCTTTGATCTCTTATTTTATCGAGCAGGGTTAGCTGTAGGGGGTCAATTTAGCTCCTACGGCATCCAAGCTTTAACATTTGCTTCTTACGAACGATAGTTTTTCGTTTGGGATGGCTACCCTTGAGGAGTGTCAGTGGATCAGAAATATTCTGTTTACATATGAGCTTGCTTCTGGGCAGAAGGTTAATTTAGATAAGAGTAGTGTTGCTTTTTCAGAACATGTTCGCTTGTAGACTCAAAAAACATTAGCAGCAGTCTTGGCTGTTCAATGAGTTGACAAGCATGAGAGGTACTTAGGGTTGCCTACATATGTGGGAAGATCTAAAGTAGAAGCTTTTGATTTTTTGAAAGAAAAACTTTCAAAGAAGATTGTCAATTGGAGGTCTAAACTGCTCAGTGAGCGCGGTAAGCAAATCCTCATTAAGGCTATAGCACAGGCGGTGCCTATATATATGATGAATTGTTATATGTTACCTCAGGGTCTCTGTTACTATTTGCATCAATTATGTACTCAATTCTGGTGAGGAGACTCGTCGGATAACAAGAAGATTCATTGGCAATCTTAGGAGCATCTATGTGTTTCAAAAAATGAAAGAGGTATGGGTTTCAAAGATCTACATTTATTCAATTTAGCTATGCTTGCTAAACAGGATTGGAGGCCTTTAAAAAATCCAGACTCTTTGATTGCACGTTTATATAAAGATTTGTATTTTCCGACCTCTTCTTTCTGGGAAGCCGAGTTAGGACAACAACCTTCTTTTCCTTGGAGAAGTGTGCTGGAGGCCCGTATATTTTGAGTACTGGTTCACACTGGAATATCGGTATCTTTATATCTATCGGTACTTTGAAAAAGGGACATATCGGAAATATCGGAGATACAGGGTAAGAAAATATCGTTTTTGAAAAAAGTCAATTTATTAGAAATTTAGAACTACATATAAATACATATGAATGTCAACTTCATCTATATCCAAAAAGAGACTCTAGGCGATTGAAAAGCCACTCGCTGGTCTACGAAAATGCAATAATCAGACCAAGACATATGACCCATATAGTGTGAATTGTAGTGATGAACATGATAGTTATAGATCTCTTTAGAGCTGCCGACTATTTCCCCTATAAGGGTATAATAAGGATGAACCCAACTGGATGACTGATCATATATTTCTCCATTTATTATATCCATAAGCATCATAACCAAATTGATTGTTGCCTTCATGAGATTCATTTGAGATCCCACTGCACTATGCCTAAACTGATAGAGTCAAAACTTAAGGCAGTTGAAGAAACATCAGATAGGGTACTTTGATCATATGTTGCACCTCTAGTCCTCCTCCCATATCGGGTCTTCTCTTGAGTACCATGACTAGCTGTTCTCACTCCGTGGTCTTCATCTTGGGTGGCATGATCAAAATTACCTTCACAGGTAAATTGGAATCCTTCATCCACAGAAGATTGTCCATATTCATATCTTTCACCTCCACCACCTGTTCCGTTCCACCCTCTCCACCATCATCAGAACTATCTGGAGTTGCTGAACCACCCCACGCATCATCACTATCTAAATTATCTTCTTGGTTTTTAACAACTTCTTCAGATAAGACTCTCTCTACGTTGATTCCAGCATTAGTTGCAGTTTCTACAACTTGTGGAAGAGGTCTTCTAGCTTCATCATCGAGGTGTGCAGGCATAATCCAATCATGAAGTGGATCGATGCCATTATCAAGCGGCTCGCTTGCAACATGAAGTAGATCTATATAGTTGTTTTCATTGACCACATTATTCTTTGCCTGTTTATCTCGTAGCAGCAGCTTCATGTTGTAGTAGCAGTATACAAGCTTTTCCAACTTCTGATATGCCAAACGGTTCCTTTGCTTGGTATGAATAATAGCAAATGTACTCCAATTTCTCTCACACGCAGAAGAATAAGCCATTTGTGCCAAAATACACATTGCAATTTTCTGCATGTTTGGTGCAGAATAACCACATTGTGTCTACCAATCAGCTGTAAAGCTACTACAATGAGTTACTGCAATAATAGATCAACATTTTCTATTAAAGAAATTGTATGTGTGTGTGTGTGTGTGTGTGAGTTTTAATGTATACATATACGGATATATCACAAACCTGTATTTCTGGTTTCTCTTGTTTTTCTTGCTATGGTTGACCCAAATGATTCCTTTGCATCTCTAAAGCATACAATCTGCATTAACCATTTGAAAATTGGTCATTTCTAATCCCAAAATTTTTTAAGGTTGTCCTCATCCACAAATGTATCCACAATTTCTCCATTGATGTTAAATTGTTCGACAACTATTGCCAAAGAGTTTGTGAAACGTGAGCTATAACCAACATCAGGTCGATAATGAAAATTTGGGTTTAAGAAATGTGCTACAAACAAGAAACCAAAAAGTTATATAATATAGATCTAACTAAGTAATTATCAAGATACAAACGTATTTCGAGATAGAGAAATAATACATGCTGCATGCAATGGTTGACTTAATGTGTTATCCCATCGATCATTGATGATTTTAAACACCCATTTCTTTCCTCTCATCTATGATATTTGGTGTTTCACTCTTTCAAACATATCATATAATATGGGCATGGTTGGCTGAATTTCTGTGTCAACAATTCGAAGAATCTCATACAATGGCTTATAAATTTTATGGACTGCTTCCATTCCATCCCAAAATGTCCCATCGAGGACTCTTTTTTCTATCCTTTTTCCATCTCTGGTCCTGCTCCCTACATTCTCATTCCATGCGCTACTTGTAAACAATTTTCTCAAATCAGATTTCTTCTTCAAGATACTGTCGATGGCAATGTGATTTGTCGCAAATCGAGTTTTACCTGGTCGAATCAAATCTCCCTTCATGATGCTCCTCATTTCAGCCAGTACCCAACCATGATTATAGATGTAGTTAGTTACACTTTGAGCCCATTTGACGACAGTGGAAACAGTCTCTTGGTTCCCAATATCTTCAAATATCAAATCAATGCAGTGGGCAGCACACGGGATCCAGAACAGCGGATATTTTTTCTGTAGTTCCCTTCCGGCCTTTTTAAATGCTGATGCATTGTCAGTGACA
This sequence comes from Rosa chinensis, assembly GCF_002994745.2. NCBI lineage: Eukaryota > Viridiplantae > Streptophyta > Magnoliopsida > Rosales > Rosaceae > Rosa > Rosa chinensis. The sequence goes on along the minus strand of NC_037093.1, from coordinate 40,453,850 downwards.
ATCTGGACAACATTTTCTGGTCCAACATCTTGGATATAATCTCATCTAACAATAGTTCTATGTACTGAGCATTTTTTTTTCATATGTGAAATATCTACAGACTTCAAAAACATAGTTGAACCTTTTGAATACACCATGAAATTAAGAATAGACATTTTGGTTGGGCCAGTCCATCCATCATACATGATAGTGCATCCATATATTTTCCAAGTTTCTCTTTGAGTATCCACATACCTTTTCATTTCTGTGTACTCATTCTCTAAGTAACGAGTCTGAATTTCATAGGAGCTAGGAAGCTTTACACCAGGACCTAAACAAGAAAATGATTTATTTTATAGGAATGGTCATTATATAAATTATACTTAACATAATTGTCCATGAAGAAATATGTAAATACAATATAATTTACCTAGATTTCCAGATGTAGTCAACATGTTTTGAAAATGTGGAGAATCAACTTTGTTAAAAGGGACAGCATCATATATGTGGTATTTGGACACCATTGTTGCCAATAGTTCTCTACCACATTTTAGTAATGATTTAATTGTGCTTTGTTTTGATCAACTATCTTTTGATGGCATTGCTACTGGAGGCTCAGGAAATGAGTACCGATAGGTTTTTGATCGATCAACTTGTTGTGGTGTTGTTGACTGCTACTACCGCCTCTCAATTGTTTTGGAAATTGAAATCTTGCACTTCTACTAAACTGAGAGTTCTTATCACGATCTACGGTTGATCGTCTTACTACAGCACGATCATCTTGTCGTTCTACAGGGTGCATGTCTAGTGGATACTAAAATCCATCATCATCATCATCATTGTCGTTATCGTCATTGTACAGACTTGTTTGATTTCCAAGATAATCATTGCGGAGTTCTTCTCTAATATCATCTTGAACAGCTGCCTTTTCTTGCTTAATAGAATCTTTTCTCTTTATCCATGCTATCACCTCTGTTTTGATCTTGGGTGGCACCTTATCACATTTCTTTACACTCTTGTGAGGATCATAACCCGATAAATGACTCTTTAATCTTGTAATTCCTCCACTTTTAAAAGTGGCAAAACAAAATATACATGTTGTACCATTTTGATTTCCTTCTACGGGAGTTGCGTACTTCCATGCTGGATCATTTCCACCTCTACCGATGCTTGCCATTTTTAATCTAGCATATAAAAATGTACTAAAACAAGTAAATATTTATTGTAACTTACAGATTAGATCTAAAACATAACGTGTAATATTAAGAAGAACTATTTATACAAGAAATGTAGAACTTCTTTTCTTTAAAACGATTGCAAGACTGCTTCGATGCGTAAATTGAAGTATATGATAAACTCTTATATAGATTCCTTGATCACTTCTTCAAGATGCATAGTCACTCTGTTTTTCATTAATATATTGTTTCTTTTGCAAACTCACTCAGCCGCTTTTGAAATAATTGAACTTGGTCTCTTTTCAAATAATTAAACTTGACCACTTTTGAATAATTGACTGCCTGCTCTTAGTCTCTTTATGCATGTTATTCACCTATTTCATTTGATAGTTACTTTAGCATTTGAATTTTTAGCTTCTTTATACTATTCAACTACAGACTATACACTCACAGACTACACATAACACCTATTCCATTTGATAGTTACTTTAGCATTTAAACTTTTAGCTTCTTTATACTATTCAACTACAGACTACACAGTAGTTTCATTATTCCTCACTTTTTCAAGATGCATAGCCAAAATTTAATACTCTGTACTCTGCACTCTCTTCTCATCATGTCATCCATATATGGTTCCATGACTTCCTTCTGCAATGTCATTTGGCATCATTTGAATAATTGAACCTTTATGGCTTTATCTTCTTTCTATTATTCAACTACAGAGTTACAAACTACATACAGAGTTACAGACATAGTCATAGACTACATAGTACCAAATCTCTCCTCACACAGATTTGCATTTAGACTTTTAGAGAATTAATTCTCACCCAAAATCGCCTTGAGGGTATTTCACCGGGGTAAAGATTCGCCTTGAGGGGATTTTCTACTCACCTAGATTCACCTTGAGGGGATTTCTCCTCACTCAGATAGTCAGATTTATCTTTAGGAGATCTCTCTTCACACATATTTTCATTTAGAGAATTACCGAGTTTTTTTTTTTACCTCAAATTTTATAGATATTTCTTCACTTTATCGATGATATATCACAAATATCTAATATATTAGGGATATTTGATGATGTCAAAGAAATTTCGCATAAACGGTAAAAGATAAGATATTTACCTCTCTAGATATATCGGTCCGTCGAAAAAAAGAGATATTGGGGGATATATCGGAAATATCGCAGAGATTTAAAACCTTGCACTGGATGGTGGGTAATGGAATGACATAGATATATGGAAGTACCAGTGGATTCCCATGGAACCATATGCTGTGAAGCCTTGGTCTGCACCAACTAGGGGCGCTCCCAAGTTTGTTTCCAAAATGATTACATCAAATACGACTTTGTGGAATATTTCTTTGCTGCAGCAACTTTTTTCTCCACGTGAAGTGGAGTTGATTACGGCTATTCCTCTTAGTCACCGGTTATTGGTTGATAAATTGGTCTGGCATCCCCACAGAAAGGTATGTTTACTACTAATAGTGCATATTTTGTGGCTCGTGATATTTCTCTTAATCGAGTTGTGCATCCTCCTCCAATTGACGACTTCCAAAGATTATGGAAAACTATTTGGAAGGCTAAAGTTCCGAAGAAAGTGGCCATTAGTGTGTGGAAAGCTTGTCAAAATATTCTCCCTACTAGAGAGAGACTTTCTAGCCAAAGGTTATGAGGGGGAGACAGGGTGAGTTCTGTGCAATTGCTCTCTTGAATTTGTAGGGCATGTTTTAGCTGAGTGTCCTATTGCAAATGAAGTGCTGCATTCAATCTCCTTGCAACTTACTGTTCCACAGTCCTCGGTTTCTATTTTCAAAGAATGGATGTTGGAATGTGCAACCAAGACTTCTTTGCAACAGTTTGAAAAGTTTATGATGTTTATATGGGCTATCTGGAAGAATAGAAATGCAACTTTGTGGGAGGATAAGACCAAGCTTCCAGCAGATATAGCTATTGTGACGTTGGGATGGTTTGAGGAGTACAAGTTGCTTCACGCTGCTGCAAGGCCTACGGCCAGAGTGGTAGAGAGATGACCATGTCCTCTAAATGATTACATCAAATGCAATGTAAATGGAAGTTTTGATTCTGCCCTTTCTAGAGGTGGAGAGGGTTGCGTACTACGTGACAATCAAGGAAGGTTTCAAGCAGCTTTAGCAAGGCCTGTGAGTACGGTGTCTTCGACTTTCCAGGTAGAAGTGTAGAACTGCTAGCACTTAAGGCTGCTGTGCAGTTTGTGTCTTTGTGATCTCTATGTGTCATCACAAGGTGATCTTCGAAAGCGATTGCCTCTAGTTAGTGCAAGACTGCAAGCTATCAACTCTGAGGAGGACAATTGGTCTGTGGCTGGGAATGTCATTGAAGAGGTCAGATTTTATTTGCAACAATATCCCAGCTATAGTCTACCTCATTTCAACCGGCAAGCAAACTCTATTGCTCACAGACTTGCCCAAACGGATTTATACTCGAGTTTAGCCCACTCTTGGTATTTGAATGCTCCTAAATTTCTGAATTTATTAGGAATGCCCTTATGAGCGATTTAAATCTCTAATTCAATGAAATTTTTTCCCTTTCAAAAAAATTAACAAATATCATTTTAGTGTACACATAGAGCAGAGAATCACATGGGCAAGGATGTTGCTCATTTTAAAAAATTTAATCCACTTTTTGTTATCTGTGACTGATTGACAAATTAAAAGAGGTATTTCTTTTTCTCAATTCTCACCTTATTATCCTCTGTTACGATAAAATGAAAAGTTATTGAAAAAAAAAACCTTATATGTAGGGCCCTTTCATATAGAGTTCACTTTATATATATATATATATATATATATATATATATATATATATATATATATACAGATCCTATCCAGAGCGGAGCTCCGCTTTGAAATTAACGTGTGAAGTTCGAGTTTTGGGTCACTTTTCGGTTGCATATCCACATCTCGACCGTTCAGTTTTTAGGTACTAGTGTATAGATCATCTCTGCAAATTTTCAGCCAAATTGATGATCGTTAAGGTATCTGACTCGCTTAAACCAATGGAGGGACTAAATCTGTCAACCTGAACCGTACTAGCTTTAAGGCAGTTATCAATGCCTTAACGATCATCATTTTGGCTGAAAATTTGCAGAGACGATCTATACACTAGTACCTAAAAACTGAACGATCGAGATGTGAATATGCGACCGAAAAGTGACCCAAAACTTGAACTTCACACGTTAATTTTCAAAGCGGAGCTCCGCTCTGGATAGAATCTGTATATATATATATATATATATATGTCCTATCCAGAGTGAGGCCTCACTTTGAAATTAATGTGTGAGGTTAGAGTTTAGGATCACTTTTCGGTCTCATATCCACATTTCGACCATTCAATTTTTAGGTACTAATGCATAGATCATCTCTGCAAAGTTTCAGCCAAATTGATGATCTTTAAGGTATCTAACTCATTTTAACCAATGGATGAATTGAATCTTGTCACCCTGAACCGTATTAGTTTTAAGGCCGTTATCATTGTCTTAATGGCCATCAATTTCGCTGAAATTTTGCAGAGATGATCTATACATTAGTACTTAAAAACTGAACGGTCGAAATGTGGATATAAGACCGAAAAGTGACCATAAACTCCAACCTCACACGTTAATTTCAAAGTGAGACCTCACTCTGGATAGGATCTGTGTATAAATATATATATATATATATATATATATATATATGGGTTCATTCCTGTTTACCTAGAAATCACATGTATTGTGTCCACTTGCACCAACAAGTTTTGTATTGTGTCCAATTACACAAATCTTAGGGGTAGTCTTTTATAAACTAGTGCCTAATACGTCATATGCTGACTTTTGGGTCTAACTTTTGCTTTTTCCTAAAAAAAACTGTTCACACTTTTGAGAAAAACAAAACTAGCCTTCAACGCCCAAGTTTTTCACCTAACGGTTACTTTAACAGACTGAATCACTGCTGTTTGTTTCTATCTTAAGTTAAGTCAATTTTTTATAAGAAATAGAAAGTTTAAGCCTAAAAGGTACGAGAATAGAGGCAGAAACTTTTATAAACATTTTAAAATATCAAACTAAAATGTAAAACATAATTGACAAGGTGGATGAGCGGTCTGAAATTATTTATTTAAACATAATTACAAACTAAAGATTCAGAGCCTCATTCTCAGGTAAACAGCTAAAAAGCTGTTTAGCTATCCATAAGAATGATCACAGTTACTTACTTGTAATGAAAGTACACTACTTCACACTAGACAAGAAGGAAAAAGCACTCTACAACTATGGCTTTCTTACTTCTTGAGAGAATATGATTCTTCCCCAATTTTCTGATGCCTTACAACTGAAGCTAAAGCTCCTTATATAGGGAGCAGAACTCAAACTGGAATTCAAAATAACAAAATGTACAGAACAACTCCGTGATTATCTGCTTTCGTGAGTGCTCCTGATGATGGAGGTCGGTTGGAAAAAGCAGATTCCTTTAGGTGAAATATTTTTCACCTGCTTTCTTTTTGAAAAGCAAAATAAGCTTTTGAAAAAAGTCCAAAATTGCTTTCGGTACTTTCTACACCTGTTGCTTCACATGTTCTCGTCCGTTTCTGAGTTGTGGCCGAGGACAAAGGAGTTGTCATCCATCCGAGCCATTCTGGCAGTAGTTGCATTTTCTTCGACATCTGTAGCTACATACATCTTGTAGTGGTTGTCCTTTTCAAGCTTTTCAACCCACTGTAAGCATGCCAGTGTCGAATCTATCTCTTTTCTTGTGAGAGATATGAAGAGGTCACTACTGATTGCTTCAAGATGGTCATAGGCAGTAATAATTGTTTTTTCTCCTGCTGCCAGGAAAGTATTTCTTGTGTCTTCTTGGATGATCTTCTTGATGTATTCGAGAGACATGGCCTTCATCCATGGAATACTTGAATTTGGCTGGCCATTGTATCCAACACATGTGGGCTGAAGATATCTTTTTTTGAATAATTCTCACATAATGATAAGGAGATATATATTCAACTTCACCGTTTGTTCTTTGAATCCATTCTGGTGGAGTAGATCTGAACTTCAGTCGAAGAGTACAGTCATTTTTTCTGACATTTTTGACTGTGTTGACGATGATAGGGGGCAGGCCTTTGAGATCATCATTTGTTTTAGTCTATATATTATGGACAAAACCATTTTCAACAAGCCAAAGCTTGTGTTCTTGTGGATGTTCACTCTGAACATTAACACCATATCTTCCAACATAGGGTCTTGCAACAATGAAGAGGGTTGGAGGAATACAGTTCTCTGAATTATGGCTTCCAATTAGGTTATGTAATTCAAACCAATCTGATTCTTTTAGTGCTATGATAGGAACTCTAGCACTTTCTGGATCTTCAAGGTAGTGAATTTTTTTCACTTCTAACAGCATTCTGCTATATCTGAACTTCTTTATGCTATGGTCTAGCATTTTCATGGAGTTCTTCAGCTAATGCGAACAAAGCTGGGAACATAATACCACTGTTTCTTTCCTGAAAAGCAAAAAAGAGATTATCCAGGATTGCCTTCTGGTGGTAAGCTAGCCTCCTGCCAGTTCTGAACACAGGATCAGCAAAGGTTCTTAATTCATAATGAAAAACATTTATAACTCCAGTTAGAGTATGTTTGCTTTTTGGTAAAGCAACAGCCGTCAACGGTCTTGATGAACCTTTACTGTCTGCCGTTTGAGACGGGCTAGCCAATCCTTTACCCTAGGATTGATCAATTGTGGCTAAACCTTTCGAGTTTAGCAAAAACCTTTTGAGGATTTTTTCTTTCGGATCCTCATTAGTTTCATGTTCTTTCCCAATTCTTTTGCTTCTGGGGTTGCGACCTTCATCATCATCTTTTCAGCTGAACATTGTCATTTCTCTGGTTAGGGCGTCTGGAAGATGGTTCTTGTTTCCTGCAATTAATTCAACATTATAATCATATTGGTTAAGAAATAATTGCCAGTTTGCTAATCTTCCTCTATCAGCAGCTTTATCAAGTTTAAAATTTTTGAAATTCTTTACTCTGGCACAATCGGTGAGTACAGTAAAGGTTTTTCCAAGAAAAGATGGAGAATTTAAAATTGTTTTCTTGACAGCCAAAATTTCTTTTTCCCCTGTGGGATAATTCAGTTCTGCAGGGCTGAACTTGCCACTACAACATTTACAGATCTTTTCTATGTTAGTTCCAGGCGTTTTTGCCAGAACAACACTGGACCAATAATTATTACCCGCATCTGTTTGGAGGATAATTTCATCATTTTCCTCTGGTTGTTGTAGAGGAGGAAGGTTTTTGCAGAGATTTTTTATCCGCTTCACAATTTTTGTATCATCTTCAGTGAAGTTCCATTTTCTCTTGGAACTTGTTTTAGGAGATAACATTGCTGTCAGTCCTGAGATTTTGGGAATGAAATCTTTCCCATAGTTTATGACTCCTAAGAATCTCTCTAGACTCTTAGCATCAAGAATTCTATCTGGGAACTTCCAGATTTTCTCAAGGATGTGAGGTTGGAGTTTTATTACTCCATTCTTGATGTTTAGTCCTAGGAAATCAACTTCATCGAGGATAAAGAATATTTTCTTTTCACCTAGGATAATTCCATGCTGAACTATCAGCTTTACAACCTCATGGAGGTGTTTCATGTGTTTTTCTCTGTTTTTGGAGAAGATAAGGATGTCATCAATATAGACGACTCAGAAATCAGCCACATGCTTGAAGATGTTGTCCATCTTTCTTTGGAAGATTGAGGGGGCTTGTTTTAGACTAAAAGGCATTACTAACCATTCGTACTGTCCTTGTGGTGTTCCGAATGCAGTGAGAGGAACACTCTCAGGATGCATCTTGACTTGCCAAATACTCGACTTTGCATCGAATTTTGAAAAGACTTTAGCTCCTCTGAGCTGGTTGATCAATACTCTTACTTGAGCAATTTGATAACCGTCTTTGACAGTCTTCTTGTTGACATCTCTATAGTCAATCACCATTCTAGCTTTTCCTCTGAGGTTTTCTGCATGATTTCTCATGGAGCATGATGAGGGCTAGAGGAAGGTTGAATTAATCTCTTGTTCAGGAGATCTTCAATATCTTTTCTGAATTCTTTTTGGTCTTCCTCTTTGTACTGAGGAATGGCTTTGACATGATAGATAGCATTCATATCATGTAATTGTAATTCACAGACCACTGGGTCTTTTTCCCAAACTTCTAAGGGTCTTTATCGATATTCTGCTCGAGTAGTTTCTTGATTTTATCAAGAGTGAGAATTTTCTGAGACTCAAGCTTATTCTGAAAGTGCTTGAGGTTATGCTTGTGGATGAAACTAGCTTCTTCATATGCGCCAATTGTTTCTTCTTCTTCTTCATCTTCAGAAGATGATTCTTCAATAAGTAGTTTTTCTTGTTGTTTGATTTGGAGGATGGTTTCAAATTTGGGTTTGTAGGGGGTAAGATCACTACTATTCTGTTGCGATCTCTAATATTGTGTAGTAAGCCTATCCGCCCAGAACACCCGTTCTCCTTTTCTGAAGCCTATCGCTTCTTCATCCTGGATGAATCTCTGTTGGAGAATAAAATCATTTCCCAACAAGAAATCTGATCATTGGCCTTCAGATTGCCAAACGTTGTGGATGATAAATGTTCCTCCACCAATGGTGATGTGAATATTTTTTGCTACTTTATTCATTGTAAGATGGCTTCCCTCAAATGTAACACCGGTAGCTGTTTTTTTCTTTTCTTCTTTCCAGAGTTCTTCTGGAATTGCAAATCTCTTTACAACTGTGAATCCTGATCCATTGTCTACAAATGCATGTAGATTATATTTTTTATGATCAGGGAATTTGAGTCCAATCTCTATGTAGTTGTTGTATCTACTAGTAGAGACGACTTTCGATTGTTGTAGCTCATTTTCTTGAGCTTGTTCCTGAGGTGTGAATGGTTTACATTCTTCTGGAACATTTTCTGGTATTTCAACCAGTTCAATGGTTGCATCGAGTTTTTCTTCCTCGTTGTTTTCTTCCTTTATTTTTGAGGAAGATGGTTCCATAATTTCTTGGAACTTAGTTTCTAATTCTTTCTCTTTTTTCTCAGAGAAATATTCTTCATACTCTTGTTCTACCAATTGGCTGACAAGGCCATTTTTGGTCTTTCTTCTTGCTTCTGCTATGAAGCATTCTTTATGATAAGTCTTTTTAGACCTTTCACAGAACATAGGAAGTCCATACTTTTTGTGACATAAACAGTAGTCACAAACGAATGTACCAGGGTTCACCTGATAAGAAGACGTTATTGCTTCCGTCTTACTTTCTTCCCAGTTTTTGACATGTAGAACATTCATCTGTCTAGATTCCAAGTACTCTACTTCAGAATCTATTTCTGAATCAAATGATCTTTCTTCGTCAGACCAGGCAGAGTAAACTGACCTGTCGTCATCTTCTTCATCAGAATAGGCTATTTCGTAGCCTTTCATGCTTGTTGTTTCTATTATAGGCTCATATTCTTCAAATAGAGCTTTAGTAGATCTTTTACCCTTTTCTGGACATTCATTGGCATAGTGCCCTTCAGCTTTACATAACCAGCATCTGCAAGCTTTCTTGCCTGGTTGAGTATTCTGATGGTGACTCTATTATTCTTCTTTTTCTTGAAGAATTTCTTTTTAGGATCTTCATCCTGTTGTTTCTTGTAATTGGAACTTTTATTGAATTTCCAATCTTTTTTTCTTATTACTCCTTTTGAATTTTTTAGAGTAATATTTTTCTTTTCTTTTTCTGTGGAACTTGGATTCATGACATCCCCAGTTGGTTGGCATATCCAGTATTCCATAATAGAAATTTTCAACTCCTTTGAGTTGTTTCTTGGCCATCTTAGCTCTAAGATTGGCTTTGCATTGCTCTTTCAGTAATTGCCGAATTCTGTCAGCAATTCCTCCAACTGAAAATCTTTCAATTGGTTTCTCAGCTATGCTTTCTCTCACAGCTGTTCTCCAAGGTTCAGGGAGTTTTCTGTGCAATAAGTTGACTAGATCAATATTCTCTAGTTCACCAATCGTACAGTAATATTCTTGAAATTCATTCAAGTATTCTTCAAAATATCTCATGTCACAAATTTTGAGAGCATAGATATTTGATTTAGCCGTTTCTTTAGCCTTCTCACTTAAATTTGAGAGATCTCCACAAAACTGATCATACAGGGGTACTGCAAAATCATACGGAGATTTTGAATTTTTTTATCTCTTCTAGCCAGTCTTTCCCTCTGGCAGTCTCTTTGAAAGAGAAATAATACTTTTTGGCTACTCCAGTAAGAGTAGTTTCATAGTACACCTGAATATCTGGTGCTTCAAATATTCCAAGGGTTAGAGCAGAAGCCATCATCAGGCTATCAACCCATTGGTCAAGAGTTTTTCTCTTGTCTAGAGCTTTGTCTATATTTAGCCAGATACCATGAGTAGAAATTGGTATTCTGGGTATGTTGTCTTCTGAGACAAATCTTTGAGAATTTCTTTATCCAGTTTTGCCCGTAGGGGCTTTCTGTAAAGGGAATTTTATTTTTCCCTTCTCTCTTATGATGACTGTTTTGGAGTTTTCTCCTTCTTCCATTTCAATATCCTAATAGGGAAGGAGTTTTCTTTCCTTTCCTGATTTGAAAATTTTCATTTCTTCGATTAGTTTTTCTAATTGTTCAGGATTTTCGCAGGATTCTGCTTCATCATAGAGGTCATAGAGCTTTTGTGCTCTAAGCATATTTACTGGTCTATTCAGATCAGCTTCTAATTCTTCTTCAGTGATAGGTTATGTTAGTTCTTCAACAGAGAATTTGGTACCACTAACACTAGCTTCTCTAGTGTTGTAGCTTCTTCTAAGAAGATTGTTGTTTATCCTGACATTTTCAGGACAGACGTCACTTTTTCTGTGATCGTCAAATTTTATACTAATATCTGCAGTCTTTCTGCTTTCATATATTGCCGCTTTGGCATTTTCTGCTGGTTTTTTCAGGCCAGACAATTTCCATTCAATAGGAAAAGTTACTTCATTCCAAGTAACCTTATGGATCTGCTGGGAATGGTTCTTCTGGCTGGTAAGGAAACCAGTAGTAAGACCTGGGATATTTGATATCCTGGTTTTTGGTTCTACTATGGTACTCATCAATTTATAGTATATTCTGTATACTATAGCCAGTTCTTGCATATCCTTTTTCATTGATATGCCATCTGTCTTGACTCTCAGTCTTAGACAGTGCGCTGCATCTTTCAAGCTGGTTGAGAAATTTGGAAAGCAATTGAAGTATGCCACTTGATTGCATAAAGAAGCTTCAAGTGTTCCCAACAGACTAGCTTGAAAATCTATTAGTCTATTGTCTTATAAGACACATAGAACTGAACAGTTTATACCTTCTCAGGCAAGAAGTTTTATGCCTACTTGGACTGCTCCAATATGCATAAATTGATAATTTTTTATTCTTGCTCGGGCAACTTCTGCATGAGTGATCATCAGTAGATCGGTTTCTCCTATTGTAGAGGGGGTTGTAAATTCTAGTAATTTGAAATGATGGCTATCCATCAGATCAAACGTTCCCCTTTTGTAGATTTGTTTGAAATCTAACTTTGGAATTGAGGAGTTTTTTACCTCATGTTCGATTTCATTGTATTCGAACTCTTCAGCATTTAGGAGTTGTACTCATTTCTTTTTCCCGAAGATGCTCATCATTTTGACATCTCTTGTTTCTTTTGGATTTTCATACCGAATACTAGTATGACTAGTAGATGGTTCCAGAAAAATCATGTTAGGAACAAGATTTTTATCTAGTTTTCTTAATGGTTTAAATCCATTAGCTTTCTTTGTTTTTACTAGAGGCACTTTCTTGTCCTTTAGTATATTTTTCATAGAATCCAGCATTTTTTGTTGTTCATTGATTTTTCTACTAACACTTATTAGCTTTTCTTCTTCCGTTTTTGGAAGTTCCTTGATTTAATGTATTTTGTTTTCCAATTTTTCTAATTGGTAGATTATAGCAGGTAGTTTTTCTAGATGATCTTGACATCTAGATAATTCCTTCAGTAGGATCTGATGTTTCTCATCAGAGGATTTTAGTAGAGACTTCAACTTCTCTAATATTAAATAAGACATTGTCCCCATTGGGGATTCCCCTTTTGAGCTATTTTACAAGCTTTGATACCAGTTTTTTTCGGATCTAACCAATGCTCAAATAATCAAGAGGTTTTTGTTCCTCTTTAAGAGTATATAAGATATTTTCAATATCTTGTTCAACTTTATAAATTCTCGTTTGAATCCTAAAGATGATATCCCAGTAATTTGGAGTTTCTCTGTTAAGATTCTCTCTAAAGTTTTTCAACTTTCTCAACTTGTCTCTTTCTTTCTTCAATTCTTTGCTATAATATTACAGATAGCGATTAACTCAAGTCTGTCAACGATTGAAATTATGAATAGTAAAATTTAACGCTTACCTTTGAGTATAGAGGATGAATTATAGCTGCAATTATAGTCTAGACAAATAAATTCAAGATAGGCCCACCACGCTTTATCAAAAAATAATAAGGATGTAATAAGAAAGAAAAAGATGATGGAGAGGGGTATTAGTGGATGAATAGTGAGTGGTTGAGAGAAAAACTGAAAAGTTTTGTGTAAGTGGGAATAAAAATAAGTTGGTGGGGTATATGGGAAGTATATTGCTAGATTTGGGGTGTGTGTGTATATATATATATATATATATATATATATATATATATAGCAGTTTTACTAAGAGATTTTTTTTGTCATTTTAAGGGATTTCTTGTGGGACCCATTTTTTGATAACATTTCAACATCTCGACTATTCAGTTTTTAAGTCTCAATCTACGTGTAAATCACTTCTGCAAACTTTCCGCCAAATTAGTGATAATTAAAGCATTCATAATTGTGATTTACGATTCTAAACAAAAACGGTTTAGGTTGGACAGATTCGGTTCGTCTATTGATTTCATCTAGTTTAATATCTTATTCATCATCAATTTAGCTTAAAATTTACATAATTGATCTACTCATAAAGACTTAAAAACTGAACGGTGGATATGTCGATACGTGACCGAAAAATTGGTCTAATAACCAACCCCTTCAAAAAAAGGCCAAAAAAAGGGATCATTCACTAGAAGAGTCTTGATAAAACGCCGAGACTTACTGAATAGTCTGAATTTAAGGCACATATCTGAATTCCAACAATAGGGATTGTTGCATTTGTCTTTGACACTTTTCAAATTGTACCTCATATATGTAATTACATACCGCCATGAATGATTAAAATGAGGAAAATTATATTATACATAAATTAGTGCACTTGATAATATTGCTGTACGTGCCCGCCTTGGATCAGAATCCAATCCAATGCTCTTCGAGATTGCCTTGTTGCTACAGAAGTTTTACTCTAGCACCCTTTGCACCCCTTTCTTTGGTGACACCAAAATCAACCTATATATTCATCAGTGGCTTCTTGGCTACGTCAAATTTATAAGATCGCCCTTCATCTACTGTTATACATAATGTTGTTGTGGTTATTTGGAAGAATCGAAATTCTAAGGTGTGGGGGGATACTTCTCAACCATCGTCCGATGTTAATTATAAGCCCGTGCATGGGAGGATTATCGAGCTAACCATTCTTCTGGCCGGCACAAGATACCCCTCAACCTCAAGTTCTTTGTATTTTATGTAGCGCCTATGACTTCAAGCTAGCAAGCACATACAATTTTCTTTGTCAAAATAAGAACAAAAAAAGATATTAATTATACTTGCTAAATGCTTCCATATATAATTCAGAATACACTTTTAACTACTCTTTTCTACCTCTAACAAAATCAATTTTTAATAGTGTCAAATGGAACCTTTGCCCATCCTACAAGCAATAACCTTTAATTCTTTGTTGCACGTTGAACTCATGCATTATTTATTACGAAAGTTGATGAAGGAGACTGGAAGAACAAAATAACATTAATTAATTAACTGAATTTTTTCATAAGCAAACAAAAGTCTTTCGGTACGTATATACAAGAAAATGAGGGAAAAGACAATCCATAGCTGCTGACACTAATTATATCCACAGCAAAAGAAACCAAAAGTTTCTATTTTTATTTTCGTGGGATCAATCATTCAAACTTTTTTCATCTTGAACCCGGACCAAAAACAGTGCATGGTTCATCATAAAATTTTTGGAGGCGATAAGACAAAGAGATCAAATCGAGTCGGTAGTATTTTGTATTCAAAAGGAATTATCCTCCTCTTGTGGAAGAAGAAAAAATAGACACCAAGATATGATATAGAAAACCCTAGGCATGAAAACCCTAGCCCTAGAAAAAGCAAAAGTAACGAATTTAAATTAATCAGAGGGTGACAGTGGCAAACCCAAAAGATACGTACGTACCTGAAGCACCACCCACCAAAATTTTATCTGCGATAAGCCAAAGATCTGAATTATGACACCCACTTACCAAGCACCGGCCACTCATCCATTTTTCTTTGTTTTTCAAAAGCTGAAGTGATCGAAAGGAGATAAGATCGAAGGTGATTTAACTTTGCTATTGCAACTGTTAAAAAAGCTACATGTATATCTTGCTCGTTTTGTCGCGTCCCCAACCATTTTCGAGCAATCACAGATCTTTCATTTCAATGAGGTTGGATTAATTAAGCACATATAAATGTATAATGTACAAAGCCAATCAATTATATTTTAGCTACTATATCAAAGTTAAGTACGTTATTCATGTTGTTCTGTTATTATATGTAGATACTATTCATTTTGCTTCGATCTCTACTTGTCTTGTGTTTGTTTGGCGTGACAAGCATAATGATAAAGTAATATGAGGTTCACATCTAAAATCAATTGGCAATGGATGGAGTGGTCCAAACTCTTATAAACTCATAGGCAATGTCTCATTTTTCCCATGTGGGATGTATATGTTCTCAACACGCCTCCACACGTGTGGCGAATTTTCAAGCCATACACGTGGACAACTTTGGGTGACGTGGAGCCCGTGTGGCCATTAGGCATGTACACGTGAGTAACCCACTCTGATACCATGATAAAGTAATCTGGGATTCACATCCAAAACCAATTGACAATGGATGGAGTGGCCCAAACCCTTATAAACTCATAGGCAAGGTCCTATTTTTCCCATGTGAGATGTGTATATTCTCAACACATAATAGGCCATGTTAGAGGTTAACTGAGGCAATCTTGGTCATACATTTTAAGAGCTTTAGTGCGATAGTGCGAAAGTATAAATAAGATCACGCTAATCAGAATTTCAAATGATTGCCGAATTCGTAGCTAAAATAGACCAGATATCGCCTTCATCTCCTACGATGCATGCCATTCTCACCTTCATCTCCTTCATGGTGGCCATGACTAAAGAAGTGTGCATAGTAAACCTTGATTCCCCTAGTTATTCCTATATTAGTCAAATTGTTAATACATACAAAAAAGACAAATAGATAACCAATAAGCACACCATCAACATGTTGCATATACAATATGATCGAGCACATATTAATTTTCGAAAATTAATTTTCGAATTCGAGACCGGCCTAAACTAAAATTGTGGAGAATCAGAACTCCTTTTGTAAGCAATTGGATGATACTTAATTATATATCAAACTATGTCAAACTTAACCACTAGAGATTAGCTAGCTAAATAGATCTTAGCGTGTTAAAAATCTACTAATTTACATTAACATCATTTGATCCCAAGTGGACTGCTTTATTGCTTGTTATATATAATTGCCTTCTTAACAAATTAAACAGATAGTATGGATGGTATATATTATGTCAACATATACATCACATGCTAATTCCCTATAATTCACGTTACTTGGTTTGATATTGAAGCCAAAAAATAAGATGTATCCCATAACCTCCAATAAAAAGACCTTTTGCTTTTGTCATCTGCATGCCAAATGCATCCTGAAAATTAAGGTCCACGATGTTGCCGCAAAGTTGAAACACAAGGGATTTCGTCTGGGACAATATATGTATAATTAGACAGCAGATAATGCTGTAAATGAGCAATAACAAAGCAACCTGTATAATTGTGGAATTGTGAAAGAAATTGCATATCAAGTATTGTCTAGCTCTTTTTCTGGAAAAGAAAGTTCAAAACGTGATTTGAAATATTTTGCTGGAGAACAAGGCCCGCCCTGAGGGCTGCAGCCTGAGGCGGCCGCCTCAGGCCACCGGCCTCCGGCGGGCCTCCGTCAGTTTTTTTTATTATAAATTTAAACTTCAATGAGTTGTTATATATTTTTCTTCACCAATGATATCAGAGAAAATATTGTAGTTTAGCGGTAAGGGAAATTAGTGGCCTCCTTTTTTAAATACCCCACCCAGGTTCGATTCACAGTTTGTTCAATTCACTTTGCCTATCTTTTTTTGTTCTTTTTTGTTTTTGGTTTACTTTGCTTTTTGTTTTATTTTTCTGGTTTCTTTTGGTATAATCACATTTAGTTCCTTTTCTTTTTTATGGTTACTAATGTACGTGAGTTTAATATATTTTGCCCCTTATAATTTAAGAAAACAATATACAAGTAATTATGTAAGAAACTACTATATGAAAAACAAATTTCATTATTGAACAAAACAATAAATTTGGTTATTGATCGAACACCCATTAATGAGGCCACATTTTTATTATTCGCCTCAGACCTCTAAAATGTCAGGACCGGCCCGGCTGGAGAAGTCCACTCTATGAGAGCATTGATCAAGATGATGACCTTTGTGGACCACGAACGATGTAGACATGACTAAAGTAAACCTAAAACCTATTTCTTTTTACCTTATTAACTAACAAGCTAGTTATGTTTTCCTTTTTCTGTTTTTTTCTTTCAAGTTACATATCCATGCCTTCATTTCTTTTTTCTTTCTCTCGTTTTTCCCCCTATTTGTATGTTCATCCTAAAGAAGAGAAATTATGGAGCCTTCATTTATGCTTTTGCAATAGTCACAAAATGCACATAACAGGCTATGAGTTCACAATTTATCTGTTAATGTTTCAGAGTTGGTACCTTGTGAATTTATTGTGTTTTAATAGTAAACTAAGTAAAATTGCTTATGTATTGACTTTTTATATATGGTCAGACCTTGGTGGGTGTGTGGGCTACTAAGTAAAATATTAATTCATAGGTTCTAGAGAGGACCTCCTTAAACGTGAAACTTGAGAATCCTCATATTTTTAGCATCTAGTTTAATAATCTAAACCACTTATTCTCTAGTTACATATACATATATGAATCATACAAAAAATTAGCTCAAATCAGAAAACGTTTAACCACTCTATTAGTAACATGCAAGGGTGGAGCTAGAATTTTAGAATAGGTGGCTAACTAAAATATTTTATTAACATATTGGCTAAGTTAGAAATTTGGGGTGGGGTAGTATTTAATAGGGCGAAATATTGGTTACTATCATGTGGTTTGGGTTCAAAATTAATTCAGTCCCTAAACTTTTAATTTTATCAAAAACACCTATGCACTTTTAATTTTGATCTAATAGGTCAAATGCATTAGTCTTCTGTTAAGTAAGTTCAATAACTTAGCATATGGCAGATGGGTTGCTTCTGTTGCAGTAAATATTTGGAAAAGTCCAACGAGCTCTCCACAGACACCAAGCCCACTAGGGTTTCCTACGAACCCTAAAAGATCCTCTATATAAAGCATTCTCATGCTTTGCCTCAAGGCATTCATTTTATTCCGAACAGACTTGACCAAGTCTATGGTAAACCGTCCATTCTAACTAATATTATTAAGATTATACTTTATGATCTCTATTGACTTAATCGTGGGAGGACCCTTGGCCGGTACCACACCGGTCCTCTCACAAGGCCAAAGGTTTCTCTTGTCTTTTAGTTTGTGCAAGTAATCTAGTCAACAACGTTGACAAAATTTGGTTGCAACACACATGAACGTCATCAAAGAGAGAGAAGGCAGCAGTCAAGCTTGCGATAGCATCCGCCATAAGAGCAGAGACTTTTTCCAAAGAATGAAAGGCTAAGAGCAAACTCTAGTAGAGCAAAGTGGCTAGATCAATTAGCTGCAGAGCTTATTCATAGCTCTTTGTTAATCTTGAAGTTTATAGTAGAATTTTATTGTACAAAACTTTTTTTTTTTTTTTTTTACCCCCAAAAACAGGTTTCGCCACTAATGCGTTTGCTTCTATCACATAGTCAAAATTAACAATCTCACAACACTAATTGATACTTGTCTAAAAACTTTAGATTGATCACTTAAAAAAAATTATTGTTGAAAAAGTCGGGCTTTTAAAGTGCAAAATGCCAAAATTTAGGACACCTAAATTTTATCCTAATGAAATGAGTCATTAAAATGGAGTAATAGGTCATTAAGTAGTAGTAAAATCAGACAAAAGACAACAATAGTAAAAATAAAAAGGGTAAATTCAGACAAAAGACAACATTATAGAGGTCATCATTTGGCCCACGAGCCTAAATTCCCATGGGCGTCCGCCTGGCCCAGTGGGCAAAATGCACGGTTAGGGAAGCCTAGGCCAGTGTCATGGCCCGATTTTTAAAACAATTAAAAATCAAGATAATCTCACAATCATACTGAACATGAATGGTTCAGTCATGAATACAAAATACCCTGAAAAACTTTTTCATTTTAAACCAAGTACATACTGATGCCTTGAATACACAATGTCAATACAGACTTGCTCCGTAGAGTCATATATTACATTACACAAATGTACGAATTAAGTTGCATAAAAAAATAATAAGTAAATGCTCCTCAGAGCTCACTACATAGCGGAAGTCTTAACAACAGTAAAGCCACAAAAATAGCTTCCTACCCGTATAGCTGCTACAAGAACTCAGCTTCACCCGCGATTATCCTGACTTGTAGGATTAACCCTTACACCATTGAATAGTGCACCGGGTTGCCATACAATAAACACTGTAAGCTTTTGAAAGCTTGTATGAGTAAACTCAAATACAAAAACCACACAACTCACACAAATAACAAGGAAAACCTTTCAACCCAAGGAAAAGAAACACACACCATGATTCCTTAAAAACCCAATATTCTTTTCCTAAAAGAAACAATATAAGTCACACCGTGACAAAATCATATAAAATGTTAACCTAACAAACCAATATGAAACTCCGGTCCAACCTAAACAATAAAAGTCAACTCAGTGACAAAATCATATAAATCGGTAACCTAACATTTTGATATGAAACACCGGTCCAACCTAGAAAATAAAAGAAAGTACACACCCGAAACTCTCTTTTAAAAACATATACCCACAAGTGCTATAACACAAAGTTATGCTCCATGATAGTACAACGACAGACAGACTAGAGCTCTAACTGAATCGTAACCAATCACTCGGTCAAAGGCTTAGTATCCTGATATTCTTGCACTGAGGTTACAACCTGCAACCCCGGATCCTTAGGCCAACCTGACCCTTAGATCAAAACATTTAAACGAGTCGCGCTGAACCCAAAATCTTACCTGATGAGACTAATATTTCCTATGTTTTTAGTACATTTCTCTCTACATTTTACTTAGTTATTCCTTTAACAATATCATTTCTAACTTACTTTGTTGTAATTAGGTACATTTGAGCTCAAAACGCAAGAAATGAGATATCAAGAGCTTAAAATGAAGGCAAGGTAGAAATGAGGTGCAGAAATGACATAAAAATGGAGAAATGAAGCTATCCTAATCCTACTAGGAAAAAGAATCCCAGTTGAAGTAGGAATCCCAAGCAACTAGGAGTGAGCTCAGAAAAATGTTGTTCAGAAATGAGAAATAGAAGAGTCCCAGTTGGACTAGGAAACTTGATCACACTAGGAGTCCTAATGCTACTTGAGAAGTCTGGCCTAAAGATTGAAACATCTGACTTGTACATGAGTTTCTAGACCTTCTTGACTTCTTGGAGGAATCCTAAATCAAGTCTAATTGGTTTTTGCCGTGAGATACATAGAAGATTCAAGAAGAATTCAGCAATTCCAATTTGGGAGAGTTTGGCAGAAAATCTACTTTGTGTGCAATCCAAAATAAAATAAAACCAAATAATTATCAATTTAGGTTTCTTGATTACATTCTACATGCATGGAGGCCGAATTAAGTCTAGATTCATTAGTGATTTCAGCAATCAAGGAGATGACTTGTTATTCAATTCTCATGGAATTTTCTCATTGGCCGAATGATGCAAGACAAGAAGAGAAATACGAGGAAACCCTAGCATGCTGTGCACTATATAAGGAGGGGAGTATGAGACATGAAGATCATCATCAAAACCCAGAATCAAAGTCAAAATTCCTCCCCTTTATTCTTCAAAGTTTCGGCCTCTTCATTGTTCAAGACTTGAAGCCGTGAAGCAAAGCATCATTCTCCATCCACAAGCCTTGTCGTGAGCCTCATCATCCTCCTCCACCTTTGAAGATCTTCTTGCATTCTTGAAGCTTCTTCAAAGTGTAACCATGACCTCTATTCTTTTGTTTGCGGTTTTTAGGTTTTGTAACTTTAAAATCAAATTCTATAGCGTTCTATGTCTTTGTTTTGAATGGATGTTTCAAATTTTTGTTAGAATGAAGTATGTGTATTGATGTTTAGTTCTCTTAGACCGTGAAGCATGAAACGTTTTAGGATTTTTCAGATCACAAATTTGCGATTTCATTATATGTTCTTGGATGTTTGTTGATTTTGCTCTTCAATTCCACCTTTCATGATTTTTGACTTCTTTGATGGCCAACTTAGGTTTCGAATTGCATGATTGAATCCATATTAAGATTGCTAGTGTTCTAGGTCTTAATTGTTAAGTGGAAAACCTATAATTCCTTACGTAAATCAACAAAGAGAATTGCAGGCTTGATTAGCGTTCTAACTTGTGTGTTTTTCTTTAATCAATCAAATTTTCTAAGTGCTTATTTCGTTGAATGCGTTTTGTTAATGGATTGATCACTCACTAGCATTGCATGTTTAATAGGGTTAAATATGCTGCGTTCATCTAGTTATTTAATTAAGGAAAGTAAACATAACTTTGTATGCGTTCATCATTGTTCTTGATTGATTTCTTCCAAGTGCATGTTTCGATTCGTGGTTTGTAGTTTGATATATTGTTTTCGTGTTAATGATTGTTGACTTCATCATACATCTTAGTCGTTCATCTCATCTATGATTCATGGTTTGATTGATCAATGTAATTAGTTTAATTAGAAATAAAAACAATTTGAAAATCCCCTTAAATACTTTGTAAATTTCATATATAATTCATATTTGTAACTAATAATTCTTTTCTTGACGTTTAAATGATAGGAGCACCCTCAATCCCCAGATAGAACGATTCATACTTGTTATATACTACAATTGTCAACAAGGTTATTTTTGATAACTCAATCGAGCTCGTCATTACCTAAATCTCAAAAATGAGAAATCACAACCTGTGACTCCTAAATCTTCAAACACTTTTCAAAACAATAGAAAATATCATTTCCCACAACATATTGTTTCTTGAAAAGTCATACACCAAAACAATAATATGAAATCACTCACAAATATTGCTTGCATCACAACAATTCCACCAATACATATATATTTCACGTAAGTATATACTAGCCCCTTAACATGTGCTCCACACATGTCAATTGGCTTTTATGTTTTGTAAATTAAAAAAGTTACAGCAATTTATTTCCTGATTTTGGGGAAGATTCTCCTTTTTTTCATAGGATACTTTACAAATTTTTCAAATACGATATAGTCTATTGACTATCTTATCCTCATATTGAAATAATTTATTTATTAAAATTTATATTATGTGAGGGCATATATGGTAGTTCAAAAATTTAACCACTCCCTCAAGAATTGGCTTAATTATATATATAAGATAAGATAAGATATAAGATATAAGTAGTCATTCACTCAAGAATGCCACTAATACCATCTTTAATTCACAATCGCAAAACTCCTGAAAAATTAATTTTATAATAAAACCTTATTTTAACTTACCTATGAACTGTAGACGATCAAGTTTATATAATTTAAAACAAATATTTATTTCCTGAAAACAATTTCACAATTAAACAAATAATTCCTAATAATAAAGTAACTCCGTTCATAAATGAACTCGATGAGATTTACTCACCTCTAAATTCAACTGCGTCTTCTCTCACAGCTGAGATAAAGTACACAACCCTCTCCATCAAGCACCTAAGTAAAATAAGGTCTCAACTTAATACACGATTAAAACGAAAGCGGTTACGGTTTGAACTGAGCACTTGAACCAAAAACAGAATATTTCGCCAATTGAGACAAAACTTCCTCCAAGTCCTCCCAAGGTCTTTAGAACACTTTTAGGATCGATATGTCAAAACGACAAGTCGATCCAAAGGTCGGATCCTCACGGATCGAAAACCAAGATAATCGAATTACGGAAAACCTAGCATGCTTCAAATGATCACAATTTGACCTCATAATATATCAAAATGCTCGTATCGACGAGTAGACGACAACCATGAAAACAGACACCCAAAAAACTGGTCGAATGCACCACAGGCAGTGGCTGCTCAAGGGCTCCACGCGCCGCCGACAACCCCCAAACTGGGTCATGAAACCTAGGCCAAAATATTTATCTCAACATGCACAACAACTTTCATAACTACCATGAAGTCCAGAAACGAACGAGGAACCAAAAACGAAATTTACCTCGAAACTTCAAGAACCTGAAAAAAAAAAAAAAACCCAAGAATTTGATTTGCTCGATTGTCCCTCCTCATTGCAAATCGCTTCAAGCCACTTGGAGGGATAGATGTATGTCTACTGGGCTTTCTAATGCGACTAGTGGAGTGGCCAGAGGTGGCCGGAGGACGGAGAACTCACTGTGAACTGAAAACGCGCCGCCGTTTCGCTGCGTCGTCTAGGTGGTGATTCACCGTGCACCACCACCACAGACTTGAAGAGAATGAAAAGGCGGTTCAAATGAGACAAGTGGCGGCCGGACGACAAAAATATGGCCAGAAGAAGAAAATGGGTTAGAGGGCGGTAGACAGAGAAAATCGGATCCGGATTTCCTTTTTTGGAAAGTTAGAGTTTTCTTATTTTTTTTTTCAAATTTGTCTATTTATCCAAAATTGAAAATTTTTTCCGATGGCCATAACTTCTTTATACAAACTTCGATTTTTGTGTTCTGCGCATCCTCGAACTCGTATCGATGAGCTCTATGACTTTCATGAAGGAAGTTTTCAAACAAACTCAACGAATAAAAAGTCAACCTCTTAACTCCTCGAAAATAACACGTTTCGAGTAATTATTCGTTCGAAACACTTTCGCTCCACCCTCGAACCACAATATCACACTAACGAACACTTTATTAATTCCAGAAAATTTCAATTAATTAATAACGAATTTTTGGAGTCTTACAACCGGCCTCATAAGCCTAGCCCGAAAGCCCATCGAATACTAGTATTAATATTTTTTTTATGTAATTATTAGTTAAATAAGTGAATTAATTATTGCATTATACCATATTTTATCTTGTTATATCATTAACATATTATAACTTTTTCATATGGAATGGTAAAAAGATAGATAGTCTGGCTCTCTCCAAAACTTAGCCGCCAAGGCTATGTAGCCTATGCTTTTCAATTCTAGCGACCAACTCCGGTCTTAAACCTAAGTGAAGACTTGTTCTCCACCCTCTGCGGTTTTTCCTCCACACTCCAGCGCCGTCTTTTTCTGGCAACCACTCAGCCATGCCAAGCGCAACACTAGGCCTCATCAAAAAGCCCGCGGATCAAATGGGCCGATGGAGGCCCGCCGGCCCGCAGGGCTTTTGGCCTGGCCCGGCCCGTCAAAAAACCCGCAAAAGCCCGCCTTGGTGGGCCGATCGAGGCCCGCCAAAAGCCCGCTAGGCCCGGCCCGTAAAAGCCCGCAAAATATTATATATATATATATATATATGTGTGTGTGTGTGTGTGTGTGTTTATATATATATATTAATATATATATGTGTGTGTGTTATATATAGATATATCTATATGTGTGTGTGTGTGTTTATAAATATATATATATATAGACACATATAGATATATATTTGTGTGTGTGTTTATATAGATATATCTATATATATATATATAGTCATATAGATATATATATATATATATCAATATATCATATATGTGTGTGTGTGTTTATATATATATATATATATATATAGATATATATGTGTGTGTGTGTGTTTCTATATATATATAGAGAGAGAGAGATATAGATATATATATATATATAGATATATATATATATATATATATCAATATATCATATATGTGTGTGTGTGTTTATATATATATATATAGAGATATATATATATATATATATATATGTGTGTGTGTGTGTTTATATATATATATATATATATATTAATATATATGTGTGTGTATATAGAGAGAGAGATATATATATATATATAGAGAGAGAGAGATATATATATATATATATATATATGTGTGTGTGTGTGTGTGTGTGTGGAAGTTCTTATATTATTATACTTCTATATAAAATATGTGCATATATATATTCTACATATCGGTTGACCAATCCGATCGGATTCGAAAATATGGTGAAATTGGCTAAATTTTTTACCACACTCATAATTTATTGTAATAAACTCATCCAACGGTCGGTTTTTCTATTTTCTTTGAATTGATAGGGGTTGCTCTTTGGAGTGTATGATATATAAATATAGGTTTATAAGAGTAACTACGTTTGCCCTAGTTGATCGAATTCGAAACGAGAACCAAATTGGCTGAATCTTCTACAACCACCATAAAACATTACAATCTCTCCATCGAGCAGTTGGTTTCTCCGAATTCATTTTCTACTTCATGGTTGCTTTAGAATGAACCTAAACAATTTAAATGCAATGTATAAGTCATACAACTATAGGAATAAAATTGGTATAGACCAATGTGTTTGTAATTAAAATTAATTTTTTTTATCTTATATCCACGCACATCCATTGATGGAATATATACAAACGTGATGTGAAAAAATAAGCACGTTTCGCGGTTGTCACGGCATCGGTCAACCAATAAAACATATAAGTGACTACGGTTGACCAATCCGATCGGATTCGAAAATATGGTAAAATTGGCTAAATTTTTTACCACACTCATAATTTATTGTAATAAACTCATCCAACGGTCGGTTTTTCCATTTTCTTTGAATTGATAGGGGTTGCTCTTTGGAGTGTATGATATATAAATATAGATTTATATGTGTAACTACGTTTGATCTAGTTGATCGAATTCGAAACAATAACCAAATTGGCTGGATTTTCTACAATCACCATAAAACATTACAATCTCTCTATCGAGCGGTTGGTTTCTCCGAATTCATTTTTTACTTCATGCTTGCTTTAGAATTAACCTAAAAAATTTAAATGCAATGTTTAAGTCATACAACTTTAGGAATAAAATTGGTACAGACCAATGTGTTTGTAATTAAAATTAATTTTTTTTATCTTATGTCCACACACATCCATTGATGGAATATATACAAACGTGATGTGAAAAAATAAGCACGTTTCGCGGTTGTCACGGCATCGGTCAACCAATAAAACATATAAGTGACTACGGTTGACCAATCCGATCGGATTCGAAAATATGGTGAAATTGGCTAAATTTTTTACCACACTCATAATTTATTGTAATAAACTCATCCAACGGTCGGTTTTTCCATTTTCTTTGAATTGATAGGGGTTGCTCTTTGGAGTGTATGATATATAAATATAGGTTTATAAGAGTAACTACGTTTGACCTAGTTGATCGAATTCGAAACGTGAACCAAATTGGCTGGATTTTCTACAACCACCATAAAACATTACAATCTCTCCATCAAGCGGTTGGTTTCTCCGAATTCATTTTCCACTTCATGGTTACTTTAGAATGAACTTAAACAATTTAAATGCAATGTATAAGTCATATAACTTTAGGAATAAAATTGGTATAGTCCAATGTGTTTGTAATTAAAATTAATTTTTTTTTATCTTATGTCCACGCACATCCATCGATGGAATATATACAAACGTGATGTGAAAAAATAAGCACGTTTCGCGGTTGCCACGCCATCGGTCAACCAATAAAACATATAAGTGACTACGGTTGACCAATCTGATCGAATTCAAAAATATGGTGAAATTGGCAAAATTTTTTACCACACTCATAATTTATTGTAATAAACTCATCCAACGGTCGGTTTCTCATTTTCTTTGAATTGCTATATGTAGCTCTTTGGAGTGTATGATATATAAATATAGATTTATAAAAAATTAGTGTCTTTAAAAATTTATTTATCAACAAATTAGTATCTATATATAAATATAGATTTTTTTTGGTACAATATAGTTATATAGATTGTTATCTTTGGTTGTATTTGATCATTATCCATTGAATTTCCAAAGCTTGATTAAAAAAAAAAAATACTTGTGTCTTTAAATATTTATTTATAAATAAAGCCCGCAAGGCCAAGCCCGGCCCGGCCCGAAAAAGCCCGCAAGGCCCGCTTTATATGGACGGGCTTGGATCCTTTGATTTTTAATAAAGCCCAACCCGGCCCGGCCCGCAATTATTTAAAAATATAGCAAGGCCTAGCCCAAGCCCGCCATGAATGGGCCGGGCCGGGCCGTTGACGACCCCTACCCGACACAGCACAAACCCGTTAGTGGCCCGACACGACCCGAGCACGTTAGAATAACGGGTCTGGCTGGGCCTAAGAATACTGGCCCATTGGCCCGGCCGGAGCACGACATATTGTGGGCCGGCCCGTTACAAACACAAAATTTCATTTTATTTTTAAAAATATTAAAAAACTATAATGATGAGATTTGAATATGAGACCTTTTTATTTAAAAACTCATGACAATTCCACCAATGCTTTCTTTTATATTGTCAAAATAATGAAACAAAACATTATATCCTTGTTTTGACATAAGTATTTTTTCTAAATATTAAATATATGTTTATTAATAAAGACTAATCTCATAATAATACAACTATAGAATGAAGGAAAGAATAATAGATATTAAATCTTCATTATATTAATAAAGATTAATCTCACAATAATACACTAAAAACAATATATTTTGAGTTTTTTTTCTTTCTTTCTTATAGTGGAATATAAAAAATTATTAGAAATCTAATCTTAAAAAGGTAAGATTAAGAAAAACGTTGTAGAACTTAATTTATTTTAATTTTCTAAATAGTTAAATAAAATTAATTTTTATTTGTTTAAATTAATATTTTAAAATCGCGTTTTATAGTGGATAGGCACGAGCACGGCCCGTTATTGACCCGGCACGAGCACGGCCTGACACGATATGGGCTTGAGCCATGGGCCGGGCCGGGCTTAATGTTTAAGTAAATGGGCCGACACAAGCTCGACACGATAATAAATGGGCCGGCCCAAGCACGGCACGAAGCACGACTAGGCCTGTTTAAAATGAGCCAGGCCGTTTGCCACCTCTAGTGTGGGCTGACATGAAGGCAGCGGAAGCGCGTTACAAAAAAGACTTTTGGAATCCATCTAGATCGTTTCTAGGTGAGAGGTTTGGAGATTCATGGTTGGGCTTGAAGTGGATCGAGGTAGGTTAGGCAGGTCTTGAATGGTGTGGTGGCTCGGAGATGGCTTTGAAGTGGTGCGGCGGCAGTCTCCACCGCACTACGACTACAGGCCTAACTACGATTAGCACAACGGTGAGAGACGTCGTGGATAGGATGGTGACTACCGATGCTGCAAGGAAGCGGGTGCCCACATCAGATTGCTTGTCCAAAACAAGTTGGGGGCCTAATTCAAATTGGGTGTCCACAACAGTTTGGGATGCTTCTTGGATGTGGGCTCAAGAGTGGCCCAAATCAATAGGCTCTGGCTCTCTAGAATTTTGAATTTAAGATCCCCGTGGATTAACTAAGCGAAATATATTTATGTTTTTTATGTTTGTAGTGGGTCTATGTACTATGGTTATGTTTCATTATTTGACATGCTTGAAATCAGGGAGCGTCGAATGTTCAATGAGTGGACCTATTTCTATGTACCACAGTGATACCACAGTAGCAGATTTCTTGCCTGTCTAGCTGTCTACCACCTATGGCAGCTGAAGGGTATGTAATGACCTTCTTGGCTTGAGATGAATGAAATGTCTATGATGACTTTACTAAAAAAATAATAATAAATCATAACTTTTTCTACTTTTATGAATAAAAAAAATTACATATTGTTTAAGGAAACAGAAATTGAGAGAGAATTGAATCGTGCTTTCATTGATAATAAGGGTCTTTTTATATAGAGGATTACAAGCATAGAGATAAAGTTGTACATGAAAACATAATCGCACATTGATTGGATATCTCCTAAGATTCTCCGAGAATATCTCTAATATAAACCTTATTTCAATTAGAGCAAGTAACCTCGTGTTTGGGCCAGACACATATTCTGGATTTACTTGAACACTCCCTCTTGTGTCGCCCAAAAGTGGTCCTCATCTCGTTGCCTCATTAAAAACCTTGCCGAGTAACAAAAACCCAATGGGACAAAAATAACCTCAGTCGAAGGGGAAAAAGAGCACAACACACCATTCACGTTTGAGACTATACATGTAGACGTCTCCCCCTGATGACTACGGTCATGGGAGTTCGGATAACTTTCGCAAATGATGTTACCAACATGTTTCTCGAAAGTGAAATTTAGACAATGACTTAGTGAGTAAGTCTGTCATACTGTCCTCAAATCGAACCTAGTTCGCTTTGATCTTAAGGAGAGTCTGTTGTTGCTGATTATTCTTGGTGTTGTCGCTTTTGATGTAGCCTTGCTTTATTTGTTCAAAATAAGCAACATTATCCTAAATGCTCGTAGACTCATCTGTGGTAGACTTCAAACCACAATTGTTCGAACATGTGTAATTATGGATCCAATCCATATAGATTCACGAACCACTTCGTGAAGAGCAATAATCTCTACATTGTTCGAAGATATAGCGACTAGAGTCTATTTTGTAAACCTCCAACTAACAAGTTTATGGCAAATGAGATGTCTAGTCTTATGCATTGAGCTAAGTACAATAATGCGCCTATTGTACTTATGTAGGGCACTTCCGCCTCTAGCACATCTTCGTCATCATCCTTCGGACGAAGAGGATCCTTTTCAGGATCAAGACCACAGACGATCATGGGGATGCTTGAAGGCTTGACCTTGTCAAAATGCCTAAGCATCTATCAACACGATGCTCAAGTTCCAAACTGAGACATAATCGTGTTCTCCCAAAATCCTTCATCTCAAACTCGGAGTTCAAGTGTTCAGCGGTTTCCCTTAACTCTTTAAGGGCTTCCAATGAAGATCATGTCCAACATGAACCATGATAGAATATGAAACTTGTTATGGAAACACGTGGGCATATCCCTTCCCAATCAAGTAGTCATCTTAGTGAGCGTTTCAACCTTATTATAAACGCGCTCCGTGGTCTAGAGCCACTTGACTTGGGTAAATGAAGTTCACCATGAACCTTCATGTATATTCCGTATCTGGATCCCCATAGAGATACGTAGTGACCACAATTGTAAGCTGCATTTTTAGTTATTCAGAAACTACCAAACTGACAGGGTAGTAGAGTGCAATGACTTCCATTACGAGAGAATATGTCTCATCGTAGTCAATTCCAGGGCGTTTTGTGTGAAGCCTTGCGCCATAAGGCGAGATTACCATATCTTTTTCTCACCACACTTTCTAACGAAGACCCATTAGTCAATAGGTTTTATGTTAGGAGGTGTTGGCATCATTGGCTCAAAAACCTTCATCTTCGTTAAAGAATCCAACTTAACTTGGATCGCATCTTTCTATTTAGGCCAAATTTCTCTACGTTGGCATTCATTCATCAACGGAACGTGGTTCGATGTCATCGGACTCAAACAAACTCATGCACAATGAAATGCACAACTACATCATCAATTATGATGGAGTTTCTATCCCACGTCTCATGTACACTAGTGTAATTTTCATAGAACTCTATATTCTCAGGAATAGGTTCTGACGTTGAGGCGTCCCCCAACGATAACCATAACCCGGAAGATTCTCATGAGACAGATTTTGAGTCTTGATGATTAGAGGATTGGAATGTGCCAAAGTATCCTTCAAACCCACGGGCCTCCCACGCATCCTAGCTGGGGCCATGGCCTGTAACGCTAGAGTGTCACTCTCTTTGGCGTTGGCGCCATGCCTACCTCCGTGTAAGGTGGCGCTATGTCCTCTCATAGGGACGTACTTCCTTGTAGGCATATTTGCAGCAGATGTGTGATCTCGTCACTTTAGTAGGGATCGAGATGAGACATAGTGGGGATAGACCACGACAATTCCTATCGTTCCTACTGAACATCTGTGTTCTTATCTCCCCCTAACGACAGGAAGAATGTCTCATCAAAGTGACAATCTGCAAATCTAGTGATAATGAGATCGCCTTGCAAGGGCATTAAGTGGCGGACGATGGTTGAAGTCTCACATCCAACGTAGTTTCCCATTCGTCTATAAGGACCCATCATAGTGCGCTGTGGCGGCGCAATTGGCACATAAATGGCTCACTCAAATGTGCGTAAGTACAATACTTGTACCCAGTCACTAGCTGTAACGCAGAGGTAGATTGAGTGGCAGTGGGTCGTAGACAAATTAGCATAGCTGCATACGATATTGCATCACCCCAAGCGGATATAAGGAGATTGATGCGCATTACCAATATTCGGACTACCATTGTAGTCGTTTCCGCGAGACCATTTGGGTGTGTACATGGGAATGTGATGTCCAACATCAGTCTCATTGCAATATTGATCGAAAGTCGTCGATATAAACTTTCTAACATAGTCAAATACAATTGACTGAATAAGATGATTCGGGGAGTGAGCCCGTTCTCATTTGATATGTGTTAAGAGTGTAGAATAAGCAGCATTATAAGTGGACAATGGCACAACACGTGACTGTACTTACATAGGCATTCACAAGCATAATTAGCTATAATGAGCCACGCTCATGCTACCATTAGCGGTACCAACTCTCGCCAAAGGAGTGACACAGAAACACAGCCAAACAGGCTATCGCCTAAGCCCCGGCTCGCCTCCAGATCGCTGCTGACGCGCCGCCACTCACCACGCCAAGTTGGCATCAGTAGCTTCAGAAGATGGGGACTGAAACACATCAGTCCCACATCGAAAACATGGAGAAGATCAGTTCCATCCTCACCTATAAAATGTTCTCTCCTTTCTCCTCATTGATTACGTAATTTATACTTACCTACTAATACTTTGTCAACATAAATACATTGACTAACTTAGGCATCGGAGAAGAAAAGACCGCCCAGCGTGGTCTCCCTCTGTATTTTACTTGACAGGTAGCGGGAACTCAAAGTATTGTTGATAGCGGTCCACCCATCGGACCAGCGTTAGTAAAGGTTTAGCTACCGCTGAACTTTAAACATTAACAGTGACCAGCGTGTTTGCGTGTCAACCAACATCATGAGATATTTAACCGTCCGCAAGTCGGTTGAATCAGTCCACATAATCCCTATGGATTCTATGTAAGAACATAATGAGTATTTTCATATCCTTTGCATAGGACTATCTCAGTACTAATTTCCCTAAGGAACGGGCTTTGTAAAACAAGCGAGAGGCTTTAGAAGCAACCAATGAGGATTTTGGTTGGGCCTGAGCATCTGAAATGCTATTTGAAGCAAAGTTGGTGATTGCAACATCACCTGGGGCGTCATCACCATGATGTACGCTATCCATGGCGTCATGGATAAGGATTATGTCAGCCCTAGGTTGGTGGTGGACGGAGGCGGTGCCCTAGGGAGCAGCGTCGGTCACACTTAGTCTAGAAATCAACTTTTAATTCATGCTTCGTTTCGCCCGAAAGAAATGATGTCCATGTGAAGTCTTTAGTAGACGGATCATCATATCATGACTAGGATGACCTATCATGTCATGACAAAGCCAATATGTGTCTAAATCCAAGAGATCTTCTCTCATAACTTCATTGGATTTAATAGCTCAAATAGTGACATATAGTCCACTAGAGAGATACATAAACTTCTCTAAGATGCGCTTTGTTCGCAATCATTATCGGTATTGCAAATGAACTCATTTCCGTTCTCTACATGCGTTTTCGCATTGAATTCGTTAGCTATTCATAGGGTACGATCTTCCCTAAGAGAGTAGAGAGTTTCTGTAACAATAATCAAGGTGCCATTTGGCAAGTGGAACTTGGGCTATTCCATGTCCTTGAATTAATACTGATGGCCCAACCATCGTAGTCACGAAGTCATATGCTCAGAATCAAAATGGAGTCATAATTAAAAGAACTTGAAATTTTATTCATAAGCCAATAGAGTTACATCATTGTCTTTTTGACCAAAGAAAATCTAATCCAAAATGCTAGCTAATGCAAAATAATGGTAGTCGTCTAACTTCTTTCGGTAATTCCAAAATAAATGTGACTGGGTGAGTAGAGAGATGTTGGTGGAGCAAGGCTCACTTAAGTACCACTAATCTCATAACCTTCCTAGACATCGCACTTACTTTGGGTGAGCCTACTTTGAAGAAAGACTAAACTATTAGCATTTACTACAAAGTATATTGCAATTGCCTATTACATCTCTTGGAAAAATAAAGACTTAAACAGAATTGACAATCTATTGATCCCAGCCAAATTTGTAGTCTTCAATCCTTCACTCTAGATCATCTTCATGATCTTCTTATTCCACATAGTGAGCTTCTCTTGCTTCACAATATGCTTTGTAGGCGGTGACAATTTTTTCATGAGATATACAAATGTGTGCCCAATGACCGGATACTCCACATTGAGAACATGACAATTTTTTCATGAGATATACAAATGTGTGCCCAATGACCGGATACTCCACATTGAGAACATATATCTCTTTGCCTAGACTCCATTGATTGAGGCTCTTTGAAAGCGCCATTTAGATGGTTCTTAATGTTGGTGGCGCCACCAACATGGCCAGAGGCGTTGCATCCCTCTCTCTTTCCACGTTGACATCTTCAGTTCCGAGTTCGCCTATTTTGGTAATTACGTTCCCAAGTAGAGCGATTATATGGACCAGAACGTCTAAAAGTATCTCTAAGATTAAGGTTTCGCTCTTGGCGCCCTCTCTTAGGGGCGCGGCTATAATTGGATTCTGGAATATACTCTGTTTCCACGGATCTCAAATTATAGTTCTTCACAAGGATGTTGTCATGCTTTTCAGCGACATTCATAGCTCCAATGAGCTCATGAAACCTTGTGATTCGTTCTGCAGTAACATCGATTTGATAGTTCTTAGCAACCATCAATGCAGAGATGGGGAAGGTAGAAAGAGTCTTCTCAATCAACATCGCATCTATAATCTCTTTACCACAGAATTCCATTAAGGATTTAATGCAAAGTGCTTCCGAGTTGTAGTCAAGAACTGACTTGAAATCACAGAAGCAGAGGCTATGCCATCTCACTTCTAGGTCAGGAAGCAGGGAGTCACGGACGTTGCCAAATCTTTCTTCGAGTGAGACCCATAGACTTTTGGGGTCTTCTTCATTCATACATGATAGGAGCATAAATGCGACTAATATAGTGTGAAATCCCTTACACTTTTCTTAGCTATTTCCTTTAAAAAATCAGTTTTAACTTTGTTTTCTTTTTAGGTAGTTCGTGGAGTGATTCAAGAGAAATAAGAGCTGAAAGGGAGCAATGGAGCCATGGATAATGAAGTACTGATGCAAAGGACCAAGTTTAATTAACCATTTGGCCAGAAATTACAAGGGAAGTCCACGGAATTCATTGTGCAAAACAGTTGCTGCAAAGCAGAAAACTGCAGTTTCAGAATCAGCTTTCTGGGAACGGTATTGAGGAGACATTCTTGCATCCTTCCAGCTGCAAATTTGAAGAAAGGGCCAGCGATCCTTGAATACATGATGTTATACTTCAACTACAGCTAAATAAAAGGTCAGAAACATCAACGAGGCAGTAGGAAATCAAAGTCGAAGTATGCTTCCCGATAAGGCAGAAACTGTCAGCTTTTCACGAAGATTTTTGGGAGATCCTTTCCGGCGATTTTCTTGGAGTTTTTCCAGAAGATTATTGATCATTCTAGATGATATGATGTCATAGAGCACGTGGGATTCAAGAACCATCCAGAAACTTGTCAAGACGAAGTCGTTCCTTGTCCAAGAAGGAAGCTTCAGAGTCAGAAATTGAATCCTAGTCAAAACAGGACGGTTTTGCAGAATTCTTCTTTGGACGGATTTCCAGGGCATTTTTGGAAGGTTATTGCTGCTGAAAATATGAAGGAGAGTCCTAGAATGATTCCTCAAGATTTTGGGAAGATTATTAAGGCTTGAAAATCATTTAATTATGCACCAAGTAGAGTAATCCTCAAGCAACTAGGAGAGGCTTTCAAAGCTGAATTGGAGAAGGAAACTTGGGCTGTGTATTCTATATATATAGAGGCTCTGAACACGTTGGAGAGCACCATCCTACAGCGCCATCCTCTGCTCCCAAACCCTAGCACACAAAGTCTAAAAAATTCCCAAGTCTTCAAGAAGGAAAACCGTGCAATTCACCATCCACTTCCATCAAGCTCCTGCCGTGTCCCATCTTGAAGGATTGCCTACATCTAAGGCTGCCTAAAAGTGAATTCGTGGCTCTCATACTCTGCTCTTTACGGTTTTTATCATCTTGTAATCTAATACTTATGTCTTTAATTATTGAATTTAAGACGATGTGTGGCTAGTTAACTTTTGTTAGGGGCGAGGTTTGAAGCCCCAATTATGTAGAACATATGTTTGTTTAAATTTAGTTTCTTGATCTGTGGTGTGGATTGGTTGTTTATCTCTGATTGATTGAAAACTTTTACATGTGTTTGTTTTATGGTGGCCAACATAGGATTTATGCATGTAATTGGAGCTAGGTTTAGAAAATAATTCACCTAATCGTCTTGTTTTCTAGTCCACAAGTATGCAAGGCTTTGAACAAAAGTTGATGTTTTAAACAACTAGAAGAGCATGCTAGGTAGGCGTTCCACACTAGACTGCAACTCTATAATCAATCGTTTCCATGAGATCTTAATGCTTCAAATATGTTGACACTATATGTGTTGTTGATAGGATAGCGTTCTATACCTTGATTGCATGTTTGATAGGCTTAGCTATTGTGCGTTCACGTAGACTAAGTAATTAGGGAAACATTAATAAGGGACATGATCTGCTCCGACTTGTTTCTTGGTTGATTTCTGTTCACACCTTAGTAATTGAAACTAGGTTAACTTAACATTGTTCGAAAGTAATTGGTGGTGGATTTCCGAGTCTCTAACGTCTTCTCCATATTGTTTTTCAACCCTAAATTCAAAATCGTTTTCTTTTCCTTGTTTTCTATTTATTTTCGTTAAAAACCCAAGAACCCCAAATCAGTTTCGTTTTTAGGATTGCAGTGCCCTCTTCTATCCCCTATCTGTCCCTCCATCTTTCTCTCTTTTCTTTTTGTTTTGTGACGTTTCTTTTAGAGTTTGTTTTGTTTTGTTTTGTTTTATTTTGTGTGATTAATATAGTTACCCTCAATCTCTGGCATCGAACGATCCTTGCTTATCCTTTACTACTGACGACTACATCATTGCAGGGTTAAATTGCGCGCTTGTTTCTAGCGTATCAATACACTCGTACTGGAGTGAATCATCCATATGACGAGTCATTAGGATGACGGTTTTTGCCTTATTTGCCTCTAAGGCTGCTCTATTTGCTTCCAAAGCTTGAACTTGTTCACCAGTTAGCACGTCCTGGCTAGGCTCAAGAATCGTATCCAGGATTCCATCGGCCTTGAGATGCTGGCGAACATCACAAACCCACCTGTGATATCCAGAGCCAGTTGTTCCCAATAGAGCAAAGTCCAATTTGTGCAAGTTACTCATCCTGAAAGAGAACAAGAAATTATGTTTAGTTTCAGAGCGTAAAAAGGCTACTACGAAAACATATAAAATTTCTAAGCGTAGTTGCTCCCAAGAAATTGTGAATTTCTGAGCGTAATCACTTTCAAGAAATTAGGAATTTTTTAGCATAATCGCTTCCAAGAAATTCAATTCCAAGAGGTATTGGATTAGATCGAAACAATGACGTAAGTGGTCGATCATAAATTCTCTACAAACTCTAAGTTTGAAGATCTCAACAAGCTCCAAGCTTGGAGTGAGCATGAACCCCCACCGTTCGGCTTAATTAGGTCTCCTCTATGATGAAGAAAGTGGGATAGAATAAGGGAGTTTGCAAGTCTCCGAAAAAGAAGAGAAATTGAATTTAAAAACTCTAAAAAACGGGAACTTTTAGGAAAAAAAAAAAAAAAAAACCTCGAAATAGGTCGACAGGAAAAAATCGCCGGAAACTGGCCAGAAAAGTCGCTTGAAGTTGACCGGAAAGAATTGTCGGCTGTGGTTGACCGGATGCTGATGTGGCAAATATGCTGATGTGGCTGCTGACTGTGGTGTGGGGTCCGCTGCTGACGTAGCTACTGACATGGCTGCGTTAGTGGGCCACTGCTTGGGTCGGCTTGGGCTCCTCCTTCCTCCTTTTTTTTTTTTTTTTCTCTTCCTTCTACCGGTTTTTCTGACGGAATTTCAGTCTGCCGGTTCAACTAGTTTTTTGCCTGTTTTTGTGAGATTTCTTCCGGTTCCTGAATCATCAGATTGATGGGTGTCTGTTGACAAATTTTGGTGGAAATTGGATGTCCGAAAGATGGTGAACCAGTGGAATATTTGCTGCGGGTTGTATGCAGCTTCCAGTGCCCGGTTCGGTAGGTTTTCGGCAGGTTCTTGGGGTGGCGCAGCCGGTTCTGGACTCTTGGGATCGAGTGCTTCAAGGTGTCTGGTGGAGGCAGAAAAGGATTCAAGGTTCTGTATTCGGATTCAAGGTTTTTAGCTTCTTAAATTAGGGTTTGGCTATTTGTTTCAGGCTTAGGGCTTCGTGCTGATAACGTGTTTAAGGAAAACTGAAATTGGGAGAGAATTGAATCGTGCTTTCATTGATAATAGGGGCCTCTTTATATAGATGATTACAAGCATAGAGATATAGTTGTACATGGAAACATAATCGTACATTGATTGGATATCTCCTAAGATTCTTCGAGAATATCTCTAATATAAATCATATTTCAATTAGAGCAAGTAACCTCGTGTTTGAGCCAGACACATATTCTGAATTTACTTAAACACATATAAATATAATGCGCCAGTCTCTGCCCACCCAAGAAGTTTGATCCGGCCTGCTCGAAAAAGCTAGTAAGGCCCTGGGTTTATAGGCGGACTTGGACCATGACTATTAAGAAAAAGGGGTCTTATCCTACCTCGAAATATGAAATACTGTATCATGATCCCGCCCTACCAATTGATGGCCCCTAATATTGTAAAAAGATGGTTTTATGGCAACCATGTCTCATTGACACGCGTGGAATAGCTTTTGAAAGCGGCTTCGGTTCTTAACTTCTCTTATTCTCTAGTCTTTCTGGAAAACTCTATCCCTTGCATTTTTTTTTTTCCTTTTCTCACATATTCTTTTCTTTCTTTTCTTTCTTTGTCAGTTGTCACATATCTCTTTCCTCTATGAAGCCCCAAAAGGTTTCAGCACAAATTACTTCCCCTTTAAATTTTCTTCTCCTCTTCTTTTCCTAAAGAAACCTGAAACAAAATCACAACCACCGATTCTGGTCCGACCTCTGGGCCCCCACCCCCACAATATCAAAATCACCAGCCATCGGATGCTGCCACGTGGCGTCATACGCGTCGCTAGTTCGGTTGCCCGTACGCCTCGCTCTCTATGATGTCTGCCTTTTTTGTCTTTTAAAAAACAAAAAAGGCCACTGACCAAACCGTCTTTCTTTCCTTTTTCCTCCTTCCATTTCTCTTCTCTGCTTTCACGAAAGATAAACATTACAGAGACCAAATCAAAGCAAGAACACTGTTCTGGGTAATGGTCAAACCATTGGTTTTCTTCTTCTTGTTCAATGAAAAAAGAATTCTTGGGGTGAGTCACTGTGCTGCTGGCTTTGTTGTTATAGAAAACTTGTGTCTGATCATTTTTCATCATCATTTGAGATGTTGGTGTCAATTTGGAGAGCTGTTCTTTCTGTTTTTTTTTTTCTCTCTCAAAGTTTGCATCTTTCATGTTCTGAATTCAAAGTTTATACCTTTTTGAATTCAGCTCTAGTTCTCTGGAGTTGAAGATCATATATTTTTTTGAATTTCAGTTTGAATTTGAGCTGAAACCTGTGCTATCTGTAAGTTTACTGAAAAGGGTCACTTTTGATTGTTGAAGTTTTCATCTTTTCTGCTAATTGGATGAAATATATGGATATATTTATTTTTCTTGAAAACAAATATATGGGTTTTGTTTGTTTGTTTGTTTGTATTATAGTGATGATGGGTTCTGATTGTGATTCACTATGCTATCTCTGATGCATCTCTGCAAGTTTTCTGAGGTGTTGGCACATGCGTGTTGTGTTAGAATTCCAAGTTTCTTGTCGTTTTCTGACGCCTCTGGCTTTGAATATAAAGACTTGTTGGAATTTGTAATAGCTTAGCCATTGTTTCTCTCTCTCTCTCTATTTTTGGTGGCAGAAACAAGGGCTTCTCTGTTGGTTTGTGAAGGCGGTGGAGTTGAGGGTGCGAGTCTGAAATGGTTGGGAAAGAAAACCTCAAGACTGAGGACTTGAACTTGTGCTTTGAGAAGCTGATGATGATTGGTGGTGGGAAAGTGAAAATGGAAGGAAGGGTAATGACAGATTGGAAGGATATTCCGATGGAGCTCCTGTTGCAGATTCTGACATTTGTCGATGATCAGACGGTGATCACAGCTTCTGGAGTCTGTCGTGGTTGGAGAGATGCTATTTGCTTGGGCATCACTCGTCTCTCCCTCTCATGGTATGTGTTTTGCCCTCTCTAGTTCTCTATCTCTCTCTTTTTTGCTTTTGATTTTGCTATGAACCTTGTTGCTACTTTATTTGCTCTTCTTGTTTGCTACTTGTATCTATCTGTGAACAATTGTGTTTGATGATCAATATGAAGACTACAATTTATTTGGATCACCTGGTGAAATTTACTTTCTGTGTTTTTTCATTGCCTGTTGGTATAAAGTGCCACAGTTTCTTTTGGAGAGATGGACTTCAGGTTTGCAGAATTTTATATTTATATTGCTCTCTGCAACTTCCATAGTCAATTCTTTTCTTATTTATGATCATTCTCTGTTGTTGTGTAATCCGTTTTGACAGTTTTGTTACTGTTGGGAACCCAGCATGGATTCCTTCAATGGGTATGTATGAGTTTAGCCCTGCCCTGTCCCGTATTCTTTTACTTATTTTTTTATGAACGATTCTTTATTGTTGTGTAATCCCTTTGACTCTTTTGTTGTTCTTTGTAACACAATATGGATGCATTCATTGGGTGTTACTAATTAAACTAGATCTGAATGAGTGTTTTTATTCAGTTCTGTAACAAACGATGTAAAACTGCAAGTGTAGAGGGGTTAAGTGAAAATGATTCTTTAAGGTGTCGAAGATCAGACTGATTGTGTTTCCTTGTCTGTGCTGATTAGTTGTAACATTAAGGCTTGTTCCATTTCTTGGAGTTGGTACCCAATGCTTTTAGA
The DNA here is from genome assembly GCF_002994745.2 of Rosa chinensis. Taxonomy (NCBI): domain Eukaryota; kingdom Viridiplantae; phylum Streptophyta; class Magnoliopsida; order Rosales; family Rosaceae; genus Rosa; species Rosa chinensis. The sequence continues at coordinate 40,414,009 of NC_037093.1, read as the reverse complement.
GTCCCTGCCTGAGGTGTTTTTCATCTCAGCTACCTTATTGAAGTGTTACTCGGAGTTCATTCTTCCCCAAACACAAACATATTCTGACTTTAAGTTTGCCTCTTATAGGATGATGGAGTTATATTTGTATGCCTAAATGTTTGAAGTCAATGCTCTCTCTTTGTTTCTTGCCTGCCTTGAAGTGAGTTCTCATCAGATAATTGGTTTGTTAAACCATTGATATTGACGTATGGTATATTTGGAAGAATATGAGGCTTAAAAGTATCTCTAGATATTCTTTTTATCTAAGCATCAATTTAGCATCAGGCTGGGTCACTGGCAGGAAGCGAAGGAAAGATATCCGAGTCAAAAAGGGTTGAGAAAAATTTAATAATAGGTTATGAAAATCATAAATCTATGCTCGAGGACAGGGAGCTGGGGGCTTAACTTCCCTAGATGCTAATCCTCTTATCTCTGTTTCAAGATTGGAAATGAATGATGTTATAGGATTCTAGAGGTCTCTTATGAATTGATATAAGCTTTGTGCATTGGATGCCGAGCTAATTGTAACTAATTCTTTTCAAATGTTTTTTCAGGTGTAACAAGAACATGAACAACTTGGTCCTATCTCTTGCTCCTAAGTTTACAAGGTTGCAAACTCTAATACTACGTCAGGATAAACCCCAACTTGAAGATAATGCTGTTCAGAGCATTGCAAACTTCTGTTATGATCTTCAGGTCCTGGACCTTAGCAAAAGCTTCAAGCTCACTGACCACTCCTTGTATGCCTTAGCTCATGGGTGTCCTAATCTTACGAGACTCAACATCAGCGGTTGTTCTGCATTCAGTGACATTGCTCTTGAATATCTGGCTGGATTTTGCCCAAAATTGAAAGTATTAAATCTTTGTGGATGTGTCAGGGCTGCATCAGATAGGGCATTGCAGGTAAATAAAAATATTTTGTTGTTTTTCTTGAATATGAACAAAGATGGTTCTAACGATATTTAAATTTCATGTGCAGGCTATTGGCCGTTACTGCAGTGAGTTGCAGTGTCTGAATCTCGGTTGGTGTGAGGAAGTCGGTGATGTTGGAGTTATGAGTTTGGCATATGGATGCCCTGACCTCAGAACTGTTGACTTGTGCGGCTGTCTCCAAATAACAGGTATTTTGCAAATGGTTTTGATAAGAAAATTTGTTCCTCTTACAGTTGGTTGTCGTACTTATATTTTGCCAATTTCACATTGCACACATACGCATCAATCTATCATTTGCAATAGAAGAGATGCTGATATCGTGACAAGTTGCTTAGTCTAAGTCTCTGCCATTCTGTTTCTGAGTAATCTATCAGTATGAGACTATCCATTGTTGATCAATCTATGCTAGTCATTTCATATTGTGTTGACTGAATGTCTAATGCCTTGATCACGAGTTTTATTATATCACTCAGGGTGTCCTTTCATGTTCTCTGGATGGAGCTTTTATTTTTGTTCGAATAAGAGAAAAGGTCACTAGTGTAAGATAATTCTTCTAGAAACATCTTTATGTGTATATCTGATAAAAATGTGCCATCACTGTTCTCTAGTATGAGCTATCAATATACAGATATAAACAGTCGGAGATATTCAAAGTGGTATGGTGTAAAACTTCCTCCATTTATGCCTACTTTGATGAATTCCTTTTTGTGCTTCTTAGTTGCTATCATGTAGATGCAAACAGCATGAATGAATGATTCATATGCTGAAAATAGTATTGAAATGAAAAGGGGAGCCCCGCTAATTGCATGACTAAAATTTCCCTTTCCCAATTAAATTGTGGTGTATTTTGGAAGTGGACATTTCTCAGGCCTTTATTCTTTTATTGCAGATGACAGCGTGGTTGCTTTGGCAAACGGGTGTCCTCATCTGAGATCCCTTGGCCTTTACTACTGTCAAAACATTACAGACAAGGCAATGTATTCTTTGGCCCAGAGTGTAGTGAAGAACAAGCCTGCAGCAATGTGGGAATCCAGGAAAAGCAGGAATGATGAGGAAGGGCTCAAGACGCTCAACATCAGCCAGTGCACGGCACTCACCCCTTCTGCTGTTCAAGCAGTGTGTGACTCCTTTCCATCACTTCACACCTGCTCTGGAAGACACTCCCTCATCATGAGTGGCTGTTTGAACTTGACATCCGTGCATTGTGCATGTGCTGTCCAGGCGCACCGCACTGCTGCCACCTTTCCTCATTCAGCTCATTGAATTGTGGAGTGAAGGATAGGAGCAAAACTCTCTCAGAGTGCTTGAGAGGCTGAAACTCTCAGCCACAGTACATATGTTGTTTATGTTTGGGATGTAAAAGATTGGCTGCAGATGGGCAGCAGCCATTTGTTTGAACCAACGGACTTTGACAAATACCTTAAAACTGGTTTTACAAGCTTTTAATTATGAATTATGCAGCATGCTGCTTTAAAGACAAATTTGGTTTCAACATTTGTGTTGGTCTTTCTCATATTCTCTTTTGCAGGTTAAAGCACAGGTCTGGTTCCAACTTTGTTACCGGTATCCAAATGAAACAAGCCATTGAGAATCTGAGAACATGCTCAGCCCTCTTCCATCCCAACATATATTCATTCATCCAGATTTTGATTTTACAATACATCAACTTTCTTCTCTAATGATTAGTTCAATGCAACTAATGATGCAGGTTAGAAGTTGGAATCATTTCAAATTTGATATGATCTCAAAAAGTGACCATCCACAGTTTGAGTGAGGACTACGTCTGATTGGTCAAAGATCAAAGCCTTCTGATTATAGGCAATTTAAAACTAGAAACCTGAAACAGGGAAGAAAAATGAATATACAAAAGAAAAATTAAAATAAAATTGTACCTGGAGATATAAGAAATGGTGCATTGTCTAGGTTACCACCTTCCCAAATTGATTTTCTGTTTCCTTCTAATATAAACAAGCTATCTGCAGTAATTAATTGCCTTCTGGATGATATGTCACGTAAATAATGGTGTCATAGAATCCATTGAAGTTGACATTGACAATTATGTAATATGTCCATTGAAGTTGTGGAACAGTGGAACACATTACAGTAGTATTCCACTGAGCTTGCATGCATTTGTTACGGTATGATATTCACAAGACAGTTCCTTATTCACTTAATCACCGGGTCTTACTGAGATCAAGCGAAATCCTCGTCCAGGAGTATGACATCCAAAAAAGGACTAAAATGTTTGTAGAACTTTTGAGGTTGAGATAGTATTAGAAAGAGAATGGAACCAGCTAACAGTAATATTATGTTGTATACATGAATAGATGAAGAACTAGCCAGTAGGAGTTTCTTCTTTCCCACTAATTTTTTAGGGAAATTAGGAAACCATAGAGAAAAATGCAACATAGTGTTTATGATAACTGTGTACTATACACAAAACTCGTACATCATTTGCCTTTGTACACAATCTCGTCGTCATCAACATCATATGCTGGATTACAGAGGCATCTGAAGAGTCTTCCAATGCCCTGCAAGCATAGAAGAGAAAAGAACACATCAATTACATGTGTGTAGAGACATGAAAAAAAATATCTATATCTTACTATATAGAATCTTATAGCATGCCTGAGTGAGAAAAGGAGTTCTATATGAAAGCCGTTGTGGTGAATCCTCTCCACTACTATCAGAACTAGTTCCATCATCATCGTCTGTGTCAGCATCACCTTTCCGTTTTGAAGTTGCACCATTTTGAGTCTGCTTTTCCTCCTTATACCATAAAATGTTCTAGTGTCAGCAATCATCATCGATCCCACTGATTAGTTAAAAATATCTCTACAACTTAACACCTAAGTTCGGTTATCAATTTTGCATTAACACTTGAACATCCCTTCTATAACTTGGATTTCAACGTCATTCGATTACTCAGTACCAAAAATAAAAAATAAAATCTATTTTTCAGTATCAACTAAAACTTCAGAAGGTTATTTAGGCATGCCACATGCATGAGCTCCAAAGCTCATGCTTACCTTAGGTATAGAATTGATCAGACCAAAGAACTGAATATATGATTTGAACAGAACTGCAATACATTGCAAACCTGAAATTTCTTTCCAAGAAGCTTTAGTGCCAAAGCACGAGCTCTAAGTTCATCCTTTCGAACATTAGATTCCCGTAGCACCTGAAATCATGTACTGAATCAGGAGAAGAATCTCAGGTAATATTTTGTGCACTTAGTCTCAAAGACAATGAGAAACAAGTGCACAATCTGTTTCATGAAAAACTTTTATTTGATGAAAGAAAAAAAGTTCTTGCTGTTTGAATGAGATCACCAACCATTTGACAAACATGTACGAGAGTTACTTCAATGTCAACCACATTCAATTTCCACAATGAGTTCAATAATGTGTCTTTGTTTAAGCGTATATGTGATTCAACATCATGTTCAGGGCCACTACCATCCACTTTAAACTGCCGACGGATTTCTTCTTGGAGTTGCATCAGCTGGAATGCACCTGAATTCATATTTTTCTTTTCAAAATAATTAGGTAAAGAAAAGAGGCATCAAAATTCTTATTTGAACCATTAGAAAAGATGCATTAACCTTTTGCAGCAGTCATCTGTGACTTCCAGAAATGTCCCTTGTTGCGCACCCATTCAGCCAAAAATGGTACCCCTAGGTATATGGTTTTCTTTCCAAGCTCTTGTGCTGCTTGTCTTGAATAAACATAGCCAATAGTGTGTAGCATATCAATTCCAAAGGCTGCAAAATTCAAATAGTTACAAAATGTATCGTGCACAAGCAGAGCCAGGCCGATGTACTAGTAATCATCATCACAAGCCAAAAATAAGATGGGGTGTCAAATGAACAAATAGTTCTGTCAGTTAATGTATCCATAGCTGTAATCTAAACTTTCAGGGTCAATATAATCTGGATATCTACAGGTGGAGAAAAACTAGTAACCAAATAAGGCCCAAGTAACAGAATTTAGCTTATTTCTGAATAATGCTTTATCTACTAATCTCCTTGAACTCAAGACATGTAAAATGCTAGCATATCATACCTAACAACTCAGAACATAATCAAAGAAAATAATCCAGCAAAACATGAATTACTATGAACACCATCACTTCTATGAATGAGATATGAGGACCCTTCACTTTTGAGCTTGAGCTATACAAAATAATGGTCACCGCATTCGAAGTGGTATAAAGCTCTTATGCAGAACATAAAAACAACTAACAGACTTTGGAATGTAAGAATTGTTACGTATGATTATAAATGAAGTAAGAAACAAAAGTAACTATAAATAAGCAGTATGCAATACCTGCATCAGAAAGTCTTCTAGCTTCAGATTCAGCATGAAGTAAGAACCCTTCTTTATCACCTCGCACATACTGATTAAGAAGATCTTTGAGTGCCTTAGCTAGCTTTTCTTCTCTTTCTTTCTGGACAGCCTGCACTAATAGAGTTATAGTAGTAAGACACCTGTTAATGGTTATGGAAACCAACCAAGTGGAGGTTAAGAATGTATTAAACAATTGCATAAACAGATGAAAAGTTGAGGAATATATAATGTAAAGTTTAATTTACACCTAGAGTAATCATCATGGTTACTTTGAAAAGAAGCAGTTTTGAGTCATGCGCTATGTCATGCTAGGTAGTAGTCACAGACAAGTACCACTAATACCTTGGAATGATAAGCAATAGTTGATTTAGCTGAAGTATCCTTCTGGGAGCAGAAGCTCTGCAATTCTACCACCCCATATAATACTATGTCTAACTGAGTAATATATGTGCATTTATGACTGTTTAAACAGCAGACATTTACTTGCGTTTATTCAGATAAATAAGCACAATTAACAACATGCCTCTTTCTTTGGTAAATGAATAAACAGCATATCTTGCTGTAGACAAAGATACCGGCAGTGAATTACTACTGGAAATTTCTTGCCTTCAATTTATCATGTACTTTCTCAGGGTTGTCACCTTCACCAGCTAATTGAGAAGAAGCCATTGATGCTACAGCTAGATGCCCTATGTAATCCTCAAATAGTTCACTTCCGAAAAGAAAAGCAAAGACAGCTGTGGGGTCAAGCATTGTATCCCTGGAAATAAAATTTGACTTGTTAGGATATCAGGAAAAGCATCAACATTGAAATAAAAGAATTACTGCACAGCAAATTATGAATTCATAACACTACAATGACAATTATTCTCTCTGTGTGTAGAACATAGCACAAAATTAAATAGCATAGAAAAAGTTTTTAACACAAAGTGTTTCTGGTAGTGTGCATTCAGAACTGTGGATGATGCGTACTTCTGAGTTTTGACTGCTTATATTAAACAAAGGTATGTTGGTCCCATCTGATGTTAGAAAGAAACTTCAAGAAATGAAGCCAAAATTTATATAAGGTATATAGTAGATGACTAATGGCATTAGAATCAGTATAATTATCTGCAATTGCATCATGATCCATTGAAGAGTTCAGGTAGTAACACAGCTGTTATAGGACATAAGTATTTTTGTGTCAGTGTGTGTACATATGTATACAAGCATTAGAGTATGTATGTACTCTACCTAGATATGCAGTGCTTTCCATTTCGATCATATGCTTCTCTTTGCAGTGGATCACTCAAAACTTGGTAGGCTTCCCCAAGTACCTGGTAGCATTAAGATTTTCATTATGATAAGGTAAGAGAAGAACCATACATATATGTAATACATATCTGCTCCCGCTGTCTTCAGGCATGGAAATGCCCCTAAGCACAGAAGATTAGAAGTAATGCTGAGGCTAAGTTGAGTGATACACTATATGCGCATCATTGCATGAAGATATCACTGAAAGAGTGTGAAGCTCGGGTGAGGTGCACGAACGGAGCTTCAATAGGTAAAGGAAAGTCACATCATATCGGTTGTTCCTGTGTCTTTTCAGAAACTTGCAAGTAGCATCCCATTTTCAAAGCAAAACAATGACAGAGCAAGGCTATTGATTTGTTACTTAAAGTGAAAAAATAGATGGCACTCTTACATATATGCTTCAGTGCAAAAGCTTGGATATAAGGGGAAGAGAAGGAGAAAGAAGTTGGAATCCAATACATTAGGCTCCATTTGATTCATAATAGGGTTGAAGTTCCTTTACCTCGAAAATCCTTAAAAGAATCTATACATAGAAAAATTACAAGCAGTGGACTTGCCTGAAATCTTTCAGCAGCTTGAGGATCATTTGGATTTTTATCCGGATGTACTTGCCTTGCCTGCACCAATATAACACAGAAAGGTAACAAAGTTACACTAGTTTTGCATGAATCAAGTCCCTTAATTTGAAAACTAAATATTCATATTCTTCAGTATCTCGATCAAATTCACATTTAATCTGAACTACCGATCCTTAATGCTTCAAATTAGCAAAAGAAAGGCAACCCATTTATCTATTCATTCTTGTATATGAATCTACCAATGCACCAAAATTAATAGATGAAAAGAAAGATCATCAACATTTAGGAGGAATCAAAAAGACAAATACAAAACTAGTATCAAACAAAATGGAGGAATCCATCAAAACAATGAACCTTGAGATAATAAGCCTTGCGAATTTCCTCTTCCGAAGCCGAGGGACTGACATTGAGTGCATCATAGTACTCAGTTTCTTTGACCATTATTGCCTGAGCCTAAGAACAAGTCTCACAGTCACAAAGCTGAGAATGTGAAAAGCTTCACAAAAAGAGAGAACAAGAGAGCAAGAAAGAAAGGAAAGTAGGGGGAGTGAGATGGTCTGAGTGACCAGCATTTGCCTTTCCAGTTCCTCACAGAAATAAACAAAGGCTTTCAGATAACTTTTTCGCGGGAGGCAACAGTTTTTTAACTGTCCCCATGGTGGCGCTTATGATAGGGGCATTACTTTCTTTAATATCTTCATCTGCTTTTTAAGGGTCCAAAAGCTGTCTCTGAAACAATGGGTCGGGTTCTTAGCTGGTCTCTGCGACTTTTCCTACTGTAGGTCCATGTCTTTGGATAGGTTTCTACTTCGACTACTCTACTGTCCAAGTATAGGAATGTGGTCGGGAATGATTGAATTCCGGAGATGAGCAAACTAATCGAACAGCTCACTTCCTTCGGAATTTCAATACTCCATATAATTATAGAACACCCCACTTAAAGCCCTAAAGTTGTAAGGTGTTCAAGAGTCCGAGAGTTGAAGGGCCCATATCAATTTTACAATATTTTGAACATAACACATGGTCACCGTGCAAAACAACGCAGTATTAGCTTAAACCTGCTAGTATTGAGAGTAGATTTGATTCAACAATACTGAAAAGCAAATAACAAAAACCTCTCTTACCAGACAAAATTCACTACAGCATCCGTCTTTTGAGAAGTACAAAATTGGTTGAACTATCGAGTACAGTGATTTGGTAACAATAGCAAATACTCCTATCCTTTTTTCTCTCTTTCTTGGCGATAAGATGGAAACATTCATCCCTTCATTTAGTGTTTTTACAAGAGCCGTAATAGGCAATTCTTTACCTCTTTGCCTTTCCTCTTTTTCCATTTTTACCAAATTTTTTACCCCCCTTTGTAGATTTGCTCTTCAAATGAACCATTCTATCTGCCTTTTTCTGCCTCTCCTTCCGAACTTGATCCAAGTCTTTGATTTCAGAACGCACATGAGCATTAGGAATAGACCGCTGCTTCCTGCCTCCCCGTGGGTTCCCCCTGTTCCCCTGCCATCTCTGGTTGCCTGCAAACAGACACGATTGCCATTTATACATATAACAAATTAATCCTAACAAACACCATCAGAGGTAAAACAATGGCTACCATACAAATACAAATCAAAGAAATATTGCATGAGGATATTACTCTACACTTGAAAGTCAGAGTTCTTTTATATTGACTAAAACCAAAAACAGTTTGGTGGGTGAGATGGATTCAACAATAATGAATTTGGTATCAAAGAAATCTTTTCAGCAGTTTAAATCCTTCCATCTGGGCACCACCCAATGATAGAGAACATTATACTGAGCAAAATTAATTTATGATGAATAATAGAAAAAAAACATACGCTAATAAAGACCATTACCTGTGGCTTCCTCAGCATTCCCTTCGTCAGTGCCTTCGAAAGATACTTTATTGTGTGAACGTGCTTTCCACTTACTGTATATTCCAGTTTTCTCAAGTTTTCCTTTGGCACCACTCTCTGTCTTTACCTGTACACCACGAAAATATAGCACATAACACTCTGAATAACCGCATAAAGCACAATAAATGTTGCATAATTTAGAGTTCTCAAGTAATGAAACAAAACAATAAAAAGTTGATTATGAAAGACCCCTGAGATTTAGCATAATTTTTAGTCACTTAGACCTTGCATGTTCGGAAATTACACACCCACCAATGATGATCTGATGTTAAAAGTGTTTACAATCCATAATACTTTTTAACTTTGCTGACAGAAACAAATAGTCACCGTATTCTAGCCTCTTGGCATTACTCATGCTCTACATCAGTATCCAATCCTTCTCAATCAATGTCGAAGCAACTCCAACAAGGACTCAACTTTGTATTCAAGGTTAGCTGTTAGCATTCAAGTAACCTCAATCTCCAACCTCATCCTTGATGGCTACTAAGCTCTTTACCATCCTTGGTGCATTTGGGTTGATATGATATCATTTGGGTATTGTGGTTTAACCTAAAATTATTTGGGTTTGATTGGCTAACCCACCAGTCCCCTGTGGCAGGCATCCCAACTAGAGCAATAGTCATCACAATTTTAGTTGATTATTGTTAATGAAAACATTGAGGAGATTAAAAAGTCTAATAAAGACATTGCAAATTATATATACTAGTGAGTACTGAGTACAATATTATTCAGTGACATAGAGGTGTATATAATATAGAAAGTAACAATCTAAATGGGTGTCTATATGACATTGACTAGCTTAGAACATTTACCAGGGCTCTACCATACATGCAATGTTGATATTTCCTTTTTGCGTGAAAGAAGACCAACTAAAGTAATAACCTATTTGCATTTAAGTCTTGTTTGTTATATGAAGTATATGACATGAACTTTAAACAACTAAAAATTCCACTACAATATGCATCTTTTTCAGAATAGTATGTCCCATCTTCAGAACAAACCATGGAAATAAAATAAGAAAAAAAGACAACATCCTAACCAGATGCAATATCATTTTCAGTAAAAGTATAATCAATTCTGCTTTACAAAATAGGCAAAAGAAAGACTACCTTGCCGCTAGCAGTCACTCGGTCGCGTGAAGTTAGCTTTATGTACTTTTTCCCACTCTGCCATCCATCAGTTCCATGAGGTTAGAAACAAATGACTAAAACAACATAACAATAATAATATCAGAATTCAAAGTACCTTATCCCAATGAAATACAGATTTCTGTTTCTTCATGCCCACATTATCATCTGCAACTAGATCTAGAACAGCAGCTTCCAACCTACAAAGACAAATGGGGTCAACTGGCGCCAAACAAAACAGGATCATTCAATCTTGACAAAAGTAATCAGCTTACCGAAACACATAGCTTATAAACTTGAGTTGAACTTTACTGATTTGGAAGAGATTACAGTTGAATTAAATATTACCTATTAGAGTCAAAGTTCTCATTCCCTCTCACTGAGAGTCCCGCTTCCATATGCTGGACAACAATAGTAGGATCAGTCCAAAAGGTCAGCCAGGTTCCAATATTTGTGATCCGAAAACCACAGAACTTGAAGCACACAACTATTTGGTACAACAAATTATTGACACTCCAAAATTCAAGTAATGAATTTCATACTGCAATGTACCAGAATAACTAACTTGTTAAAAAGTTAGATCACCTACATGATTTGTGGGTATGGAACTTATAAAGTAATCCTCATCCTTGAAGCTCGTTGCCTTCCTTTTAGAACCGGAAGATTCTAGTATCCAAGAGAAGACAAAAACAGAATTAATAATCTAAACAACTAGGCAATAAATGTGCAGCAAATCTGATTATTCAAAAAGTTAAAAAGTAAATCGCTCCCTTACAAGTATAAAAAATGAGGGTAAAAGACAATTAATTGAGTATTTCCTTTCTTTCTAAGGCGGCAGGTTTCTTTCCTATTTCAGCTTTTACTTGAGATGGATATCCTTGTTTCCCAATGATCCATCTTCCCTTAACTTTCTCAAAAGTCAAAACACAGACATATAGTATATACTGACAACGATAAATATTAACATTGAAGTAGACTAAATTGCAAAAGTACATTACACCAAAAGAGCTTTGCAACTGGATGCATATACGAAATACCAGGTTTCAGTACCGCTCAATATTAACAATTGAAAAAACGTACACCAAGGAGCACAATGGAGACAAACTATACAGCGATACATACAACTGCAGATTATAAACTAAACCGACGATTAATATGACAATTGTAACAATTGTTCAAGGACTCAAAAAACTGCACAAGTGCTGTTTCTAAATTTTCAACTTCTAAGATAGAAAGCGAGCATAACATATGTGATATAACACACACACACACACACACACACATTTATTACGAATATAGGGGAGAGAGAGAGAGAGGTCCAACTCGATGATAATACTGGACTACGGGAATACCTTTCTTTCTCTTTTTCTTTAAGGGAATAATCTCAGATTCATCTTCCTGCAAGTACACAGAATTCATTTTAAAGCACTACATAGCAAATCATCATGGAAGACACCATAGAAATATTGAAAGCAAACCCATACATACCTAAACAAAAGGGAACCCGCTAAAATATACATCAGAATTAGTCTTTTTCAAAATTGACCCTAACTTAAGAGATGATCCACAGTAGTAAAACTCCCTATCTATATCACCATAGTTTGTAAAGAAAACAATAACTCAAGGCCAGCAAGTGGTTTCAAAATAAAGTCCCATTAAATAAAACTGCCTGTTGCAGCAATGAAAATCAACAGAATTTGTCATCATCTTAATAACTAAGCAGTGCAGAGACTCCTCCATGCATGCACAATAAACATTAGATAATAGCATCAACAAAAGTTGTTTGCAACAAAATGGTTCAAGTGATTACTATAAAAGCTGTACAAGGTAGCCATATAAAGAAGAAGGAAAATATTACTACTGTGACGAATTTACCTCTTCAGCATGATTATTGGAACGTTCCTGATTTTGCTGATGCACTAAACTAATTATCCCTTCATGAATAGCTCTTTTTTTCTTCATTACATCAACCCACTGACGAGAAGGACCCTGCAAAAATCCAAAAACTTATATCAATATACACCATATAAGATCACATCTGCAAAATAGTTGACATCATCTTGCACAGAACATAAGTTATTTCAAGCAAACATTCAAACATAAACATAGATCTAGCGGGAGAAGAAATGCCATGAGTAGGGACGTACGATAAGGTTTGGGGAAGAGAGCACAAACACAATTTTGAGGACAGCAAAGACAATAGTAACAGTTAAGTTCCAGGAAGTAATGCAAATATTATAAGATATAACTACAAAAGAACAGAGAAGGGATTCCAACTATGAATGCATCATATAGAGGTGAAATACTGAGACAGCAAAACAAATGGCATAGGCAGATAATTGCTGCTTCAATCATTCAACCAATTGAGTGTTCGGATCTCACACCCCTAATCCTATACATAAGGTTATCTCTCCTTTGAATATTTCTCCCCCATATCTCTGTTTTCCCTATGATTGCAACTACCCTATGCCTTCTCAGTTCCCTAAACCTGTTCTATTTCTTAATTTTTCTTTCATTATAGGCCCTCCATGTTCACTGACAGCCTCCCTGGCTTTGTCCTACATCCTCTTGCTCTCTTAAAGATCTTCACTTCTTTTAACAACATAAGCACCATAATAAGCACAATGGTATGACCTTCAAGAGTAAAACAGCAATGTCTAGAAAAACAACCCATCCAACTATGAACAGTGCATGTTCTGCATTATATGTTTCTTTTTTATGCATATAACATTTATTTCCTAGGTTAGGGCTTGTGAATTCAAAAGGCAAATAACTCTAGAAAAATACGTCACAATGCAACAAAGTAAAATCCAACAGCTATAATGTGAATTTTGAACATAATCAGAAGAGTTATAGAGAACCCAAAATTTTGACTGTCAGATCAAATATTAAGTTCTTAGATCAAGACAAAACAGTTGCCAATCAAATGCAATCTGCTTCTGAAGTCATAAAATGGAGATTTACCTTCGCATTCTTTGACTTAGCAGCTTTCCCTTCAGCTTCTAGAATGGTCTGCTCAGGTCTAGCATAAATCAGTCATAGAACAATAATTAGCAACCTCATAAGAAGATACAGTATAGCAGAGTATCTGAAAATATTATTTGTAATATACAAAAAAAATAACGGCCATCGTTTGTAGTGCAAACCTGAATGTCTTCAACCGTTCAGAAAATGCCAATGCCTTCAACTCTCCACCCTCAAGTGTGTTTTTAAATATTGGATGCAACCCTTCCCGAGGTAAATCTTTTGCTCTTTTAATAGATTCCCTTGAAGGGGAGGGCTTTGTCTTTGAATACAAGCGAAATGCATTTGCACAAGTTTTCAGCAAAAGGCTGAGTTCTGACGAAGAATCAATTATCTCTCTAACCCTGTCTGAAACCAGATCAATAGCTGTTTGGGGGAAACGCCCATAAATACTTTCTCCATTTGCAACTGCTTGATCAATCTTGGACATTACTCCATCCATATCCTGTAAAACCTCCTCCTCCGTAGGTGCTGGCCTAATTGGTTTTGAAAGAAACAGAAGAAGATCTAAAAGGTTAGGTATGTCTTCAGATGTCACAAGAGAGAATGCAGTGCCAGTCCGACCAGCCCTTGCAGCTCGACCTACTCTATGGACAAAAAGTTTAGGCTTTGGGGGAAAATCCCAATTGATAACATTGTCAAGCAATGGAATATCAATTCCCCTGGCTGCAACATCAGTAACAATTAACAACATAGTCTTTCTGTGCTTAAACTTTGATATATGAATTTTCCGAGCATCATGATCCATGTCACCGTAACACACAGAAGGCACAATGCCCTCTTCTCTAAACAAGATATTCAGGAACTCCACATGATGCTTAGTGGATACAAATATCAACGTCTGCTCATCGGAACGAATATGCTCCCTTACCAAATAAAGTATTGCCGCATGCTTCTCTTCCTGTCGCAAGGTGAAAAACATAAGCTTCAAGTCGGGGCTAATCTTAGTATCCAAATCAAGCCGCACAAGGCGAGGGTCTTGCAGACCAGCCTTCGCAAACTCTGCGAGCGCGCTAGGTAATGTTGCACTAAAGAGCAATGTCTGACGGTTATCACTCAGCTGCGCAAGAATCTTATGCAACTGCTCAGCAAAACCCATGCCAAAGAGACAATCGGCCTCATCAAAAACAACATACTCCACCGAGCGAAGCGACATCTCGTCGATCTCAGTTAAATGGTGAATCAGCCTGCCAGGGGTTGCAATTATAATATCCGGGTTTTGAGCCAGCTCCTCAAACTGAGTTTCCATGCTATCACCACCAACTAGTAAACTGATCCGAAGATCTGCGAAACAGAAACAACAACAATTCAAATTCAAATTTACTGAATTGTAAAAATAAAATGAAATTAGTAATCTTCAGAAATCCATACCCATGAATTGGGCGAGCTCTGTGGTAAACTTGAGGGTCTGAAGAGCCAAGTCTCTAGTGGGAGAGAGAATGAGAGCCCTAACACCGCCCTGGGGGACGTGCTCCTTCAAACGCTCGAGCATGGGGATGAGAAACGCCGCCGTTTTGCCGGAACCGGTTCGGGCCATGGCGACGACGTCGTTTCCGGAGAGAATAAGGGGCATGGTCTTGCGCTGAATGGGTGTGGGGACTTTGTAGCCCTTGCGCTTGATTGCTTTGAAGACATTGGGGCTTAGGTTGAGAGACTCGAACCCTCCCGACTTGGCTTTCTTCTTCTGCAACTCGCGGCGCTTCAGATCGCCTACTGAGCTCACGTACTTGGGCGGCGCCACCACCATCGGAGAGAGATTTCTGGGCTTTTTGATTTCTAGGGTTTTCTCTGCAATTTTGTTTAACTGAAGGAGACGGACCTAAACCCTCTCCTCGTAACAGCCTCGTTCTCCAAAAGCTATAGTATGTGTTAAACCCTACTTAGGCTACTACCACTCTTTTCTTTTTTCTTTTTCTTTTTCTTTACCAATTTTAACTACTTTCTTTTTTAATTAAGGTCTGATTTTGTTTATTATTCCGTGTTGAATGATGTTTGGTGTTGGGAGTGTTTTGTGTACACCTCGAAATGGCTTGAAAGAAACTCTCACTTTGTGGTTCGAGAACGCAACGCAAGAACAAACTAGTTTAGGAGAATCTATATGAGGATCGCTTAGAGAAGTCATGCCCAAAAGTTGAATGCAAGAATGGTGGAAGATGCTCCCACCAAATGTAGCCATCATGTGAAAACACCATAATTTTCCAGCTTATCTGCAACTGAATTTCCCTTTCTATAGATGTGGGAAAGATGAATGCTCATTTGTCTTGATGAATGCAAGCAGTTAGGTCATCTCTAACCCACAAGGCTAAAAATAGCCCTGGGGCTAAATTTTAGCCCTGATTTCTTTACTATTCATCGATGTGATATCAACCATCTCTAATCCGTTAAGGCTAAATTATAGCCTTAAAATATATTTTAAAATTTTGAATATGTTATTTATATATATATATATTGTTATTTTTTTATCAGATTCTTATTTATAGTAATTGAAATCATTTTTATGATAAAAAATATTTTTCTAGTTGTACTTTTCAAATTCCATGTGTTGCTTCACAAGCAATGTTGTAGATTTCTTATACGATTTTATATATGTGCATAGATTATCTTGATAGAATATTTTTAAATTCTCGGATATGACTTTGAGGCCACGTGTTTTGTCGTGATTCATTTGTGAAATTTCGAAATTGATATAAAGCAATTTTTGGCTTGATCGCATCTTATCAAACTTTCATATATGATTTCGAGGCCACGTGTTTCGTCCTGATTTGTTTGTGAAATTTCAAAATTGATATAAAACAGTTTTTGGCTTGATCGAATCTTATCAAATTTTTGGATAAGATTCTTGAATGACACGTGTTCCGTCTTCATTGGATTATCAAATTTTGGAGTGGATATGATGTCTACGTGGCACTCGTTATCTTCAGCAAAAAATATCTTTATAAACTGAGTGCTTGAACTAGCATGACTAACAAAATCATCTACTTTTCTCTACTCACCTTCATCAACTTCATACTTTTTTTTTAAACACTTATGCAGTAAGTTCTAATTGGTTCGATAAGTGACAGGAAAGATTATGCGCAGAAGAGGAAGAGGATGAAGAAGATGATGAAGAAGAAGAGATGGAAATGCATGCAACACAAGTTATGACATTGGGGCATGGTCTTACGTTGAATGGGTGTTGTAGCCCTTGCGCTTGATTGCTTTGAAGACATTGGGGCTTAGGTTCAGAGACTCGAACCATCCCTACTTGGCTTTCTTCTTGTGTAACTCTCGGCGCTTCAGATTGTCTACTGAGCTTACGTACTTGGATGGCAACGCCACCATCGGAGAGAGATTTTTGGGCTTTAAGATTTCTAGGCTAGGGTTTTCCCTTCAATTTTGTTTAACTAAAGGAGACGACCTAAACCCTCCTCGTTCTCCAAAAGCTTTTGTGTTAAACCCTACTAGGCCTACTAACCACCTTTGTTTTTGTTTTTTTTTTTTGTTTTTTTTGTTTTTTTTTTTTAGGATTGCGGTTTTCTGGCAAAAAAAAATGGTCATTGACACAAAGCATTAAAATGTGCAAAAAATATCTCACTTACTCCAGTAAGAGATTTTTGTTTCCACTTAGACAATTTGACAACAAATCACCATTTTACCCTCAACCCAATTAATGAATTACGGCACTGCCACTCTGTCTCCTTTCTCTCTCCCCCTGTCGTTCCTCTCTTCGTCGACAACATTCTCACCGGCTGGCCTATTCCGGAGCTCTGGTACTCATAGAGGCACCTAATCCAGACCCTGGTCTCTCTTGGCTACAGAGCTGTCGCGCCAAACCTCCACAACTTCGGCCACACCGACGGGCCAGCCGACGCGTCGAGCGACAAATTCAATCATCTTGAAGAGATCGAAAGCGAAAGCGATAGAGTGATTGAAAGTAGAAGCAAAAGCAATGGAATCGGAGCGAGCACAAGCTCGTGTCACCGACGATGGAATCGAAGTGGCCTTCTCCATTTCTCATTCTGGCGATTCTGAAAGTGGTGGGCCAAGTACAAGCTTGTGTCTCCAGCCATGACTCATGTTGGTTAACTGCCCTGCGACGGCGACAGCATCTGTAAGGCCAGCCCATCCGACGAGGAGAAGCATATCCGCAAAATCCCAAATTATGAAACACGATTTCTGGGTGGTTTGCTCCGATTTGGTGCCCAGAGCATTGTCTGGGTGGCCAAATCCTTCTTCTTCTTTTTTTTAAATATGTGGACTCCGAGAATGAAAGAAAAGCAAAAAAAAAAAATTTATATAATTTGATCTTGTTTGATACATGCACAGCTTTGAAAAGAATTTCATCATCTAATTTGGTCTTGTTTTCATTATACAATCTGTTTTTTTTTTTTTTTGGTAAAATGGGGGCAGAAGGTCTAGAAGGAAAGAAAAAAAAGGTTTTATTGGGGGGCAATAAATGTTTTAAATTGATGTAATCTCTTTGTTTCTTTCCTTAATCAAAGTTTTATTTGTCTAATTTTAAGGTGATTAGTTCTCATTCCGGCAACCGAAATGTCTATTGGGGGGCAATACATATTTATTTAGGGGGGTAGTAAACCTCTCCTGGCCCATATGAGATCTCCGACAACCTCTTTGAAGACTTCTGGCGAGGTTTCATAAACCTCTATTTCCCCTCAATAAAGGTCTATTAGGGGGCAATAAACCTTTCTAACAACCTATGAAATCTCCGACGACTTCTTTGGGTGCCTTTAATGGAGAAAGATGTCTATAATGGAGCCAGTGTGCTTAATCGTGGTACTGTTAAAGTGGAAGTTGGTGGCTTGGTGCTACCATTAATGGTAGTCGGTTTATATTCTAGACGGGACTACAATACAACGTTGAGCATAAGATTTGACTTGTTTAAAAGTTGGCAAGGTAATCGTGATGAGAGCAACATTATTTGAGGGCTAGAGGGGGAAGTGAGGATGTGTTATCTGTCCCTGGACAACCAGTATTTCGTTATCGATGTCTAAGGTCAGATGCTGCTATAAGGAGCAGGGTGTTCCTCAGACTGCTTTTAGGACCACGTAATGCTGTATGTCTGTGTAGTGGCGTATTTCAACGGTAATTAAATGGAGGAATTGGATTGCCATGTGGTTGGATTAAATTTCAGACCCAGGTACCGCTTTGTGTGATACGAGATGTTGGACGGGTGTCTATTTTTCATCAAGGTTGTTGTTCGAGGAAAGACTCTATGAACAGTGTTTTGTCATCTAGGAAAATTGGTTGTTGCTTGAGTTGAATATGTATATTAACAGTTTGTTTTTGAGGAGTTAAGTAAGTTTTACTACCTTGGTTCCGTTACTAGTGGTAATGGGTTAAACTGTTTGAGATTTAGTTCTCACTTTGATCGATCTTTCTACTGTGTGGTGGCCCTTGATTGGAGAAGTATAGAAAGTTGTTGGTACGATTGATATTCGGTCACCATCACGGGTTTATAGGTACGATGACTTGGCAAGATGTTGGAGTTGAGTTTGGAAATTGTTTGTTTGGACTTAGGTTTTATCAAAGGTTTCAACCGACACTTGAAGTACTAACTGTTGAGTTACTATGGTTGAGTTGTGTTGTTGAATTAATGCTTAACAAGATGAGGATTGGGAAATTTTGGTGCAACTTTAGTTAGCGGAGATTAATTTTTGGGATTGTTGTTGTAGTTGGAATATTTTTGACTAAGTGTTGTTAGAGGGCGGATCTTCAATTACTTTATCCTCAATTCAGCGAAGACAGTATTGCTTGGGGGTATCGGCTTTGAGCCATGCAAGGAGAGTTGGCTATACTCAAATACTTGCAAGATTGACATTGATTCTTGGAATGTTATGGTTTGGAAACGCAGAGAAGAAAGAATGGACTATCTTGCTAGCAGTCTGGTACAGAAATTTTGAGCATGAACAAGTGTGCGAAATGTGTCGCCTTATGGCCAGCAGGGTATATATCAAAGAAGTTTCTCTAGTTGACTTAGATGTCATCTCAAGACTTTGATCAATGTTTTGTTAGGTATCAAAGTAGCGTAAAGAAAGTGTAGTGGCCCCATAACCTACATGATTAAGAACTTACAGGTTGGTTTGAGGCTACTCTTTGATATATTTGACAACTATGGAACCTCTATGTGCACGACATTCGATTCGAAATTTAAGCACAAACAGACAAAAAGCAAGTGCGTTTTTGTGGTTGCTAAGGAAATTGGTTGTTTCAGACATGTGGGTTATCAGTGAACATCTTGTGGTGTTTATCAACTGTTGGATTTTCCATAAACCTGTGTACGAATTGAAATTGTATTAAGTGTGGGTAGATGTATTATCACAACGTTGTTGGTGAACGGAGTGGATCATCACCATACGAGTTATATGAAAAGGGTATGAATGCTACTATTCAAACTGAGTAGTTTGTGATATTGATACCATGAGTTATTTGGACTAGTATTTGACATACATTTCTTGACGCTGGAGTTGTGTACTTGTGAGTATGTACTACTACATAGTTAGGTAAGACAAGGGTATCCAACTTGGAACATTGATAATTTGGGGATTTAAGTATATGTTTTTAGCTGCTTGTGTAATTGGGATTGTCGAAATTATCAGCTGCTCCAGTCATTGACTTAAGATTGCAAAGGGAAGACTTAACCCAAAGAAGATTTGATTTTCGTTATGCAGTTTCAAGGTGTAGTTCGTTCAAGTAACCGACCTTGATTTAGCCTTGAGTCTTCATTCTGGAAATTTTAGTAGATGTTTCTGCTCACATAGTTGAACAATTTACAGGTTGCTTCAAACATAATACTTTGACGATGTTCTTCCTCAGTTGTTAAGGACTGTCAGTAATGAGTGGAAGTAAATCTACCTACTAAGACACTGAATTTAGTAAGAACGTTGTGGGAATTATTCAGATTGCAATAATTGGCTAGATTTCAGCTAGAGAATTGTTTCTTATAAGGGTTGATCTCCCTGTCCTAATTAGTTAAGTCTTGGATCAGTTTTGAAGCTAATTTCTACATGATTTGAGTAGACTTGCACATCTTTTCCATGTCTTATCATCGCCATTGCTGTATGATTGATGTGCTATTCATCTTCGTGACTGTTTACTATGGATTGGCGTGTGCACCCATATCTACTTCAACAGTATGGAATTTCGAGGACGAAATTTTTATAAGAAGGGGAGATTGTAACGTCCCGAACCTAAATTTACCAGTTTATGAGTCTTTCGATGGGTAAACGACATTTACATTTACTTTCTAGCTCCGTTTCAATATTTTAGGGGGCCCTAAAAGTTGACTTTTTGTTCGGGTCAAAATTTGAGAAAATGTTCTTCATGAAAGTTGTAGAGGACGTTAAACCGAGCACGTGCATATGTGGTACGTAAAAATCGAAGTTCATATACGAAAGTTATAAGCGAAATATAAAAGTTACTGTTTATAGTAGATTGGTATAAATTTGAAAAGTTACTGTGGCCGGGTAACTTTTCTTTCTTTTCTCTCTCCTTCCCCGTGCTCTCTCTGTCTCTCTTCTGCAACTCTCTCTTCCACCACCTCTAGGCCACCAAATGGCGAGCTGCGAGCATCGATGGACTCGTCTCCTCCTCCTTAACACGCAGGTGGGAGTTGTTTACGGCGATTTAGCCGGAAATGTGGAGATCGAAGCCAACATTTTTACTGTAGCGAATTGGTCAACGCCGATTTCCGGCCACCTCCGATCATAAACTCAGGTCCATTAGAAGCACCTTGAGCCACTCTTCATGCTCGCCAAGTTTCATAACCTAGATCGAAGCATGGAGGAAGAAAGCATAATTGGAAAATTTCACTGTACTTCGGAGTGCTTAATTGTTCGGCCACTTCAAGGTATTTTCTGACTTTGTCACAGTTGAGAAAGTTATTGGAAATGTTGAGATGATGCTGTGGATGAAATTTGGTGGCCGGAGGAGGAGTTGGCCGCCGCATGAACAATGTAGCCGCATGAATAGAGCGACGGTGAATAGTGCGGTGTATGAACAGTGATTTATATTATGTTTTTTTTAGCTAGTTAAATCCTATATTTGTTGTAGAGTTTGTAAATGTGATTTTGGTGGATTTTGGAGTGATTTGTTATGGATTAGGAATTTTTGAAGTTTAATGAGAGGGGTGTCGATTATGGGAATCCGACCTTCGTATTTTCCCTTATTTCCGCTTTGGAATACTTAATCGATGAATTGGTAATAGTGGTAAAGTTTGGATTGAATCCAAGAAGAAGTGGATAGGTGATTTATGAGGATATGATGTGGGAATGGTATTTAATTTCCAGATTGTTATTCACGAATTATACTTGTGTACAGGACGACGTACCGAGTTACTGCTCGACGAAGGAAACGGTTTGTGTGGTCGCCTAAATAGTACTGTGAGTGGACATTTATTTTAAATTAATTGTGCATGCAGTATATTAGTATTTTCCGATTGAGATTTAATTTATTAATTGAATTGTTGAGTATTATAATTTTATGAGCTTGATTTCTTGGGATTTATTATGCTCTATGAGTTACGGGATTTTTAGTTGATTTCCTTCCCGAGGGCTTTCAATAGATTTTTCAAGCTAATTATTTATGAGTTATTGAGTTGGGAAATGATTTTCGGGAAGTGACTGATTCAGAAAATATTATGAGAATTATTGTTTTCGAATATCAGTTTTTATGAAGATATACTAGTACGAAGGATTTAGCAAATATTTGAACATTATTAAATTATCGAGATTTATTGAGTTTTGAGCTCCGCACTTATCAGTCTTGAGTTAGATTGAGTTTTCTTTCCGAAAGCATTTATTAATTTACAGAGTATTTGATTTTATGCTTTCGAGGATTCATTGAGATATTGAGGTTTGAGTTGGTGAGATAATCCTGAGTTATACTTTCGGTGAATTATTAATGATTTATTGAAGTAATATCGAGTTTCTTTCCGAAGGCAAGTAATTGAAAGAGGTTGTTTCCAGTTTATTGAGGAGGCTATCAGTCAGCGCATGCATGCATTACCTAGTTGGCAGTCCCTTCTAGGTAATAGTCTGGTTGGCAGTCCCTTCCAGACTACAGCCCGGTTGGCAGTCCCTTCCGATGGATCACCTGGTTGGCAGTCCCTTCCAGATGACATGAGGTAGTTAGTCGGCAGTCCCGTCTACTACTTGTGGTTAGTTGGCAATCCCTTCTATCCACCGCCTCCTGTTCCGGTTGGCAGTCCCTTCCTATGCGTCATCTGGGTGGCAGCCCCTCCCAGATGGCATGAGATGACTAGACAGCAGTCTTTTCTAGTCATCAAGCAAGCCTCTTGAAAATAATGTTTTAAAAAGGATTGAGGATGAGATTTTAAGAGATTGCAGTAAAGATGATGATTAAAAGTATTTCCAAAATTGTTACTGCATGCGAGAGTTTAGAGAATAACTTGGGAAAGCATTAAGTTTTACTTATACAGTCAAAATTACTTATTTTTCGTCCACTCACTCTAACGGTTTTTAAATGTTTTCCCCTGGGCCCTTCGGTTTTAAATGCCCAGTTTGCAGGCAAGTTTAGCTTGAGGTCGAGCGTACTTGGGGTTGAGGCATAGTTGTCATAGCTTCCGCATTATAAAAGTATTGGTCGTTTATCTTGCATGCTACCTTCTTGTACGCCTAAGAAATAGATTGCTTTGATAACTCTTGAGATTAATATTCTTAAGTTTAGAATTGTTTGTGAAATGGGAGATGTTGTGATATAGGAAGCAGGGTGGCTCCAGGAGATTAAGGATGGATGATTTAGAAGTGTAAATGTTTTTCTACAGGTTTTGGGTTGTCCATTTTTAGGGGAAGTTCTGTCAAATTTTTGGTAGAATTTCTTCTAAGGTGGGCCTCGCAGGGCCTCTTCGGATTTCATGGTGAAATCCAGGGCGGGTCCTGTCACAGGTTGATCAGTCTGGTTCCTTCCAGACTGATCTGTACTTATATATACCCATATCTGATGGTGGAGATTAATTCACGATAAATGCAACAATGCAAATTAAGCAGTGTGAGATCCAATAATCAAGATTGCTCAATTCATAATTTATTTTATTCCCATACTTCAGAAATTCATAATAAATAGCTCAAGTGCTCAAAAAATTTCACGAAAATTTTCACAGACTCATCCTAATACAAACTTTAATACCGAGTTCTTAAATCAAACATTACTCTTCACGAAAATTTCAGAGAATTATGTTCTAGGCATCTTTAATAATTACTAGGATAATAAAGTTAATCTCGAAAACTTCGTCTTAATTCCTTTAACTTTCTCGAAGTTTACATAAATTAGCTAGGTATAATTTATGTCACAAATTTTCAAGGTATTACAATCCTTGACAATGAAAATAATTTGTATTCATTCACCATGTCTTTCCTAACAAAATGAGGCCTAATAGAGCTTTATTAGGGTTGAGCAGTCGCCTTTGGGCAAGTAGTTGCAGCACCTTCTCCCTTGTTCAATGGGGATCGTTTGCCTCATCTTCAATGGTGTTAGATTCATGGAGCGGAGATTTTGTATCTCCTTCTTCTCGTTTTTTTTCCATGATAGAGTGGTTGTCTTCGCATGCACCATTTACGTTGGTTTTGATTTGCGGTGTGCCAATTAGATCTGTACAGGGAGTGATGGCCTGTCCATCCTCGATGGTGGTGGTACGTGGTAGTGGGTCATCGAGGCCACAGCGGGTGCGCCTCAAAGGTGGTGATGATGTTGCGTCTGGTTGTGCGATGGGTTCTGGGCATATCTGATCAGCAGGGTGGATCTGATTGCAGTGGGGCTATTGTCTAGTTGTTCTGGCAAGAGATGGTCACACAGAGTTCGAGCCTTCTCTGGTAAGGGATGGCGGCCCAGCGATCGAACCTTCTTTGGCGAGGAGGCTTTCTGTTCAAGGACTTGCAGGTCAATTAGAATTTGAAGGGCTCTCCAGATCGACCGATGACACCTCTTCCCAGATTGATCTCTTCTCGGCCACATTGGCAATGCGACGGTTCAGCTTAAGAGAGGTTGGTGCTCGATTCTACCACTGCCTACATGAGAAGATCATCTTCTCTAGTGTGTTAACTCTTACAAACAGAGATTATTTCTCTGCTACTAGCATAGCTCTCTCTTATTCCAAATTCATTTTATCTTGTCTTAATTCACTAAGGGCTTCCTCCTTTCTCTCTAGTTCAAAATTTAATCTCTTTTTCTCTTCTTACAAATTGAGTTTGTTTTCTAGTAGTTTCTAAGTTCTCCCTCTGTTTTCTCTATCTATGTCTCTAACCTCCTTTTCTCTTCTTCTAAACTTGTTCCCATCATCTCTCTCTTTACACGCTCATCTTCACCAAGCTGTTTCGGTTTAACACTCTCATCTTCAGCAAGGTCCTCTGATTCTGAATTTTCCTCTTTGTCTGCTATAACCCCTTTGAATAATTTCTGAATAAAAAATTAATAATATGTCAGTGACTTTAACTATGACATGCATTATGAGATGTATTGTGACATGAATTGTCACTTCAAATTACACAATATGAATTTATAGTTCATGTCACAGTTTATTGTTTTATATCATAGTACATGTCACGTTACGTCGCTGATCATGTCACTTTTGGAAGCCCCATGTGTCAACTTTATTAAAGAAAGCAAAGCTTTCATTCTATGATTGAATGAAACAAGGTAAGTGCTTCCTTATATCTACCACATATTACATACGCCTTTATCATACAACTTTAAGAGATCACATTTCTCTTGGTTATTTCATCGAATACATGTCGTGCATCATCAACCAAACCCACTTTTGCATACGCATATCTATGATCGAATTCCAAGACCGCAAATCTGGTTGGGTTATTTCATTGAACACTTGGTGTGCAAGCATTAAATTTCCACAAGTCGAGTACATTTGAAAGAGAGAAGTTTGGACAAAGGGTTCCTGATTGAACCTGAAGAGAAGGACTTGGGCATGGATTCATTTTCCTGATTGGAGGTAAGGATTGGATTTGAAGAACTGAAGGAGGAAAGGGAATGTGCTATTGTCGTGCTCGGGTCGTTGTTGGCCTTTGGTACTTGTTCAATATCAGGCGACGTTGGAGCATCGAGGTGTTCGTAGGGATTGTTGAGCTTTGTGGCGGCGGTTTGTCATCAACGACGGTGGTGGGTTTGGTTGTACTAGCCATGATCAAGTTACAGAGAAAAGGTAATATGAGCTTTGGTGAATGTAACCGTGTATTTGGCTTTAAGGGTAGCATTGGAATCAAATTTGATTTAGGTGGACTAATTTAACATAAACTCAAAAATTTATGGATTGAATTAGGATCCTAGATAAATTGCACCTAATTTGTCATTTGGTTATCTAATATGGAGTTTTATTTTTTTTAGTTTTTATTTTATGATTTATTTAAAGATCTATACTATATTTAAGAGAAGAGAGTTTGTCAGCCAAAACAGATTTTTTTTACGTAAATACCCTTTATATATTAAAATATTGTGAAAACTAGATAAATTAGAATGGATAAACAAGTAAAACCACAGACAAGTTCTCTTTGCTTTAAAACTCTCTCTCTAGATGAGAGCTTCTCTCTCTAACATGAGTTCCCTCCACTAGTCCTAGAGTTTTCTACTCTAGAATTAATCCTTCAACATTATCTCGGCGGTAATAGTTACTGTCCCACTGCCCAGTTTTCTGCTGCACCACCCTACCACCGCCCTAATATTCTCATTATGCAGGTTTATTTCCTCCCCTGCAACCTCATGTCCAATCAAGATTTTGGACGTGTCACCCCTAGCTCCTATGCCTCCGCATCTCTTGCCCCAGCCCAGAATTACCGCCCAGCAAAACCAATTGCAAGTAGCCAAAGAATCTCTCCCTCCCCGAGTTCATTTAATTACTAGAGCAACTCACCCACAAGTCATACCCAGAACCGCCCAACTGGCAATAATAGGTCTTTTCACCGCCCTTCAAAACACTGCTCGAGGTTACCAATACCTTCAACACCGAGATAACACTCGATTAGCACCGCCCTTACCATGGTTTTGGTACTATTTAAGGAGTTATTGGTTCACCATTTTCAACTCAAGCTCCTTCCCAATTCACATCAACTCAAAATCTTGCCTTCTCACCACAAACCACCAAAACACGACTACTGTAGGACACTTGGCCTTAAGACCATATTCCAATCTATCCCTAGTCAAAATCACTACCTCCGCCATGACCACCATCCAGGGTGAGATTGTTATGGATTTATTGGAGGAGGAAGGCGGTGATGGTGTCCTTCCCCTTCAGATGCTGGGATTGGCCATCTCTGATCACCACTTCAACACTGCAGCAGTGATCCGAATCCTTACCCAAGCTTGGGCTGAATATGGATGGTTCCACCTGGAACCTCTCCAAAATGTGCGCAATGTCTACTCCATCACCCTCGAAGACTCTATGGCAGGTCAAAGGCTGGTTGCAAAGAGCCCTTGGTCTATTATGGGGTGCAGCTTCAGATCCATAGTTGGCCAGTGGAGAGTAGGTTGGAGGATATTCCTCTTCACTTATTGGCAATCTGGATCCAAGTTCATGGTCTTCCTTTAGGCCAAATGACTCTTGCCAATGCCAGGATGATTGGGCAGTGACTGGGAACTGTCCAAGCAGTGGAAGACCCTCACAGTACGGAAGGATGGAGGGGTATTCTCCGTGTTAGAGTCCAGATTAACTCAACACAACCCCTTACTCCTGGTTTCTGGTCCAAAAGAACTAATGGCACCCCTGTTTGGGTGGATATCAGGTATGAATGATTATCTGATTTCTGCTATAACTGTGGCAGACTAGGGCATGGCTCTAGACAGTGTGCTCATCCTCGCCATCCTTCGGCGGAAAAATATGGAGTTTGGCTCTCCACAAGTGCAGCTAGAAGATTTCTTCCCCGCCAAAATGATGGAGAAAGAAGATGGAATGGTCTCCAGGAACAATGCTTTGAGGTTTGTTGTCGATGATGGACTGAGACGGCCACAGCAGAAGCTACTCCTGATTTGAATCAAATGGATCCTTATCCCTCTCTTCAGGCCAACATGGATGAAGGGGATATCATACTGGCTAGACCGTCGGAGGGATACATAATCAATAATCGTCTCATGCTATTGGGAGAAGGAAGCAAGGCAGAAGAAACCCCAACACCAATGCTTCAGCTAAACAACTATGCTGCTCTCGTTCAAATGGAACATGCCCAATTCCAGGTGACATCAAACCTTCAACCAATCATCAGGGAAGAGAATCCGGACATCACGGCTAACCTGGACTTTATCCCGGTGGATAATCCCGTAATGGATACTGAGTTTGCTCCATGGGGCTATACCAACCTCACCATCCCCGTAACCAACCCCTTCATGCCAGGCCCAACTACCTACTTTTATAATACCCAAACCAATGATTATGAATTGGAGCTTGTAAACTCGGCCCATCAGCCCAACCTCCTCAATATCCCTACCATCACCTACCCAGATGAGGTTGAAAACGACCTATCTCCCATAAGTCCTCTTCCTCGACTCCCACCCTCGATCTATTACCCAGACCTTACCCTCCCTCCTTATACTCACCATGAATCTCTTCCCATCTCAGATCCTCACTCACCCACGGCCACCCCACCCCCCACCTTTAATCTCGCAAATGAGTCCACAGTTACGACCATCACTCGAATCTCCTCAAGTTTGGAGTTGCTGCAACTTAAAAGAGGAGCTGAAGGAGTCGAAGAACATACCACTCTCAATAAACCGAGGGTGGAATCAGAAATCCCAGAAACTGGTAACGTAATTTCCACAAGAACCAGATCTGGAG
This sequence comes from Rosa chinensis, assembly GCF_002994745.2. Taxonomy (NCBI): domain Eukaryota; kingdom Viridiplantae; phylum Streptophyta; class Magnoliopsida; order Rosales; family Rosaceae; genus Rosa; species Rosa chinensis. The sequence goes on along the minus strand of NC_037093.1, from coordinate 40,385,971 downwards.
TGGGCTCCCCCAAGCCAAGGGGTCGTGCAGGAAGCAAGAGAAGCCGAGGTAGAAGAGGTCACCTAGTGATTTCCACTCCAATGGAACCATCCTTAAGCCAGGACTCGGAGCTGGTTGAAGTTCAAATTCAGCAAGTGGAACAACTCCAAGTTACTACATTTCAGCTCCCCCTGGCTATGGCAAGGGAGGAAGATCCTCTGAGGATTGAGGAAATCCCAGATCCTGCTGTTCAAGATGGCGCTGGCGGCTGGCCTTCAAAAGCCACAGACCAGCCATGAGGACAATCTTGTGGAATTGTCAAGGGCTTGGATCATCCTTGACAGGGAGAACTTTGAGGAAGTTTTGCAAAAGATACAATTCTGAGATCCTGTTTCTGATGGAGACTAGGTAATCAGAGGACACAAAAAAGGAGTGGCAGCACAACTTGAAATTCTTGGATCATCATGTGGTTAATCCCATTGGAACTAGTGGGGGATTAGCCCTTTTCTGAGATGATTCTGTGCAGGTCACCATCCTTGACTCTTCTCCGAATTATATAGATACGGTTGTTTGTTTTATTTTTGAAGCTTTTGTATGCAAAATCACCTAGATATATGGTAATCCACATGAAAATGAAAATGAAGTTTATGGTGTTCTGTTTACCATCGGTTTCTAGTTCAGTCCCTGCCTTGGCTTGTTCTAGGCGATTTTAATGATATTTTAGATCCTTCGGAAAAGTGGCGAGGTAATTCTCCTGCACAATGGAGAATAAATCTCTTTAGAGAGTTTTTTGAGTCGAGGTCATCTTAGGGATTTACACTTCAATGGCCCTGAATTCTCTTGGTTTGCATTGAGACATGGTCGTGTGTATATTAAGGAACGTCTAGACAAAGCTCTGGGGAACTTAGCATGGTGTTCAAGTCAACCAAATACCCAAGTTCTTCACCTTCCCAAGATTGGGTCAGATCATCGACCAATCTTATTGGATACCCAACCCGGTGTTTTGAAAAGCCATGACCTCTTTTGTTTTGAACAGATGTGGACCACTCATGAGGCTTACAGGAACATAGTTCGAAATTGTTGGACCATTGCTCCTGGTCGATCAGCAATGGAAAATTGGATCAATAATCTTGCTCGCTGTACCAAGACTTTTAAAAGATGGAGCAAGGAAACCTTCTCTAACCCTTCTATGCAGGTTGAGGAATTATTAGCAGATATTGAGAAACTTCATCAGGCCAACCCTCCGGATGCCAATCAACAGATAAACATCCTCACTGACCAGGTGACAAAACTCTGGACTTAAGATGAAATGTACTGGCATAAGAGATCCTGTGTTAATTGGTTGCAGCTAGGGGACAAGAATTCTAGCTTCTTTCACCACAGTACTCTTCAGCGCAAACAATTTAACAGGATCCTGAAGATCAAAAATGAACATGGGAACTGGCTAAACTCGGATGCAGAAATTTCTCACCATTTTGATAGTTATTTCAAGTCCTTGTGCCACTCCAATGGCTCGCAACAATGGGGGGAGGTCCTAGACTTTGTGGACGCAATTGTTACTGCTGATATGAATGAGGCTCTCACATGTCCGGTTTCTCTAATTGAGGTTAAAAAAGCAATGTTTGATCTTGGAGCAACTAAAGCCCCTGACCCTGATGGGTTTTCTGGTATATTTTATCAAGATCAATGGGAGTTAGTTCAAATGGTTATTCATGAAGCTGTCCTTCAGCACCAACAATCTTCTTCTCTGCTACGAGTGATGAATAAGACGCACCTCACCCTTATTCCAAAGGTCAAAGCTCTGGTTGATGCTACACATTACAGGCCCATAGCACTATGCAATTTCTCCAACAAAATTTTGACAAAGATTATTGCGACAAGATTGCAACCTTTATGCCTAGTTTAATAATAGAGAATCAGTCTGCCTTTGTTTCCAACAGGCAAATCCAGGATAATATTATTGTTGCCCATGAAATCTTTTATCACCTTAAGCTAAGCAGAGCGGGCAACATTGGTGCTTTCAGGTTGAAGTTAGACATGAACAAAGCCTATGATCAAGTTGAATGGAACTTCCTAGAGGCTGTGCTTCGGAAGATGGGCTTCTCCATCTCTTGGGTGGGGCTCATAATGAGCTTCTCCATCTCTTTGTCTTGATCAATGGCATGCCTGGGCCGTTCTTTTCTCCTACTCGTGGCCTTCGACAGGGAGACCCCCTCTCTCCCTTCTTATACCTGTTTGTGAATGACGTCCTTTCCAAAATGATTATCAAGATGTGTGATGCCTCCCTCTTATCACCGGTAACTATTGGTTCGAACCTACTGCCAATCAGTCACTTGTTCTTTGCAGACGATTCTCTCTTCTTCCTTCAAGCTAATTTGGGGAACTGTGAAAAGCTATTTGATTTTCTTCACACTTACTACATTGCTTCGGGCCAGTTGATCAACGGAGGAAAGTCTTCCATTTACTTTAGCCCTAATACACCACCTGAGATAGTACATCTCCTAACCTCTACTCTGCAAATTCCAGCCGTATCTGATCCGGGAAAGTATCTGGGCCTCCCTAACTTTTGGCACCGATCAAAGAAAAAAGCTCTGGGTTTCATAAAAGAGTCAATCCAAAGGAAAGTCAAGGGCTGGAAGCGGGCTACTCTGAGCCAGGCAAGGAAGGAAATCCTCATCAAAGCGGTTGCCACCACCGTCCCAACTTATCCAATGGAATATTTTTAGTTTCCCTCCTCTCTATGTAATGAGCTTAACGGTATCTTGGCCGCTTTTTGGTGGGGCAATGCGGACTCAAAAGGTATGCATTGAAAGTCTTGTGATTTCCTAGCTAGACCTAAGAAAGAAGGAAGAATGGGCTTTCGTAACTTGGAAGAGTTTAACAATTCTCTTCTGGCTAAACAAGCATGGAGAATCCATCAAAACCTTCTGCTCTTTGGGTCTGAGTTTTGAAACAGAGATACTACCCTCATTCTTCATTTCTGGAAGCTACCAAAGGTCCTCGGTCCTCGGTCCTCGGTCCTCTTGGATTTGGAGCAGCGTCCTAGTGGGAAGGGACTTAATTAAACGGGTGGCTCTTTGGCACATTGGCAATGGTTTTTCGGTGAATATCAGTGGAGACAAATGGATCCCCTCCAATCCTCCATCTTCCATCACCCTCCCTCTGGGGTATGAAAATAAGAGAGTGTGTGAGCTAATCAATTGGGATACTAAAGCATGGGACCTGGATAGACATGAAGCTATAATTTCTCCATACCAGAGCCTGTTGATCTCTGCAATTCCGATCACTTCTCTTATAGCTCAAGATACCTTAGATTGGCTTTATAATAAGGATGGTGTTTTCTCGGTCAAATCTGCTTATAACCTCCTTCATTCGAAATCTCAAGTTAGTCAAAATTATCATCCCCACCACTCTCAGTTAGTGCTCCCTTCTTTATGGTCCTTCATATGGAATTTGCATTCAACTTCTAGAATAAAGAACTTTCTTTGGAGAGCCACACTTGGAATCTTCCTTGCCATGCTAACTTGTATAGGAGACACATTGCTGTAAATGAGGCCTGTTTCTTATGTTCTCATCCATCAGAATCTACTGAACATGCTCTCTTTCAGTGTCCTTGGGTCCGGTGTGCCTGGTTTGCTCATCCTTTATCGTTCAAAGTGAATATACAAGCTATCACTTCCTTCTCAAACTGGTTACAAGCTATCTCAGACTTCAAAGCTCCGATGGAGTTTTTAACCCTCGTGGCTTTCCTTTTGTGGAGAATCTGGAAACATCGTTGCGACTGCTTGTTCAAGAAGAAGTCTCCAGATCCTGTTCGGGTGGCGCTTGCAGCGTTCTCTGCTGCTACTGAGTTCTTGGAGTCCAACTGCAATCTCCCTTCCTCTGCCAAGGATAGACCCACCTCAGTGAGGGTGCCCCAGAATAGGTCTTGGTGTCCCCCTCCTTCTAACTCCATTCGTATTAATACTGACACTTCTTGGCATCAGGTTACCATGACTGGAGGCATTGCTTCAATTGCTAGAGATCCGGGGGGGGGGGGGGGGGGGGGGGGTGTTGCTAATAGGAGGTCGAGCTATGAAAGTCTTAGCCCCCTCCCCTATGGCCCCTGAAGCCTTGGCCTTGAAGGAGGCGCTAATTTTAGCTTTGGATTTCCCGGATGTTGCGATAATCATTACTTCCGACTCCAAAAGGTTGATTAACTGCATGGTAAAAAAGTCATATGTCCCGGATTGGCGGGCTACGAACATTGTCTCCCATCTTCACTCCTTATCGGTTGTAAGGCGTGTTAGCTAGTCCTGGACCAGCAGAAGTGCGAATCAAGCAGCTCACTTTGTTGCTTCTTTAGCTCACAGAGAGGAGTGCTCTTCTGATTGTGTTCAGAACCCTCCCCACTCTCTATGTATTATTTTACAATGTGACTGCTCTTCTTCCTCTCCAGGTTGACAGTTGTGTTTCTTTGTTTTGTCTGGAAGGGTTCTTTTTCCCCTTTCTTCTATGAATTTCACTCATTTACCAAAAAAAAAAAAAAAAAAATCACAAATATCAAAAAATAAAAAACAAAAAACGAAAATACATGCATGACCACTCACCTTCTCTGATAGTTGCCCACACCCATTAGGTGTGTAAAAAATTCGTGTTTATTTTTCTTTAATTTTTAATTTTTATTCTGGACGTCAATTTTTCCTCACCCCACCTCTAATGTCAGTGAGATTTGAACTTATGGCATTCACTGTGTTAGTTAGGCTAGCTCACCAACAGGTCACGGCTCACCGACAATTCTCATTTTTCTTAAGAAACAATAACTAATAGACGACTATGAGGGTCGAACTTGAAAGCTTTCGATAACCTGTAATTTTATCTACACCAAAGATTAAAAAAAAAAAAAACCAACGGGTTGGTTTAGTGAAAGCATGCTAGGCTGCAAGTGTGACTAGGACTTCTCTTAATAATAGGATATCTATACTTCAAATCCCAACTTGTGAAAAATATCCCCTTGGAAATGTATCCCTAAGGTGCTCGTAGTTTGAGAGTGGCAGTTCATTCGGCCACTATTTTTGTAAAAAAAAAAAAAAAAAAAAGTCTTAAACCCTTCTTTTTTCCTTCGTAGTGGCTTTCGTTTCTGCGTTCAGCAGTTCGTGTCTCTCACTCTCAGCGTCTCAGTCTGAAGCCACCGCCCATTCCTGTGTCTCAGCCAGACCTTCGCTCCCAATAGACAACGAGGGTTAGGGTTTCGCCTTCTTAAAGGTAAGGGGATCTTTCCCTATTTTCATTTAGGTTTTCTGTGCTTTCAATGTGGGCTTTTCCATTTGGTCATGGTCTGTGCTTTAACTGTAAATGATCGATTTGTACTGTGGAAACGGAAAACTATACCTTCAACACTAAAATTCTACAAGCTTATTGATCGTGGGTATCGAGCAATTGCATAGCTTGGTGTGGTTTTTGATAGGTGGGTAGTTTCTTGTTGACTAATAACTTTGATTTATATGACTACAATCATCCAGGGACTTTGATTTTTTTAGTAATTGATTTAGGAATGTTGATTCATTTGTAGTTATCAGTTGCTTATATAAGTTCTATGACGTCTTATTATTGAATGCGGGACAAGGAGTTTTGTTTCACGTTCAATCTACATAGGTATAAACATGTCTTTGATCCATGTTTTCGACAGAGAAAGGAAAAACATTTTCTTGACTCAGTCTGAGTAATTCCTAGACCCTGCAAATCTATCTCAACCTTGGTTCTTGAGAGACGGCGAAAATGAATCCATATGGAAATGTTGACATGGATATGTATTAGATACAAATTTCTTTTGTTTCTTAGTTCCATGTTGTAAGGCTTAGGGATTGTGGTTTAGTGGAACATGTCTGGCCCGTGATTTTCTCGCATGTGGTTTGTGGTTCAAACCCCCTTGAGTACCTAGCTAACTATTTGCTAGGGTTTCCTGCCTTCTAAAGATTGTAGGGTTTGCCAGGAGAACCTTGTTTCGGCCCTGGGTCTCCAAAGCAGATATGGGAAATTCTTTTTTCTAAGAATATTACAAGTGACATTGTAGTTTGAGTTGTTGGTTATGTGTTACCAGAATACCATTGGATCAATATTAGAGAAATAATCTATTTTATAGTCTAATTTATTTTCCATGGGCTAGGTAAATAGGATCAATGAAACAGTCTTATCCATTGCCCATGTGCCAAGTAGGCTATTGGTATATTAATAAGATTCATGAAATAATAGACCAAACGACCGTACACATTGTAACAATAGGGTGGCCATTGGTTGAAATTCAGAAAATGTGGCATGCGTGAGCTGAGCTTGGCGCTGGTTAAGCAAGACCACTGGTGTGAAATGATAGTCCAGAGATATGTACAGCTTTAGTTTTTATATCATAGCATGATATCATGCATCTGTCTATTTGGTTTTGTTGAGATTCATCCACTCATGTGCAATTAAAGTCTAAATGCATAACTGAATTAGCCTATGTACCATGGAAATGATAGTTGACATTAAAAGGATACTGTATACCCAACATTGTTTGATGGATAAGCTAGCATGAGGGAGCTTATCAGATGCTTAGTGTAGTTTAGTTTCACTTTGTCTTAGATGTTGAAAATATATTAATTTGAAATGTAATTGGATTGTTAAAGTTGGAATATTTTTCTTTTCCATCCTGACAACTACACTTCAATGAATGAAAGTTCCCTTTCTTCATTCATGAATATCGTGATCCTGTATGAGTCGCGATATGGTACTTGGTAAAAGAATCAGGGTTTGTTATCAGGAGTAATTTCATCTGTTTCCTTCAATGTGTTGGTCACAATGGAGTTGTGCATTTACAAATCTTCTCTACATTTATCTGCCATTTGGTGAAGTATATTTTAGTTTGATTATGTGATTTATTTTGGTTGTTTTCTCCTGTTTTTTGCTTCAACCTTTAACTTATAAAATGGTTATTTTGGTTTCAGATTGGGTTCTTAAAACCATACTCATCAAAGCTTGATCCAGACTTGAAATCTAATTCAATTTTTTCTGCGGTTAAGATGGGATTTGGAGCATTAAGGTCCTTGTGCCGACCCCTATCACGAACCCTAATATCTCGCACCCCAACTTGCTCTGTAACGTCATTTACTGCCAACTCTGTGCACCTAAAACCTGAGCTCCGCTTTGTTTCCGGTGGCCAGGCTCCATGGTTTCTTCCAATTTTGAACCATTTTCACAGCTTGACGGATGCTCGTTTCCCAAAACGGCGACCCATGGATAAGCCTCGTCGAAAAAGGTCCAGCATAAGACCTCCTGGTACGCTCTTCATCCCTAGTTGGCCCATCTGATTTGAGGTTACTAGTATGAGTAAAGTAACTTGTTGGACATGTTTCGCTGTTTTAAATCTTATGATTGATAAAACAAAAACAAAAACAAAAAGCAAAAAAAAACATATTTGGCCTTTAATGTTGCTAATGCTTAGTCGGTTGATTTTGATATACAAGATTAGGAATTTTGGGAGATGATTTAGTTGGAAATTTGACTTAAATCTAATACGATTGAATCACAATCTCCATGCAGGACCATATGCTGGGGTTCAGTATGTTCCTGGTGAACCAATAGTGCCTAGCAGACCCAATGAAGGAAGTGTGAAGAGGAGGAATGAGAAGAAGCGCATGAGGCAGCGTCGTGCATTTATTTTGGTATGTATTTTATTAACGTTTCACCACTCTATTAGGTTTAGTTGTTTTTGGTCTATAATGGTTTCAAAAGTAAAAGTTATATACAAAATAGAAATAGAAGCATGCTGTCCATGAAAATAACTAGGAGTTTGTTCTAAGAACCTTCTTGTTACTTTTCTGATCTATAACAAAGGACCTCATTTTCTCAAGAGCAATTGCACTTGCTCATGTTTAATCTCTGCATGTATAATCGATCGTGTATTAATCATCCATACGCTTGATTGGATTTTAGATAGACTAGGTGGGTGAGGAAGGTTTGGTTCGGTAAAGTGGACTTGCATATTAATGCTTTAGGACTCAGTAGCGCACCATTGACACTACATGTCAGTTTACCTTGCAAATGTTCCTGTGAAAAATGATTTATCTTGCAAAAGAAAAAGTCAAGTTGTCAAAATATCTTGCTTTCATTATGGATGTACAGTTCAATCATACAATTTCTTTGGTGATGTTTGCACTGTCTGGAGAGTTTTTAACTGATTAGAGGATCTTGTACCAGGACAAGGGGATATGTTTCCCTTTTTGTTTTTTTGTCTTGTCATTTGTTGTTAACTGGGCTAAGCTTTTATTTGCTCTTGTTCTTTAAAAAAGGACTCTTGTCAACTGTTGTACTAATTTTCAGCTTCTTGTCCTGGGACAATCCTTAGGCTGCAATGGAATTTCAGCTGCCTCCATATGCACGGGGCACAAAACTTTGCCTTTTTTAAGTCCTAATGTGGATTATGTTTTGTTTTATACAGTCAGAGAAAAAGAAGAGGAAAGCTCTGGTGCAGGAGGCCAAAAGAAAGAAAAACATTAAGAGAATTGAGAATAAAATGGCTGCTGTTGCAAGAGACAGAGCGTGGGCTCAGAGACTGGCTGAGCTGCAGCAGTTGGAGGAAGAGAAGAAGAAATCCATGGCTTAAGATCTTCTTGTTGAACCTTATTCCCGATGGTAGTATTGTTGTCATTGTTCTCTGTTGCCAATGAACATTTAAGCTAGTTTTCTAAAGCTCATTTGGTCGTTCGTCCATTCATAGGTAATCCCTGCGTAGATGGACTAATTTTGCCTTCTCTAACTAATGGACTGGGTCCAGAAAGCAAGGGTTTCCACAGTAGCAGGCTGCACTCTTCGAAAGCAACATTAGTGTTCTGTAGGTCTTTATCACAACAGATTTTGTATCGCTGGAATCAGTGTTCTTTGATACCATTGAACATTCAAGATGGTTTCTTTAGGCCTGTTGTTCTATTTTGTCATACAGTTTTGATGTGTGGTAAAAACATTAGTCATATAAGGTTCACACCAGGAGCTGTCATTTTTTTTTTTTTTCCTGATAAGAGGGAGTGGTTCCCAGACGCCTTCACTTTTAATTACAGCATCATTTATCATCTACTATGCTACTGTTCAAACAAACCCCATCTCACCTCTTACCTTCAATTCATCTTTTAAGAACAATTTGAGAACTTCCATTCCTTTTTTAAGAGCAATTTGATTTGATCACTCGATGGTGGCAAGTGGCCTAGGCTAGGAATGAACATTGTGGCCATGGTTCTTGTCACTAGTATCCGTGTTGCCTTGTGCCCTTATGAACCATTTCACCGTAACAATAGGTAATTGCAAAAGATTGCAATTTCTAGCAAGATTGATGCAACAATACATTATCGAATCACACACACTGATGCAATGCTGCAGAACTATTGCAGAATTTTAGTAACCCAACAGAATGCAATTGGAAGCGATCAAAATTAGGCACCAATGTGCCTTGAACAGAAAGGTTCCGCCGGAAAGTAGTTGCAGTGAGGAAGAGTGATGTTGCTGGATGTGGTCGGGTGGTAGTAGTGTTCACAGACTTGGTTGGCATGGAGGGGAAGAGGTGGGGGAAAACATTGGTGAAAGAAGAAAATTAAAGGAGAAAATAACAAAGGGTGCAACAATTAGTCTGGTATCAAAAGATAATAAGTTCACATAAAACCTCATGATTGGCCAAAAAAAGATGGGAAAAGAATAGTACAAACTTCACATAGAACTCTGAAACCTGAAGATATTAATCAACACTGGTTGGGATAAAGATAAAATCACAGAACATAACAATTGGAGTTGGACTGTTAATATCACATATAAATTAGCGGAAAATAAGAAAATGCTAGAGAAAAAAATGTAACTAAATATTGGAATCTCGGAGTTCAATATGAGCAACAGCCACCTGTTGACACTTCAGACTGAGGTTTTTGTTTGAAGATATTATTCCTTTTCACACCTGCTGAGCCCTCTGCCAGGAGACTGGGTGTCTCCAAGATCTGCCAGTCAAACACAATCACACCATCACAATGCAAATTTACGCTCGAAGTCCAAGTATAAGTAACAGAACATAATAACGGCGGCCATACCTTTAGGACAAGTTCCTCGAAGCATTGCTCCACATTTATTCGTGTTTTTGCACTACACTCAAGAAAAAGGCATCCATATTCTCTTGCAAAGTCCAGCCCCTCTTTTTTGCTAACAACCCTTTCACTTTCCTGTAATATAAAATTATGTCAATGGCGCTTGATGACAGATGGAATACAAAAATCTAGTATTTAATTGTATTTAAGTCAAAGTTAGTATTACAGCTCCAAGATTACTATAATTGTAATAATCAAAGGTTTCAATTGTCAGACTGCCTAAATAGATAGAACGCAAATGTAACAGGTTAGTGGAATTCTACTCGTCAAAGAAGGCATACATATACATGTATTACATTTAAACTAAGGGATCCCTCAAACTTTGCAACTTAAGCGAGTGCGTGCATGCGAAACTATCCATGAATAATGATCTGCACCATTCATGATTTAGGTACTGAAAAACATCTCCTTGAAAGATCTGACTGATCAAACAAACAGACTAACACAAAGTTTCCAACACTAGCTATTAATTATAATAATAATAATCAACAAGAGGGATACCCTCAGCGGAAGGGTACTCAAAATCAACAAAAATAAAAGGAAACAGTTACTCAAATAGCAGAATCCATTCTTACATCTGCTTCTGGATGTATGTTTCTCTATTCTACATCAATACTTCTAATGTCTAATAGGCTTAAGAGACAACAAAATCCACTTTAAGGTGACTTTGTATGTAGATTCTTATCTATAGAAAGGAATACTGGATCAAAACCAACCATCCACTACCATGATACAACAAAAGTGAGATAATTAATAACAGAACATAGTGGAGGACATACCTTATCAACCTTGTTTCCAACAAGCATTTTGATGCAATCTGGGCTTGTGGAATACAGGTCAATTTCTTTAGCCCATATATCAGATAAATTTGTAAATGTGTCCCGTCGCGTTACATCATACACTGCATTAGATAAACAAGTAAAATCAACTAAAGAATTCCATCGACAGTTAAAGAGCATCTAACATACAAATATGAAATACCATATCAAAAGTATTGGATAGAGAGAACTAAACAAGAAAAAACATACCCATGATTATGCCTTGCGCTCCTCTGTAGTAGGAACTAGTAAGAGTTCTAAACCTTTCCTGTCCAGCTGCATCATAAACAATTTTATCCCAATGAAGAACCAACTAAAAGTCCTACACTAACCAGCCCAAAATCCCATCTTATCATAACACATAAGTAAGATCCTATAACAAAACATCTCTCCTAATATTGGGCTAGCAATACAACCAAATAAGTAAAGTAAACCATTCACTATTGAACTTGGACAATGTAAACCATTCACTATAGAGTAGGACAATGTGTGCCCAACACGACACAAGGATCAATAATTTCATTTACACTAAAAACTAAATTGAAAGATGTACTGTATCAACTAATTACCTGTATCCCATATTGCCAGCTTCAACTTTTTACCCCCAAGAGTAACATGCTTCACCTTAAAATCCACACCTACAAAATATCAAAACCTTTCAGCGAAAAAGAAGAAGAAGTAATCTTTGAAATAAAAAACCAAGAGGTTAAGCGAATGGGAACTTTCACTTACCGATAGTAGGAGAGAGATCCTCAAAGGTATTGGAAGTGAAACTCAAGAGGAGGGTGCTCTTGCCGACGCCGGAGTCGCCGATCATCAGCAGCTTAAACAAGTACTCGAACTCCGCCTCATTTAAAGACGACGTCGTTGCCATCAGACCAAAACCCTCAATTAAGAACCGAACCGAAGGGTAAAGCTCTGTTTGGAAGACAAAGTGAAAGGAGCTGTTGAAGAAGAAGAAGAAGAAGGCTCTAAAATATTCTTCGAAAGCGAGTGGGGGGCGGTGGGGGCGGACGAATCTGGTGCGGCGCGGGACAGGTGGTTTTGTACTGGTAGTCGACGTTTTGATTTTACCACGTGGCGTGGAAATGATGATGCGTGGTAGTGGTTACTTCGCTCTTTTCGGTAACGTGTTTGTCAATTTTGTTTATTTTTGGGAAGGACGTGTTTCTCAATTAAAGTAGAGGCTACGGAACACAGCAAAAGGGTGCTCCAGGATGTGTTTAATTTGATCGGTTTGGTTTGGATATGGATCATGAAGGGTGTTGAATTAAATTGACCCTTTTGGTGATTGCAGCATTTCGAATTAAGTTTAAGTTTCTAGTTTTTGCCCTTTCAATAAAAGGAAAACGAATTGTTTGACCTAAAATTGTTGTTTCTAGACCTTCATCAGTTGTCAAAAATGGATGGATTAAACTGATAAAAGGGGTTCCTAGAATCAGTTCAGTGTCTAAGTTGGTGACAACTGTGAGAAATGTTTGGATGCAGATATTATCTACACATACATGAACTTTTGGTAATTTGTATCGTATTTTCAATTTTGATCCTTCTGCTCCAGTGAGTTTTTCTTTTGATTTTTCGCAATATTTGGTAGGTATTATACCTTGTTGAATACAGTTCATATCTGCTCCTGAATCAATCAAGGCAACTATTTGGATAGTATAAGAATCTGAAATTGCTAGAGTTATTAATGTTTTCCATTTTTGGTAGGTTACTCTAGTAATAAATCCAATAAATTGTTCATTAAACTTGTGTTCATTAAACACATTTTCTTGAATATTTTGATCGTTTTGGCTATTTTCTCCTTTTTCTTCAATTTTGGATGGTTCCTCATTTGTAGGTTTACTCTTGAGTTCTGCAATTTCTGTTTTTAAAAGAATTATATCTTTTTTGACTTGGTTTATTTCTTGTTGTAAATCTGAAATTGTTACTTCAGATTTTTGTCTTTTATCGAATCTTTGAAAAATATCTTTTATGTTATAAAGGTCATTTGACTGATTATCTTTTCCTATATCTTCTTTAATTAAATCTTTGAAGATAGTAAGAAATTGAGCTTGAAGTTCTGTGTCTTCCATTTTTGCAGCTATTTCTAAAAACTCATTTTTTGTTTTTCGGGAAATCATTTGAATTTTTAATTTGTCTTTGCAGTTACAAATTTTTATTCCTTCTTTTGAGATTTTACATTCTGTTTCTTCTTCATCAGAACTTGAAGTTTCTGAGAAGTCAATTTCGTCTATTTGCAAAGCTTCTTCTGAATCAGAGTCGTCATAGTCTGAGCTATCTGATTCTGAATCAAGCATGATTTTGAGAAGTTTGTTTTTTGTCTCTTCGTCAAGATTTAAAGCATTGATTTTTTGTTTGACTCGACAATCTTTTTTGTAATGTCCTGCTTTGCCACACTTGTAGCAAATAGGTAGTTTTGGGTTTTGACCTGAGTCTTTCTTGACAAATTTTCTTTTGTATTTTTTATAAGGTTTTGAGCTTGTATAGGGTTTAGATGTGACTTTTCTTTCTGGGTTTGACCTACGTTTTTTATAATACTTTGAATATTTTTTATGATGCTTTGGCTTTTTCCTAGAAGGAGATTTGAGAGATTGGTATCCAAATTGTTCACAAAAAGATCCTAGTTCTTTCTTTGTTGTGATTTGATTCTTTTTCATTTGGGCTTTTAACCTAATATCATTACAGAGTTCTAAACCTGTGGTGTTAATCGTACTAATTAACTGTCCATAGGTTAAATCTCCATAAGGAATTTCATTGCCATAAGTTTGTTTTAATTTTTGTCTAATTTTTTCAGCAAAAAGATTTGGTAATCCTGATATGAATTTTTCTTTCCATACAGGTTGGTTTGAGTCTGTTCTAAGCATGACTTTTGAGAGGAAAACATCTTTGTACCAACGAAAATCTTGAAGCTTTTTACATCTTAGATTTGTAAGGGTTTCGGCCATTCTATCTTTGATTGCTTTGTGATCACCTATAAAGTGAGTCATGATGGAGTAACAAAGCGTTGCTACTACATCGGTTACAGGCAGATTTTGCTGGTCAACAATCATTGCACCAGTTGTTTGTTCTATTTTGACACTGCTTAAAATTTGATTGCGTTGATCAGATGTGAGATAATTATCCCACCATCCTTTCAATTGGCCAGTAAATCCTGCTACGAGGATGTTACCGATTTCTCTATCTGTTTTTGTATTTTTGTAAACATTGCTAACCATTAACATTTCATTGATGTGTTGGATGATTCTGTATTCACTCATGCCGTCTATGTTCCACTCGTACTGGCTAAGCTAAACTGGAATTGAGGGGCTTAACTGGATTTGAAATGGCTTCACAGTATTTGGAAATGAGTTGACAGGATTTGGAACTCTTAGACTGCTAATAATTCAAGAACCTTTTTGCACCTATCTAGTCTTTTCTTAATCATTGAAATAATAATTTGAAAATTTTCAAAAGGAATATTATATAAGTTATAACAATCATAATCAAAAGATTCTGGATCTGTATGAAGAAGAACAACAGGATATTGTGTATCTTTATTCTCTTTATTTTATTCTGACATTATTTTATATTTTATACAATCATGTCTTTCTATTTGCAATTAAAATTAGATATTGCTGAATATCAATTTCAACTTCGAAAAGTGCGTTTACAACAAAGATTTGTTTTGTTGATCAAGATTGTGTGTGTATATGTATGTATGTATGTATGTGTATATATATATACAGATTTTATCTAGAGTGAGGCCTCGCTTTGAAATTTCAGAGCGAGGTTAGGGTTTAGGGTCACTTTTTGGTTTTATATCCACATCTCGACCGTTCAGTTTTTAGGTACTAATGTATAGATCATCTCTACAAAATTTCAGCCAAATTGATGATCTTTAAGGTATCTAACTCGCTTAAACCAATGGACGAACTGAATATGTCAAACTTGAACCATACTGGCTTTAAGACATTTATCAATGCCTTAACGACTATCAATTTAGTTGAAATTTTGCAGAGATAATCTAAACATTAGTAGCTAAAAACTGAACGGTCGAGATGTGGAAATGCGACCGAAAAGTGACCTTAAACCCCAACCTCGCTCTGGATAGGATATGTATATATATATATATATATATATAGTTAGGTTATAGTGACACCTATACAATATCTACAAACCTCTACCGCCTTCGAAGCGACTGTAGACTTTTTATCTTGTTGTCGTTTCTGTCGGTATGGATCCGTGGGGCCCACTATGCTTCCATAGCATTTTCCAGATTGTGGTAGCCCACGTCATCTAATCCCAAACTCTGGTTTGAGCTGGAATTGGCGTCGTCTGGGTGCTGTAGATATGCTAGTTCTTCAATCTCATGTGCCAGCATTATTGGGATGTCTAATTGTGTAACATCTATGGCTATGGTAGCCAACAGGTCGTCGGCCTCCTTCTGTTGTTCAGGAGTTGGCTGATAGCTGCTTGCCATATGGGTGACAAAAATTCTTTTTCCATCGGTCAGTTTAAGCAGATTACTTTGTCTGACCTCTTCTGCAACTTGCTTCAGTTGAGCTCCACATTTGGTTGCGTAGTGTTTTAAATTTAGGGTGCTGATTACCCTATTAACTTCTTCATTGGGGACCATAGTTTGGTTAACTTGATGATCCTCTGTTTCTATCAACAACCATATTTGGTATGGTTGGAAGAACTTTTCTCTTTCTCTCCATCCAATTGTACTTACAATGCTGAAGGTTAAATATTTGGAGAGTCTGTAGCTTTTGGCTACGTGATATACCATTGTTTTAATGAATTGAGGAAAGTTTTTTATTTCATCAGTATTTAAGCTTTGGAAAATAATCTGGTTAACTATTCCCCATTCAACTGCTGCTAATTCCCAGTCATCATGATTTATGATGAAGCTGAGTTTTGGGATGTTAAATTCTTTCATATTCAGTGATTCTGAATATTCCATAAACAGATCTTGAATTATTTGCTCATGATCGTGGATTTTGTTATAAATATCAGAAAAAATATGTCCAGGAAGATGACTTTTTGTTTTTTCAAAAAGACAAATCCTTTTAATCTGTTCAAATGTTGGATCAATAATATCATCCAACAATTCTGACAACTAGAGAAAACTGGTTATTTTCTCAAGTGAAAAATCCTCACTCAAATTTATTTGTTTTAATACTTGGAGGCTGGCATGTTTGAATTTGAAGTTTTTTACCTTCTCAGCGTCTAGTTGTGCTACTAGATCTGAGACTTGAGTTGCCAGCAGGGTTAGCTGTACTCTGAAATCTTTTTTGATTCCTGAAATATGAGCTTTCCATACTCCATTTACTGAATTATAAATTTCACCAGGAAGGCCTGGATTGTAGAAATCTTTCACCTCTGATTGAGATGATTGAGCCGCTATGTCTTGTGTTTTTTGCACTTGACATTTTAATTTTGCTGCAATATACTTTTGATATTCTAATGCAGCAATATCAACATTAGTATAACTTTTCCAGAATGCTCCACGATATCTGGTTATCGCAGCACAGCATTCTGCCCAACTGTGAAAGACGCCTGTTTGGAATCCTTCAAAGACAGCGTAACAGATATAAGCCGGTTTAGCTTTGTTCTGAAAATAAGGCTGTTTTGGCCTTTGCTGAGGCTGGGTTGGCCTGGAAGAACTTTGAGCTGGTGCCTTTTTAGCAATAGTAATCCACCCTGTGTTGGATGAATCTATGATTTCTTTGCCTTTATCCATACCTGCTTAAATAATCAGCAAGAAAATTATTAGAACTCTTGAGATGTTCTACTTCAAAAGTATACATCGCAATATGATTGTACCATTTTAATCTTCTTCCTTCTAAAATATTTCTTTTATTAATAAGGAAATCACGAACTGCTTGGTTGTCAGTTCTAATGATAAAATTCTCAGGGGCCAAATAAATATGAAATCTTTTTAAAGCAAGTTTTATGGCTAAGAGCTCATTTTCAAAGATTATGTATTTAATCTCATTTGGTTTAAATTTTCCGGAATTATATCCGCATATTAATTCTTCTTTTTGAAGTTTCTTGGGAATAGGTTGTTTCCTAACCCTTATTGTATTTTCAAACATGGGAGGATTCTTTTCTTCCCATTTTTCTGTAGGAATTGCTTTTAATACACATCCCCAACAGTTATCTGAAGCATCTGTTTCTAAGATTAGCTTATCTCCTGATTTTGGGAAATAAACTTCAGGAATTTTGCTTAAATCTTGTTTAATTTGCCTTAAAATTCTTTTATCTTTTTCTGTCCAACAAAATTCTTTATTTTTCTTTAATTTTTCTATTAAAGGAATCTCTTTTTGAGATAATCCTTTGATAAAACTTCTTCCATAGTTTAAAATTCCCAATAGACTTTGTAATTGTTTTTTATCAGTTAACTCTTCAGGAAAGTCTCTCACTTTAGAGACTATATGCTCTTGTAGCTTTATTCCTGAATGATTTAGAGTTATTCCAAGAAAATCTATAGATTCTTGTTCTATGTCAATTTTCTTGGGTGATAGTATAATTCCGTGTTTTTGGAATTTACTACACAAAATTTGAAGATGTTTTTTATGATCTTCTCTGTTTTTAGAGAAAATTAAGATATCGTCTATGTAGACAACACAGAAATCTTTAAGGTCTTTAAAGACACTATCCATCCATCTTTGGAATACCTGAGGGGCAATGTTTAACCCGAAAGGCATAACATTCCAGTGGTAGTGTCCACATGGAGTACTAAAGGCAGTCAATGGTTTTGACTCCTCTGTTACTTTTAGTTGCCAAAATCCTGATTTACAATCAAATTTACTAAAGATTTTAGCTCCTTTGGTTTGATTGATTAAAACATCTTTTCGAGGGATAAAGTATCCATTGAACTCTAATTGCTCATTTAACCGCTTATAGTTGATTACCATTCGTGCTTTTCCTCTTTTAATTTCTGCATGGTTTCTTACCATAAATGTAGGACTAGAGTGTGGGCTCATAGTTTCTTCTATGAGATTCTTTTCCTTTAACTCTTTTATTTGAATATCAAATTCATTGATATCCTGTCTGGTATAGATCATTGGTTTGACCCGTATTATTACTTCAGGATTTCGAAGTTTAAGTACACAATATCTTGGACTTTTTATCCAGAGATTTAATGGATTTTCACTAAAGTTTTCTTCTAAGACTTTGTATACCCAATGTGTTTCACTAACCACGTGAAGTTTTGTTTCTACAGGTTTTGTAGAATTAGTAAGTTTGGTAGGTTTAGTATGGTCTATTTTTCCAACAGTAGATTGTGTATGGTCTATTTTTTCAATAGTAGATTGTGTATGGTCTATTTTTTCAATAGTAGGGCTTGTATTATCTACCTTTTCAAGTTCAGTGATTACTTCTTGGTCACCACGCTGGCTGGGCACGAAACCTTTGTGACATTTATATTTATGGTGTGGTAGGAAGGGAATTTTGTGTATTTCACCTTTAATGTTGTTTACATTAAGGGCTATGTATCCTATATCGAGAAGAATAGGATAGTAGGCAAATGTAAAGTTATTACCTAATATGACATTTCCATTCATTTCTGGAAAAGCTATAATTTTTGGTATTATATATTTAACACCATTTAACCATATTGCTATTTTTTTAGCTTTATGCTCAATTTTTATATCTTTTCCTTTTATACCTGAGACATTAATGGGGTGTTTCATTAATGTCCATTTTTCTGATGGTAGAGCATTAGGCCTGCATGCACAGACTGTTGCTCCTGTATCTATTAATGAACAAAGACTATATGGTTTATAGCCTGCAAATTTAAATTCTCCTAAAACATATGTATATCTCTTTTTCCCTTGGCTAGGGGCAAAAAGAATATCTTCATTCCCGGTTGGAATATAATACATTTCGAAAAAATTTATTATTTCTTTATTTATTTTCATTTCTTTCTTTTTCATAGCTTGTCCCTGGCATGATAGGGATTTGCACTTGTTTTAGTGCAATAGCTTCTTCTTCTTCTTCTTCTTTTTCCTTTGTTAAGTCACTGTCATTGTTTATGACTAGTGGCTTATTTTCTTGCAATTTTGACTTTCCCTTTTGGGGAAATTCTAGCCATTTTTGACTTTGTGATCTTTTGTCTCTAAAGTAGAGATTGTTCCCGGAGGATTGAAACTCTATAGTAGCTGGTTTGCTACTACTAAGACTTTCTCCTACAAAGTTATTAAATAACCATTGTTTTGGTACTTCTAAATCTTTCCAACATAATAGTGTTGGTTGAATTTCTGTGTCGAAGGGTCTTGGTTCGAACAATTCAACAATATTTCTATCTAACTCTTTTACTGATGTTTGAGGGAGCCTGGTTAGCTCATGAATTGTTCTCCATTGGATTGCTAAATCCTGGGAGTTTTGATCCATACTTAAATTTTTGAGTTGAATCTTTATTTTTATTGAATTTTCAATATTTCTATCTGTTATAGATATAAAGTAATTTGGTTTGATGTTAAACCAAACTATTCCATTTACCAGATTAGATTGAATACCTCCAATCATTGACTGGAGTGGATTGTTAAGTCTTTTATCAAAAACTACAGCAAGTATTGGTGTGTCCAAACCTTGCCTAAACAACGCAGTTATAGTGATCTGAATTAGACCAATATGAACATATCTTATCTCTGGATGTTTTTTCCTCCATCTTTCTATTCTCTTTTTATCAAATAATGGGATTTCCATTGTTCCTTCCTCAGTACATTGAGCTGTGGTATTTCCACTGAATTGCTCAAATATTCTATGAGAAAATATTTGAAATCTAGAATTTTTATAAATAGCATCTTTATTTATTGAGTATTTAGCTTTTTCTAAAGTCTGTAGTTGTTCATTAGAAAAGCTTATTTCTTCTCTAATGACATCTTTTAATTTTATATTTTGAAGTTCTTCTTCAGAATTTTCTTCAATATGCTCTTTTAGCATAAAGATGAATTCTTCTTCTTCTGAGCTATCACTTTCAGTTTCTAACTCATAAAGGATGTCTTCATCGTCAGAGATTTCTTCTCCTAACAATATTTCTAGGTTGTTTTCTTCAACCATTTTGACCATCTTTTTGGTATTCTTTCCTTTTCTAGGACATTCTGGAGCATAATGTCCTTCTTCATTACAAATATAACATCTGCACTTTTTATGCTTAGGATTTTTTCCCATCTGTTTTTTCTTTCTGATATACTTTTTCTTTTTTGAAAATTTTTTCTTTTTAAATGGCTTCCATTTATATCTCCGCCTTTTCGAAGATCTTGGTTGTGGGTTACACCCAATTTTCCAATTTTCTCTAAGTATATTATCGCAACATTTTCTACCTCTTGCATCATTGCTAATTTGGCTTTTTACCTGCTTTTTAGCTCTGACTTCAACACATTTATCAGTAATAAGTCTCAGAACAAAGTTTATTCTGAAACCTAAAGTATCACTTTTATTTATTCTGTTTAAGAAGTCAGGATAACTTCTTAATGCTAATTCATCCCATGGGTTAGGGAGTTTATGAAAAAATTGTGTTAACCAGTATATGCTTGATTCTGGTCTTACTTTAAAATAGTACTTTTTATACATTTGAGCATATTCTTCAAATCGACATATATCGCAAAGTTCCATTTTTGACAATATATAGTCAGCATCTTCATGGATAATTTTTTCATCCGTAGCACCACACAAATGTTCTTTTATTATTTGTGTAAAGCCATGTAGTATTGAGTCAAAGTCTTTAAAGTTGGTTAACAAATTTAATTTTTGTAGTTTTCCTTCTGGGGATCCTTCCCACTGTTTTAACCACTGCAAAGTGTCTCCTTGCAATGTTGCTGCTATGTAGTCTAGAAATCTTTCTTTTGTCCATGTGTTTTTATAATTAGTTATTAGAATGGACATGGATTGTGCCCAGTCTTCTATTGTTTTTTCTTGATCTTTAAAAGGTATATGAGTTAGATCAAGATATGTTCCGTTTTGGGCCACTGTTTGTTTATTCATATCGTCTCTTCTGGTATAAGTTGGACTTGGGTGGTCCATAGGTTCATTTTTTATTCCAGAAGATGAAGCATAATTTGTCATTTTAATAAAATCATCATGAATGTCTTCTTGAGTATTTCTCAAGTATTCTTCAAAAGCTTCTTCGTTAGTAAACTCTGGAAGAGATTCTTTAGCCTTTCTTTTCTTTTGGGTGTCAGAAGTTTTTTCTTCTGTGTCAGTGTCTTCATCACTTAAAGTATTTATTTCATTTTCACTTTCTTGTGACTCGGAAGATGTTGTTTCATCTTCTGACAACATATTAATGTTATAGTTGAAATAAGAGAGCAAGTCTTCATATTCTAAACAAGTTGTTCTTATTTGGTTTAAAATATGATTTCTTTCTTCAATTGTTGACTGAGGATCTTTATAGATCGTTTTCCAATAGTCTAATATTTCAACTATATTATTATATTCATCTTGATTTGGTTCTTTGTTTTGAAGAACCATTATATCTTCTGTTCCGTAGAATAGTCTGGGGATTTGGTTATCTCCAGGATAACTCATCACATCTTGTTGTAAAATAAGAGTATTAACTGTTTTAGTTAACTCTTGTATTTGTTCTTTAGTCTCTGTTTTGAGATCTATGTCTACAATTTGAGCAAGAGATTGAATTTTTTGTTCAATCTTGCTTGTTGTAGTACTTAGATTAGAAAGTTGTTGTTCAACTTTTTCACTATATGTTTTTTGATTTTTTGATTGCATATGTAACATATCACATATAGAATTTACAGTACTACTAAGAACAGAAATATCCTTATTATAATTTTTTGGAATATGTAAAGTATGATCATAATTTTGTTCATCATATAAACATTCTAAAGGTTCTGTTACAAAAAGTTTCGCCATTAATATTTCATAGAGGGTACCTAAAACCAGTTCTCTCTGGTGCTTAAAACCGATTCCCAGAAAGCCTGACAACCACCACTTGGTTTATACGGCTATGAAGGGATATGAGCTTTGAGAGAGTATGGGTTTTACTATGAAATATGAGTGACAAATCTTTTTATAACAAAATTTTTAGTTCTAACAGATGAACAAGGTAATAAGAACAAGATAATAGACAAAAGGTAATTTACATAGTAAGAACACTTACTGGATGGATATGCTGCTTGAGTTTCCTCAAGCTTGACGCTTGATCACTATATACAAACTAGATCTTGAGTAGTTCTAGCTCTGATACCACTTACACAAAAGGAGAGAAAATTTTATTTATATAGCGGAAATGTGTACAAGAGTATGAAGGGATTACAAGGGGAAGGGACCGTGTCCCTCATCTTACAACATCACTCCTATATATACACTTGAGAAGTAACTATGGTTAACAAAAATACCCTAACTATAGTTACAATTTATCAAGTCACTAACCCTGGTTAGGTTATAGTGACACCTATACAATATCTACAAACCTATATATATATATATATATATATATATATATATATATATATATACAGATCCTATCCAGAGCGAGGCATCGCTTTGAAATTTCAGAACGAGGTTAAGGTTTAGGGTCACTTTTCGGTCGCATATCCACATCTCAACCGTTCAGTTTTTAGGTACTAATGTATAGATCATCTCTGCAAAATTTCAACGAAATTGATGGTCTTTAAGGTATCTAACTCGCTTAAACCAATGGACGAACTGAATCTGTCCAACCTGAACCGTACTAGCTTTAAGGCAGTTATCAATGCCTTAAAGACCATCAATTTCGTTGAAATTTTGCAGAGATGATCTATACATTAGTACCTAGAAACTGAACGGTTGAGATGTGGATATGCGACCGAAAAGTGACTCTAAACCCTAACCTCGCTCTGAAATTTCAAAGCGATGCCTCGCTCTGGATAGGATCTGTATATATATATATATATATATATATATATATATATATATATATATATATATATATATATATATTGATGATTATCAATAGGAATATCAATTCAATCACAATTATAATTCTTTATGGTATCAGAGCAGGCAACGTCCTGACTCTTCTTTCTTCTGCAAATTCTTTTGCAGCCTTCATCCTTCTTCGTTTTCCCTAACCTTTCATGGCTGGAGACGATATCTTTTCTGAAACTCCCAATGGTGGCAGCGGCATCCCCTTTGATGAATCTGCAAATCTGCTATTCCTCCATCATTCAGACCATCCCGGTCTTATCCTTGTCTCCAAGAAATTGACAGGAGACAATTACAACTCATGGTGTCGGCCATGAGGATCTCCTTGAGTGCGAAGAATAAGACCAGATTCATCATCGATGCAATCAAAGAACCCTCTGCAATCAAGAAACCAGAGGAGCATGCTCTATGGCAGCGATGCAACGACATGGTCTTGTCCTGGATTCTCAATTCTCTTGAACCAGACCTTGCTGATTCGGTCCTCTCCTGCACAACACCTCATGCTATTTGGGAAGATCTCAGGGAACGCTTCGCCTTGGAAACGCCCCACGTATCTTCCAGGTTCAAAGAGACATCTACAAGATTGAATAAGGCCAGTTGTCAATCGCTGCTTATTATACCAAGTTGAAAGCACTTTGGACGAACTTGCCTCATACAATACAGTGGAGAATTGCACTTGTGGGGCACAGAATGATCGCACCAAACTCATGCAATTCCTTATGGCTTGAATGAATCGTATGTAGGTACTCGTGGTCAAATTTTGCTAATGTCCATTACCTTCCGTGCGACAAGCCTATGCTTTAGTAACTCTAGAGAAGCAGCGAGAACTTGGTGTTATTTTCCTTTCTCCATCCAACGAGGCAACAATGGCCATCCGTAACAATCTCAGGTCGCAATCTTTTAATCCGGGCAATCAAGGCAGCAGTTCTCGTAATCGTACTCTAGTTCAATGCACCTATTGTTGCAAATTTTATCATACTGAGGAGACTTGTCACAGGAAACATGACTTTCCACCTGGTCATCAGCTCTATAAACGCAATCAACAACAAGGAAATCGACCTCCACCACGCAATGATGCCTATGCTAGTCATGTTGATTGCACACCTTCATTTAAGGAGCTGTAAGCCACGCTTCCCAACCTGACTGAAGATCAATACACTTAGGTTATTACTGCATTGAATCCTCAGCCACCAACTCCTCAAGCTAACGCTGCTTCTGCTACAGAGTTTGCTTCAGGTTTGTCTTTGGTGGATCCTAATCAATGGATAATCGATAGTGGAGCAACTCACCACATTATTAATTCACCATATCTTTGTACTAGCCACAAGAATGCATCTTTTCCTTCTGTTTCTTTGCCTAGTGGAGCCAAGGCAAACATCACCATGAAAGGGTCAATTACCATTAATAATGCTGTTTTGCGTTCCCTCATTCGATGTTAATTTGATGTCTGTTGGACGCACTATAGATGATTTGCATTGTTCAGTAAACTTTTTCCCTACTTGGTGTATTTTCTAGGATTTGGCTGCGAGGATGATGATTGGTGTGCGTAATCGACATGGAAATTTGTACTATCTTGTGGTGTTGTCTTCCACCATTCCTACCACACATCCCTTTGCCGGTCATATTACCATCTCATCTGATCTCTGGCATCGCCTCTTGGGACACCCCTCTCCTGCTCGTTTACAATTTCTAGCCAAGAATTCTCTTTCTTTTGTTTTTGATTCTAGTCATAAATGTGTGGTTTTTCCTTTAGCTAAACAGACCCGCCAACCTTTTTCTTCCAGTTCAATAAAAACTTCTCGATGTTTTTCCCTTATTCATTGTGATATTTGGGGACTTCATAAGACACCTTCTCTTAATGGTGCTCATTATTTTTTTACTATAGTGGATGATTTTTCTTGTTTTACATGGGTTTTTCTCATGCGTCACAAAAGTGAGACGCAACATTTACTTCAACATTTTTTTGCCTATGTTAAGACTCAATTTAATACCCATGTTCAGCAATTTCGTTCTGATAATGGCACTGAATTTCTTTCTTTATGCAACTTCTTTCAAGATCAAGGAGTCATTTTTCAGCACTCTTGCGTTTACACACCTCAACAAAATGGTGTTGTTGAGCGCAAGCATTGATGACACCTCCTAGAAGTTGCTCGAGCTCTTCGTTTCCAATATCATTTGCCTCTTCAATTTTGGGGTGAGTGTCATCTCACCGCTGCCTACACAATTAATAGGCTGCCCACTCTTTTACTCCACAAGAAAACTCCTTTTGAGGTACTTTACAATAAACCTCCTGATTATTCTTGAATGCTTTTTTTGGATGTGTAGCTTTTGCCACTTCTGTCAATCCTTCATCAAAGTTTTCTCCACGTGCTCATAAATGCATTTTCTTTGGATATATGATTGGTCAGAAAGCATATAAGTTATATAATCTTGAAACCAAAATTTTTTTTACAAATCGTGATGTTATCTTTTTAGAGGATACTTTCCATTTTTAGTCCTCTTGTCAAGGGATTTCGTTATCTTCTCCTCCTTCCTTGCCACTTCCTGTTCCTATCCTTCACAACACCATCTCACCTCAACCATCTCCACCACCTCCCGCTCCTACCTCTTCATCTCTAGAACCTGCACCGCCCAGGATTGATACCTCGTTGTAATCCTCTAATGAACCAACATCACCCTCCCCTCCTTCCTCTCCTCTTCACATCGAACAACCTGCCCGAACCTCCTCCTTTGGCCGACCAAGATCCCATCTTGGCTCCGCGATGCTCACAATGTACCCATGTTCCTAATGTCCGTCTTAAGGACTACGTCTGCTCGTAAGTGATTTTGCCTCCACACACTTTGTCATCTCCTCAGCCGAATCCTCTTAAAGATACATGCTATCCTCTCTGCAATTTCATCTCCTATCAGTGTTATTCACTGCTGCACCTATCCTATGTTGCTGTCATTAGCAAGGATGAGGAGCCTACCTCTTATGTTCAAGCTACCTCTGATCCTAAATGGCAAACTGCCATGGATGCCGAGCTTGCCGCTCTTGTTGCCAGTAATACTTGGACTCTTGTTCCTCTTCCTGCTGGCAAACGCCCTATTGCTTGTAAGTGGGTATACCGGATTAAACGTAAGGTAGATGGTTCTATTGAGCGTTATAAAGCTCGTCCGGTTGCCAAGGGTTTTACACAAGCTGCAGGTATCGATTACCATGATACTTTTTCCCCTACTGCAAAGATGATTACTGTCCGTTGTGTTCTTGCCCTTGTAGCCTATCAGGCTTGGTCCCTACACCAACTTGACGTTAATAATGCCTTTCTTAATGGGGACCTCCATGAAGAGTTGTACATGTCACCTCCTCCTGGTCTTCGGCGACAGGGGGAGAATTATGTTTGTCGCATCAACAAGTCCTTGTATGGTTTGAAACAGGCATCACGGCAATGGTTTGCTAAATTTACTGAGGCTATACTTTTTGCTAGATTCACTCAATCAAAGGCCAACTATTCTCTCTTTATTCAGCAGGTTGGTAATTCCCTTACAGTATTGTTGATTTATGTTGATGATATTCTCATCACTGGGAATAATCTGGACTCTATTAAGGCTCTTAAACAGTTTCTGCATACCCGCTTTAGAATTAAAGACTTGGGTGGTCTTAAGTATTTCCTTGGGATTGAAATTGCTCGTTCAGGAAAAGGTATATATTTATCCCAAAGGAAGTATGCGTTGGAAATTATCAAGGATACTGGTTTTTTGGGTGCCAAACCTGTTGAGTTTCCAATGGAAGAAACAAAATTGTCAAATAAGGGAGAATTGCTTAAGGATCCGGCAGCAAATAGGCGTTTGGTTGGCCGCCTCATATAACTCACCATCACTAGACCTGACATTACCTATTCAGTTCATGTTTTAAGCAGATTTATGCATGAGCCTCGTTTACATCATATGGCTGCAGCACTTCGGGTTGTCAGGTATTTAAAGTCATGTCCTGGTCAAGGTCTTCTTTTGCATACTGGAAACAATTTAAGTTTGAGAGCTTTCTGTGATTCTGATTGGGCGGTTGTCCCATTACTCGCCGTTCTACCACTGGCTATTGTGTGTTCTTGGGAAAATCTCTTATTTCATGGCGCACCAAAAGGCAGAAAATAGTCTCTTTATCAAGTGCTGAAGCTGAATACAGAGCTATGGCAGGTACATGTTGTGAACTTACTTGGTTGCAAAACTTGTTTACTGATTTGCATATACCGATTGCCAAACCTGCCATGTTATAGTGTGATAATCAAGCAGCTTTACATATTGCTGCAAATCCAGTTTTTCATGAAAGAACTTGTCATATTGAGATGGACTGTCACTTTATCCGTGACAAGATAATTGATGGGTCCATTCGCACTAGATTCGTTGGAACCTTGTAGCAATTGGCAGACATTTTTACAAAAGCGTTGGGCAAAGAAAGATTTAAGAATTTGTTGCACAAGTTGGGAGTTCTTGACATCCACTCTCCAACTTGAGGGGGAGTGTTGAGAATATTATGTAATTAAGAATAGATTTCTTGTATCTTTTGTATCTTTAGGAAATCATGTACATAAGGATTATGACATTATCTGTATCCCTAGATTATAGGGTTTCCTTGTTGATCAAGGTTGTATATCTGTATATATTGATGATTATCAATAGAAGGAATATCAATTCAATCACAATTATAATTCTTTACGATAAGAGTAGGAATAACCCCAATTTATGCATTTCTGGGATCAACGTTAGGTGCGCCTTTTGTATCGAATTGTTTGCCTCAACGAAACAACATGGTCCTCTTCGACTAAATCACTACCTTAAGCTAATCTTTCTTGAGTTAATCCTACTTGAATGAATCTTCTCCAAACGAATGTACTTAATTGGGCTGACTTTTCTTGAATCGATTTTCCTTGAAGGTCATTGAATAAAACCTTGGATTCTAACTATTGGTGGAGAGTAGAGGGAGTGCCTATAAAACAAGCCTCTGATACTTAAGTCACTACTTTTACTTGGGAGGTTTTATTTCTATAGAGCATGCATGCGTTATCTAGGGCCAATCCCCTATAGGTAAAACACTAACAGAATGGTCTCATTTGATGCATCATCTTGTGGGCAATCCCGTCTTGTTGGCATGAGGTGGCTGTTCGATAATCCCGTCAGTCTCGTTCATATACTTCAGATTCGTAGTAGTATTGTGATTTTTTTTTTCTATCTTATTTTCCAGTTTGATTTTCAATATGACTGTTTTAGACATTTTCACTATTTGAAATTGCATGCATCATATTTTCTAAAGAAGGATTTGGAAAAGCCTTAAAATTAATTTTTTTTCTTTATCAATTCAATTTTCTTTTTCCATTCAGGCTAACGTTTTAAATGCTTTTTTTTTATTCTGTGCACTTTGATTTTATACTCCGTAGTTTGCATATCAATTGAGGTAGGGCGTGCTAGGAGTTTGAGGCATAGTATCCACAACTTCCATTTTGTCAGTAGGTTACCTATTTAACCTACTTGTATACTTTTATTCAACTACACTGTCTGAATTGCTTTGATTTACCAAATTTTTATATTTGTATTATATGTACTTAAGTAGAAAAGAGTACTTCAATTTAGGGTTTTAATGTGTTAATTCTATTCATCCCACAAAGGGGGTATATATACAAGTACAAAGAAATAGTCTAACTCTAATAGGAAACAATCATTCCTATAATTACAGGATAACCTAAATAAATAAGAATCCTAAGTACATACAGAGTTACAACGATTCTACACTCCCCCTCAAGTTGGTGCATAGATATCTATCATGCCCAACTTGTCAACCGAGCTGTCGAATATCTTCCTAGACACTCCCTTAGTAAGAACGTCAGCTAATTGCTCTTCTGAGTTTACAAATGGAAAGCGAATAACCTTTATGTCAAGATTTTCTTTAATAAAATGACAGTCAACCTCCACATGCTTTATTCTATCATGTTGAACTGGATCATGTGCAATCTCAATGGCAACTTTATTATCACAATGCAAATCCATAGGGTGTTTAAGCTTGAAACCTAGATCTTTCAGGACATTACGAATCCATAACATTTCACAGACTCCATGTGCCATACCTCGAAATTCAGCTTCTGCACTTGATCTGGCAACGACTTTCTGCTTTTTGCTACGCCAAGTGACAAGGTTCCCTCCTACAAAAGTGAAGTACCCAGATGTAGAACGCCTGTTAGTTTTATCACTAGCCCAATCTGCATTTGTGTATCCAACAACTTCCAATTCATCTTTTTTCTCAAACAGTAACCATTTACCCGGCGCCATCTTCAAGTACCTCAAAATCCGAAAGATTGCATCCATATGCTCTTCACTATGACAATGCATAAACTGACTAACAACACTCACAACATAAGCAATATCAGGTCTAGTATGTGAAAGATAAATCAACCTTCCTACAAGACGTTGATACCTCCCTTTATTAGTTGGAACTTGATCAGGATAAATAGCAAGTCTGTGATTCATCTCAATGGGTGTCTCGATTGGACTGCAGTCCAGCATTCCCTTTTCAGCAAGTAAGTCAAGAACATACTTCCTCTGTGATAGTGAAATCCCCTTCTTAGACCTCGCAAATTCAATACCTAGAAAATACTTCAGTTGTCCCAGATCATTCATTTCAAACTCCTTTGACAGATACTTTTGCAACTCATTCATCTCCTTCAGATCATCCCCTGTAACAATCATGTCATCAATGACAACCCGGCCCGAATTTCACCCTAAAATCCGAGGTGGCCCTGTGGAACCCACCTTAGAAATAACTCTACCGAAAATTCAGCAGAGTTACCCTAAAAATGGACTACCAAAAACCTGTAGAATTACAATCACACTTCTAACAAATCATCCATAATCTCTTGGAGCCACCCTGCTCCCCAAAACCCAACAACTCCACAATTTACAATTTACAACTAAAATCCGAACAATACAACATAACCCAAACTTTACAATATTTGTCCCACAAGTTATCAGAGCAATCTAAAAGAGAGAAGGAATTCATAATACACGTAGGTTCAACGATTAACCTACAATATGAAAACGACTGCTGCAGATGCTATGCCTCGAATCCTACTATGTCGAACCAGCTACTCTGCAGACTGGGCATTTGAAACCAAAGGGCCCAGGGGAAAGTAGATAAAAACATTAGCGTGAGTGGACAAAAATAAACAATTTAAAAGAAAAAGGATTTCATACTTTCCCACATTGATTTCTTTAAAAAAAAAAAAAAACCGACTGATGTTCAGCTCAATGAAGAAACAATGAAGAAACACAAACCAACTGATATTCAGCTCAAGAAAACCAACTAGCAGTGCTAGTCACAACAACCAAGTAAAAAGATTGAAACTTCGTTAATAAAATAAGACCAGCCCCGCTGGTTAAACGAAAAATCAGACTAGCCCCGCTAATCAAGTAGTAGTAAAGTATGGGGAAGAAGTTCTCACCATACTAATAAGGGAGCCTCCCAGGCTCGGGTCAGAGTGTCCCACACTCTGGAGAATCCCATGCTCTGCTCTACTCACCCACGAACACATAGTAAGCAGGAGCTAGCAATAAATATGACGATCCAGGTATGGTGGATTAAAATCATACGAAAATCAAAAATCAGTAAGGCTTCCCCAATATCTCACGAGGAAATACATGTTCCAATGACGTGGCTCCGCACGCCAAAACATTCACGAATTCATAAACCAATATGCAAGGTTAAAGTAATTTCATGAATCCCAATGAAAATCCCATTTTCGAAGATCCTTTGGGAAATTCAAATACAGACGAATAAAAACAATATTTAATTCCGAAAGTTACCACGGAAAATACTTCATCAAAAATCACATAAATCACAATTTCAAATCGAGCATAACAAACTTCAATTTGAAATTCCAATAGATGGTGATGAATACTCAAATCCAATTAATATGGTCGATAACTTAAAACAATAATTTAAATCGCTAATCCATTTCCCAAATCAAAATAAAGATAAATCAATATCAATTTCCCAAAAGTAAATCATAATAATATGATCATTAATTAAATAAATACTTATTTCGGAAAAACAACTGCATGCATCATTATTTAGAAAACAAAAGTCCACTCACAGTATACGGCTAACGTGGTATCCAAGCGTAAGGATCCTCGTCGAGCGATAGGTCTGTATCTCATCCTGTACACAATTATATTCCGTAAACAACAATTCGATAAATAATTACGATTCAAAACAAAACCCGAAAACCCTACGTACTCCAACATCTCCATTTCTTTCCTGATTCATGCTAAACTTCACCATTAATATCCATCCGTCGATTAATGTATTCCATATCGGAACAAGGGAAATCTGAAGGTCGGATTCCCACAAATCGACAACCGAAACTCCCAAACTTCGGAAATTCATAATCCATGTCAAACTTCTTCCAAAATTCACCAAAATCACATATTCAACCTCTACAACAATTATAGGATTTAATAGGCTAAAAATTGAAATTAAAAAGCTGCCCTACGTGCCTCCACGCGAGACCTACAGTGACGGCGCGTGGGGCCCACGCGCCTGCTGCCACCACCTCCGATGACCACCAAATTTTGGCAGCAACAACTACTCAACACGCCCAACATTTTTCTCAACTACAACACAATCCAATTTTACCTTAAAGCACTCGAAATTGGCAGGTGAAGAAAACCCGAAAAAAACCTCCGAACCCTAGAATTTGAAATCTTCGATTCGACCTCCACACTGCAAATTGAAGTGAATGACATTAGGGGAAATGATCACTGGCTTGAGGCACCCCTACTGACCCAATTTGGTGGTCGGAAATGGCTGAATCGCTGGAAAAGCTCAAACTGCCCCCATGAGGAACCTTGCTTCGATTCGGGGTTTTCCGGCCAAATCACTGTGATTTACTACCCCCGGTGTGTGCAGCGGAAGGGGGTGGTCCTGTATTGCCCGGTGGCACGCCGTCAGGTGGCCGGACGGCGGCGAATCGAACTGAGGAAGAAGAAGCTAACAGAAATGAAGAAGTGAGAAATCGGGGGAGAAGAGAGAGAAAAATTACTGTGGGTTTCCAGAAATGGAAACCTATACTGGTAACTTTCCATATATATACCAAATTTACCATGAATAGTAACTTCCTTATTTCGCTCATAACTTTTGCATACGAACTCCGATTTCTACGTACCACATCTGCACGCGCTCGGTTTAACGTCCCCTACAACTTTCATGAGGAACATTTTCTCAAATTTTGATCCGAACAAAAAGTTAACTTTTAGGGTCACTAAAAGTATCGAAACAAAGTAAAAAGTGAAAGTAATTGTCGTTTACCGTCCAAATGACTAGTAAACGGGTAAATTGAGATACGGGATGTTACAATCAACATACACAATAAGAGCTATAATCTTGCCATTCTTGAGCTTGATAAACAAGGTATGGTTATAATTGCTCTGTTTGTATCCAAAAGCTCTCATGGACTTTGTAAATCTCCCAAACCAAGCTCTTGGAGACTGCTTCAGGCCATACAAAGATTTCCTCAACTTACACACCTTGCCAACTTCACTTGTGTAATTCTTAACACTTAGGGGCATATCCATGTACACTTCTTCCTCTAAATTCCCATTAAGAAACGCATTATTCACATTAAACTGGTGTAAGGGCCAATCTTTGTTTGCTGCAAGTGAGATTAGAATCCAGACAGTATTGATCTTTGCCACAGGTGCAAATGTCTCCTCATAATCAATCCCATAGCGTTGTGTATATCCCTTGGCAACCAACCTGGCCTTGTATCTATCAATAGTTCCATCGGCATTAAGCTTCACAGTAAACACCAACGACATCCTACAGTCTTCTTTCCAACCGGCATAGGTACTAACTCCCATGTTGCATTCTTTTGAAGAGCTTCCAATTCTTCATTCATCGCCCTTGCCCATTTTGGATCCGTCAATGCATCCTGCATGTTACTAGGAATAGATACAGTAGACAATTGATATACAACAAGTGCATGTGACCCGGAAATCCTATGGTTAGACATAAAGTTAGTTATAGGGTATTTAGCTTTGGCTTTGATATCTGGTTCATATTGTTTCTTAGGAATTCCCTTGGTACCCTTTGTGATTTCCTAGGTTCAACACTTTCTAACCTAGAAGACTCATTAAAGTTTAGGGGTCCCTGAGGTGGATCATTCTGAGCGGAATCTTCAGTTGTTGATGTAGAAGGGGAAATATCTTGTGTGTGAGTTTCAGGTATGTCTAGATTTTGGTTCAAACTATCCAAAAAAGTCGTCTCAGGAAATGATCGATCGTTAGGGACCAAACGATCGATCGTTTGGTTTCTGGAAGTTTCTGCTTGTTGAAAAGATCGATCGTTAGCTTCGTCTACTTCTGCCTCAGGAAACGATTGATCGTTTGAAACTAACGATCGACCGTTTTGTCCACTGGAAGTTTCCGTCTCTCGAAACGATCTATCGTTTTTGGCTGTTTCAAAATCTCTTCCTTCAAATCGTTCCTCCAAATTTTCCAAGTCTTCAAAGACATCAAAATCAACAAGAAGACAAGGATTCCCTTCACAACCTCTCTCCCCCTGAAGGGAAGACTAAGAAGCTCCCCATGAGTAATATGGCTCAGATTAATAGAACGAGACATGAAGAGATATATGTATTATGTTGGTGAGCGGGTCATAACATCTGTAGCCCTTCTGAAACTAGGCATAACCCACAAAAATACACTTCTTTGCATGGGGATCAAGTTTGCTTCGGTGTGGTTTTGGTATATGAACATAAGCTGTGCACCCAAACACTTGGGGCTCCAAATGAGGCATAGAGGGGATGGTCAAAGGTGTATAAAGCTTTTGATGAGGATTCTGAAACTCAATTACCCGTGAAGGAGTACTGTTGATGAGATGTGTTGCTAATTTCACTGCTTCCCCCAATAGGATTAAGGTACATTCATGCCAAACAAGGAAGCCCAAACAACTTCCAGCAACTGCCTGTTCTTCTGTTCTGCCAAACCATTCTGTTGAGGAGTATAACAATTGGAGGTTTGCTGACGAATCCCATGTGACCGGCAAAACTCAATCATACGGCCATTCACAAACTCTACACCATTGTCAGATTGAAACACTCTGATGGATTGTTGATACTGAGTTGCCACCATTTTGTGAAATTCGGAAAACATCCCAAATACTTCACTCTTATTCTTCAGTAATGACACTCATGTCATGCGAGTGTAATCATCAATAAATGTTACATAATATCGAGCTCCAGAAAGAGAAGGAATTTTTGCAGGACCCCAGACATCAAAGTGAATTTTCATAAAAGGAACAAGACTTTTATTAAGACTTGGTGAATATGAAATACAATGGCTCTTGGCCAGTTCACAAATGTCACAATGGAAATCCAAATCAATGACAACCGAAAACAAATGAGGTTGCAGCTTCTTAAGATAACTAAAAGATAGATGACCTAAACGGCGATGCCATAACCATACAGCTTCCTTCGCATTCTCTACTCCATTAATTTGATTAGCTTGCCCCAAAAGATGCTTCTAGTTCTCTTCTGTCTCTGTCAGATCCAGGTAGTATAATTTCCCCCTTCTAACACCATAACCAAGAATCCACCGAGTCAGAATGTCGTGAAACACACATAAAAATGGATAGAAGGTCATAGTACATGCAAGAGCTAAAATAATTTGACCAACAGATAGGAGATTATAAGCTAGTAATGGAACAACTAGGACAAATTCAAGGGTTAAGGTATCAAATAAAGCAATAGAACCGTCTCCGGTGACCGGAGTGGAGTACCATCAGCAGTAGAGACAACATTTTGAGGGGAATGTCTTAGGTTTTTCAGCAGATTAAGGTCATTGGTCATATGATCAGACGCACCTGTATCAATTATCCATGTATTATTCAAAGTAACCTTACCCTTCATACCTGACTGCACTACATTAGCGTAGGCATTGTCTAGATGCTCTTCCTCTGTAGTAGCAATGGCCGCCTTACCCAGATTCTTTCGCGGTTTCTTGGTGAAGTCCCACCAATTAGGGTAACCAATCACTTCATAGCACCGCTCCTTGCTATGACCTAATTCCCCACAGATAACGCATTTGTTTTTTGCATATGGGTTTGGTTTACCTTGAGACGGCGTGGAGAAAGACCTGAGAAGCCTTTAGGAGGACCCGGTTTACATTGAACAGCCATAATAGAAGATTCGGTAGGTACCGAACGCCCCATAGCTTGTTTCTCTGATTGCACCTTGCGAATGTAAGCATAGCTCTGCTCCAAGGAGAATTTAGGCTCCTTGTGCAGGATTTCTCCACGCACCTGATCATACTTTGGGTCAAGTCCACTCAAAAACATGTGAACACGCATTCGGGACATTACTGAAGTTTCTTGAACTACAGCTGCAACATTATCATTCTGAGAGGTGATCAATCTCTTGGAACATTGCCACTAACTCATTGTAGTAGGTCGAAATGGGCCGTCCATTCTACTTTGCTTCAAAACACTTTTTTGTTCAACTTAAAGATCCGGGTTTCATCAGAATCATCATAAAAAGTTTTCTCTACAGCTTCCCAAATATCTTTTGCAGTAGGAAGATGAATATACCAGTTCATAAGAGAGGACTCCATGGAGTCAATGAGTCAACTTTTCACCTTTTCCTTGTCCGTGGCCCAAGCTTCAAACTCTGCAGAATTCATGGCGGGTTCAGCTTTTACTTCGGTCAGATAACCAACCTTCCCTCGTGCTCCAATGCGCATTCGCATAAGAGGAGCCCATATGGTGTAGTTGGATTCATTCAAGACAACACTTGTGGGGAAAGCAGAGTTATCTTGTTGGGTGGTGTAGTGGTGATGGATGATTTGTAAGGATGGCACCATTGCCTTCTTGGGACTTGATTGTTCCCTTCAATTGCAGGTCCTGCCATGGAGAAATTTGGGATTTTTTTTTCAGGATTTGTTTTTCTAGGGTTTCAAAAAAAACAAAAAAAACGGTGGTTTGAAATTCAGAGATGGCTTGATTTTAATGGTGGTGGTACGCAGCAGTTTGTGGTGTGCTTTGGGATTCAGGATTCAAAGGATGCAAGACAAGTTCAAGGGATTGAACCTGCTCTGATACCAAGTAGAAAAGAGTACTTCAATTTAGGGTTTTAATGTGTTAATTCTATTCATCCCACAAAGGAGGTATATATACAAGTACAAAGGAGTAGTCTAACTCTAATAGGAAACAATCCTTCCAATAATTACAGGATAACCTAAATAAATAAGAATCTTAAGTACGTACAGTTTTATAGCGATTCTACAACTTTCAGATTTGTGAGTTGAACACCCTATTGTATATTATTTTTAGAAGTTGTTGAGTTTGTGGAAAGCATGTGGGCTCTTTTGTGTTGGGAATGGTTGTGGTGTTTTAGAAGTGTTAAATTTTAAATTTACAAGTTTTTAGTTAGTCCAGTTGAAGAGGTATCTTTGCCAAATTTTTGTTGGATTTCTCTTAAGGTGGGCCTAGCAAGGTCGCCCTAGATTTCTAGGAGAAATCTGAAGTGGAACTGACACATGATCGCATATAACACATCGATTTTATTTTTTTAAGAAATCAGATATATCTAAGCAAAATATCTCGACATGCCTTCCAAATACACAACTTGACTTTCTACCCTTAAACTTTTTTCAAACTATAGTCCACAACTTTGAGGAGAAAGGGGAAGAACTAGCCCAAGAAATAACTTTATTAACGAGAACGTTGTGTTCTCTAGCTATCTTATATGCACTACTAGCGAAAAACATATACTTTGGATCATAATGTCATATGACCTTGTTTTCTGGTAGTCTTACACTCAAGGGGATAGAGAGAATAACATTCACGTCTTCAGGTGGGAAAATAGTTACTAACAAAGAAGCATTCCAAGATCAAGTACAGTAATCAATTAATTAGGATACATACTGCAAGATAGTAAGAGTATGCAGAGGGATAATGTGACGAAAGTTACAACTTATGAGGCATAAGCATTCATCTATTTGGAGTTTGAAGTGAGTTTTAAATTTTTTTTTTAAATGTCTTTATTTTTTGTCTACTCACACTAATATTATCAAATTCTTTTCTCTATGTCCTTATGTTTACATTGCCTAGTTTGTAGATTAGTTGAGCTTGGGCATGCTTGCGAACCTTGACCTCGTAGGCAAGTCAGCCAAGTAAGTACCTTGCACGGAACAATTGAACCATGCACACGATATTAACATGCTAGTGGCAAGAGAGAGCATAACATATTGGGCATGCTTGTTTTTCGTCCCACAAAATGCTGCCGTACTTTTTTGGCTCATTCTCATTCTCTCTGACATTCTTATTCGCTTTGTCATATTCACCAAGCTCTCTCTTAGACCTCTCATTCTTGTTTTCCTTTTTGGTTTTGTCGTCAAAAAGCAAACTCTAAAGCTTACCCACAAGCTTTACAATTGAAGTTATTAAGGTTGCAGAGCAGACATGTGGTACAACATGATTTCTCTCAAAGGCAGAGTTAACTTAGGTGCCTTTGAGAGAAATCATGAAGTTCAGCAAAGGAACAATCATTTTTGGCTTTAAAGTTAAAAATGGCGTTGTACAGTGTTGAATCTAGGATCATCATTGGTAAACCTACAAGGAGGACAAACACTGAGACTTCTTCAACTATTTGTTGCTCAATGAGCAGGAAACAACTTGTTTGGGATGCTATGTGCAGAGATATAAAGGCAAAGGTCTAGAATGAAGAATGTGAACTCGGTGCCCCTACAACAGTTTGCTATGCATCGATTAAAAGTGGTGGCTGACCATTTAGGACAATATTAGGGTTATGAACTTCATACTGTTCAAAGTGGGTGCCATTATCACAGGATGAGAAAAATCAGTGGGTTATGAACTTCATACTGTTTCTCTAAAGGATGACATTGTGGATAGAAAAAGAGGAAAAGACATTGCAACACAAGGAAGTGATGCTAAGATTGTTGAGCATGTGATGCAAGTAGTTGATTGCAAGAATTTATCTAACGAAGAAGGTGTTGACTTAGGCCTAAAGAATTTATTTCACACAACATACCTTGATGATGAAGAGAGTGGCAGAACTCTTCATGGACATGATGTGAATGAAGCGTTGGACGGAGGTGTATAAATACTAAGCATTGGACGCCTACATTAAACTTTACAACGATTGCAACTTGAACGGAAGTACGCTTTTTGTGCTTTCTCCCAAGTAAAACTTGCCAATTCATTCAGATGACATCCAATCCCTTAGGTAGCCGAGACACTAGGCGTCTACGTTCATCTCTTTGTGTTCAGGTGTGCCAAGGAGGCTTCATATGCATATTAATTATGTATAGCAAACAAGCTTAACGCAATCCTATTCCATAGAATCTCCCAGCTCCAGGTAAGTTTTGTACCGTCATGTTAGCACTGGAGGAAATAGAATTAAAATATCTAGTTAATTATGTTGCTAAGTTTTCATTAGATTTGTTGGTAGAGATAGCAGCTTTGGCTAGGGAGGTTGATGAAGCGAGACTGTAGCTGGCTTTGGCTCTGTATTTATTTCCTTGTAATTTATATACCACTCATATTCTTCATCCTTCTGTTTGTCCCCGATTTCACATTGATCGACATGAACCTTGCAAGTTTGAGTCTCAAGCCTAGTTAGTTTATTCGCGAATTAATGAATTTTTGAAGTCATAAAAATTCCTTTTTTAAGTCAGCTAAATTATACGTATTCTCAAATTTTTTTAATTAGAAAGATACTTAAAAATTTATTATTTACACTTTTCAAAATGGTAACATTTGGAAAAGAAAAAAAAAAGTATGATTCACCTCGACTTTTCTACAAAATTTATGTTTTAGAAGTCATATTTTTGAATCAAGGGAATCATTTTATAGATAGAAACTAGGGCTGGTTACAATCATACAGTAACACATCCAGATGACAATCGTGGAGTGTTATCACATTACTAGAAATTTGTGTTAGCCTAAAGCCAAAATGACCATTACATACCCTTCCGCTGCCATCTACACACATAGACAGAACAAGGAGATGTGGTAGTACGCACGGTGATACATAGAGATAGGTTCACTCATTTGACATTTCATGCTCCGCCATTACTGAATAGCTTGAAACCTCCTTTAGTACTACTCCAGAAGATTCAAAAGTACCACTTATGTCAAAGAAAACATAATTTGTTGGATCAAACTCTCCGGGATCCCAAATACGAAACCCTAACAAATTAGAGCTCATCAATTTGGTCCACAAGAAAGCCCAACTCCAGCCCAAATTAAGCCCCTAGTTGAGCCCACTTCCAAGACTTCACCCAATTCTGAGCCCAAATCCATGCATTGGTCCAATCTAATTTGGACACCCAACAAGCATCTACTCTAGGCACCCAAGTCGTGCTGTATCCGTTGGCGGCGTCAGTAAGCAACACCGTGCCAGCAAATCTGGGTGGCAGGAGTCCGGCTACCCTAGCACGGATAACAATCCGCATCGTTCTTGCAATTTGGAGCCAGCCCACCACAATGGCTGAGGACCAGATCACCACCGCCTTGTTCCAGGAACAGAAGCTATCCATCATCTTATCCCCCAACCAACAAGAGCCAATCACCTTCAGCCGTGTATGCCCATCGTCAGATTTTTTCAGACGTCCTCTGCGTGGTCGGATCAAACCCGAATCAGCAGAGAAGCCCATCACCACAAGCATGTATTGGAAGGCTGTATCACCCACCGACAACTCTCGACGCCGGCGTAGCCCATCACTGCAAGCATTCGCACGAGCTTTCACCAAATCGGAGCATAACTCCGCAGTCCCTCATTTGCATTGATTACACCTGTTTCTGGACGCAAAGTAGCAGCATCCTTTGGAGATCGGCGCACGAGTTTTGCTTGTGAAGGCCAGTCTTCGATGCCATTAGGGAACACCTTCTTTCCCTCTCTAGGCAAAAAAACAGAGCCGATTAGTTGTACGATTGGCGCTAGGGAGCGCCATTGGAACCCTAGCAAGTGGCGGCTAGGGCAGAGCATCTCTTTTGACAAATCTTATTTTAGAAGTCATATTAACTACATATAAGTAGTAGAAATGACATATATTGATATTTGTATGTCCGTATCTGTATTTTTTCATTACATTTCGTTTTAAACACATACGTATTGAATTTTATAATTTGTCATTTCTGGATTTTATGGTCGAATTTTTGAAAGTATTTTTTTTAACTTTTACCGAATTATTCACGTACGTATTTTTGACTTTAATTTTTGTCCCGAATATTACTAAATACTAACTGTGGTCTCAAGTATTAGTTATGCTATAATTTCTTCTGGAAAAACATAATATGTTGGGCAACAAGAAGAACAAATGAGTAATCAAAACTTGTTGTTTTTTTTTTTTTTTTTTTGAGAGGAAGACTACAATAAATTAATTAGTCATATGAACTAGTGAGTACAAACATGAGTAATGATGTTACTCAAAGTTGAAGGAATAGATCCCTCCAATATAAAATGAAAATCTGATGCCAAAGCAGCATTGCTAAATTATGTGCTTCTATATTAGCATCTCTACCAACTAAGTCAACGAGGACGTAACCCAACTCAGAGACATCCTCTCTACCAGTATAGCCTGAACTCCAACCACAACGGTCAGACAATCAGATTCAATATAATAGGTGTAAAATTGAATTTCTCCACCAAATCACAAGCTACCCTCACAGCCAGCGCCTCCATCACAACTGCAGATTGCGCAAAAGCACACCTCCCACAAGCACCTCCAACAACCAAACTAGTGTTGTCACGGACCACAACACTCCAACAGTCCAACTCAACACCATCGGAAACTGCAGCTTCCTTGTTAGCCGGCCATAAGCCAACCTACCTGAGGGGTTGACACAGCCTAAAACAACTGGCACCCTTCACCCTAACAGGCCTACTAGCCTTGAATGTTGTAAAGAAAGAATGCAACTGAAAAAGTATCTTCTTCTGATTAAGAAATTTATCAGATCAAACGTTGCAGTTTCTTTCTTTCTTTCCAAACACTCCACACAAGCATCAACAATAGCGCAAATTACTCTCAGATATTTATACCGACAAAAGGTAAACCAATCCAATAGAGAACCTGCCTTATTAGATATTGGCATCACCAACTCCAACACGACACATATAATTGTATAAACTTTTATTGATGGTAAGATGTTTAGGGAGGTAAAATTATACGTGCGGGAGGTAAAATTATACGTGCTTACCTATACTAGTTTTAAAGTCCAAACTATGCCGAATAGAGACCCCTCCCTAAAGAGCATAATGGACTAATTCTCACTTGATAGGGAGAAACATCAATATGCTTGAGGAGTCTTAATGAAAATAAAATATAAAATTGGTAAATTCCCAAAACAAGCCTATCATACAAACAACCAACCAATTTAGTTGAACCAAAACCTTAAGTAATAACTGTGAAAAAGGTTGCATCCGACATTACAAGTGCAGCCCCTAACACCATGCATGCCATATCGATCTTGTCATATGCATAGATTGTGCGACATTTCATCAAGGACGCCCAACGACATGCCTAGACTATGAGTCTAAGACAAAAAGGAAAAAAAAATTGATTAATTGAATTCATATTGAAAATAGGAA
This sequence comes from Rosa chinensis, assembly GCF_002994745.2. NCBI lineage: Eukaryota > Viridiplantae > Streptophyta > Magnoliopsida > Rosales > Rosaceae > Rosa > Rosa chinensis. Next base: position 40,344,502 of record NC_037093.1, on the reverse strand, counting down.
CGCGTTTAAAGGCATAATTTCCAAAGAAGATGGAAATGGGAAATTAATTTTCTTTGGAAATTGAGGAAGAGATAGAACGAAGGATAGTTTGGGGAATGAAGATAGTATTAACATCCCATCCCCAACAACCCACCACTAGCCTTGCCGGTTCAAGAAAGAAAACATAAATTTATATATCACATGCAGCTATCTGCATAAGCAATCTCAGCATAACTCACAAAATTTTCAAACATTGAACACTAATATTGTTGGTTACCAATTACACCATTCAGATTCCACCAATTACCGATATGAATACATAATGTCGAAACACATCTTAACCTTGCACTAGCTCAGATGGTATGTCCAAGTTGTTCAACTTATTCTGTGCTTGCTCCAATTGGGCGATTTGAGCTTCCACTTCAGCTCTCGCAGCAGCCACTTCCTTTCTGGCATCGTCCTCCGCCGCAGATCCACCCACCTTGTCCTCAGCCGCCGCCAGTTGAGCTTCGAAGTCAGTCACCACTTTTCTGAGACCGTTCAACACTTGCCTCGCTTCATCAATTGTCCGCTGCACCCGCTGCCTCGAAACAATCTGATCCTCTTTCTTGGCATGTGTTAGAGATTTGATTTTCTCGTCCAATTGGCTGATTTTAAACTCGAAGTCTTTCGCCTCCTCCATCAAATCAGATCAATCTGGACTCTCGTCTGGATTCTGGTTTTGGACTCGTAAAGAACACAAAGACTATTAGGTCAATATTTATTTATTGGATTCAAACCCTAGCCTTGACTATTCTATTTTTGAACAAAGACTGGTCATATATATTCCTATTTTACCTATTAGTTTAGGGTTTTTAAGTTCTTGCCTTTCTCAGAATTTTGCGAGATTTGATATTGATAATGAATATTTGGTGGAGTCTTTAATTGCATTTAATTAGAAAAAAATAGACCAAATTTAAAGTGGATTTATATATCAAATTAAACTACTTTGCCAAAAACAGACTAAAATGAATTCGAATTAAATTTCATTCAGTTAGGAAAAAACGACCAAATTTAAACTGGATTTATATACCAAATAAAACATCTTTGCCTAAAAAAGATACGAAAGAACATTAACTCGAATTAGCATTGAGAATTGAGGATATTTACGATTTTCAGAGCACAGTGAGGGTTAGGAAAGGAGGCGCTGGATGGTTTAATACCCGTTTTCTTCCTGCGCGTGTTGCTAGACCTTTGATATCAGAAGCGTGGTGCAGAAATTTGGAGAAGGCGTTACTTCTTTGGAATTGAAATAAGGCCTTACTTATCCTAGCTTTTCGTGGAAGTAGTTAGGAAAAACTCACTATGATCTAATTGGTGTTCATAAAGCTCTAGTAAAGCGGCTGGCATCACCTGCGCCACCCTAGGGCTGGGTTTACACGTTGCACGATGCTCATATCTCGTCCGTGTTGCAACATATATCTCACATTATATAATGTTCCTAGATGGCAGTGGCACTGACAATATCCAAATCTTGCCGATCGGAAGCCGGAAGGCATTAATCCACAGGGAGTTTCTTTCAGTTTTGGTAAGGAGATGAAAGAGAGGAGTAATTATGTTTTCGTCAACAAGATAAGACTTTAAACCAGGTATAAAATTGTGTATGCAGGGTTTATTGAGCAAACTGTAGGGTTGGCGTAGCCATATTAATTATTAGATAGTCGGCTCATTCTGATTGCCCTATAGCGATTGATCTAATTCTCTCTATACGTTAAACAACTCAAACCATTCAAAACTTTTTCTTTGATGCTTTAATTTGCTCCTGAAACATTTTCTATGTTTTCATATTTACACTTGGATTTCCACTTTCTAAACATCAATCCAGTATACGATAAGAATTACATTACCTGGGTGTTGATATAAAATTGTTAGGTGAAAAATGCTAACACAGTGGATAAATTAAACACATGCATCATGTTCTATTCACATTGATCAGCAACTAGAACCGGTAGAGAGGGAGAGAAGACCCGAGAGGTCGTCATGCATCAACGTCGTCCATACCGCTAACCTCACCAATATTACTGATCCTCCGATCGACCTCCTTCTCTTTCCGAGCGGACTCCAATTGTGCTCTCAGATTGTGCACTTCATCCAGAGAAGACTTCAGCTAAGCTTTGAGTGCCTCAACCTCTTCTCCGGAGACATTCAGCTCCACTCTCGTCTCGTTATGTTGCCGCTGCGCCCACTCCCGCTGTCGGATCTCCTCTTCCTTGAGGAGGGTTAGAAACTCCACTCTCTTCTCCAATCGGCGGAGGCTGCACTTCATAGCCTCCAAATCATTCATCTCTTCCATTTAGATTGTGGAGGAAAGGAAACTCGTTGTGGGAGAGTACCAGAAATGTTGGCCGATGGATGAGGAAAGGGTCTTTCTAAATGTACCCAGCAAATATCTAAATACACCCAGCACTTAAAATATTATCCTACACTTTCCAACTTTACCCTTACTTTGATTTACAAACCCAGCAACCAGATCCAAGGTGCACCCGTCTGTTTAGTGGCAACACATATTGCACGTTCACCAATAATCACTATTGTCGTAATGCCTTCGCGTTGCATGAGGTTGAGTAGGATGAGATACACATGCCTAACTACAGAGATTTTCTTGTCTTCTCGATCGGTAGAGCTGGAATGACTCGATCCAACACTGTAAGAAATTCATATATCGTATTGTTGATTTCTCTATGAGGTCTTGTGTACGTTCATCCATAACTTCTACATTGAAGTCATTTTCCAGCTATTTTGATCATCTGTAACTTCTACATAGAATTGTAGTTAACACATGAGGCTAAGATATCATGCGACTTCTAATTATGACTCAAATACATACCTTCCCATTTGAAACAAAGTAGACTACATACAGGAAACTTGAGATTTCTACAAATCTGTAGACTACATTCAGGGTATCAAGCTAGAAATCGATTGGCTATGTTGGAACAGTTTATATCACTTTATCAGCACATAATCATTCCGGCTCTAAATAGTCTTCCTGTCAATAGGCTCACCATCTACAAACTGATATGGTCCTAATAATATATATTGATCTTTCTTCTATCTAGCACAGCTGCAAGAAGTGTAGTATATTGAAATAAATTGTTGCCATGGAAATTTTTTTTTTTTTTTTTTTTTTTTTCTGAAATCAAATATCTTCCTGAGATACGTAGATGAACATAACATGAACAGTCTTGGTAGTGTTGAACTCTGTAGGAGACTCTCAAGTGCCAAAATCACATAGCATCGGAAGACACCAACTGTAGACAATTGATCCTTAACTTGATCTTCTGCAGATACTTTGATTACTTTCAACATTATGAAGTCTTTTTGAATTCCTCTAAGGGTGGTCATGAGCTGCATGTTTTCCGGTAGTTGGTAACTTGGTATCATTCAACTCGATCTACAGTGATTATAAGCCATGACAGATCGATTCCATACCAGAAGATGACATTTAAGTTTGGATCGAGTATATATATGTTTGCTGGGTTTGAATGGTGCTTGCAGCTTAGAAGTTTGCTGGGTGTATTTTACTTAAGGGTAAATTTGGAAAATTAAACATAATATTCTAGAGCTGGGTATATTAAGATATTTGCTGGATACATTTAGAAACACCCATGAGGAAAAGATGTTGCATTTTATTGATATATAATCAATAGGAGTTTTATGCGTTTTGAGAGACTTATTGCATTTAAATTTCAAATAAGGAAGACGTACAGATTGAGAATATCGGAAACGGAAGATAATTAATGTAGTCATTAACGATAATTATCTCTCGAAAATATTAATCCATGAAGAACTCTAGTGGCGCGAAACAACTAAGGAAGTCTTCTGCATTGGGACCTCTTGGACGCCATTATACAAAGAGGGTCTGAAAGTGAAGAAGGGTGGACACAACTCCATAACACAAACATAATGGTGTTTTTAAGTCCACTTTTACTATCTCTTCTATGTAAGAATTTACTTTTTTCGCAGATAGCTTAGCTAAACTTAGTGCTTCCCATTCATAGTTGCACATAGAGGTGGTAAACGGGCTGCCAGGCACCAGCACGGACCTGACATGTTTAAAAGCGGCCGGACACGACCCAAGCTCGTTAGTGGGTCGGCACGACCTGAGTACGTTAGAATAATGGATCAACCTGGGTCTAGGAATATTCACTACACCAAAAACAGTCTTTTACCGCCCACAATGTGTGCCGTAAATACCCTTTTACGGCGCACAAATGCAGGCTGTAAATGCCGGAGCCGTAAAAGACATTACTCTTTAACGGCGTTCATAAGAGGGCCGTAATTGTGCATCCAAGCAGGCCGTAAATATATTCTCAAGTATTATTCAATTTGATTTATGGGATGTTTGCACGCCATGAATGTAGGGCTGTCAATGGGTCGTGTCGGGTTGGGTTCGTGTCGGGTCAAGGTATTTATCGTGTTGCAAGATACAAACCCAAACCCAACCCATTTAATAATCGTGTCAAAAATTTAAACCCAAACCCAACCCATTTATTAAACGGGTTACCCGATTCCAACCCGCTTAACCCATTTAATAAATAGGTTGTATTGTGTTTGACAAAATGACTCATTTAAGGGTTAACAATGCGACCCATTTAACTAAAAAAATGCATAAATTGATTAAATTCACTAAAAACTCTACAAGACGAAGAATATAAATAATTATATATAATTCATAAATAATTCAATCCAATAATTATAAGGAAAAATATTTCAAATTGTCTAATCCAATGATCAAATACTCCCAACGTCTAAAATTTCAGGATAAAATATAGCATAATCGGGTTATACGGGTTCACTTCGTGTTGGCGGGTTGACCCGTGGCCGACCCATTTATTAAATGGGTCATGGCGGGTTGACCCATGGCTGACCCGCTTTTTAATCGTGCGGGTTCAACATGCTTTATTTCGTGCGGGTTTCGAGTCGTGTTATCGGGTCGTGTCGGAATTGACAGCCCTACATGAATGTCAAGAAAGCACGCCGTAAATGACTTTTGAGACCACTTATTACGGCACACAGGGGATGCCGTAAAAGACTATTTTTATGGCACACTTTTGCATGCCGTAAAAGAATTAGTTACCCAGTTTTTTACAGCCCAATTTGCACGCCGTAAAATGTTCTTTTATATTAAAAAAAATATATTTCAATTCAACTTCTTCCGCTCATATTTAAAAGAATCTGACTTTTATATATATTTAAAAAAAGATATTCAATTACATACATTGCTTTAAAAGCATCGCATTTGAAATTTATGGCTAAACCAATACAAGAAAGAACTTAAAATCATAAAAAGTGGTATATAACAGTCCTCCATGAATTTCATGCACAAATGAGCTGCTCCAGAATGAACTTGCTTCAAACTCTTTGGAGACTTTGTGCCCCAACATCCTTTCTCAAAGGAGCTGGTAATTGCCTTGACTATGTCCATTGCTTGGATTCACCTGGGACCATAGTTGTCATTAGGAAGCTTGGATAGATGCAGACATAGGAATGACAGAACAAGAAATGATGAGGAAGATAAGGAACATCGTTTTGATCGTGAAAAAAAGCTCACTTACTGCCCACATAAAAAAGAGATGATAGTTACAATACGGGGGACATGAGAACAGACTACAAATGGATTGTACAAGAAAGAAAAAGCAACCATAGAATGAATATGCCAATTATATATGAATGACTTGTCTGAGAAAAAGAGAACTTGTAAGAATGATGCAGTATATGTAGGAAGAGAATGGATCATTAATAATAGTCACAGTTTGAAATCTCTCACCTATCAACTACTAATGAGGTAGCACAGCCAGATGCAAAAGATGTGAGAACCTGGCATCATGAACATTCCAGTCACTAGCAATCGCAAAGGCAAGAAAAATAACAGATTGTGCAAGTAATTTATGTTCTACAAGTTGGAATCAAGGGGATGAGAAGAACAAGGGGCATACAACATTCTTCAAAGTCCAAGAGTACACTACTTCAGTTTTTAATTTATGTAGTTGATCAGGTCCTAATTCAGTTTTGTCACAAAAGTAATTTAAATGAGGTTTTTGAATCAAATTGGTATTCACAATTGTAAGCTAATGTTAAAAGATCACCTTTCCCTCTGTTGCTGGGAGTTAAAAGATGGGTCTGCAAGCTCTTTAGGATCAACCAATAGGCAGTCTCTGAAACAAATAGCCAGCAGTTAAATATCTGATCTGTAACCCAATGAGAAAAGCTTAGAATTAAGATACTAACCTCCATATGATCCCCACGATATCCTAAAGCTTAAGATCCTATGTATAATACACAAAAGCAATATACAACTCCAAAAAATATCAAGTTTATGAGACACATATACTAATAAACACACCAAAATGCCAAACAATAACTTATGGCTGCCTTGACATCCTCATAAGAAAAACTCTTCTCAAGTCAATGAGTTAAGTTCACAATACCAGTAAGCTTTCCATCGAGTTCATGTAACAGAACCTACAATGTAAACCAACTAAAACCATGAAAGAGGAAGCTACTGTTAGAGCAGCCAAGAGTTAAATTAGAAAAAATTTAAAAGCTGCAAAGATCAATCAGAAATTCAGAACATACGAAAAATCTCATACTATTAACTAGAGGGGAAGAAAACCTAAAACAGATGGAAGAGAGGTCAAAACTATACAACTTAAAGCAAGGGCTACATTCTGCTTAACCTGCATGTACAGAAGATAATAATGTCATGAACAGAACACAGAAGAACATAACAAACAAATGATGGGATAGATGCTAGCAAGTACCAGGGGAGCTGTATTAATTGAAAAGCATGACAAGCTAGTTGAAGAGTTATAATATTGAGATAGTCATGGTCATAAGATGTAATCTTTAGCTCTTAAAATATGCTTTATAATTTTGTACTCAAAATAACACGACAAGCTAGTTGTTGATAAACACAAGAGGACCTGTCTGTGCAATGTCAATGGCAAACAAGTCAAAGCACAAGCTAGTAAAGAACAACAATTCTCACCAAGTCATATCTCACTTCAAATCAAACTTGCAAATAATACATTGAAATTAATAGATTATTATAAAGAAGGAACTAGCTGATACAGTCCAAATGCAACTAAAGCAATTAACAAAACAAACAATTTTGTTCTTTTAAACTTTTACTAGTTATTTTCTGGGAGAAAGAAGCATCTGGTTCCATTGCCAACCTCTTCCATTCCAGAGCTTTCTTCTTAATCTCTTTCCCTTCTTCTTAACTACACACAATTTTGCATCTGAATCAATCAAGTCATCGATTAGAATACAAGTGAAAGGCCAAAAATTCCCTCACCTTGTCCGACTGAACTGAACGATGTCCCCCTATTGCCGTTCGAATCGAACTGTGTCCCGTCCCGGTGTAATGTACGTACTGAATTCAAACATAATTGCAATCAATCCCAATCCAAAAGAACAAATAAGCGCAAATTCAATAAGCACAAACCCTAGACTCCTATCACCTCAAGCTTGGGATATAGTGAGGAGTTCCTTCTTCAATATCCCTGCTTTCTGATCTCCTTCTCCTCGCCGACCTTGAGAACCGAGCCGTCACCGGCTTTATGCCCTGGATGCTTTCGCGGAAGACCTTACGATGTCGATCTGCGCCTCCATTTCCACGCCTAGAATCTCGAAGATCTGGAATCAAAAAACAAAATCGAAGAGTTAAAGACATGAAATAGGACTGGAATTTGAAAATTTGAAACCTAATTGAAAAGAGATTGCGAACTAGAAATTGGACTTGTCTCAGAGTGAGAGAGATGGGAGAGACCTCTGAGACCGACTCTCTTTTCGCAGGGAGAGACCTCTGAGAACAAAAATCAAGATTGATCAAAATAAAACCTCAAATGTAGGTACATAAGGTAAAACAAGCAGTAAAACCAACAAACTAGGCAAACCAAGCAACAGAAACCTTCCTACAATTGAAAAACCCTAAATAGATCAAGCAGAAGATGAAAACTGAAACAATAAGTGAAAAAAAATTGTACCTTGATTTGGCCAGAGAAGAAAACCCAGATAGCAAATGAGCAATACAAGGCCAAAGTTCTCAACTTTCTCCAAAAGGGTTTCAGAAACTTCATGATCCTGAAACAGGTGGCCCCAATCTCCAAGAGCGGCAACCACTTCAATGTTCTTTAATTCGTAGCTCAATCGATCCATGACATTTCGATGAGAGGAGCAGAGAACGTGATGGTGGTGGGAGGTACGCGGCCAGCGACTTGGCGGTGGAGCAAATCCAGTGAACAGCGACTTGGCGGTAGGAAGAGACGTGGAAGGAAGAGATGGCAAAAATTGAGGTGTGTGTCGGGGAGAGAGAGAAGTTTTTGTGTTATGAAATGAAAAAGTTAAAAATGAAATGTGTAGTGGGAAGAGATGGAGGGAAATAAAAATTTTGGCGAAAATTTTTGCGCCTTTTACTTTTACAGCACACATCAATGCATGCCGTAAAAGACCATATCAGAAAGGGTATTAACGGCCTGCGTGAAAATGCGCCGTAAATGTGTGTCTATTACGGCACGCATTATATGCACGCCATAAAAGACTATATCAGAGAAGGGTATTAACGGCCTGCGTGAAAATGCGCAGTAAATGTGTGTCTATTACGGCGCATTTTCACGCAGGCCGTTAATACCCTTTCTGATATGGTCTATTACGGCACGCATTATATGCACGCCGTAAAAGACCATATCAGAAAGGGTATTAACGGCCTGCGTGAAAATGCGCCGTAAATGTGTGCCTATTACGGCACGCATTAATGCACGCCGTAAAATATGCGCGGTAAAAGAGTCATTTTCTTGTAGTGATTGGCCTATTGGACCGGCCCAACCCAGCCTGAGCCCGTTATAGGTCCGGCACATCCCGAACATGACGTATTGTGGGCCAGCCCATTACAAGCACAAAATTTCATTTTGTTTTTAAAAATATTAAAAAAAACTATAATGATGAGATTTGAACATTAGATCTCTTTATTCAAAATCTCATGACAATTAATTCCATCAATGCTATTTTGTTAGTGCCATAAAAATAGTGAAATAAAACATTTTATATTTATTTTTGACATGAGTAATTTTTTTAAATATTAAATATATGTTTATTTTTTATCAAGAACATCATAGATATTTAATTAATATGGGGTAAGGCCAGAATGACCATTACGTACATATCATTCTGCTACCATATACAGATAGACAGGAATTTGTCGTAAAATATCACGATAATACATAAGATAGGACCATTCATTAGACGTGTCATGCTCACTAATCAAAGTAAGCCTATATACTATGAAAAGACATAATAAATAGGCAAAGCTCCGGATACACGAGTATTTGAAACTCACTTACGCTCATGAAAAACTGAAACAAGTATAACTCCCCAAATACATAGAGAATTATTAAGAAGGCAAAACTAAATATCTAAATAGAAGCCCAACGGGCCAATAGGAAAAAAAACCAGCCCTGCGGCCTAAGCGAAGTAGCCATCTCGCCCCAAATCCCAACCTTGATCACTTCTGTGCAGAGACATCCACGACTGCTTCGCCGCCATCACAACATAAAGGACCGGTGTTTGAAAGATCCAAACCCATCGGGATAGTGAATCCCAGCACATCGAAACCACAAATAAACTCCTTGATGCAGACATTAATCTGTAGTTTGATGCAGAGTTGTCGTCGTCCCTTGAACCGAACGTTGATCTCTCCTGCCTCAAAGATGCATCAAGCCTAGAAACCCAGACCGTAGTCCACTTCTGTTAGCCTTATACTAGAATTCTTCTTACAACCAAGATCAAGGTCTAGAAAAACAAACACAGCTCGTCCAGCAATGGCATCACCACGTCGCGCGACCAGGGCTGACACAGGTGCAAGGCCACCGCCGGACAAGCATTGTTGGATTGCGCCGGAGAATTCCAGTTTTTAGGGTTTTGGGGCATCAGAGTGGTGCCATATACATTTATTAATAAATAGACCTAATTTCATTTTACCTTCCTAACTTTTACACGTTAAAACTAAGACTAGGAACAATGTTGTAGAACTTTATTTATTTTAATTTTATAAATAGTTAAATAAAATCAATTTCTATTTACTCAAATTAAAATTTAAAAGTCATGCTTTATAATGGGATGTCAAGTGCACAACCCGTTTATTCCAGCACGAGTGATTACACGTATTTTTATATGTGTAATTATATCTAAAATACTAGAATTAAGATAATCCTCAAGTCAATTAATATGTAATTAATCCACTTTTATTTATTTTGTAGGAAATAAGCAGAGTCACGGAAATCGAAAGAAAATGACGCAAAAATGAAGCAATTCGGAGTTTTTAGCAAAAGAACGAAATTGTAGAAATCTTAATTAAGCAATGAAGTTTAATTAGCTGATTATGCAATTAAGCTTAAATGTTAATTAAGCTCACAAACACGTGCAGCATGCAAAGAGTATGGGTTAATCACCCATTGACCAATTCTCCTTTGACACGTGGCGTTCACTTTCCTTTCTTGCCAAACCAAGCAGCACACGTGCCCTTTATCTAATTAACCTCCAACCCTATTCTCTTCTTGCTCTCACAAACACGTGCAGCTATATATAGAACCCAAAAACCACAAATCTGGGCATCACTCTCTCAGCACACAGTGCCGCACAACCTAAGGTCTCCTAATCTCTTCCTCTTCCATTTTCTTTTGAGAAAATATTTCAAACAGTACCTGAACTTAGGCCGACTCCTAATTTCAGTACCCGACTATGCAAAACTATCACTTTGGTATCCCAAGTTTGAAGTCCGACCCAAGAATGGTACACGCCGTCCATCACAGCGTTAAGTCTTTGCTACATGGCAAACCATGAGAGCCCTCAAAATATGCCACGTGGTTAGCTAGTTAACGCCGTGATGGACGGCGTGTACCATTCTTGGGTCAGACTGCAAACTTGGGGTACCAAAGTGATAGTTTTGCATAGTCGGGTATTGAAGTTAAGAATGAGCCTTAGTTCGAGTACTGTTTGTAACATTTTCTCTTTTCTTTTTCTTTTCTCATATCCTTACCAACAAATCTTCACCAATTTGTCGAGGAGCATCAAGATTTGAACTTGGGTAAAAGTGAGAAGCTATAAATCAAGGCTTGTTATATTTGCTTCATAGCAATTGTGACTTGCCTGTGTAACTTCTCACTTCTCTTTACCTTACTATCTTTGATTTATTATAATTTGATTTATATTGTTGTTGATTTATTGATGGGTTGTGAGTAATCTATTAGGAAACTAGGGTTTGAGCCCTAGCATGGATTTAATGTAATAAATATGTTTTAATTTAATGGTTTTCAATTTCGTATTTGGCATATGTTCTATTCTATAATATTTGGCTTAGATGCATGATTATGAACTTGATTAACTCTTGAATGTGTAGATGAGCATGTCTAGAACGAATTAGAGGATCTAATCACTGTTAGATCATAATTCATATACATATTTGTGTCCTAAAATATGAAAATTACTTGTTCTAAAGTCCAATTTAATGTTGACTAATCCAATTCCATTATTCCCCTAATCTTGTACTTTTTCTTAACCTTTGTGTTTATTTATATATATTTATTATGTTTTCCTCATCATGCAAGGAAATTATGGAGATGGAAATGCACTAAAAAGTCAACCTTAGCACATTTTCTTACTCCGGCTAGGAGAAAACGAGCTAGACAAGGAAGGAGGATTGGCAGCCTGATCAAACGAACTCCAAATGAGTTGAAACTTTTCATATCCATTCTAGACATCCTAAGGAGCATTTCTTAGGAAGAGTTCAGGAGTTATTTCGGAGTGGAAGCCCTTCAAAAGATTGGTCCAAGTTTCTGACTAAAAGACGAAAAGGGCAAAGCCTGACCCATACGGATTCCGGCATCATTTCCGGCCAAACCACAGTGAAATAACCTCTTAAATTTTACCAGAATGATCTACACTTATCAAGGAACATTTGGTATGAAGAAGTCTCAGGCCAATTCCGAAGTCTCAGTGGAGATTTAATTGAAGGAAGCTTCATAAGCAGAAAACAAAGTCAAAACATGGCAGTTTGGCCTAGAACCTTCTGTGGACGGATTTCTTGTGCATTTTTAGAAGGTCTATGATGCTGGAATTATCAAAGAGAGCCTTAGAAGAATTCTACAAGATTATGGCAAGATGAGTCCATCATATTATCCTCTGGATAATAGACATCCCTATGCACATTCTCTCATTTGGTTGCCAAATTGACTTTGGTGAATCAAAACCACTCCAACACTCTTCATTTCATGCTTCCCATGCATATTAAAGAGAGCTAGCTGCTCCTTTCTTCTCCCTTAGCCATATTTCTCTACTTTACTGTCTTTAATAGCTCGTCATTACTTCCATCTTCTTACTCCATCTCTTTCATACCCTTTTCCCTTGTTTTTAGGATCTATTACCACTCTCATACTCCACCTCCATGCTTTCTTTAAGAAATGATTATGATTGCCCCCCAATAGAAACATTATTGCCCCCTAATAAAAACATTAATGCCAGCAATAGAAACATTTCTGCAGTAACTTTTAATGTTTTAAGGTGAATTAAAGTTGGCAACTTTCTTTTTTCTCCACAAAGTGTTTGAATCGTTTTCTCCTGCTGAATTCATCTATGTACTATCCCTATTCCCTTACTGCCAAATATTTTGAATATTGCTCCTAATTTAATCCGCCTTGATTGCTTGTCAGATGGACGGGCTCCTTGATTACTATACATGATAATTGTATCATCTGTAAACAATTAGTAAAAAAGAAGCATGCTTTTAATGCAGTTAACCAATTGATGTATCAAAATCATTAGTGAAAGGAAAAAAAATCTATGAAAATCAGTAGTTATACAATTATACCATATTCTTTGATTTGTTTTAGATATGCAGCTGCCAATTCATCTATATATTTTCATTGCACCAGTCACAATAAATTAACTTTGTAGAAGTTCTCGACTAAAAACCTTAAACAAAAGCTAACAAAATATGGGGAACATGGTTCTCCCATTCTGGATGTAGCCAGGAATTTACACAAAAGGTACAAAATATCATCACAAGAGTGAGAAAGGATCTGTAAAAGCTTGAGGAAGGTGATGAGGAACAGAGATGGAAGGGAAATGTGATAAAGCCAGAACAAGAGAGGCCTCCCCCGACTCTCAAGCCATCGATCTATATCTGGATGAATCAAGATCTGGGGAAGGAGGATTGGTTTTTAGATCTGTTTTCTCTCTCTAGATTTTAGAGAGAGAGAGAGAGAAGCTCTCGTATCTCCTTAACTTAAGGTATTACCGTATTAGAAATAAGATCATATGTTAATATTAGAATGGACAAGTTTTCACTATTTTCATAAAACTCTAGCCGCACCTAGAGCGAAGCCAGAGAGAAAACATTCGTGTTTTTTCCTCTTGTCTGGCGGCAGTTGTCGTCAGCTTTTATTTTTGCCACTCCGATTATGGGTTGCTGCCAGACAAGGTTTGGTTGTCCTGTTGCCTTTTGGTTCCTAGGATCGGCTTTCTTGGGGGTTGACATTTTTAATAAAGCTGATCCAGTGGAAACATGCTAGGCTGCGAGTGGGGCAGACAGTGCAGAGCTTCTTCTGGTAATAGAAGGTCTCTGGTTCGCCCCAACTTGTGAAAAACATCTCTTGAAAAGGGAATATATCCAAGTTGCTCTCGGCCTGAAGTGTTAGCTCACTCGGCCACCATTTTATGTACCAAAAAATAATAAAAAGGTCAGTTAGCCCGTGGCTGGGGAAAGGCTATAATAAAAAGAAACAATAGTTTGTACGTACCCAAAAAAAAAAAAAAAGAAACAATAGTAGGGGACGAGGAATAATGTATATGTGAGCAAAGACGGCTCAATACAGCAGCAACAGGGAAAAGTGCCCCTCCCAAAACCTCAAAGGCAAAACAAATTTGGCCTTGTCGTCTCTCAGGAGTCTCACATGTGCCCTTACTCCTACACAACTCCAATGCTCTTCCCAACCTCAATGCTATATTCGCAACATAAACACAAACACTAATTTCTCCTCCATTCCAGTCTGAATCATGGCTCTTGTGAGTAAGCTTCAATCTCTGTCTTCCTCTTTGTCTTCCACCCATTTCAGAAAACCCAACCGCTTAAACCCTGAACCCATTTGCTCTCTACACTTCAACTCCCCTTCTTACACTTCTCCTTTTACAGAGAAGCATTCAATTGAGAGGTACCAGAGAGACCGGTGGCTATACAATAACCAATTGGAGCAACCCACTCTAATCTCTCTCCCTCCTGATTCTGATTCTGATTTCACAAGGCAGAATGACATTGCTTTGCAGCTACCAGAGCTGAGAAAGCTGCTTCAGGTGCTGCGAGAGAAGAGAGAGAGGGAAGGAGGGTGTGGTGGAGGCAAGTGTGGGCCTGGCAATGTCTTCTTGGTGGGCACTGGCCCTGGGGACCCTGAACTCCTGACATTGAAGGCTGTCAGAGTTATTCAGAGTGCTGATTTATTGTTGTATGATAGGTTGGTGTCCAATGATGTGTTGGATTTTGTTGCCTCTGATGCTAGACTTGTCTATGTGGGCAAGACTGCTGGGTACCATAGCAGAACCCAGGTCAAGCTCTAATCTTTATTACCATATCTTCTACTTAGCCAAAACCAAAACCAAATTTTGCTTTGATTTCTAATTGGGTGCATTCCCTAACTGTAAATTTTAAATCTTTGTGTAACTAGGTGAAACGGGCATTTGGGTTTGTGGTAATGATTGTAAAGTCTTATGAATTGCATTGGAGTTCTAGTCAAAGCATTTTATTTTGTGATCATGATTGTTAAGGTTAATGAATTTGGCTTTTGTGGAACCGTTAAGTAATTGGATCCTTTTGTTCGCATTTCAGGAGGAGATACATGAATTGCTACTGAGTTTTGCTGAAGCCGGAGCTACTGTTGTGAGATTAAAAGGAGGGGATCCACTGGTGAGTTCTTAGACTTTATCTTCAAAAAGTTATGGTGATTCCTTACATATCGAATTTGTTACATTTATAATGAAGCATTTTGTTTTTCTTTTAGGTGTTTGGAAGGGGTGGAGAGGAGATGGATTTTTTGCAACAGCAAGGAATTCAAGTGCAAGTTATACCTGGTACAATAATGAATCAGTATTAGTAAATTCTGTTATTTAGTTGAGTCTTCTTATGAAAATATTTGAATGTCTCATGAACTTAGGTGGCTCCATTAGTTACCTATTTCTTTCAAAGTGAGTATGGTCAATATCTAACCGAAGAAACATCAATAAAAATTTAATTATATTGTTCAGAATATCCAACATTGTCAGCAGTGGCAATTGATATCTAAGCGAGACTTTTTTTTCCCCTTCAAGTGGTTCCTTAACAGTCTGCTGTTTTGATTCAATTTTAATTTGTCCTCATTGTCTACTGGCTTTTCTTAGCTTTATGTTTGTTTGCAGTTTGGTGGTCTTGTTTTGTGTAATTTTTGGTTGATGATGTTTGTTGATTATCATGTTTTACGTAACTTGTTAATCGTAAAGAGTTGTAGAGTTTTCATATTCTGTGGACTGCTGGCTTTGATAATACTTCCTGTTTTCATATAAGTTTTCTATTAAAAAGGGGTGAAAATCCTAGCCTCTGCCATATAGAAAGAAGGTACCTGGGATTGGTATGAGTCTTTTCTTAATTCCTAAATACTGAAAGCCCTTAAGTTCCAAAGCAGGGGCAGGGAACACTAGTGAAAGAAAATAAACAGATAAACAAAATAAAATGGCAAGGTAATACAGTTCTCATGTGGGATTACTTTCCATTGAGGAAAAACTAAGGGAGTTTTCATCAGTTATTTTCTGATTTAGCAAATTGTGCATCCTTCTTTGGCTTTGAAATGATTTTCTGAACGGTGAAGCTTTTTTCAGACAGTGAAAAAGATTGGCTGATGGAGACTTGTCTATATGATCAAAATCTTTTATTACTTTCCAGGTATCACTGCTGCTTCTGGGATAGCAGCAGAGTTTGGGATCCCATTAACTCATAGAGGTGTTGCAAATAGCATAAGATTTCTAACCGGGCACTCCAGGAAGGGAGGAACAGATCCTCTTTTTTTGACAGAGAATGCAGCTGACCCTGATTCGACCTTGGTGGTATACATGGGCTTGTCGACTCTCCCTTCTCTTGCTCAAAAGTTGGTCCATCATGGTCTGCTACCATCAACACCAGCTGTTGCAATTGAGCGAGGGACCACACCTCAACAGCGCATGGTGAGATGTTCTTTCAGTTGGAGACTGTTGCATTCGAACTGTGTCCATCTCTTTACCTAATCATAGTTGTTCTTAAGACCTCTCGTTAATTTTTAAACTGATGGCCTGGGAGAACTCTGTTTTGTGTATTGCATGTAGGAAATATTTAAATACCCTCAGCACTTATACATATCATCTCTGGCAAATAGGATAGGACTGTCATGGACAGTGACTGTGTCATTCAACAATGCGGAGAAGTTTAGCAAGCATCTTTACCTAAGTCAAATTAAGTATTTTTGCTCAGACATTTATCTTAAACTGTGTAACAATACATGATGCTTTTATTGGAAAGGTTGTTTGCCATCCATTCTCTTATCTTTTGTTGTAGATTTGGGCAATTGTCTTCTGCAACAACTAATTGCTCCAGGATTTAAGTGTGTCATGGATTTGAGGTTTGATTCGTGAAAGTGAGCATTTTCAGGAAAAAATAATAGTATCTGTAAAAAATTAGTAAAAGATTTGCACGCTTTGATGCAGTTAACCAATTGTGTATCAAATTCATTGGTGAAAGAAAAAAATCTATGCAAATCAATGGTTATTCACTTATACCATATTCTTTGATTTGTTTTAGATATGCAGCTGCTAATTCATCTATATATATCCCATTGCACCAGTCACAATAAATTAACTTTGTAGAAGTTCTCGACTAAAAACCTGAATGGGGTGGTTATTATATTCTCATAATCCTCCCAGGGGAATCTGTCCTTAGCTTACAGTCAACAGAATTAGCCAGATCAATTGGATGCCTTTGCATACTCATAATCAGCTTGCTCATTTCCAGTTTTCATTTGCAGTCAACCTAACTGATTTATATTGTTGACTTTGCATGCATACAGGTCTTTGCAGAACTGAAGGATCTTGCCAATGAAATTACATCAGCAGAGTTAGTATCACCAACACTCATCGTCATTGGGAAAGTAGTTGCACTTTCACCATTGTGGCCACATAATTTGAATGAAGTGACCTCTCTTGCTGGAGCCATATAGACACAATTGAGTAATGCGATAAGTACCTTCACCATCCACATCCACCTTGACTTCAAAACTTTGGCTCACTGCTCAAAATTTTCGTAATTTGGACTTCCAGCTCAATTTCAAATCACTTTGAATGGTGGAGGATGATCTTGCTTAAGATCAAGGTGAGTTAGCTGCTTCTTTTTTGGAGGCAGATACTGTTTCAAGGAGCTAATTGTTTACACACACTGCTGGGTTGTGCTAGAACATTGTTCGATGCTTCCTTGTGTGGGAAAGAAAGAATTTCATGCACTGAAGTCGAAGAGGGAGCTGGATTTTTGTTCACTGGCAGACAGAAAAACGAGCCTTTTGTTCTGATGTTGTTTCAATCGAAACCTCGGTATTAGCATGAGGGGTTCTTAGGTGGGAACAGGACATTGTGTAATAGGAGCCTTGATTGAGTCATGTTCGTCTACGAAAATTTTTGCAAGTTCTTTCAATGATTTGATGTTGTGATCAGATTTCGTTGCAAGTCTTGTGTTTCCATTTCATATCACGATCATCAATAGATTTCTTTGTGAATTTGGAACCATACATAAAACTATAAACGACGCACTGCAAACGAGTTTCATATTGATGAAGCCTACAGTTGGTAATCAGTTATAAATAAAAAATGGTCATGTTCTTAAATTAACTAGGGTTAGCTGCAGCAGCTTTTGTCATTTTGAAGTTTCTTTGGTCAGCTAATTCTGAATGACGAAACTGTCTGCAGGTTTTCATTAGGGGTCGTCAACGGGCCGGGCCTTGCTATATTTTTAAATAATTGCGGGCCGGGTCGGGCCGGGCTTTATTAAAAATCAAAGGATCCAAGTCCGTCCATATAAAGCGGGCCTTGCAGGTTTTTCGGGTGGGGCCGGGCTTGGCCTTGAGGGCTTTTTTGGGCCGGGCCTTGCGGGCTTTATTTATAAATAAATATTTAAAGACACAAGTATTTTTTTTTTAATCAAGCTTTGGAAATTCAATGGATAATGATCAAATACAACCAAAGATAACAATCTATATAACTATATTGTACAAAAAAAATCTATATTTATATATAGATACTAATTTGTTGATAAATAAATTTTTAAAGACACCAATTTTTTATAAATCTATATTTATACATCATACACTCCAAAGAGCTACATATAGCAATTCAAAGAAAATGAGAAATCGACCGTTGGATGAGTTTATTACAATAAATTATGAGTGTGGTAAAAAATTTAGCCAATTTCACCATATTTTTGAATCCGATCGGATTGGTCAACCATAGTCACTTATATGTTTTATTGGTTGACCGATGGCGTGGCAACCGCGAAAAGTGCTTATTTTTTCACATCACGTTTGTATATATTCCATCGATGGATGTGCGTGGACATAAGATAAAAAAAAATTAATTTTAATTACAAACACATTGGACTATACCAATTTTATTCCTAAAGTTATATGACTTATACATTGCATTTAAATTGTTTAGGTTCATTCTAAAGCAACCATGAAGTGGAAAATGAATTTGGAGAAACCAACCGCTTGATGGAGAGATTGTAATGTTTTATGGTGGTTGTAGAAAATCCAGCCAATTTGGTTCACGTTTCGAATTCGATCAACTAGGTCAAATGTAATTACTCTTATAAACCTATATTTATATACCATACACTCCAAAGAGAAACCCCTATCAATTCAAAGAAAATGGAAAAACCGATCGTTGGATTAGTTTATTACAATAAATTATGAGTGTGGTAAAAAATTTAGCCAATTTCACCATATTTTCGAATCCGATCGGATTGGTCAACCGTAGTCACTTATATGTTTTATTGGTTGACCGATGCCATGACAACCGCGAAACGTGCTTATTTTTTCACATCAAGTTTGTATATATTCCATCAATGGATGTGCGTGGACATAAGATAAAAAAAATTAATTTTAATTACAAACACATTGGTCTGTACCAATTTTATTCCTAAAGTTGTATGACTTATACATTGCATTTAAATTGTTTAGGTTCATTCTAAAGCAACCATGAAGTAGAAAATGAATTCGGAGAAATCAACCGCTCGATGGAGAGATTGTAATGTTTTATGGTGATTGTAGAAAATCCAGCCAATTTGGTTATCGTTTCGAATTCGATCAACTAGATCAAACGTAGTTACTCATATAAATCTATATTTATATATCATACACCCCAAAGAGCAACCCCTATCAATTCAAAGAAAATGGAAAAACGGACCGTTGGATGAGTTTATTACAATAAATTACGAGTGTGGTAAAAAATTTAGCCAATTTCACCATATTTTCCAATCCGATCGGATTGGTCAACCGTAGTCACTTATATGTTTTATTGGTTGACCGATGCCGTGACAACTGCGAAACGTGCTTATTTTTTCACATCACGTTTGTATATATTCCATCAATGGATGTGCGTGGACATAAGATAAAAAAAATTAATTTTAATTACAAACACATTGGTCTATACCAATTTTATTCCTATAGTTGTATGACTTATACATTGCATTTAAATTGTTTAGGTTCATTCTAAAGCAACCATGAAGTAGAAAATGAATTCGGAGAAACCAACCGCTCGATGGAGAGATTGTAATATTTTATGGTGGTTGTAGAAAATCCAGCCAATTTGGTTCTCGTTTCGAATTCGATCAACTAGGTCAAACGTAGTTACTCTTATAAACCTATATTTATATATCATAAACTCTAAAGAGCAACCCCTATCAATTCAAAGAAAATGGAAAAACCGACCGTTGCATGAGTTTATTACAATAAATTATGAGTGTGGTAAAAAATTTAGCCAATTTCACCATATTTTCGAATCCGATCGGATTGGTCAACCGATATGTAGAATATATATATGCACATATTTTATATAGAAGTATAATAGTATAAGAACTTCCACACACACACACACACACACACATATATATATATATATATCTCTTTCTCTCTATATACACACACATATATATTAATATATATATATATATATCAATATATCATATATATATATATCTATATATCTATATCTCTCTCTCTCTCTCTCTCTCTCTCTCTCTCTCTCTCTCTCTCTATATATATATATATATATATATAAACACACACACACATATATGATATATTGATATATATATATATATATATATATAGATATATATATATATATATAGAAAGCCGTTCGAGAGCGGACGTTTGCAACTCAGAAAATGTGCGGACGTCGCTCCTCCGGCCTCAATCGAGCTGCGACGGCGCGGCGCGGCTTGCTGGAGGGACGCTGAGGGTCGTGCGGAGGGGTCTGCGGTCCGGTGGAGTCGCCGGCGACGGTTCTGCGGTGCTGCACAAAACCTACAACTGCAGGTGAGGTGGCTGCCCAGAAACCGGCAAGCCCGACCTCCTCCGACCTTGAACGCGGCCCAGAAGAGGTCTGGGACGCCTCCGGCCTCCCTCCGGCCATCCCTATGCCTCCGCCGCCGCCTGGAAGCCGCTGCTGCATCGACGTCCGCACTTTAACGAAAGTGCGGACGTCCGCTCCTGATCGGGCCTCTATATATATATCTATCTATCTATATGACTATATATATATATCTATCTATCTATATGACTATATATATATATATATCTATATAAACACACACACAAATATATATCTATATGTGTCTATATATATATATATTTATAAACACACACACACACATATAGATATATCTATATATATATAACACACACACACATACATATATATATATATATATATATTAATATATATATATATATATATATATATAAACACACACACACACACACACATATATATATATATATATAATATTTTGCGGGCTTTTACGGGCCGGGCCGGGTTTTTGCGGGTTTTTTGACGGGCCGGGCCTGGCCAAAAGCCCTGCGGGCCGGTGGGCCCCATCAGCCCACTTGATCCGCGGGCTTTTTGATGAGGCCTAGTTTTCATGGTCATGTGTGAATTGGTGGTTCCTTATTTGGTTACCGGGCGCATGAGGAAGTTGAAACTATAGATCATTATAAAGGCCAAACAAAGGAATCATAAGGTCTTGATCGACTGTCCTCAGGTCTCGTTAAGTCCAAAATCGGGGACTATCTATATGATGATTCCACCCAGCCACCCCTGCAACCGAATCCCAATAAATTGTGGAGAGAGAAAAAAAATAAAATTGAGCCAATTAGGGCTTTGTATTTGAAAAATTCGAATGTGAAGCAGTGAAGGTGTCAACTGGAATCAAATTTGCTCACTACTTTTATTTTGTGGTGATATCACCACCCTATTAAAACTTGCCACGTCATATAGAATTCATTTAATACTTAAAATGTTTTTTTTTTAATAAACCATAATGATTAATTATTATTATATTTTACAACACATGGCAGTTTTATATTGAGTGGTGGTATCACCACCAAAGTATTGGTGGTGAGCAAATTTGAATCTGTGCCAACTAGACATGGTTATGTAGTTGAAAGAAATAAATTAGGCTGAGTTCTTTTTTTTGAAAATTACATATAAGTGTCACTCTGAGACTTATTAATATAAGACCTACCTAAATTGTTTTGTACACATAAGACCACTTTAGGACCCAAAACCATCAGCTCTTTTTTATGCTATACCTTACATGTCTCTCTCTCTCTCTCTCTCTCTCTCTCTCTCTCTCTCTCTCTCTCGCACGCAGATGAAGATGAAGAGTTCTCTCTCTAGATCGCAGAACCTCTGTGATTTCGTCTTAGATTTCCAATCAATGTCGTGGTCGTTGTTGCCGAACTTGAGCATCATGGATCGGAGCTCGCCCCTTGTCGTCAGGTATCCAAGGTGTCTCGCCGGCGGCGCAGTAGGACCTCGTGCAAATTGTTGATTTGAATTCCCCTGGATGTGCAAGTTTTTGTTCGATCTGATGCCCTTGGATCTTTGTCAAGTTCAAATCTATGAGATTTTGTGCAAATTGTTGATTTGAATTCCCCTGATGATCGACGCCATTACCTCCACCACAGAGAGACTAGTAAGTATCACTCTTCTCAATCTCTCTGCAATTTTTCTTGAATGAGAAT
Organism: Rosa chinensis; assembly: GCF_002994745.2. Classification (NCBI taxonomy): domain Eukaryota; kingdom Viridiplantae; phylum Streptophyta; class Magnoliopsida; order Rosales; family Rosaceae; genus Rosa; species Rosa chinensis. The sequence continues at coordinate 40,322,147 of NC_037093.1, read as the reverse complement.
GAGAGAGTGAGATTGTTAGGATTGTGAATTCTAGGTCTAAATGCTTGTAATTCTGGAAATTGTAGGGTTTATGAATTTGGATGTGAATTGGATGTTACTATTTTCAGGTTAAGGTTGAGGGTAACGATAATGCAAGGACGGACAAGGGCTGTTAGGAAAAGAGGAAGGAATCGCTCTTCTGCAGAGGGCTGTTAGGCCAGTCATTCTTCTCCCTATCTTTGTAATGTGGATGGCTTATGAAGAACAATAGCTGCTCTTGTTATTAGAATGAAAGCTGCTTGAACTAATTGTTTCTATGCACAAATGTTGATCTGATTTGCTTTAATTTTGAGTTCTTTTGGTACCATTTCAATCACGTTTTGCAGTTCCACTTTTTGAAACTTTGGAATCTAAAAGTAGAAGGTAGTTTATTGTAACTTATGATTTGCGTATGAAGGCTTTGAATGGGAGTAGTTTGCTAGTGGAAATTATATATATATATATATATATATGTATGTATATCTCTTTTTGTTTTTTGTTTTTGTTTTTAAAGGACAAGATGCATTTTATGATAGATTGAAGAAGGTTGGGTATGAAGACGTGTATCTAGTAGTGTTTGGAAAGGGTTGGGTGGTTGAGAGAAAGAGTGATTGCTTTTAGTGTTAGTGAGTAGCATTTTGTGTTGATGAAAGTAACTTTTTGATAGTGGTGAGAGTAGCTTTTGTTGGTGGTGAGAGTAGCTTGTTGGTGTTAGTGACACTAGCTTTTGCTAATGGTGACAGTAGCTTTCTAGTGTTGGTGACAGTAGCTTTTATTACTGGTGAAAGTAACTTTTGATGTTAGTGACAGTATCTCTTGTTGCTAGTGATAGTAGCTTGTTTTGCTGGTGAAAGTAGCTTTTGGTGTTGGTGACAATATCTCTTGTTGCTAGTGACAGTAGCTTTTTGTGATTTTGCCGGGTCACCAGAAATTTCACCAGAGTAGTTTTTGTTACTAGTGACTGTAGCTTTTGTTGTTGGTGAGAGTAGTAGCTTTTGGTGTTGGTTAGAGTAGCTTTTGGTGTTGGTGACAATAGCTTTTGTTGCTTGTGAGAATAACTTTTGTTGTTGGTGATATTAGCTTTTGTTGGTGGGGAGCATAACTTTTGGTTTGGAGAGCATAGCTTTTGTTGGTGATAATAGCTTTTATTGCGAGTGATAATAACTTTTTGTGACTTTGCCAAAGGTCACTAGAAATCTCACAGGAGTAGCTTTTGTTGCTAGTGACAGTAGCTTTTAGTGTTGGTGACAATAGCTTTTAGTTTTGAGGAGCGTAACTTTTATTGAGGAGTAGCTTTTAGTGATCTTGCCGAAGGTTACCGGAAATCTCACTAGAGTAGCTTTTGTTGCTAGTGATAGTAGCTTTTATTGGTAACAGTAACTTTTGTTGTTGGTGACTGTAGTTTTTGTCACCTCGCCGGAGGTTGCTAGAAATCTCAACAAAATAGCTTTTGTTGCTGGTGACTGTAATTTTTGGTGTTAGTGACAGTAGCTTTTGTGGTCATCAGAGTTCGCCGGAAGTTGGCCAAAGGTCTGTCGAAAACCGGTTGGAGTTCGCCGGAGACTCGTAGGAGTTGGCTAGAGGTCAACCGAAGACCCGCTGGAGTTAACCGGAGACCTCGCCGGAGAGGAGAGAGAGAATGATTGTTGACTTTTTACTCCAGTGGCATTTATGTAAATATGTTGGCTTTTGTGTCTAAAATTTAACACTTTTTAATATGAGTTAAATACTGCTTACTCCCTATACTTATAGGATTTTATCATTTCAGTCCCTGACTTTTGAATTTCACCTAAAAAGTCCATGAACTTCCAATTTCCTCCCAATTGGTCTCTGCCATTAAGACTCCATCAAAGACTCGGTTATCTTGCTGATGCGGAGGTCCTTTCCGCCCTAAAAAGTCTATTATACCCTCACTTATTCTTTTTTTTTTTAATTAATTTTATTCTCTCTCTCTTTTTTCTTTTTTTTTTCTCTCTCTTTTTTCTTTTTTTCTTTTTACCTCTTCTTCTTCCAGCTCTTTCTCCTCCTCTGTTTATCTCCTCCTCTCCTCCTTCACCAATGCCAATGCCACCCACCACCTCTATCATCTGCAAGAGAAAAGTAAAACCAAGCTGAACTCATGTCTATAACTTAATCGCAACCAAACCAGTAAATGAAGCAACAATCATCTCAAATCTATCAAATGTAATACAATACCCCAATTGCAAATCCAATACCACACAAGAAGAACAAAGTCAAACTCGACAAGTTTTACAGCCTAGCCACAGATCTATAAACAAAGTAAGAACCTTCAGCTGCATGGGTAACGCCACCAGATTGATTCCATGGAGTTAACGTAAAACAATCTTATAGTTTCACAAATATTCACATATCAAGCATTCATAATCAGTAAACATTTGGTGCTTGTAGCCACATTAACAACTGGCATAGTTCGAAGATTGAAGATGCAATAGTGAATCACATTTTAAACTCAATTTAACAATTCCAATATCAGTTCAGGCTCAAAACAAATGCTTCATATCACAAATTCCCAAACCAAAACCAGTCCGACGCTACAAAGAACAAAACTTTAACAAATTCAGATTCATACAATACAAATTAACCATTTCAGATTCACATCTGCACGAACCAGATCCCAGAATCACATAAACATAGAGAAAAGCAGAGAAATTGAAATGAGGAGAGAGGAAGCATAATTGAATTACCTGAGATAGCGAGAGATGAGGTTGATGAATCCGTTCTTCTCATTCTTGCTGCACCAGATAGAAGCAAATGAAGCTCAGATCAAACGGCAATCGGAAACAAAAACGAAGAATATGAATGGATTGGAGACGAAGTATATAGATACCTGATCTGGCTGAGAGCGGTTACCTCAGATTTGAGCTTGGAGATTTTATCAGTGGCAGGCTGGCAGCCATTGCTGAACTAACACACAAGCTTTTCAAATTTCTAGAGAAAACGAAAACGAATTAAGAGATCAGAGAGAGATAGCTGATGGCGGTACTCTTCTTCTCCGATCTCATCCCAAAGAAGTTCTTGTTCGACCTTCGAACTCACCTCCACTTCTCTCCTGAGCTTCTGGATCTTGTTGTGGCACTGCGAGGAGGTCTTGAAAGGCGAGACCAGTGGGAATTGGGCGGCGAGGGTGGTGGCGACGTCATCCCAGTCGGTGGCGGCCGAGAGAAGACCACTTGTCCTTGAAGATAGAGATGAGGGCTTCGACCTCGTTGTCGGTCCAGCATGGCGACGGGGGGTTGGGGAGGATATTGGGGTGTGGGATAAGGAGAGAAGGGAGGCGGTAGGTTAGGAGAGGAATGAGGGTTGTGATGGCAGTGGTGGATGGTGTTGGCGTGGCCGAAGGTTTGGAGATGAAGAGAAAACTGGAGGAAGAAGACGGATAACCAAAGGGAGGAGAGAAGAGCTGGAAGAAGAAAAGGTAAAAAGAAATAAAAGAGAGATTGACAAAAAATAAATTAAAAAAAAAAAGACAGTAAGCGAGGGTATAATAGACTTTTTAGGGGGGAAACGACCGCCACGTCAGCAAGATAACGGAGTCTTTGACGGATGCTTGACGGCAGGGACTAATTGGGAGGAAATTAGGAGTTCATGCACTTTTTAGGTGAAATTAGAAGGTCAGGGACTGAAACGATAAAACCCTATAAGTATAAGAACTAAACAGTATTTAACTCTTTTAATGTAGTGGCCTTATGAGGGAAAAAAAAAATAGTTAGTAGCCTTATGGCTAAAAAAACATTCAAATATACACTTACATGTAATTAACCTTTTTTTTTTCTTGAGAAAATTATGTGTCAATCCATTAACATCAAATGTAAATAACATTACAAATAAATAGCTCACCCAAAAGAAGGGCTACGACAAGATTGAGTTATCCTTAAGGAGCCCTATGGCTGAAACCAAATGAAACAATGTAACTAGGGCAACCTAAGATGCAACATCCTAAGATTAAGGCCAAAGTCGGAAACTTGACACTACTAGAGAAAGCACCGGAATGATACCAAGCACTAACCCTAATTTATTTCTTGAAACCCTAGGAGGTAACCCTAGAGAATATTGTTAGCTTATAACCTAAATAATACCAGATTAAAAAACCCTAAAAGACTGAGCCCAAACCAAGTCAGACCCAGCCCCTAGCCCAGCAACATGGAAGCCCAACTTGAGGCCTAGCATACCACCCTCACGAAGACAAACCCAACCAGCAGCCGCCATACACCGCCACCTGCACACCACATTCGATCCAATCCTTAAGCACGAGGAACCACCATCCTCCACCTAGCCAAGAGAGATGAGCACACAACCATGAAGAAGCCGCTTCAACTCGGCCATAACAAGCATGTCCCGCGCCTCTACCACGCAGATCCCTTTGTATTGAACAATTCCAATGCCAAGGTGCTTATTTCACCTTTTATCTCGAAAAGAAGAGAAAACCAGCGAGAAGATCATAAGGTCCGTTAGATGACGACGTTGTGATACTTGCCGTCGAACAGAGCAAAAGAATAGACGGCGGTTGCTCTTCCTAGAGGAAGCTGTGTTTCCCGAGAGAGAGAGAGAGAGAGAGAGAGAGAGAGAGAGAGAGAGAGCTAATGCCTGCATACGCAGATAGCTGATAAAGACGAGATTGTGAACCATACGGCATGGCTAGCGGTTCATGATGAATTTTGTATATTTGTATTACTTAATCACCATCTAATTTGAGAAACTAACATTTTTGTTTACTTAACACTAACATCTGGGCATGAGCTTATACGTTTGTTTATTTGTACTTTTTTTTAAATAAATTTTTTATTAAAATATGAGAAATTGAGAGCAACATTTGTGAAGCAAGGAGTGTTTTAAGTGGAGGAATTCGATGGCAAGGGGATACAGGGATTCACATACAGATGTGGAATGATCCTTGGTTACCAAGGGATTCTTCTTTCATACTTTCTCTTACTGTAGGAGTCTATGACCATGGCAGCTTGATGAGTGATTTTATGTTGAAAAATGGGAAGTGGAATGAGAATATGAGATTATGGTTCGACAGTTTTGTCATGAGGATGATGTTGAGACTATATATTAGCTATACCTTTGAGTGTGTTAGATAATAAGGGGATTGTTAGTCCCAGATTAATCCATAGTTGCTTAATTCAATATATAATCTCAGTAGTGTTCTAAAAATCGGCCGCCTAGGCGCTGGACGGCAGCTCTCTGCCTCGATTAATGCAAAATCGGAGCTTTTGGGCGGGCAAGGAATGGGCGGCAGCCTAGACGGCCTAGGCGGGCGACTAGGCGCTTGGGCGGTCTGGCTAGGCGGGTCTGTTGCTGGGTTTTGCTAGGCGTCGGCATCGGAATCTCTTCCTTCCCCATCAGATCTTGGGTCTAGACATCATCGTTTCATAGCTTTGGATCACAAACCACATCCATGAATCCCTTTAAAACAATAACAACAAGGTTGCTGACATAATTACAACACCACAACCACAATCAAAGACTTGAAATCCAAACCAAAAATTGAAAAATCACGAATGCCCAAAAGCAACAAGCGTTACCAAAAGACAGTAACAAAACAAAAATTGTTGGTGAAGGCCATGACCGCGAGTGAAACGCTGGCGAAGACGATCTGTGAAAGATGCAGAGCGAGGCTGTCAGCGGTGTTGGGCATGCACTAAACGAATTGAAAAGGAGAGCAGATCTTAAACCCATAACATACTTCACCTTTTAATCTCAATGAGACTATTGGGTTTGTCGGGATTTTGATTCTTGAACAAATTGAAAGGTAAAGCAGAGCTGCAGAGGTAAACAATGAAAGTCGGAAGTGAAAAGAAGAAATGAGAATGGAGCTCGCCTCTGACATGAGCACATGGGCAATGAGAATTAAAAATACTTTTCTGTAAAAGTAAAAATGGGTTGGAATTAGTCTACTCATTTCATTCATAACCCCTTTATATAGGGATAGGATTACAACAGAAATATCAATTACATTGATGATACTAAATGCTGATTGAGCTGTGATTTGTAATTGCTTGATTCCCTCTTCGTCTGTTTCTTTGACGAAGGCACATAATGTGCTTTTCCTTTAACACTTCCCCTTGTGCCAAGTCAAAGACGAAATGGTGCATGAGTTGTTGCCTCACTAAAAACCTTGCCAAGTAACAATAAAAACCCTGTGGGACAAAAATAAAACTTGGTCGAAGGAAAAGAGCACAACGCACCTTCTACATTTGAGAATGACATGTGTGTGTTAGACTCCCCCTGACGTCTATACCTCCCCCTGATCATTACATTATTCAAGTGAGCTTGGAAAGTCTTCGCATTCCTATGCCTTTCACATGTTTCTCAAATGTGGCCTTAGGCAGTGATTTGGTGAACAAATCTGCCACATTCTCCTCAGACCTTACTTGATTCACTTGAATCTTGAGAAGGGTCTGTTGTTGCTGATTGTAGAACAACTTTGGCGATATGTGTTTTGTGTTATCACCCTTAATACAACCTAGCTTCATCTGTTCGATGCAAGCTGTATTGTGTTCATAAATGCAAGTAGGCTCTTCAGTGGTAGAACTCAAACCACTAGTCCCTCGAATATGTGTGATGATAGCTCTTAACCATACACACTCACGAACCGCCTCATGTAGAGTGATGATCTCTGAGTGGTTCGAGGAGGTAGCCACAAGGGTTTGCTTGGTTGATCTCCAAGATATCGACGTGTTCTCAATGGTAAATACATAATCAGTTTGGGAACGACCTTTATGTGGGTCAGAGAGATACCAACCAAAACATCATTTGGCGTTTCGGTGTAGTGAGTGGCCCTTTCGCCATCAATATTTTCTTCAGGGATTGCAGTTTCATCTGCGGTCCCTCTTGTCTCTCTGTAGGGAAAGAACAGTCCCAAGTCAATGGTCCCTTTTAGGTATCGAAGATGTTTTTGATACCATTCCAGTGACGCTGCGTTGGCGCTGAGCTAAATCTAGCTAACAAGTTCATTGAGAATGCAATGTCTGGTCGAGTACATTGGGCTAAGTACAATAATGCGCCTATTGCACTTAGATAGAGAATTTCAGCTCCCAACACCTCTTCGTCATCTTCCTTTGGATGAAATTGATTTTTCTTTGTATTCAAGCTTCGACCGATCAAGGGAGTGCTAGTAGGATGCGCTTTGTCCATGTTAAATTGCCTGACTTTTGGACATACGCAGACTAGTGGATTAGTATTCTAGAAACTCGGTGTTCTAGTTCAAGGCCTAGACAGAATTGAGTTTTCCCAAGATCCCTCATCTCAAATTCGGATTTCAAGTAGCTCGCGGTTTCTCTTATTTCATCAAGAGTACCTGTTATGTTCATATCATCGACATATACTGCTACAATTGCAAATCCAGAATTTGTTTTCTTTATGAATACGCAGGGGCATAATTCATCGTTCTTATATCCCTTCCCAATCAAGTAGTCACTTAGACGGGTATATATACCACATCTACATGGATTGTTTTAATCCGTAAAGTGAGCGTTTCAACCTAGTTGCAAACGCACTCCGTGGTTTAGAGTCACTTGGCTTGGGTAATGTAAGGCCATCAGGCACTTTCTTATATATCTCTGAATCTAGATCCCCATGGAGAGATATGCAGTAACCACATCTATGAGCTGCATTTCCAGTCCTTTGGAAACTACTAAGCTAACTAAGTAGCGGAACGTTATAACGTCCATTTTGGGAGAGAATGTCTCCTCGTAGTCAATTCCAGGGCGTTGTGAGAAACCTTGCGCCACAAGGTGAGCCTTGTACCTTAGGACTTCATTCTTCTCATTACGCTTTCTCACAAAGGTCCATTTATGTCCTATAGGCTTTACAGTTGGTGGGGTTAGCACTACCGAACCAAATACCTGTCTCTTTGTCAGAGAATCTAATTCTGCCTGGATTGCTTCTTTCCATTTAGGGCAATCTGCTCTTTGTTGACATTCTGCAACAGAGCGTGGTTCGATATCATCGTGCTCTATGATTCCTTGAGCAACAATATATATCATCAATGTGTATGGAAGATCTTTCTATCAAGTCATACGCACTCTCATAATCCTCTGAGATTTCTTTGTTCTCTGGAATCATTTTTAACATCGGAGCGTCCTCCAGTATTGATTCATGGACATAACTATAATCAGAGATAATCTCATGAGAGGGATTCTATACTTTGATGATTGGTTTGTGCCTTACTCACCCTCTTCTTCCTTGGGTGAGTGTCAATCGAACCAAGTGACCTCCCCCTCTTCCTTGGAGAGCCATGGCCTCAACCACACCTCCACTAAGTGCGGTTGCAGTGCCTCTATCTGCTGCACCGTGCCCTTTGTTGGGGACTTCTAACCTTGCAGATACATTTGCAGCTGGTATATGTGATCTCGTCACTTTTGCGATATCAGTAAACGTATCAGGCATCAAATCTGCTACGTTCTGAAGATCGATTATTCTTTTCACTTCACTTTCACTTTGTGAAGTGCGGGGATCAAAATGAGACAGAGTGGGGACAAACCACGACAATTCCTGTTGTTCCCTTGGAAAATCCTTTTTCCTATCTCCCCCTAACGATGGGAAGACTGTCACATCAAAGTGACAATCCGCAAATCTAGTGGTAGAGAGATCGCCTGTCAAGGGTTCCAAATAGCGGATAATTGTTGGGGATTCGTATCCAACATAAATACTTAATCGTCTCTGAGGACCCAGTGTAGTGCGCTGTGGGGGCGCAATAGGCACATATACTGCGCAACCAGATATGCGTAAGTGTGAAATGTCAGGCTCATATCCAGTTACCAACTGGTACGCAGAAAATGGTTGGCTAGCAGTGGGTCTGAAACGAATAAGTAAATCTGCGTGCAATATTGCATAACCCCATGCAGATATAGGCAGGTTGGTGCGCATAACCAATGCCCTAGCCACCATCTGTAGCCTTTTGATGGTGGCTTCTGCGAGACCATTTTGTGTATGCACATGGGGTACATGATGCTCTACATAGATCCAAATAGATATGCAATAATCATCAAATGCTTTTGATGTAAACTCTCCAGCATTATCAAGCCTTATAGACTTGATAGGGTGATCAGGGTGGTGAGCCCTTAAACGTATAATCTGTGCTAGGAGTATTGCAGCATTTCTTGTGGACAATAAAACGACATGTGACCAGATTGTCGAATCATCCACCAGAACCATAAAGTACTTGAATGGTCCGCATTCTGGATGGATAGATCCATAGACATCTCTTTGTATCTTTTGTAAGAATGGAATGTTTTGTTTTGTATCTTTAGCATAGGAAGGTCTCGATCCTGTTTTTACTAAAGAGCAGGCTTTACAAAACGAGTTATTTGCCTTTGAAATAGTCAATGAGGCATAATATGAGGGAGGTAGAGCTACTGGTACTTCAGAAGGCAATGATTGCATTTGAGCAATACTAGAACCGACACCTTGCAGTGTGGCGGATTTTTCTCCCATTTTTCACTCTAAAGAAGGGATGTCCGTGTGAGTTCTTTAAAAATACGGATCATCATGTCACGACCTCGGTGCCATAGGCGGTCATGAAAAAGCCTGTATGAGTCAGTGTCCCACATTTCATTGTTGGTGACAGTATAGGATTCAATCATCCGAATCGTAGTGAGGTACAGTCCATTAGATTGACTCATAATTTTCTCTAATATGTGTTTCCTTCCATAGTCATTAGATGTAATATCAAGGTATTCAGTTCCATTCTCACGGTGTGTTTTTACATGATAACCGTTGGCACAAATTGCTTTGAAACATTAACAAGGTTCGATTAGCTCTTGGTGCATACAGAGCGTCTTTGACTTTAAATATATCTCAGATTCTTTAGAGTACTATTTTAGTAGAATGATAATCTTTTCATTCTAATAATAATTTTTTCTCTAGATGTATTGCTTTACATCTTTATATTGCAATTTCGAACCATGTAAATATGTGTATAGAAAATAAATTTGAATAAATTCAGTGCTTTAGAATAAAATTTGAAATTTATTAATAAGCCAACGATAAGCAAATCAAGGTCTTTGTTCAGAAATCTAATTCATCAAACCATTCTTTAAGACCAAATAATAGTCTAATTAAAAATGAGGCATTATGCCTTCACAACTATCTTTGGAAAAATGAATAAAGCAGATCAGTCAAGATTGAGAGCATCCATTGACTTAGCAAGTTCCTCTTTGCCATTGAAGTCTGCAATTGTAAGGTTGACGTCTAGGTCATGACCTCCTTCTTCCATATAGTGAGCCTCTTGTTGTTTAGACTCTCTATACCTCTTGTAATTGGCTGCTACTCTGTTGTTTGCTTGGCAGTTCTTGTACCAATGCCCAATGAATCCACACCTATAGCATGGTTCATTGTCAACTCTTTCCTTTTGCATCTTGTTTCCATGATCCCCATGTCCCTTTCCACGTGGTGCATGGTTGCCACGTGGGTAGGGATCAGCACGTCTAAACCCCTTTGCATTGGAGTTCTTTTCACCTTTCATTTTTCCATAATGAGCCTCGGGAATTTTCTTTGTCCCAGTGGGCCTAGCATTGTTGTTCAAGAGAATCTCATTATGTCTCTCAGCCACTTGCACTTGCAGTAGGCTTATCAACTTATTGAAGGTTGTGATTCTTTTGTTGTTATAATCCAACTGATACTGGTTCGCTAGTATAAAAGCTGAATTAGGAAAGGTGGTAAGAGTCTTGTAGATCATATCATCTTTTGTGATTTCCCTTCCACAAAAATTGAGACGTGCTTTTAAGCGCAACATGTCCTTGTTGAAGTCACTGACCTTTTTATAGTCAAGCAAGCAGATTCCATTCCACTGAATAGCTAGTTCTGGGAGTAAAGTGTCATGAATGTTCCCAAAACGTCCTTTAAGGGCATCCCACAATTCTTTGGGTGTCTTCAACTGAAGGTACTCCCAATGTAGGCTAGGATCAATATGTCGCCTCAGAAACATTAAGGCATCTGCTTTCACCTTATGAGATAGTTCATCATCTTTGGGGTCAGTAATGGTGGCAATGTAGTCTTTTGCCACAAAGGCAGTTTCCATATCGGAAACCCAACGATGGTACTCAAATCCTTCTGAGTCCAAAATGTCAAACTGAGGTCGAGTTGGATCAGCCATCTACATAAAACAAGAGGGAAGATATAAATTACGCAGTCATAAAGACATCCACGTGAATTATTTTCCAAACGTATGAATTAGATTTCAAGACCAAGATTCGTAATGGTCACATTTTTTCGATGCCATGTGACAATACTTTATCACAGTAAGTGTGTATTTATAATGCGCATGAACTTTCATTATCATGGCAAAACGCAATTCTTTTTGTATAGCATTCTAAACAAGTAATAATCATAGCACGTAATAAATAATAAAAACATCGCATATATTAAAATAAATTACATGGCATGCTCAAATTTCACAAATGTATACCAAAATATATGTTACATATAATGATAGCAATAATATATCATGCGTAAAATAAAATATAAGCAATAGCATAATATAAAGGCATGCGTATGAGTAAATATATAAGAGTAAATAAAATTCACAAAACATGCTCACAATTGCATAAATAATGTATAACAAGATATGTATGGCATGTTCAAAAAATAAAGTATAAACTATAGCATAATTAAAACATGCTTAAACATAATTATGTAAAATATAAATAACAAAACGTGCTTAAAAAGATCAAAATTATCTAACTAAACATGCTCAAAAGTTCTAATTATAAATAATGAAAATATACCATAGTATGAAAATAAATAAAAGAGAACATACTTAGTTGCGAGAAAATAAAACAATCCTAGCGCACGCGCATGTTGATGCAGGCGTGCGTAGCGATGTTTTTGAGCTTTAGAAAACTGGGCCGCTTCCTTTTCATTTCAACAGTAGGCCACGGGCCTTGTTCTTATTTTCATTTTTTTTTTGTGTGTCTGGGCCGCAGGGCCTCTATTTTTTTTCTTTGGACCGGCTATTACTTTGGGCCGGATCACCTCTTTTTGTTTTTTTTTCTTTTCTCTTTTATTCTTCTTTTCTCTCTTCTTTTGTTTCTGGGCCGCTTTTTCTTTTGCTGGGCCTTTTTTTTTTTTTTTCCAGATTGGGTCAACAGCCCAATTGGAAATGGACCCGAATCGGGTCGAGGGCAGCAACCGGGTCGTCCAGTTGCGTCGGTCTTCCGGAGCCGGGTTGCCGGTGCAGACGAGTGAAGTGATGTCGGAATCCGAAGAGGAATCCGGTCTGAGATCGGTGAGTCTCAAGGGCAGCACCTCGGAGGCGTGCGTGGAATGGGCAGTAGCGCGGCCGGTCTTCTGGGTCGGGCTGAGTAGCGTGCTGGCACGGTTTGCAGGCTGGCTGAGGCGAGGAGCCACGCTGAGGTTGGCCGGCTGTGGGCTGCGCCGAGGTTGGGTCGGTGCTGGAGGCGAATCACCGGCGACGTGGATTGGTTGGGCACGTCGGAGCTGGGCGTTGGAGGTGCAGCGTAGGCGCTGGATCTGCGCAACAGGTGGGCTAGAGGCTGGGCAGGGCTTTGCCGGTGAATGTCTGTGCCGGTGAAGGACTGCGCCGGTGTCGGGGCTACTGCTGGATGGTGCGCCGGCAGTAGCACACGTCGCTGGAGCTGCGCGGCTGGGGAGGAAAAAAAAAAATTTCACTTGTTTAGGGCTGCAGAAAAAAAAAATTCTATGGTTTTCAAGGGTTTTTTTTTTCTTTTGACTATTTGCTCTGAGCGTGCTGATAACGTGTAAAAGTAAAAATGGGTTGGAATTGGTCTACTCATTTCATTCATAACCCCTTTATATAGGGATAGGATTACAACGGAAATATCAATTACATTGATGATACTAAATGTTGATTAAGCTGTGATTTGTAATTGCTTGATTCCCTCTTCGTCTGTTTCTTTGACGAAGGCACATAATGTGCTTTTCCTTTAACATTTTCATATAATATTCTTATTACTCTTATTTATAAATTATAATAAATCTTTAAATATTCATTTAAGTCTTTATATATAATTATATATATATATATATATATATGTATGTACATATATATTTGTATATGCATTAAAATTAAATTATAAATTAAAAAAATTAAAACCGTCTGGGCGCTAGTCTCTTGACCACCGCCCGATTAGCGCCTAGTGATTTTTTGAACCTTGAATCTCAGTACATATAAACAGAAATTAACAAAAAATCTACAGATAATATACCAACATGATTGCAGTAATGTTTGAATCCTAATATATGACTGCATTAATATTTGAATTCTAATATAAACAGAATTGAGCAAAAACAGGAGCATTGACTTGATTCTTGAGAGAGGGTTGCGAAGCAATGTCTTAAGACAGAATTTCGTTCCCACATATGTGCACTGGTTTGCTTAAACGTCTGTCCTACAGGATACAACTCTCATTTCAAGGCATTGCACAGATATAAATATATTAAAAATTTTAAATACGTGTGTTGTGTATACACATATAAAGGATGCAAGTGGGAGACTTGTTTTTAATGTGGGAATTATTTCCAACAATGATAGTTAATAAAAGATATAAAAGCAATAGCACATAAAAATCGATAATACATATTAAGTAACTTAATGAATTTTAAGTATTTTAATCTCTAACTCTTAAAATTAAATTTAAGGATGGGTGACATTTCCAACAATGATAGTTAATAAAATATATAAAAGCAATAGCACATAAAAATTGATAATACATATTAAGTAACTTTTAACAACTTCTGAACTTCTATTTTCTCAATGAGGACTTTTATTCATACCTCCATCTTTGATATATAGACCTCCCTACTTTTTTGAAAAATCTGAGATCCTAATTTACCCTTTGCAAAACCTAAGGAAAAAAAAAAGGAAATTCCAAATCAATGCTCATCGTTCCAAAATTGGCAAAATGCCCTCCATGGTTATTGAAGCTCAGTATCTTCTCTCTTCTCTTAACAACTCATCTACTAGCATCAATCACTCTATCTCTAGTATCTGATATGGGTATATTTGTATTAATGTCTTTGAGCAAACATATTGATGAACTTAAGTGTCTATTTTTTACAGGAAAATCATACAATCATTGATCCTTGTTTATATGATATTCAAGGAGATGCAAGATAGAATACCCAGTTATGATTCTAATATACAACCAATGACATCTTACCTTACCATTTGTCTTGTTCATATGATAATTTCATTTTTTGATGAAGAATCAAATAGTTTATGAGCCTCTCCTATGTGTTTTTATGAATGGAGCAGATATTGTTCAGGGGGGGAGGGGATGTGGAAGGGGGAGCATCTTGAACTCCTCCCTTGCCTGCCTCAACTTTGCCGCCCTCTTGCTGTCCTTTTTCACCGGCATCCTTATCCGCAAAAACCCCACCACCACTGCTGGTAATCTTGCAAGGAAACTCAGGTATGGTAGAGGCACCTCCGGTGGCTTCAGCAGTGGCATGTAGGCTTTGACGCATAAAGTGTCCAAATTCAACTTCTCACATTGCTCCTAGAACCTCTTGCAGTCTCTGTCAAAGGCAAAACAGTGCGTAGCGCTCATGAATCATTGAGAACCACCAGGACTGCCTCGCCCTTCTGCAGCAATTCGATCCCCAGAGGCTTAATTACATGCTTGAGCTTCGATTCCTGGTTCGATTTGAGGAGCTGAGTGTAGGGGATGCGGTTCGAGATGACGAGGAGTCCTTGGGACCAGGATTTGAGCTCCTGAGGAGATAAAGCTTTGGACTTTCTGGGGCCGGAGGACTTCTTGGGTACACGTGGCTTTTTCTCCTTGATGGCCCTGCGTGAGGTTGGGGTTTGGGGGAGAGAAGCAGAGATGATTTTGGGGTTGGGGTTTCTATGTATCGGTGAAGCTCTTCATTTTGGGTTCGGAGTAAATCAAGAGATTGTTGAAAGCTAGAGATTTGATTTTTGGGTGATGAAGTTGTGGCTGCAGTTGACCCTAAGCGGTGGAGCATATTGATCAGGTCCTCGACAAATGCTACTTTTGTCAGAAGAGGAGCTAAGAAGGGATCTGAGTTTTTAGGGTTAGACAGAGGGTTGTGGGCGAGGAAGAGAGATGAGAGGAGGGTAGTTTGGACATTTCGTCCAAATTGAGGGTCAAAGTCTGAAAAGTAGGCCCCCACGTCGGGGCCAACTCAGCTTCTGATGTCATCTTTGAAGCCACTTTTAAAATTTGGACGTGGGTGATGAAAATTAAAAGTGCAGGGACGATCGTGATTAAAAAAAAAATCAGAAACCAAACTGATGTTTACCCCAAAGTTGGACAAGGGATTAATTGCTAGCTGTCGTTCTCTGTTCAAGCACTTCTAGTTGATTATCCTTATTTTCACTCTAATATATTTTGAATTCAGTTTTGTATAAGCTATGGCAATCTATAGTTAGCAGAGATTTTTTTTTTTTTTTTCTTTAGAAGAAAAATAAGTGAACATATGGATTGACTACGTACAGGGCCGTCCCAATAGAATATGCGGCATAAGGCAAATTTTTTTTGTTATCAGTTTAAAAAACTGTTTTTTGAGTTCATTCTTTGTATTTCTAATTTTTTTCTTCTTCCTAATTCGAATGAACTTTCTTCCTTTTTATCTTGAAAAATGAATGAATTTTCTTCTTTAAAAAGAAAAAATGGCAAGATTTGAAAATGAAGAAAATGTAACGTATAAAGGACCCAATTTTAACAGAAAGAAAAATAAAATCTTATTATTACAATAACTAAAAAGCCTAAATTTTATTAACAGAACATGTCCCACTAAGTCAGAAAGCCTCAAATTTAAGTGAACAAACTAATTTGGATAAAAAGGCCTAAAAAAAGCTCTCAATTTCACTAGGCACAAACTTTGGACTAAGAAGCCTCAAGCTTTTCAAAGTCTTTAACTAACTATTGGGCAAAATATTCATATACCAGGCATTGTTTTGTTTAGAAAAAAAATTGATATAAATATATATATATATATATATATATAAATATATATATATATATATATATTTTTTTTTGAATGAATGGCTGATGCGGCTGCCCTCAAGCCTTGATTAATGAAACAGCCAAATACAAAGGGGAGACATTGAGCCTAGACCCCTGATTACAATAAGCATTTAGAGAACATCATGAAATAATATCAGGAGTCTCTACAAAATACTTTTATTCTAATAAGCACCAATTAGCAAAGAGTGCTCTATTGGCTACTCCATTTGCTTTGACATGGCGGCGACATACCGGAAAGATAATTCAATTACCAAAATCATAGCTTTCCTACTAGTTGTCGCCGGAAAATAAATCTGACAACACTCAGTTTCATCCTGCTAGTAGGAGGTTACGACCATTTAACAACGGATCGTCGTCTCGCTAGGCCAGATAAAGCACTTAGAGTGCACACACAGACACAAGACCTAGCTAGCCCAATAGAATCTATATAAGGACTTATTGCTCACCTATGGCGCAATTGAACTAAAATATAGACATAAACAAAAACAATTGGAAAAACATAGCAACACAAAAGTAAATCATGGCCAAACTGGGCCCAATCAGCAAAGGGAACAAACCAGCGTGCTAGCTAAGCCCACAAACCAGACATCAAATCCACCACCGTGATATCACCAGTCCAGTCGCATAACCTTCAAACCACCACAGCACCTGACAGCCAGCCACCATCGCCCCTCCATCGTCACCCCACCCACCATGATCTCCGCCCCTCAACACATCCTCCACCATCCAAATCGCACCTGGATTGTGTGTTGCACCACCTGTCGGACCAAGGGAGCCCGAAGCCCAACCTTTCTAGTTGCAACACCACCCTGTGCCTGTACCTACACTCACATCCAGATCCAACAATCCACCATCGCCGTTCCGACCAAAGAGGAGCTCGCAACCCAAACCAGATCAATCAAACCACCCAAAAAACCACCACCACTCACCACTAGCCGCTAAGATTCTCCCTCCCATCAGACTTCTAACAGAAACCATGCTAGCACGTCAAAGAGGAATAGTGAGATAGGAGGTCACCCGTCCGACGACTCCGCTGCAAGGTCGTGCCGTTGGATGAGTACATAAATTTTTAGTGAAAACCCTAGCGCATGCAGCACATTATGTTCTATAAAGTTATTTGTTTAACTCCAAGACCCAATCCATTTTTCTTTTCTATTGGCTATATTGACATAAATATTTCATAAGGAACTAGATTAAGTGAGACCTTCTCAAGAGTGAGGCCCAAAGCAATTGCTTTGTTGCCTTGCCTATGGCTGACCCTAACTATGTACTTATATTGCACATAGTTATTTCAAATTTGTTTTAAATGTATTGTGAAAATACAAGACCAGAACGTGTTTTCTGGAAAACGGGGATTGATAGGCACGTTGCAATCCTTACTGGGCAGAAACCAAAAATAACACAGAACACAAGATTTTTTGTTACGCAGTGAAAGCCTCAAACATGAGATTAAAAATACTGCGGGGCTGCTCTTACTCTTGAGAACCCAAAATAAGACCAATTAAATTAAGGATATGTTCTTTACAAACTCAAATAGCACTTGCTCGGCTACAATCACTAGACATAACTAATGAGAAGTTTGTCTTCAATCTTGAACTCCTTCTTCACTTGAATGATCTTCGACTATTGCTCTTCTTTCTTCACAGCTTCTCTACTGATCTCAAGAGAATTTATGCATATGAAAAAATGATCAAGAACATTTATACATAGACCAAGTGTTTTGACTCTTGTGAAGACTCAATCTTAAGCATACAAGCAAAACTGCTCAAAAATTCTTGCGTCCAAAATCTCTCCCCATATGGACGTCTCCCTTTCCTCAATATATTCAGAGCCAACGTAATCTCTTCAACCCACAAAGATTCTACCCTAATTAGACTCTTATTAGGAAAGGAACTTTAAATATAAGATATCCAACAAATCCTAAAGAAAATCAATTACGAATAGACAAATCCTGAAATGCCTAGGACTTCAATACCATGATTTTATCAATTGGAAAAATCTTTAAAAAACGCAATTACATAAAACCCAAAACCTACTTCCCAAAAACGGACTCCCAATAGGACTGACTCAAATGCATGAGTTGCATTTACCTGAGATTCTCTGAGATCAGCGTGTAGGATACTTCAAAGTTTTGTATGGGAATGCCAACACACCACAAATAGTTCTTGTACCTACATATTGCATATTCATTTCAAATACATTCTATCTAATATTTTGTACTCTAGTTGAAAAAACTAGCTAGCAGTGTTGTTGTCTAACATAGATATATATTTAAATTTTTTCATGTACCTTTAAAACTCAACTATATGTACATTTAGATGCCTTCCTACTCTGTTATTGATTACTAAAGTGATGTTTCTTTTACTCTTTTCTATTGTCTTGTATGCTAAGTGCACACTTTTCCTCTTTCTTAGACAACATATACATTGGCAATTCTGTATTTGTTTGAATAATATATTTTTATTGATCAGCTTGATCGAGGAGGACTTAACTTTCTGGTGACTTTTTCGACAAACTTTCTAGTGACATCACTACTACAAAAAGGTCATCAGACGACGGTGATTTTTTGTTGTGTGATGACCAAACTAACCGTGGTCTAAACGAGTGTTGTGTGATTGAAAAATCAGACAATGGTGATTTCACCGTTGTGTGACAATACTTTGCTCAACAAAATATCTATTTCCGTTGTGTGAATTCTGCGCAAGCATGTGCCTGGCATGGCATGCGCGGGGATGTGTCTGTACATTCAGACAACAGAAGAAAGAATTCACTGTTGTGTGAGATTCATAACACACAACAGATATAACTCATTCTTTGTTGTCTGAGATTCATAACACACAATAGATATTACTCATTCTTTGTTGTCTGAGATATGTAACACACAACAGATATTACTCATTATTTGTTGTCTGAGATTAATAACACACAACTGAAGTGAAATTATATCCCTTGTCTGTTGATTACTCAGACAATGGTGATGATTTCATTTCTGTTGTGTGTTATGAATCTCACACAACAGAACTTTGCTTGCTTTTGTTGTTGGTTGTTAGTTCACACAATTACTCTATTTGGTTTCTATTGTGTGTTATGAATCTCACACAACAGAACTTTGTTTCTTTTGTTGTTGGTTGTTAGTTCACACAACTACTGTATCTGGTTAGCTGTGGTGTGAATATTGTAATCAAATTGGGTAACAAACCGGTGACTGTTGTAGGAAAAGCCTCAATTTTGAACTCTTTTACAGTCAGACAACACATTGATTTGCATTGTGTTGTAAGACTAAATATTGGACAGTAATTACCACATAAAAAGTACTCAAATCCATATCATTCCATTACCATTTTTCAAACATCCATACATTCAAGTGACTAGGTAATGTACCAAACAAGAAAGCATTCCTAGCTAGCTACACATGAATCAAAAGCTGATATAATATCTTTTCGCTTCAACAAAACCTTCTTGTGCCATTTTATTAAGCATCCTGTGCACTATATATACTCTCATTTGCATCACCTCCAAGCTTATTGTGAAGCTTCACGAGTTAGCACATATTGCAGTAGAAGAGCATGATACAGTACCAAAGGGGTTGGTTTTCTCGAGGAATGAAGAACAAGAGCATGTAACCCAAGTTCAAGTGCCTTTTCCCCACTCACTTGCACCAATGAAGCTGCACCATCACTGCTCAAGAGAAAAGCACAACCCATTATGCACTGTTAAAAATGAGAGACCATTATGATTTATGAGAAGTACTGTGATGCCCCGGAAATTCGTGACTATTTTCCGAGGATTTCTGGAATTTAATTTGGTGATTATCGGATGGTTTCAGGGCTAGTGGGTGGAGCAGAAGTGTTTCGGGCGATTAATTAATTGAAATGCACATTTTAGGGTGGTTACGAAGTTGACTTTTTATACGTAGGGAATTTGGGAAAACTTCCTTCACAAAAAGTCGTAGAGCCCGTCGATACGAGTTCGTGCATATGCGGAACGCAAGAATCGAAGTTCGTATGAAGAAGTTATCGCGTTTGGAAAAGTTTCCATTTTGGGTATATATACCTAGCTATTTTTGGAAATTTCCAAAAATAGCTAGGGTTTCTATTTTTGGTAGCCGCTCGGTTTTTCTCTCTCTCCCTCCCGAAACAGAGCCGAAAACAGAGCAAGGAGTCTCCGGCTCCGTTCTCCCTCCTCCGGCCACCAAACCACACCAAACCACTTCCTTTAGCTTCGCCTCAACCTTGCGCAGCTGCCAGTGGCAGCCTTGAGCGGCGGCACGGCCTGTAGCGGCGGCGGTAGCCGCGTTTCCATTTCCGGCCAAACCGAGTTTTCTCCTAGCTCCGGCCACCAAAACTCGAGTTTCTTGGCTTGTTGAACTCGCCTCAACCTCCTGATAAAGTTCCAAGAAGGATCGGACCTGAAGTGAACGTTTTCACTCTCGTCGGAGCTCTCACAGGTTTCTGGAAAATTTCCGGCCAAACCGGACTGTATTCAGGTATTTTCGACCACTTCCGTTCATTTTATGACGTCGAGCTAGTTATGAAAGTTTCTCAGATCGATGAAATGAAGAGGACTAGCCTACCCCCGACACCATAGGCGGTGGTCGGCAGTGGCTCTGCCTCTAATTCCAGCGACCATTTCCGGCCACTTCCGACCACCTCAAGGGCATTTTCTGCCCATTTTTGTGTTCTACATGTTGATACGATCATTTCAACATACAACACTTAAATTTTGGATATCGTCTGATTTAGTTAAGAATTTTACGATTTCGATCATTCGGTTCGTGATCCGTGAGGATCAGGCCGTCCGATCGACTTGTAGTTTTGCTATGATAATCGTAGGACTGTCCTGATGACTTTGGGTGGTCACAGGTGAAGATTCAACCGTTGGATCTTCGTATAAGTGCATTTCTTGAATTGTGCATTAAGTTAATTATTGTTTTGATTAGGTACTTGACGGTTTTGGTTGGGCAGACGTTTGTGATTGAGATATTGGGATTTGGTTGATAGAAGACGCAGCGGGAGTGAGAGGTGAGTAAATCTCACATGGTTCATTTACGAACCGAATTTCCTTATTGCACGATTAATGATTATGTGTGAGAAAATGGTTTTAAGAAAATGAGATTTAAAGTATATAAGAAAATGAATTTCTTGGTTTTACTACGTGTGAACTATAGTTGGTATTAGTGGTCATTCCTGAGTGGATGATTACGTATATATATATATATATATATATATTTACGTGTTTATGTATTGAATGGTGTGACATTGAGGTGTGTGTGGAATTGTGATAACATGATTTTAATCATGTTGTTAATATTTTGATAAATGTTGATTTTGTAAGTTGAATAGAAGGTAGAGAATGTAGGATTCCGAGGATCGAATGGTCCAAGGATCTTTGGTTAATGATAACCGGAGTGTATGTGTTCTGAGGACAGGGAGGTCCAAAGTTCGACCGTTAAATAATAACGGGGATATATTGTTCTGAGGATAAGGAGGTCCAAAGTTCGAGGGTTATTAAGTTAACCTGGGTCGTTTACTTGAACCTAGGCCAAGGTGACAGGTGACGATGTGGTTAGAGCTCTAACGTGTTGTGGGATGGGACCAAAGTGGTGATATTTGTGATTTGAGGATTTTGAGATTGTATTCCTTGTTGTTTCCCATGAGTGGGGTTGATGTTCTCATTGTGATGTTGAGATTGTTGGATGTTTACTTGAGTAAATTTAAGGACTTGTGATTTATTAAATCAATCGTTCATTTCTTATTTACTCACAAGTCACGAGCTTTGCAAAAAGCTTACCGGGTTTTATGTTGTTGCAATCCCGGTACACTATTCAAACGGTGTAGCGGATAACCCTGCAGGTCAGGAGTATCAAGGTCGAGATCGAGCGGTGTAGGACATCGGTGTTAAATACTGCACTTAACCTATTTTGGTGTGCTGTAGACTCTCTCGGACTTAATGTTTTATCTTTGTTGGTATTGTAAATATTGGCTCGAGAGATAGTTTGCTACAAGGTTTATATTATGGTTTGCAAGACGCAGGTTAAGAAAAAAAATTCAGGACGTTATTTGTGTTGGTTGTTATTCATGTTTCGGATTTTGAATTTGTTATTCAAAATTCGGGGCGTGACAAGTACCTAAACATAGACACATATATAGATAATCTTATGATAAAAGCATTGCCAGCAATAACTGTACCCCCATAATATAAAGTTTTGGATAGATGTAGATGAGGTGTGGGTAATTATTTTCTCTGTAAAAAAGGTAATGTACTTCATACTCAATGAATTTGACAAGCACAACCAAAATTTCCAAAATTCAAATCTTCCAAGTTCCAAATAAACAAGTTCATAATCAAACAGTCCCAACTCCCAAATAAAGTTAAAAACAAGTTCCAAACATTGTAGAATGATAAAGTAAAACTGCAAATGGACATTCCAATTTCCAACGGCTTCATTTCAGTATCTTCCAGCAGTGAGTTCATTGAGCTTGGACAGAAGGCTTGCTCCCTACAATTCAAAAACATAACCAAAAGCAATTCAAAGACATGACCAGCAGCAATTCAAAACGAAAAAATGTGACCAGTCATTCAAAAACATGACCAACAATTTAAAAACAATCAAGTAATCAACACCAACTAGGTTCTGCGACAACACTAACAACAGTTTGCTTGCCTTTGTTTTGGAAGCTTTTACAGCCTTCTCTCCACTTTGTTTGTCTGCAAATTCTGTGGAAAAAATGTACAGAGCTAATGATACACTGAGTCAAACATTGAAAATACTAAAAACAAAGAAAAGAAATTAAAAAAAAAACAAACATCAGTACCTATCTCAGCTTGCTGACTGAATCAAAACAGAAAGTACCGTTATCAAAACCAAAATTGATGGCAGATGTTCCTGACAGACAGTGGGTCGGAGAGATCGATGGGTTAGAGACCAACATCCCAACAATGAACTGATGAAGTATAAAGGGAAGGTTTTACTTACAGTGGATCGGAGAGGTCAAACCGGCGAAGACTCAAACCAAAGCTGAGGTAGAACTTTGAAGCGAGTCAAGTGACGACAGGTGGACAGAGTGGGTCGGCGGCGGTTCAGCGAAAATGGTGGCCGAGACTCCGAGAAAGAGAGAGAGTCGTAGTGTCGAAGAGATGAGAGAGAGAGAGAGAGAGAGAGAGAGAGAGAGAGAGAGTCGAAGTGTCGGCGGTTTAGCGAAAATGGTGGCCGAGACTCCGAGAGAGAGAGTCAAAGTGTCGGCTGTTTAGCGAAAATGGTGGCCAAGACTCTGAGAGAGAGAGTCGAACTGCTGAAGAGTGTGAACTGAAAGCGGCTGCTGAAGAGTGTGAACTGAGAGACTGAGCGGATTGGGACTTAGGGTTAGGTGACTTAGGTCTTTAGTTGGGTTAGGAATCGCCTCTGCACACATACTGTAAGCTTGATTATAACTACCACTAATATGCAAACATGTGTCGATTGTATCCATCTTCAGGCCTTCGGCTTTTTTTCTTTTGATTTCTTGGGCCAGGGCCCGGACCGTATTATATTTATTTCGGGCCGGGCCTTGCAAAACAGATAAAATAAATTCTAAAGCCCGGACCGTTCGGGCCTGTCCTGGGCCAGTTCCGGGTCGGGTTTCGGGTTTCCGGACTAAAATCCCAGCCCTATTCAAATTTGATTTTCGAAACTCCCTCCAATTCTTTTGTCCTTTTAACATTGTTTTTTGGACTAAAAATGGGGACTAATCACTATTGGATAAAAGGCCTCATCTCTCTCTCCTCTCTATCCTAGCAGATTTTAAAGAGTAAAGAAGCCTTATCTCTATCAATACTTCACCATTCACCCATTCGATCTCTATCTCTCTCCATTTTAGCTCTGTCTTCTCTCCACAACTCCTCCTGCCTTACTGCTCTAAGTTTTAATTTAGTCGCCTAATTTACCCATTAAAGAGAGGATCCTGTTTGAGCCTTTCATATTGGGGTCAAGCTCAATCGATGTCTTTCAATTTGAAACCTTATTTGCAAGATGAAGTCTTGAGACATCATTGTGGAGACCATTAATTGTAGTGTTTATTCATTAAAAGTTGGTATGTTTTTTTTTTTTTTTAGGGCAATGGAAGATTAATCCATTGATATAAAATTATAACGACCTCACTCGGTCAAGCATGAAGGGTAAAAACCACCCCTCATATTACAATGCATGCTCATCAGAGAAACTGAAACCCAAAGGAAATCCAAAAAACTAAAATCCAAAACAGCAAAAGCAATAAACTAAAAAAGCAAGAACCCAACACCTTCTAACGTATGACACCTCCTTGATATTTTTGACGCCTAAGACCCTTGTGGTGTACATCGCTAAGACCAAACAGGCAACATCACACGCTAGAAGATGGAGGGGAACATCTCCTACTCAGACTGGGAGGCAAGCAAAGCAACCGCCCACTCATGCCCACCATGCACACTGTCAGGACCATCCCTAGTTGAAACTAAAACTATGGACTCCGAACCTCCACAGACAGACGTTGCTGCCTTGACCTTGTTTCTCTGTCCCCAAGGCCTGCCCTTCTTCTTGTAGACCTTGGGAGGAGATGTCCCTTCACCTCCACCAAACCACTAGAGGAAAATTCTAGCCCTAAGTTTTCTGGTTGCAGAGTAGCCGGGACAAGAGATAAACCATGTTTAGCCCTTCTACCCACCTCAGGGTCCTCCTCCTCCCGAGGACAACGTACTCCAACCACTGGAGCAGCAGCAGAAGTGCCTTCTGACTTATGTGAAGACACCAGCCTTGGAAGAGGCCGAATCTGCACATGTTTCTTCTTCAGCATGCTAGGCACCTTGAAAGTCGAAAGCAAGGAAGGAGAAGGCTAGGAGTTAGCCCTAAACACGAGGGCTGGAAGAGCCAGACCTGGTGCCTGCGTCAAGTCCTCCTCCACCACAGTGTCGACCTCCACCTCACCCTCTCTAAGGCATCTCTGCCGTCCATGATTCAGCAGGGCGCACAGGCTACACCGCCCCAGAAGCCTCTCATACCTGAACCGCAATGTGAGAATGTCAATAGGAGAAACCCTAACCCTACTATCCAGGCGTACCGGGTCGTTGATGGGCAAAGTAAGTCGAACCCGAGCTTCTCCACGACGCAGGGCTACACGGTCCACCTCCAAAACCTCTCTAATAGTTCCTCCCACCAGCCGGACCGTGGGTTCCATCAAGATGCCCTGTGGGATGCCTTGAAGCACAACCCAGATCTAAACAAAATCAAGCTTCACCGCAGGAATCTCTAAGAAGCCATCATAATCATTTAACAAGATCATAGCACGTTGAAAGCCCCACGGGCCTCCCTTCTTCACACGAGCGACATCACATTCATGGGTGAACATAAACAGAAAATGATCACCCCGTGGCTGGACCTCCACAGTCCCCGTCAGTCGCCACATAGATCTCACCGTACTCTGGAAAGAATCCAAAACCACCGCCCTATAGGTATAAAGTTTCCCCACCAAGTAAAAGTGACGAGCGAGAAACTCCTTCCCCAGAACCCTAAGGTTCCCCAAATCCACAGGTTCTTCACCCTCTCTGAGCGATAATTTGGTCGCTAGCCTGGTAGTCGTGGAGGCAATAGCAGCACACAACTTCGAAAAAACTACCCTAACCCTAGCAGAGCGAGAGAGAGGGGGAGTAAAAGTCACGGTATTTCTTATTAAAAGTTGGTATGTTATAATAACATTAAATTCATCTAACTTTTTTTTATTATCCTTTGTCAATGAATGATTATCCTGTCCTATCATTTTATCAAAGAACTTGGATGCTTTTGTGATCTACTTTTATTGGATTTATAATCATATCAAGTCTTCCATAGTTGGGTTGGTCATTCCTCAATCACCGATTGTGCCTACAGGTATATTCAGCTACCATATTGGATTGATCAATATGGTCTTTTCATGTTTTAGAGATGCTGCAGAATTTTACTTTCTAGATGCTTTTAATTTCGGACAGGTTAGATATGACAGATTAGATTATTTGATTACTCAATCATATTATGTGTTGAACTATGCGTTGAATCGATTACCAAAACTTGAAATCATGTTTGAGATATATGTGGTAGAATCGCAGGTAGCACTTGAATAGTAGGAGGTAGACTAATGCTCATTTAAGCATTACCAAAACAAAGTTTCTATTGGGCTTTGGAGTTAGCATGTTAAGAATCCAGAGCCGAATACAAAGGCCCATTAACTAGAGGTATAAATGCATTTGTGGAGCACATTTCTTCTCCATAGTTCACTGCAGCAACTCTGCTAGGCGATGTCAATTACGGCGACGGCGACGGAGCACCTCCTGAAGGACCTTATTATAATGCAAATCTTGACCAGGGTTCCGATCAAATCTCCAATCCGATTCAGCTGCATCTCAAATGCTAGAGTTCCAAAATACTCTTCAATCAGCAATTCGCCAAATCGCAATTCAAATTCACTTCTGAGAGTAAAACCCTCAGTCGCAGACTTCTCCTCTCAACCTCCTCTAAATTGCAATCCTAGGCCGTAAGTGACGGCCGTTTCCCAACGACTCTTGGATCAGAATGCAGCTGATCTTCTAAATAAACCGCTAATCTTCTAGGTGGACAGTAGCATAGTTATGTTGAAATTCAATGTCGTGGGGGTTGAAAACTGTTGAAAGTTAATGCACATTGATCATGTAAGATAATCTACATCAATTTAGAGAAGTCTAGAGCAATCAAGTGAAGTCTAAGAGTTGCTAGATTAATCTAGAATGGTTATGTAAGTAAGTGTAGGAAGACTGTAGAACTATCATGTAAGAATGACAAGGCTGTAGATTAATCATGGAAGTGTAAGTAGGAACTAGAAGTATCTATCAAGTTTATCATGGTCTAGAAAGATCTATTAAGGTGTGGTTAATTATAATTAACCACAAGTAATGTTGGTGGTCATAGTAAGCCACAATGTCGGCTTACAAGATCTATAAATATGAGATATACTCTTGTAATCAATAAGTAAAAAAAAAGAAACATCAAGGAGAAACAATTAAGCTGAAAGTGAAAAGCTTTCCAATCTCTTTCTCCTCTTTTTCAAAGTTATTGTCCTACTAATAAACTCCTTTTCTCAAACTCTTGCTCGTAAAACTCAAGTCCTAAACACATTGTCCTAGCCCACTACGGCCAAAGCTTCCGCACCAAATTATAATAGTGATATCAGAGCCACAAATTCTAACAGTGGTGTCAGAGCCACAAATTTTAACACTGGTATCAAAGATCATCTATTTGGGGCTTTGATTTTTGTCTTCCATCATGTCTACCTATACCTTGAACCAAACATCAATTGCCCTTCCCATCTTCAAGGGAGAAAACTATGATTTTTGGAGTATCAAGATGAGGGTTCTCGACTTTAGGGAGGATCTATGGGACATAGTAGACAAAGGGTTCTCGACTCTAGAAAATCCGATGGTGGAACAGTTGAGGCAAGAAAAGAAAGAAAAGTTAAGGGATAGTAGTGCTCTTTTCGCCATTCAACAAGCGGTGGACGATGCAAAATTTTCAAGAATCATGGGAGCTACTACATCAAAAGAAGCTTGGGATCTACTAAAGGAGGAGTTTCAAGGAACTGCAAAGGTACGTTCAGTCAAATTACAAACTATGAGAAGAGATTTAGAAAATTTGAAAATAAAAGATTCTGAGATCGTAAAAAATTACTATTCCAGAGTAAAGGAAATAGTAAATCAATTAAGAGCCTATGGTGACTATGTTAGTGAGACTAGAGTAGTTGAAAAAAATACTCATTAGCCTCACTGAAAAATATGATCCAATAGTAACTACCATTGAACATCCAAAAGACATATCGACTCTTCCGGTGACAAAATTGATAGGCCCTTTAGAAGCTTATGAGAAAAGATTGAGTAGTTGGAATAAAAATCATATAGAAAGTGCATTCCGATTTAAACTCAATATTCGATCTCAGAAAAATGAAAAAAAAAAAAAAGAACTTTGAAGAATTTTCTAGAGGAGGAGATAGACCCAAATATTGGGAAAATAAAAACGTTGCTAAGAAAAAAAAGAAATTATCCTCTATGTGGGATTTGCAAAAAGAATAATCATCAAGAAGAAGATTGTTGGTTTTGGGGAAAACCAAAATGCCCAAACTGTAACAAGTTTGGTCATATCGAGGAAAATTGTTTCCTCAAGAAAAATCACCGAGCAGACTTTTCAGAAGAAAATGAGCAAGATGAGCATCTTTTCAATACAAGTCACTCGGCGATTGAAGACAAAAACAAGAAGTGCTACGTCGACAACGGTTGCAACAACCATATGTCATGAGAAAAAATCATTTTCTCCAATCTTGATACTTCACAAAAGTCTCAAGTGAAATTGAGAAATGGAGAAATGTTAAAGACAAAAGGAAAAGGTACGATTTCCATCCCGATTAATTTAGGAACTAAATATATTAATGATGTTCTATTAGTTCTAGCTTGGAGCATAATCTCCCAAGTGTCGGAAAAATGATGGAAAATGGATATGCTATATTATTTCGTGGAGACTTTTGCAAATATTTGATAAGAATAGAAGGCTAATATTCAAAATAAGGATGAAAAATAGAAATTTTCCAATTCAATGGCAACAAATGGCCATGAAAGCAGAAGTCAAGAAGAAAAATATTTGCCTAGAGAAAAAACAGTCGAGGACTCAATCACATCAAGCAAATAAAGAAGAAAGCTCAAATCCTTCGAAGTCTAAAAGATGTGAAGTTGCAATAAAAAAGAAAGCTGGAGAAAGGCTATGTAAGAAGAAAGCTGAAGGAAGGTTGTGGAAAAAGAAAGCAAGAGCCAGAACACTTTCACTAAGGCACTTCCAAGATCAAGACTTGAATTCCTACAAAATTGCTCGAAGTATCATCAATGTGCATTAAGGAGAGGTGTTGAAAGTTAATGCACATTGATCACATAAGATAATCTACATCAATCTAGAGAAGTCTAGAGCAATCAAGTGAAGTCTAAGAGTTGCTAAATTAATCTAGAATGATTGTGCAAGTAGGTGTAGGAAGACTCTAGAACTATCATGTAAGAATGGCAAGGCTCTAGATTAATCATGAAAGTGTAATTAGGAACTAGAAGTATCTAACAAGTTTATAATGGTCTAAAAAGATCTATTAAGGTGTCGTTAATAATTATAAAAATTACATAGTAGCACATAACCAAAAATGTAAACACAGAAAACCCACTTTAAAAAAGATTTATACAAACAAGGACATGAGCCCAAGCCCAAAAGCCAAATGATGCAAGCTTGACTCCTAATTTTAATGAAAAATGACCAAAGTGCTCGAGTTTCATCACAATTTACAGACATGCCGTTGAGTGAATCCAATATCCAATACCCAACACAGAAACCCCAAAACCCAGAGCTCAAATGCTACCTAATCATGGCGACCATTAGCGAAGCTCTATAATCGGTAAAAGCGATGGAGCTAACGTAGTAGCAGAGGTCAAAATTGACATAGATTAGGACTTTGCTCGACATCAACGCCACAAGACCGAGGGCGGTGCATCACATCAAGCTCGAAAAGCTTGTTCGGAGGCTCATGATTCACCACAACTGGGTTGACGGCAGCGGGGTCCTCGCCATGTTGCTCGGCGGCGGAACCAGCGACACGTCACCGGCGTACAACCGCTTCATGTATTGGGTAACGAGTTTAGTTTTGCCCCCTGGTTTTGGTTTTGAATTTGGATGATTTAGGGAAATTGACAATGTGATGGGTGTTGGTGTTGGAATTAGGAGTTAGGAGTTAGGTTTTGTTGGAAATGGTGGAGCGATTGTCTGAGATGGAAAAGGAGGAGCGTTTGCCTGGGTATTACTCGAAGGAGGTGTGGATTAAGAATGTGTTTGAAGCTTGGGAGAAGAAGAATGGTAGGATGATGGAACAGTTATAAAAGGTATGGAGTATCTGCATTGTGTTTTACTTATGCACTTGGTTTGGGTATTTGTTCAGCCATGAAGGTTTATGCTGGACGTTGCAGGAGTTTGAATAGATTATGTGTAGTGAGTAGAGTTATGTAAGGGAGGAATAAAGTATACTTTTGAAACATTGGGTTCAAAAAGATCCAGCAATTACTGCTTCTAGCATAGATTCTGAAATGTCTTATGTAGTAGAATCATTGCAAGTTGATGTTTTAGTTGTGGTGAAATGATGAATCTTGTATCCAAATTTTAGTAACCCGAGATTCAACTGGAGGCTTCAATTTCATTCATGGCTGCTCCTGCTACTGCTGCTACTATTGCTCCTGCTACTGCTGCTGCTCTTGCTACTGCAAATGCAGTTGCTACTGAACCAAGGACACGTTCAGTAAGAAAGAAGAAAAGAAGTTTGATGAAGAGCTCTGAGATTCTCTCTCTTAGCAACGTGTAAAAGGAAGAGAATTTTTTTTCTTTTTCTTTTGAGAAGTAACATAAAGAGATTATTCTCAGGAAAAAAAAAAAGTAACATAAAGGGATTAAAAGTCAAAAGAAATAGTTAAGGGTAAAAAAGTAAATTAACTCATGACATGTGGCAAGTGGAGAGCAAATTGTCCTTATTTGTAAGATTTAGTCCTTATAAATTTAATTCAATCTAGTTAAAGGTAAAAAAGTCAATTAACTCATGACATGTGGCAAATGGAGAGTAGGTTGTCCTTAGAGCATATCAAACAGCTTATCTATAATTTCTCTATTATAGAGAAGCAAAAATTAAAATCTCCAAAAAAAATTCTGCTCTAACTCCAACAGATTCTCTATTTTAAAGATTCCATAATTCTTCCCTAAATCATTCCCTAAAATTTTACAAATTGTTGTAAATATAGGGAATTTTGTTTCCTCTCTCATCACTATGTTTATTTTAGGGATATTATAGGGAATCTATTGGACCAAAATAGCCAAATTTTTCCCTAAGATGGAGAAAAATCAAGATATGGGGAAGCTGTTGGAGTTGCTCTTATTTGTAAGATTTAGTCCTTATATGTCTAATTCAATCTTTAAAGGATGTATTTGTTAAGTCATCTTTTATCAATAACTTATATGTAATTTGTTACAATAATTAACCATAAGCAATGTCGGTAGTCATATTAAGCCACAATGTCGGCTTACAAGATCTATAAAAATGAGATGTACTTTTGTAATCAATAAGTAAGAATGCCTCCCAGCTAGGCTGGGTTCCAAACCTCTTTCAAAAAAAAATAAAAAAAAATTAAAAAAAAAGAATAAGAAGTACCAAGGAGAAACAATTAAGCTAGAAGTGAAAAGCTTTCCTCTGTTGTTCCAATCTGTTCTCCTCTTTTTCAAAGTTATTGTCCTATAAACTCATTCTCTCAAACTCTTGCTCCTAAAACTCAAGTCCTAAACACATTGTCCTAGTCCACTACTGCTAAAGCTTCCACACTAAATTATAACAGTGGTATCAAAGCCACGAATTCTAACAAAAACAAATTAGATATATAGGATTTTGTCTTCAGTGCAAGGATGTTGCAGATTGCTGCAATCAGTATAGCCTTGGGATGGGACTCTGTGACGTGAATCACGTGATATGTACAATTTACGGAGACTCTACTCTAGCTAAATGATTCTCATAGGCTGAACGAGAACTAGACACGAGAATCAAGCTTGCCCCGAAATCAATTAGATGTATAAATGAAGAGGAATGGTTGCTATTAGCATTCATGTTATAGCTGCTCTGTCACTCCTCACTTTGCCCCTGCTCTGGTGCATTACAAAATATATTTGTTACTCATTATTCAAATCACTATTGAAATTGTTTTTCACAGTAGTGACTAGTCATAACTTGGCAGTCACTCATTCACACCATGATAAACTATGTTCCTAAACCAACTCTTTTAGTTTTTTGTTTGTAACTTGGAGTGGCCACAAATCTATATAAACCTCAGCCTTATTATATGTTACTTGAAGCTCTCGTAGGTTTTTGTCAATAAAGAGACTTTGATTGGAAGTTTTATTAACTCCAGCATCTTAGGGACTATCATTTTTCATGTATTAGAATGTTTTCTATAGGCAGGTGCCTTGCAAGAACTTCAATGATGTGTGTGTGTGTGTGTGTGTGTTTAATCTAGTTGATCACTCACATCACTCCCCTATTATGTACGTACACAGGCTGGATCGATGTGTTTCTACTATTATTTTGTTGAAACATGAATAGAAAGTTTGAGCCTCTATGTGGTGGAACCAAATCACGGAAATATTAGTTTTGAATGACTGTAAATGTTTAGTAGACTGAATATTTAAAAGTATGTTACGTTTTTGTAGGGATATGAATGTTTAGTTGCAGAGGAAGTATTTGGAACTGATTGCAGGACGATGGCTCAACATTGCAGTACTTGAGGTGCATGTGGATTATTGATGTGCTCGATAGCACTATAGAAATCCCCATTTCGGAGGCTTTTGTTTGTGACTTCATTGATATTTGTCGCAAATTTTGTGACTGTTATATTTATCTTGCATCCTATTTAACTATGGGATAACCACTGCAAGTGGCCTAGTGGTTCTTGCCTAGTTGCATATGCTCCCCAACTTAGGTTTGAACCCAAAGCTGTCAAAGTGGCCAGGCATTGTGCTGCAATGCACAGTTAGAGCATTTCACATGTGCCGAAAGGGTTTATCTTGGGACTTGGAACCCTTTGGGTTTCCATTGACAAAGTAAAAAAAAAAAAAAAAAACTATGGGATGGTTGTATCTATCATGTTTTTGGGATGAAATGATATCAAGGCTTTGATTCAATTTGAATCTCTATTTGTCTAGTGTCGGATGCATTGGCTGCTAAAGACCAATCGTGCTTCATTGAACTTCCACTTTGCTATGTATATATGCTTGAATGAACTAATTGCATGAGATTTGGAATATGAAGGTGCTTTTTTAGATCCCATCCTGATGATTACTTCAGGTGTTGGGAGGTTTAGCCACTTTAGATTCGATCATTGTATTTTTCTCATATTTGGAGTCGATTACTTAGCTGCTCGTTTGTTAGGTCCATAATTACCTAGTAATTATTCCCCTAATCTTGCACTTTTTCTTAACCTTTGTGTTTATTTATATATATATTTATTATGTTTTCCTTATCATGCTAGGAAATGATGGAGAAGCTTGGAAATGCACTAAAAAGTCAATCTTACCACATTTTCCGGCTCTGGCTAGGAGAAACCGAGCTAGGCAAGGAAGGAGGAGCGGAAGACTGATCAAATAAACTTCAAATGAGTTGAAACTTTTCAGATCCATTCTATACATCCTAAGGATCATTTCTTATGAATTGTTCAAGAGCTAGTTCAGAGTGGAAGGCCTTCAAAATTTCGGCCCAAGTTTCTGACTAAAAGACAAAAACTGCAAGGACCTGTACGAATTCCGGCAGCATTTCCGGCCACACCACGGTGAACTAAGCTTTGAAATTTTATCAGGATGATATACAATCATGGAGGAATATTTGGTATGAAGAATAAGGCTAATTCCGAAGTCTTGGTGGAGATTGAATTGAAGGAAGAAAGTGTGAAAAAATGACGAAATGAGAGTGAACGCCGGTCAAAGCCGGATTCCGACCAAGTTGGCCAGCCAAGAACATGTGTGGAGGACAAGGAAGAGCTGATTAGGGTTAGAGACTTCATGTGGGAAGACTTTAGGTCTAGGTTATTTTGAAATTCAAAATTTAAAAGTTGACAAGTAGTCTCATTCTTACTCCTTACACATTTGTCTCCCATTTATTACCTTGTTCCCTTACACAATGACCATTCTACCCTTACTTTTTCCACTTCACTAAAATATCTATGGGCTTTCTAGGTCATTTCCATGTGGAATTAAAGACTAGATCCACATTTTGTGCTTGCACATTTGTCAACCACATCTAGCCCTTCATTTCCTTTGATCTCCACCGTCCATTCATCACTTTTGGCCTATATATAGACCCACCCCTTACTTCGAACGTTTTTCATGTATTCCTTCATCCATTTCATCTTCTTCCTCTCTCCATTTCCTCTCCATTCTCCTTAGTTCTTCATCTTTTAGGTAGTTTATGTAGTTTTGTTTAGTTTTTGTGTAGAGAGAGAGGTATAGCATCTTTGGTTGATAATCAAAACCGGAGATTTTATACCTTTTGATCAATCACACTTGTGGATAGATTCATAAAGCCCTGTTCTTCATCTTCTCTTTGTGTTTATAGATTTGTATAGTGTTTTGGGTTTGAGGAAACCAAAAATACTATACTCTAAAGCATCACATCTTCTCGGTTTGCATCTAGAAAGCTTGTGGGGGGATTGATTTATCTCCGTATGGTATTGCACACCAAACCAGTGGGTATTGTGACTTTTTCTCACCATCTTCTCTTTGTTTTTATGATGTATTACTCTTTTAAGGCTTTTATGTATATTTCCATGAGTTGTGAGTAGAATAAATTTGGAGCTAGGGTTTAGCCCTAACCGAATTTGTGTACAAACTATGTAGTTAAATTTAATATGGATAACCCTAGCCAAATTTGTGTACAAATTATGTAGTTAAATTTAATATGGACCATGCCATGAATTTCTACTTTGCTAGTTTAATTGATCATCATTTATGCAACTTAGATTTGTCACCTAAGGTTAGTAAGTGTTGATAATTTCATGGAAGTATGCTAGGCTTGACAAACTTAGTAAACTAAAGCATGTTGCAAATGTAGAAATGGTAATCTTGTGATAATCAAATAAGGTTGTTTGGGTCCTTACAATTGGGCTTATCATGTGGATGTGGCTTAGGTGTCAGATAATCAAGGGATCTTAGCTTGCATTTACATAGGTCTACTTGTGTTCAATAATCAAGGAATAAGTAGAAACTAAAAGGTTCATAGGAGAGTAATGTCCGATAATCAAGGTGTAGCTTAAATACATTCTCTAGTATAATTGTTTCTTGGTTACTCGATAATCAAGAGAACCGAGAGGGATTCCGTCTTGGCATGAGCATGTTAGATTTGGTTATTTAGATTTGGCACAAAGGAGGTTAGGTGTGATGCCTTACAACCTATTTACCTCATTGATCAAAGTCTCTATTATATTTTGTTTTTCTTAGCTTAGTTTATTTTTGTGCAACTTATTTTACTTTATAAATAATTAAAATCAACATGTTGTGAAATTTTAATTAAAACTCGCAAGCACACGAATCGTCGTTAGTATAATGTGCAAGTATGAGGTCGTTCCAACTAAGGATTGATAATCAATTTAAATTCTAACCTAATTAATCCAATCTATGAACACAAAAACACAATGAACAATCAAGCAAAAGAAGATACTGATTTTTGGGTTTTCCAATAAACAAATAATTTGAGAATTAAAGAAACAAACAAATAATGATAAAACCTAGGGTTTCGAAATCAACCACTAACAATCCTATTTATGTTTCGATGCAATTAACAGATTCTTTTATTTCTTTTGATGACGATTCTCGTATCTAAGTCCAGGTACGGCACTTAGACCATAGTTTTCCTTAAGTGTACGATTCTCTCCAGGTACGGCCGAGGTCATATATCCTAACATGCAGTTTATCCATATACGGCATAAATTTAACACATAGGACTCATTAAAGTCTAGAAAATAAGAGAATCATGCAAACCATTACTTTAGGTATGACAATAATGTAATTCACAACTCTTAATCACAAGAAGCTAATTTGAATTATATTGCAGGTACGCCTCAAAATTATCTTCTAATTACTAGATGCAAAGCCCTGAGATGATCAATCAAAGAACTTAAACATAAAGCATCAATTCAAATAGTGACTCAGAATTCATCATAAAGAAACTATAAATCCATCAAAGTACATAAACAATCATGATAGGGCATTATCCTAACCCTAGAAAAATATTTAGCAAAATATAACTAAATAAAACATAGAAAGAACATAAAAAAAATGGAAGGGAAAAGAAAGGGAAGATGGATGAGTTGTTTCCGCTCCTTAGGAATCTACATTGTGCTCCCGAGACTCCTTCTCATGTAAAATTCGCTCTCCCTTATATAGGGAAGATTTCTGCTCATCTTTGGCTTCATGTTTCCTTGTAAATTCTTGGGTTTAGATTCCTTTCTTCATTTGGAATAGGAAAACCTTGAAATATCTCTTGTAGAAGTAGGAATAAGTTCATCATTGAATCCTCATCTGAATTAACTTGCTTGAAACATTAGAATTGACTATCTTCTGCCACAGAATTTAAGTTCTCCACTAATGGTTGTAAATTCCCGGGCAGATTTCCTGTCTGACCTATCTTTACTCAAATAATCATAACTTTTTCCAGAAGTATTGAAATCAAGATCCATAAAATTTTACATAAAGTAGACATCCGTAGCTTTCCATGCATATAAGACTCATTGTCTGATTTGATCCGAGTATTTCCCAGTAATTCGGTAAAGTTGGGTGTTTTGCACAGGCAGATTCTGGGACTTGGAATTGTACATTGCCTTTCAATCCTAGTTAGCTCATTTTAGCTTCTTTTCTTCTTTCTACGAAACAAACCTACAAAAACACTAAAAAATATATGTAAATGAATCATAAATAAGGAGAACTAAACATAAAAACCAAGATTAAGAGGCATAGAAATATAGGATAATATGAGCACATCAAATACCCCCACACTTAGACTTTACTAGTCCTCGAGCAAAAAAAAAAAAAAACTAATAACACACAAAGACACAAAACAAAACAAATGAAACACACTATGCCTTTCAACGTTTGTCTCAAAAATCTCATATTTTCATGGTATCAAGATTAGCACAACAACCAAGAATCAATCAACATCTATTCGAGAGTTAACAAAAACATATAACTTAACATATAAACATATAGGACACGGAGGCAACATTGGTGATATTAATCTCAGCATGCTTCAAACAAGTTATGACTCAAATCCTTATTGGTTTACCCTCTTTATTCTCTCAGATTCATTGGCTCATGCATAAGCATAAACATATATTCACTCAAGTTATATGTGAGAGAGATAATATATAAGACAAACAAATAGCTCACATATAATAGAAAGAAAAAGCTTTTTCTGAAAATATTTTTCAAAAATGATCTCATGAAGGATACCAACTACTTGCACAAATGAACCCAAGCTATAGGTTCAACTCTTATAACTCCACAGATCAAAGGCTGCTCTTTTCAAGGATCAAAAAGATCTTTATTTCCGGTTGTAATGGGGCCAAGGCTTAGGGTTTATAGAAACAAAGGGATAGGAAAATCACAAAGTATCCTAAAAACCTAGTAGAGCTCATGTTGATGTAGAGAGACAATCTTGAAATTCTACCAAGTAAAAACGTCATAGCTCCTTCAAAGTCTTCATAAATGGCCAAATGTCATCATTGTTGGGCTCATGTTTCATTGTAAACTTCCTTTGAACACTTGTGAATTAGACAAAAACCAAATTTTTCTTGAATAGACCTTCACTTCAAAGCAAACTTCAAATCCACAATGGGGGGACTAAAATCCATAAACAATTATCATATTTTTTCTTTTGCCGTCACATATAATTTTTTCAATTTCTTTTTTCTTTTTTACTTTTTTTCCTTATTACTTTTCACGGCTTATACATACATATATTTTTCTATGGACAAGTCTTACCCCCACACTTGAACTTCATTCTCTTCTCCATCTCATTCTTGACGCCAAAAAACTCTTGAATGTCTCAAAAATTAGCTCCACTTTGTCTTTAGAACAAGGGATAAAGTTGTAACTATACTAAGGTTTAGGGGTTAAGGATCATGAGGGTGATGAAAGAAAAGGCTTAATGTAGTCTCAAAGTGATTTATCTAGGGAGGTGTACATCTTGTGCACACAAATAGGGACACATGCTTATTTGGCAATGGTGATAATTTCCTAGGGTGCCTTTATCCTTTCCAAGGTCCAAGCATGTATTGATAAAAGTCTCAACAAGTATAAAAGTGAATTCTAGCATTCTATAGTCCATTAAACTTAATATATGGTAAGTAATCAATCAAGATGAAAAAATAATGAGATCAACAAAATCATCGCCAAGAAAATAAGATGACATATATATTTTTTTCATTTAACACTCAACAAAGAAAAGGAATATGGCTCAAATATCTCACATAGGTTATGTATGAATCAAAAACTTATCCTAACAAGCTCTTTTCTGTACCATGTAAGCAACCACATCCACTACACATACATATGACAATCATATATCCTTATTAACCAAAGAATAAAGTCAAACATCATCTCAATTTTATGATTCTCTTAAGCCATGATTTATGAAATAAATACTCAACATAGTTGTTGAAATGCCTAAGACTCAAGAAAACAAAAACAAAAAATAATGACGCACAAATAACAAAGAAAACACAATTTTTTAAATGATTTTTTATTTTGTTTTTGTTTAATAACCCACAAAACTAACAACCTAATAGAAACAAAAATTGAAATCCCTTCCCCCACACTTAAATCTAACATTGTCGTCAATGTTGAAAGAACTAAAGCATGCAATGCACATAAAAGCATGGCAAATAGATAAGTGAAAAATAAAACCAAGAAAGTAAAGAGAAGAGTTTAGAGCTCCTTGGGATTTATTGAAGAATAGCACAAAGCCGATGTTGAAGTCAAAAAAAAGATCTCAGGAGTCATCAGGAAAAATTTCAGCGCAGATTGAGCACTGTTCGGTATTTCTCAAATATCTCTTAGCTCACAGCTCCGAATGTTGATCTGCTTAGTGCATTGGAAACTAGACTCGCGTAGCTTTCCGGTGATATACAATAAGCCTATTAAAACTTCCAAGAAGATATCCAGAATCTACGTCAAAAGGCAGGTACGTACAGAACCTGAAAAGGTAAAAAGAAATTTAATGTTAGCAAATTCAAAACTGAAAATCACAGAAAATAGAGAAAAAATCAAGTTAGAATCAAAATCAATCGTCGATCCTCGGCAACGGCGCCAAAAACTTGTTGTGAAATTTTAATTAAAACTCGCAAGGGCACGAATCGTCGTTAGTATAGTGTGCAAGTATGAGGTCGTTCCAACTGAGGATTGATAATCAATTTAAATTCTAATCTAATTAATCCAAACTATGAACACAAAAACACAATGAACAATCAAGCAAAAGAAGATACTGATTTTTGGGTTTTCCAATAAACAAATAATTTGAGAATTAAAGAAACAAACAAATAATGATAAAACCTAGGGTTTCGAAATCAACCACTAACAATCCAATTTATGTTTCGATGCAATTAACAGATTCTTTTATTTCTTTTGATGATGATTCCCGTATCTAAGTCCAGGTACGGCACTTAGACCATAGTTTTCCCTTAAGTGTATGATTCTCTCCAAGTACGGCAGAGGTCGTATATCCTAACATGCAATTTATCCAGGTACGGTATAAATTTAACACATAGGACTCATTACATTCTAGAAAACAAGAGAATCATGCAAACCATTACTTCAGGTACGACAATAATGTAATTCACAACTCTTAATCACAAGAAGCTAATTTGAATTATATTGCAGGTACGCCTCAAATTCATCTTCTAATTACTAGATGCAAAGCCCTAAGGTGATCAATCAAAGAACTTAAACATAAAGCATCAATTCAAATAGTGACTAAGAATTCATTATAAAGAAACTATAAATCCATTAATAAATCATCAAAGTACATAAACAATCATGATAGGGCATCATCCTAACCCTAGAAAAATATTTAGCAAAAGATAACTAAATAAAACATAGAAAGAACATAAAAAGAATGGAAGGGAAAAGAAAGGGAAGATAGATGAGTCGTCTCCGCTCCTTAGGCATCTACATTATGCTCCCGAGACTCCTCATGTAAAATTCGCTCTTCCTAATATAGGGAAGCTTTCTACTCATCTTTGGCTTCATGTTTCCTTGTAAAACTTGGGTTTAGATTCCTTTCTTCATTTGGAATGGGACAACCTTGAAATATCTCTTGTAAAAGCAGGAATAAGTTAATCATTGAATCCTCATCTGAATTAACTTGCTTGAAACATTAGGATTGACTACCTTGTGCCACGGAATTTGAGTTCTCCACGAATGGTTGTAAATTCCCGAGCAGATTTCCTGTCTGACCTATCTTCACTCAAATAATCATAACTTTCTCCAGAAGTATCAAAATCGAGATCCGTAAAATTCTGCAAAAAGTTGATGTCCGTAGCTTTCCATACATATATGGCTTATTGTTTGATACGATCTGAAAATTTCCCAGTAATTCAGCGAAGTTGGGTGTTATGCACAGGCAGATTCTGGGCCGGGACTTGGAATTGTACATTGCCTTTCAATCCTAGTTAACTCATTTTAGCTTCTTTTCTTCTTTCTACGAAACAAACGTACAAAAACACTAAAAGATGTAAATGAATCATAAATAAGGAGAACTAAACATAAAAACCAAGATTAAAAGGCATAGGAATATAGGATAATATGAGCACATCAAATACCCCCACACTTAGACATTAATTTTTTTATTTTTTGACAGAAAAAAGTTATAAGGAATAACCACAATAACAACCCCTTCCAGTTGATCCAAATGGAATGTTGGGGACACTGAAATGGGTAAGCAAGAAAACCAGACCTTAGGATTCTAATGTTCATTAGCTAAAGATGTCAGTTAGTTGGTCAGCTACAAAATTAGCTTCTTTGAAGATATGTCTAACAATTATATAATAGAGTTGAGAAGCCAATCGCTTGATATGTCTAATCAGGATGGGAATTTGCTAGGGAGTAGACGTTCTACCCAATATTCTATCAACGAGAAGTCTACAATGAAATGAGAGACTGTTTGAAGAAAAGTTGTACGAAGACCTTCCCTCAAAGCAGTAGCTTTTGCAACTAAAATGTTAGTAGAACCAAGATTCCTACAAGCAGCAATTAAAGGATTTCTACCATAATTTCTAAACATTAATTGAAACTTATTGATGTTGGCAGTCAAGTTTGCTCCACTTCCGTAAGGAATTGTTTTGAATTGCATGCTATTGTTTTGTAATTATTGTTTGGCTATTTTTGACAGCTTCAATTATGACATCCTCAACATGCCTCGGAAAGGACCAAATAGTTTGTCCGTGGATACTCCAAGTCACACTAGGACAAGATAGTACCAGAATAATTTTCGAAGATTCAAACTATACAGCAGATCGGTGAGGACCTTTGCCATTTACAAAATAGGCATTAATTTCTTGTTATTTTAGTTGTCAAAGTTGAGCAAGTCTAATGGATCAATGTATATGGCTATCAAATTGGTGAATAAGCCTCTATCATCTTGAAGCAAAGTTACGCAACAGAAATGTACTCCAAACTAGTTGGGTACAATAATTTATCATTCTATGTTTTTTCACAACGTTTGATAATATATAGATTTTTACTTGGAGTACTTATATGTAGTTTCTATTGCATGTCTACGTCTATATTGCTTGACTTATGTAGTTTTTGTTATCTACAGAACATTGTGGGTTCATCTTCTTGTCAACTATATGCATAATGAACATGTGGTGACGTGGATCAGGCATTCCAACAAACTATTCTAAGGGTAAACTTGATGTGTTATAAGTGGAACACGAAAAGGTGTGCTATTGGGATCAATACACACGAATTCTAATCGTGGTTGAAGCTCAGTTTTTTTTTTAGTGCAATCAACAAAGGAAAGCACTAAAGTCCTACTTAACTAGTTCCATTTGTTGTTCAAATCTTTGAGCTTGTCAATTCCATTACATTCTCCAACGAAGTCTAGCCATTATGAACCTTCTATTGGATAGATGATCCCGTCCACTTTTATCTATAACTAATCAAGTCTTTGAGCTTATCTTTCCTGCATTTCCATCACTCTCACCACAAATGAAGTCTAGCCACTAATCCCACTATGAAGCTTCTATTGGATTGATTATTGCATCCACTAGTGATGGCGTCTAGCCACTAATCCCACTATGAAGCTTCTATTGGATTGATTATTGCATCCACTAGTAATGGCAGACAACTAACCTCTTTTAATTGCTAGTGTTTGTGTGTATTAAATTATCTCCAACCAGTTCCTCTTGCAACTCTTCTCAGTCTTATTTGTCGAAAAAAACTCTTCTCAGTCTTAGTTAACAATTCCACCCACTTTGCATATCCATTATTCACACAATGGAGAGAGTTACTTG
Organism: Rosa chinensis; assembly: GCF_002994745.2. Taxonomy (NCBI): domain Eukaryota; kingdom Viridiplantae; phylum Streptophyta; class Magnoliopsida; order Rosales; family Rosaceae; genus Rosa; species Rosa chinensis. Next base: position 40,280,013 of record NC_037093.1, on the reverse strand, counting down.
GTTCTTCCTGGTATACTTGATCTGTTGTACGGCGGCCAGGTGCTTAACTATAACGACACAAACCAAACTTAACATCACCACCGACGGCTCTGCTCTTCTTGCTCTCAAAGCCCGTATCACCAGTGACCCTCAAAACATTATCTTCACCAATTGGTCAACCATCACCCCTGTTTGCAACTGGGTTGGCGTCATTTGTGGTGCACACAATCATCGAGTCACAGAGTTGAACATCTCTTACTTTGGTCTCGTAGGCACCATTCCTCCTGAGCTAGGCAACTTATCATTGCTTGTTGATCTGGACATCCAAAATAATAGTTTCCAGGGTACCTTGCCTCAAGAATTAGCTCACCTGTGCCGGTTGAAGTTTATTAACTTGGGAAACAACAAGTTTATGGGAGTGATACCGTCATGGTTTGGGTCCTTGTACAAACTTCAAGGATTCAGGTTGTTTGGTAATCAATTTGTAGGTTCTATACCAGCTACCATCTTCAACTTATCTGCTCTGCAAATATTTAATCTGCGTTATAACCAACTCTCAGGTACGTACAAACTAATGTACCTACCAACAAATTATCTAAAACCCTAATCTATTAACACCATAGCTAGCATGTTAAGATATAAGATATGCTTATTTCTAATTAATGATTATTGCATAGCAATAGAAATTGGAAATCTAACAACGTTGTAGGAGATATACCTTGATGCTAACAATTTTATAGGTATATTACAAATCGGTTTGGTTGAATTAGTTAAATAGATAATAGTTGTGCATATGCCCTACACTTGAAACTTCAATCAGACATCTTGTGTGCAGATGATCAACTATTATATATAATTGTTAAGTTTTAAGAAATACAAAATGAGATTGGCACTTTAGATCAATTGGAGAAGTTGTTAGTGAACTTTATTGCCTTAAAAAGGCATATGAATTCCTATGGTTGTCTTCAAAATGTCTTCTTTGATTATATTTGAGTCTACATGAAAACAGCTTGACGGGAAGACCTTTAAACACTATATGTCAATATTTCGAGCATTCAAAAGTTGGATTATTCTTATAACCAACTTGACGGTCCACTTCTATCCAAATGGTTGCAATGTAAACTGTTATTACAATTATCACATAACAATTCTCATACTCATCTATATTGGCCACTTAACCCAGATAAAGACAATTGATGTTAACTGGAACTACTTGACATATATGCAATAATCATTTTATTTTGTTCCTATATATCATGATTTACTCCCAAGTAATCAATGTGTGGGAATGATTTTAAGTTTTCTCAATTATATATGTTTCACAGCAATCTAGGTAAGCAAATATCTAATTAATAATTATTAACAGGTAGAATCCCCAGGCAAATCAGGAACCTAACAACGTTGAAGGTGGTCAACCTTGATTATAATAATTTTCAAGGTATGACTTCCATCGGATTTGTTTATTTAAATATGCCCCATACATGATTTTTTTTTTTTTTGGTGAAATATTATAGAGTATATCATATATCTAGTATAAGTTAGAGTGTGTTGATTTTTCAGATATTCCAAATGAGATCGGCACCTTGAATCAGCTGGAAAAGTTGCTTGTGCAAAATAATGCCTTAAAAGGGCCTATTCCTATGGGTGTCTTCAATATCTCATCTTTGACTACGGCAAGTTTCTATGGAAACAACTTGAATGGTAGAATTCCCGACAATATATGTCAACATCTTCCAAATATTCAATACTTAAGTTTGGTTTACAATCAGTTTGATGGTCCACTTCCATCCAAGTTATGGCAATGCAAACAACTTCTTTTATTAGATTTGGGGTCTAACAAGTTCAGTGGAAGAATACCCAAATATATTGGGAACTTAACCCAAATAAAGATGATTTGGCTTGACACCAACAACTTAACAGGTATTCATAATCTCAATTGCATATATTTAATTACCATTATATATTTTTATAAACCGGTTCATAGAATTATCAATCCAAAAGATGATGTGGTCATTTATATTTTGATAATCATATTATATTATTCTAACAAATTTATACCTGTTTTACATTAGTCTAATGCATTCCTATATTACTCTTTTTACGTTAGACAAATCTGAATATAATTTGCTAAAATTTTTGATAATTTTTCTCCCACTATCCTTTTCTCTTTATTTTATCTCTCCCCTCACTTTCCCATGTTTAGGAAAAGAAAAGGAAAAAAAACCTTCCACAACTTTTTGTTTTATTTTTTATCGAAATAGAGATTTCATTAATATTGAGGTTAAGATGACCTCATTAAAAATCCTGCTTGATCAAAGCAAGTAAAAAAGAGTATCAAAAGAGTACAATTGATCGACTACCAATTTTTTTTTTCTAAAAAGAATAAGAAATTTACTCTATCCTTCATAAAAATCTTCTTATACGAGTATTTAATAATGACAATTAATTATTGCAGGTACTGTACCATATGAGTTTGGTTATCTTCCAAATTTAGAGAAGTTGTTGCTCAGTGAGAATAATCTAAATGGCCATATCCCATCCTCAATCTTCAATATGTCCACAATAACATTATTAGATCTCTGCTTCAATCAGCTTTCAGGTAGCCTCCCAGCAATCATAGGCCTTACGCTTCCAAACCTAGAAGCGTTATCAGTAGGAGCGAATCACCTCAGTGGAGTAATCCCCAAATCCATCTCCAATGCTTCTGAGCTTCGGCATCTAAGCCTGGGAGCTAACTCTTTTTCTGGATTTATTCCAAGCACTCTGTGCCTCTTGACAAACCTTGAATTTCTCGAATTGGTTGGAATTAATTTGACCATTGATACCTCTACTCCAGAAGTTAATATTTTGTCTTGTCTAGCAAATCTTAGAAATTTGAGGTTTTTAGCCTTGGAAAGCAATCCATTACATTCCATGCTTCCAATTTCCTTCAGTAATTTCTCTACATCACTTGAATATCTTTATTTAGCAAAATGCAGCTTGAGAGGTAACATCCCCAGTGATATAGGGAATTTGAGTAGCTTGATAAAGTTATCCCTCGATGAGAATCAATTGAGTGGGCCAATTCCAATCTCAATGGGAAGACTACATAATCTTCAAGGTTTGTATATTTATGATAACACATTGCAAGGATACATTCCGGATGAACTTTGTCAACTAGAACACTTGAGTGATTTGATTTTGGGTGGGAATCAACTCTCTGGTTCTGTGCCTTCCTGCTTGGGTAATCTAACAGCATCTCTAAGAGATCTATCCTTATGGTCCAATTTATTGAATTCCACAATACCATCTACCTTGTGGGGACTTACAAATATCTTGGAAATAGACTTGTCATTCAATTCTGTAATCGGACCTCTATCAAGTGGTGTTGGTAATTTGAAAGTTGCTATAAACATAGATGTATCATACAACCAATTATCTGGTAGTATACCAAGCAGCATTGGGAGTTTATTGAATTTGGTCAATCTCTCCTTAGCACATAATAATCTAGAAGGCCCTATTCCTAGTTCCTTTGCTACATGTTCAAGCTTAGAACTATTGGATTTATCTCAGAACAGTCTCTCTGGAGTGATTCCAAAGTCTCTTGAAGCACTCTCATATCTCAAGTATCTGAATCTATCTTTCAACATACTCCAAGGAGAAATTCCAACCGGCGGTCCATTCAAAAACTTCCCTGCTGAATCATTTGTTTCAAACCGTGGACTCTGTGGTGCATCCCATTTTCAACTTCCACCATGCAAAACAAAAACTAGTATATTTATCTGGAAATATGCTATTCCCGGGATCTTGTCAGCAATGCTTCTAGCTACTTCCATATTTTGGATTTTGATGTTCCGCAGAAAAAAGAATGCGAATGCTGCAGCACATACTATCTTGACCCCTCAAGTTTTATGGAGACGAGTTTCGTACCAAGAGCTCCAAAGTGCAACAAATGGATTCAATGAAAGCAACTTACTTGGTACTGGGGGTTTTGGCTCAGTATATAAAGGAACATTGTCAGATGGGATAGACGTTGCGATAAAGGTTTTCAATTTGGAGTTAGAAGGGGCATTTACAAGTTTTGAGGTTGAATGTAAAGTGCTAAGCAATGTTCGTCACCGAAATCTTGTCAAAGTCATCAGTTGCTGCAGCCAAATTGATTTCAAAGGTCTTGTGTTGAATTACATGCCTAATGGGAGCCTTGAGAAGTGGTTGTATTCTCAGAATTCTTCTTTGAACATAATGCAGAGGTTGGATATAATGATAGATGTTGCATCAGCATTGGAGTACCTTCATCATGGTTATGAAGTAGCTATTGTCCATTGTGATTTGAAGCCGAGCAACATCCTACTAGATGATGATATGGTTGCACATGTTGCTGATTTTGGTATTGCGAGACTCTTGGGTGAAGGAGATTCTATGACTCAAACCATGACCCTAGCTACAATTGGGTATATTGCTCCAGGTGTTGTACTTTATCTTTCAATTATGTATGTTGTCCTTAATTGTAAAAGTATTGTTGTTTTTATATCAATTTTATATATGCAGAGTATGGAATGGAAGGAATAGTGACCAAAAGAGGGGATGTGTATAGTTTTGGTATTGTAGTGATGGAAACATTCACAAGAAGGAAACCAACGGATGAGATCTTCGTTAAGGACATGAGATTAAGTCAATGGGTTGCAAATTTTCTAGTTGCAGATGCGATAGTTGAAGTTGTGGATGCTACTTTACTTGGAACAAATGAGGATCATGACTTCATGAGCAAGAGGGAGTGCTTATCATCCATTATGAGATTAGCTGTTGCTTGTTCAGCAGAATCACCGGAAGAAAGGATAAACATGCAAGATGCTGTAGCCACGCTTAAAAGAATCAAGATCAAGTTTACAAAGGACGCTGTTGCAGGAGGTTTGGTGTCGAACCGTCGTCCTGTTTCGTAACCCTTTAATGTGTTTGAGTTCTGACTCATGTTATTTGATTTAGTACGTAATTATGTAATTGTACTATAGTGTGGTTCTGAGTCCTGACTCATGTTTGGTTGGTAATTGGCTCTCCTAATATGTATTCAAAAATAACTTCGAGCTAGCTCCTTCCACTTTTGTAGTTTATGTGTTTTTCCGTGTTGGGCCTAGCTGCGTAAATAAAGCAAAGCACTAGTATTTTCTCAAATTCTTCTAAGTTCTCAACTTACCCATCATGGTACAGTATCTATACCTAAACTTGAATCCTTTGAAGTTTCAGAATATTTTGGATGCACTAATTTTGATTGTTTCTTTCCTGGTGGAGGACTGCTAGATGTGCAAAACTGAGGTCACTTCAAGAGCAGATGCACACCCTTCTCTCATCTCTCCAAATCATACCTACAAAAGATTGTTTAGAATTGGAGTCATTCCGGAAGCGGGATTGCCTCAAATTTAATATTGGTTGGCATTCTATCTTGCAAAAGACTGATTACAAATCAAATGAAGTGTGGTCTAGAAAGCCTCAATTATCAGAGATGCTTGATAGTCGGCTTCATTGAGTGTGAGAAGTAGTCTCATTTCCTTGTATGACACCTATTGTCTCTTAAAAAGCTGACACTGATTCATTGCTCGAAGCTCTAGTGCGTGCCAGTTGTAAAGCTTGCGTATATCCTTTGCTAGACCAACAATACCAGAAAGGGCAAGGGGAAGATTGGCCAGTGATTCATTATTCATACTACTAAAGCGTCTTAGCTCTTCTAATGGTACTTGTTTTACTGCCTGTGCTTCTAAATTTAATTCCAGTAGTAAAATTAGAAGTGCTTACATGCCTGTGCCTTTGAATTGTTTCTAGTTGCTTGCTTGAATTGAGTCCCCAGCCTAGCTAATTAAGCTTCCATCTTCTTTGTCCTTGTTTTATAAGATAATCCCATTTCTGAAATTTGAATCACTATCTATTGCTGTTGGACTAGGTTGCTCAGTTTTCTTTTCCTTTTGTGTACTTTTACATTGGTCCAGAGTCCAGATTGAATCTATCGTGCAATTAGCTATTTTCTCTCTTACCCGTATTTCCTACTACCCTGTTTCACCATAAGTTAACTTTTGCTAAATTTCTTTAATTCCATATCCTTAATATTAAGTCATTCAAATTTCGATAGGTTCTTCCAGTGTTGTTTTTTAATCTGGTACCGTAGTTATTTCTCAATTGCTATCCAAGTTCGAGTCTTTCAATTGTTGGTCATAACAGCTGGTGAAACCTTCATGTTGCAAATGCAATGGCTATGTACAGCAGGCATCATCAACCTCAATATGCTACTCTGGTATGTTCGCTGGCTTCGCAATTCATCAAACCCTATTAAATGCACGTCTGAAATTGATGTTTCACTTCTGGTATGTTAATCTGGCTTTTTTCATCTTGTTTGCAAAACTGGTTTATCGTTTGTCTATTATTGCTTCCTGATACCATACATGTAAGACTAGACCAATATATTTACCTCTTTTCTGTGTCTTTTGACGTTTTGCTGATTGAGATTGAGGTATTGGTGGGTGCGGTTTCTCAGTTCCGCATGGCTGTCCACCTTCTCCTATACTGAGGTGAACAAAATAGCAAGGAGAATGCCAATGAGATGGAAGCAACTGCTGCTGCCTACCACATTTCCATGTAAATAGCATGCATTGATCTGTAGTTTCGAAGTTCTACTTCTTGATCATGCATAAGTATACACCATGAAGACATGTATCTCTTTGATTAAAAAACCATATTATAGCTCTTGATCAGTCTGCTTCTGTTTCCATTCCATGTTGGCAATTGCAAGGACAATTCAGATACGGGAGATGTTGTGGAGTTCATCCTGAAAGAGAGAATGAAAGGGTGAGTTTCATCGAACTTCCACACTTCAGACTAAAACTGATGGGCTAGACTTTGTGGACTAGCCCAAGACTGACTACAGCTCTCTCCGGCGCATCTGGGTTGGAGTTTCAGTGGTTCTGTTCACCCTTAAAAGTATCAAACAAACAAGTTTTGAACCACAAAATTTCTCCCTCTTCTTCTTCTTGATGATGGGGAGGAGAAACAAATCAGAAACCCAGCAGTGAGGGAGTGGCTTGATGAGCTCGGAGATGCTTTCTATGTTGCAGACGACTTGCTGGAAATCGACTCGCTGCTTCACAATTTCCTTCGATGAACTTGACAAGACTCTTGAACCCAACTAATATTGGAGATTCTTGATAGATTAGAACTTACTCTAAGTGAAAGAGATGTGTTGGGTTTGAGAGAAGGTGGGATCGGAAAGACCACACTTACTCCTCCTGTAAGCTCTCTATCTTTTTTTTACTCAGAAAGCTTTCTGGGATTTTACTTTATGGTGTGTTTGGTGGTTCTTTTATTGGGTGCCTAAACTCAATTCTCTGATGTGCCAAAGATAAGGGCTTTTCTAGGTTCTGGAGTTGTGGGTGCAAAACCCAGTTCTTCATTTTGTTTGGAAACAGGACTGGAATTCAATGCTAGTTGTCATGGATTTTGGATGGAATCTTTGCCCATGGAAAGTTGAGTACATGCAGCTTATAATTGTGACACAATGATCGGCTTTATTTGTCACTCAGTTTAAGAAAAATGTTGGAGGCATTTTGTTACTTATTGTAAAACATGACACTGAGTTTGCATTGCTGTATAGATGAAGTAGTTTTGTTTGGACTCTGTAGAACTCTTATTAGAATGGAGTCTCTCACTATATAATTCTTGTGTTAGCAGGAAGATGTGGATGGGTCCAAAGGAAGTCAAAATGGAACAATAAGTGAAGAGAGTCCGGCTAATCCAGTTGATGGGCCTGACACTTGTTCATTTACTGCATTTTTCTACTCACTTTTATCATCATCAGAGTCGGGAGATAAGAGTAAAGTTCAGATGTCGAGACAACAAGTATCAAGTCCTGCTGAAGCAAGTACATCCTTATGAGTCCATCTAGCAATTATTTCCTTTTACAAATGTATTCACGCTGGTGTTTTGAACAGGGAACAAATGACACATTTCTTTTCACAAATACACCTGGTCATCCTGTTATATATGGCCCTACAGGTACAAATTTATCCTTTTTGCTTCCTAGGGAACACAGTTTCTGATTTATCATCAATTTGTCACTGCCTAGGTGGAAGCTTTTTGCATGCCTTGAAATGGTTTTCATATATGTACGAGATGGTGAAAGCAATTCTCATACCTTCTGCTTACTTATGCTTGCAGTAAGTTCTACAGATGTCATCCACTGTAAGTGTTAAAAATGTATGTTTTCCACCTAAACATTATTTGGAATTAGGAGAAAATATTATTGTATCCTGTAAGTACTAAAGGTTATGCTGAGTAAAGGATGTGCTCCTTCAAAGTTTGTAGAAGAGTATTTAATACAAAATATATTCATGTTTTAGATTTCGATAGAGCTGTATATAATGTAATCATAAGATCTTTGTTTCACCACCTCTTTTTGCTGATGTAGTGGTTGTATAATGTGATCACTTTCTGCACTATTTCTTCAAACCTAAGGGTTTGAAAATTGTCAAAATACTGCACAAGAGTCGTTGCATAATTCTTGGTAACAAGTAACCGCTAAATATTTAACTACACCATTTCTATTACTCCATGATGCTGGCAAAAATAAACTCGTAGATACTACTTCTAAAGTACAGCTGTATATAAACTCTTTTTTGTTTTTGTTTTGTAGAATAAACTTAGATTATCAATTTTTATCTTGAAATTATCCCTTTGTAATGCACCTGTTAGCCCCTTCCTTCTTTGAAGTATAGTTGCAAGGAAATTCGAGCAAAGGGTAGGTGCAACATTAAAACTGTGGCATAAATTGTGCAATATAATTAATGATTCAAATTTCTCTTGCACAACTATGTTGCGTCTAAAAAAAATTACTAATTGATAGCTTAACTTGAATGTTTGCATTTGAAATATGCATATTTTTGTCATTTATGAAATAACTGTCTCTAGAAACAACCCAGTGTACAAAAGTTTTTTGTATATTTTTTTGGTACCTAAATGGAATATCTTTTACTATATATTTTGGAATGAACTATGAAATGTAAATGCAGGTGCCAACCGCTATATCACATTGTGCGCTACTGACGTTTTAGCTATTGGTGGGGGGTGGTCATTGCACTCTATTTGAACAGTGATCTGTGAGAACCTTGCCTCTTCATGTTCCTTAGTTTTTCCTAATCTACTTTACTGTATTTTCTAAATTTCTTCAGTTGTTTTATCTTTATGCAAGATTGAGTGGATCAAGTTCAGTTTCAGAAACCTATGGGAATCCATGTCTTGCAAACTCAGAAGACTTTGATATTAAAGAAGTAGAGGTATGCACAATGTCTCTCTTTCTCTCTTTGATAGACACGCAGACACACCCACATACACACACCCCTTCCAGGGTACTCTTATACCCATAAATATGAATGTGGATTTATAATATAAAGTATAAACGCAGTGCTCTTTGGCTCCAAAGAAAAAGAAAAAGTGTCAGTCATTTGATTTATGTTTGCGTAATGCAGTTATGAGGTTTTGTGTCTTCTACTAAGTATGAGGAAGTACTTGCTCAAAGCTGTATGGAGGCACCTGGTATTTGCCAATGGTGAATGCTTCATTTGGAACTCATTTTACTGTGGTGGCTAGTATCATCACCTTAGCTGAGGCTTATTATTGTTACATTATATGGATGACTTTCCTTTTACAGTATGTAAATACAAGTCTATCATGTATATAAAGAATACATAAGCGCTGTCTGCAAGCAATTTTGATTAGATAGTGATTGTAAAGGCTTAATACTTTCAATTATATATATCTTAACACATGCTGGTTGGTAAGTTGAACTATATAAGCCAATCTCTGTTCATTGCAATGTTAAATCATTGTTAAAACGTAAAATTGGGGTGTGGGCTGTTTGTTGATTGTAGAGTCATTGAACTACTGCTGTATCTTGTCCATTTAATACATGCTTAGCAGGTGAGAAAATGGATTACTCCAAAATAAAATATGCAGCCCACCCAATCTCGTTTCATTTGGTCAGCCATTAAATTAGAAATTCATGACTCCTGTAGTTGTAATCAAATTCTTTGAACAAATGGATCGACTTGTAAACTGAAATATGATAATTTCAACTTCTATGCAAGGAATGAAGACCACAGTGCCCATCAACACCGACGTCAAATTGCATTTCTTGAGAAACAGCAAATGACCTTCCTCGAATTTTCAATTTTTATTTGTTTATATTCTTCAAAATTTTCTCTTTCCTAGAATTTCAAGAATTTAAGGTTGATTCATGGAAAAGGAAGAGGTGGACACGTTCACCCTTCTGCTGTTTATTTCTCACTTGACAACGATGATAATGCAAAACTGATGTAATGCAGAGACATTTTCCTGAGTTCACCTATCTAAAACGATAGCAGAACTTATTTTCAGTTTGTATAACAGCTGTGGAGGGTTACTTAAACTTTTCAGATATCCAGAATAAGAGGGAAATGAAAACGGAAGGATGCTGCCTTTTTGTTTGGAGGTCAGCTCTCACTCTCTGTCTCCACAAAGCGTTGGATCTAGCTTTTGTTATAGGAAATACTCTGTTCAAAACATATTTGGTTCTTTCCTTTGCCTTTTAGTTCCACCATGGCGTCTTTAAAAGCTATGTTCTCTGTAATTTTCTCATCAGCCTTATCAAAAGTCCAGAAGAAAAGTATGAAACCATATATTGATGATCTAATGCCTTTGTTGCTATCAAATCTTGATTGAAATCAAGGTACAGATATTGCATATAGATTAAACTAATACACATGCTAATGACATTGAGATTATCTTGATGAGAATGACAAAACAAGGTTAAAAACTTGGGGCATGTTTACTTACTTGGAATGGGACGGAATGATTACGGGGTAAAAACATTCCTGCGTTTACTAACATATAAAGGAATCGAAATGATTCCAGGTAAAAGAATTTCTGTGTTTACTAACACATAAATGAATCGAAATGGGTGTAAGTCTTACCTCCTTATCAAGAATCGATTCCTGAATACTCAGGAATTTGATTACGAAGGGGGGAGATGGGTTTAGGAATCAATCCTCCGGAATCAATACCGATTCATTTCTTCTCCCATTCCACTTGTCTCCGATTTATGATTATTTTCCATTCCAAGTAAGTAAACGTGCCATTAAAGCATTGCGTATGCAGTTTCTTTAAGAAAAGGAGCCAGTAAAACCGCCTTTTTTTTTTTTTTTTTGTATCCTCTCCATTATTGTGTGTTTTGCTATGTCAGTCATATGTGAGACTAAAGAGCTTTTGTTGCTTGTACCTTTCCTATCAGCCTATATCAAAAGTCATGAAAACACCGCTTGTTAAATGTTTCTGTAATCTGATATCGTCAATTGCAGTAGTCTCTATTATTCTGTTAGATGTGTAATCAAAGACAGAAAAAGGAGTTTCCTTGAAGTATCTAGCAATCTGAATCCCATCTTAATCTGGCAAATAGAAGCTTGTTTCCTTGAAAATCAGACATCAGTACACTATAGTCTAGAATGCCTTGCTATTTCTCAAGACCCTAAATACTACAGCAAAATTGGTCTTTTACAACACACAATGTGCGCCGTAAACGACAACTTTACAGCACAAAAAAGTGTGTCGCAAAAGACCATGTCGTCAAAGATAAATTTCTAATTCAATTGTTCCATAACATAACAGGGCGTGGTTTCGTGCAAACTCCGAACAATTCCCTCTAGCCAGTCCAGGGACACGAACTCGCCATCGGGGTCAGACTCCAGTTCTATACAAAGAACCAAATGAATTTAGACCCCAATACACAAAATGTGCGTCATAAAAAACATTTTTTTCGCGTCGTAAAACACTCTTTTGCGCGCCGTGAAAGACGTTTTACAACTTTGATTGAGTGCCGTAAAAGACCATTTTGCGTGTCCTAAAAGACCCTTTTGCGTGTCCTAAAAGATGTCTTCATTCACTCTTCTAATAGACAATACTTTCAATTAAACCCTTTCATTCAAGCATAGTAAACAAAAGCATTCATGTAGTAAATTATATCAATTAAGTAACTTCATATTACAAAATCATAGTATAGTTAAATTGGTTTTCAAATATAGAACATGCTAGCTAGATTAGAATTGTATTCGGATTGATTACATGAGTACTTGAAAGGGCTGATTATAGCTTGATATGATGCCACATGCCAACCATTTACCATAAAGAAGTCATACATCATAGAGCCTGCAAAGACAAGAAATGACAAGCATTAGTGAAGTTGGCCCTTTAAAGCTATTGACAAGCATTAGTAGGAGTAAAAACTTGTTCCTTACACTAAATTTGTTTGATAAAGCTATTGATGAGGATGTTCTGATCAACCATCATTCCTATATTCTAAATGAGCAACAATATATGCAAAGCATAATAACAAGACAAACAACCACAGACATTCTTATTCCTGGATTTCTTTCTTCCCTATTAATAGCAATAACATCTGCCTCTATACCCTTTTTTTGCTTTTTTCCTTTCTTGCCACCTTTTTTTGAAGTCTGGACATACACAAAGTCAATACTATCTATCAATAAGAGAGAGTATATTTCACAAAAAAAGAAAACAAGATGAAATTCAGCTATACTGCCACCATTTTGTTTAAGGAACAACCATCTCTCTGCTAAAATGAAAGCACATCGACGTAAAGCCTCATCAAACAAATTCAATAAGTACACAAAACAAAAACAAAAACAAGATTGGGTTGCAGCAGCAACCTAAACTGAGGCAAAATGGTACAAGGAACCCAGCAATGAAATGACAATCCCATAAACCAAAACACTAATTATAATAAGCTGAGGCAAAATTCAGTTTCATTTTTCCTTCAACTTTCTTAATCAACCAAAAGACCACATTAACAGAAAATCCAGCAGACATAGTAGACTTGTTCTTAAGATTGAACTTACTTCTCCAGTAGACATAGTACTAAATTGGCAGATTCTCAAGTGTGAACACAAAAGTAAAGTAAAATAGTGCAAAAGCAAAGTAACTGACAGATCTCCATCTAAGCATAAAGCAAAGTTACCACCACCACCAAAGCTAGTAGATCATTCAAACACATGTAGTAGTACCGATTGGCTCCTGTTTGCACAAAATGGACAAAAGCATCAGCACTTCAATATATGGTAGAAGCACTTGAATGCACTTGACTTCGTTTCTAAAACTAACAAAGTAAAACAAAGCTATCCATCAAAAGCTAGCTACCAAAACTAACACAGAAAAATCAGAAACATAAAAAAATAAAAATCTCAACCAAAACCACCCACTAATGCACTTGCCTTACTAATTCTGAACTAATATCAAAGTATAAGCTAATAATCTCCCTTACTTATCTAAATATTAAATAAAGGAGAGTATCACTCTTACTAATTCTGAATCTAGATGTGTTGATTGGACACAACTAAGAACGTGCCAGAACCCTACTTCTGAATCTGGAACTGCAGCAGTGCAGCACAATTTTTCTTATTAACACTCTCAGCACAGACTGATTAAAAAAAAAAAAAAAGTTTCAAGAGATTCTCTAGAACAAAGTTTAAACTCCACATCAGATAACAAAATCACTGCAAGCAGCAGAGGCAAATATATTAACATTAACACCCACAAGCTGAAGTAGATGCTGCAGAGCAATTGAAACCGAGGATTTCTAAAGTTAACCCTTCACATAACAATGAGGAACTGACATAAGTTCTCATACGAACGGACATGAGGGAGAGATACAAGATTTTTCAATAGACCTTAACTCAGATTTAGAGATATTTAGTTATCAATAAACATATTACTTTTGGCTACGTAATCTTAATATGTTGTTAGTTAATAATGTTGTGTGGCTGAAAGTTGGACATTAGACATGGAAAAGACAAGCAAGATAACCATTCACCTATAGAACATGCTCAGTTAGATCAAGTTAGATGAAATAGATTTCGAAGATAACATATAAAGAATCACTGCAAGAGTATTTCTATAAGAGACACTGTAAGACTTTCGAATCTAAAATAAACTCTCTTATAGTAGAGAGCTCTACAGTTAATGACGCATCAAACCAATCTCAGATGTTGACACTTGACTATCACAGCACACTCCTAACTTCCTAAGTGATATAGTGTTAAGAATTGCACAGCTTTCTGTCTAAACTAACAGCTAGCTTAAAAGGATGATGGCAATAAATTCAGCAGTTGTCTTACATGCTTGGTATCACTCTGACGGAAGTCCACCAAAGCCTCTTCCACTGAGAGAATAAGAAGCCTCTTCCACTGAGAGAATAAGATGCTTGCACAAAAGATTGTCCTTGACAAGAGAAGCCAATTCCTCAACCTGCATTTAGGTAGTCCTGTTATGAGCACTATAAGAGATCACAAGGGTATCTCAATACAATCAAAAACTGATTCTACAGTACAACAAATCCAGTGCAATTTTATCACTTAAATTTTGATAGTTTGAAATCCAGTCACTATGGTCGCAGTAGATATAAAGTTCAGTAATTGAAAACTTTTATCATACTTCTAAAACAGGTACATATAATGCTAACTTATGGTTATAGATTGGGTTTGAAAGACTTTCAGACACTTATGGTCGCAAACAGGATTTACAACATAATGAAAAGATTCGGCACCTCTCCAAGAAGCTAATCACTAATTTAGACCTTCCCACAGATTTTGTCTAAGTCGGAGAAAATTGTGGAGTTGTTCAAGGTAAACATACTCGACTGTTTACATTAAGCTGATGCAAATACAATTTCATTTTCACCAAAGAAAAACCACTAAAGTAGAAACAACCACAGTATCACACATATCTTTTAAGAAAGATTGAAATGAAGGAGCTCATGCTTCTTTAAGCTGTACAGGTATATATTTCCCATTCCTCCCAATGCAATTCGTACAAAACAATCAAAGTTAACAATATTCAATTCGTACAAACCCATCAAAACCAAAAATGCAAGAGTCCACAGATTATAAACATATTCTTTCTAATCCAAATAACACCAAGATTTGAACCACCTCAAACCAATCAGCAAACCCCTCGGTGAATTGAATATTGTAACCGAAAAGTTATCACACAAACCCTCAGACCCAATGCCCTAGATTCAAATTCCCCAAACCCCTAAGCCCTAACCCTAACCGCCACCCTCCCTGTCCTTTCCTTCACCGGCGACAAGGTCGGCGAGATCTTCCTCGGTAAACGAGCCATATGGGCTCAAAATTCAAATTCGAGCAATTTCCACATTCAAATCCGAAAAATTCACAGAGAGAATTGAGTAACTGACCTGCTAACGCAAAATCGAGAGCCGGAATTGAGAGTAGAGGAGGTTCTGATCTCAAAATTGAAGATGAAGTGAGAGAAGAGGAGCTCAAAATCGAATGCGTGGGCTCAAAATCGAGAGCCAGAAGTGAGAGTAGCTCAAAAACCAGGTCCTGAGCTCAAAGTCGAGAGAGAGGGATTTCTTTTCTGTCTTCTCTTCCTGGGCATTGCCTCGATACAATATTTGAAAGAGTGGTTCTAGTTAGACTTCTAAATTTGTTATTTGGACCTCTTATACTTAGTACACATTTAATTTACTTTTTAGAATACTTGAAATGCTAAAAGTAGACCTCCTTATTTTTATCAAAACACCTTTAAATATGAGATACAACAATCTGTTATCTGAATCTTCAACCACCAGAAAAAAAATAAATCAAAATCACATGATATTGTTCTCTTATGAGTAAGTCTCTCCTCCACCAAAATTAATCAGAGCGTTGGTTCTCAATCTTGATTATGCTGGAATTCTTTTGAATTTACTAAAAGAATGACTTCAAGGGTTTTGGGTTGGAAGGTTGAGTAATAATTATATCATAATATTCAATAAATTTAGTTTAAGGAAATTCTAAATCAGAATATTTTAAATTTAATTTTGTATTAAATGAAAATTATTATTTTTACTTAATTATTTTAAGTAAATTATAAAACTATATAGGCAATATAACAAAATTCCGGAAAAAAAAAATTAATTGAATGTTATATTTGGAAAGTTAAGAAGAGTATTTATTATTTTTTTTCTCTCATTTTTATCTCTTTGCCCTTATTTATCCTTTCATATAACTTGACAAAGTCTATTAATAATTGAAAAAAGTTGGAGGTCTAAATATCAAATTTGGATGTCCAATTAGAACCACACTTTAAAAAAAGTTGGAAAAGTAATATTTCGATAAAAAAAAAAATTTAATACTTTATAACTCATTTACGACATGCTAGAAAAGTAAACTGTAAAAGATTAGTAAAATAACTCATTTACGGATGTGCACGCCATTAATAGATAACTAAATTTACAGCACACATCAGATACACGCTATGAATGATCCGAATAAAGACATTCCGACGTCACACATGAGATGTGCGCCATAAATGACAGTCTTTTACGGCACACCTCAAATGTTCGCCGTAAAAGACCAATTTTGCTGTAGTGGGAACTTCTATCATTCACTAGCTTGGACATTTCTGACTGCCCAAATTTGGTATCTTTTCCAGATGGAGAACTGCATGCACCAAAGTTGAAAGGCACATACATACATAAATGTAATAACCTGAGATCACTGCCAGAAGACTTGCACAGCCTCCCATCGCTTAAGCACTTGTCTATAACTGATTGTCCAGAGCTGGAATCATTTCCAGGGGGATTGCCTTTAAATTACAATCTCTTGGCATTCAATCCTGCAAAAAAGTCCAAAAGCTTACTGCAAATCGTATGCAATGGGGTTCACACAGACTGACCTCTCTCATAAACTTGAGAATCTACTTCAGAAAATGTGACGACATAGATTCATATCTGAAGGAGGCACTACTGCCTAGTGCTCTCACTTCACTCGGCATCTCGAATTTGAATATTAAGACCATGGAAGGCGAGGGGTTTAGAGACAGCTCTCTTGAAAGGTTGAAAATATGTCAATGCCCTAAGCTCCAGTCTTTCCCATTTGAAAGGCTAATAACCTCTCTTCCTGAAGTTCAAATCTTCAAATGTCCTTTGCTAGGAAATGGTGTCGGAGGAGAAGAGAGAAGGTTCCCCGACGATATTATTTCCAAATCACCAACAGTCTCAGTTCTAATGGTAACTATGCAATACTCTCTCCTCTACTTGTTTAACACACTACTTCAATTTGATTTTGGCAATGGTTTTAAAAGTACTGCTTAACATAATGTGCCATGAAAACTTGGACCTACACCTATGAGTTCCTTTCATTTGCTTAAATTGACTAGGTCTCATGTTCCCTCAAATAAGATAATGCACTTCTAATAAACGTTTAATTCTCTACGTGCAATGCAGCAACCCATCAATGGGGAGGAATCGATCACTACACATATAACAAGATGTCTGAATATATATTATGCTAGAGATTTTTGAGGAATATGCAAATCTTGGAATTTCTATGGTTGATCATTGTCGATTCCTACTTATTGTTGTTAGAACAATGAAGAGTTAGAGAATGCTGGAATTTGATGTTGCTGCTGTCTTTTATTTTGCCTGAACGGCATACTAATTGTATGTGTCTTCAAGCACATGTTGTATACCAGTTTGATAGCATTCTTGGTCCTGCCATAAAAGCTTAAGCTTGATGATCTAATGGTTGCAATCTCAGTACTAGAGATTCAACTGAATTGTGTTTGTCATACAGCAAAATGAAAATCAGAATTGTATACAACATCATAGATAGGTTTTGAATCCATGTCAACTTTAGAATTTGTCAAAGGTATTTCAAGCATAGAAAAACAAGTCTGATATCTCTGCATACACTTGCTGTATCTCTGATAAGATTCACACACTTCTGGCTTATCTAACAGAAGAACAATATGCAACAGAAGGATAGTAAATGTATCACCAAACTCTATGAAAATGCATAGGAACCAAAAAGTGCATTCCGTATGAGCATTTTACCCAATTCTTAATCCAGTCAAAAGGAAAAAAAGGTAGTACTTATAACCAAAAAGGAGTCTTTTTTTTTTTTTTGGCAAAATGGAGAGCTAAATTTCTGAAAACATGGCCATCTAAGGAGAGTATTCTATGTGATTGATCGACAAAGGAGAGCACTCATGTGATGCCCCGAAAATTCGTATTTATTTTCCGAGGATTTTTCAGAATTTAATTTAGTGATTATCGGACAATTTCGTGGCTCGTGGATGGAGCGGAAGTGTTTCGGACGAATATTTATTCGAAAAGTGTGGATTTAGGGGGGGTTCAAGGTTGACTTTTTATATGTTGAGATTCTCCAAAAACTTCCTTCACGAAAGTTGTAGAGCGCGTCGATACGAGTTCGTGGACATATGGAACGCGAGATTCGGAGTTCGTATGAGGAAGTTATGTTCGTCGAAAAAAGTTTCCATTTTGGTATATATGGGATTTTTCCGGAAAATTTTCAGAAAAATCAGATTTCCCTTTTTGGAAACCTTTTCTCTCTCTTCTCTCCCGAGCCCGGTTTCTCCTCTCCAATTCGCCGGCTTCGTTCTTCCTCCTCCGGCCACCATCGGACGCGATTCCAAGTGGGCTTTCTTCGCCTCAACCTCCTTTACACGTCTATGGAAGTGATTCTTCACTATTCAAGCAGTGGTGGACGCTGCAAGGCTGAGAAGAAGCCATGTCGGGGACGAAATCGCCTTCGTTGGAACTGGAGATTCCGGCCACCTTTGCTGGTGGTTCTTGAGGGCTTTTGGAGCTTGGAGGACGTAGATGCTTCCCACAAGGTGGCTTGCATCAATTCAACTCGTGGAGGTCGAATTTTGGAATTGAAATTCTAAGGTTTCAATCGAGCTGTTTTGTTCTAAGGTAAAATTCGATCGATTGGTTCATATTTGGACTTTGGTGTAGTTATGAAAGTTGAAATTGGAGTTGAGATGAAGAACTTTGCTGTTGGGAGTTTTGTCAAATTTTGAGTTTGGTTTCGCGGCGGCGCGGCCACTGTGTTGGTGTTTTCCGGCGGCTTCCGGCCACCTCAAGGATAGTTTATGTTCCTGAGTTTGATCTACTCGTCGATACGAGCATTTCGATATATTGTTTATAATTTTTGGAGATCGTATGAGCATGTTAGGGTTTTTACGGTTTGGGACTGTTCGATGTTTTGATCCGTGAGGATCCGAGCGTTCGATCGACTTGTGGTTTGGACATATCGATCGTAGAAGTATTCCGGAGACATTGGGAGGTCTCGGATGTGGTTTCGCCTCAATTGGCGTCACTTTGGGAATTTTGGTTCGATTTAGGGTTTCGAACGTTATTCCTTGTGCTTCAATGACTGAATCAAGGCTGTACTTCCTTAGGTGTTTGACAGAGGCGTTCTGTAAGCAGTCTAGTGGTGTGAAGACGCAGCAGGAGTTTTGAGGTGAGTAATCTCACAAGGTTCATTATGAACGGAATTACCATTATTGTTTTGGCGTTAATTATTTAACAGCAAACTATAGTTGGTATTAGTAGGCATTCCTGAGCGAATGACTACGTATATATATTTACGTGAAATATATATATATATATATATATATATTCTTGTGGATGATGTGTGATGAATAATATGCATGATGGTGTTCATATTATTGTTGAAGGCGACTTTTCAGAAAACAATATTGTGGAAAAAGATGTTTTCTATTGTTTGAAAAGTATTGAGTTTGATGTTACATTTTCGAGTCAAGCGTGACTCATTTTAAATGTATTGGTCCCTGTACCAAGGGTCACAGATGGTGAGCAGGGATGAGGAAAGCCGAAACTAGATGTTTGTAACGTTTCTAGGTCGGGTGTGACTTACTTAACGTTTGACTTTGAGACCAGACGGGTCTGAAATCATATGTCACAGATGGTGACAGGTTGCAGATGGTGACCATGATGTTTGATTTGATGTTAAGACCAGACGGGGTCTGATGATCATATGTCACTGATGGTGACAGGTTGCAGATGGTGACCTTGATATTTGATTTTATGACCAGACGGGGTCTGAAGTCATAGGTCGCAGATGGTGACCAAGGTAGGAAATAGGTAATCACGTCCTTTGCCGGACGAGTGGTTACGATTTCAGTCAGAGTTCTAGTCTGTCCGCCGTGCTTTGTTTCTTGATTGAAATGTGAAACGTGTGAGTTTATCTCGTGATTCGTGTGAGTTTATCTCGTGCTTTGTTTCTTGATTTGAAACGTGATTCGTGTGAGCTTATCTCGTGATTTGTGTGGGTTTATCCCGTGATTTGTGTGAATTGCGTCTTGGTTGTAACGTGTGAGTTTATCTCGTGATTTGTGTGGGTTTAGTCAGTGATTTTGTGTGAGTTGTTTTGAGTTACTCATACGGGCTTACAAAAGCTTACCGGGTTTGTTGTGTGGCAACCCGGTGCACCATTCAACGGTGTAGGGGTTAATCCTGCAGGTCAGGGTAATCGTGGCTGAAAACTGGGTAGCGTGCTAGCAGCTTTACGGTAGGAAGCCAATTTTGTGACTTTACCATTATAAAGACTTCTACTTGTAGTGAGCTCTGAGGAGCATTTACGTTTTATTTTGTTGTTGACAATTTAATTCGTAAGCTTGTGTAATATATATAACTCTATGGAGCGTGTGTATATTAACTTTGAGGGTTCAAGACATCAGTATGTACTTGGTTTAAAGGGAAGAAAATTTCAGGTATTTTGTATTGATGACTGAACGTTCACACATGTATAATTATGGGATTATATATCGATTTTTATTTGTGTAAAAATCAGGGGCGTGACAACTCAAGTCTACTTTAATGGGTCCATTTGTTGTTTAAGTCTTTGAGCTTGTCTTTCCATCACTCTCTCTAATAATGAAGTTTAGCTACTATGAACCTTCTCTTAGATTGTCGATTCCATCCTTTAACAATTTGATCCACACATTTCCTAGTCAATCTTCTGGATTGATTATTCCATCCATTAACATTTTGATCCACACATTTTCTTGTCAATCATATTTGTTTGTATACTAGTCAAGTCTTTGGACGTGCTGTGAGTTTGCATATGGGAGATTATTTGCATATGGGAGTTTGCATATGAGGGATGAAGAAGGGCATTGTTTGGACTGGCTTTCTCTAGGGTCTAGATTTGAGATCTGGATTGAGGCTATGTAGGGCTAGGATCGTGGAGTTGGATGGCATTCTCCACTATGGTTTGACGACAGCGACGGAGCAGCGGTGGTAGAGGCACAACATTGGTGGTAAAGTGGTGGGCGTGATGGTGCAGGCGTGACTGTGGGCTAGACAAGAGGAATGGAGACTGACTACCTTGGTCTTCTGGTCTCAGGCATTGGTTTTTAGGCTGGATGTTTTTTGGCCCTGGGCTTGGGTTTGAGCTTAGATCCCAAAATGTTTTTCTTTTATGTTTTGTTGCTTTTTATATTTAATTAGAAGTGGCTTTATGCTGTTAATAAGTCTCTATCACTCTATGGTAGGGGGACGTGGGCTTGGTCCCGATATGCGCACTCAGTGTGTCTTGTCTGACCTAGCGAGCTAGCTAGCTATTTACTTGATCAAATGGACGCAACCTCCTAGTGGCAGGATGAAATGGAATGTCGCCGACTTTGTTTTCGTGCGGCAACATAACAGGAAAGCTATGTCATTTGTAATGATGCTTCTTCGTGTGATAGAGTAATATTTCCGTTATATCACCACTTTGTGTAAGAAAATACAGCAGCTAGTTGTGCACTCTTTACTAATTGGTGCTTGGTAGAATACATAGATTTAGTGAAGACTCCTAATATTTTGCGTGATGTTCTTCTGATGTTTATTGTAATTAAGATTTCAGGCTCTACGAGGAAAGCTAGCCACATATCCTTGAGTGGATCTAGCTTATTCAAGGCCAACCACTCTAATTAGCCTTTACATACCGGCATTCGCCAGCAACTTCTATAGGGCAATATCCATCGGGACAAGGAAATAGAAGGCAGTTTGGTCCCTATAGACTCGAGACATATTACTTGCTCAGAAGGAGGAGCATTAGTAATACTCAATTCTGTTGATGGAAAGACATCCATGCATGTGCATTTGTGCGTAACACAAACGGCTAGTTTGGATACACAATACGTCGTTGCAGTCACGACTTGTACAGCATGATTCCGGAATAGACCTAGCTTACATTAATGAGAATGATACACCTAAATATGAACATATTTTGTTAGTACATGTTGGTAATTTTCTAAATATTAGTTGATCTACAACTGCAAGTAAGACTTGGGATATTGAAGGATCGAGAGATCAAAACATACAAGATGTAATGACTACCAAGAAGATGGCCAAGACTTGTCTTCGAAAATACTGTAGCTTTCTCCATAGTCTCTTGCTAAATGTATGAGTCTACCTGCAGGGACTTATGTGAATTCGACTGAGGTAAAATTTGCTTTGCTTTGTACAAGTTGAGCTCTCTGTGTTGTATATATAGCCTCTGACTTTGATGAAAAAAAAAAAAAAACAACTCTGGGTGATATATTTCCTTTCTAGTTTCCATGATTGAATTGGCCGATGTTAAGAATTTTTTATTGATCAAACGTTTTTTTATAGAATTAAATAGGATCAAATTTCATATTTATTTTTGTTTGATGTCACACAAGGATTTTCTTTTGAGAAATTTAATTAAATATTTTTTTTTTTGTATAAATGATAATTTTATTGATAAAACTCATACTAAAAAAGTCATTCATACCATCTTGCTGCCTCGCAATAGACAGAATAAGGATTCTTGGTTAAGACCATAATGGTACATAGGAATGGACCAACTATATTCAAACTTACCGCTCACTTATTTAGAGTGAGCCTATAACTATGACATGATATCTAACACATAGTTTATAGGCATAGAAACATAAAAAGAAGCTACTACTTCTCCTTGCAGTTCAAGCTAGGGCTAGGAGGTTTCTTTGAGTACAACATACTTAGGACTTCATCAGCAGATACCTTTTTGGATTTTGAAGGGTTCATATTCTTCTAGCCCAGAGGCCTCCTCCGCTTCTTTCTTGTGCTTTGTTCTTCAAGTTGTAAAGTCCTTGGCATCATTACTTCCCCAGGCACAAGCATACCACTTGGGGTTCCAACAAGTTGCAAAAATCCTTATTTACAATGTTCGAAGAATGAATTCTTTGTGCTTCATTTAGTTCTATTGCCACTAAAGTTAGGGTACTCTTACAAGGACTACGACTGGGAAGCATTTCGGAGTGAGGCTGAGAATACCTCTATTCTCTCGGCCAAAAGTTTACTCAACAATGGGGCCGACTAATTGCAAAATTAAATTATTAATTTGTTCACTAGTTCATCAACCACTTTGTTTGTACTGACGCTTAAGGAACTGGGGTATGTTTGTACTTAGAGAAAGAAACAACTTCGGTGAAAAGGCCAAAAGCTTGCAACAAAGGCAAGAGAACCCTACGGCAGAGAAGTTTTCTTCCTCGACCCACAATCACTTGAGGAATTCAGATACAAGTGCAAAATTAAACAACAAATTCTTGATTAGCTGTGACCACGAGTTGGCATGCCCATGCAATTTAGAAGGACAATTGGACTGCAAGTCCTTTGACTGTCACATTTGAGCAGAGAGATTTTGAGGCAAACAATTCAATGTCTTGGGATTTATATAGAAGTAGGATAATCATATGATGAGCAGGGCCGGTCCTAAGTCTTTCAAGACCTCGGGCGAGAATTATTTCGGGGCCGCTAATTTGCATATTAATATAAGTCTTGTAAATAGTCTTTGGTTCACAAGGCTTGTCAGAGATCGAGTACAATAAGATCTATATAAATTCATGATTCAAAATTTATTGAGGATTAACACAATAAATATATATTTCAATGGAAGTATCAAACTCTACTGCAAAATTTTAGCAACCAAAAAAACCTCTACTACAAAATTCAGCAAAATTATAAACAAAACGTGCATTAGTATGGATGGTTAACCAAACTCATCCCAAAAAAAAAAAAAAAAAAACATAATCTCTTTCTCATTCTGTATTAGTCTAGAAAAGTAGAAGACATACCTCTTATTATTATATTATTATTTCAAAAACCCTAATTTTTGGAGATTGCAGCAAAGAGAGAATATAAAAAAGAAGAAGAAAAAACTATAGAGAAGAAAATATGATGAGACAATGACTCGATGAACTTGTGAGGGAAGAGGGATTGAGATAGATATGGAGGCAAAATTTGAGAAAAGAGAAAGTCTTTTTTTTTTTTTTTTTTTTTTTTTGAGAATGAGAAAAGAGTGTTTTCTTGTTTTATGAAAGAGAGAAAGAGGTTGTAAAGAAAGAGAAAAATGCCTAGAAGAGAGAACCTATTTTAACTCTATTTAATTAGAATCTCCTTGGTTCTTGATCATTTTTTTTTTCCTGTCTCTATCATTACAAAAATGACATCATATCACATACATATATATACTAAAATAAATTGGAATTTCAAATTTGGTGCCCCCTTGGATCTGCGGCCCTGGGCTATCGCCAATGCTGCCCAGCAGCAAGGCCGGCCCTGATGATGAGAAAAACCAAATAAAATATGTGGTTCACTTTGTCCTTTTTAAGAAAAGAAAATTGTTGTTAATAACAAATTGAACCCAGATAAAGAATGTTAGATATCGTAGTGAACAAGACATTATATAAAGCTGAATGTAGATATATGTATAACTGCTTTTTGAGTTCAAGAATTGAAATAAGTGTAGAGACTATATTAAATCATATATGGTCTGACTTCTAATCTGTTAAAATTATGAAATTCAAATGAATTCAATTATGATGTTTAATTTGAAGATACAGTTAACACATCATGACAGTTTCTTGATGGAAGAAACTGACGTGAATGGCTAACTGTATATATGTCAGATTTTGTCCCTGCTGATACACATATTGTTTTCTTATTCTGAAATAGTCCCATCAAATCTAAGAGAAATATAAAGGTGGAATCAGGAGAATAACCAAATGGACAACTCGAGTGGTTCAAGTAAAATTGTTGTTCACTTTCCTAAAATGTTTTACACAGAAAGTTTAATTTCATATATGTAAAAGTAGATGGGAATTGGTCTACTCATTTCATTTCATAGTCCCTTTATATAAGGATAAAATTACAACGGAAATATCAATTATAATAATGATAGTAAATGCTGATTGAGCTGTGATTGCAATTCCATGATTCCCTCTTTGTCAGTCACTTTGACAAAGGCACATAATGCGTTTTTCCTTTAACACTCCCCCTTATGCCAAGTCAAAGATGAAATGGTGCATGAATTGTTGCCTCACTAAAAACCTTGCCAAGTAACAATAAAAACCTTGTGGGACAAAAAAAATACACCTTGGTCGAAGGAAAAGAGCACAACGCACCTATTACATTTGAGGATGACATGTGTGTTAGACTCCCTCTGATGTATACACCTCCTCCTGATCCTTACATTAATCAAGGGAGATTAGAAAGTCTTCGCATTCCTATGTTTTTCACATGTTTCTCAAATATGGCCTTAGGCAATAATTTGGTGAATAAATCTGCCGCATTCTCCTCATACCATACTTGATTCACTTGAATCTTGAGGAGAGCATGTTGTTGCTGATTGTAAAAAAACTTTGGCAATATGTGTTTTGCATTATCACCTTTGATATAACCTAGCTTCATTTGTTCGATGCAAGCTGCATTATCTTCACAAATGCAAGTATGCTCTTTAGTGGTAGAACTCAAACTACAAGTCCTTCTAATATGTGTAATGATAGCTCTTAACCATACACACTCACGAACCACCTCATGTAGAGCAATGATCTCGAAGTGGTTCGAGGAGGTAGCCACAAGGGTTTACTTGGTTGATCTCCAAGATATCGCCGTGTTCCCAATGGTAAATACATAACCAATTTGGGAACGACCTTTATGTAGGTCAGAGAGGTACCTAGCATTAGCAAAACCAACTGAAACATCATTTGTGGTTTCAATGTAGTGAGTGGCACTTTCGCCATCAACATTTCCTTTAGGGATTGCAGTTCTATCTGCGGTCCCTCTTGTCTCTCTGTAGGGAAAGAACAGTCCCAAATCAATGGTTCCTTTTAGGTATCGGAAAATGTTCTTGATACCATTCCAGTGACGCTGCGTTGGCTCTGAGCTAAATCTAGCTAACAAGTTCACTAAGAATGCAATGTCTGATTGAGTACATTGGGCTAAGTACAATAATGTGCCTATTGTACTTAGATGGGAAATTTCAACTCCCAACACCTCTTCATCATCTTCCTTCAGATGAAATGGATCTTTCTTTGCATCCAAACTTCGACCGATCATGGGAGTACTTGGAGGATGTGCTTTGTCAATGTTAAATCACCTGAGCATCTTTTGGACATACGCAGACTGGTGGATTAGTATTCCACAAACTTGGTGTTCTAGTTCAAGGCCTAGACAAATTCGAGTTTTCCCAATATCCTTCATTTCAAATTCGGATTTCAAATAGTTTGCAGTTTCTCTTATTTCATCAATAGTACTTATTATGTTCATATCATCGACATATAAAGCTACAATTGCAAATCCAAAACTTTCTTTCTTTATGAATACGCAAGGGCATAATTCATCATTTTTATATCCCTTCCCAATCAAGTAGTCAAATAGACGGGTATACCACATCCACCTGGATTGTTTCAATCCGTAAAGTGAGCGTTTCAACCTAATTGCAAATGCACTCCGTCGTTTAGAGTCACTTGATTTAGGTAATGTAAGGCCATCAGACACTTTCATATATTTCTCTCAATCAATATTCCCATAGAGATATTCAGTAACCACATCTATGAGCTGCATTTCCAGTCCTTCGGAAACTACCAAGCTAACTAAGTAGCAGAAAGTTATAACGTGCATTACCGGAGAGTATGTCTCCTTGTTGTCAATTCTAGGGCGTTGTGAGAAACCTTGCGCCACAAGGCGAGCCTTGTACCTCAGGACTTCATTATTCTCATTATGCTTTTTGACAAAGACCCATTTATGTCCTACATGCTTTACACTTGATAGGGTTAGCACTACCATACCAAATATCTAGTTATGCTTGGATTGCTTCTTTCCATTTAGGCCAATCTGCTCTTTGTTGACATTCTGCAATAGAGCGTGGTTTGATATCATCGTGCTCTATGATTTCTTGAGCAACAGTGTATGCAAATACATCATCAATGTGTATGGAAGATCTTTCCATCAACTCATATGCACTCTCATAATCCATTGAGATTTCTTTGTTCTCTGTAATCATTTCAAACATCGGAGCATCCTCCAGTATTGACATTGACATAATTGTAATCAAAGACAATCTCATGAGAGGGATTCTCTACATTAATGATTAATGGATCGGATTGTATCTTACTCGCCCTCTTCTTCCTTGGGTGAGTGTCAGTCAAACCATGTGGCCTCCCCTTCTTCCTTTAGGAAGCCACGACCTTAACCACACCTCCACTAAGTGTGGTTGCAGGGCCTCTATCTGCGGCGTCATGCCCCTCGTTGGGGACTTCTAACCTTGCAGGCACATTTGCAGCTGGTATATGTGATCTCGTCACTTTTGCGATATCAGTAAACACATCAGGCATCGAATCTGCTACGTTCTGAAGATCGATTATTATTTTCACTTCACTTTCACATTGTGAAGTGCGGGGATCAAAATGAGACACAGTGGGGACAAACCACGACAATTCTTGTTCCCTTGGAAAATCCTTTTTCCTATCTCCCCTTAACGATGAGAAGACTGTCTCATCAAAATGACAATCCACAAATCTAGTGGTAAAGAGATCGCCTGTCAAGGGTTCCAAATAGCAGATAATGGTTGGAGATTCGTATCCAACATAAATACCTAATCGTCTCTAAGGACCCATTTTTGTGAGTTGTGGGGGAGCAATAGGCACATATACTGCAAAACCAAATATGCGTAAGTGTGAAATGTCAGGCTCATATCCAATTACCAATTGGTACGCAGAAAATGGTTAGCTAGCAGTGGGTCTGAAACGAATAAGTAAAGCTGCGTGCAATATCGCATAACCCCATGTAGATATAGGCAGGTTGGTGCGCATAACCATGCCTTAGCCACCATATGTAGCCTTTTAATGGTGGCTTCTGTTGAGTTAAAAAACAAAATTGCACAAAATGAAAATGTCACCCAACGTAATTTCACTCGTATTCATTAACAGAATAGAGTTTTAATTATTTCGGGTTCGACCCATTCAAGACAGAATGTGTCTCTTAATTACAATCACTTGTTACAAGAGAACACCCTTTGATTCCATTCAAAAAGAAACCAATGTGTGTTTGTTTGTTTTTTGCGGCTGCACCCGAAATTTTGGAATGGGTTGCCTACGTACCCGGGAGGGGATCAAGCCACTCGTAGTTCAAGAGTTCCAATGAGTGAATGACCCATTGGAAGGCTTGGATTTTTGGAATAGGAATAGTGTTTAGGATGTGGTTGCATCTAGATTATTTGATTCCAGATTGCCTACATACCCTTGCAGGATCAAACCACTTGTAGTTCCAGCATTTAGGATTTAAATGGGTAGATGACCCATTTATTTTTAGATTTGTTTTTGGGTTATTTGTCAGGGTTTAGAACCCTTGAATTTGCTTTTGGGTAATTTGGGAATGATTTTATTTTTTGGTGTTTAGGTGAATTTGACTAGTGAAGTCAGGGATTCGGTTTGGCTGAATTTGACTAGTGGAGTCAGGGATTTGATTTGAATTTGTGGTTGCATCTAGTGGGTCTCTAGATTGCCTAAATACCCTATGAAGGGATCAAACCATTGTAGTTCAAATTTTGTGGCTTTGAGCTTTCTTGGTTTTGTACCAAAAGAAATTTCATTTTGGGCTTCGAAGCATTTTTTTTACGAAATTGACGTTTTGGTATTTTTGATTTGGACACCCGTAGTGTCGAGTAAACTCCGAGTCGCACTTTTTAATTTTCGCCTGAATCCCAAAGACACCCATCAAGCCTTTTCTTTTGAGCATTCTTGATTTGGGCACCCCATGGAGCTACGCTTTTGAATTTGGGATTGACTTGGATTTGCCAACTTGAATTTTTTGTTCGAGTATCGCTGAACTTTACTCGATGGACTGTTTGATTTAAGAGATTGCCTCATTGATGCTTCGTCTTTGGTTTTCCACACCGAATATATTTTGTTTGACGATGAATACTTTTGATAAAAAAGAGCCTTGAAATTCACATCCGAAATTTGAAACGGGCCGTTGTGAGATGACCTTGTGGATTTTCATACTCTATTGGCCCTGGGCATCTGAAATGAATAAATGACTTTCATTCGATTTCTGACCCATTAACCTTCTTGAAGAGAAAAGCTACTTCCGGGCCATTTGGTGACGCCCGTTCTTGAATGGAGCAACAGTGAGTTTTAACAACACTCATTTCTGGCATGAAATTTTCATTTGACATTCTTCGAAAGCTCGAGTAAACAAAACGTCTTTTATATGAGCTGGGTCAGGTTGCAATCTCCTTGTAGCTTTAGTAGCTTGTAACAAGGGGTGCCTGCAACGCATTGGCTGTAGCTTCTTTGGCTCTGCTTTCATTGCTTCAAAAGAATTGATAAAATCTCTCCATCTCTATTTGTCAACGAGTTTTAAACAGCAGAATGGCTACTGCCCGGTGTTCTCCACCTTTTTATGATTTGCTTTATGTATATAGCATCAAAGCTCATGTTTGTCTTCTTGACCCACTGCTTCAAGCTTCAAAAGAAGATGTGCTGCCACCAATTCTTGTAGTAGGCATAACTCTTTAGCTAATGTACACCTCCATTGTTTAATCACAGATTTTGTTTTGATGTGCAGGTGTGTCAAATACAAACCATGCATTGATTCTTTGATTCTCAAGGTACTTATGATCATGGTTATTTATTTATCACGTTGTCACCTTTCCTTCATTCTTTTTTGTGTGGTTATTGCTTCTGAGCCATTCAATTGCTTTGCTAGCATTTTATTAATAAAGGCTTTGTGCAGATACCATTTTATTAATAAAGGCTTTGTGCAGATACCATTATTTGAAGAATTTTGGCCAC
Source organism: Rosa chinensis (assembly GCF_002994745.2). Classification (NCBI taxonomy): domain Eukaryota; kingdom Viridiplantae; phylum Streptophyta; class Magnoliopsida; order Rosales; family Rosaceae; genus Rosa; species Rosa chinensis. Next base: position 40,250,073 of record NC_037093.1, on the reverse strand, counting down.
ATCAACACCATCCTGATGTTGTGTATTCTATGGCTTTCTTTATATATATTTGGTTGTTTTGCTTTGTGCAAAGTTGACCACCACTAATTTTTCGACTTCGAACAATATCATTCATATTATTGTTTCTTTGTCTTTTATTTTAAGAGACGCCCATTGAACTTGCTTCACTTCAAGTTTGACAAAGGGGCAGAGCCTGTGGCATGGCTTTTGGAATCTTAATTTTGTTTCCGTTTAGCACCTTCATCAACCCTAGCGGTTTTGAATTTGCTTTGTTGTTGCTGAGAGTGAGCTCGATGAAGCATGCAGCTACGACATGGTTTCCCGATGTGCAGCTACAATGATCTTCAGAGACGCTGCTTCGGCATAGTCATCGGATACGCTGCTCCGGCATGGTTTGTCGGGATGCTGCCCAGCATGTTCATCGGGACGCTGCTCGACATCCTCATCAGAGAAGCTGCTCCGGCATGTTCATCGGAGACGCTGCTCCGGCATGTTATCTTTGACATCATTGTCACCCGAAGGTGTTGTTGTGAGGAGGGCCTGCAACAGAAAAGAAAAGGTGGTGGAGAGAGATAGAATGAGGTCTGAACCTTTTGTCTTCCAAGCTACTTTGCTGCTTTCTCCTTCTTGTTTTTCCACGCTCATGTGCTCCGTTGTGTCCCCGCCTGTTTTCTTTTCATGTAGCACTTATATAGTGAACCGGTGATGAGTTTGACTTCTAATCAACCCGGAGGGTTTTGGAGTTCCACTCAAATTGAAATAGTTTGGGAACTTGTATTCCAAGAACCAGTAAGGCTACAACTCTTATATTTGCAATTGCATTGTTATCTAGACTCTTAACAAAGCTAGGAGTCAACACGTTTTTGTAAAACCCAATATAGGCTAGCTTGATGACTCTTAAGCCTTTTCTTTTGCTTAGAGTTTCAGTAGCTATCAATCTCGTCCATTCTTTTTCCTTTTTTTTTTCCTTTTTTTTTAAAGGCTTTTAATTTTAAATAAAGCAGTCATATTTTCCTGCAGTGGACGGACATCCTTGTAATTGGGTGCGTGAATTTGTTTAGTTTCAACAGCTTCTGTGAGACCATTTTGTGTATGCACATGGGGTACAAGATGCTCTACATCGATCCCAATAGACATGCAATAATCATCAAATGCTTTTGATGTAAACTCTCCAGCGTTATCAAGGCTTATAGACTTGATAAGGTGATCAGGGTGGTGAGCCCTTAAACGTATAATCTGTGCTAAGAGTTTTGCAAATGCAGCATTTTCTTGTAGACAATAATGCGACATGTGACCAGTGTGTTGAAGCATCCACCACAACCATAAAGTACTTGAATGGTCCGCATTCTAGATGGATAGGTCCACAGATATCTCCTTGTATCCTTTGTAAGAATGGAATGTTTTGTTTTGTATCTTTAGCATAGGAAGGTCTCGATCCTGTTTTTTCTAAAGAGCAGGCTTTGCAAAACGAGTGATGTGCCTTTGAAATAGTCAATGAGGCATAATGGGAGGGAAGCAGTACTTCTGGCACTTCAGAATGCAATGGCTGCATTTGAGCAATACTAGGACCGACACCTTGCAGTGTGGCGGATTTCTGTCGTATTTTGTTTTGTATCTTTAGCATAGGAAGGTCTCGATCCTGTTTTTTCTAAAGAGCAGGCTTTGCAAAACGAGTGATGTGCCTTTGAAATAGTCAATGAGGCATAATGGGAGGGAGGTAGTACTTCTGGCACTTCAGAATGCAATGGCTGCATTTGAGCAATACTAGGACCGACACCTTGCAGTGTGGCGGATTTCTGTCCTATGTTATTTTTCACTTGAAAGAAGGGATGTCCGTGTGAGTTTTTTAAAATATGGATCATCATGTCATGACCAAGATGCCCTAGGCGGTCATGCCAAAGCCTGTATGAGTCAGTGTCCCACATTTCATTGTTGGTGACAGCATAGGATTCAATGATCTGAATAGTAGTGAGGTACAGTCCACTAGATTGACTCATTAGTTTCTCTAAAATGCGTTTCCTTCCACATTCATTACAGGTAATATAAAGGTATTCGGTTCTATTCTCACAGTAGGTTTCTACATGATAACCGTTGGCACGAAGATCTTTGAAACTTAACAAGGTTCAATTAGCTCTTGATGCATACAGAGCGTCTGTGACTTTAAACGTTGTGCCGTTAGGTGGCAAAAATTTAGTAGTTCCTCGCCCTTTTATTACTTATGATGATCCAATTATCGTAGTCACAGAGGAATTATATATAGGCTATTAATTCAATAAATAAATGCCTATTCCTTAATATGGTGTGGGTAGTCCCACTATCAACTAAGCACCCAAGTTCTCCTCGATTCATTCCTACAAGTAAATGGGAGATATTATTAATTCGAAAAATATATCTCATATTCTTTAGAGTATTTCTATTTTAGGTAGAATGATAATCTTTTCATTCTAATAATTTTTTTCTAGATGTATTGCTTTACATCTTTATAGTGCTATTTTGAACCATGTAAATATGTGTAGTAAATAAAATCGAATAAATTCAATGCTTCAGAATAAAATTTGAAATTTATTAATAAGCCAACGATAATCAAATCAAGGTCTTGTTCAGAAATCTAATTCATCAAACCATTATTGAAATAAACTTTAAGACCAAGCAATAGTCTAATTAAAAATGAGGCATTATGCCTTCACAACTGTTTTTGGAAAATGAAATAAATAAAGCAGCTCAGTCAAAATCTGAAGCATCCATTGACTGAGCAAGTTCTTTGTTGCCATTGAAGTCTGCAATTGTGAGGTTGACGTCTGGGTCATGGCCCTTGTAAGTGGTTGCTACTTTGTTGCTTGCTTGGCAGTTCTTGTACCTATACCCAATGACTCCACACCTATAGCATGGTTCATTGCCAACTCTTTCTTGTTTGACTGCAGGCTTCTTAGGTGCCTTTTGCACCTTGTTTCCATGACCACTAGGGCCAGCACCACCATCTCTGCGCCATACATTGGGAGGGCCTCCAAGGCCCATACCACGACCTCCACGTCCCTTGCCACGTGGTGCATTGTTGCCAAGTGGGCATCAACACGTCCAATCCCCTTTGCATTGGGGTTCTTTGCACCTTTCATTTTGCCATAATTAGTCTCAGGAATTTTCTTTGTCCCAACAGGCCTGGCATTGTTGTTCAAAAGAACCTCATTATGTCTCTTAGCCACTTGCAGTAGGTTGATCAGTTTATTGAAGGTTGTGATTCTTTTGTTGTCATACTCCAGCCTATATTGGTTCGCTAGTATAAGTGCAAAAGTAGGAAAGGTGGAAAGAGTCTTTTCGATCATATCATTTTCTGTGAGTTCCCTTTCACAGAAATTGAGATGTGCCTTTAGGCGCAACATGTCCTTGTTGAAGTCATTAACCCTTTTGTAGTCAAGCAAGCGGATTTCATTTCACTGAACCGTCAGTTATGGGAGCAAAGTGTCATGAATGTTCCCAAAACTTCCCTTAAGGGCATCCCACAGTTCTTTGGGTGTCTTCAACTGAAGGTACTCCTAGCGTAGGCTAGGATCAATATGTCGCCTCAGAAACATTAAGGCATTTGCTTTCACCTTGTCAGACGGTCTATCGTCTTTGGGGTCGGTGGGAGTTTTGATGGTGGCAGTGTAGTCTTTTGCCACAAAGGCAGTTTCTACATCGGAAACCCATCGATGGTACTCAAGTCCTTCTGAGTCCAAAATGTCAAATTCAAGTCGAGTTGGATCAGCCATCTACATAAATAAGAGAGAAGATCACTATGCCAAAAAGGCCTTCAGACGACATAACTGTTCTGTCGTCTGAACGAACAAAAATGTGTCGTCTAGTACGGTGTCGTTTCTTAGGGGCATCAGACGACAGAAGTGTTCTGTCGTCTGATTTTTCAGACGACATAAAAAAAAAAAAGTCTTGTGTTGTCTGATGAGTTTTGCATTTTGGGAACATTGTGATCTGTATCTTTAAAAGCATTCAAACAACAGTTTTGTGTTGTCTGATAAACAAAACAACCACAGTATTTTTTAAATGCTATTGTGTGAAGCATATTTGCAAGACTTATTTGTGTGGTCTGAATGCCCTTAAATAAGAAATATGAACACTCATATGTAGTGTCTTCTCTCATACAACAACAATTAAAGGTTGTGCTAATTTACTTTAAACGACAATTATATGTGGTCGTAAAGAGTATAAGAGGACAATTAAGTGTCGTTCTAGGGTCCATACATACGACACTTAAGTGTTGTGTGAAAGGTCTTTTATTAGGTCTTTTATATTGTCTGTGATTGATTCCAACCACACTTATTTGTTGTTGTTATATGCTTCAGCCAATACTTTCGTCTAACTTATGTTGTTGTTTTGCCCTTTAGACTACAATTTTCTGTCGTCCCAATGCCAAAAAGAGAATAGACTTCTAATTGGTTTTTGTGTTGCTTTTGTACAGCTGCAACCACACATTAGTGTGCTTTTGTTGTAGTTTGCAATTTGAGATAACACATGGTAGTAGTCCTTTGTTACAATTGGTATGCATGCATTTTGGAAATTAAAATTGCTCATTCATGAAACCATAAAATCCACATCCAAAATCAGTCATTGCAATTTCCATTAATCCACAATTGTCTCATGTACACAAACATAATCATGAGCATCAGTTCAAAATGACCGATATATACTAATCTGGAAGTCCAAATGCTTAATAAAGGAAGAACTTCTACTAGACACAAGTCAATAAAGGAACTAGCTAGTTGTACTGCTGTACCAGTTTCACGATCTTATCATGAATGGAATCACCCGAAGCATAGAAGTGGTCATAGAAAACGGAAGGTATTCCGGGGTGCGTGAGCATACATGCATAACCCTGCAGATATGCTTTGCCAGGACTCAAAATACCAAACTTGATGCCAACCCATAACATATACTGTTGAGAATTCCAAACCTTAACAGCAAAAACATAAACTTGATTGCAGAAAGTGAGACAAACATAGTAATAGCAAAAGCCAATATCAAAATGAAGCTAAAGACTCAATATTTACATAAAAATGTGGGGAACAATGAAAAGGTTTATTGAGACCAATAATCCTAAACCAAATAATCGAATTCTTCCATATCTAATTCTAGTAGATTAAGAAATGAATTTGTTGCTAGTAGGTATAGTAATCTAGTATATGTGCTTACTCTAGAGTTTGTCTCAAAGCTGAAATAGGGTCACGGTGATGACTACCCCATAATTTAGAGGAAACAAAAATGTCCTCTCTTTTTATAGTCCCATCTTGAAACGTACGTCTCTGTTAAAGTGTTTATAAGGGCAGCCTCAGAACCATATATCTTGACTGTGCCAAAGTGCATGTAGCCCATCTGCATTGTACAAATCAATTATTTCAGAAATTTGTAGGTAATATTGAAAATCACATTGATCCGAGTTTTCATCAATTTCATCGACGACTTACCAACACATGCAAAAATTATAAAGATCAATTACCTACAAATAGAGAGAACAAAGCAGCAACAAGTTGCAAGGAACTAAATTTCTCTTTACCTTCTTATTTCTATTCTAAGAAAGATTAAGAATTAATATAATTGCTTTTCCAGCTAGCTACCTACTTGCAGATAGTTTAAGAGAGAAGGAAAAAGAAGCAATTAACAGAGACGTTTGGCAGCAATCCACACCATTGCAGGTATTATGGCTGCTACTGTTTTTACGTTGGACATTACCAGAAAGTAATCAACACCATTGCAGGTATTTAAATTTTCTGACATCCAAAATATAAGAGAACGTTAATTACAGGTATTTACCTGAGCAGCCAAAGAGAGCATCAAGAAGACAGTCCTTGGAAATCTACCTACAAATAGAGAGAACAGAACAGCAAGAAGTTGCAATGAACTTAATTTATCTTTACCTTCTTATTTATATTCCAAACATGCCAAAACTTTTGTTCAAATATCCTAAGCTATAGTACCAAACCCAAACTTCAGATTATACAAATCTCTCAGCATGATCTAACAAATTTGAGCCAGCTTAGCCCCTGCCCTTCCCTTCCCAAGCCTTAGGCTTCCTTTCTACCCAAAACAAGAAAAAAAGACAAAGACAAAACACACCAACAACAAAGAAGACAGCAGCAAATGCTGCAAATCTCGACTGAAGTCACTACAAATCAAAACCATCTCAAACCTGCATCCAGAAACCCAAATTCAAACAGCACTAAAGAATCATAAATCGAAGAAATCAAAGAATCAGAAACTGCAAATCTCGACACAATGTATCCTCTCCAACCTCCAAAGAATCAGAAATAGAAGAAATACTCAAATCCCTAACTGATCTACTTAAGCTTCCAAACAATCAGATTCAAAGAGGCTATGGGCTGCCCTATATTCCACTCTAGCTCAGCAGCCCATAGCCTCTTTGAAACTCTTCAAAAACTTCACCCTATTCTCATATATAATTCCAGAAACTCAAATTCAAATAGCACAATGCCTACATAATTAGTAGAAAACAAAATCACACATACTTAATTCATAGCTCTGGAAAAAGTAACGAAACAGATGCGAACTGCACGAGGAATCAAAAGAAACTATCTAACAACAAGAACTCAATCAAAATGGCTGTCCAACATTTTAAAAACCAAACAACAAAGACCAATTTCAAAACAGAAGATGAAGGGAAAATACAAGTAGTTTGGAATCTATATGGATCCAATTGCCAAGCCCCGTCCCAATTAACTCTTTACAGTCTTCAAAATTTGAACGAAAGAAACAAATTCAGGAGCTCAAATAAGATCAAACCAACAATCAAACAGATCGAATACAAGTAAATGACACTATAAAACTCCACACACTTACTTTGAGTTTTCTAGCATTCTTGCAGAAACTTATAACAGTTGCCTTTGAGTTGCTACTAGGATCTCTACTAATTCTCTTTAGAAGAGTCCTAACCCTTTGGTCAATACTAGAAAATCAGCCTCAGCCTTGGCTTGGTAGGTTTTCTGTAAAGCTACATAGTGCCTGCAAGAAAGTAGATAAAGCACACATTTCAACAAATTAGTTTTTAAAGCACAAAAGAGAAACATGAAATTCTGGGGATGTCGACTAACTCAGTTGAAGATGTTATATCTGGTACTGATCCCTCGAGGGGTGCCTCACCACCACCTTCATTTGCTAGGAATTCCTGTAAAGTGAAAATTTATGATTATACAACTTAATAAATGAATAGTGGTATGGATTGTATAGAATTTGACTAGCTAAATACAAGCATTTGATTACTTGATAAAAAATATATATATATAAAAAGTAACTTTTGCAACCTTCATGCATCCAAAGAAAACGGCAGAAATCTAAGAGCCTTATTAAAGCGAAGACTTCTAGTCAGATTACTCAGGTGTTCCCTCCCTGCATGGACCACTCAATTAGACAACATGCTTCAACTCTGAGCATTTATTTCTGTATTTACAATGATCATGTCGGAAAACCGAGGACTAGAGCTAAAAAACTCTGTTTGCAAAAAATATGAGTTAAGCCATTAACACTAGGTTTTACTTTTTTTTCCTTTTTTTTTAATCAATGCATCAAAGTTAAACTGCCTTACACTCACAACTAAGAACACGGAACCATTTTGAAACTACAGTTTAGGGTTATCAATCAATTCAAAACTTACCATAAGGAAATCAGTTGGAGATTAAGGAAATCAATTCAGAACTTATCATAAGGAAATCAGAGACTCTAGAAGATGTTATAAATGTTAAGTGATAAAAAACACTCTCACCAAGATAAACAGATCTAATTTATGCACACTATATCCAGTTGTCGCAGATTCAATCTTGGTTTCACAAATCTTCAATGCTGCCACCATGACCCAAAAGTCTGATTAACCGGAATGAACTTAAGAACGGCTGTCACTAATTATTTGTTGCAACTCTGGACCTGAGACATAAAGTAAGAAAAATCAACCACCTGCTCAATGGGAATTGATATTCACGCATGAGTATTTGAGGCTGAAACACTAGTTATGACGGCAAACTCCAAAGAAGTGTGTGCAAAACCATAAAGCCAATACCAACCCCAAAGGAGTGAGAATGTAAGCAATAATTGACAAAGCGTGACACCGACACTGCATCTATGCAGGTGCAGTAATTGAGTGCAGTTTGTAGCTTAGTTAAACAAATACTAATTTTAGAATTTTTCCTGACATGAAGAAACAATGTCATTTCGAATTTTAGTGACAACTATATCCTATCTTGAAAATTTCCATTCGCAACAGCCTCTTCAACTAAAAACGTTCTCAAAATTCCAACCAATGCTTGAATAACATATCCTCACTAATTCCTCAAGGAGTAAAGACTTTAAAGGAGTTCTCAATGCTTCACTGTAGTTATCTACATCATCTGCAGTCATCCTAGTTTTGATAAGCTCCTTATAAATTCAAGAACACAGGAAGAAAAATCACGGTGCTGAACAGCAATAAAACGATTGTTCAACATAGTAATTAATATACAAATCAAGAAGGTAAACCTTGAACTCTTTTTTCTCTTCCCTAGTTGTTGGAAGTACACTACTAGGACTTTTTATCAGAAATGCAAAAGAGACTGACATTGATAATGTCTCAGATAACAACATGAAAATAGCACTCTGTACCTTCTAAGCTCAGGCCATGGATTATTCAAACGAAGGTCATCCAGAAAATGTTCAGGCTTGGACTCAATCACAGTATGTTTCTGCACCCAGAAAACCATAGAGAAAATGAAGGACATGCCCATTTCATTTCATTTTCTTCTCTTTTATTTTGTCTTCAATATCCCAGCAACCAAAGCTAGCAAGAAAAGCATCAAAAACCCAATAAAAACCAAATCGAATGACAACCCAGATCACATAAATCCCGGAAACATTCACCAAAGCCAACACCTTTTTCAAAAACAAAGCTTAAACAACCAGAACTAGCACCTGATCTAATTCGAGGACAGAGGGAGAGGGCTAGTGCTGGCAACCGTCCAGGAGAGAGAGAGAGAGAGAGAGAGAGAGAGAGAGAGAGAGAGAGAGAGAGAGAGAGAGAGAGAGAGAGAGAGAGAGAGAGAGAGAGAGAGAGAGAGAGAGAGAGAGAGACGAAGAGTCACTAAGTGATTGACTTCGAATTCATGGAGAGACCAAGACAAGAGTCATTGAACCAAAGCTAGTCTATGAAATCAAAATGAAACAAAATCAAAACCTACTGACCTATCAAATCAAAATACAATTGTAATCTACATAACTAAGTTCTAATGGCCCAAACAAGACCTTCAAACTCAAACCCAGATCCGTATAATCCCAAATAAGAGATGAGCTGCTGAAAAGGAGACTTACAAAACCAATAGTCATCGAAGCATAGGTTAGCAGAGTCCATGAAGGATATACAAGAGGCTATCTGTCCTCCCAGATTGACCATGATCAAGAGGAATTGTATAATAACACCCATATTCTCTCTTGGAATCCCACTAGCACTGCAATTCCAAGCATCAAGCTACCAAAGTGAATAAAGAATTGTATGAAATTTGCCCAGAAACTTAAGATAACTTAGCAGCCTATTAATGCCACTGACCACTAAGCTCTCAACCTATGTACTCAGCTAACACACAGACTTGCCAATCCGATATCATCAAAGTAAAATTAAAAATTTCACCCAAAGCCCATTATAGAAGCATAACTGTGTCTAGCAATTTGTTCTAAAAGCAAACAAACGATGCAATATGAGTAGAAAACAGCTTGTACAATAAAAGAAAGAAAATCATCTAGTGTAAACATACCTTTTAAAAGTGGCCCTGTTGATTTGTGTTATCGACAAGATGAGCAGCCTTGCCAAAAAAAATATGAACACTAGTGGCAATCACCACAGCTTCAATCTCTCCTTGTTTTCATGTAGACCCCAAATACACAATGTCACCAGGGCCTTTGATCACAGGAAGTGACTCACCGACAAGTGTAGACTGCAAAGACCAAATGCAAAAAATGAGACTAAAATCTAAATAGCTCCATTCAATCATATAATCTTGCGAAAATGTGATTGTTAAATCACCTGATCAATTTCAGTGGATCACCATCGAGGAGACAAGCATGTGCTGGAATAATATCCCCAAACTTAATGTTGATTATATGATTTATATCAGCAGGAACAAGAACGGAAGCATCCTCCTCAATCCACCTCCCAATCTGATACACGCACAAATTCAGAGAACTCAAGCCACCCAAGAACTGGGATATATTATTAACAATTTCATTAGCTTTAATAATTTCAATTTGGGTTTTATCAATTAGGAGATGAATTGGGTTTTAGAATACCTCTTTCGGTGGAGTGACCGGAGTGAATAACCCAACAATTTCGAACTGATACAAGACATATAATCATGAATCTTAAAAAGTTACAAACTGCAATTGAAGAAGAAATCAACATTAAATGGAAATCAAGTTATCACACCCATTTCTAACTACCCAATCAGTATCATTAGTTCATTACCTTAATTAAAATCAACATCAAGATCAAAACTCAAATGGAAATCGACATCAACATCAAGACCAGATCAGTTAATCAGTAACATTATCTTTGTTAAAAACTTAAAATTACCATCAAGATCAAAATATCAAATGGAAATCGTCAAATCAAACCCATTTCAACTTTACCCATTCAAAATCTAATTTCCCATCATAATTTCCCAACAAGATCAAATGGAAATCAAAGTATCGAACCCAAGTTTACAGATTAGAAATTTAGAATTCAGAAACTCAGATGAGAAGCAGAGGAGGAGCGGAGCTCGGAGAGGGAGTAAGAGATAGTGAGATACCTAGAGCCTGGAGGAGGAGCTCGGAGACTGCAGAGGCGGACTGGCGGAGACGGATTGCTGGTTGTAGCCTTGCAGGTTGCTGTGTTTGGTGTTCCATATTCCTCGTTCAGGTCGGGACTCGGGAGTGCTCCAATTCTCCAACTGAGTTCAGCGGTGGGGCTTGAGTCCTACCCAGTCCGGGCTGAATCCGCCCCTGCTCTGTGATTTAGTTCTTGGGAAGTGAAAGACTTGTGGTGATGGATAGGTCCCCATCCCCAAATAGAAGAAAAACCTAATCGAAACTAAGAAGAAGAGGGAGAGACTAAGAAGAATAGTGAGAGCGAGAAGACAAAGGAGGGGGTGAGAATCAAGATCTGAGAGAGCTGAGTGAGAAGGAGAGAGGCTGGTTTTTGAGGTTTTCAATTTCGCGAGTTCTAGGTACAGCTGAGAGAGCTGATCGATCGAGTGAGAATTCGAAGGACAGAAAATGACTTGCATCAAAACGCACAAGTCAATATAACCTAGAAAATTTTAAAACAAGCTCTACACTCGGACGACATTTAAATGTTGTCTGAATGTCACAACATTTTCTAGTCAACTAGAGCTTGGTTATTTGAGAGGGAAAAGTATTTGATCAAATTTTGGATATCCCTCCAAATTTGGGATAGGAAATCATCATCTATTACAACAACAAATATGTGTTGTCTGAAGGCTGGCCATTTTTTCAAATTGAACGGGTATGGTTTTAGCCTATATTCAGACAACATAAAAAAAAATTATGTCGTCTGAGACTTATGTCGTCTGAAGTGTGTCGTCTGAAGGCTTTTTTGGCATAGTGGATATAAATTACGCAGTTATAAAGACATCCACGTGAATTATTTTCCAAAGATATGAATTAGATTACAAGACCAAGATTTGTAATGGTCACATTTTTTTTTTCAATGTTATGTGAAAATGCTTTATCACAGTAAATATGTATTTATAATGCGCATGAATTTTCATTATCATGGCAAAACACAATTTATATAACATGCTAAATAAAATAATTATAGAAAGTAGTAACGTAAATTACAGGACATGCTCAAAATTACACAAATAATATATAACAAAATATATATGGCATGCTCAAAAATAGTAAACATAAATAAAATTCACATGCTTTAGATTCCACGAATATATATAACACATATAATAAGATATATGAAAAATGAAATATAAATAAGGCAGCCAAAAATATATATAAAATAAAAAAACACATACTTGGTTTTGAGAAAATAAAACAATCATAGAGCACGTGCGTGTTGATGCAGGCATGCGTAGCGATGTTTTTGGGCTTGAGAAAGACTGGGCCGCTTCCTATCTCTTTTCAACAGTGGGCCACGGGGCCTTTTTTTTTTTTTTTTCTTTCTCTTTTCTTCTGGTTTGCAGATTTGGGGGGGGGGGGGGGGGAGGGGCGCTAATGTAGGTGCGTGGGTGGGAGGTGTGCAGATGGGAGGCGTGCAGGTGGGATGTTGCGCGCAAGGCTAGGCTGAGCAAGCGAGAGGCTGTGCGTGCCGGCTGTGGGGCTTCCCTGTCGGGGCTGCAAGGGTGCTGCGAGCCTGCTACTGCAGGCTGGGCTGTTGCAGCAGTGTGTGCAGGTGAGGCCCGTGTGGGCTGGCGGCAAGGCTGAGTGTCACAGGCCAACTTTGCAATGTGCAAAGAGGACCGTGCGGCACCTTCAATTAAGCAAGTCAGCCAAGTGAGTACCTTGCAAGGAACAATGAAAACCACACGATATTAAAAAGGTGCTAGCGGCAAGCAAGAACACAATTATATAAATGTTTGGCAACCACGAAGAACAAATGAGTAATCGAAAGGAAAGATCAAGGAGCAATCTCACGGGACACTGATGATTGAATAATTCATCTTTTATTGATGGTACGACGGTAAGGGAGGCAAAAGTACATGTGCTTACCTATACTAGTTCCGTAGTCCAAACTATGCCGACTAGGAACCCCTCCCTAAAGAGCATATCGGACTTACATGAACTTGGCAAGAGGAAACATGAAAAAGGCTAAGGAGACTAAATGCCTAAATAAAATAAATTACATAATTTGTAAATTACCAAAACAACCCTAGCACGCAAGCAAACCAACCAAAGGCTTAACTAATGACCCTGGACAAGGTTGCTTGCGGCATTACAAGTGCGGCCCCTAACATCCTCCCCCACTTAAGCTGTTGGCGTCTCGACGACTGCTTTAGTCTTGAAGGCTTCAATCTTCTGCTGGAACTGCTTCTTCAGGGCTTCTGCATTCTCCCAACTGGTTTCTTCATCTCCAAGACCCTTCCACTTGACTAAGAACTGCTGGCATGGGTGCCTTGACACTCTGATCACTCTCTCTACTAGGATCTCCTCCACTTCATTTGGCTTGGGTGGTCTGATGTCGACGTGCTCTCGAACGAGCTGGTTGCGTGCTTGATCTTCAAGGTCTGGCTGGTGCGGCTTGAGGTTGCTGACGTGGAAGACGGGGTGAACTCTCATCCAGGCGGGAATATCGACCTTGTAGGAGCATTTCCCTACTTTAGAAATGATGGGGAGCGGTCCTTCATACTTCCTGAATAGTCTTTTGTCTCTGGAGCGTAGGAACCTAAGTTGTTCCGGGAGCAACTTGACAAGGACCATGTCTCCTGCTTTAAACTCCCTGGGCTTGCGGCCTTGATCTGCCCACTTCCTCATTCTCCCTGTCGCTTTCTCTAGGTAGGCTTGAGCAATCTCGGCATTGGTCTTCCACTCTTTTGTGAAGTTGAAAGCACGCGGATTCGCCCCTTTGTAGACTTCTTGCACAGTATGAGGCAAGAGAGGCTGTTGGCCAGTGACAATTTCGAAAGCACTCTTGTTGGTGGATGAGCTCTTCTTCGAGTTGAAACAAAATTGGGCAACATCTAGCAATTGCGCCCAATTCTGTTGATTGGCATGAACGAAATGGCGCAAGTATTCCTCCAACATCCCGTTGAACCTTTCCGTTTGCCCATCAGTCTGGGGGTGATAACTTGAAGATATGTTGAGCTCAGACCCGAGCAACTTGAATAGCTCGGTCCAGAATGTTCCCGTGAACCTAGTGTGCCGGTCGCTGACAATGTTCTGAGGCACACCCCAATACTTCACCACATGCTTGAAGAAGAGGCTTGCTGTATCTTCCGCCGAGCAATACTTTGGAGTTGGCACAAATGTGGCATACTTCGAAAACCTGTCAACTACCACCAGGATGCCAGATAAGTCTCCCACCTTCGGGAGGTTAGTAATGAAGTCAAGGGAGACACTCTCCCACTGGCGAGTCGGAATAGACAGTGGTTCCAATAGCCCTGGAGTCTTCTGATGCTCAATCTTGTCTTGCTGGCAGGTTAAGCAAGTCTTGGTATATTCCGTGACATCGTCCCGCATCTGGGGCCAATAGTAACCCTGCTTGAGAAGTGCGTGGGTTCTCACATCTAGGGTGACCTGCCCACAAGGTGTCATGACACTCCCTCATGAGCATTCTTCGTAGTCCGTCGGCTCGCGGAACAAACACTCGTCCTCCTTTGGCCATCAATATGCCATCTTCCATCCAAAACCGACGGCTCTTCCCTTCCTTCACCATTCTTATGAGAGACTGTGCCACGAGATCCTTCTCCAAACTTTCCTTGATACGTTGCTTGATGTCTGTGGCAATGATACTGCTCGACATAACGGCCAACACCTTCAGGGTGGCAAGGTCGGCCTTGCGACTTAGAGCATCAGCAACTTGGTTTGTGTGCCCAGCCTTGTGTTCGAACTGGAAGTCAAACTCTGCGAGAAATTCTTGCCATCGGGCTTGCTTTGGGGTTAACTTAGGCTGGGTCAGAAAGTGGCTGACGGCAGAATTGTCTGTCTTCACAAGGAACTTTGACCCCAACAAATAATGTCGCCACGTCCTCAAACAGTGAATTACGGCTAGCAACTCTTTCTCTTGAGCCGTATACTTTCTCTCAGCTTCCGAGAGTTTATGACTTTCATACGCAACAGGATGCCCCCGTTGCAGCAAGACCCCTCCTAAGACGAAGTCAGACGCATCTGTCTGGACTTCAAATGGCTGATTCAGATAAGGTAAAGCAAGGACTGGATCTTCCATCACCGCCTTCTTCAAATCTTGAAAGGCCATCTCACAATCACTACTCCAATCCCATGTCACCCCTTTCTTCAAGAGCTCAGTTAAGGGGGTTGTCTTCTTCGAGTAGTTCTCAATGAAACGCCTGTAGTAATTAGCCAACCCAAGAAAAGAACGTAGTTCTTTCACATTCTTGGGGTTTCGCCACTCCTTTATGGCTTCTACCTTCTCCATATCCATCCTGATTTGACCCCTTTCAATAACGTGACCTAGAAACTTGATGGTCACTTGCGCGAAGGAGCACTTCTCGCGCTTGACATATAACTGATTCTCCCGCAACCGTTGAAACACCAGCTTCAGGTGCTCTATGTGTTCCTCTAAGGTAGAGCTATACACCACAATGTCATCCAGATAGACTACCACGAACTTGTCTAAGTACTCGTGGAAGACTTGGTTCATCAACGTGCAGAATGTGGCTGGCGCGTTGGTCAACCCGAATGGCATCACCAGGAACTCAAAGGTGCCATAACGGGTGACGCACGTGGTCTTGGGTTCATCACCTTCTGCGATGCGAACTTGATAGTACCCCAAGCGGAGGTCTAGCTTTGTGAAATACTTGGCACCACTAAGTTGGTCAAACAGATCTACAATCAGAGGAATCGGATACTTGTTGCGCACCGTGACTTTGTTAAGAGCCCAATAGTCCACACACAATCTCCAACTTCCATCGTGCTTCTTTTGAAACAGCACGGGCGCACCAAAAGGGGCTTTAGAAGGCCTAATGAATCTTGCCTTAAGCAGGTCTTCGAGCTGCTTTCAAAGTTCCGCCAGTTCTGGGGGAGCCATTCGGTAAGGGGCCTTTGCAGGTGGCTTGGCCCCTGGAAGCAGTTCGATCTCATGGTCCACACTCCTCCTTGGGGGTAAGTCTTTGGGAAGTTCCGGTGGCATCACATCTACATAGCTCTCCAATACTCTCTCAATCTCCTTTGGAATCACTTCTCCTTTAGTCTCATCCCTTATCAGGGGAAGGGCTACATAGGTAGGCTCATGACGCTTCACGCCTTTCTTGAACTGGAGGGCGGACAAGAGACGGGGTTCACTTGGTTGTTCGATTCTTGCTGGAACCACACACGGCCTTTCTCCCATAATGAGCAAGTGTTGGGCACTAGGAATGGGGATAGCTTTGTTCGCCAACAAGAACTCCATCCCCAATATGACATCAAAGTGGTCCATCTGAACAACTACGAGGTCAGTCTTCCCTTGCCAGTGACCCAACTTGAGTGATACCCCTCGAGCTAGTCCAGTTGTGGGCGAGGCCTTAGAGTTCACTGCTTTCATGCGGCCGACATCCTTCTCCAACTGCAGCCCCAACCTCTTTGCCTCAGTTTCTGACACAAAGTTGTGAGTGACCCTTGTGTCAACCATCACGCTCTTGGCTATCGTCTCATTAATACTACCATCTACGAACATCAAGCCTTTAGCTTGGGACTTTTTAGGTGATTATGGTTGCTTCCCCACAGCGCCCAAGAATCTCAGAGCTCCCATGTGACCAGGTTCCTCCTCTGGCTCTGGCTGATCCTCCATTTCTTTCGATTGAATATGAGCCTGCAGGGCAGAGAGGGCAGTCTTGTGAGGACATTCATTCACCCTATGGGGTCCTCTGCATAAGAAGCACGCTAGCGGCCTTGGAGCATAGCCTGAGGGATTAAAAGGCCGAGGGGTGAAGACCCCTGTCGAGGTAGCAGGCTTGGACGTTGCCGTGTCCCTCGCATTCGCCGCTCTCCTGTCCCCTCCTCCTGAGTTGGAAAATTTGGACTCCGCTCCCCCACTTCTACTCGGTCCAGGCCTTATATTTCTGTTAACATTCGCATTCACAAACGGTTGGGTCTTCTTAGTAGAGTTCTCTTCGAATGTGTAGTCCGTCAACCTTTCGGCAGCAGCTTGAGAGGAGGCCAAATCTTGGACCCTCTGTCACTGAAGTTCTGTCCTCGCCCATGACTTTAAGCCTTCGAGGAAATAGAACAATCGATCCTTCTCTGACATGTCCGGGATGTCAAGCATAAGCACAGAGAACTTGTTCACAAAGTCTCGGATGTTGTTGGTGTGCTTGAGCTCCCTTAGTTGCCGTCTGGCAATGTATTCAACATTCTCGGGGAAAAATTGAGCTTTGAGCTCCTTCTTAAGATCCTCCCAAGTGTCAATGGTGCATACTCCTCTTTGAATGTCATTGTACTTAGTTCTCCACCATAGTTTAGCATCTCCTGACAAATACATTGTCGCCATGTTCACCTTCACCTCTTCCGAGTCGGCCTTCACCGCTCGGAAGTATTGCTCCATATCAAATAAGTAATTCTCAAGCTCCTTAGCATCTCGCGCCCCTCCAAAAGCTTGAGGTTCCGGTATCTTTACCTTCCTGTAGTCCGTCACAGGTTGGTTTCCCATCGCACGGATGGTTAGGTTGAGCTTAGTATTCATCTCCACTAGCTCATTCCTGAAAGCATCAATGGTGGCTCGGACATCTTCCGCTATGTTGTCCACAGTCACCTGGAGTGTGTCGAGGGCATCACTCATCGCCCCCATTTGCTCGTTTGGAACGGGAGCTTCTTCCTCATCTCTCTCCCTTCCGCTTCCTCGAGCTTTACATTTTTCAAGGGCCACAACTCGGTCCTTTAGGCTCTCCACCTCTGTCATCCGCGCCGCCAACCCATCTAGGTCGACGCGGTCCAACATATTAGTGATATCAATCAATCTATCCGGCACCCCCGCAAGTTCTCCGAGTTGTTGGTCATACCAATCGAATCTTTGTTGGTTTGTCATTTTGCCTGTCATCGTAGTGAGCTTTCTTGAGCCGAGTTGGCTCTGATACCAACTGTCACGGGCCAACTTTGCAATGTGCAAAGAGGACCGTGCGGCACTTGCAATTAAGCAAGTCAGCCAAGTGAGTACCTTGCAAGGAACAATGAAAACCACACGATATTAAAAAGGTGCTAGCAGCAAGCAAGAACACAATTATATAAATGTTTGGCAACCACGAAGAACAAATGAGTAATCGAAAGGAAAGATCAAGGAGCAATCTCACGGGACACTGATGATTGAATAATTCCTCTTTTATTGATGGTAAGCCGGTAAGGGAGGCAAAAGTACATGTGCTTACCTATACTAGTTCCGTAGTCCAAACTATGTCGACTAGGAACCCCTCCCTAAAGAGCATATCGGACTTACATGAACTTGGCAGGAGGAAACATGAAAAAGGCTGAGGAGACTAAATGCCTAAATAAAATAAATTACATAATTTGTAAATTACCAAAACAACCCTAGCACGCAAGCAAACCAACCAAAGGCTTGACTAATGACCTTGGACAAGGTTGCTTGCGGCATTACAAGTGCGGCCCCTAACACTGAGGCAGGATTTTTTTTTTTATATTTTTTTTTTCTGTTT
This sequence comes from Rosa chinensis, assembly GCF_002994745.2. Classification (NCBI taxonomy): domain Eukaryota; kingdom Viridiplantae; phylum Streptophyta; class Magnoliopsida; order Rosales; family Rosaceae; genus Rosa; species Rosa chinensis. The sequence continues at coordinate 40,231,747 of NC_037093.1, read as the reverse complement.
AGGGTGGTGGTAGAAAAAAAAAATCTAGGGTTTAGGTTTTTTTCCTCGAAGCTAGGGCTAGATGATAATGTCTAAAAGTAAATGGGAATTAGTCTACTCATTTCATTTCATAGTCCCTTCATATAAGGATAGAATTACAACAGAAATATCAATTACAATAATGATAGTAAATGCTGATTAAGCTGTGATTGCAATTCCTTGATTCCCACTTTGTCAGTCACTTTGACGAAGACACATAATGTGTTTTTCCTTTAACAATATTTTCGTTTTCCTAGTGGTAGAATGAAACTAAGTGTCACTGGATTATATTTTCGGTGGCAGCATACTGGGAAAGCTGATGGTATTGGTAACTCATGGCTCCGAGTGAGCATTGTCTTTCCGGTTTGTCACCACAATTGTAAAGCGAGTGGAGTAGCCTGTAGAACACTTTTCGCTAAAGGGTGCATGTTAGAATGCATATTCTTAGATGAGACGCCTGTTATTATCTCGGGTGGTTCTCTTGAGGCTTATTGTAATTTGGGGTTAAGGCACTATGTCCCCCCCCCATGTATTCTATGGTTTCATTAATGGTCAAGGCGGGAGGTTTCATTAATGGTCAAGGTGGGAGGGCCGCTGCACCAGCCCTTTCTTTCTTTCAAAAATATATTCGTTTTGAGATAGTCTACAGTTTTTACTGCAGGTATTTTCACACCACAGTAATTTGTTCACGATTGTGACTTGAATATTTTACAAAGAACCGTTCTGTTTGGTTTAAACATGATTTGCAGAGTCATATTGTATATAAACTGGTTTGCAAATGAGAAAGAAGCTCGTTTTCAATCATTTGATTTCTAAATGTTGTTCAAGGGTGGGTTTAAATTTGAAAAAAAAAAGAAAAAGAAAAAAAAAAAGACGAAGAATCCAATGCAACTAAACAGATAGATATTGTTAGGAGGAGGCTCATGCCGCCCTCACATCCATTCTGAAGGACTTTTCTAAGGATGTGCATACGTGCTTTGATTGCAAGTTTTTCAAAAGTTCATGTAAATGCAAAGAGCAAGTACTTGAAGGGATTCTCTCTCAGAAATTTCAAAAAAAAAAGAAACCAAAAAACAAGTTAGAATTTAAGAGATTCGACAATTCATCCATCCATGGAGAGTTGGGAGTTAAGAGCTCCGACTTCCTTAGTGATTATGTGTGACGAGTCTCTACTGCTGCTGCGATTAAGTATCTGCAAAACTTTAAACAATTGGTTGTTTAATGACTAAAGCCATTCCCTTTTTAAGAATTAGCACAGGTCTAACAGTAGACACAAACACAAGTGCATGCTTGATCCACAATCTCATACAGAGCTAAAGAAGATATTTTGAGCAATATGGAGAAAATTTCGACCTCAATTTCACTAGCTGGCATCAAAATCCAAGTACAGTCTGTAGGCATTCCGATCCGACGAGTAGTACCCTTGTATGAGGTTATCAACTTTGAAACCGAGTTTCTTGTAAAGATTCATGGCAGGAGTCCTCAAAGGATCAACATGAAGTGATATTCTCCCCACGTTTCGGGTTCGGCATTTCTGAATGGCCGCTGTCAGCAGTGCCTCTCCATAGCCTTGCCTCCTGCAACTATCCTTCACTATATGGAAGAACAACCACATAGAACAAATCAATATCCAGATATTCAGCGAATATAAGATGCAAAGATGTACAACATTTAGTAAGCCAAGAAGAAGCATTTACTCAGCATCTGAGCTATAATGTTTCATTGGGTACTTCCATCGAACACTTAATGGGCATATTTCACAACTGAAGAAGAAGCCCATTTACACGAGAAACCAAATTACTCTGTGTGAAAAATAGTTGAAGGAAGAAAATGGGCTAGAAACCTGCGAGCTTTGTGATAGAAGCGTACAGGGAAGAAGGCCAAGAGTACATGACATAGCCGGCAACTGAACCATCTAACTCGATGTAAAGCAACCCACTGTTCTTCTTTTTCAGTTCTTCATCAAAGCTTCTAGCAAGCGATTCATGTTTCGGAAAGATCTTCCTCTCTAGCTTCACTATGTCTTCCACTATTGTTACCCACTTGGCAGAGTTTCTTTGGAGCTCCACAATGTCCCCGCCCGCCATTGACAGTTTGCCTAGTTCTCTTCGGGAGGGGATTAACACTAGTCTTCGTTAACTTGGAGTTGTTAACGCTATTAAGTCTTAAATTTTATTATTTTTATTTAGAATGGGTTCGGATTAATGGACACTAGCTATTTGATACAGTTTTTTTTACACTTTTTGCGAAACTTTGAATATAAAAGCATGTAATGATCTTGATTGATTGTGGCAAATGGCATGGCATTAAATTTATTTTCAACAAAATTATGATCCGTAAAATCTAAAAATTTTAACAATCATAAAATTGAAAAATTTGCTTCCCTGGCAATCTCGCATTATTCTAAGCCTCTTGGATGCTGACATCTCTAAATGTGACAATGTCTATGGAAATTCATGTGTAGTCTACTACTTCTTTCAAGACTCGACACCCTTTGGAATGATTTATCACTTTTTTTTTTTTTTTGCATCTGACTGAGAGTGAAGCTTATATCATTTGCTATATTTTGTGCATCATGTGAAATGCCAAATAATTCATGCCTTGAGAATCTGACACAGTAAAGGTCATTTTGTGACTTCCAGTGGTTGGGGAAACTTTTCTTCGGCATTGCATTGTCACTAAAGAGGTTGTTTTCATCCTGCAAACGATCAGTAAAACACAAACAAATGAGAATTCCCAGTGGCGGAACTTGAAACTTCTCGGGGGGGGGATTTTGGTTGGGCCTAAGCGTCTGAAACGCTATTTAAAGCAAAATTGGTGATTGCAACATCACCTGGAGCGTCATCACCATGATGTACGCTATCCATGGTGTCATGGATAAGGGCTAGGTCAGCCCTAGGCTGGTGATGGACGGCAGCGGCGGCGGTCACACTTAGTCCAGGAATCAACTTTTGATTCATGGTTCGTTTCACTCGAAAGAAAGGATGTCCATGTTTGAGTCACCATAGGGGCGGGAGTGAAACCCTTTGATCCTCCTTTTTTTTTTTTTTTTTTTTTAAAAGGATGTCCATGTGAAGTCTTTAGTAGACGGATCATCATATCATGACCATGATGATCTATCCTGTCGTGACAAAGCCAATATGTGTCTAAATCCAAGAGATCTTCTCTCATGACTTTATTGGATTTAATTGCTCGAATAGTGATATAGAGTCCACTAGAGAGACACATAAACTTCTCTAAGATGCGCCTTTGTTCGCAATCATTAGAGGTATTGCAAAGGAACTTATTTCTGATCTCTACATGCGTTTTCGCATGGAATCCGTTGGCTATTCATAGGTGCGATTTGCCCTAAGAGCGTAGAGAGTTTCTGTGACAATAATCAAGGTGACATTTGGCAGGGGAACTTGGGCTATTCCATGTCCTTGAATTAATACCGATGGCCCAGCCATAATAGTCACAAAAGTAATATGCTCATAATCAAAATGGAGTCATAATGAAAAGAACTCGAAATTTTATTCATAAGCCAACAGAGTACATCATTGTCTCTTAACCATTAGGAGAATCTAATCCAAATGCTAGCTAATGCAAAACAAAGGTAGTTGTTTAACTTCTTTCGGTAACTCCAAAATAAATATGACCAAGTGAGTAGAGAGATGTCGGTGGAGCAAAGCTCGCTTAAGTACCACTTATCTCAAAACCTTCCTAGACATCATACTTATTTGGATGAGCCTATGTGAAGAAAAAACTAAACCAATGGCATTTACTACAAAGTATATGGCAATTGCCTATTATATCTCTTGGAAAAATAAAGACTTAAACAGAATTGGCGATCTATTGATCCCAGCCAGATTTGTAGTCTTCAACCCTTCACTCTAGATCATCTTCTTGATCTTCTTGTTCCACATAGTGAGCTTCTCTTGCTTCACAATATGCTTTGTAGGCGGTGACAATTTCTTCACGAGCCCTACAAATGTGTGCCCAATGACCGGATACTCTACATCGAGAACATACATCTCTTTGCTCAGACTCCATTGATTGAGGAGTTTTGAAAGCGTCATTTAGATGGCTCCTAGCGTTGGTGGCGCCACCAACATGGCCAGAGGCGTTGCCTCCCTCTCTCTTTCCACATTGACCTCTTTGGTTCCGTGTTTGCCTATTTTGGCGGTTACCTTCCCAAGTAAAGCGATTATATGGACTAGAATGTCCAGAAGTATTGCTAAGATTAGGGTTTCGCTCTTGGCACCCTCTCTTAGGGGGCGTGACTATAATTGGATTCCGAAATAAGCTCAGTTTCTACTGATCTCGAATTATAGTTCTTCACAAGGATGTTGTCATGCTTTTCAGCGACATTCATAGCTCCAATAAGCTCATGAAACCTTGTAATCAGTCCTGCAGTAACATTAATTCGATAGTTCTTAGCAACCATCAATGTAGAGACAGGGAAGGTAGAGAGAGTCTTCTCAATCAACATTGCATTTGTGATGTCTTTACCACATAATTCCATTAAGGATTTAATGCGAAGTACTTTAGAGTTGTAGTCAAGAACTTACTTGAAATCACATAAGCGGAGGCTATGCCATCTCACTTCTAGGTCATGAAGCGGGGAGTCACGGACGTTGCCAAATCTTTCTTCGAGTGAAACCCATAGCCTTCTGGGGTCTTCTTCATTCATACACTCATACTGGAGCGAATCATCCATATGACGAGTCATTAGGATGATGGATTTTGCCTTATTTCTCTCTAAGGCTGCTCTATTTGCTTCCAAAGCTTGAGCTTGCTCAACAGTTAGCACGTCTTGGCTAGGCTCGAGAATCGTATCCAGGATTCCATCGGCCTTGAGATACTGGTGGACATCACGAACCCACCTGTGATATCCAGAGCCAGTTGTTCCCAATGGAGCAAAGTCCAATTTGTTCAGGTTACTCATCCTGAAAGAGAACAAGAAAAAGGGTTAGTTTCGGAGCGGCCACGAAAACATATAAAATTTCTTAGCGTAGTCGCTTCTAAGAAATTAGGAATTTTTTAGAGTAATCGCTTCCAAGAAATTCAATTCCAAGAAGTATTGGATTAGATCGAAACAATGACGTAAGTGGTCGATAATAAATTCTCTACAAACTCTAAGTTTGGAGATCTCAACAAGCTCCAAGCTTAGAGTGAGCACTAACCCCCACAGTTCGGCTTAATTAGGTCTCCCCTATGATGAAGAAAGGGGGGTAGAAGAAGAGAGGTTGCAAGTCCCCGAAAAAGAAGAGAAATTGAATTAAAAACTCTAAAAAAAGGGAACTTTTAGTAAAAAATACCTTGAAATAGGTCGCAGAAAAATTTGGCCTGAAAAAATGGTCGGAAAAAAGTTGTCGGAAAACTGGCCGGAAAAAGTCACCGGCGGTGACCTGTCGCCTGTGCTGACGTGGCACCGGACTACTGACGTGGCTGCTGACGTAGCTGCTGATTGTGCTGCTGATGTGGCTTGCGTCAGTGGGCCACGGCTTGGGGTCAGCTTAGGCTCGGCTAGGGCTGCCTCCTCTTTTTTATTTTTCTTTTCTTTTCTTCTCTTTTCTGCCATTTTTCTGCAGAACATTTTGGTTGCTGGTTCAGTGACACTTCTTGACCGGTTTTTGTGCTTTTGCTTACGGTTCCTGAATCTTCAGATCAAAGGGCTTCTGCTAGCAAAATTTGGTGGAAATTGGAGGTCCTAAAGATGGTGAACCGGTGGAATATTTGCTGCGGGTTGTATGGAGCTTCCGGTGGCCGATTCGGTAGGTTTCTAGCCTGTTCTGGTGGTTTTGTGGCCGGTTCTAGATTCTTGGGGTCGAGGGCTTCAAGTTGTGTTGTGGAGGCAGAAAATGGTTCAAGGTTTTGTATTCGGATTTAAGGTTTTAGCTTCTTAAATCAGGGTTTGGCTATTTGTTTCAGAGTTAGGGCTTCGTGCTGATAACATGTTTAAGGTAAACTGAATTGGGAGAGAATTGAATGGTACTTTCATTGATAATAGGGACCTCTTTATATAAAGGATTACAAAACATGGAATCAGAGTTGTACAAGGAAAGATAATAGCACAATTGATCGGATATCTATGAATATCTCCGAGAATATCTCTAATTCTCTAAACCCTATTACAACTAGGTCAAGTAACCTAGAGTTTGTGCCAAACACATATTCTGGATTTACTTGAACAATACTATTATAAATGGAAGTCAAGGTTTGGTGTCAAACCTTCACCAAATTTTTAATAGCCATAAATACCTTTTGAATAAAATAAACTTTATTTGTATAAAAAAACATTAACATGGCAAACTACCAAAATCAAATGTAAAAGATATTAGGGGAAAAAAAAAATTGATGAGAAACACAATTTCAAACCAAAAGTTGTCGTGGGCAGTTCAGTTCCCAACTTTTATGCTCTTTAGTTGATGAAACTTTGAGACCTCAAAATAATGAAGTTCTTGCATTATTTCTTTGGGAAAAACCACAGGTCAAAGGCTAGTTAAATATAAATCCAAGCCTCATGATTTACCAAATGGGAGCTTCTATTCATACCTCCAAAATTGGTATTTAGACCTCTCACTTTTTCCAAGTAATAGTTGCATGACTTTGTCAACTCATATCAAATTACCAATAAAGACACAAATAAGGAAAAAAAAAATATTCTTATCTCTACGAACAGTAATAGTCTTCAACTTGGGAAAAATTTTCTCCTCCAATGTAAACCCTAAAATATATATCGCCAAATGTTATTTAATGTTGAAGTCAAAATTTTCAGAATTTGACTTTGTCTTCGTTAAGTGATAGACTTCCTTGCTCACATAGCTAACAATTTACAAGATTTATCACTGCGCTATAAAAAATTAAAATATAAAAGGAGAGAAAATGGGAAATACAAAGACACCTCAGTTGATGAAGCCCTACTCATTCTGAATGCATGCAATCAAACATGTGAACGAGCGACGACAGAAAGCAGTACTCCAGCACGTTTATATGACAAACGCAGCAATGGGTAGTTGTCCACAAGATCTTCCCGCACATCATCAGTGCAGAGCAATTTTATGTGAAACTATGCTATAGATATGATGAAAAATTCGACCATCTGATATAAATCTATGGAGAATGCACTAGACTCATGGTTGATTATTGTAATTTCCTCCACTATCCCACACATATCTAAAACAAAAAAACCATGCATGTTCATTTCAAGCTGCTATGGAAACAAGTAGGGGAGAATCAGTTTAGGGACAATGACACCTAAATGCAATGAAAATAATACTTGGAAAACATATTTATACGAGAAGATGGGCAAACATGGTATTGTTGCCTACACTAACCAAGAGTCGACAATTCATTGAAAAAAAATGCTAGCACCTCTGTTACTCGTATATGGAGGATCAACTTCAAAAAAAAAAAAAAATTGCTGCAATTCCAAATCTTCAAAAACTGAAGGAGATCCAACTACTGATTTTTGAAAGCATGAATAGAATCTAAAAAAAAAGAAGGTCTATTGATTTTTTATTGGACGATGGGAATTATAGGAAAATTAGAGAGGTCTACAATTGGTTATTTGTAAAAGTAAGTTGGAGGTCTATTAAGTAGGGAGGTCCAAATGCCAAATTTGGAGGTATGAATAGAAACTCCCTTACCAAATTTACTCTTACTAAATAACATTTGAAATGTAAAAAGAATAAAAAATGAAAATAAAGTGAACATCAATAATTAATTAGTTTTTCACAACAATGACGAGAGCTCTTATTTCTCTCTCCTGGCAGCGGCAAACCCTAGTTTTAGTGTTTTCCTAGTCGAATCTTATGGCCTCCGATGTCTCCTACCCCTCGTGAAGCCTGTCTGTCATCCTCATCAAGGTCGTCCTTCCTCTCCGTTCAACCTATGGGTTGTGGCATCTGTTTCTTGCTGAATTGCTTATCAGATCGCGGTGGCGTTCACAGGGAGTTTGGCTGGGCTTGAAGATCTCTCATCAGAGGAGGATTTTCTCAGATGTGGGTTTGTGTGAGGTGATTCACATTTGGGACCCTAGATCTGGCACTTCTCTTTTGCGGGGGAGAAGGAGTTGCTGTGATGAAGCCAGAGACAGAGGAGGATGGCTTACGTCATTGGCTGGAGGCTTGCTCGGTTTGTTTGGACTCGTGGGTTTCAACGAGTGGCCTTTGAGTGGTGTGTTGTGTCTCTTCGGCGAGCCTCTCCTTTCTCTAGTGTTGGCCAATTCTCTACCTTCGGTGTTCCGACGGAGAGGGTTGGGTGGCTGGCGAAATATTGGGAGTATGGGTGACTTGGGGTGCCCAAAGTAATTTTAATTGGGCCTAGGTCTGAGCTTGTTTGTTGGGCTCTACAAGTGAGTGCGCTTTCTCTAGGCCTATGCACTCTTAGGCTCATATTTGGGACCCAGGTGGTTGTTGCTGCTTAATCCGGGCTCTAGTTCAATTTTGAATTGGAGTCTAGGTTTCATGGTTCTTGTTCTTGAGAGTTCGATCACTAATGTCCAAGTTTTTGACACCCTTGGTCACCTTCGTCCTCCCGGGAGCCTCACCTCGCTCTCTTGAGGTGTATCTCCCAAGTTATGGTTACGATCCTAGTTACGGTTACTACTATAACTTCGTTGCTGAATTGATATATGCAGTGCAGTTCTTGGTTTTTCAGTTTTTAGTCATGTTCGAAAAACATTTAGTCATACCCTGGTTACTTTTTAAAATTAGATGCGCTTGTGCATCATATTTTGTTTCATTGCTTTCTTTTTTATGTGTTTGCATTGCTCCATGTATTTATTAGTTTCACTTAGTAAAACTTATCGTCTTCCCCTTAGAAAAAAAAAACCATAATAAAAAATATAAAAAAACCCTACTTAGACGACTATTAAACCCTCAAACTTATTTCTCCGTGTGTATATACGAATCTAAGGCTAATCAATTAGTTCGAAGAGAATTACAACATCTTTCCTCTTTTTTTTTCCTTTTTTTGTATGAGACAGTTAACCTTTCTCCCAAGTTAATAAACAGCATTGTAAATAAGCTACAGTTTTACCTCCAAATTAAACTATACTCAATTTTCCTGCAAAATCCTAAAGGAAAACCCCAAAGGTGGTTGCCAAAAAATCCCACCAAGCCTTGCAAAACCCAGAGACCCACGTTTCCCCAAATGAACTTACTTTAACATTTTAACCAAAATCAAAATAAAATATCTCCAAAATTCAATATATTGTTTCTCTGGTGATCAAGCTCAAATGGAAAAGTCAGAGCTTCAACATCAAGTAGAAATTGAAAAACCAGTTTATGATTAATTATGGCTATACTTAACTATAATGTCCATAATAATGTCCATAAGATAAGTAATACCCATTGATAAAGATTAAGATAGGTTGGTACATATTACAGCAACTTTTGGTCAAAGACTCAAAAATAGTACAAATTACTTAAACCTGCTCAAGCTGAACATCCTTAGATATCAGAGGAACATAGTCTCCCAGATAAATAACCTCGAGGTGATCCGATAGAGCTGACTTGTCAATGTTTTCATGGTGGTACGATTTGCAGACGAAATAAAGCACCGTTTGGATGACCAGCAAAAACAGAATCAACTTAAGCAGCAACAACAAAAAGAGAACACCGAAGCCTATCCTGCCCATTATCCCAAACGCCCATCCATCCACAACCAATGCTTGAAATGAAAACTGAATAACGAAGGCTAAAGCAATGATCTTGATGAAGATGATTGAGACCACCCACATGTTCCCTCTGAGTAGCTTCTTGCTCTTGATCATGGCTTTGATCCCTTTCGTTTCTTCCAACACCGAGACGACGCTAGCCAGTTGCCAGATTATGGTCATGTACACGAACCCAACAGCGTACAAGATCAATAAAAAGATACCAGTTATGACGAAGACGTGGCCGTCTCCGCGTGTGCTGTATAAGAGAGCTAACCAAACAATTACGACTACTGTTGCCACTACGTTGTAGAGGAAGAAAGCCAGGAAGGTGCACAAGAAGGTGATCATCACGCGCTTCCAGACCCTTGGGACGACGCTCATGATCTTTCGGAAGGTGATTTCCCGGGCGGTGTATACGCATGCGATGGTGTATACCACGGCGGAGGTGGAAAGGAGGCCGAAGATGAGCATGGCAGTGAAGTAAGCAGCCTTGAAGAGCCAGAAGGTTACCCATTCTTTCGTGACGAGGTCTTTTGTTCTCTTGTAGAGAGGGCTGTATGGCCTCGTTTCGTCCAAGGCATATTCGCTCCGGAGGATCCTGGAGAAGAGGATGTTGGAGACTTCTATGTGAGCCAAGAAGATGAAGCTCAAAGGGAGGATCAAGGTCAAGCTGATTTGGCTGAAGATTTTTCTCCATTTGTATACAATCTTATATGATTCTTTGTAGATGCCAAAGAGACCAAGGAACTGCAACTCATCTTGTTCCCTATCCATATATAGTTGCAGCTTTTCCTTGAATGGGTTTCTGATTCAGAAAGACAAGTATAAGGTGAGAATAGAAGTTAATTGGGTTGTAGGAGGAGGAATATAGGAAACTAGATTGGACTTCATGATACAAAACTACCCTTGATTTTGCTGGAAACTAGTAGTCATTATCAATCAATGCTGTGCATTGACTGCATTCCAATTAGAAAATAGAATAAGTGAGATTTACCTACTAGCTAATGGAAATTCAATTACAGAGTCTCCCACAAGTTTAGAAGAGAGTATCATATTCTTCTTTTGATCAATAATTAAGCTCTAATAATTTAAGAATACTCTTTTGATTCTCATATTCCTAACCTTCATTTTTTTTTTATGAACCATTTTTATTTGGGTACAACCAAACTTAGAATGAGTATTTTTCAATCTTCTCATTTTACATTCTGAAGCATTCTTTTTCTAGATTATTCTTTAGAAATTTTTTTGTTACAATATCAACTAGTTAAGTCACAAGTCATTTTCAAAAAAGAAAAAAAAAATTGAGTCACAATTCATGACCAACCCTATATCTTATTCAATAAGAATAATTGGGAAAGTGTAAACTGAACACTTTTTTTTTTAAGAAAAAAAAAGTGTTAAACACATTTGTTCATCTAGAATTTCAAGCACTTGTTGGACTTGCCAACATTGGAAATAGTTCCTTCTTTATTTTGATCATAAACTTGGAAGAAGTTTGTGCATAATTAACAAGTTATGTGCATTAAGAAAAAGTTTGGAAACTTTTTAGCCTCTAATCCAATTCATTGTACACTAAATCCTAGTCTTAGCATTCTCACCAAAACCATATATAACCCAGGAACTTAATTGGGAAAACATTGAAGTGGTTAACCCTAACCCACCACATCTTCTGGTTGTTATTTTTTTTCCATCTAAATGAATACATTTTCATCTTTATCTAAAAAAAAAAGATTACAACTTTTTACTTCTTTTAAAAGAAAATGGCAGACTTGGAGTTCAAGGCCACTATAAGGGTACTTCTCAAAGAAGGTCTACATATAACATTGTCGTTCACGCCAAGGCGAGGAAACTGGCTGTTGTCAAAGTCGTTTTCCAAGTCTCTTCTTGCGATGTTGTGAAATCAATTGGTCATCCTAATCGTGCTCAGTCAACACGCTCATCCGGCCTTCCATGAAAATTCCTAATACTAATTCACAAATTCACCCCTTCGCCATTGCACCATATTTAGGCTATTCATCCTCTATTAAGAAGTCTAGAGGAGTGAGTTAGTAATTAAGCTGGATTCTAAACCACAAATTCCAAGTAGTTTTCACTATACTACATACACATTCATGAAACACTATCTTAACGTGATGCCTAATAAAAGGAGTATTGAAATTAGGTATACTATTTCATTATGGTGATAAAATATAGCAACAAAATATCCCACATATCGTATCTGATATAACTAAATGATGTGCAATTGAAAATATGCAAGGCCCCATCCATCATTTTTTTTTTTTTTGATCAATTAAGAACTTCATTAATAAACGAAGAATACAATGAGAAAGGGAAAAAAGATTCATCGAAACTTTTCCCACTTTAGACGCCAAAGTGGACGCCCATACTGACGCACTGGTGAGGCCGAACTAGGCCCCGACTCCAAACTTACTAGCAAACTAAACTAACAGACTAAACTGGTACCAAACAAAGTGGCAAACAACAAAACGTATTGGAGAGAGAGACCAAAACAATTCGCCTCACGCCCACCAGGCGCACTACCTCCCAAGTCCCCCCAGAATCCACCTGGCTAGCATTGATCGACCAGTCAACACTTGTCGTTGATTCGAACCCGACCAACAGGCACACTATACAGACAGACCTAGGACTAAAGAAATCCACCACCGTCATTTTCGCCGCCGCTCCAAAACGCCACCGCATCCAAAACCAAACCTGACAGGAAAGACCTCCTAGAAGGCCATAAGCACGTCGATTTCCGTCAAAACAACGGTTAAGACTTTTCGTTGACCCCAAACTAGGGAGGAACAACCCACAGGGCGGCCAAAGGATGACGGTCGCTGCCACTGCCCGTACTTATTAGCAAACCACCACCAAAACACAGATCCAAAGCTTGGTAGCTTCCGACCCAGACCACAACTCCCTTCAAGGCCACAGCACACCAGCCCACCACCGTCCCACCACCAAGATCAACGCATCACCGCCGCAACCAGAACCCGACCGCCACCACCCACCGAACGAAGGAGACCCCAGCCCTTTCGCCACAACACCACCACCAAGCACCAGTCAAAACGCCCAGATCCGACCGCCCTCCATCATCACTCCGACCATATCACCGGAGACCCAAACCAGATCCACCAATAGCAGCCACCAACCAAACCACATCGAACCACCGCAAGCAGCCAATAAGCATCGAAACGAAACCACTCACACGTCAATAAGGGACGGCGAGACTGAAAAACAACCCGTCCGACGACAGCGCCGCAAGGACGTGCCGCCGGACGAGTACAAGAGAGAGTTGGGGGAGTCCTAGGCGCGTGCGGCGCGTTCTAGGGTTTTTTTGACAATGAAGTCCCCATCCATCATTTGAAATTCAATTGTCTTTTTAATTTTCTAAATTTTATACAAATGGGTTGTAATTCTTCGAACTAGAAATTTTACATTTGAAAGTTAGACATAATTACATAAACAAGAGATAAAATGAGGCGGTTCGGGGTAGAGATTTTTTCCCCTATGTTTTCATTATCAGGTTAGTTTGTAAATGTTACAAAATTACATCTACTACTTAATAGTAGCAGCCCACTAGCACCATATGTGTGCAATTTAAATGCCTCGACATCATTCATGTACCAAATGACAAACAAAATAAAGAAATTCATCCTCTGTTATCAAAGATGGGTTGTGTAACCAAGAAAATAAAAAAATTGTTTTAGGGAATCAGAAATTGAGAGATAATCGTTGTGTATTCTCATTGATAATAAGGGCCTCTTTATATAGAGGATTACAATGCATAGAATCTCAATCATACAAGGAAAGTAATTCTACATTGATTAGGATTCTAGATCCTTCTAATTAAATCCTATTACCACTAGGTCAAGTAACCTAGAGTTTGGGCTAAACACAAATTAGGTTTTCCTTGAACACTCCCCCTTATGTTGCCCAAACGCGGTGCTTCTCTCGTTGCCTCGTTAAAAACCTTGCCGAGTAACAAAAACCCAGTGGGACAAAAATAATCTCGGTCGAAGGGGAAAAAGAGCACAACACACCCTTCACGTTTCGAGGTGAACATGTAGACATCTCCCCCTGATGTCTGCGTCTCCCCCTGATGTCTACGATCATGGGAGTTCAGATTATTTCCGCAAGCCAATTCTTGCCACATGTTTCTCGAACGTGGATTTGGGCAATGACTTAGTAAACAAGTCTGCCTCACTGTCCTCAGATTGAATCTAGTTCACTTTGATCTCGAGGAGAGTCTGTTGTTGCTGATTGTGCTTCGTGTTATCGCTTTTGATGTAGCCTTGCCTCATTTGTTCAAAACAAGCAGCATTATCCTAAATGCTCGTAGGCTCATCTGTGGTAGACTTCAAACCACAATTGTTCGAACATGCGTAATTATGAATCCAATCCATATTCATTCACGAACCACTTCATGAAGAGCAATGATCTCTGCATTATTCGAAGATATAGCGACTAGGGTCTATTCTGTAGACCTCCAAGATGTCACGGTCTTTTCCCATGGTGAACACTTAACCGGATTAGGAATGACCTTTGTGTGGGTCAGAGAGATACCCAACATCAGCAAAACCTTCCAAAACACATGTCGTTTTGGGATGGGGATAGTGGACGCAAGCCAGGGTTGGCGGTGTACCTGGTGTGTGATGGGTCTGAATCCATCATCTCTTCGTATGGATAGAACAAGCCCATATCACTCATACATCTCAAGTATCGAAAGATATCTTTTACACCAATCCAATGGCGTCGCGTTGGCGCAGAGCTAAATCTAGCTAACAAGTTCACAACATATGAGATGTCCGGTCTTGTGCATTGGGATAAGTACAATAATGCGCCTATTGTACTAAGTAAGGCACTTCTGCCTCTAGCACATCTTCGTCATCATCCTTTCGACGAAGAGGATCCTTTTCAGGATCAAGACTACGGACGATCATGGGTGTGCTTGAAGGCTTGACCTTGTCAAAATGCCTAAGCATCTATCGACACGATGCTCAAGTTCCAAACCGAGACATAATCGTGTTTTCCCAAAATCCTTCATCTCAAACTCGGATTACAAGTGTTCAGCGGTTTCCCTTAACTCTTTAAGGGCTTCTAATGAAGATCATGTCCAACATGAACCGCGATAGAATCCGAAACTTGTCATAGAAACGCGTGGGCATATCCCTTCCCAATCAAGTAGTCACTTTAGTGAGCGTTTCAACCTTATTGTAAACGCGCTCCATGGTCTAGAGCCACTTGACTTGGGTAAATGAAGTTCGCCATGAACCTTCATGTATATTCCATATCTAGATCCCTATAGAGATACGTAGTGACCATATTTGTAAGCTGCATGTTCAGTGATTCGGAAACTACCAAACTGACAGGGTAGTGGAGTGCAATGACATCCATTACGAGAGAATATGTCTCATCGTAGTCGATTCCAGGGCGTTTTATGAGAAGCCTTGCGCCATAAGGCGAGATTGCCATCTCTTTTTCTCATCACGCTTTCTAACGAAGACCCATTAGTCAACAGGTTTTATGTTAGGAGGTGTTGGCATCTCTAGCTCGAAAACCTTCCTCTTCGTTAGAGAATCCATCTTAACCTGGATCGCATCTTTCCATTTAGGCCAAAAACTCTCTACGTTGGTATTCATTCATCAACGGAGCGTGGTTCGATATCATCTGACTCAACAAACTCATGCGCAACAAAATACGCAACTACATCACCAATTATGATGGAGTTTCTATCCCACGTCTCATGTACACTAGTGTAATTTTCATAGAGCTCTATATTCTCAGGAATAGGTTCTGACGTTGAGGCGTCCCCCAACGATAACCATAACCTGGAAGATACTCATGAGACGGATTTTGAGTGTCGATGATCAAAGGATTGGAATGTGCCAAAGTATCCTTCGAACCCACGGACCTCCCAAGCATCCTAGCTGGGGCCATGGCTTGTAACGCCAGAGTGCCACTCTCTTTGGCGTTGGCGCCATGCCTACCTCCGTGTAGGGTGGCGCTATATCCTCTCGTAGGGACGTCCTTCCTTGCAGGCATGTTTGCAGCATATTTGTGTGATCTCGTCACTTTAATAGGGATCGAGATGAGACATAGTGGGGACAGGCCACGACAATTTCTGTCGTTCCTGTTGAACATTCGTGTTCTTATCTCCCCTGAATGACGGGAAGACTGTCTCATTAAAGTGACATCCGCAAATCTAGCGGTAAGGAGATCGCCTAGCAAGGGCATTAAGTGGCGGACGATGGTTGGAGTCTCAAATCCAACGTAGTTGCCCATCCATCTGTAAGGACCTATCATAGCGCGCTGTGGCGGCGCAATGGGCACATAAATAGCTCACTCAAATGTGCGTAAGTACAAAATACGTGTACCCAGTCACTAGCTGTAACGCATAGGTACATTGAGTGGCGGTAGGTCGTAGACGAATTTGCATAGCTGCATGCGATATTGCATCACCCCAAGCGGATGTAAGAAGATTGGTGCGCATTGCCAATGTTCGGACTACCATCGTAGTTGTTTCCGCGAGACCAATTGGGTGTGTACATGGGAATGTGATGTCCAACATCAAGCCCATTGCAATATCCATCGAAAGTCTTTCGATGTAAACTCTCTAGCATAGTCAAATCCAATTGACTGAATAGGATGATCTGGGGAGTGACCCATTGTCATATGATATGAGCTAGGAGTGTAGCGTAAGCAGCATTTATAGGTGGACAATGGCACAACACGTGACCATCGTGTTTGCGTGTCAACCAATATCATGAAATATTTAAGCATCCGCAAGTTGGTTGAATCAATCCACAAAATCCCTACGGATTATTTGTAAGAACAGAATGAGTATTGTCATATCCTTTGCAGAGGACGATCTCAGTCCTAATTTCCCTAAGGAACGGGCTTTGTAAAGATGTCTGTGTGAAGTCTTTGTAGACGGATCATCATATCATGACTAGGATGATCGATCCTGTCGTGACAAAACCAATATGTGTCTAAATCCGAGAGATCTTCTCTTATAACTTTTATTGGATTAATAGCTCGAATAGTGACATAGAGTCCACTAGAGAGACACATAAACTTCTCTAAGATGCGTCTTTGTTCGCAATCATTAGAGGCAATGCAAAGGAACTCATTTCCGTTCTCTACATGCATTGTCGCATGGAATTCGTTGGCTATTCATAGGGTACGATTTGCCCTAAGAGCGTAGAGAGTTTATGTGACAGCTGTAATCAAGGTGCCATTTGGCAAGTGGAACTTGGGCTATTCCATGTCCCTGAATTAATATTGATGGCCTAGCCATCATAGTCACAAAGTCATATGCTCAGAATCAAAATGGAGTCATAATGGAAAGAACTCGAAATTTTATTCATAAGCCAACGGAGTACATCATCGTTTCTATGATCAAAGAAAATCTAATCCAATAAAGGTAATATGGCAATCGCCTACATCTCTTGGAAAATAAAGACTTAAACAGAATTGGCGATCTATTGATTCCAGCCAGATTTGTAGTCTGCAACCCTTCACTCTAGATCATCTTCTTGATCTTCTTGTTCCACATAGTGAGCTTCTCTTGCTTCACAATATGCTTTGTAGGCGGTGACAAGTTCTTCACGAGCTCTACAAATGTGTGCCCAATGCTCAGACACTCCACATCGAGAACATACATCTCTTTGCTCGAACTCCATTGATTGAGGCGCTTTGAAAGCGTCATTTATATGGCTCTTAGTGTTGGTGGCGCCACCAACATGGCCAGAGGCGTTGCCTCCCTCTCTCTTTCCACGTTTACCTCTTCGGTTCCATGTTCGCCTATTTTGGCGGTTACCTTCCCAAGTAGAGCGATTATATGGATCAGAATGTCCAGAAGTATACCTAAGATTAGGGTTTCACTCTTGGCGCCCTCTCTTAGAGGTGCGACTATAATTGGATTCCGGAATATGCTCTGTTTCCACGGATCTCGAATTATAGTTCTTCACAAGGATATTGTCATGCTTTTCAGCGACATTCATAGCTCCAATGAGCTCATGAAACCTTGTGATCCGTCTTGCATATACATCGATTCGATAGTTCTTAGCAACCATCAATGCAGAGACGGGGAAGGTAGAGAGCGTCTTCTCAATCAACATCGCATCTGTGATCTCTTTACCACAGAATTCCATTAAGGATTTAATGCGAAGTGCTTCCGAGTTATAGTCAAGAACTGACTTGAAATCACAGAAGCGGAGGTATGCCATCTCACTTCTAGGTCAGGAAGCAAGGAGTCACGGACGTTGCCAAATCTTTCTTCGAGCGAGACCCACAGCCTTCTGGGGTCTTCTTCATTCATATACTCGTACTGGAGCGAATCATCCATATGACGAGTCATTAGGATGATGGCTTTCGCCTTATTTGCCTCTAAGACTGCTCTATTTGCTTCCAAAGCTTGAGCTTGCTTAACAGTTATCACGTCCTGGCTAGGCTCGAGAATCATATTCAAGATTCCTACAGCCTTGAGATGCTGGCGGATATCACGAACCCACCTGTGATATCCAGAGCCAATTGTTCCCAATGGAGCAAAGTCCAATTTGTTCAGGTTACTCATCCTGAAAGAGAACAAGAAATTAGGGTTAGTTTCGGAGCGAAAAGGGCTACCACGAAAAACTTATTAAATTTCTGAGCGTAGTCGCTTCCAAGAAATTAGGGATTTTTCCGAGCGTAGTCGCTTCCAGGAAAATCTGATTCCAAGAGGGGTTTTGGATTAGATCGAAACAATGATGTAAGTGGTCGATCATAAATTCTCTACAAACTCTAAGTTTGGAGATCTCAACAAGCTCTAAGCTTGGAGTGAGCAAGAACCCCCACAGTTCGGCTTAATTTGGTCTCCCCTATAATGAAGAAAGGGGGGTAGAAGAAGGGAGGTTGCAAGTCCCCGAGAAAAAGAAGAGAAATTGAAATAAAAACTCAAAAACGGGAAATTTTAGTAAACCATACCTCTTAGGATTGCGGATCGCATTCGATCCTCATTGTAGGATTGCAAACAAGCTTCAGTTCTAGGCGAATCAAACTTGTTGAAATTCGGAGCAGATTCACTTCTAAACAGCTCCCACTCCGATTGGTGTACAGGTTACAAAATGTCTCCAATAAGGCTGAAATTTGAAATTCAGAAAGAAGAGACCTAGGCGAACAACTTTGATGAAGGAAGAATTTTGATCTGAAAATCCGAAATAGAAGTTTCGGGGCTTGCAAACTGACTGATATGCACAGGAACGAGCATGCTGAACAGCTCCCACCTTGAATACTGTACAGGTCTCAAAACTTCTCCAATAGGGCTGAAATTTTGAGGTCAGATAGAGGAGATAGAGATGAACAACTTTGATGAAGAAAGTATTTTGATCAGAGGTCCCGAACAAGACGTTTCGGGGCGTGCAAGCAGGCTGATCTGCACAAGAACGAGCGAGCTGCTATGCTGCAGGGGCAGCAGGAGTGCCGCAATGCTGCATGGGCAGTAGGTGGCACATGGGTGCGCAAGGGCTGCAGGGGCAGCTTACGGCATGGTTAGCAAGGGCTAGGAGCTTGCGGCTGTTTTGGTGAGAAGAGTTTTGGTTTTTAGGGCTAGGGTTAGCACTCGTGCTGATAACGTGTTTTAGGGAATCAGAAATTGAGAGATAATCGCTGTGTATTCTCATTGATAATAGGGGCCTCTTTATATAGAGGATTACAATGCATAGAATCTCAATCATACAAGGAAAGTAATTCTACATTGATTCGGATTCTAGATCCTTCTAATTAAATCCTATTACCACTAGGTCAAGTAACCTAGAGTTTGGGCTAAACACAAATTAGGTTTTCCTTGAACAAAAATAAAATAAAAGATGGGCTTTTATGAAAACAAACCGTCAGCCTTCCACACTAACCCCAATTCATAGTTCTTTATTGGTTGCCCTATTGCTAAATTCTACTTCAACTGCAAATCAACCTAAAACAAACAAAGGGCAACATATAGATTTTTTTACATCGGCCAATGTAAATCGAGGAATTGAAGACTTTAGGAGACTTGCTGCTTCTAGAGACGTTGCTGCTCGATTTGACTCTAGATTCGATTAGATTTGATGGATGTTATTGAAGCTCGATCTGTTTTTAGACTGGTAATCATGTAAAGATGGATTCTCTAGTGAAAGAGATGGAAATGGGCACTTTGATGGTTAGGTTGTATTCATATGCAGCCGCTTCAGAGGTGGACCAAATGACGGAGGTTTTGCTGAAGAAAGGGAAGAGGAAGAGGAAGAAGAAAAACTGACAAAGAAAGAAAAGAAAAAAAACATCTGAAGAAGACACCAAATTAAAAACAATTATTAATGAAGAATGTCGGGCCTATCAGGCATTTTGTTTAAAAAAAGAAACAAAATCTAGGACTGGGACTGAACTGGGTTTGACAAAGGCCCGGCCCGATCCCGTCCAAACCCACGACTGACTGGCCCGGCCCGTTGACGACTGCTACGGTTTCCTCAAATGAATTTACTTTTAACATTTTAACCAAAATCAAAATAAAATATTTCCAAAATTCAATATATTGTTTCTCGATCTGGTGATCAAGCTCAAATGGAAAAGTCAGAGCTTCAACATCAAGTAGAAATAGAAAAACCAGTTTATGATTAATTATGGCTATACTTAACTATAGTGTCCATAAGAAAAGTAATACCCATTGATCAAGATCAAGATAGGCATGTACGTATTACAGCAATTTTTGGTCAAAGATTCAAAAACAGTACCAATTACTTAAACCTGCTCGAGCTGAACATCCTTAGACTTCAGAGGAACATAGTCTCCCAGATAAATAACCTCGAGGTGATACGACAGGGCCGACTTGTCGATGTTTTCATGGTGGTAAGATTTGCAGACGAAGTAAAGCACCGTTTGGATGACCAGCAGAAACAGAATCAACTTAAGCAGCAGCAACAATAAGAGAACACCGAAGCCTATCCTGCCCATTATCCCAAACACCCATCCATCCACAACCAATGCTTGAAATGAAAACTGAATAACGTAGGCTAAAGCAACGATCTTGAAGAAGATGATTGAGGCCACCCACATGTTCCCTCTGAGTAGCTTCTTGCTCTTGATCATGGCTTTGATCCCTTTCGTTTCTTCCAACACCGAGACAACGCTAGCCAGTTGCCAGATTATGGTCATGTACACGAACCCAATAGCGTACAAGATCAATAAAAAGATAAAAGTTATGAAGAAGGCGAGGCCGCCGTCTCCGCTGTTGCTGTATAAGAGAGCTAAGCAAACAATTCCGACTACTACTGCCACTATGTTGTAGAGCAAGAAAGCCAGGACGGTGCACAAGAAGGTGATCATCACGCGCTTCCAGACCCTTGGAACGACGCTCATGATCTTCCGGAAGGTGATTTCCCGGGCGGTGTATACGCATGCGATGGTGTACACCACGGCGGAGGTGGAGAGGAGGCTGAAGATGAGCATGGAAGTGAAGTAAGCAGCCTTGAAGAGCCAGAAGGTTGCCCTTTCTTTGGTGAGGACGTCATTTATTCTCTTGTAGCGAGCGGTGTCTGGTATCGTTTTGTCCAAGGCGCTTTCGCTGTGGATGATCCTGAAGAAGAGGATGTTGGAGACTTCCATGTCAGCCAAGAAGATGAAGCTCAAAGGGAGGATCAAGGTCAAGGTAATTTGGCTGAAGATTTTTCTCCATTTGTATACAATCTTGTAGGATTCTCTGTAGATGCCAAAGAGACTAAGGAACTGCAACTCATCTTGTTCTCTATCCATAGTTGCAGCTTTTCCTTGAATGGGTTTACTTTCTGAATCAGAGAGACAAGTATATATGAGGTGGGAATAGAAGTTAATTGGGTTGTAGGAGGAGGAATATAGGAAACTAGATTGGACTTTATGATACAAAAATACCCTTGATTTTGCAGGAAACTAGTAGTCATTATCAATGTTGTGCATTCCAATTAGAAAATAGAATAAGTGAGATTTAAATACTAGCTAATAGAAAGTCAATTACACGGTCTCCCACACAGGTTTAGAAGTGAGTAGTCTATCATATTTTTCTTTCGATCAATAATTAAACTCTAAGAATTTAAAAATACTCTGTTTCATCCTCATATTCCTAACCTTCATTTTTTTATGAACCATTTTTTATTTGATTACAACTGAACTTAGAATGAGTATTTTTCAATCTTCTTATTTTGCATTCAGCAGCATTCTTTTTCTAGATTATTCTTAAGAAATGTTTTTTTTTTTTAACAATATTATCTAGTTAAGTCAGAAGTCATTTTCCAAAAGGAAAAAAAAATAATTTAGTCACAATTCATGACAAACGCTATATCTTATTCAATAAGAATATCTATAGGGGAAGTGTAAACTAGACACTCAAAAGAAAAAGAAAAAATTAACACAATTGTTCATCTAGAATTTCAAGCATTTGTTGGACTTGCCAAGATTAGAAAAAGCTCCTTCTTTATTTTGATCATAAACTTGGAAGAAGTTTGTGCATAATTAACAAGTTATCTGCATTAAGAAAAATTAAGTTTGGAAACTTTTTAGCCTCTAATCCAATTCATTGTACACTAAATCCTAGCTTAGCATTCTCACCTAAACCATAACCCAGGAACTTAATTCGGAAAACATTGGAGTAGTCAAAAAATAATAAGATAAAAGAAAAAGATTACTACTTTTTGCTTTTAAAAGAAAATGGCATTCTTGGAGTTCAAGGCCACTATAAGGGTACTTCTCAAAGAAGGTCTGCATAGAACAATGTCGTTCACTCCAAGGCGAGGAAATTGGTTGTTGTCACTTGTCAAAGTCATTTTCCAAGTCTTCTTGCGATGTTGTGAACTTAGTTGGCCGTCCTAATCGTGCTCAGTCAACACGCTCATCCGGCCTTCCATGAAAATTCCTCATACTAATTTACAAATAAACCCCTTGGCCATTGACCCCTATTTAGGCTATTCATCCTCTATTTTAGGGGTCATCATGTGCCGGGCTAGGGCCGGCCCTACCCTAAATTTTAGGGCTTAGGGTCGAGTCGGGCTGAGCCTAGTCAAAGTCAACAAAAATTTGGGGCAGGTAGGGTCGAGCCGGGGCATCAATATGCTAACATTTACCCGCCCGAAAGACCCGAGCCACTAGGGTCGAAAGGGCTGACCATCCGAATAGGGCCAAAATGGGCCTTAATTTGTTTAACAAAAAGAAATATATATTTTTTATTTTTTATCTCAAAATGTAGCTCAATGGTTATATAGGTAATAAAAGACTCATTATTTTTTGTTGATCATATTTAATATATATATATATATATATAATTCTCAAATATATATATATATATTGGAATTAACTTAAAAGTTATAACATTTATAAATATTAGTTAAGATGGTTATATTCAATTAACTATCTCTCTAAATCTCTCAAAATTAATTGTTGTTTAACAAAGGAAACAAAAATTAAAGAAAATAAAACTTAGGAAATCAATTACAAAAAAGAGATAAGTTGTATGTATAGACTAAAGAGAAACATATTTAAAAAATAGAAAAAATAGAAAATTATTAGGGCTTAATTGGGCGGGCTCCGGCCCGGCCCTAATAGGCTCAAACGGGCTGGGCTGTAGGGTAGGGCCGGGCTTTATTTGCATGACCCTTACCCTACCCTATCGGAGAAAGGGTAGGGCCGGCCCGCCTTAATGTAAGGGTCGGGCGGACTTAGGGCCGAAGGACTAAATGATGAGGCCTACTCTATTTAAGAAGTCCAGAGGGGTGAATTAGTAATTAAGCTAGATTCTAAACCACAAATTCGATGTAGTTTTCACTATACAACATACACATGAAACACTATCTTAATGTCATGCCTCATAAAAGAGGTATTGAAATGAGGTATACTATTCCATTATGGTTATAAAATATAGGCTCTAAATACTGTTTTAGAATTGATGTATGACATTTGGTGACATAAGATGATTGGTTTCCACAAATTCCATAGGAAATAGTAGGGCAAGAGAATGTTAACACTAACTCGCTCCCATAGAAAATATCGGATTTTAAAAAAGATATGTATTGACCTTCATTTTCTTCATCTTGGTCGCCCCACTTCCACTTCGTCTAAAAGATCGATTTCCAAATAACCCATTCAAATTAACAATTTTATGTATTGACCAGTCAGTGGACCTAGCTTGGTTCTTTTTTATTTTCTGGTTTTATTTTATTTTTACCATCTATGATTTGTGGTACTATGCAATTAATAAATCCCTGCCTTTGTTTAGTAGGGCTAAGTGGTCGGTCTATGCACTTAATGTGTCTTGTCTGGCCTAGCGAGGCGGTGTACCATTATTAGATGAGAGCAACCTCCTAGTGGCAGAATGAAAACAAGTGTCGCTGGATTTATTCTCCGATGGCAACATAGGAGGAAAACTGTGATTATGGTAATTATGTTTCATGATTGTAATCGAGTTATCCTTCCGTTATATCACTGCTATGTCAAAGCAAATGGAGTAGTCAATAGAACACTGTTTGTTAATTTATGCTTGTTAGAATACATGAATTCTATAGAGACTCCTAATATTATTTCGGGACGTTCTGTCGATAATAATTGTAATCAGGGGTTTAGGCTCAATATCCCCCCGTATTCGGCAGTTTAATTAATTAAGACTTGAGCACAGCCGCATCAGCCCTTTATTTTCAAAAAAAAAAAAAAAGGTTTATGTCTCAATTAATCCTTTCAGAATAATCAATACCAATCATAAAAGAAAGAACTTCATCAAGAAATAATAGTGTAATTGATATATAAAAAAAATTAAAAAAATTCCGCCTATGTTACTGAAGGGATGATGGAACTTTTGATATCATAATCCTAACTCATTTTGTAGGCCATTTTCTCAAGGGCTTATGATATTATTTATAAGAACAATGGTGTGTCCTTTTTTTCTATTATTTTTTTTTAAAGGAAACAGAATCAGGTTCCATTAATAATAACGACATCTCTTGGTCAAGCTAAAGGGATTCGAAAATCCCTCAAATTACATCTCGATGTACAAATCAGCCTGCATAGAGCAAAGCTACCAAAAACAAAATAAACCAAACTAAAAAGGAAAATGCAAAAAGTGAAAAAACCCTATACCTATCCTACTCTAAATCAAAGCAACCAACATGACAAGCATTGACGCCTAGAATCTTCATTGGTGTACATCGCTACTCATCAGTCAGCACACAACAACGATCAAAGGCAGAATAAGGCAGGAGCTGAGCAAAGCTCAATTATTCAAAACAAAAACAAATTTAGAGATCTGTCACTCCCCCGAAAGCCCACAAACAGGCCTAATCCAACAAAGGAAAGTGGAAAGAGAGTGGGCTAGCCTAGCCAGGCCATAAGCAGCAGCCCAGGTGGGCAGAGGCCCAAAGCTAGAGCCCATCTCCTGCTTCTCACCTCCCCAGACCCGCTTGAGGGAACGGCCTCCGGTCACCAGTCTAGCGGCTGGCCGCGATCCTCCAGCATTGTCGTGGTCTAGGGAGGAAGCTCTTGGACCTCTACCTAGATCAACATCGCACAAGCCGCAGCCTCCAAAATTAGACCGAAACGACCAACCTCGGCTGGATCAGATCGGAACAACCTCCGCAACTTGAACCCAGATCCAACCACCATCACAGTCCAACACCCTCAACCACGAACAGAGCCTAGCACACCCAGACACCAACGCCGTCGACCACCCTTGCCCTCACGGGATCAAAGCCTGTCACCACCTGGATCGATCACCAACGCCGTCGAAAGAAGACACCGCAGAAACGCCATCTCTCCTTCGCCGTCCTGCCATTGCCGTCACCCCTGCCAATACACGAAACCCTAGGTTTCACCTTTCAAGGTCGCACCGCGAAACTCGGAGGCCAGCTGAATGTGAAGAATTAAGAATAAAAACAATGGTATGTTAATTAACATTTCTCATACATGTCATATTTCATGTAATTTTACTATTTTTAAGACTCATGTTATCACTTTAACAAATCATGTGATAATTAAGAAAAAATCTTGTTAAGGTAAATAATGTCCTTATTAGAGTAAAGTACGTTGTGCTTGGAGAAATAAACTCTTAAATGTTGTAATTTTATGTATACCATATATTAACACATTGTAGAATTTCCTCTGAAAATAAATACTTCAGAATTGTGCAAATGTCTTTTAGCTACTGTTTTGTAGCAAACATGAGGATCGGGGATCATATTCGGAGATAACAAGGTTGTTAGTTCAGTTTCTTGGATTTATTAAGAAGGTTTAACTTTTATCCGCAATCTGTCTTTGTCCCCTAAAGTATAATGACAGTAAAGCAAATTCCTTCCAGAATAAAGACAGAAGATGGCCGGTCTTTACCACAGCAGAGGACAACAATTCCAGTGACTGACAGTGGAAGCAATGCAGAATTGAGTTTACCTATTTAACTTGTGTGCTCTAGTATCCAGGACAAGAATTATAAGATATCAAATAATGAAAGTTCCAGTTTATATGTCCTAGAAATTCAGCTGTAACAGTAAGAACAGCTACAAAGATAGGCTATCTGTCTTCAAACCAAAGCAGTACAAAATTTCAAATGCGTCGGCATGAGCAAGAGGCACACAGAGAAAATTACCAATGTGTAGGCTAGATCATATGACATTAGTAAAAGAATCATATATGTAAGCAACTTTTCAAGTAGAAGTCTATTAATGCTATAGATAATTAGGTATATCATGGATATGTAATTTACAATTGTCAGAATCATTCAATCATATAACCAATTTCATGTAAATTATGCTAACAGCAGCCCATTTGTGATAGCCATGCACATTAGAACGTATGGTATGGACAGGCAGCCAAGACAGCAACTCAACAAGCATGTTGAAGGCATTGATAAAGATCTGCATTAAATGTTTAACCAACAACACCAAAACAATCTGTAACTTAGCAATCGCGATTTGTCACTCTAGGCACGTTTGTACATTCCGTCGCGGACGTCCGTGAGCCTTTTATTCTCTCTCTTGCACATGCCATCGACAACCAAACTGAAGGTAAAATATCAATTGCACAAGTTTGGCACGGTGGTCTCAGCGCCTGATTTGTATCGGTGAGCAAGGTTTGATGCTTGATGGGAGACTAACGGATGGAGTACAAATTATTGGATAGAGCATATTTAGCAAACTTTCTATTTTAACTCCTTAGCTATTTTAGAGAGCATGTTTAACATTTTATCTATTTTAGCAGCTGCACCAGACTCCTAAGTGACTCTCCATTATAACTTTAGCTATCTCGCTCCTAAATATAGAGAGCGAGATGAGGCTCTCTATAATTTAAAACATTCATTTTGAGTTATTTTATACAAATTATACATACATTTAAACTATTTAATATTCATTTAAAAAGTAATATAAATTCAAAATTAGCTAAAATAAAGAGCATTGATACAGACGTAATTCTAAAGTGGCTAGCTAAACTGACTTTTTAGTTATTTTGGCTAAAATTTGACTAAAAAATAGCTAGCATTGCTAAAGATGCTCTAAGAAATAACAGTGTAGAGATGTTCTTGATGAAATTAATAGAGTAAAGGCTGAACTGATTTCATCCCAAATTTTAGGGTAGTAACCGGAATTAGTCATTTTCTAGCCTTTTATGGCCCGAAGCATAGCTAGGGTACATTAAAAACCTCAGAGAAAAGAAATAAAGAAGAAGAAGAAAGGAGTTCCAAACTTCCAATATTATTCTGATGTTACAAGTTGATCATGTACAAAACGTTGGAGTTTTCATAAAGACGTATTCTGAGTTTAGTTGGAAGGATCCATTCAATATCTCTATTGTGATTTAGGCTCAGAGTGACACGCCATAAGAACCTGCAGTTTGATGTAATCCTGGTCAGTTAGTGTCGAAATCGACAATGATGAATCCAGAACTAGAACAAGAAAAAATTTTAAGTAAAAATTTAGTGGTGTTTGGTTGATGTCAGGCAGCATCCGAAAGAAAACATAATGTTCATTAGTTACTGCAGAACATGCAAATTACAACCTACAAAGTGGAAATAGCTAGATGGTAAGTCACGTAATAATACAATTACATCAATTCAGGACTGAATCAACGGCCATGAATTGAATATATGCTATAGAGATAGAATGATATATGGTCTTCAATGGCTTTCCTTTGTGACATTTGAGGAAATTTTTCTACTTTGTTAGCAAGCATGCATGTCTGCTCTAGGCTTCTAATTTTGTTATATACTGCTGACAGTATAAGAAGGTTGGTGGTGAGACCCCTGTAACACCAAGTATAGTAGTTTACTAGTGACTATGCTCACTATTTTAGAAACGAAGCTGTTTCATTTCAGTGCCTCTACTAGTTATTTGAACTCCTACCATGACAAGCTTTATGATTACGATGTGCATAGCTCCAAATTGCAATCCAGCTCAATCGATCTATACCAGGATTTATCCTTAGCGAGAAGTCCATATAATGCTGAATCTTCTTTTTCCAATTATCCATTCTACAACGAAGCTATATATATTCTACGAATATGAGCTCAGGAATATAAGGTGGAAGAAATTGAGAAAATAGCAGCTTACCCTCGACTAAACCAAATCAATATTTCTTACTGCAGAACAAAACACAGGCTACAACTGGAAAAAGAGTCATGCCATAACTCAATTACATCAACTAACAACCGAATCAGAGGCCATGACGGCTCAATACCACACCTTCTGAAGCGTTCTTCAAAAATTTGATCTTGATTTTGTTCAGCGTGGCTAGAGCCTCGTGCATATTTATCCTGTCTTCTGGTGATTCTCCACAACAAGCAATAGCCAATCTCATAATAGATGATAAACAATCTCTCTTGCTCACAAAGTCATGACATTCCTCTGTCCCAAGTAAAGTGGTATCAACAACTTCAACTATTGCATCTGCAAGAAGTGAATTTGCAACCCAGTGCTTTAAATTCATTTCCCCCACAAACATCGCATCTGTTGGCTTCCTTTTTGTGAATGTCTCCATCACTACAACACCAAAACTATACATATCCCCTCTTCTGGTCACTATTCCATCCATTCCATACTCTGCAATATATATGATGAAAACAAAATTTCTTAGTTAAGGAGAATATATATAAAACTGAAAGATTAACTACTAACACTACATCACCTGGAGCCATGTACCCGATTGTGGCAAGGGTCAAGGTTCGAGTGATAGAATCCTCTCCACCCAAGAGTTTTGAGATACCAAAATCAGCAACTTGTGCAACCATATCATCATCTAGTAGTATGTTGCTTGGCTTCAGATCACAATGCACAATAGGTCTATCATAACCATGATGGAGATACTCCAATGCCGTTGCAACATCTATCAGTATATTCAACCTCTGCAAGATGTTCAAGGTTAAGTTATGAGAATACAACCACTTTTCAAGGCTCCCATTAGGCATGTAGTTTAGTACAACGGCTTTGAAATCAACTTGACTGCAGCAACTGATGACTTTGATAAGGTTTCGATGGCGAATATTGCTTAGCATTTCGCATTCGACATCAAAACTTGAGAATGCCCCTTCTGTTTCTAAATTATATACCTTAATGGCAACATCTATCCCATCTGACAGTGTTCCTTTATATACTGAGCCAAAACTCCCAGTGCCAAGTAAGTTGCTCACATTGAATCCACTTGTTGCACTTAGAAGCTCTTCATAGGAAACTCTTCTCCACTGATGTTGTGGCAAAAAGGTAGTCTCTGTTGCAGCTTTCACATTCTTCTTTCTCGATATAATAAATATCCAAATGGAGGTCACTAGAAGCATTGCGGACAAGATACCCGGAATAACATACTTGAAAATAGTTTTAACAGTCTTCCTTTTGCATGATGGAACTTGAAATCGGGCTGCACCACAGAGTCCATGGTTTGAAACAAATGATTGAGCAGACAAGTTTCTGAAAGGACCACCTGTTGGAATTTCTCCTTGGAGTCTGTTGAAAGACAAATTCAAATACTTCAGATATGAGAGCGCTGAAAGAGAGTTGGGAATCACTCCTGATAAGTTGTTTTTGGATAAGTCCAAAGATTCCAGGCTTATGCAATTGCCAAGTGAAGTAGGAATGGAGCCTTGTAGTTTATTATTTGCCAAGGACAGATTGACCAAGTTTTGAAGTCCACCAACGCTGCTTGCTATACTACCGGATAATCGGTTGTTTGAAAAATCTATATCTATGGCAACTTTCAAATTACCAACATCTTCTCCGATAGACCCGATCAGAGAATTCGATGACAAGTTCAAGTACAGGATATATGTAAGTCCCCACAAGGTAGATGGTACTGTAGAAGTTAACAAATTAGACTCCAATGATAGTTTCCTTAGAGCTCCAGTTAGATTGCCGATGCATGAAGGTATAGAGCCAGACAGTCGATTGCCACCCAAAAACAAAGAAGCTAGGTTTTTCAGTTGGCAGAGTTCATCTGGCATGCGTCCTTGAAAAGTGTTACTTTCCAAATATAGACCTTGGAGGTTTCGGATTCTTCCTATTGAGGCTGGAACCAATCCACTTAATTGATTCTTTACCACAGATAATACTATCAAGCTGCTCAAGTTGCCGATGTCATTGGGAATTTCACCCCTCATGTTGCAGTTGTAAAAATAAATTTATTGAAGAGATGTATTCGTAAAGGAAATCGGAAGGTTGGCATCTAATGGATTTACTGAGAAGTCTAGTCTCCTCAAGTTGCGAAGATTTGCCAAACAAAAGAGAACATCCAGTTCTGGAGTCGAAGTACTGACGGTCAGGTTATTATCAAATAGTTGAAGCAGCTGAAGTTTTGTCAAGGTACATAGGGTGCTAGGAATAACGCCAAATAATAGGTTGCTGCCTAGGTCTATGACCTCCAGGTTAGAAGCATTGGACAAAGATTTGGGGATTGCTCCGCTAAGTTTATTTCCTCCTAGATAGAAGCGTTGTAGGTTTGGAAGGCCAAGGCCTGTGTTTGGTGGAAGGTTGCCTGAGAGCTGATTGTCGAAAAGCGATATCACTGCTATTGTGGACATATTGAAGATTAAGGATGGGATGACCTCATTGAAGTTATTCCCACCGAGGTTCAATATCTCTAAATTTGGAAGATGACCAATCTGATGTGGTATAGGACCTGCCACAATTTTTATAAATCGACACCATTTTATAAAAATTTTCATTGGGGAATAAAAGATGTTCTAAAATCATTTGTAACCTATATTACATGAACCGTGAAATGAATCTAGCTTCCATCTATTTTTATTTCTCTGGTTTCTTCATATTATAGTCCCTTTCATATACTTGTTAATTAAAAACTTACTTTTCAAAACTACTTAAAATTACCTGTTTAGGCCAATATATAATGATAGGAACAATATATATAAAACATATCATTATTGAATATATATGGAGTACCTGTCAAATAGTTCAAGCCAAGGTCAATTGTCTGTATCTGAGTCAAGTTCCCAAAAGTATTTGGTATTTCTCCACTGAAACTGTTGCGTGGTACTTCCAATTGAAGGAGTTCTTTGCATTCCCACAATTTCGATGGAAGTGGACCGTCGAATTGGTTGTAACCCAGAGTCAAATCTTGAATACTCGGAAGATGTTGACATATATTGTCCGGAAGACTACCATTTAAATTGTTTCCATATAGAGCCAACATAGTCAAAGAAGACATGTTGAAAACAACCATAGGAATAGACCCTTTTAAAGCATTCAATTGCACAAACAATATTTCCAATTGATCTAAACTGCCAATCTCATTAGGAATTTCTGGCAAAATAAACACAAAAATTTAAGTATCGTATCGGATTCTCTAAATTATGTCAATGGAATAAAGTAAACAGATCTCAGCCATACCTGTGAATTTATTACTGTCCAGGTATATTTCCTTCAACATTGTTATGTTTCCAATCTCTCTTGGTATGTTACCTGCAATTAATTCATTATTAATTAGATATATAACCGCATCTTATACCTTGACAAGCATGCTAATAGATCAGGGTCCCAGATAATTTGTTGGTACATACCTGAGAGTTGGTTATACGTCAGATCAATTACTTGAAGTGCAGATAAGTTCAAGATGGTTGCTGGTATGGAACCCGAAAACTGATTACCATACAAATTAAATGTTTGAAGTTTGGATAAGGACCCGAACCATGAGGGAATGGTTCCCATAAACTTGTTATATCCCAAGCTAATCAACCTCAACCGGTGCAGGCTAGCCAATTCCTGAGGCAAGGTACCATGAAAACTGTTATTTCTGAGGCGAAGTTCCACAAGAAATGAAAGGTTTCCTAGCTCCGGAGGAATGGTGCCAGTGAGACCAAAATAAGATAAGTTCAAGACCGCAACTCTGTGGTGGCGAGCAGCACAAGTAACGCCAACCCAGTTACAAACTGGGACGATGGTTGACCAGTTGGTGAAGATCAGTTTATGAGGATCATCGGTGATACTGGCTTTGAAAGCAAGAAGAGCAGACTGGTCTATGCTGATGTTGGTTTGTACATGTGCTGCCATGGTTACGCAGGTAGCCGCCATACAACAACAGTACTGCAGCAGGAAGAACCAAGCAATTCTCTCCATTAATTGTTTGAATATGTGTGTGTGTGTGTGTGTAGATGAAAGGTACAGAAATGAATATATTCTGTGTGGAATTGTTAATTGGCACTGAGAAGTGAAGCTAGAGTTACAAGAGGAACTGGCTTCAGATTGTTGAATGTATATATAGACACACACACACTACTAGTTAACTAATTGAGAGAGGTTAGTTGAGCATGAGCTGTCTACCGTGACTTTTCAGCATATGAAAACTCACAAAACCACGTGGTGTGGTGTGCTGGTCGAGCGGCCTAGTCTGGAACCCCCAGGTCTAGCGTTCGATTCCTAGCTCCATCCTATGGCCAACAGATTTGAGGGACCTGGGTTAGTTAACACCTAAGGTTCGTGCGTCTGCGGTGCAGTGATTAGTCGGGCAAAGCTGGGATACACTGCATGGGTGTGTGAATTTGGTTACTACCGACGTCCTGGCATCCAAAAAAAAAAAAAAACTCACAAGACTTGGAAAGACTTGACTAGTACAGAAGTTGATGGGTTGTCAATTATTAATATATTAATGACCTGGAAATGAGATTCAAATAAAGAAATTGCTACGATATATTATTGGATTAATACATCAAGAGACTTAGTTCGATACTAATGTAGACTAGTTCGATATATACAGTAGAGTAGTTCCAAACTAGCCTACTAATGCATGAAGTAAATTAACTAATTAAGAGAGGTTGGCTGAGCATGAGCTGTCTGCCGTGACTTTTCAGCATATGAAAACTCACAAGACGTGGAAAGACTTGACTAGTAAAGAGGTTGATGGGTCATCAATTATTAATATATTAATGACCTGGAAATGTACAGTAGAGTAGTTCCAAACTAGTCTATTAATGTATGAAGTAAATTAAATTTTAAATCAAAATAGTCTATTTAATATATTACTAGATTGATATATCGTAGATAAACCCTAAAAAATATGCGAAATTGTTAATGGACCATGGGAGATACAATGCAATGTTAATCATGTGGTTCCGGCATCCACGCACGTAATGTATCATTGTCTTTTCCTTAATTGTGGCCCTCTTAATTGTATGGTATGGTAGATATAAACTTGTCTGACTGTCGACCACTTTATCTAGTAAACTAGCTGATCGAATAGGTTGTCAAAGAAAAAAAGGAGTGGATAATTTGAAATTCCAAATCTACAAATTTTACGTAACCTTGGCCTTGGAACCTTTTCAAAAAATAATAACTTCGGCCTTGGAACTTTTTGTAATAATTGGTCTTGCAGTCTCTCATGAGATGCACCGTGTAACATGTGTACGTATCTTAAATACTCAGGTTCCTATAGCTTAAGATTGATAAACTTTGAGTCGTAATACTAATAACTACCGTTATGTGAGAGTAATTAACATTCGGTTTCATTAATCAATTGAGAGGAGGCCTCCGAGCAAATCGGAGCGACCTCGAGAGAGCGAAACCTAGGGTTTCGTGTGGCGGCGGTGACCGTGCGGTGTCCAGACCAGGGCGACTGCAAGAATACGGAGCAGATCCTTTCTTGGCGACGTCAGATTCTGGGAATTGTTTCGAAGGCCCATTTCGAGGCTGTGCGACTCCGATTCGCGGCGGCTTTCGGCTGAAGCTTTCGAGGGTGAGGTGTGTTTCGATCCAGTGGTGACGGGCTCCGATCACTGCTGCTTACGGTTGTGGCGATGAGGGTGGTGGATTAAGGCTTCGGGTTCGATTTTCTTCTCAGATCCGTGGTGGTGCAGGGCTTATTCTCGGAGGTTCACTGATTTCCGGCGGAGGTTCGACACCACCTGTTGCTTTCAGATCGGAGGTCGAGGTCTCGGCTCTTAAGCGGATCAGGTGCCTTTGTTGATCGCTCTTTGCTTTTAGGAGGACCCAGCGATGGTGGAGGAGCGATGGAGGCCGCCGGAATGGTGAAAGGCGGGGCTGGCCTGGGCGGTGTGAGAAAGTTGGATTTTGGCAGTGGGCTTGGGCCTCTGTCTTGCTGGGTTGTGTTGTGCAGCCTAGTGAACTGGGTCTAGTTGTGGGCCCAGTTCTCCTCTTTTTTTCACCTAGTTTGGGCTGGTCTGGGCTTTTGGGGAGGTAGTCTTTTGGGTAGTCTAACCCTATTTTGTCTCTTGGATGTTACCGTGTGACTGTGTTGATTTGTTGCGACGTACACCATTTGGGTCTTAGGCGTCAATATGCTCAAGACAGTGGTTCCATCTTCGGGATAGGGTGGAGTTAGGGATTTATTTTCTTGTTTTATTTTCTGCAGTTCCTTTAGGTTTCAGTTTTGTTGGCTAGTAATAATTTGGCTGCTTTGGGCAGTTTGTATTCTGCTTTGTGCAGACCTGATCATCGCTTTGTATTATGAGGGTTTTTCGATTCCCTCTAGATTGACGCAGTGACGTCGTTGAAATATATGGAGCCTGACTCCGTTTCCCTCAAAAAAAAAAAAAACTACCGTTATGTACTTGGTAGACATTGGAGAATTATACACAAAAAAAAACTAATAAAAGAAAATATAACTTAGAATGCACTAAAAACTTTTGTGATAAAACCCAACACAATATTGGTCTCTACTATGAAGTAGTGTTGAGTCATGAGCTATGTTTGGATATTGTAACTATTTAACATGACATTAGAGCGAGTTTGTAACTATTTAACATGACATTAGAGCGAATCTCTCTCCAATCAATCACGTTATAGACTTGAATTGAGTTCCTAAAGTTAGGCCTCTTAAAAGTTGCATTGGCTCTTGTAAATTTTTATTTTTTTATTCTTTTTTTCTTTTATGAGTCTCCTCAGAGGAAAATTATTTAAAAATAAAACAAAAAGATACAAAGAGGAGGACCCAAACAAACTTTTTTTTTAGAAAGAAGGCCAGAACGGCTGCCTTTAAACTTTGATCATTCATGAAATTGCAGAATACATGAGGGGACATGAAATCTTAACCCCAAATTACAATAAGCATAAAGAGAACTACTCGAAATAATAACAAGAGTCTCAACAAAAAGTATGTATTCTACCATGCACCAATTAGCGAATAGTACACTTCTGACTACTCTATTCACTTTACAGAGGTGGTGACATATTGGAAAGTAAATGCTTACTCAAAACCATAATATATTAATAAGATTAACTTTCCCACTATGTTGCCACCGGAAAACTCGTCCGGCGACACTTAGTTTCATCCTGCCATTAGGAGGTTGCGACCATTTGAGAACTCGCCACCTTACTAAGGAAGACAAGACACACAAGGTGTGCAGTCCGGGACAGAGCCCACGTCGCCCTACGTTAACACGGTAGGGACTTATTGCAGGCATAAAGCCACGTCTAATTAAAATAACAAAATAAAATGTAAACTACTTAATCCATAAAGAAAATAAAAACAACATTTACCGAAATCTAAAATTAGGAAGACCCAAAAAGTCTCTATTACAAAACCCATGAATGAAGGGTGGTGCCAAATCCTACTAGATTAGATCATTTGACGAACAACTAAAATTAGCAAGAGCATCTGCAACTTGATTACCTTCTCTAAAATTAATAATTAGGATAATGATTTGTGGCCTCAATCTTAGGTGTCATGCCATGTTATCCACACAGATCACTTATTTGTCAAATCATGCTATGCAATTCTTGAGAAAAATACCATCTTATCCTTCCAAAATCTAATGACACTAAATTATTTTGGCTTTCTTCTACAGAAAAAAAAACTTTTTGGCTTTCTTTCATTTTTTTTGCTTTTCATTACACTCATGCTTAGATTTAAACAACAATTTTTTTTTTCTTCAATCAAGAGTATAAAAAATTTCATGTAATGCAGTCAATATATTTGCACGTATGTTCGATTAATAGATTTGCATAACACATATAGATGAATTCAACCTTTGTTGGGTTCCTGCAAATTTTGAAAATATAATGTGAAAAATACATATTCATATGATTGTATATATTCTTTTCTTCACTGTTTTCTCTTTATGTAGCTAGAGTTTAAATGTTGATCTGAATTTATTATTTTTTGTTTGTTTTTCCCTTATATCTAGATTGTAGATGTTAATTAATGGCTGCTAACGTGGGAATTTTTTCTTACCTCTTAATTTAGACATAAGTATTTCCCAAATTCAATTTATTAATGCTTTTTTTTTTATGAAATTAATAAATATTTGGAAAGAAAAGTTAACGTCTATTTCTTAGCACATAATTCAATATATTAATACCATTTAGAAAGAAAAACTAAAGGAAAGAATTTAACTAAATGAAGAAAAATATTGGTCAAAGAATCTGTAGACATATCTCTTAAATTAATACATAATTAATAGCTGATATTTTTTTTTCGTCACCTAATTAAATTTATTAATGTAGTTGATTCACCCCCTAACATTTAAAAGGAAATGTAAAATGGTAAAGTTGGTGTTGCAATAGTATGATGTGGCAAGATATATTATGTGGAATTGAAAATAAAATTTGTATTTACTTACATGGCATGACACCTAGAATTTGAGGCCACAAATCTTAGGCCTCATTGACACTACTACAAAAAGTTAATCACACAACACTAATCACACAACGGAACAGAAATCATCCGTTGTGTGTTTAAGTAAGCTTTCTTGCACAACGGTACTTGTTATATTCTGTTGTGTGAATGCCAACAAAGTGATAACTTTTTTATCAGAACTACATTGCACAACGGACTTAAGTAATGTCTGTCGTCTGAGTCTTAAAAAAATTAGCGGCAGATTTCCCTCCACTTTGCAGCCTTGGTTGCCTCTTGAAATCTGAAATTTGTGCTACTTGATACAACGGTGCTTTATATTTCCGTTGTGTGATTGAAAACTGGATGCCAAATTTTGAGGAAGCTTGATTGAATGTCTTCCACAAGGTAAACCTAGTGCAAGCTGTAGAAATTAGACAACAGAAGTTATACTTTTCTGTTGTGTGAAAGTGGGAACATATAGGCGGCAACATTTTGAGACAAATTGCTGTATGCGGCAGATTTCCCTCCATGTTTTGACATTTTGATACTCTTACAACAGTTTGTTAGGTTTCTGTTGTGTGAGCAACTTTAGAATTTGTTGAAGTTTAATTGTGCCTCCCACCCAGCCCAAGCCACATCGTGTCGAAAGAAAAATGAAACAAATTCTCTCGAGCTCTCTCAGTTGTGAAATCCCCGTCTCTCCACCACCCCTCCCCACGACTCTCCCAATCGTGAAACCCCCTCCCCCCCCCCCCCCCCCCCCCCCCCCCCCCCCACGAAACCCCTCTCTCTCAGTCTCTCGATCTCTCTTGTCTCAATTTCATGCTCTCTTCTTCTTCAATCTCATCACCCCCTTTCAAACCCCAACCCTAAAATCTTCCTCCCCCAGCAATGGCCTCCTCCCTCGACCGCAACCACACCCTGAACGGCGATTCCAACACCCACGCCTCCAAAAAGCCCAAACTCTCCTTCATCACCCCCTCCGAAATCGCCGCCGAATTCTCCCACCTCTTCTGATCCGAAATCAGGTAAGACTGATTTGGAGTTTTTCCATTTGAGTCGAATGTTTTTATTTATTGTGAATATACTTGGTGCTTTTGTTGTTGATTTACTTTCTATTGTTTGCTTTGTTGAAGATTCATTGGAGGTTGGAAATGTCGAGGATTTTAAGGTTCATGTGTTCAAATCATCATCTGAGGTGAGAACTCAAAACCACTAATTTTACTCTTACAGACAACTTGGGCTTCTGGAATTTTGACTCACTATATGATTAGGCACTGGTTGTTGTGGCATATGTTTTTACTCTTTGTTTCAAATTTTACATGAGTAGAAGCAATATGGTCTGTAAGTTCATGCTGGTTAATGAATTTTGCAGTTGCTTGAAAAGCTTCATGAGAAGTGGAGCAAAGTAGGAAAGAAACCATACCCAGCCATGTATTCCAGCATTTATGGTGGAATCATTCTTGATCCAGCTTTGATGGTGATTCCAATAGACGATCACATGGTTCATCGAGGCCATGGTGTGTTTGACACAGCCATTCTCTTAAATGGGTAGGCATAACAATTTCCTCTTCAATACAATTTCTTTGAGACATCTCCAGTTTCATAGCACTTATGATTTGAAACATTTCTATTGCAAAAATTAGTTCATGCAATTCTAGGTTTCCAAGTTTAGTATTATTTGTTAGCTAGAGTTTGTTAGCTTGATATACATTGTTGCTTCATTTCCTAACTGCTTAAGCTTTTTTTGGGGTCAAGTGAGAATGAGCTTGAGTTGTAAATTTGATTTTGATTCCTGCAGATACCTGTATGAGCTGGATGTCCATCTAAACCGCTTCCTCAGATCAGCTTCAAAAGCAAGGATCCCCTCTCCCTTTGATCGGTCAACTCTTCGGAGCATTAATTCTTGTGCAACTGGCGGCAGGGTCACAGATCAAGAAAGGAACTCTAAGATATTGGATGAGTGCCGGTCCTGGTGATTTTTTGCTCCAACCTACAGGGTGCCCAACATCTGCATTCTATGCAGTAGTCATTGATGAGGACTTCAATCAGTGCAAAGAAGGGGTTAAAGTGATCACTTCCTCTATTCCCATGAAGTCACCAGAAATGGCGACAATGAAGAATGTGAACTACCTTCCGAATATCCTTGCAAAAATGGAAGCTGAAGACAAAGGAGCCTTTGCTTCCATATGGGTGGATGAGAAGGGTTACATAGCAGAAGGTCTAAATGTGAATGTAGCTTTTATAACACATGACAAGGAGCTTATTGTACCCTTCTTTGACAAGATCCTTGGTGGTTGTACCGTGTTAAGGCTTCTTGAACTAGCACCCAAGTTGGTTGAGTCGGGGCGTCTGAAAGGTGTGACAACTAGAAACATTAGTGTGGAAGAAGCCAAAAGCTCAGCGGAAATGATGTTTGTAGGAAGCACACTGCCACTGTTGCCAATTATCGCGTGGGACGAACAGCCCGTTGGCGATGGTAACAACTTTCTCTTGATGATTAAACTCATTTTCCCTTCTTAAGTGAATGGAGGACTTTGCTATTTATAATCATTCAAGTTATAATGCATTTTCTATTTTTGTTTGTGACAACAGGGAAGGTGGGAGAATTGACAATGGCACTCTCTGATCTGGTGTGGGATGAGAAGGTAGCAGGATCTACTGAAACACAGAGGACAGCAGTTCCCTACGTGTAAGGGTTCACAGAATGATCAAATCAAGGGGCTAAAAGAATGCTTCTTCTTGCATTTAGCTGCCTCACTGCTCATTGTTCCTGGTATTACAAATGCTTTGTATTCTGCTGCATTGTTCCTTTCTTCCTTTGAGAACATTGAAATCTTGAATAAAAAAACATCAGAAAGCTTTCTCAAAAAGAAAGTCTATTAGAGGTTTAGCAGAAGATTTTTAATTTTTTTTTTTTTTTTTTTAAGAATAGCACAAGAACATATTAGTAACCTCAAAAACAGTAAATATACCTGCTTTACTTCACTGAGCTCGATACACTTGAAACTATCAGATAAATGTGCCTGCAATGTCCTCCAATGTTTAACTACGGACTGGATTCATTAGTGTTGTCAAGTACACAGGATAACTTCATTTCATGCAGTTATACAAATGATATGCGTTAATTGCATAATTACTTAAAGCTATTCCCAAAGATGTGTATCAGTGTATGTATCCAAACATAGTTCACTACTAAATCTGGGCATTTATTTCTGGTTGTAAAATTTCTAGGGATTCTCTTTCATGCTGTCAGTTTTGATATGAACCGCCCCTTATGTGAAAAAAAAAAAAAAAAAAAAATCTCAACCAAAATTGTACCTTTTCGCTATGTTTTAAGTTTTCAGGTTCTAGACTTGATCATTTTTAGTGGTATTTAAAGTTCAATGTAAATGTTGCAGATTCACACCTTTACGTTTTCATTTTTTTTTGTTTAGCTACTCACTGAGCTTTAGTTGCTCATGCCTCTATTTTCTTTTTTTTGTTTCTTTGCAGATACTTGGGTAGCAGGGTTGTGAAAAGAGTGCCCGAGTGTTAAAGAGTTCTGTCTTCCTTCTTTAGTTTTGATGTTTTGGTGCCACTGGGCATTATCCCTTGCTGTAAGTGTTTTGATTATGTTTCTATATAATTGAACTCTTGATATGTACTATTGTATATTAGGAGCTAGCTAGCTGCCTGCTACTTTGAGAACAACAGAACAATGTCCCATTTGCGGCGTCAACAACACCATCAATTCTCATCTGGGTAAGCCTGCAAGAGAAGTTGCAGCTTTACAACTTCTAGATTTGTTTGGTAACCCACATTTCTCTATAAAAATGTGTTTGACTTTATCATGTCTTTAGTAGTTGATAGAGTACAGATTGACAAACTGAAGATTTCATTAGGCGTTGATGATGATTGTTATCCAGACTGGAATCATGACCTCCTTGTGGCATGAAGGTAAGAGGAACTAAACAGATCATATTTTTTTTATTTTATAGGATATGTGCTTTGTGTTCTGAGACACTGCCAAAAGATTTTTCTGACACTTGTAATCTGC
The DNA here is from genome assembly GCF_002994745.2 of Rosa chinensis. NCBI lineage: Eukaryota > Viridiplantae > Streptophyta > Magnoliopsida > Rosales > Rosaceae > Rosa > Rosa chinensis. The sequence continues at coordinate 40,191,023 of NC_037093.1, read as the reverse complement.
AGATTCTAGCAATTGAGAAGCTTCCAAGGTTTCCACATACCATAATTCTCGAAGGTGGAAGCATCCATGTAGATGGAGAAGGTAACAATCAAGGCACTATGAAAGCTCGTTCTGTGCAAGCACAGTTGTCATCTTATTTTGTTAATCATAAATTGCTTTCTTCCTTTAGGGACTTGCCTCACTACTGAGGAGTGCCTGCTAGATAAAAACCGGAACCTAATTTGACGAAGGAGCAAATAAAGGATCAACTTAAGGCATATCTTGGAGTGACGAAGATTATTTGGTTCCCCCGTGGATTGTATGGTAAGAACTATACTTGGCTACTATCTAATGATTGGTTTACTTTCTTTCATTTGGGAATTAGGTCACTTATTTTTTACTTCAACCTAAACTATGTACCAACATGCTTGGCAGGAGATGATGAGTGAGACATTCGAGGTTTTGTAGAAGCGAATGGCAGCTGAAGGTTAAGAGCCATCGAGAATAGGAATGTTTTTTTATTCATGTGTAGCTAGCTAAGAATGCTCTTGTTTGGTGCATTATCTTGTTACTTGAATGTATTGATGCTTGAATAATGGTACTTGAATGATATATATGGATTAGAGTATTGTTTATATGGTAATATATTGAGCATTATTCTGGACCAACATTTATATCGATATTATTCTTGTTGTTCAAGGGTTAGTCATACAACACAATATAAAACAATGTGTTGTATGAATGTAAAAGAGTTCAAAATTGAGGCTTCTCCTACAACAGTCACTAGTTGGTACCCAATTGATTACAGTATTCACACAACGGATAACCAAATATAGTTGTTGTGTGAACTAACAACTAACAACAAAAGAAAACAAAATTCTGTTGTGTGAGATTCATAACACACAACAGAAATAAAATGATCACTGTTGTCTGAGTAATCAACAGACAAGGGAGATCATTTTACTTCAGTTGTGTGTTACTTTCCTCAGACAACAAATATTAAGTTATATCTGTTGTCTGTTAGTAGTCTCAGACAACAAATAATGAGTTATATCCGTTGTGTGTTATGAATCTCAGACAACAAAGAATAAGTCATACCTGTTGTGTGTTATGAATTTCAGACAACGGCAAAATTTCATCTTCTGTTGTCTGAATGTGCCGAGGCATCGCCGCGCATGCCATGCCAGGCACATGCTACACAGAACTCACACAACGGAAATAGGTATTTCTGTTGAGCAAACTATTATCACACAACGGTGAAATCACCGTTGTCTGATTTTTCAATCACACAACACTCACTTAGACCACGGTGAGCTTGGTCATCACACAACACAAATCCACCGTCGTCTGATGACCTTTTTGTAGTAGTGTGAGGCCCCATATCATTGCCCTAATAATTATTGGACTTGAAAATGTGTTAGCTCCGACATATAATTTCATAGCTCTCGAGCCCTCACTAGATTTTTTTGGAATGAAAAAAAAAAAAAATTCACTTGGCACTTTACTTACTTGGAATAACAATGGAAATAAAAGGAATTACTCTAATGTATGAGTTTCCTGCGTTTACTAACATATAGGTATTGAATTGGGTTTGGGTCTCACCTTATTGTTAGCAATGGATTCCTAAATAACCCGGAGTTTGATAACCAAGAGGGTGTGTGGTTTAAGAATGAAAGTCTCAGGAATGCATTTTTTCAACCCAAAATATCCTTACGTATTTTCAATGACCTCAAATTACCCATAACTCTAGAAATATATATACCTCTCTCATGAACATTCATTTTTGTAGGGGTATTTTAGTAATGAAACTGGTTTTAATTCTGATTCATGTACATGATTCATGTACATAATTAGAGCAATTTCCATTTAGTTGATGGACTGCCATACAATCAATTACCTATGCTTTCCCAAACACTAACACAACAATTTAAGAAACATCCAAAAGCAACAGCATCAATCTCGTACGTACACTTAACCAGCTCCATGATCTTAAGCTCTTCGGAGGGCACTAGCAGACAGCATAATCAACACAGTGAAGATAACAACTGCAACGAATGCTGAAACCACAGCCCCGCTAGATTGCCGGCAGAAATCACCGAACTGTTGGCAGATAGCAAGCCAATTTGCATCGGAGTTCCCATTGTGGGCCAAGTAAACTATGGCAGCCTCAGCGGCGGCACTTGAAGTGTTCAGAGTAAGCGCCAGCTACCACAAATGAACAACTTATATGTCAACATATAGACCTTAAAAAAAAGCATATATATGGGCGCGAAACGTCTATATAGATAAAATTATTTGTAGCACATTGCCGACGATATATGGATAAGTGTACTCATTTGCATGGTTATATCGCACATACAAGAGAATAGTTCACATTTGAGTCTGTAACTATATATGACCCTTGTAGGATTATTACTGGTACATTAGTTGAAATGCTGATCGATATAACTAATAGGTTGGAAATAGAGTTAGCTTACAGTGTCGAAAATAAGCAAGAGAAGCTTCGGAGCAACTAATAGTGGACGCCTGGACGGATAATGGTTACTATGGAGAAGGGCAAAGAGAGGACCAGGTAGCCACTCACTATGGCCATTGCTATCACGAAAAACCTGCAAATTTGTAAATTTTGATCATTTTGTGGAATACTTTTGTGCAACAAGTACGTACGATGTTAATAGATAATTAAGAGGCAAACATGCACGTACGTGAAAGTGGGCAAGTCGTCATAACTCATAACCGGCTTGAAATTGAAAGAACTGTGTGAAGAAAGGAAGAGTCTGCTCGCTGGATGCCATGGTGACGGTGGCACCTAGAGCAGCTGCCGTGGCACCTAGCCGTAGAATGAAGTCGATTACAGCAACCCCCTTCTTCATCCCAGCTCCCTTGTCATGATCATGCTTGGGATCAGCAGCTAGTACCCTCATCACATGATATGCTTCTCCTTTAATTGGCAGCAAACTGCCTACTTCTCGATGATGACTCTGGCTGAATGTTGATTGCAGTCGAATCACTTCTCGATCTATTCATCTTGATTGAATCACTTGAGTAAATTTACACTTAACTAAGCTTGAATGTATGATGCAGAGCTGAATGAGAAGAGATATAGAAATGAGAAGCTAATTGTGATTGAACTTGGTAATAGGTTGGGCTTTATATATGGAGGAACTAGGAACTAAGAACTATATATAAAGCAAGGTTTGTAGTTTATTAATAAGTAAATTAGAGAAGTCGTTGCTAACTTTTTCCATCAATTAGCGGGAGAACTGTGACAGGTAGATGTTAGCATGCAGTAGTTATATATGTTCAAATTCAATACATACATGTACAAATTATTCTGATTTTGTTGACAATGTGATTTTCAAACCAAAAAGTATTGCTCTTGAACTAGTTTCATGGCTGCAGGTGACTTTCTAGAAGTCAAAAGGTCATAATTAAGTGAGACTGATGAAACTAATCATGTTATGATTAGAATATTATTACGTTAACTAAACCACACAAAGATCTGTATATATTTTTCTAGCCATATGCTTTAGGTATACCTTGCACAAGCATTTGTAGACCTTAATTTGAATGTTATTGGGACCAGGTTATGAGTAAGTCTGCAGTCTACTAGCTAAACCATCATTATAAACAATTGATCCAAGTCACAGCTCGACACCTACGGTTTTTATATGCTCAAGCATGGCTCAAGCTTGAATATATTTTTTTTCCCTTAAACTTAAACTTGGCTTTAAACCAAAAACAAAAAACTTATTAGAGGTCTGCTTGAAAGATTTTCTAAAGCTAGCTTTTTTTATCGGATCGACTTCAATGGGCTTGTTTAGTTAAGATCTTTTTATTTCCCATACTCTACCCGCTCATCTCATAATATCAGTGAGGTTGGAACCTCCTATCTCCATAAATGATGGTTAATTATTATAGATAATCGACATTATACGACTCACTGGTTCGTTTAGTTCAAACAGAAGTTGAACTAACATAAATGTGTGGGAAGAGTCTAGCCAAGAGTCCAAGACGGGACCTAACATTAAGAGTACTTGTCAAAGGGGCGGCTCCGCAAAAACAGGGGAGATTAGGGTTGGAAATAAAAGGGTTTTCTGTGCCTGTCTGGCGGCGCCCTCTCACTGACGATGGCTTCCAGCCTCGTCGGAGTATGGTGGCCGGACGGGATGGTGTTTGGTTGGCGGAAGATGGTGATTGGGTTTTGTGGTTGCGGTATCTGGTTTTCTTTCTCTCAGACAGATTCAATAGTGGAGCTGGGCTGCGGTACAGATGCGTGGGGGCTCGACGCTGGTGGGGGACGACGTTGTCTACCTGAGTTCCAAGACTTGGAGTCGACCACAAAGTCGTCTGTTGCTCGATGGTGGGCTGTAACGAGATTGTTGGAGCAGCCTGGTTTGGTGTTCTCATTGGGCAGACAAGGAGTTGGAGTATCTAACTAGGTTTGGGGAGGGATTTCGGCAAAGCTAGTTGTCAGAGTACCACCGTATGGTGGCGGGAGAAATCAGGGGAGGAACGGATTGGCAGGGTGGCATGATGGTGTACGATCTTTAGGACAACGGTGGTGTTGTTTGACGCCAAAGTTGGTCTCTATTGGGGTTAGATCTAGGCACGCTGGCTATGGGAAGGCATTGTGGTTTTTCTTTCGAGGTTGGGACTGGTGGTGGCTCTATCTTTGGGTTAGATACTGGTGATTAAACGAATTTTTATGTGCGTAATTGCACTCTAAATACTAGAATTAAGCTAATCTTTAAGTCAATTATTATGTGATCAATCCATTTTTATTTATTTGTAGGTAATAAGAGGAGTTGCGAAAATTGAGAGAAAATGGTGCGAACTTGGAGCAAATTAGAGTCAACTCCGACTAAAGAACGAAAAGTCAACTGGTTGACCACCGGATCAACCAAGTCAACTTGATCCGATAGCATGAAGTCCAAGGCCCAAGACCAAAGAAGCACAAGTGAAGACCCAAGCCCATTTGTATTACATCTTTGTATTCAAATTTCAAATTCAAAATGGATGTAATGACAATAATAATAGTGGATCACACCTTACACACATCACACATGTGGATGAGATATTTATTTGTGTTCACACTAGACACACACTCACTTACACTTTTACCCTCCAGTTTTCTTTATATTTTTCAAAATGTTTTCTAATCTTCTAATTCTCTACATTTTTTATTGGATTAATTTCAGTTTACCCCCCTGAGGTCTTTGGGTGTCATCATTTCACCCCATCTACTTTCAATTTTGAATTTTTACCCCCCAAACTTTCCAATTTCAATCAGGCGTGTCCTATTTCTCCAATTCCGTCCAAATTGGACGTTAACTCTAACCTTTGAGGGCTAAAATAGTCATTTCAAGATAAAAAAAATTAATTAATTTTTTTTCTTTTCTGTTTTTTTTTTTGTTTTTTGTTTTTTTTTGTTTTTTTATTTTTTTATTTTGTCTTCAACATATACACCGCAAGTTATAATAAGTTTATAAAAACAAAAAAAATACTCTAGGTGGTTAAAAGCCGCTCGCTGGTCTACGATATTTGTGATATATCTCCGATAAAGTGAATAATTTTAAGATATATCCCCAATAAAGTGAAGAAATATATGTGTAAAATCTTTTTTGGTCTACAATATTTTTGATATATCTCCAATAAAGTGAAGAATTTTAGGATATATCCCCAATAAAGTGAAGAAATATCTGTAAAAAATGATTTTACACTTTATCTGTAAATATCTGTATATTGAAGTGTGTACAATCATTTTACAAATATTTATTTACAAATAAAGTGTAAAATTATTTTTTACAGATATTTCTTCACTTTATTGGGGATATATCCTAAAATTCTTCACTTTATCGGAGATATATCACAAATATCATAGACCAGCGAGCGGCTTTCAACCACCTAGAGTATTTTTTTTTGTTTTTATAGACCTATTATAACTTGTGGTGTATAGGTTGAAGACAAAATTAAAAAAAAAAAAAACCGAAAAAACATAAATAAATAAAAAGTATTATTATTATTATTATTATTATTATTATTATTTTATCTTGAAATGACCATTTTAGCCCTTAAGGGTCAAGTTAACGTCCAATTTGGACGGAATAGGAGAAATTGGACACAGCTGATTGAAATTGGAAAGTTTGGGGGGTAAAAATTCAAAATTGAAAGTAGAGGGGATGAAATGATGACACCCCCAAACCTCAGGGTGGTAAACTGAAATTAATCTTTTTTTATTAGGCTGTTTTAGTCTTTTTATTTTACCCATTTTCTACTTGTTTTTGAGCCCTTGGATCTAGGGTACACGTCCAATCTTGACTGTTGAACCCAATGGGGTATTTAAGCACCTTTGCACTCACATTTTACAAGCTTAAGACCCATTTTTCTACACCCTAGGCCTTTAGGCCGAATTTAGAGACCTCTCCTCCATTTTCCATCTTCTCTCTCATTTTATCTCTTCCCAATTTATCATTCTCTACCATTTTTCAAGGAAAAATCAAGGGGCTTTTACTACCCACACCATCAATTGCTCATCAACACAAAGAGATTTTACTTTTGGTAAAGAGTGGGGGCTTAATATCAAGTTGGGTTCATGTTTGCCTATAGCAAATTGTGAGCTTAACTTGTGTTCCCTCTCTCCTCTATCAAATTGTGAGCTTAACTTGTGTTCCCTCTCTACTCTATAAATGTTGATGCTTTACTTTTAATAAATGCAATTTTCGTTGTGTATGCTTTAAATCCAAATTTATTGGTCCTTAGAAGCATGTTTCTAGGCTTTGTGAACCTTTGAAATTATGTTGTGGGCAATTGTGATGAATAGATTGATAAATTGACAACTTATTAGTCTTGTTGCATCTAGGATTTAAGTGCGGTGACCATTAGCCATCTTAATTGTAGCTAAGCTTGCTTGGGTCTCTATTATCTTGCTCTCTGGGCCTCTAATTTTGGATATTGTGGCCTTAACCGGCGTAATGCCCAAATTAGAGAGCTGATTGTGGCTTTAACCGGCATAGTCAATACACCGAAAGGATAATTGGTTTAGTAGCCTTGACGGGTACTAGATACGGGACTCGACACATATAGGAAATGCATGCATTTGTGAAATTAATTGGCACCGATGTTTACAAGATAGTTAGTGTGAATCACCCGACACTCCCATGTTTCCATTAATTTGAAATCCGAATTTAATTTCTTGCTTGATAATTAGTTGTTTGCTTTTATTTTAGTTTGCATTTAATTTAGTTAATTCTCAATTCAAAACTCCCAAATAAAATTCTACCTTCCATTGTGCATAACACATTTGGGCTACAAGTTAGTGGCTTTGATTAGGCATAGTGTGAGTTAAGCCAAGCATTGCCGAGGCTTGGTGCCTTGTGAATATTATTTTACTTTATTTTATTTTTATTTTTCATTGTATGCTTTTAAGTTATTCTAGCGCCAATTACCTTGGTTAGGTCCAACACCTAATCCCCGAGGTACGATAACTAAGGTCCAAATACTTCCCTTACTTGACACGATTCGTACGCTTGCGAGAGTATATGCATCAAGTCAACTAGAGACTTGGATTCGAGATAGCCAACCTTGCAAGTTTCCGACTTCATATGGCGTTTTCCGGTAAGCTGGAGTTGACTCTGAGGGACAGGAAAACGGTTCGCGGCAGTCTATTACTTTTCTTTATTAGGTTTTTAACGTTTGGTTTTTGGTTAGGTCTAATAAGTCCTTCCTCATTTGAGCGAGGGTTTGTTAGTCTTGGTTTCTTGATTGTGCCATTGTTATGGTGTCATATCCAGGGACCAGTTGTTTTAATGTCGATGTTTTCTTGTTGTCAATGTAATGGGGAGATGCGCGCTCCTACTCATATAATGGCGGTTTTGGTATATGGAGTTGGAAGGGGATAGTCTCTTCTTGAGGTTGGCTATAAGGATGTATCGGGACTCCTGGGATAGGTTGATTGTCTGTAGCCCAGAGGAAAGGGTTATTGTGGTTAGAGTTGAGCCCCTATTGGCTCATGGTATCTGTAACCGCTGGTTTTATATTAGGGTTATGAGTAGGTCCTCTTCTCTATTTGGAGTAGTTGAGATTTTACGGAGTCATCCCATCGTTGTAATCTCTAGGATTAATGAATTTTCTTTTCTTCTCAAATAAATAAATAAATAAATGTGTGGGAAAAAAAAATCATACAAGAATCAATGGTATGAAAATTCATAAATATTTAAATTGAATTATTTAATTACTACAAAAACACCATCAAATAATGGATATGTTCTGTCGTGTGATAAAAGTCATATATTATGCAATAGCTTTCCGACTGATGGCCCTATGAAATGACAAACATTCTCCGTTGTCTGATACCATGCCATGTCAAACCACATAAATTTTCTTATAGTGTATTGTTTGATGGAATCAAAATATGAATTTTTTGGGATCATCTGTGTGGCCTTTAAGTAATTTCAAAGACGACTATCTATTGTGTAATTGGACAATCTACAATATAATTGATAGATATTTAATGGTTCGAGTGACTAAAAATTAAAATATCTGTTTTTATATATTTATCAAAATTTTAAAAAAAGGAGACATAAAAAATATCAGGAATATACCAGAGATATTCTGAAAAATATATCTTTTATGAAAGAATCAATTTATTGGATTTACATATAAACAGATATGAATGTCAACTTTATCTACATCCATAAAGTAACTCTAAGTGGTTCCATGAAGTTTTTAAATTACAGTGAGTTGCCTTTTAAAACATGGCTTCATCAAATTTATTTTCTTTTGCTAAAATTTCTCCATCATGAATTCTCCTCACCCAGATTCATCTTGAGGGAATTTCTCCTCACTCAGATTTCCCTCGAAGGGTATACACCTCACCTAGATTTGCTTTGAGGAGATTTCTCCTCACCTCTATTCGCCTTGAGGAGATCTTTCTTCACACAGATTTGCATTTACAGAATTACTTCTCAGCTAGATTTGCCTTGAAAAGATTTTTCCTAACCCATATTCAACTTGGGGGGATTTTTCTTCAATCAAATAGGCCTTCAGAGGTTTCACTTTGAGGTATTTTCCCCAAACAAGTTAATTTGCCTCTTTATTATACCCTATCCTGACGAGAAACCATTGTTAAAATTTTACACCCCCACATAACCTCCATATTCCATAATAAATGTTTATCCTTGAATAATTGAGTTTTTTTTTCTTCTATTTTTTTTTAATCAGATTTTTCAAATATTTGTTTGTTGAAGAGAATTGGAAAAATTGTATTGTATTGTATTCATCTCACCATGAGATTTATATAGGGTTACATCATGTATACAAAAGGAAATACATAATAGCTATACTAATCAATCGCACATTACTAGTATGTCAATCGCATACATTACGAGTCTATCAATCGCACATTACAAGTATGTCAATTGCATACATTAAGCAATACCTATTGCATGAATAGTCATTATCATTTACAACACTCCCCCTTGGATATTTCATGTCAATAGTGTTGCCTCTGCTATGCGCTTCTAAGTTGCCTCGTCAAAAACCTTGCCAAGTAATAAAAACCCTGTGGGAAAAAACAACCTTGGCCGAAGGAGAAAAAGAGCAAAACGCGCGTGAATGTGGAGTAGTCGACATCCTTCAACACTCCCCCTGTGCCGCTCAAACTCGGTGATGGCGCTTTGATCGTTGCCTCACTAAAAACCTTGCCAGGTAACAAAAATCATGTGGGACAAAAATAACCCTGGTCGAAGGGCAAAAAGAGCACAACAAGTCCTTCACTCTTCGAGATTGAACATGTAGACATCATACCTCCCCCTGATGTCAAGGTCTCCCCCTGATTTCTACAATTATGGGAGTTCGGATAACTTTCTTAATCCGATGCTCTTCACATGTTTCTCGAAGGTGGATTTAGGTAATGACTTGGTAAACAAGTCCGCTACATTATCCTCTGAACGGATTTGATTCACTTCAATATTTAGAAGTGTTTCTTGTTGCTGATTGTAAAAGAACTTAGGCGATATATGCTTGGTGTTGTCGCCCTTGATGAAACCTAACTTCATTTGCTCAATACATGCTGCATTATCTTCATAAATGCATGTAGGTTCATCTGTGGTAAACTTCAAACCACAAGTTCCTCGAATGTGTCTAACTACAGACCTTAGCCATATGCATTCTCGCACGGCTTCATGTAGAGCGATAATCTCTGCATGATTTGAGGAAGTAGCAACAAGGGTCTGCTTTGTAGACCTCCAAGATATCGCAGTGCTTCCCATGATAAAGACATAACCCGTTTGGGAGCGACATTTGTGAGGGTCAGAGAGATACCCTACATCAGCAAAATCAAGACATCGTTGTCATTTTGATGGATGGGAAGAGGAGCACGGAAGGTGGCGTTTTGCCTTGTGGAGTCCGATCCCACACTTCCGTTATTTCTTTTCTCTCTATAGGGATAAAACAAGCCCATATCAATCGTACCTCTCAAGTATCGAAAGATTGTCTTTATGCCAATCCAATGGCGGCGTGCTGGCGCAGAACTGTGTCGAGCTAACAAGTTTACTGCGAATGAGATGTCCGGTCTTGTGCATTGAGCTAAGTACAATAATGCACCTATTGCACTTAGATAGGGCACTTCAGCCTCTAATAAGTCTTCGTCCTCATCCCTTGGACGAAACGGATCTTTTTCAGGCTCAAGACTACGACCGATCGTGGGAGTACTCACAGGCTTTGCTTTATCTTCATTAAAGCGCCTTAATAATTTTTGGGCATATGCTGACTGATGGATCATAATCCCATCACTACGGTGCTCGAGTTCTAGTCTGAGGTAAAACCGTGTTTTCTCAAGATCTTTCATCTCAAATTCGGATTTCAAGTACTTAGCAGTTTCCTTTAACTCATCTAGAGTTCCAATTAGGTTCATGTCATCGACATAAACTACTACAATTGCAAATCCGGAACTTGTCCTTTTTATAAACACGCACGGGCATATTTCATTGTTCTCATATCCCTTCCCAATCAAGTAGTCACTTAGACAGTTATACCACATCCGTCCGGATTATTTCAATCCATATAGTGAGCGTATCAATCTTATTGAAAACGCGCTCCGTGGTTTAGAGCCACTTGACTTGGGTAATTGAAGTCCATCTGGAACCTTCATATATATCTCTGAATCTAGATCCCTATAGAGATTTATTGTAACCACATCCATAAGCTGCATGTCAAGTTTTTCAGAAACTACCAAATTGACAAGGTAGCGGAACGTTATAACGTCCATTACGGGAGAATATGTCTCCTCGTAGTCGATTCCAGGGCGTTGTGAGAAACCTTGCGCCACAAGGCGGGCTTTGTATCTAACAACCTCATTTTTCTCATTACGCTTTCTAACAAGGACCCATTTATGGCCAACAGGCTTTATACTTGGGGGTGTAAGTGTTATAGGCCCAAATACCTGTCTCTATGTTAGTGAATCCAATTCAACCTGAATCGCATCTTTCCATTTAGGCCAGTCTGCTCTTCGTTGACATTCTTCCACGGAGCGAGGTTCGTTATCATCGTGTTCTATAATTCCTTGAGCAATAGAATATGCAAACACATCATCAAGGATAATAGAATCTTGATTCAACGTCTCATGTACACTAGTGTAATTCATAGAGATCTCCCTATTCCCTGGAATTGGTTCTAACATTGGAGCGTCCCCCAATGATATCTCTTGGACATAACCATAATCCGGAATATCTTCATGAGAAGGGCTATTTATGTCAATGATTAATGGATCTTTCTGTGTCAAACTCGCTTTCTTTCTCAGGCGAGAATCCATCGAACCTTTAGGCCTCCCACGTTTCCTTCCTGAGAGCCCGGCCTGAGCCACATTACCATCACTATTAGTGGTGGAGGCGCCATGTCCAATACCCCTAGGGGTGGCGCCATGTCCATGATTTTTAGGGACATCAATCCTTGCAGGCACATTTCAGCAGGTATATGTGATCTTGTCACTTTAGCGATATCAGAAAATGCATCAGGCATAGAGTCTGCTACGTTCTGAAGATCGCGAATTCTCTGCACTTCAATTTCAGACTATGCGGTTCGGGGATCAAGATGAGACAAAGTGGGGACAGACCATGACAATTCCTATCGTTCCTGTTGAACATTATTGTTCCTATCTCCCCCTAACGACGGGAAGACTGTCTCATCAAAGTGACAATCAGCAAATCTAGCCGTAAATAGATCGCCTGTCAAGGGTTCTAAGTAGCGGATAATGGTTGGAGAGTCATATCCAACATAAATGCCTAATCGTCTTTGAGGACCCATTTTGGTGTGCTGTGGCGGCGCAATCGGCACATAAACTATACACCCAAATATGCGTAAGTGTGAGACATCAGGCTCATATCCAGTAACCATCTAGGACGCAAAAAAGGGTTGAGTGGCAATAGGCCTCAGACGAATGAGCACAGCTGCATGCAATATTGCATAGCCCCAAACAGAAACAGGAAGATTGGTGCGCATAACCAATGCTCTAGCGACCATTTGAAGTCTTTTAATGGCAGCTTCTGCGAGACCATTTTAGGTGTGAACATGAGGAACAGGGTATTCAACCTCAATCCCAATGGACATGCAATAGTCATCAAACGTTTTTGATGTAAACTCTCCAGCATTGTCAAGACGAATTGACTTAATGGGATGATCAGAGTGGTGAGCCCCTAATTTAATGATTTGTGCTAGGAGTTTAGCAAATGCAGCATTTCTTGTGGACAATAGCATGACATATGACCATCGTGTCGATGCATCAACCAACACCATAAAATATCTAAATGGTTCGCAAGTTGGTTGAATAGGCCCACAAATATCACCTTGGATTCTTTGTAAGAATGGAATATTTTCCTTAGTGTCCTTTGCATAGGATGGTCTCGATCCTAATTTTGCTAAAGAGCAGGCTTTGCAAAACGAAAGAGGGGCTTTAGAAGCAACCAGGGAATTATCAGGTTGAGCCACGAAGTCATAATTGACTTTAGAAGTAGAAAAAGGAACCAAGGAGGTATTGGTGGCGTCAATACCACTTTTGGGCCGCAGGGGGTAGGCAGCGCCAGCCCTACCTTGGATCGAATTTTGGTTATGACTTCTTTTCGTTTTGAAAAATGGATGTCCGTGTGAAGTCTTTAATATACGCATCATCATATCACGACATGGGTGTCCGAAACGGTCATGCCAAAGCCTATATGTGTAAGAATCCTATAAGTCATCTCTCATGATATGGTTGGATTCAATAATTCAAATAGTGATTGCATACAATCCACTAGATCGACACATAAGTTTCTCTAATACTCGTTTATGTCCGTAGTCATTAGAGGTGATGCAAAGGACTCTTGTCCATTCTCACAATGTGTTCCCACATGAAAACCATTGGCTCTTATATCTTTAAAACTCAATAGGGTCCTTCCAGCCCTAGGAGCATATAGAGGTTCGGTGACATTAATACTTGTGCCATTTGGCAACATAAATTGAGCTGGTCCTCGACCATGAATCAATTGTGATGGTCCAGCCATCGTAGTCACAGAAGATCGACTAGGCGTCATCCATAGAAATAGTTGCCTATATCGCAATATAGTATGTGTGGTGCCACTATCAACAAGGCATTCCAACTCTCCAGGAAACATACTGAAAAATAATAAAGTTCGGAATTAAAACATGTCCATGACATCGAATAATAATACGATACTTTATTAATAAAGATAGTCAATGATTACATCAAAGGTCCCAAAAAGTCTAATCCAAAATAAAATCAAACTAAGACACATTGTAGTCACCACCACGGCCAGGGTTGCCACGACCCCCTCTCCCACGTGTGGCATTGCCACCACGTGTATCCGCACCAAACTTGTTGTTTCCTTCCTGGTTAGGGTGGTTATATGGACCCATACGTCCCTCATATCCCTTATTCTTAGGGTTCCTCTCCTTGCGCCCTCTTTTGGGCCTTGAATTATAATTCCTCACGAGTATGTTATCATGTTTCTCAGCTATAGATATGAGATTGATAAACTGATGAAACCTCGTGATCCGTCCAGCATTGACTTCAGTGCGGTATTGCTTTGATACCACAATGGCTGAAACGGGGAAGGTGGAGAGAGTTTTCTCAATTAGCTCTTGCTCTATGGCAGGTTGTCCACAAAACCTCAACATGGACTGTAGCCGAAGAGCTTCTGAATTATATTCAACAACAGACTTGAAATCAGCAAAGCGCAAATTGTTCCATTGACCCTTCAAGTCAGGGAGGAGGGAATCTTGGACATTGCCAAAACACTCTTCTAGCGCTACCTATAGCTCTCTTGCATCCTTGATCAACATATACTCCAATCTGAGTGCCTTGTCCATATGGCGCCGTATCAAGATAACTGCTTGAGCATGCTTTGTAGGTGTTCGCACGAACACACAATCCGGGTTAGGTGCCTGGATTATGGGTAATATTCCCTTTGAAGTGAGGTGGTTCTCAACATCGGTTACCCAACTGTGGTAATCCGAGCTAGTTGAATCAAGCATGGGAAAGTCGAGTCTAGGTTCATTCGACATCCTGAAAATAAGAAGAGAAGATATATTAGTTTCGGAGCTAAACTTCCACGAAAACTAAAATAATAAGATTTCCGAGCTATGCTACCAAGAAAACAATTTCCAAGAATCTCTTTTGGATTAGACCAAATAATAATGTTTTAATATGGTCACAATTTGATGCTTACGGACGCTCTTAGTCCTAGCATTATGAACACTCTTAGTTCGTTAAGCGTGAATCCCCATAATTCCGCTTTATTAAATACTCAAAATCCTGTTCATATATTCTAAAATTGTGCAAAAAATAAAACGAATTTAAAATACAAGAAAGCAGCAACCTTAATTATAAAACTTACGTGTTGAAATTCGGAGCAGATTCTCTTCTGAACATCTTTCACTTTGATTGTTGTACCGGTCTCAAAATAACTCCGATAAGGCTGAAATACTGAGGTCAGATGGAAGAGACAGAGACGAACAACTCTGATGAAGAAAGGATTTTGATCTGAGGTTCCAAACCAGATGTTTCAGAGCCTGCGAGCAGACGGACGTGCACAGGAAAGGAGAAGGATGCAGTCGGTGTGCGTTGGTGCTGTAGGGGCAGCAGGGATGCGTGCGCAGGGGCGCGTAGGTGCGCAGGTGAGGGTAGCGTGGGCTAGAAGCTGCGGCAGTGAGGCTCGAAGGTGGCAGTGGCAGGTTTTGAAGAATTTTCTGGTTTGGTTTTTTTTCTTGTCGTTAGGGCTCGTGCTGATAACTTGTTAAAGAGAATTGGAAAAATTGTATTGTATTGTATTCATCTCACCATGAGGTTTATATAGGGTTACATCATGTATACAAAAGGCAATACATAATAGCTATATTAATCAATCGCACATTACAAGTATGTCAATCACATACATTACGAGTCTGTCAATCGCACATTACAAGTATGTCAATCGCACATTACAAGTATGTCAATCGCATACATTAAGAAATACCCATTACATGAATAGTCATTATCATTTACAACATTTTTTATTTTATCAGGATATATCCTAAATATCTTATATATTGAGGATATTTGACGATATCGGAGAAATTTCGCAGAAACAGCGGAAGATAAGATATTTTTCCCTATGATGTATCAGTCCCTCCAAAAAGGGAGATATCATGGGATATATCATAATATCGCAGATATTTTAATACTTGCAGTGACTTTGGAAAACATTATTTTCTTTATTGTGTGGTTAAGGTACACTTATTTTAAAAAGAGTAGGCCAAAAAAAATGAGAACGCTCTCGTTTCTCTCTTCAAAGGTGTTGCCAAGCTTGTACCTTGGTTTCCCCCTGTTCACCTTTAATCCATATCACATCACTTCATGGGTGCCAGTCATGGCTGAAGAAGGCACCGGCATCCAACTTCTTCTCCAATGAATGGGCTTCTATGCCGTCAGGGTTGTCACTTTTGGTTTCTGATACGAAGGCTGCGATTTTATTTGCTGGGTGCAATGATGGGCTAAGAACTGTGGCTATGTTCTAGGTTGTGGAGCTCCGCTTGTTGTTGGTGTGGGTTTAGGCAGGGTTGCTGGAGGCCGTTCTTGGTTGGATTATGACAGCGGTTTTAGAGCTTTGATCGCGCGATGCTGGTGTGAGTGGACCTAGGTTTCACTTGCGGAGGGCCTGAGATTTGACAACGGTGATGTGGTAGCTGGCGGTGACGTCGACAAGATCATGCCTGGACAGCAGGGTGGTGGCCCGGCCGAGGCTGTACTGTTCAAGGGTTTTTTTGTTGTGATAGGTTAGATCCAGATTCCTGATAATTTGGGGATGGACCTATCTTTGGGGGATCTGGGCATTGAACCTCAGTCTTTGGGCCCGTGGTTATGTTTTGTAAGTTTTTTTAGGTTGTTGATAGCCTTGGGGTAGCCCCCTCTGGGTAGGAAAGTCTCAAGGTTTACGAATAAATTAGGGTTGGATCTTGAATTGCTCGGACAAAACCCTTGTAGTGTCAGGTTAGTGGTTACTTTTCGTGCTCCTTTTCCAAGTTAGCCTTATGTTGGTTGCTTTAGGGCTTCCAAAGTAGTGATGAAAATCAATCGTGCCTTTCAGGGGTGGTCACTGACACATTGTGTATTGTTAACTACATTTTCTCTTACTGGATTGACACCCAATTTTCTTCAAAAAAAAAAGGTGCACTTAATTTAATCACCAGTTGTATATTTGTTTCTATTGTCTAATGATATTATGCAAAACAGCTTTTCATCTGAATATGTTTTTTTAAAGAAGGAATTGATAACATTAGATCAATAGCCAAAAAATCTAGAGTCTACAAAACAGTTACATAAGAATCCCGGTTAAGCTGTGATAACCTATCTAAGCTAATGCAAACTAATACAATCTCTGGGATGCTCATAGTTAAGCAAGCCTATGCAAAAAAAAAAAAAACCTTGCCATTCTAAAGAAAGGAAATCATTCATCTAACCCTCACATGCCAAACAGGCAATTGTGGTACATGCAAGATGCTAGAAACATCTTAGAAGACTCATAGAGGCCTTTGCACCT
The DNA here is from genome assembly GCF_002994745.2 of Rosa chinensis. Taxonomy (NCBI): domain Eukaryota; kingdom Viridiplantae; phylum Streptophyta; class Magnoliopsida; order Rosales; family Rosaceae; genus Rosa; species Rosa chinensis. The sequence continues at coordinate 40,173,975 of NC_037093.1, read as the reverse complement.
CGCACAAGCTTAATGCCCTGAAAAAGAAAAAAACAACTAAGCAATAATAAGCTCCTTCCTTTTTAGGTTCGAGTTGGTGCATTGATCTGACTTGTTCAACTTGTCCAGAAGGTTTATTTTCACCACCTTTTCCTTGTCTGCAGCACCATCAGGCCTAGTAGCCTTTATCTTGGTTGTAGTACCATAAGGGAGTTTGTTCTTGCTCCCCATCGATCTCCCCCTCTTTTCTTCTTTGCAAGCCCTTATGCAGCTTGTTCCACTAGAACTAAACTCATATCATTAAATTGCAGGTTCTTTTTTCCCAATGCAAGGCTTAGCTTCACCTTCTTTGGTGAGATAGTGACCTCCAACTCACCACGATCACGTCTCTTGCCAGTCATTGGTTCAAGCATCATTTCAGTTGCATTCAATTCCCTGATGGTGACCATCTGACGTGGTTTGAATAGAGGAGTAGGCAAGAATTGTTCCAAGATCGAGTTTGGCACTAGAGTTTGAAAAACTAGGGTTTGGCCTTGCACCGAAATCCTAGTTTGCATGACTGCATTAAACCTGCATTTACTGATCGAACCCGTCCCAGAATTGGACGCCGTCACCCCATGTTGAAGCACAGCTATCTTCGACGTCGGCAATGTCCACTGGTCACCCAAAGCTATACCCTCCGCCGCCTCCTCCTCATCCAAAGCCAGCCTCGAGCATGGTAGTCCAACATGAGTTATCAACCCACACACTCCACATCTTCCAAACAATTTGTCATAATGAAATTTACACAGGAATTCTACCTCATCTTTAACCCAGTACCATCGTTGCAACTATAATGGTCGAGTGAAAAGTATCTCCACCCGAATCTGATATTTTCTGGCCCTTTTACCCGGCTTATCAATCTCCTAAAAATCTCCCAAATTGTATCCGATCATCATCATAATCCTTTCGGATATGAAGGCAGGAGGGATACCCATCAAAGTTATTCAGTACGAGCCCTTCACCAGCGACACTTGTTCCACTGGAGAAACACCGTCATACATGGCCAACGCCACTGGGGCACGATTAAAACCCCATGGAGCTTCCCGCCAGACTCGCTCCCTATTAGCCGGATCTGAGAATGTAAATAGTGCCCTCCTCCACTTGCAAATTCCTATTCACCCTTCATGTATTGCAAAACATCTGCAAAAACAAGTGAATCTTGAACTCCTTGGCAGTCAACAAGTTTCCCACAATGAACACATCAGCCTGCCATAACCCTTTTCCTTTGGTTAGACGCAGATCAACCTGTTTCTTCCCCTCTGCAAGTGCAAGGGAGGAAACCAGACGAGTGGTCATAACATCAACATATGTCATCGTGAAAACCTATTGAAAGTTACAAAGAAAAAAACCCTAAGCCTAGCTCTGTTTTGAGAGAGAGAGAGAGAGAGTGGCGGCTTTTTCTACTTGAATATTTATGAAATGATATGTACGTTGATTCATCCGAATATGTTATTATAATGCTTTTGCACAATATAGTTTGTCTTTCTTTTTCATGTAGGACTATAGCATTTTGCATATATATGATGGTTTAAATAATTAACAACCCTAGATGAGTTCTTTGAAATAGATATTTTATGTTAGATCCAACAAAAAATTTGGGTTTGATTATGTTGTCCCTTGATTTTTTACACAAATATTGTCATTCCAAGTTTTTTTTTTTATTAAGAAGAAAAAATTATTTTTATTAAAAAACTGGTAACATTACAAAAGAACCTGCCGTAAAATGACCCAACAACTTAATTTCCCCAAACACAATACATATGTACTACGTATACTTACGTATGCCTAGTATAGGATTTTCTTTTCTTTCTTAACCACCAATTGTTAATTCAAATACACCTTATCACTACACAATTAAAAGTTTGTCACTACAAAATCAATAGTAAACATCATGTCACTATACAAATTTTGCCGCCACTATACATTTGAACGAGAAGTTGTCAAAATAAAATCATTAGATCTTAATTCAAAAGACCCTACCAGGATGTGAGAGGCGGCATCTAATATATGAGATCAAAATTATATATGGTCGTACTACATAGAAACATAAGACAAGATATTGAGTAAAAATTGCACTCAGTAAGCGAAAATGTCACCCAACATAACTTCACTCGTATTCATTAAAAGAATAGAGTGTTAATTATTTCGGGTTCGACTCATTCAAGACAAAATGTATCTCTTAATTACAATCTCCTGTTACAAGAAAACACCCTTTGATTCCATTTATGAAGAAAACAATAATGAAGATGTGTGTTTGTCTGTTTTGGCAACTGCACCCGGATATTTGAATGGGTTACCTACGTATACCCTTAGAGAGGGATCAAGCTACTCGTAGTTCAAGAATTTCAATGGGTGTATGACCTATTGGAGGGTATTGCTTTTTGGAATGAGAGTAGTGTTTGGACGAATTTGGTCTAAGTGAATCAGGGATTCAATTTACTTTGGATTTGTGTCTAATGTCATTTTGGGAATGATTTGACCTTTCTGGTGTTTGGATGAATTATACTGGTGAGGTTAGGGATTAGGATTGGATGAATTTAACTGGTTGAGTCAGGAATTATGTTTGGACTTGTAGTTGCATCTAGTGGGTCACTAGATTGCCTACATACTCTTGGAGGGATTAAACCGTTATAGTTCATAGGAATTGGTATTTCTGGTGTTGAGAGAATTTGACTAGAGTCATTATTCAATTTAGAACTGGTTGAATTTGATTGGTGGAGTAAGGGATTCTATTTGAATTTTTGTGTGAATTTGACTGGTGGAGTCAAGGATTTGATTTGAAATTCTGGGTGCATCTAGTGGGTTGCTAAATTGCCCACATACCCTTGAAAAGGGATCAAACCATTGTAGTTAAGAGGAATTGGTATTTTTAGTGTTGAGAGAATTTGACTGGAGTCAGTGATTCAATTAGGACTGGCTGAATTTTATTGATGCAGTTAGGGATTATGTTTGAATTTATCTATGAATTTGACTAGTGGAGTCAAGGATTCGATTTGAAATTGTGGTTGCATCTAGTGGGTTGCTAGATTGCCTACATACCTTTGAAAAAGGTTCAAACCATTGTAGTTCAGAGGATTCGATATTTCTAGTTTTGTACTGACTTTTGTGTTCGACGAATATATTTTTGAACATGTCAAATGTATTTCTTTTGGACACCCAATTTGGTAGAGTGTCCGCTGATTTGATTTGGCACCTGTCATGCCGAGCCTTGCGGTTGGGCCCTGAGACTTGAAGTGGGCCTCACATTGCTTGATTAAGCCTGAAACACCTATTAGGAAGAACCGAGCCTTTATGTCGAATCACTACTTTGTTTTTGACAAGCCAAACTTTTGATTTTGGGGCTCAGCATTTAAAGTAGACCATTACTGGAGTTGCTTCCATTTTTTGTAAGCGGCCTGGTGGAGAATACTCATTTGATTTGCCACACCAATCTTCACGAGAGAGCCAACTCATTTTATTTTTTAGTCAATTATACCTTGGCTTGCTTTTGTTGACTTTTATCTTTTGAAAGACCCCTGGAACATTTGCTCTTCACTATTTCATTTCTGAACAAGAACGTCTAAATGCCGTGCAGAAATCGAACTGGACTCTATGGTGCCTTCTCTTGAAGAATTGGAGAGATTTACTCGCTCTCTTTGTTATTTTCTCTGGTTCTGGAAAAGTGGAGAACAAACTCACTCTGGGTCGTGCTTGTGCCTTGCGACTCTTAACCATTTTCAAGCAACAAGACTATTATTGTGAGCAGTCAGCTATTTGTCTTCACTTTAGGCCCAGTTTCACCTCCGCTGTGTTTCTTTTGCGGCTTTGACATTTGAATTAAGTTGACAACTCAATGTAGTGCAGCCATGCTTCTTGGCTTGTCGTCTGCCTTTGTGGCTTTCTCAATATGAGATTAATTAAGGGAAGAGATCAATCTTGGACGTCACTATATATGAAGCGGTGGATTTTATCTCCACTTTGCATTTTGTGTGATCTAATAACAAACAAAAACCACCAACCAGCTTCACACGTTTGACTTTTCAAGTTGATGTTACATGCCACAACAAATAGAGAGCTTGAATTTGTGTCCTTGTGGAGATGTAATTAACCAAGTGGTCTCATGGCTCTGTTTGATACTTGTTGCGGCAATTTTGCATTCACAGCAACGTCATTTTGCAGGGAGCGTTTTGCACTAGAATCTTGTTGTTCATGAACAATAATTCTACGCACTGAGTTATGCGTGAGCAACACCATTTCAAGGGAGCTTTAAGCATTGAAACGAGGTTGTTCGTGAACAACAGTATTGTTTCGATGCTTTAAGCATTGGAGAGCACCTAAGAGCCACAAGCAACCCCATTTCAGGGGAGCTTCGAGCATTGAAACGAGGTTGTTCGTGAACAATCGTATTATTTCGATGCGTTAAACATCGTCTTGGAGAGGCTGGAACAACTCTAATGGTTGTGGTCATTCATGAACGGCCTATTAGAGTTTGTAAACTCCATACGAGATGGTCATTCTCTTCCAGATCAATTGAAGACGCTTGCGTCATAGGGAGGCAAACTTCTTTTACTGTCATGAGCGTCGTCTGGGAAATTCTATATAAAAAAATAACCATGGATGCAGCCGTATACCTGCAGCTTTTCTTTTCCTTTCTCTGGTAGCGAAACTTGGACCTTTCTCCTCTATTTCTCTCCTTTCTATATTTCTTTTCTTTGATCTTCTACTCTAGCGTTTTCTGCCCCCTCCTTTGCTGCGCATTTCTTTTTTGCTCTCTGTATTTCTTTCCTTTCTTCTCCTTCAGTTTAAGACTCTATTTATAGAGAAGATAAATGGATGGATAGAGATAAGATTACTATACACTATGCCAAAAAGGCCTTCAGAGGACAGAATTGTTCTGTCTTCTGAACGAACAAAAATATGTCGTCTAGTACGGTGTAGTCTCTTGGGGGCATCAGACGACAGAAGTGTTCTGTCGTCTGAAAAATCAGACGACATAAAAAAATAAAAGTCTTGTGTCGTCTGATGAATTTTGCATTTTGGGAACATTGTGATCTGTATCTTTAAAATCATTCAAACAATAGTTTTGTATTGTCTGATAAACAAAACAACCACAGTCTTTTTTAAATACTATTGTGTGAAGCATATTTACAAGACTTATTTGTGTGGTCTGAATGCCCTTAACTAAGAAATATGAAGACTCGTATGTAGTGTCTTTCTCTCATACAACAACAATTAAAGGTTGTGCTAATTTACTTTAAATGACAATTATATGTGGTCGTAAAGGGCATCAGAGGACAATTAAGTGTCGTTCTAGGGTAGGTTTGTATGACATTTAAGTGTTGTGTGAAAGGTCTTGAAATTATACGTATGTGATGTTGGAAAATGGTTCAAACAATAGATATCATATTCTTTCTGTTATGTCAGTCTCATTACGAAGACAATTTACTGTCGTTTGAGATTATTTAGACGACAAATATTTGTGGTCTGAATATAAAAATGACCACTAATAGTACGTGTTTTATATTGTCTGTGATCACGTCCAATCACACTTATTTGTTGTTGTTATACACTTTAGCCAATACTTTCATCTAACTTATGTTGTTGTTTTGCCTTTCAGACTACAATTTTCTGTTGTCCCATTGTTAAAAAGACAATAGACTTCGATCTAATCACTACTAGAATTATGCTCATAGACATCATGACAATTAAATCGGTGAGAAATACACGCGATGTAAAACAATGTCATTAACATCGATTCCTCAAAAACCGATTTGTATGCATATAACTGACATCGGTTTTGAAATTAGCCGGTGACAAAACTTCTGTTTGAATTTTCAGAAAAAACGCTGAGCGGCTAAGTTAAAAAATTTTAAAGAAGCGCGGGGGAGGAAAAACTCATTCCCACACTTAAACATATTTGGATTGACTTCAGATAGCCCTAACACTATTCGACCAAACCTCCCTTTCCTCCTCTTCGTTCTCCGCCTCCAACCAATACCCTCCTCTTCGTTCTCTCTCTAAAACCCGCTTCGTCTCTCTCTGGAATTGACGAAGATGAAGTCTATGCAGCCGCACGACAATTTCTTACGGGAGACAATGGAGCCTCCCCAGTCGCCAAACCTTAGCTCCGGCAAGCCTCCAAGGAGAAAAGCGCCTCCGCCTTCAGATCTAACTAGACCGCCTTGGATTCAAAGCCTTCGCCGGCAGCCAAGTTGAATAGTACGTTGCCACCACGGCCGCCGCCACCAAATCCTCTCAAATGGAAGCTTGGGATGATTCCTAAGAACTCCGTCCATGGAGCCTTTGATTCCAGTGTCCAGGTACTACTCTATTTCTTGACTGACCTAAATCTTTTCGTGGGAAACCTTCCCTTCACTGGTGATAGTGCTCAGCTAGTTGAGCTCTTCGAAGGTGGTGGGAGTGTTGAGATGGTCGAGGTATGGTTTTGCTTTTCGTTCAAAATTTCGCATCTTTTTGTGAATTGACTGAAGATAAATTGTGGGTTCATTGTTTCTTGGGATTAATGGAAACATTTTAATGGAATTTACAGGTTCTGCATGACTGCAAGACTACTGGGAGAAGTAGAGGATTTGGGTTTGTGTCTCACCATTTGGGATCACGAAATTTCGGTAACTAACTTTTTTGTGCAAGCTCAAGTAATGTTAGTCCTATAGTGACTCAACAAAATTGCATTATGAAATTTGTAGAGGATTGCCAAATTGCTTAGTCTAAATGTTTGAACTACATTGAACCTAGAGTTTGGTGGATTGAAAGATTTCAGTGGTGCTTTTGAAAGCGCGGAGCTTTTGGTGATTTTGTGCAATGATGAATTTATGAGAAAAAGTAACAAGGAATGGAGAGACGAGGACCGTGCCACTGGTGTTGTTTCCAAGTCCAAGCATGTGCCTGGTCTTAAGATTCCAAACGTAGGAAGTTGTATTTTTGTCTTTACTTTTTAAGATGGTTAGTAAGTAAAGGTGTAAAGGATGTATTTTTTTGGAGATGAATGTGTGACGGGTATTGGTATTAATATGCAGGTTGTGTTGGGTGACTTTGTGATTTCTGTTCAGATGGCGGCGGGGCAAGCAGAGCAAAGAGGCCACACACTTCTTGATGAGATGCGCCTTCTCATGGTAGGACTACTAGTGTTTGTTTCATGCTTATATTTCTCTTGCTATATGTGATATTTTGTTGAATGAATGTGATGCTTTCTGAGTCCCATTATAGTACATTTATCCATGATAATTGCTGATATGAAAGTCGCATGTTGATGCCATTATGGCAAAAATTGCTACTAGAAAGGTTAATGTATGGTACTTTTGATTTCATTGGGAGAACACACATGTCTTGGACTGCCCGATTCTAATGTGCAAGCCAGCTGTTGGGTTAAGGTTTTCAGTGAAGAGATAATTTCTCATGGAGGAATAGTTGTTGGCTATTATATATATATATGTGAACTCACAGCCATAACAAGTACAGAACTTTATAACTGGAAAGAGGAAGAAAAACTCTGGGTTTTAATGGACCATAAGTTTCCTAATGTCTTTTTCCATGCTCCACCATCTAGAACCTCCGATTATCCCGGTGATGTTTGGTGAGTCTGTGAGTTGTTTTGATAAAGCTGATTTCTCATGATAAAGCTGTTTTGATAATAAGGGAAACTGAACTGCCTAGGCCTATATGAAGAAACTGAAATTTTTTTGTTATAAGTTCTGTAAGATGTCCAGAATCTCCTGATTTAAATTTTATTGCTCTATTATAGTGACCCCTATTAACCTAGTAACTACATAGCTTCAATATTGAGGATCTAGTCATGGGCAGATGGTTTTATTTGCAATTGTCAGTCTTTTGTAACTAAAGTCAGCAACTGAATAGATGATAACAGTTATGAGTAACTCTCTTTCCAGCTACTTTGGATAATATTAGTTGCTTCATGTGCTGCTCTTGTTATTCAGTCTCTAGCAGCCAATCTTGGGGTAGTCACAGGCAAGTGATATGGCAATCAGTTTTACTTCATTCTTTATTTATGTTTTGAGAATAGCTAGTCATTTTGCTCAGATTATCATCTCAATTGTTATTTTTAAATTGTAGGAAAGCATTTGGCTGAGCACTGTAGAGCTAAATATCCTAAGAAAACAAACTTCATCCTTTGGGTTCTTGCTGAGATTTCTATAGTTGCATGTGACATTCCTGAAGGTAAGTTTTCTCTTTTCGGGTGTTGGTATCATTTCAGACAAATTAGAAGCAACTGGATTTTTATTTTTTTGTTTTGTTCTTGTTCATAGAACCATTGCTTGGTGTGATACATAACAGCTATAGCTTCTGGTATTAGAGCTATCGTGATAAGACACATCTTTTATTCATTTTAATGTGACTTCTATTCCTTACCAGTGATTGGAACTGCCTTTGCATTGGACATGCTCTTCAATATACCTATATGGATTGGTATTCTCCTGACAGGACTCAGTACATTGATGCTTCTTGCATTACAACAATATGGGGTAACTGAATATGTTCCCTATGTTTTGTGCTTCTCTAAGATCTTTGGTTTCCATTCCTCAAGTATAAATGATCACACCCAAATATTTTTCTTCTTACAGGTTAGGAAACTTGAATTTTTGATTGCGTTCCTTGTACTCACAATTGCTGGATGCTTCTTTACTGAGCTTGGCTATGCAAAGCCTGCTGCTACAGAAGTTCTGGAATTCTCACCCTTTCTTCTCTGATCTGCTTGTTAAAAAGGGTATGCCTTACGAATTTCAATCTCAATTCTTTGATTACTTTCTATTGATTTGCAGCTCTTCAGATTCAAATACACATCTGGATATCTTTTAGCCTCTCTTTGATTAAGCTCTGTTCTTATAGAAACCAATTGGAATAAGTTTTTATTTCTGTGATGTTATTAACTCATACTCTGTTCTTTGACAAACTGAACTGATACATGATCTTCTTCTCAAAAAAAAAAAAAAAAAGAACTGATACATGATCTTTGATAGTTTTTCTTTCGGTTCTCACTTTTCTTCAAAACTATATATGAGTTTGGATGTACTTATCAAATTGGACTATCACTTGTATAAATTATTTCAGAAACTACAGTTTCCAGACCCAGTGACCTGTTTTTGTAAAACTGTAATTTTCTGTTAATAATTTGAAGTTATTTTCTTCTGAGAATTTGTAGTGGACTTGTTAAAGAGTATTTGAGACTTGGAATCTCTTAAAAAATATTTTTCTATAATTAGTTATGATTTTTCAAAGTTACAGGTCTGTTGCAGGAATTTCTGAAAACAGTATCACTGTCATGTTCTTTCTGTTTCTTTTAAAACCAGCCTGGCTCCATTTGGAGTTCGTATGAAAGATTTATACCACGACAAATTTGGCTTTGGCATTAGCATTTCTACTGAACAGTTTTACTTTACAAATCAGATCTCAAATAACCATTTCTAGATGTTCAATCTGTGCTATAATCCAGTATTTCTATTGTATATATGATAAAAGCAATTAGTTTGTTTTTATTTGGGGGGCTACAAGGTGATATCATTGCTGCAACCTTGGACCTTAAAAATGATGGGGTTCCTTGAAAAGGAAACCACTTGGTAATTTTAAAAATGTTACTGCTTGTTCTATCATATTTTGGAGTGCTTTTACATTCTTCTTGTCTAATAATGTACATATATATGATATTTATTGGTTCAGATCCGCCTTCTTTTGGCTATCAGTTAAGACATAGGAGAGGAAAATCAGAAACTACGTACTCATGCTCAGTACATAAACACAAAGGATGTGAGGTTTGTCTATGTTTTTCTACCTCCTGCAATGCTAGGCCTAGAAGTAGCACCAGTTTGGTTGTTAATGCAATTTCCTGGGGCACATTGTTTCATGTAGGGTGACAGTAAGCACTTGGAATGTTGCTGGAAGAGTTCCGGATGAAGACCTTGATATTGATGATTGGATTTCTTTAGAAGAGCCATCAGATATCTACATTTTCGGGTCAGTACTTTCTATCTTCCTCTTCATAATCAATCTTGATATTAGATAGTCTATCTAAAAATAGTTAATAGTGTAGTATAACCAATATTGTGGCTACTAAGAAAGTTTTAATGTAATTTTGATTGGCACTTATGTATCGGCTATATTGTTCAGTTTTCAAGAGGTTGTTCCTTTGAATGCTGGGAATATATTTGGAGCAGAGGATAACAAACCAATACCAAAGTAGGAGGCAATCACTCGGAGAACTCGCAACAAATCATTGGAACCTGAAAGCAAACATAATGCTATAGTACTTCACCTTCACCGATACAAAGGACTTCTTCTGTTGCTGATGTACTTGCAGATGAGACTAATGCTCTTCCACAACGTTTGCATATGATTTTGACTAAGTCTAACTAGCTTTAGTTGAACCATCTTGTAGTAGTTGCACTAATTGTAGCAACTGTGAACAAAACTACATGCAGTTATTGCAGTAGTATGTTTTAGGCTAGTCTTGAAGTAAGTTGGGGTCTTTTTGCCTATTTGTTATTAAGATCTCTGATGTTGGACAGAAATTAATGCAATACCCCATATTCAAATTAATTTGGAATTTCATGTTGCCAAATGTGGACTTGATGTATATACACCTATTTCAAATCAGTTTTAAACTATAAAAATGATGTCAATAAAGAGATAATATATCAGTTTCAAAACAAAAATCGATGTCTCGTTTCTCAGTGGATATCGACGCATTAAGTAACAAACGATGTCAATAAAGAGATGATACATCAGTTTTGAAACAAAAATCGATGTCTCATTATTCAGTGGATATCGAGGTATTATATTAGAAACGATGTAAAAAAAACTAGTGGACATCGATGTATAATATGGGGAACGATGTCTAGTATCAATATAGACATCGCTGGAAACCTAAAAAACTGATGTAATATAGAAGAATAGACATCGCTTCATAAAAGGAAACGATGTTAAACATAATAATGGACATCCTTCATGCAATACTAAAGAATGTAGATTGAATCTTAAATAGTGGAATATATGGAAAATACTTGTGAAGCTCATAAACAGTAAGCAAACTTCAAAAACACCGATGTGTAAGACAATATAACACATCGTTTCTAGAATGAGTAACGATGTTAAAATGAATACTAGTGTTGTTGGACCTATATTTCTTTAAGCATTAAATACATAAATATGAAGGTTTAACAATATCTAAAAACACCAATTTGTGATCATAATAGCAATTTAACATCAATTCTGGGACATAATCTGATGTTTATTATTATATGGGACATCGGTTTTTAACCGATGTCTATTTTTTTGCGATCTTTTACATCACCCACTAACACATGTGTACAAATTTTTTTTTACATCGGTTTCTGGCCGATGTATATGGGAAAAATTCTAGTAGTGAATTGGTTTTTGTGTCGTGTCTGTGCAGCTGCAACCACACGTTTTGGTGTGCTTTTGTTGTAGCTTGCAATTTGAGATAACACATATTAGTAGTCCCCTATTACAATTGGTATGCATGCATTCTGGAAAATAAAACTACCCATTCATGAAACCATAAAATCCACATCCAAATTATTCATTGCAATTTCCATTAATCCACCATTGTCTCATGTACACAAATTAATCATGAGCATCAGTTCAAAATGGCCCAAATCTACTAATCTGGGCAGCCAACAAAATATATGCATGCAGTACTACAAGCTAATAAACCAGAAGCACTACACAATCTGGGCAACTAACTAAACAATACAGCAAAATAGCTAGCAGTACTGTAAGTCAAAGTCTGGCCTATATATCAACTATGCATGTCCAAAAGCTAATGCTACATATCTCCAACTACTAATTAACCTACACACTAGCTATCTTTAAACTTAAGAACATACTTTGCCTACTCTGCCCGAACAACATCAACATTCTCCATTGTGTAGTTATTTGCTTTTCTTTCCCACTGCAAGGACAACAAGGACAGAAGCTTAGTCATAGATCACAGTGGATTAATCCAATAAATCAATATTACAGTGGATTAGTTTAATCTTTTAGATTATGAGGATATCTTTTGATGGAAAATCTAGAAGAGCTGATGTAAATATATCTATGAGCATAAGAATGAATCTTGTATGTCTTCTCGAAGTAAACAAAAGATTATGTTTTCTAAGCATAAGCTAACACTGAAGTATCTATCCTTGCCGCTTTCAAAGAAGTCTTCTTCCTTAGTCAACCAAAGTATCTTGTTGAACCTTTCTACATATTCATCTATCTATGATAGTAATATGACTGTTATTTTCAGAACTTCAATAACAAGGTTAACCTAAGGAGTGTTCAGCAGTTATATACAACTATGCAACTAATTTCCCTTTGATTAACCATAACCTCTATGATCAACAAAATAAAGAGAAAACATGCAAAAGAAAAACATTGTTCTCAAGGAACCAACTCATTTAACATTTGCAACAAAAATACTATAAACTAATATGATCCTTCAGTAGTGTTCACCTGGTCAGTTGCTAACCAAAGAATTTATACTCAATAACTCTTAGATTTATATCCAAGGGTGGAAAACAAAACACCTCAACTTAATAATAATTCTCTCTACCATTGGATTTACATCCAAAGGTGGTTGAGCATTATTTTCTTGGTCAATAACTGACTAGGTGATCATTTTCGTATGATCCTTAGTGGTCTGAGTTCATTGCTATGAGTTATAGTCATCTCAAGTTCTCAAGAGCCCAATATATTTTCCTTAATCAAGCAATGGATCAGCAATTGTTTAATAAAACTACAATGTCATACCTGAAAACACCAATAATAGGAAGTCCCTTCTGAATAGCTACACTTCTCTTCATCAGGAGTACTACTCAAGCACCATCACTTACCTGGCTAGCATTTCCTAGAATATGAATTCACAATGGTTGATTCATATGCATTAAACAAGGACAAAAGTCCTGATAAATGAAGATACTATCATGAATAACAAGCTACTTGATGCTTGAGTGATGAAATACCTGCAGTTGTTGTCCCATCTGATTTAAATGCAAGCTTCAATTTCGCCAAATCAGTCATGTTTGCATTTGGCCGGATGCCATCACCACATAAATCGTAACATGCCTCTCCTCTCCAGTTTTTGGGTCCACAATCTATGCAAACAAATAATCAACTACCGAAATGTAAACATGGGATGACTGTTCAGAGATTCAAAATATATGCAATGCATTGCTCGCTTTCACCCTCTCAGTTTCTGTCTCTTTTGCACATGGCGCGCGTACACACACACGCACATGCAACAATGAATATCAGAAACACTTTTATCCTTTTACAATTTTTGTGTGCTCCTAAGAAACATTAAAATATTTAGGGAAACAAAGGTAAGCCAAAGACATGTTGACTCTTTAATGTATCATGATACTAACTTTTTGCAAAGGCATTTCAAATTCCAAAGTCCATGAATTCAAGAGCTGGTTGCTTGAATTCTGGGATTCATAGTTGAAGGGTTCACAGACTCAGGGATTTATAGAATTATATTAAATAACTAAGATACAATATATAACTAACAGGATTGAATAAGAACTGCTTGCTTGAATTCCAGGATACTTATGTATTAGGGACTTTGGGACTGTTCTGGAGACTTTTTTGAAGGGTTCACGATAGGGTGCATACTCTAATATGCAGCAAGTAACGAACATTAGTCTTACCATTCTTTTCACATCCCTAAGTTCTCAGAATGTTAGCCAAAAGCAAGTTTTATCTCAGAAAACTTATATTGCCTAGTACCAAGAAGTCTATTAGTAAATATGTCACACTTTTCCTACTCAACTACTACTCACGATTTTATCTTATTAGCCAAGTCAAAAGTAGTTTAAGAGGGAATGCTTAAGATAAATGGAATAAGATAGTGTGGAAACCCATTTTGACTAGGGATCTCTATAATTTTCAACCATTGATTTCACCAAGTACAGGAAGATTGATGAAAGTAAAACACTAACAAGTACACACATTGAACAAGAACTCAACTATTCTTTTTCTGCCTTCAAAACAAAACTGCAAAATAAAATCTATGCAAGACAAATCATCTCAATGTCCTCCACAATAAGCAAATAGCACTCTAATTGAAAAGGAGATATATTTTTTTTTATTCTCCTATCTTCTCACTTGTCAAACACTGTTTTGTTTCTCTAACATATCTATGCAACATAAATCTTCAAGCACTTCAAGGAATGCCATAATAACAATGCCATGTTCCCGCAGAACTGCAGAAACTGTTGCAGCTCATGCAACAATATAAAACTAAGTTTGGTCGTAGTATAACTGCACCTAACTCTAAAAACACTTGTAATGTAACTAGGTCATGAGTGCAAGCTAAAACAATGGAAAGAAACCACTTTGGTATGATCAACAAAGTGGACCTTTATCAAAGTACATTGTCAGTCAATCCTTCAGTCTTAGTCATTTAATGTGCATCTACACCATGCTTGAAAATGAGATGACTGCAACTACTACATCACACCTGATGACTGTCCTGATGCGAATAACTGAATATGAAACAGTAAAGTAAAATTAAAACCATTAGCAGTGAAAGCTATGCTAAGCTATGAGCTAATAAAGGAACTGTTGCTTTGGCTACCTACCTGCGATACTGGATAGGCATATTACCAGCCTTCCAGATAGCAATCTTACGCGCGCGCGCGCACACATACACAGGCACATGCAGCAATGAATATTAGACATTTTAGTCTCATACATTTTATTTTTGTTTCTACATTTTCTCTGGATCCTTTTTTTTTTCTTTTATTTGAAAGGAAACAACTTCTTATTGACAAAACAAATACCATAATACAAAGAAGCGGACAAGAAGTCCACATAAGAAAAGAAAGATAGTTTGAGGAACAGAACAAGATGCTCAACTGACAGTAAACATGCTTGCCAATCTAGAATACGAGATGAAAGAGTGTAATCTTCATACTCCCCAAATATAGAGGCCCAAAGAGAATCCCAAATCTTAACTCTTTCACACAACTCTTCCAACTCCACACTACCATGGGCTTCAGACGTCCTTTTATTTCTCTGGACCTTGAAAAGGAAAATTAAGCCAAGTCTACTCTTGTTTGCTAACTGCCTAGTCTAGTATGTGCAGTATACACAAATAAATGCAAATCTTGACAATACATACTCAACTCTCTAAACCGCAAGTTAAGAAAAGGCAGTGTGTTATATATATGTCTATATATATATATAGATGTATAAATATGCATAAAAGTTAAGAAAAGGCAGATGTATATATATGATTATACATGTGTGATAACAATTTAGTTTAGTGCAGTGCATTCATATAATGGGATGGCAAAACCTCTGTGCATATATTTGTGCAGATTGGTGCTTCTTTAACAAGATGATAGTAATTACAATCATAAATTGCATCAGGAAAAGGAAACGGCATGCTTGATCCCTGTTAAGCTTTTCACCAAAGACTCAAGAAATCAACACTTCCAATAATTATACCATTTACTGGAATCCATATCTCTCACTGTGAGACCAAAACATTGCAATGGCTTCATTCATATATATATATATATATATATATATATATATAAGCTATTCAGTAAACCAAGTTTAGCAATAGAAAAACAAACACCAGTTAAGGTAAAGATCACTTACAGGTAATGTAGGCCAAGCATCCCCCTTGAATCCCTACCAACCTTCTCAGCCTAAGACAATTATATGAATTCCATGAATACTTAGTGTCATCTCCCAGAATTCATCACTAGAATATCCAAATTTGGATTTCGTTGAAAGACCTTAAAATGATGGGAATTCCATAAATCCTCCATATCTATCAAAACCCAACGGTGAAATCTGAAAAGCACGACAACAACAAACCCTCCTACCTAGTGGCCAAATACCAAAAAGCCCTTAAACAAAACCCTTTTTAATCTTTTTTTTTCTTTTCTTTTTTTTCTCGGTTGTTACATTATGAATGCAGCTACATCAGCAACCGCCTGAAGGCTAGATCAACATTGCATGTTGACAGTTCTGATGGGAACTATATCTGGATAAAACAGATGGACTATAAACTTATGACTATAGATAAAACTGAATATAAGGTGCCCCTTTAAATACCATGTACAATTAAAGACTTACCAGGAAAACCAACATAAAATGCTGCCATCCTGCACTCAATTGCTCTAAGTGAGCCAGGAGCGAGAACTGTGCCAACCACTATATCCCCTACTTCACTTGGGTTCAAATTTGTTCTCTCTATAACTACCTACATAACAAGTACATCACAGATAAATTGGCCCTATAGACCTAAGATGAAACATACAAATCCTGAGACTCGACATTCTTTCCTATGAAAATTCAACAGTACGTTTATCTTACCTTCAAAACAGGTGCTAGCAAATCATCAACTAAAGTATCCTTAAAACCGCCTCGCTTTGCTTTGTAAATGGCAGTTCGGTAGGCCCTGTTTAACATGATTTTCAAGGCAATATTAAGCACAGGGAAGGTATAAACATTATCAAAATATATAGATTGCAAAATATTAAACAAATTTCTCATTTCAGTCAATTACTCACGCCACAATCAGTATATCCTTCCCAGCAAATCCTTTTGTAGCACCAAGTTTCCCTATCAAGGCCAACAAAATAGAAGAAACATGTTACAAAACAGAAGAACTATTATCCAAACTCAAAACCCAAAAACCCAAATGAGTTTTAATTGAAAGAAGAAAGAGTTCTTGTCAAACAACATGGAAAATAAAACCCCAACACATAAATCCATTTCAATCGAAGGAAAACCACAACACTAAATCGAAGAGAAACCCCCAAGACAAAACCTCAATATAGCTATGTCCATTTCAATCACCCCATCCCCAAATAGAAGAAAAACCTAATCGAAATCAACTAAAATCGAAATTTTGGATAATAAGCAAACCTAAAATTTGCAGATAAAACCCTAAATCGATCTAGGATTAAACCTAGTCGAAACCCTAAACTAAAAAACGATTGAAACCCTAAATTGCTTAACAATAACCGAATTAAAAACAGCTCTGCTTGTTGCTGGGGAGGTCCACTAATCCGATCACAAAAGATGAAGTAGAGGCTAAGAAGAAGAAGGAGAGACCAAGAAGAATCGAGAGAGTAAGAAGATGAAGGAGAGAGGAGAGAATGAGAATCGAGATCTGAGAGATCTGAGAGAGCTGAGTGAGGAGGAGAGAGGTTGGTGTTCAAGTTTTCCAGTTTCGCTGGTTCTAGGTCGAGCTGAGTGAGCAAGAGAGAGCGCGAGGGCTGGTGTTAGAGTGAGAAGGACAGAAAATGATTTAATTACGAGGGATCTATGTAAAAAAGCTCAAGTCAAAATAACTTCGAAAATTTTAAAACAAGCTCTACACTCAGACGACATTTAAATGTTGTCTAAATGTCACAACATTTTCTAGTCAACTAGAGTTCGGCTATTTGAGAGGGAAAAGTACCTGATCAAATTTTGGATATCCCTCCACATTTGAGATAGGAAATCATCATCTTTTACAACAACAAAAATGTGTTGTCTGAATGCTGACCATTTTTTCAAATTGAACGAGTATGGTTTTAGTCTATATTCAGACAACACAAAAAAAAATTATGTCGTCTGAAAAACTCTGATGACAGAAAACAATTCTTATGTCGTCTGAAGCACATTTTGGCATAGTGATAATTTGAATTTAAAAATGATTTCTTAATCAAAATCAAATCCGACTGCTTTGACCAACTCCCTTATCTTTCAGGCTCGTCTTTCGTTTTCCCACCTGAGAGATAAGCTTTGACTTCAAAAGACGATGTGGTTGATAGGTAGCTTCTTTATGAATTTGAATTGAATCTTATCATGCTTCAAAATTTCAACTAACCACTTTAACACCTGCATGTGTCTCCTTCATTGTTATTTGCAACTAACTAATCATCTATCTTGATTTAAATTAACTCCACAAGGAGTTTGTTTTGATGTTCACAGTTGACACGTTCATGTGAATAAAAACACTTATTATAATTGAGCTTTAATAAAAGTTTGATCTCAACACAAGCTTATATTGTAAAAACAAAGAAAAAAGTTGGTTGGAGATCATAAATCCATAAAATAAACCATAACGTATCATCACTTACAAAAAATAAAAAACCATAACGTATCAGTACATTGGTAGCGGCGGTACTACATTGTGAATGAAGTGTTGGTTTGATGTTTAAAGCCTATACGGTTCTCAAGCGGGTCACCAAACCCAATGCAATCGACTTTTTAACAATTCTAATTTTATAATAATGTAAAAAAGATTAGGAGTATACAATAGAACAAATTGTAATTTTGTCCCAATCTTTCTACTAATTTCCTCTTCAGAAATTGATAAACCAAATACAAGGGCAAACTATCTCATTTAGTATAGTTCAACTACTAAGTGCATGGGACAACGAGAAGCAAGTGCAAAGGGGCAGATCGTGTAAAATTATATGAACGACATTGTGCTTTCTCATTGTTTATGGAAAAATTAGGACAGCTACTTCATTTCTTTTTCAAAACGAGGCCATTTGCATATATGACCAACTCTAAATATTATCGCAATGCGGTCTTTTTCTCTCTATTTAAGCTAATGAAATTGCAATTCTAAGTCTTTTTATACAACTTAAACTAAAAAAAAAAACCGGTAACTCAATCACTTCATTGCTTAGAATCGTATTTTGAATCTCTCTTCTTTTATTTTCTTTCCTGAAATTTCATATATATATGCCTATTCTAGTATATATAATCTAAACCTACTACTAATCTATATATTTAGAAGCATAATTTGTGCTTTATTATTTTCTAAGTCAGTCACGATGATATTCATATATGTTTCTATAATCAGCTTATGACCTTCATTGTGACAATTCATGTTATTTGCAATATTCAAATCAAGATAATGTTCATGAACCAAATCCGGGTAATATACACGAATCCTAGAAAATGACCTAGTATAAATTGATGTAGAAAAAGTTGTCATTGCAAAATGCTTTGATAAAGTTAGGTACCATATCATTCTTCAAAGCTATTGTTGTGGTTCACTCTTGCATGCATTGAATTGAAGGAAAACGAAAGCATGTTGCAGATCTTAACTCTCAAGAGTCTCAAACAAAAATTGCTATCAGTTCAAGTCATGAACAAAACTTCACCTATCTAATCAATGATTTACCAGACAAATGTAAGTTTCTCATTCCATGCCCTCAATCAAACCCCATCAACAACCTATTGCATTCAGTGAAAATTTGTTGAAGATTTTACATTTGCATCATCTTCTTCAATTTAAGTAATTGTGTTAACTTTGAGAATTAAAGTGAGTTATAACATAAATCATTAATTTTCAGTTTGTTTTTGCATTCCAACCATGTTAGCAAATATGTTGAATCAGACTTTAAAGCTTCAAATTATATCATCAGATGACAAGGAACAACAAGCAGACTTGCAGGCTTTTCTTTGTGGTGCTCTCTAGGTTATAATCCAAAAACTTAGCAGTGCTGATGATTTGGAAACCAGGTCCATTATGTTGAGGCAGAGTAGATAATGTTTTTGTTTCTTAATGTCTTTGCTTGCCAAAGTTCTACAGTGCATGAGGAAGAAATGCTTGCTATTCTTTGCATGTTTGTGGTAAAAAAAATTGTGCTGGTTCTGCTAGCTGTTTGTTGCATTATTGGAATTGTCATTCAGACTAAAAATCCAGGGAATTTATCACCTAGTATGGAGAGAAGAGAGGATGGTACCAGATGTAATCAAGGTTCAATGGATGAGTTTCCTTGGTAAGATGAAGCATAATCTAAAGAGCATGATCCTATACTAGACAACTTTTTCATCTACAGCAATCTGATGTTAGGCTCACTCCGATATATCAGAGCCTACAATCTCAATACAAGGCTTTTTCTCTCATTTTCTTGATTTTCTTGTTCAAGCTTTCATGGTATCAGAGCGACTTATCTCACGTGTGCATGCTTCATGGCCACACAGGCTCAACAACACCAATATAAGTTCTCAACGTATATGGCTTGAAAATTCACCACACGTGCAAGGACGTGTTAAGAATATGAATCCCATATAAGAGAATGGGGACCTTACCTATGACTTTATAAGAATTTGGACAATTTCATCCATTGCTAATTGATTTTGGATGTAAAGTCCAAATTACTTTATCAAAATGGGGTCTTACTTTAATCATCAGTTGTATAGTTGTTTTTATTGTCCAATGATATTATGCAAAATAGCTTTTTATCCGCATATGTTGTTATAATGTCTTTTGCACAATATAGTTTGTAATTCTTTTGTTAGTTCCAACAAAAAAAAATTAGGTTTCATTATGTTGTCCATTGATTTTTTTACACAATATTCAATGTCATCCAAAGGCTTGTTTTTTTATTTATTTATTTAAAGAAGAAACAATTATTTTATTAAAAAATTGATAACATGCATTACAAAAGAACATGCCATAAAATGACCCGAAAAATTAATTTCCCCAAACATAATATATACATACTAGATATACTTCTTTTTTTATGAAAAGAGGTCAGCCCATTATATATAGGGTTAACTACAAAGCACTACCAGACAATAGATTTTTTGACAACAAAGTCCACAACCTTTTCCTTTATACAATTAAGGACACACACTATTCTCCTTTTACCTCTTTTTGTTCTTTACACAGTATCAGCTTATATTTTACTTTTCCAGACTAAACACAGTATCAGCCTAAGGACTAGCCTTCAACATGCCACAACTTCGCCTAACGACTTCCTGTCTAAGCGGCTACTATCAGGGCGGAATCACTGCTGCCTTAGTATGATAAGAGTCAGCTTTTAAAATAAAATAGAAAGCTTGCTACTGCTTACTAACTGCTACTGTTACCAAAACATAAATGCAGAAACAGCAAAATATTTTTGTGACGGGGTACTGAGCACAAACTGAATTTATTTATTCAAACATAAATACAGATACAGAACCCAGAGCCTCACTCTTGGGCAAACAGCTAGAAGCTGCTTAGCTACTCATAACTTGATTACAAATACTTACTTGGAATCAGATGCACACTTGCATAAAGAGATTTATATAAAACCTGCTACTGCTGCTACTATGGCTTCCTTATTTTTGAGAGAATCTGATTCTGCTCAATTTTCGAATATTAGACTGATGTTTTCTACTCCGAATGCCTTCTAAGGGAAGCTAAAGCTCCTTATATAGGGAGCGGAACTCAAATTACAATTCAAAACAACAAAATGTACAGAACGACTCCGTCATTTCCTGCTTTCCTTAGTGCTCCTGCTGGTGGAGGTCGGCCGGGGAAAAAGCAGATTCCTTTAGGTGAAATGTTTTTCACCTGCTTTTTGAAAAGCAAAAGTCACTTTTGGGAAAAATCCAAAAGGACTTTCGGTGTTTTCTACACCTGCTGCTTCACATGTTCTCATCGGTTTCTGAATTGTGACCAAGGACAAACGAGTCGTTATCTTCCTGGGCCATCCTTACTGTTGTTGCATTGTCTTCGACATCTGTATCAACATACATCTTGTAGTGGTTGTCAGTTTCAAGTTTTTCCACCCATCGTAAGCATGCCAGTGTCGAATCTATCTCCTTTCTGGTAAGAGATAGAAATAAGTCACTGCTGACTACGTCAGGATGATCGTAAGCAGTGATGATAATTTTCTCTCCTGCTGCCAGGAAGGTATTGTAGGTATCCTCAGAGATGATCTTTTTGATATATTCTAGAGTCATGGCCTTCATCCACGGGATGCTTGAGTTTGGTTGGCCATTGTACCCTACACAGGCTGGTTGAAGATATTTCCTTTGAATAATTCTTACATAATGATAAGGAGGAATATATTCAACTTCACCGTTTGCCTTCTGGATCCATTCTGGAGGAGTGGATCTGAACTTCAGTCGAAGCATACAGTCATTTTTTCTTACATTTTTGACTGTATTGACAATGATAGGCGGCAAACCTTTTAGATCATCATTTGTTTTAGTCCACAGATTATGGACAAAACCATTTTCAACAAGCCAGAGCTTGTGTTCTTGAGGATGTTCACTCTGAACATTAACCAGGTATCTTCCAACATAAGGACCTGAAACAATAAAGAGAGTTGGAGGAACTAGGTCTTCTGGATTATGTCTTCCTATCAGACTATGGAATTCATTCCAGTCTGATTCATTAAGTGCCATGACAGGAACTCTAGCACTTTCTGGACTTTCAAGGAAGAGAATTTTTTCTTTTCTTACAGCACTCTGCTGTATATGACTTTCTTCAAATTGTGGTCTGGCGTTCTCATATAGTTCTTCAGCTAGTGCAAAGAGTGCCGGGAACATTAGACCACTGCTTCTTTCTTGAAAAGCAAATAAGAGATTATCCAGGATTGCCTTCTGGTGATAAGCTAGTCTCCTGCCAGTTCTGAACACAGGAGTGTCAAAAGTTCTTAATTCATAATTAAAAACATTTATGACTCCAGTTGGAGTTGGTCTGCTTTTTGGCAAAGCAGCA
The DNA here is from genome assembly GCF_002994745.2 of Rosa chinensis. Taxonomy (NCBI): domain Eukaryota; kingdom Viridiplantae; phylum Streptophyta; class Magnoliopsida; order Rosales; family Rosaceae; genus Rosa; species Rosa chinensis. The sequence goes on along the minus strand of NC_037093.1, from coordinate 40,151,471 downwards.
GCCGTCAACGGTCTTGATGAGCCTTTACCGTCTGCCGTTTGAGACGGGCTAGCCAATCCTTTACCCTGGGATTGATCAGTTGAGGCTAGTCCTTTAAGACTTAGCAGAAACCTTTTAAGAACCTTTTCTTTGGTTTCCATAGGATCTTCTTGAAGCTCATGTTCTTTCCCAGTCCTTCTGCTTCTGGGATTACGACCTTCGTCGTCTTCTCTCTGGCTGAACATTGCCATTTCCCTGGTCAATGCGTCTGGAAGATAATTCTTGTTTCCTGCAATTAATTCAACATTATAATCATATTGGTTAAGAAATAATTGCCAGTTTGCTAATCTTCCTCTATCAGCAGCTTTATCAAGTTTGAAATTTTTGAAATTCTTTACTCTGGCACAATCGGTGCAGACAGTAAAGGGTTTTCCAAGAAAAGCTGGAGAATTTAAAATTGTTTTCTTGACAGCCAAAATTTCTTTTTCCCCTGTGGGATAATTTAGTTCTGCAGGGCTGAACTTGCCACTACAAAATTTACAGATCTTTTCAATGTTAGTTCCAGGCGCCTTTGCCAGAACCACACCGGACCAATAATTATCGCTCGCATTTGTCTGGAGGATAATTTCATCATTCTCTTCTGGTTGTTGCAGAGGAGGGAGGTTTTTGCAGAGATTTTTTATCTGCTTCACGATTTTTTCATCATCTTCTGTGAAGTTCCATTTTCTTTTGGAACTTGTCTTAGGAGATAACATCGCTGTTAACCCTGAGATTTTAGGGATGAAATCTCTCCCATAATTTATGACACCAAGGAATCTCTCTAGACTCTTAGCATCAGGAATTTTGTCTGGGAACTTCCAGATCTTTTCAAGAATATGAGGTTGGAGTTTTATTACTCCATTTTTGATGTTTATTCCTAGGAAATCAACTTCATCAAGGATAAAGAAGATTTTCTTTTCACCTAGGATGATTCCATGCTGAACTATCAGCTTTACTACCTCATGGAGGTGTTTCATGTGTTCTTCTTTGTTTTTGGAGAAGACTAGGATGTCATCTATGTAGACGACGCAAAACTCTGCCACATGCTTGAAGATGTTGTCCATCTTTCTTTGGAAGATTGAGGGAGCTTGCTTTAGACCAAAAGGCATTACTAACCATTCGTAATGGCCTTGTGGTGTTCCAAATGCAGTGAGAGGTATGCTCTCAGGATGCATCTTGACTTGCCAGAAACCCGACTTTGCATCGAACTTCGAAAAGACTTTGGCTCCTCTGAGCTGGTTAATCAATACTCTTACTTGAGCAATTTGATAACCGTCTTTGACAGTCTTTTTATTGACATCTCTGTAGTCAATAACCATTCTAGCTTTTCCTCGTAGGTTTTCTGCATGATTTCTCACGTAGAATGCTGGAGCATGATGAGGGCTAGTGGAAGGTTGAATTAATCTCTTGTTCAGGAGATCTTCAATATCTTTTCTGAATTCTTTTTGATCTTCTTCTTTGTAATGAGGAATGGCTTTGACATGGCAGATAGCATTCATGTCATGCAATTTCAATTCACAGACCACTGGGTCTTTTTCCCAAAACTTCTGAGGATTTGTATCCACATTTTGCTCTAGTGTTTTCTTGATTTTTTCAAGAGTGGGAATTTGCTGAGACTCAAGCTTGTTCTGAAAGTGCTTGAGGTTATGCTCATGGATGAAACTAGCTTCTTCATCTTCACTAGTTTCTTCTTCTTCAGAAGATTCTTCAACAAGTAATTCTTCTTGTTGCTTGATTTGGAGTATGGGTTCGAATTTTGGTTTGTAGGGGGTAAGATCACCACTATTCTGTTGCGATCTCTGATACTGAGTAGTAAAACCGGGACCGACCACAGTTCTGGCTTGAGTGAGGCGGTCTGCCCAGAACACCCGTTCTCCTTTCCGGAAGCCTATCGCTTCTTCATCCTGAATGAATCGTTGTTGGAGAATAAAATCATTTCCCAACAAAAAATCAGATCCTTGGCCTTCAGATTGCCAAACATTTTGGATGATAAATGTTCCTCCACCAATGGTGATATGAACATTTTTTGCTACTTTTTTCATGGTGAGATGGCTTCCATCAAATGTAACACCAGTAGCAGACTTTTTCTTATCTTCTCTCCAGAGTTCATCTGGAATTGCAAATCTTTTTGCAACTGTAAAACCTGATCCATTATCTACAAAGGCATGTAGATGATATTTTCTGTAATCAGGGAATTTGAGTCCAATCTCTATGTAGTTGCTGTATCTACTTGTAGAGACGACTTTCGATTGATGAAGCTCATTTTCCTGAGCTTGTTCCTTTGGAATGAATGGTTTGCATTCTTCTTTTGGAACTTTTTCTGGATGAGGTGATTTATCAAAACTAGAAGGTTTTGTATCATCCCAGTTTGTAGGAATTATCTCTTTGATGTCTGGGTCACTAAACCATGACGGAGGGTCATATCTGACTTTATAATCAAACTTGCCTGATGGTTGGCCAAGTAGATCCCATGTTTCAGTAGCCTCTTGTCGTTCTAAGAGATGAACAGTTTTTGGTGGTTTCACCAGTTCTACATTTTCTGGTATTTCAACCAGTTCAATATCTTCATCGATTTTTTCTTCATCGATGATTTCTTCCTTTTTCGAGGAAGATGGTTCCATGGTTTCCTGGAACAGAGTTTCAACTTCTTTCGCCTTTTGCTCAGCGACATATTCTTCATATTCTTGCTCAACCAACTGGCTGACAAGACCATTCTTGGTTTTTCTTCTTGCTTCAGCTATGAAGCATTCTTTATGATAAGTCATCTTGGACTCTTTACAAAACATAGGGAGACCATTCTTTTCATGACATAAGCAGTAGTCACAAACGAATGTACCAGGGTTCACCTGATAAGAAGACATGAAGGATTCTGTCTTGCTTTCTTCCCAATTTTTGATTCTCAAAACATTCATTTGTCTGGATTCGAAGTACTCTACTTCAGAATCGATCTCAGACTCATCTGATGAAATTTCTTCTTCAGACCAGGCAGAGTAGACTGACCTGTCATCATCTTCATCATCAGAATAGGCTATTTCATAGCCTTTCATGTTTGCTACCTCTACTATTTGCTCATATTCTTCGAAGAGAGCTTTAGTAGATCTTTTACCCTTTTCAGGGCATTCATTGGCATAGTGCCCTTCAGCTTTACATAACCAACATCTGCAAGCTTTCTTGCTTGGTTGTTTATGCTGATGAGTATTCTTCTTTTTCTTGAAGAATTTCTTTTTAGGATCTTCATCCTTTTGTTTCTTGTAATTGGAACTCTTATTGAATTTCCAATCTCTTTTCTGATTACTCTTTTTGAATTTTTTAGAGTAATATTTTTCTTTTTAATTTTTTCTTTCTGTGGAATTTGGATTCATGACATCCCCAGTTTGTGGGCATATCTAGTATTCCATAACAGAAATTTTCAACTCCTTTGAGTTGTTTCTTGGCCATCTTAGCTCTAAGATTGGCTTTGCATTGCTCCTTCAGTAATTGCCGGATTCTGTCGGCAATTCCTCCAACTGAAAATCTTTCAATTGGTTTTTCAGCTATGCTTTCTCTCACAGCTGTTCTCCATGGTTCAGGGAGTTTCCTGTGCAACAGATTAACTAGATCAGTATTCTCTAGTTCACCAATTGTACAGTAATATTCCTGAAACTCATTCAGGTATTCTTCGAAATATCTCATGTCACAGATCTTGAGAGCATAGATATTCGATTTTGCCGTTTCTTTGGCTTTTTCACTCAGATTTGAAAGATCTCCACAGAACTGATCGTACAAGGGTACTGCAAAATCATACGGAGATTTTGAATTTTTTATCTCTTCAAGCCAGTCTCTTCCTCTGGCAGTTTCTTTGAAAGATAGGTAGTACTTTTTTGCTACTCCAGTAAGAGTAGTTTCATAGTACACCTGCAAATCTGGTGCTTCAAATTTGCCAAGGGTAAGTGCAGAAGCCATCATCAGGCTATCTACCCATTGGTCAATGGTCTTTCTTTTATCTAGACTCTTATCTAGATTTAACCAGATGCCGTAGTTCGTGATAGGAACTCTAGGCAGATTGTCCTCTGGGACAAATCTTTGGGAATTTCTTTCTCCTTTTTTACCCGTGGGGGCTTTCTGTAATGGGAGTTTTACTTTCCCTTTTTCTCTGCTAATGAAAGTTCTGGAGCTTTCTCCTTCTTCCATTTCAATATCTTGATAAGGAAAGACTTTTCTCGTCTTTCTGATTTTGAATTCTTTCATTTTCTCGATTAGTTTTTCTAATCGTTCAGGATTTTCACAATTCTCAGCTTCTTTATAGAGTTCATAGAGCCTCTCAGCTCTGAACATATTGACTGGTCTGTTCAGATCAGCCTCCAATTCTTCTTCAGAAATTGGTTCTTCAATAGTGGGTTTTATACCACTGACACTAGCTTCCCTAGTGCTGTAGCTTCTTCTCAGAAGATTATTCTTGTTTATCCTGAGATTCTCAGGACAGACATCACTTTTTCTGTGATTGTCAAAATTAAGGCTGATTTCTCCAGTTTTTCTACTCTCGTAGATTTTTGCTTTTGCTCTTTCCGGTTGCCTTTTTGGACCTGATAATTTCCATTCAAGAGGAAAAGTCACTTCATTCCAAGTAACTTTATGAATCTGCTGCGAATGGTTCTTCTGGTTGGTGAGGAATCCAGTAGTAAGACCTGGGATATTTGTTATCCTTGTCTTGGGGGCTACTGTGGTACTCATCAATTTATAGTATATTCTATATACTATTGCAAGTTCTTGCATATCTTCTTTCATGGATATGCCGTTTGTCTTGACTCTCAATCGTAGACAGTGAGCTGCATCTTTCAAGCTGGTGGTGAAGTTGGGGAAGCAGTTGAAATACGCTACTTGATCGCACAGAGATGCTTCAAGTGTTCCCAACAGACTAGCTTGGAAGTCTGTTAACCTGTTGTCCTGCAGAACACATAGGACTGAACAGTTTATGCCTTCACGAGCAAGCAGATTTATGCCTACTTGGACTGCTCCAATATGCATAAATTGATATTTTTTTGCTTGTGCTCTGGCAACTTCTGAAGGAGTGATTAATAGAAGATCAGTCTCTCCACCTGCTGTAGCGGGGGTTGTGATTTCCAGTAGTTTAAAATAATGGCTATCCATTAGATCAAACTTTCCCCTTTTGTAGATTTGTTTAAAATCTAATTTTGGGATTGAGGAGTTTTTTACCTCTTGTTCAATTTCGTTGAATTCGAACTCTTCAGCATTAAGGAGCTGTACTCCTTTCTTTTTTCCAAAGATGCTTAACATTTTCATTTCTCTTTTTTCCGGGTTTTCATACCGGATACTAGTCTGACTAGTAGATGGTTCCAGAAAAATCATGTTTGGAACACGATTTGTGTCTGGTTTTTCTAATGGTTTGAATCCATTAGTTTTCTTTTTTACTGTAGGCCCTTTCTTGTCCTTCAGTATATTTTTCATAGATTCCAACGTTTTTTGCTGTTCATTGATTTTTCTACTGACGACTGTCAGCTTTTCTTCTTCCATTTTTGGAAGTTCTTTGATATAATCCAGTTTGTTTTCCAATCTTTCCAATTGGTGGATTATAGCAGGTAATTTTTCTAGATGAGTTTGACATCTAGATATTTCTAGTAACAACTTCTGATATTTCTCATCAGAAGATTTCAATAGAGAATTTATTTTCTCTAATAACAATTCTGACATTGTCCCCATTAAGGAGGGGTTCTCCTTGAGCTATTTTACAAGCTCTGATACCAGTGATGTGCGGATCTAACCAATGCTCAAATAATCAAGAGGTTTTTGTTCCTCTTCCAGAACATCTAAGAGATTATCTATCTCCTCTTCTATTCTATAGATTCTAGTCTGTAGTCTATAGATAATAGCCCAGTAATTGGGAGAATCTCTACTAAGATTATCTCTATAGGTTTTTAATTTTCTCAATTTCTCTCTCTCCTTTTGCAGTTCCTTAGTAGTAATTTTGCAGATAGCAATCAACTCAAGTCTATCAACAATCGAAATTATGAATGGTAAAAATAACCGTTTACCTTCGAGTATAGAGGATGGATTTATACCTGCAATATGGTTAAACAAACAAATTCAAAAGCATGGGCCCACTACGCTCCTTCAATTTTATTTTTACCAAAGGAAGAGATAACTATTAAGGAAAGTAAAAGACTTACTAAAGACAAAATGTCCTTAAGTGTAAACTTTTGTCCTTAGATGTATAAAATCAAAAGTGGAGGAGTTATTTGTGTTTTGGACTTCTACTAGGGGGGTCTTTGTAGTTTGCTATTATATATATTCAGCAAGCAGTACAAAAACGAAACACCCCTATGGGGTCGACAGAAAGAATCGTTCCTTAGGGAACCCTAAACACCTATTCTATGACAAGAACAAGCCCCAGGCCACCCCGAGTACACCCACCTTTTAAGGAAAATTACGCACCCTTATTTCAAACAAAGATCATCATCCTTCGAAGCAAATAGTAAAATGAATCCTTAGAGAAAGTGATTTTTGCGACCTATGAAAGAAACTAAATAGCAAATGAAGGAAGGGGTGTAGATTCCCCTTCCATAACCACATCCTTCCCCAAAGCAACCACCTTAGGAACTTTAGTGAAAGTGGTAGCCACACCAGCCCACCAAACTCCAGTCCACGAGGGGCACCCCAAAGCAACCTGAAGTCTGCAACTCGCCGGAACCCCCGACTCCCGCCGCCACCGACGAAATCTGGCACCATATGGGGCTAAAAACACCCCAACCAAGGCTCCCTCGCTCCACTTCGAGCACAGGTATCTAGCTACCGCCACAGTGTTCGTCACCACCACCAGGAAAAATGTCGGCCCCATCCCAAACAGCCTGATCTCGAGCCCAAATCAAGAAGTTGAATCCGTGCTCAACGCCACCAACCGCATCGGGAGGAGAACTCCGGTTGACATCTTCTAATCTCCAACGTGACTCAACCTTGGCGCCACCAAGGGCACAAACTGCACCCCAAGTCCTCCAATAGCCTTCGCTAGGTCCGGTAGAAGCGGATCCAGAACCCACCACCCCAAACCACTCATTCCGTACAGAACCACAAAAGCACACCCTGTACCCATAGCCACCAGATAGGGCATGCCTTCATTCGAGATCGAATGACCCCGATCGCTTCCGCCACGGATCGCTCCATACACACACAAGATGAACAGACATAAGTCTGCTATGGCCACCATTGAAAATCAACGGGGAAGGTACAAGAGAAAGCAACCCAAGGGAGAGACTCTCTCTAAACCCTAGCAGAGCGCTAGGTCTCAAAAAATTATTTTTTGGATTAAAATTATTATTGGTGTTTTATTACATACTAGATATACTTACTTATGCCTGGATGCCAAAAGAAATACAATAAAATAAATAATATAGAGCATAATAAAATAAAACCCTTGTACCCCATTTAATAATGTGGTTATTGTGACTCCTCAAAAAGCCATATGGGAACTCCTTAGAAACAGGAAGGATCCATTGATTCAAATAGAATGAACCAAAGCTAGGCTAGGATCCATAAACCCAACATCCAACCTAGTTAACCAACGAACAAATCCAAGACCAAATTTGGACCGAAATCCGGACCCAAAACATGTCTGTATGCACCTCTATCCCAACTAGCAATCCGAGAAACAACACTCGATTTGCACCACCGCAACAACTCAGTCCACCATATAACTCATAGACCACCCTAGTACAACTGAGCAAGACTACTGGTAATTGAGGACCACCTACCCAAATCTTCATCAGCCTTCACACTACTACACTAGGTCTAGATCTGTGCTCAAGATGAAAATAAAAACCAACCAATGTTGAGCCAGTAAAAACTTTTAACAATAGAGGAAAATTGATAATGCGCCAAATCTACAGTTATCATAGATAATGTTCTTGAACCAAATGCAAGTAATATGCATGAATCTTAGAAAATGATCTAGTATAAATTGATGTAGAAAGAGTTGTGATTGCAAAATGTTATGATAAAGTTGGGTACTGTGGCTCACTCTTGCATGAATGGAATTAAAGGAAAATGAAAGCATGTTGCACATCTTAACTCTCAAGAGTCTCAAACAAAAATTGCTATTAGTTTAGATCATGAACAAAACTTCACCTATCGAATCAATGATTTACCAGAGGAATGCCAGTTTCTCATTCCATGCCCTCAATCAAACCCTATCAACAACCTATGGCATGCAGCATTCAAAGTACCCATCTTATTCAAGGTCAAGTGAAAATTTGGAGAAGAGTTTATGTTGGCGTCATCTTCTTCATTTCGCTCTAATTTAAGTAATTGTGTTAACTTTGAGAATTAAAGTGAGTTGCAACATAAATCATAATTTAAGCAATAGGCGCCTTTGCAATCAAGTCAAGCACATTGACCGTTGGGCCACACTGGAGCCCGACCTTTCTGGGTCACCACTGGTTCAGTTATCTAACCTAGACCGTAACATGGGATAATAGCAGACAAGGCTTCATTTTGCCTGTGAAAAGTGGATTTGGGTATTTTCTTCGATCTGGGTCACTTGATGAGTTGGCGATCATGACGGGTCGGACTTGCTCTAAGCCGAAAGAAAAGGAGCTTCATGAGTTTAGGGGGTCATTAAGGGCAAAATTGTAAAAGCAACAGCATTTTGGGTTTAGTGAACCAATGAGGAACCTACTTTTTTGAGGTCACCTTTTGAGGAAATTTTGGAGGACTTTTGTCCTTATGGGCTAAGGGCCCAAAAACATGTTAACCAATAATTATCATATTTGTTGCAATAATATATTATTAGTTTTATATTTGAAAATGAGTTTACAAGTTTATTTTTTATATTTTATTGTGGATTAAATTCAGTTTACCTCCCTAAGGTTTGGGGGTATTTTCATGTTGGTCACTGTCCTCTCAATTTAATCAGTTTATCCCTTGAACTCTTCAATTTTCCTCAACCGTGTCCAATGTCTCATTTTCCGTTCAATTTGGACGTTAAATCTGACAAAGAAGCCCACTTTAGGGGCTAAAATTGTCATTTCATGCAAAAAAAAAACAAAAAACACCACGACCATATTCAATCCCCTCTCTCTCCGCCCTCCTCCTCCTTCTTCTTCTTCTTCTTCTTCTTCGATCTCCGGCTACCAAAATCACTGCCTCCCTCAAATCCAATTTTTCTCCTAGCCTCCATGAACCCATACCTACCTACCATCTTCTCTCTGTGGCTAGCTCAGAGTCTCAGACTCTCTATGTCTCATATCCCCAAATCCCAAAGATGCAAACTTGAACCCAGAATCTAACTCACCTCAGCCTTCATGGGCTACTCTCTAATCACACCACCACCTACTCCTCCACCTCTTCTCAGTGGTGCACCACATTCTCTCTCCTAACGGTGAACAAATTGTCGATGACAATCACATCGTTCTCTCTAGAGAGAAACTTATCGACGAGATGAGACCCAATGAAGCCGGCACCACCAATGACGAAGATCCTGAGCTTGTGTTTGCCGAGGCTGGCGGGGACCCTGTCGGCGTTATGGGGGAGGTCGGTGGAGAAGGAGACGGTGTTAATTCGGTAGTGAACGGAGGAGAAGGATCTAGGGATGCAGGGATTGGGCTCGGAAGGGAGAGGCGGGAAAGAGTGGGCTGGAGGATGAAGAAGGTGGAGCCGCCAACGAGGATGAAGAGGAGGTGTTGCTCTTTAAAGATGTAGTTGATGGATCTGGGGAGAGATTTGGGTTGCTTAAAGGCTTTGGTGGAGTAGGAGGAAGCTAGGGAGGTTGGGATCTCTTCGTCCCTCCTATGATTCACGCTCGATTGCTTGTGTAGCTATTTCATGCTTCTACACTCAGCCTCATCTTCTTGTTCGTCGCAGAGATGGAGATGGATTAGGCTTGGTGGTGGATGATGGTGACAGAGTGAAGCAAGTGGATTTTAATGGAAGAAGAGGAGGAATCAGAATACTTGATCAGATAACCAAGCCCTGCTACATTGATTCTCTTTTTTTTTTTTTGCTTAATTGGTTATCTGATTAATTATTCTGATTGGTTTTGAATTTCTCTTATGATTTTGGATCTGTAAATTGCAAAAATTGTTCATTTTTACACGTGAACTTTAAGCAAAAGCAATTCTGGGTTTTTCCGCTTGTGAATTGTGAGGAATCAAATGGGTCTTTGTTGGTGACTTGATTTGGTTCTTTAGAATGGGTTTTAGATCTAAAGTTGGAAACTAGCCTTATTGTTTAAGTGTGATTTAGGGTTAATGGGGAAGAAGAAGAAGGAGGAGGCGGAGAGAGGGGGGGTCGAATATGGTCATGGTGTTTTTTTTTTTTTTTTGCACGAAATGATAATTTTAGCCCCTAAAGTAGGCTTCTTTGTCAGACTTAACGTCGAAATTGGATGGAAAATGAGACATTGGACACAGTTGAGGAAAATTGAAGAGTTAGAGGGGTAAACTGATTAAATTGAGAGGACAGGGACTAACATGAAAATACCCTCAAACCTCAGGGGGGTAAACTGAATTTAATCCTTTTATTATTATTATTATTATTATATAGAGGGGAATCGAACCTCTAATCTCACCTAATCCTAACGTACAATTCCCTACCCTTCCTCACCACTTTTTTTAGAGACTTGGGTATCAATCCATTAATATCAAAGGTAGATAACATCATAAATAAACAGCTCACCCACAAGTAGGGCTACGACCAGATTGAGCTATCCTTAGAAAGCCCTATGGCTAAAACCAAATGAAACAAGATAACTAGGGCAACATAACATGCAACATTATCCTAAGATTAAGACCAAAGTAACCAGTATCCTGACACTACTAGGGAAAGGTCCGGAACGAAACCAAGAACTAACCCGAATATCCCCAGCCAGCCCAACAAAAAGGAAGCCTAAGCAAAGGCCAGCACTCCACCCTCTAACTCGACCCATACCAAGAGCAACCAGGACGCCAGTCGCCGCCTACCACCGCCACCTGCGCAGCCTGTACGCCAGTCTCCGCCTACTTCCGACACTTGCACACCTTGCGCTTGATCTAGACTAGACGAACGACGAGCAGCTACCCTTTGCCAGCCAACCAAACCAAACCAGCTGACACCTAGCCATGAGGACCACTGCAAGCCCAGCCACTCCTGAGAAAACCACTTCCTCCACTGCTCACACCCCATCGTGCACAACCTCGCCTACGTCGCCAACTCACAAGCCTCAACATATGGATCTGCAGTGAACCAAATGGAATCAATCCAACCATATATCATGCCAATGAGCTGAGGCGCTTATTTCTCCCCAACCGGCACCTCCCACCCCAGTAGGCAGGGCCGGCCTTACCCATGGGCAACGTTGGCGACAGCCCAGGGCCCAAGATTGATGGGGGCACCAGATTTCTCTCCCATTTCTCTATACTATAGTTTTCTCTAATAAATTTTTTATTATAAAATACAAAACGGTCAAAACCTACCCTATGCCCTATGGACTCCCTCACTCCCATTTCTCTATGTCCCTCTGCCACCACCGCACTAGCCCCATCTTTTTCTCTTTCTTTGTTCTCTTTTTCTTTTTAATTATACTTTATACTATATAATATCTTTTTCTCTAATAAAATACAAAACCTACCCTATACACTCCCATTTCTCTCTGTCTCTCTGCCCTCACATCCCTTTCTCTTTCTTTGTTCTTTTTTCTTTTTAATAATAATTTAAGTATACTTTATATACTCCCATCTCTTTGCCCGCAACCATTCTTCTTCATCTCTCCAGATTCTCCTCTTCCTCCTTCACTTCATCGTAGCGGCTAGTGAAAAGAATAGTTTCGGCAAAAGTTTCTCTCTCTTTCTCTCAAGTCCCAAACCTTGAAACCTAGCAAATTTTTTCTTTAAATTGGTTGCAACGTTTACTCAATTTCAGATTTTCAGGTATTATTCTATGCTCCAGTGTTTATCAATTATTATTCAAAGTGATTTCTAACAACTTGCTCATTCATCGGTTTTCAATTTTCAATATTAGGTGAAGTTAGATTTGCAAGTCAATCTCGATCAGAATTGAAAAGCTATTGTTTGAATCTTGAAACTGCTTTGAGAAGTGGTGAGGGTTTTGATATTGATGCGAAATATTTGCTTATGGAGTTACAAATTTGCAGGAGATGTTGCCAAATGAGGCATGTGAAACAGATAGGCTTTGGACATCCATTTAAATTATGGAGTTTGCAGAGAAAATGGATATGTTTCCAAGTGTTATGGTTGCCTACAGGATTTTATTGACTATACCGGTGACAGTATCATCAGCTGAAAGAAGTTTTTTGAAATTAAAATTATTAAAATCAAGTTTTTTGAAATTAAAATTATTGAAATCTTATCTGCGGATTACATGACTCAAGATAGGTTGAATGGATTAACTATTTTAACCATTGAAATAATTATGTTGGCAAATGTTGACTATGAAAAGATAATTGATGATTTTGCTTCAAGAAATGCAAGAAGACATCATTTTAGATGATTTCTAAACTTTTTTATACGAGGTTTTGGTTTTATCACTTTATGTTCCCGTTGTATAATGTTTCTCTATGTAATAGACTAATAGCCCCTTAAAAAAAGATTTAGAGTATCACATTTGAAAGAATTATTATATGTCTATTTAGGTTAGTTGGGCACACACAAAAAATTTCGCCCTGGGCATCAAAAAGCTCAGGACCGGCCCTGCCAGTAGGGATAGCAGGTCGGTGTTGAGTCTAGGAAGACTGGTCTAACGACAACGCCATGGAGATGCACCGTCGGACGAAGCAAGAGAAAATGGTCGTGGCTGTTGAGAGAGAGAGAGAGAGAGAGAGAGAGAGAGAGAGAGAGAGAGAGAGAGAGAGAGAGAGAGAGAGAGAGAGAGAGAGAGAGAGATGAAACTAATGTTGTTCTCCCCAATCAATGCTAGCTTGCTTCTTGTCCCACCAGTTGCGTTGACAACAAATGCTTATTTGACAAATTATTTAATGGTAATACAACTAACAAATAATTTGCTTTTGTTACATAGTTGTTGTGCTTAACTCATATTTACACTCAACCTAAGTTTGTATAACGGAACTTCAACAATATTCAACCTCTTATGGCAAACCCCTAGTCTCTCTCTAGCGGTGCTCCTCTTTGTTCTCTGTTGAAACCAAAAAAATTTCACATATCCAATTACAATGAGACCTGTCCCATTGAAGGATATATTAGTGCTTTATTTGTAAAAATACAAAATAAAAGCCACTATTTCAAAAGGAAATAAACAAGAAAAACCAAAAAAAAAAAAAAATAGAAAAAAGACTGATGAGTAAAAGGCTAACATCCCACGTTACATTCTTCTGCTGAGAAGATGATTGTAATACACACAAGGTTGTTGGAATTTGACTACATGCAACTCATACAAAGCAGTTCTCTTGATAAGATTAAAATTGTCTTATCAGTGTTTCAATCTACAACAGACGCAAAGAGTTCATTTGTACTCAATCTTGTTAGTAGTGCACTATATAAGAAGGCCATGCTAACGTAGAAGAGAGGCAAAGTACAGAGAAAGGCCCCTGCGACAACAAATTAATTAGCAGAAGAAACTTTCAGAGAAGAAGAAACATTCATCCAAAGGTTCGAATCTTGCCGAAGCAGTTTCTCTTTTCTTTTTTTATGGGTCTTGTTCTGTTCTCTTGATGAAGGATATCAAGACTCTTGAGTGGCAGCAGTGAATCAAATTGGAAAAGGCCTTTGCAGCAGTCTTGGAATTTTCTTTGTTACTGTAGCGGTTCTTGGAGCTGGTCTAATGGAGGTCCTTATATTGTAGCAGCCACATATATAACTGTCTGTTCCCACAACATCGTACGCTAGTGATTCAAGACCTCACTGCCTGTAAAAATCCCTTGTGGATTGTTACTATGTTTCTATGGTTCTTCGGTTACTATGGTTCTTTGGTTACTTTGTTTACTTTGGGTACTTTAATTGGATACATAGTTAGTCTGATTACTATGGTTACTCTGGATACTGGCTTACTATAGTTACTCTTGATTACTCTGGTTACTCTTGTTACTACACCGATTCCACAAACGACAGTTAACAGAACCAAACACGAACCTTGTACACTATTCCACAACAAAAGACCATAACCATCCCTGTTCTCTGTCAACCGTCAAGCCAAACAGCCTGCCCCAAATTTCATTTCTTCTTTCCAAGCACCAATTCACTCTCTATAAACCACCACAGCCAAATAGCCTATCCCAAATTCCATATTTTCTTTTCAAAACTACCAATTCAAATAACACAAAATCGGTGCAAAGAAACTAAAAGAAATTAACAAAGGACTTACCCTCAAAATTAAGACTTTGAAATTTTTGACACTCCAGCTACTGTCCTTGTTTTATACCAACATAAAAAGGTTTCGTCAAAGCCCTAAAGTCATTGCAATTGGTGACAATAGGGTGCAATGTCTCTTCTCGTTCACAAAGAACCAAGGGCATTGTTCTTATATATCAAAACCAATCCAGAAGCTAAGGTTTGAAGAATATGTAATATGGCACAAAGCAAAAAAAAAAATGAAAAAAAAAAAATGAATGTGACGGTGGCGTTGCAAACCATGTGAGAAAGTTTAATTAAGCAATACGCCTAATTAACAATTGCATTAAACAACAATATTGATAAAACCAAAGGTGACGCTTTCGTACTGAGCTTGTGAACACAAAAGAAGCAAAATCAATGAAAGCAAGTTTTGTTTCTTTGCAAATAAAAGAAGAGGTTTTCACATTTAGCTTGAAATCACCATAATGAAAGCAATATTGGAGTTCAGAGGCAATGATTACCAGAACACCACGAAAGGCTAGGTGGTTTTCTCTTTAAACACTGCAATCAAAAGAGTGAAATTGGGGGCAAGAGTTCCGATGATTCAAGCCTCAAAATTGGGCGAGTGAAGCAAATTTGGTCTCACCCACATATTGAAGGAGACTTTGAATGTGCTAAGCAAGAAGGAAAAATTTCAAGAACGGTACATGAAATATCGGCCCTTCCAAAGTTCGGTACATCATGTTTCAAAGAATTAAGATCGTTGCATGAAGTTGCAATCCCAACCCAAAATTGGTACATGTCATTACATCCTCCGTTAGTCAATGTGATTTTGGTCAAATTTGTAAGGGTAAATCCGTCTCTTTAGAGATTGATAAAAAAAAAACAAAAAAAAAATTGCAAAAGAAGAAGAAGAATGAAGAAGAAGAAGAAGGAGAAAATCAGATTTAGGTACCCAGATTTGGGTGTCCAAATCAAACCTTGATATCAGGGAGGGAGGGAGGAAGAAGAAGAAGAAGAGGGAGAAGAAAATTAGATTTGGCTGTCCAAATCAAACCTTGATATCGGGAAGGGAGGGAGGAAGAGGAAGAAGAAAGAGGAGGAGAAGAAAATTAGATTTGGGTGTCCAAATCAAACCTTGATATCAGGGAGGGAGGGTGGAAGAAGAAGAAGAAGAGGGAGAAGAAAATTAGATTTGGCTGTCCAAATCAAACCGGTGTCCAAATCAAACCTTGATATCAGGGAGGGAGGGAGGAAGAAGAAGAAGAAAGAGGAGGAGGAGGAGGAGAAGGAAGAAGAAAAAGGAGAAGGGGTACCCAGATTTGGGTATCCAAATAAAAGAGAGATGAAAACTCAAAATTACTCTTTGAAAATTGAATAATTGCATAAGTTTAATGGTGTATTGATGTCATGTACTAGAAGTGTGTCGGGATTGCAACTTCATGTATCGATCTTAATTCTTTGAAACCTGATGTACCAAACTTCAGAGGGGCCGATATGTCATGTACCATTCTTAAAATTTTTTTGAAGCAAGAATTAAATGAAGAGGTACCATTTGGGGTAAAAAAAATTATATATATATACCAAAAAATACATTTTGCAATAGTTTTGGTACCATTTTGAGTTTTTATCCAAAAAAATATACCTGTCACATAGGCAACCTTTACGGAAAAGTTAATGGAGATACTATATTTGGTAATGGCACAATACTTCAAGTACCATTTGGGTAAAATAACCAAAAAATACTTTTCGCAATAATTTATTTAGTGTATTTACCCATTAATAAAATTATTTACCATTTTTAGATTTAAGACGAGTAAAATAGTCTTCCCCAAAATAACGTGAAAAACAATGAATAATTTGTGAGTAATATATAAGGAGTAGCACCTCAAATTAAGATAAAACAAATTTTAGACCTTGATAAGGCCTGAAATCATTTTCCTTGAAAAGAAAAGAAGAAAAAAGCAAGCAAATCTTGGCCCAATTTCTAGCAAGGGATTCCTTCTAGCAAGCATATGTATGACGTATCAAGTATGAATATAAGTGGAGTCCGTGAGCTTTAATTAGAGGCTAGCTTTTTTTCTTTTTAATAGTGGAAATTGGAGGCTAGCTTTGTATGAATATCAAATGGACAAAAGGAAACAGACAAAGGTGCATTTCCCGCTTATAATTGGCAAATTCACTTATTCATACCGATGATACATCTGGTCCATTATACATGCACATGCATACATGCAATACCAACTAAAGTAGCTAGAAATTAACATAGAGATGTACCAGGGTCAGTTTGTCTGTGCCCATGCGAGCGATTAGTAATCGCAAGCCTGTGAAACTAATGGTAAGTTCCACACTCATTAACAACTAGAAACGTCTCATGCATCCACGATTCTACGTCCAACTGACCGTGACATCGTTCTTATTACGGACTAATATTCCACTCATAAAACTAGTATAAAAGGTCTTTTCTAGTGTACATAAGTCGATCATTAGACAGCATTGATGGCTACCTTCATCCCGGACTCGCAGTGGCCTGGAAAGCTGCATATGAAGTAGTTCTGTCCTCTCGCGAGCTTCACCCGATCCTTCCCCGATGTAAGCACCTTGGCACCTCTTGGAGTTGTGCAGCTGCTATAACCACCCTTCCCCACAGCTACCACATTGTGAATTGTAGAGTCCTAGTTGAAAACTGCAACACACATATTTTTAACAAAATTGAACAGTTAAAAGAGGGCTGCAAAGAATAGCTAAGTTGATTAATCAAAAACTTTAAACCTAAACAATATAGTTAGTTTAACTTACTTAGAACATCACCGGCTCTAAATTGCTTGCCGTTGGGCCATTTATCAGTCTTGAAGCTCCACCCACCGGAGTCTCCAACTGTATAGGTAGCTGCATTAACATATTCCAACTGAACCGCCATGAGGCATAGTAGCAGTAGCACTGCAACCACCTGCATAATATTAAATCTGGCACTGCCTCTTCCCTGAGAGTTCATCTCTTTCAAAGTGAAGCAAATCTGATCGATAACTGCTAAAGAGAACTCAATATTGGCCTGCTAGCTGGTTGAAGATAAGTGATGAATGAGAATATCAAAGCAAGAAGTTCTGCCTTTATAACTTATACGGGGGTGTCTATAATTGATAATGCAATGCAGACAGAGAGCTACTTTCTCGAATATGATTGAACGAGGGCACAAGACAAAATGGTGACATTTGACTGCCCAATAATGCAAAATAAAGGGTTTCTACTTATTGTGTCTTATAATCAGATTGTTGTTTGCTTAATATATCGATCTGGAGATTATGAGGAAAGCAAAATTTAATGCTTGCTGCAATCTCAAGGGAAGTTATTGGTTAATCAAAAACTAAACTGTTGACTGCATATTCACGTGCAGTGCTTGCTCTCTTGGTAGCTATGCTCACCCGTGAGTGCTTGGTTGGAGTGTAGGACCATGTACACTGTCTTGTTTCCCTTTGCTTATTAGATATGGCCATATGAGATTGAATCCATGATTGATCCCCTGCCTAGATTTGGGAATGATGGCGGAACCGGTTGATAGCTCAAGCTTGAATTAGGCCATTAGGGCAGAAACTTGAAAGCTTCCGAGGGAGGCATATTTTTGATTTCCAAAAGTGTGTGTATCGAAAGTCTTGTGTTTACTCGAGGCATTCTATGGTGCTCTCGAGTAGACATGGTAATTAAGTATCACATAAACTGTGGTTACTCTAAGATATAGTTTACTGCTTAGTCAAATATGGCAGTGTCCTTTTTATTTTTGAGGGAAGAGGAAGATATATTATTGTGATCAAAAGATCATGCAACCATACAAGGTCAAGCTTGAAAGATTCGAAAATCCCTCATAATTACATTACATGCTCAGTTATTCAAAACGACTAAAACCCAAAAAGAAAATGCCAAAACTAAAATCTCAAAAAAGAAAATGCATAAAAAATAAAACCATACTCCTATACAATCCTAAATCAAAACAACAGCCTTGACGCTTAAGACTTTCATGGTGTACATCTCCCATTAGTGCCAACCAAAATTAGATCCTGATTGCCCTAGCAAATTAATTTTATGTGAAACACTATTAGACCAATGATGTCATTCTAACTATTCAAATATCCACTCTTTCTTTTTTAATGAGTAATTTTATATACACATCAATCTACTTAATACATGCAAAATCCTAGAAAATTTTTGCCCAACTTTCCTCAAATTTCTCTCATGCCGCTCCTCATTTAGAGGAAAAAAAAATTGTACAGAGATATCAAAGTCGTGATCGATCACCACCCAGATGAATCAGTTCCGACACTCTTTGCGATGATTGATCCAATCAAAGGGGAAAAAGAGAGGCAAGACTAAACATATCTTTTGGAGTAAAGAGGTAGCGATCGAAGACTTATGCCACAGCCCACAAGGGGTATATGATTAATGGAGCCATAATTAATTAGCTCAAATGTATGTTATTTGATGTATTCACAAATTGATCAACTTAAATGGCAGACATGAACCAAAGGAAACCAACGCTTGCCGTACTAGGGCTCATAAGTTCTCAAGGAAGCAACCCCTCCCCGCAAAAAAAATAATAAACAAAATTGGGAGTTCTAAATGGCATATGTTTTGCAAAGTAGTAAATATATATGTCGACAATTTCATACTTAAAAATGAGAGATAAAAAATGAATAAAAAAATAGAGTTGGTTTCAAGTCTTCAATGGCAAACCATGCGTCACATCACTTGCATAAACTATTTATGAATCGGTAACAACGGAATGTTTAGGATTTCAACATGTCTCCTTTGACATCTACTTTCTAACATATCTATTTCTACAATTACTAGGAAATTAATTGAATTGGTATATGTTAGAAGAAAAACTGGAATCCTAAGAAGACTTTCAAGGCTCTGATTGCACAAGAGGAAATATGGGCCAATGAACACAAATAATATAATTAATTTTTCCAAAATCTGGTATGGAAACTATGAATATTGCTAAAATTAATGGTCAAGAGGAAAATATGCAGCTTTCAGCAGGTGTCTGACCACTTAAAAACTATGAAATTGGCATGAGATACATATGCAGATGATGATGAAAATCAATGCATATATCCTGAAATGTATACATACAACTATAGCTATCATCTCCACTGTGGAAAATAGGTAAGAATTAAACAACTGCAACTGCAACTACAGCTAGCATTTCCTTTGGCATAGGGTTTCCATTTGTACAAGTTATCCTTCAATGGTGTCCCAGCTGCCATTAACTCGAATACATGCATTGATTGAAGTGAGACAAACAGTATGAAATCAAGTACTTTTATTAGCCTTAACCATAAGGACAAAAGACTGGATTCTTAAAACCTCAAGCCTAGAGAATATATATTTTGATTCTTGCAACTAAATAATAGGATTCAGTTTTCCTAAATACAAGTAGAAACTAATTTAATAATATATCATTTCTAGTATCCTAATTAAACATTTGCATCCTTCTTAAATAACTAAAATAGTTTACTTTAAGAATAAAATATATAGAAGATTAAATTAATTAATGTCCTTTTCTTGATGCACGATCAAGAAACTAGCTAGATATCCCCACACCAAGAAAATCTATGAAGGGAACTTCCTTGTTATGCTCGATGGATGAATCATGATGAGGATGAGGATGGTCTTCAAATGTAGTAGATGATGCAGCCCTCAGGTACTCTTTCTTCAATATCATCCTGCTTCCATGCTGCTCATGAATATCTCCAAGAGGACTAGTACCACTACTGAGGTACCCAAAAGGATTAATTGGAACATTAACCCTCCTGGGATTTGGCAGCCCGAAAGTACTACTACTGCCGGAACCTCTATACCTGCCATACACGAATGCCGGACTTGAATATTGCCCATTAATGCGATGAACAAAAAGATGATCCGAATTACCCTTCAAGCACTCCGAAACTTTGTAATTAGATATTTCAGATCCTCTCAAGAAGCCCGCTGAAGATGTTGAGTTGGGAATTGATAATGAACTTGTCATTGAAGCAAAGTTCCAATTATGAGAAGAAGAGCTTTTAGGCCTTGATGATTCCATGAACGACATTGCCCTACCTTTACCAGGGTTCCTGAATTCAAACACAGTACTAGTAGTAGTACTGTTCTGATTGTGGTCAAACCCAGTTGATGATTTCAATTTCCTTGAATCAAAAGTGTTGGAAATTGATGAGGAGGTGTTCGATATAGAGTCACTAGAGATTAAGAAATCTTGGTAGCTTCTCTTGTTTCCACCACAAATTAGCTTAGATTGCTCTCTTTGCCGTCTGGCCATGATAACATGCCAGTGATTCTTCACGGCATTATCAGTCCGACCTGGAAACAGTCTTGCTATCATTGCCCACTTGTTTCCATGAATCCGATGAGCCGCTAGAAGCCTCTCTTCTTCTTCTTCACTAAACGGCCTTCTGTTGATTCTTGGGTCTAGTTGATTAAACCACCTCAACCTACAACTTTTCCCTATCAAAAAATAAATAAACAAAATAATTAGAGAATGCTTCTGAAAAAAGTGTGTGTGTGTGTGTGTGTATTTCCTCGATTAGTTTCCAATAAAAATTACAGATGACAATGTTCAAATTAATTAAGAGGTAATTAAAAAGATGTTCAGGGTGGTTCATACAGATCGAATATTAGGTTGGAAAACTGAGATCAGAATTGAAAATAAATTTAACACAAGGGTAAGTTGTATATAAACTATTCTGCAATCCAAAAGAATATACAAACTATTCTCTAGCTTACATCCAACTTCTATCGTTTGCCAACTACTCACATAATTAATCACTTTTATTTTGTGATATTGTAGAGGACAATTTCTCCAGAAACACAGGAACCGCCCATCAAGAATTGAGAGATCGAGAGAGAGAGAGAGAGAGAGAGAGAGTACCTGATCTTCCTTGAAGCTTCTCTGCTATGGAGTTCCAGTTCTGGGCACCGTACTGTTCGACGAGTTGCCGGAGTCTTTCATCTTCTGCGGGCCGCCAGTGTCCTCTTGGGCAAGACGTCGACTTTGACTCATCTGCAGAGCCCGCAGGAGAAGCTCCATAATCATCCATGGCAAATTAAACTTTTTCTTGAAACTTGTTGGAAGTACTTGTCTAATTAACCAACTATATATACAAGACCACAGTAAAGGTATCCCACACGAACAATATATAGAAGACCGAGAAAAAATTATGAAGATCCAATAAGAAAGAGGCCGAGGGGTCGGTTTAGGGTTATGGATAGGCAGTCACTTTTGTTGGTTTTACACGACACATTAAGCTAATTAACCTATAAATATGTATATGAAACCTGTTACTGTAGAGCCAAAATGACCCTATCTTTCTCTGCTTTCTTTCTTTCTTTTTTTATTTCTTGTTTATATTTATGTCATTTGCCAAGACACCTTCTATGACATATTCCCAACTGTTTCTCTCTCCCTCTCTCACACGCACAAAAACAACAGCTATAATTATTGATTTTATCTTTATACTTGAGCCATTTTCATGTATTACGTTATTAATTATATAATCAGACCTAAAAATCTGGGCAGCTTATAGTTTTGCTTAACGGGAGACTTCTCCTTGTACGACGTACTGCTTGAAAAATGGCTTTGTTAATAACGATATTGTATCAACAAATGATCGATTATGTATTGTACGTATTAACATAAACGTATTGTACTGGTGGTAAAAAAAAAATGAAATCCGCATCAGTTAAAATGATGCCAAGTAATCTCAATCCTTTATCTCAAAAAAAAAAAAAAAAAAAAGAAGAAGAAGAAGTAATCTCAATCCTTACTTCCTTAGTGCCACTATTAATCTTGACATTAATTCAATTATTTCAAAATGCAATTCTAGGACAAAACAAATAATGGTAATAAGTAATAATCTTATGTTAATTTGGTACACAGTTTTAGAAAGTATAGAGGTCCATGTCCATGTGAACGTTAATTACTGCAATTCATTAAACGTTGCTGTTTTAGCCCATGATGCTTCTCATTGGAGGCAGTTTATAAGGCAGATGGACAGGTAAAACCATATTAAATAAATGTAAAGGGAAGTTGGTAGTTCTCCAATTTGGTAATATTCAAGCTGGCATACCCAGAAGTGGCTAGAATAAATTGATATTACTAGTAATTAGTTTGTAATGCAGCTTATATGTACTTAAAAAGATAGTTTGTTCAAGTGTATTAAGTCTTGATATGAAGAAGAGTCATGTGCATAGTGATTGATACAGTCATATATACTTCTTTTGGTACATATACAGTCATATATACTTACTACAGGATGTGTACTCATATTTAGTTAAAAAGTTAGTATATTTGCTTTGCTTTTTAGGTTGGCATTTAAGATATACCCTAATTGATCAGCCTCATATGATTCTAGCAATTCAACATTAAGCTAACTGACCTACATATGTTTATAATTCTTGATATCTGAGTGCTCTAAGCCCATAAAATCACGTCTATATAATAACCGGAACCTTTCACTAATTTTGATCTGCATGAAGATAATACAGTTTCATCAAAGCATGAAACAAGAAAAATAAAAAGATATCATGCTATCCTATCCAATTGATAGAATAAGATTTAAAGTGCTTCGCTCGATCTGCTAGGGTTTCTAGCAAAGGGCATGCCGACTGTTTACACCCAAAAAAGAAAGGGCATGCCGACTGTACCAGATCTAGGGCATGCCTTCGGTCAAGCAGAAGGCATTATGCCCAAGAAAAAGAATACCTCGGATCCTGTTTGGACAAAACGTAAGATATTGTCGATAAATAGAGGTACATCTTGTTCAATTACCTTTGCTTGGTTCATTTAGGATTACAAAATTGTTCAATGCAATGGCAATGCGCGCAAATGACCCAGCATCTATTAGGTGATCTCATGCCTTGATATTTATATACAACATTTTTTTCAATAACCAAAAAAATGCACTTGATATTATCCGACCGTCCAATTCTATTGGTGTAAGTGTACGTTGGTGCTCTGAACCCATTCTCTTAGGATTGACTAAACTAGAGTGCTGTTTTTACTTACATGATTCGGTTTCTAAAGAAAGGTGGCAGTTAGGTCCTTGGCTAATGATGGTTGGCTCTTTGTAAAAACCCACTAGATTAGGGTTTAGCCTTGGTTTCAGTAGTTGGGTCATCTCAGCTTACTTAGATCGGAGACATTCCTTTTTAAGTAATTTCGCCATAGTCAGTCTGACCCTAAGTTCTCTTTTTTATTACTTTCTCGATTCAAGGATCGACACCTTTTGATATTCGTACGCAAACCTCGAATATGAAATTTCTTAGATAGTGCGTTTTTATGTTTTATCCTTGTAGGGTTAGTCTTCATGTGTAATTTTGCTTCATTAATGAAGTTGGCATTAACGCTAAAAATAATATTAAGTGACAATTATCTATTCGAGATTAGCCGTTAACTGTGATTCCCTAACAATCATGTCGTACCTCCAACAGTAATCTTGAATCTTGAAGGTCTGCTCTAAGTTGTGACACAATGTTGAAGGAAGCTCTTCCGTTGGCCTTGAGATGTTGTGTGCAACTCCGCAAAGCTAGGATTGCACCGTAGGTTGACAAAGAAAACTCTCTTGGCATCCCTTAAACTACTCAATTGAAAGTGACTAAAATATAGATTGCCTAAAATTTCTTCATAATAAAAAAATCATCTAAAATGGTTAATATGGTAAAATAAAAACGTAAAAAATACATAAATATGAAAAATTTGAAGAAGTGGGTGATAAGGAAACTTCCACGTTCTTTTTCCCTTCACTAATAACACGTACATCGTACGGGTATGACATTAGTGTCAACAACAAAAATTCACATTATCCCATTACTTTCATATTAAACATGAGATAATAAAAAATATATATAAGTTTGTTATTTTTTATTTTTCAGAACACTTAACTTTTATATTGTTTCATCAATTACGATTACAATAGCTCGTGTTAACTAACATTCCGTACTGCATACATGAGCTAGAAGTAAATAAAGCCAATAGTGGTTTTTGACCTGAATCTAAGGAAGATTGGGCTTTCAGGGATTTCTACACCATTAAGTCATTAACTAGACCAGTAACAAAAGGAATGAAGCACAATTCTAGAGAAATCAAAAATACAACAACTACAATAAAAAAATAATTATATGCACCGACAGTGTAAACGACTCAGCATTTATTATGTGATCTCAACGCTTAATATTTGTAGTCAACTTTTTTTTTAATAACTAAAAAGTCTACTTGATGGTATCCAATCATTTATTCCTATTGATGTAAGTGTACGTCGGTACTCTGAATCTCTACCCCAATTACAAATAAATAAAAATTATAGTAAAAGACCCCAATCTTCTTGCATTCTTGTACGCATGTGCGAAAAGTCGTACTCAGTTGGCTATACAATATAGTTGTTAGTATCATTATCGAGAAAACATGGTTAAAATTTACAGTTTGGGGTTTTTATGGTTTTAGGTTTTGGTATTGCATTTGTATTTTTTTCTTTTAATAATTTAATGAATTTTGAGTTAGGTATAACTAATATTTTAAATTGGATGTTAATTTTTACCTAGTTTAAATCGCTCATAAGAATGACGAACCTAAGGGATTATAGTGTGGTTATGAAGCTAACAGGTATCCATGCGGCTAAACACATTCTCAGGAGGGGTGTTCAGTGGCAGGTGGGAAATGGTCTGCAAGTAAGGATTTGGGAGGATCCGTGAATTCCGAGACCTTCTTCTTTTCTCCCTATTATTCGACATGAGAATGGGTTGGAGAGAGTTTCTGATTTGTTACTCCCAGGTTTTTCTTGGAATCTGGCTCTTATTAATCAATATTTTGTGGCTGATGATGTTGATTTGATTTTATCTATGCCTCTTAGTCAGAGGGATGACCCTGATCGTCTTATCTAGCATTATGATAAGAAAGGTAGATTTTCTACCAAGAGTGCTTATGTGTTAGCTTTTGAGGAGCTTCATAACTATGGAGAAGTTGCTACTAGTTCGGAGAATCTTTCTTCTTTTTGAAAACAGATTTGGTTTGCTCAAATGTCAGGCAAGGTTAAAGTTCATTGGTGGAAAGTATGCTCTTCTATTGAGGGGTAGGGCAGTTTGGTCACCATCTCCTTTCGGCTGGCTTAAGGCCAACTGTGATGGAGCCTTTGATTCCTCCTCCAAATCTGGTGGAGTAGGAGTGGTTCTTCGTGATGTTATGGGGGATATTGTTGGTGGAATTTGTTTAAAGGTCAACTCGGTTGCCTCTCCAGATTTTGTTGAGGCCATGGCTTGTAGGGCTGCTTGTTCCCTGCCAGTACAGTATCATCTTTCTCCTATTATGGTTGAGTCAGATTGTCAGAGTTTAGTTTCTGCTATTGAGGCTGAGGGGGAGGAGACTTCATCCTTGGGTCGTATTATTGAGGACATCAACTTTTCTCTTGGGATGTTGGTGGGTTCTTCCTTGAGACATGTGTATCGTGAAGCTAATATGGCTGCGCATAATCTAGCTAAACTAGCTTTATATTCTTCTTTTAATCTTTCATGGAGTAGGCTTGTCCAACCTGTTATTAGAAGCTTTGTGGCTTCTCATTGTACTCTTTGAATGAGTAATACAATTTGGTCATCTTTCCCCAAAAAAAAAAAGGTAAGTTTTATAGCATTACTCTAAAAATCGATAGCTCAAATAATGTAGTTAATTAAATGATACTAGCATTTCTCCGCACATGCTTTGCATGTGTAAATATATATATTTTTTTTAGAAAATAAAAAAGAAGACGGTTATTGCAAAGAGAAGATAGTGGAAGAGAAAAGTGGGTTGTAGGTTTTTTTTTTTGGTTTTCTTTTTAATAAAATTATATTTTGTAAATGTCATAATTGTCCTTGTGATTTAATTAATTCTCAAATTTTTTTAATCTTCTAGGGCCATTCCTGTCAAAATTTTTTATTTTGGCTAACAAACCCTCTTCTCTTAATAATAGTGTAGAACTGTAGATAATATATGCGTCAAATAAGTGATAAGTGCAGTAGTATCTATCATATAGTAAATCACATGCATGTTATGTTGCCAAACTACGACCAGACCATGAATAGAGACCAAGGTTCGAAAAAACGCTAGGCGCTAGTCGGGCGATGGACAGGGGACTAGCGCCCAGACGCCTAGGCAGGCGGTTTTGTATTTTTTTAATTTTTATGTTATATATATATATATATATAGGAAAATAAAATAAGAGGAGAAAAATATATATATATATATATATTATTAAACTTTTGTTTAACTAAACACTTATTTAATTGAATATTTATTTAATTAAATGAAGGAAACATAGAAGCAATATTCAATTATAAGCCCACTTGCCCATCTATGACCTATCCCTTCTCTCTCTCTCGACAAACAGCAGCCACACTTTTTATTATATTCCATTCTTCATGTTGTGTTGATCTGATCCTTTCTTCTTCTTCTCTCTCTCTCTCTCGACAAACAGCAACCAAGTAATAGCCACCACCCTCCACATTCTCTCTCTTTTCTCTCTTCATCAATTTTTCTCTGTTTCTTCATCGTTCAATCACCGAGTGAATAACCCCACAAAAAGAAGGTCGATCTCAGTTCTTAGATTTCAAGACTTTGTGGTTTTTCAATTGCTCTTATCAAAGGCATTATCCTAGTTTTCAGTTTTGAATCCACATGACTGAGAGAGCTGGATTTTAGTTTTGAATCAAGGGGATTGAGAGAGGTGGTCAGAGATTCAAAGGATGAGGTTTCAATTGTTTCGAATTAGAGATGAAGTCTCTTTCTAATCCTTGTTTTGATTTTGATGAGAATAATATATATATATATATATATATATATATATATATATATATATATTCGATGCCCAACTCTTAACGCCCAGGCGGAGCTTCTTAGGACCGCCCAGCCTCCGCCTAGACCGCCCAGGCGGCCACCTGAGAGCCCAACGCCCAGCCCTTACTCGCCTCGGTCTGCTGCCGCCCAGGCCTAAACCCTAAACCCTAAACCCTAATAGAACAATTTAATGGCAAGCTAACAGCATAAGTAATCAAATAGATTCCTAAAGAAAATAACCTGGAAGGTCCTCTTGCAGTCATCAACCAAGGCCTTGAGCTGGCCTGAGCGGCCGTTTTTTAGAACACTGGTAGAGACTAAGATGCAATTGTATCAATTTCAAAATATCCAAAATTTTCAACAAAAAAAAATGAAATTCTATATCTTGTATCTATACTATTATAAAGAGAAGAGAGTTTGTTAGCCAGAACAAAAAAAAATGTACCATAATGACCCTGGATTATTAAAAAACTTTAACACTCATAAAACAGATAGGGGTAAAATAGTCAATTTATAAAATAAACAGAAAATAGAAAGAAAAAAATGTAAAAGTGGAAAGCAGATAAGTATGTGAAAAAAAACCACAAACTTCCACAAAAAACTATCAACTCCTGTAAAAAAAAAACTACCTACTCTGTTTTAAAAAAATATTAATTTTCATACACATAGTGTGTGGGACCCGTCTAGTATATAATTAAGCCCTCATATAAGGAAATGATTAAATCTTTGAATTACCATATATGCCCTCACATAATATAGATATATTAATAAACAAATTATTTCTATATGAGGATAAGATAGTCTATAGACTATATTATATTTGAAAAAATTATAATACCTCCCATGAAAAAATGAGAAGCTTCCTCAATATTTCAGGACAGAAATTATTGTAACTTTTTTAATTTAAAACAAATCAAAAATAAAAATCAGTTGACATATGAGGAGGAGCACATGTTAAAGTGCTAGTATAATATAAAGTGGTCAATGTAATTTGTGTTGCATCCATGTTGAAGTGCAACCCCACTGTAAACACTTTTACTTTTAGCAGGTCACAAGCTTGAGTCTTTAGTTCTCGTATGTGGCATATCTTTTAACTTTCAAGCCTAAAATTTCAAGTACAAGCCCAAGCAGTTAGGTACGAAGTTCTGCTTCCTCTTTTATTTTTTTTATTATTTTTTTTTTTTTCTGTGTTTGTCATTTTCCTTTCATATTTATTTGCGATGTTTTTCCTGTAAAATTAGCTAGACAAAGGGTCGGCTAGGTTGAGGCTAGTAATGGCGTGCAAGGACAACATGAAGAAAAGTATGGGTAAGCCGTCTGTCCATACTTTGTTCCCCGCAGATGACAAGTCAAATAAAAACGTTGAAACATTTGGAGAAAACGCCTATACCTAATGATTCTATATTGTTTCTTAGTTGATTGAGATTTGACATCCCACGAAATGAAAACACCTCTCTTCCATCTAAAATATGCTTGAAAGTATAGCTAGCTTATGTATGAACATCAATAAAAACCAATTGCACGCTAAGCACCAAATCCATGTCCTAGTGACAAGTAATGGTGGATATACCAATCCAATAATACCATTCTTTTCGTATTGTATTTGATAAAATTACGTTTCACTATCCTCTAGTTGTTTCTTTTGACAAATCACTGCCTATAGTTTTGACAATTCATTATCTTGTATTTGCTAAAATATTTCAACCCAACCTACCGTTAGTTTTATAATTAATGTGTGTTAATTGGATACATGGTACTGATGTAGCATAAGTCATTTGTGTTCTTCAATTTTTAGTCAGCCAAAAAACATAAGCTCCTATAGAAAATATATTTATCTTTGTCCTCGATCCTATATTTAACCTAGTTTGGATGTGGGGAGCGTGCAAAGATAGGAATGATGGTGGTAGACTCTATGACCACCTTATTCAAGGTGCTTGCGAAATCTAATTTTAGTAGAGCAGGATACATTAAATTAAATAAATAAATGATGAACATATTATGCGCACAATTATATTAGTTTCCTATAGCGGTACATAGACGAGTTCAAATGTAGCCCGTAGTCTAGCACGAAACGAAACCAACCTAATCTACTCTGCATGGAGCCAATTTACTTTCATATAAGGTATCGATACAATGAACTCTCTTATATAATTCATTTAAAACAACCACATACACAACCAGCAGTGTGGTGTTCTTAGGGTTTAACACTTCAAACATTACTTGATTACAATATCTTATGATGAATGATAAAGTCTTATCATAGAGTCCGCTAAAAATGGAGTTCTTTCATTTGCTAAGTGTTAATTTATACTTGAATGTAATTACTAAGATAGAAATTAAGAAAAACACAGTACTGTATACGAAAGCTAAGTAAACAAATATGCATAATTGTGGTTAAGCAGTCAAGTAGTTATTAATATCTATCTAGATCACACAGGTGTAATGTGATTGTTGATAGTCTTGGTAGAAAATGATACGGTTAGAGAACTTCCAAATTAGTAAGTCTATAAGGGCCCGTCATAGGAGCTTTAATCACATCAGTATTACTTGATTGTATATATCATGAGGTATTATATAATCTTCACCAAAGCTGCTTCTCAACGTTCTCAATCAATTTAGCACAAACCAACTGTTGTGAAAAGTCATCTTATGCTGTTCTGAGGTGCATATACCAACTCAATCATATAGCTCTCTCTCTCTCTCTCTCTCTCTCTCTCTCTCTCTCTCTCCAGGAAGCATATAGGGAAGGGTTTGCAAGAGCTTTCAAACAGTAAATGCAAAGCATTTCAGTTACTTGCACAGACAAACATCCATTTCCTTCAGATGTCTTTATATGAAAACCATCATGTACCTTTTTCTCTTACCTTCCAAAGAAACCCATATAAGCAACCCAATCTTCGATATAAAATCTTCCCAACCCACACCCTTCATATACAATTATTATATCAGCAGCCATTGATGAAAAAAAATGCACCAAACTACTTTGACTACTATTCAGATATCAAACTCTCTTTAATACACACAAACACACACACATATATGCAACCACCTAATACAACCATGTTTTTTGTTCTCTTCATTGAGTGCATTTGTTACATGATATGTCATCGTATTAATGCATGTTTGGTTTCATTAAATTTTCACAGCATGCATGTACGTGCATTCATAAATAAAATGGGATTTTTTTTTTTTTGAGCAAGGGAAGACGAATTCATTGATGAAAATCTATCCCAAAAATTAACAAGGAAGAAAACCCTAGCTGTCACAAAATTACATACCAGCTGAATCAGAAGAACAATATCAGCTGCATCTTTCTCCAGTTCTTACTGAACTATTAAAATTTACTTCCAAGGTACCATTTAATTAGGGTTCGTATATATTATTCAATTAATTACTTTCTTGAACCAATAGTAATGATGGAAGTACGTGTCTGTTAATTTTGTTTATTAATTAGCAAACGTGGTCACTTACACGGATTATGTATAAATTAATCATATATATGAGAAGTCTTAAACGGCAACGAAATTCTCAGACATGCATGCAGCCTATTCAGAGAGTTCGATCTCCAATAGTGTGACGTGTTATCCAAAACAACATAAACTGAAGCAACCCACAAGAATTTGCAATATTAGTTCAGACCGCTATAGTTTCTTAGCTTGTTGTTTCATGCATACATATATGCTTATGCAATTGCAATAACCAACCCCTATTAAAACCCCACTAAAGTAATGTGTTTTGTTTGGAGTCAAGTACAGTTAGTTGGCTTTACAGGGGATTAAGTCTCATCTCAACTAACCACACAACGATATTTCTCCACAGCAGATTGTTATATCTCTGAATATTATACATTATTCAAAAGTTAGATTGCGACGTAATTAACATCGATAATGACAGTTTAGCTACCTTAATGTTGTGGGCACTTTTTATCTTATTTGCCCTCATGAATTCTCTCTAGACTTTGTCTACGGTGCATGTCTAATCTTGTCTATTCTTCACACTCTTAGTCATGTACAGAACTCCACCACAAAATCAGCACCCAAATGAAAGGTTTATATCAGTTTTGCTTTATTAAACATTTAAACCTGCCTCTTCGATTCTATTGCCAGATATTTATTAATTAATCATGTGCTATGTAATCTGAAATATTTCCAATGAACTGAAGTAAGGTCTAAATTAATTAATGTAGTTTATCACTATTGCGCAGCCTTTCAATTGAGAAATATTTCTTGAGAGTTTGCTGTTGTTTAATATTTACCAAAAATAAGCAAGAAGATGATGCACTTAAATCAGTAGTGTTAAAAGTTGCAGGAACATGTAGCTTTGTGGCATGTTTTTTGCAAGGCTATACTAACAATTTTTTTGGTCACTACTCGGGATATAGATGACATCCTACCTACTGACCTAATTAACTTTTTAATTTACGGTTACGATTATGCCACAAATTATAAATAACCACGCACAGCCCAGTTTACTAGTTAAGATTTCAATCTATATATATATATATATATATATATATATATCCCATGATTGTTATATTACAAAGGACGTCTCTTTTCAGTTGTAATCTTATACAACGTAACCTCTTATCTACTCTGTCTCGTAACGATTACTTTGAGTGTTATATTTTCTGTATGTTTTGATAGATTTAATATCAATAAGCAGATTAGTACTACTGTTTGTTAATAGATGTGCGAAGGGAGAGAAACCCTCGATTGATTCCACGGTGTTCAGTTGACATCCCAAAACATTACCGCGCAGCACATCTATATGCTACTTAACCACATGTATGAGGTTGTTTGCTAAATAAGCTACAACAAGGGAACGGAAAGAGTCTGAGCACATCATTGAGCATTCCCTTCTATGGTGACGGCTAACGATTCGCAACATGTACTTGTTTGCTAAATGCTTTTTGTTACAATCAGCCGCGGATCCAAATTAAGGAGTCACTTACATAGTGGAGGTCAGTGTTGATCGAGCCGCCACCAAGGTTTGGGCGAGTGGTGGTGCAAGTGATTGACGTTCAACGCCCTCAAAAGGGTTTTTGGCACGTAAATGTCCCATACATCCTTGATCAGCCTGATAAGGTTGCAACTTGGATAGTGTAGATACCGCCTATAGTGCCCTAAAAATATAAGAGTCCGGGATCTAACCATGTTGCCCCTCTCTAGCCATTTATTGTACGTTCCCGGGGAAACATAAATGGTAATCAAGCTCAGCCGTACAATTTCACAACCTGTAATGCTTTGTGGACGTTGCTAAATTTACAGTCTGATGCTTTGCTTAATAACCACTAATGCTGTTCATCCTTTAGGGTAGATCCATCTTCCTTTTTGTTTGGTCATGTAGGCTCTATCCTACTTGAGCTAAATAAGTACTCTTCTTAGTCTGGGAAATTATGCGTGGGGATAGTTGATCCACTAGCAGTATCTAATGAGAAAAAGAAACATGTTCGTCCCAGGGTGGTAAAAATCTTAAGATGAAAGCTACTGAACTCCTGAAGAACACCTGATGGTCGTCCCCCTATCTGGTCTCATAGCTATTGGATGCCTTTTATAAATTGAAGAATTAATGTTAATATATTGTATAAGCTAGGTCTCAACTGAAAGGTTCATGAACACTAGATATTATGGTTTATTTTGTCGATAGGGAAAAGAAAAAATCACAAACAAAAACCACGCAGACAACCAGTCCCTAAACTATCTAGCAGGAAGGCCTGACTACATATTCTGGTTTGTTGGGGCCTTCAAATCTAGAGTACAGAATTAAAACATGCAAAATCTGCTCTATTAGAATATCCAACCTTGTCCTTTTTCTACACTTTGAACATCAGACCTTTAGACCACAAAAACCAAAAATTTTAAAAAAAATTGAGAGAAACAGAAATTCACACGGTATAAGTTGGTTTTGGGCTCAAGACTAACCTTTATTATTCAGGGCTGAAGGCCCATCAATATTTAAATAAGTATCCTTTTTAATCATATATGTCTTGTGAATTTATACAACTCAACCCTCTTTAGATAAACTTAAGCTTATTCACGTAGAGAGTAGTCAAATGTGAATATTTAATAAACTAGACAGATATGAGGAGAAATTGTGAAATGTGGTTCGGAGAAAGCTTCAAATTTGGTGCGAATACCAGTTTATTAGGCATCAAGTTTCTAGTTTGAGACATCCTCAAAGTAGTATCTTCAGCCGATAAAGTCATCTTCAAACATATTTTGTGATTAGCAATTTTGATGGTAGATGCAATTGGTGCTATTAGTAACTCCATGGAGATTTGTTCGGGATACTAATTTCTATTGATCCACCTTTTCATTTTGAATAATTAGGTGGATTAAAGGTTTTTCGTTATAATCTTAGGCCAAGTTTGGTGAACGAGCTCATTAATTTCGATTTAAAAAAATAAAAATAAATAAAAATCCTTAGTCCACCCCTTACATATGCCAGTGAGAATTAAACCAATGACCCTTATAATGTTGGGAATTATGATTCTGATTTCAATTAATGTATTTTTCAAGATTTAACTGTTCATATCAATCATCACCTTCAAGGTTATTCATCTAAAACAATATATCATTTAAAATGGGTTCTCTCTCTGGGAGGCTCTCCCTAGGGTTTCTAGGCGACGTCTCTGCACTTTGGTTTTGGATTGGCCTCTGGCCTTTCTCGGCCTCTCGAGAGGGTGGCGGCGGCTTCGTGCAGCATTCTCTAGTATGGGTAGGCTGTTGTCTACTCAGTCTTCTCTGCATCTCTCTCCATGGAGGAGCTGTGAACGAAATCCCAGTATTAGATCGGGATTTGAACGGTGGGACTCTCCCGGTACGGGGACGACTAGGTGGAGGTGCGCCTCGTGGGTTGGATCGACCTTGGGCAAACCAGGATTTTGGCTGGGCGGCTGATAGGGGTAGTCGCAGGGGCTCTACTTATGCTTGGGCAGGTTTCAACGCAGGTCTGATATCGGGTTCGTGGTGCGGTGGAGTAGCGGCTCCAGGAGAGTTTGGCCGATCGTGGGAGATTACCGGCGGTGGAGGTCTGGTGGTTTGCTTCTGGTATGCCAGAAGTGACTGCGACGATTTGAGGAAGGCTGAAGACGTCGAGCATGGCAAGGTAGGGTTAGGGTTTCTAGGCTCGGGTTTGGGGTTTTTTCCTCAAGCTGATGGGCCTCTTTTTTGGGCTCTGCTGGTAATGATGGTTGGTTTCGGTCTTGGGTCTGTCCATAAGGCTTGGGCCTTTTTTAGTAGTGTTGTCTATTTTTTACTTGAACTTGGGGAAGCCCCCTCTGCGTAGGGAGGTCCTAGGTTCCGTCGAATAAGTTGGGGTTTTTTCTTTTCTTTTCTTGCCCTAACATTGTCTAGGTTTGGTTCTTAGTCCTATTACCATAGTGATTTCATTTGGTTGCTATAGGCTTGACGTCCTATTTCCAAAAAAAAAAAAAGATTTAACTGTTCATGTTCTGTTACATATGTAAAGATATCTCTACAAAAAGTTGACCAAAATGAAAATCATTTAACTATCCTATTGTAAGTAAAAATATATATATAGAGAGAGAGAGGGGATAGTTCTAACAAAAAGTTGACCAAAACGAAAATTGTTTAACTATCCAATTGTTATAAAAAATAAAAAGAGAGAGCGAGAGAGAGGACAGTTCTAACAATAATTACTATTATTAAAATGAATTGTCTATTTTCTTCATATAAATAAAAAATTAAAAATTCACCAATTTGATCGAGTTTTTGCAGAGGTGTTGTAAAACATGGACGGTTAGACTATGAAATTACAAAATGAAAATAAAGTAATCGTAATAAGTGCTGAACCCAAAAATTATCCTATGTCATGTTTTTTGAGATTTTGAAATATTTGCCAAAACTCGAGACGACGAAGAAGGTGAGGCAGAAAACAAAGTGGAAGCTGCCTCCAAGGGGGAGACTCAAGCTAAACACTGATGGTGCTTTCTTTAGTGAGATTGGTAAAGGCGGAATTGGGGCAATCATCAGAGATGAGAACGGTGTGTGCGTAGCTGCAATTGCTTGTCCCTTTTCCCATGTTCGATCTGCTCTTCAGATGGAGTTTGAAGCTATGAGAGTGGGACTCCTACTTCTCATTCACCAAAATATGGATAACGTGGACATTGAAACAAACTGTACCATGGTGATTGATGCACTTGACAAAGACACAGAAGATTTATCTAAGGTAGGATGTATTGTAGAGGATTGTAAAACTTATTTGCGTTCAATTCCTTCTTCATCACGCTGCTCTATTTATCGTGAAACAAATTGTGTGACACATAGATTGGCCCATCTTGCTAGTGTTTATTACTTAGATGAGACACATGTGATTATCCAGGATGTTCTCTATGAGGATGCTTGTACTAGTACTCGAGGTTTAGATAATATGTCCTCCCCTCTGTACAATTATCCATATATTATTAATAATAATTCCGGGCGTGGAGCTGAGCCTCGCAGTTAGGCTGGATTCCAAACCCCGTTTCAAAAAAAAAAGAAAAAAAAGATACATATAGATGAAGCATCAACGTCTACCAAATTGTTCATTGTATCTGGACCGGAGTCAAACTTTGGATAAGATAACGGAAGAATGAGTACGATTGAACCAAAAAAAAGTTAATTTAATGCAAGTTAGGCTAATCTTTCTCAAATACCCCAATCACTCCACTAATTCCTAACCATCATTGACGACATCCGTGATTCTTTTCTCATTCAATATTAAATTAATATCTTTTATTCCTGTGCTTCTTGCTCTTATTATTCATGAGTCAACTGATTTAGTAGGCAAATCCACATGTTGCAGTATGCCCAAAAAAAAAAATCCACAAGAAGAAAAAGTTCAAGAAAATTACTTGAGATCAACAACCGACTAATATCCAACCTTAATGGTAATGTCTTTAATTCTGCAGTTTCTGTTATGTTTGATATTCTAGAATAGTCATTCTACACGATCAGTTTTTAAATAAATTCAATTAAATTTGTTGAAAATTATTAAATTGAAGTTGATGACACATAAGAATCAGATGCCAACCGAGACGTCACATCTTTTGGTATTAATATTTGATTTTTTTTTTCCTTTAAAAAAAAATATTTGGTTTTTTTGACAGCTTCCACCTGATTGTTAGTCTGCGGGTGTGCTGGTGAAGAGTACAGTAATTTGGTGCCAAAGTTGCCCACATATTCCCTGAGGCTCCATTTGGATTGTAGGAAATCATGGTATGGAATGAGAATTAATTTCATTTTCCATTTAGATATGCCGTTTGGTTGTAATTAGAGATAGGAAAGGAAATAAAAAATGAGATTTGACTGGAAATTGACTCCCTCATAAAGCCTGAATAGAATTACTTAGTTAAGGGTGATATTCTATTTCCATTTCCCACTGTCAAAGGCAAAATTACATTAATTATCCCTCTAAAAATTTATATTCCCTCACCAATATTCCTTATAAGTTGATATCATATATGTACTTTAATTAGTGAAAGGGTGTTATTAAAAAGGGTGGTGCTATTCACACATCCTTTTTCTCTATTCACACACCACTTCTAATTTTCTATTAGTTTAATTCAATTTTTGTTTTTTTTTATAAATTTCCATAACTACCATCCCTTGTAAATCTGTTTCTTTTTCTTTTGTCTTTTTTTCTATTTGGCAATTCAATCATGAATCAAACATCATTATACAATAAATCAAATTTTTTTACTTATAAATGAAGGAAAAATAATACATTTATTAAGTGGAATGACCTATATTATTAGACAAAGAATATGTTTCCCAAGTAATCACCTTCACCTAACTGAATCCAAATTGTAAAGCTTGTCCTCTTACTTTGCATAGTACCAAACTCAATGCTTGTTTGTTTTTTTTTTTGAAGGGAAAGACGACAAACTATATTAAGTGAAATTGAGAAGTACATGGAGCGATGCAAAACACATCGAAAGAAAACAAAAAAATATAATAAGATGCACAGATGCATCTGTAATGTAGGAAAACAATAAAAGATAACAAGATGCACAAACGCATCTAGAATGAAGGGTAACCATGTGACTTGATGCCGAACGACATTGTTGCACTGCATATGTCACGAGAGCAGTGTAAATGTAATAGTAACCGTAACCGTAGCCGTAACCGGTGATATGATCACCTAGGAGAGGTGATTCGCTCACCGAGAGTTCGAAAGTAACCGAGGGTGTCAAAAACTCGTAAATTAGCAATCGAACTCCCAAGAACCAAAACAAATACCAGATCAAAATGAGCAGCTGTCTCGGATCCAAGATCTGAATTTGATGTCGACCTGGGTCCCAAATGCTGATCCAAATCCGGCCTGAATCCAAGATCAAGTCTGATGGGTCAAACTTGACGAAGGCCAAGGCCCAACATAATCTGATCTGGGCACCCTGGCTGCAACTGGACATTCGGCCACCCTTCCAGATCCGCAATGCCGGAAATCTCTCGTCCCTGTTTCGTCCACACGACTCCAAGCGCCACCACCCACAGACTCCTGCCCCGCTGTCGGTCTCTGACATGAAATCTCTGGTCGCGAACTCCCTCTAGTCTGATCTAGGAACCAGAAACCAGAAAACCATTCCGACACCCGAGGCCGTTCCAACAACTGCACTTCGATCTAGGTAGAAAACATGCCCATCTCAAGCCCCTCCCACAGCCCTACTCCCAGAAATTTCGAGAAGTCATAGCCAAAATTCCAAGAAGTCTGCACAGCCTCTGGATCCCAGATCTGGATCCGACCCAAAACCTCCGATATCCCATCGGAAGGTCGCCGACCACTTGCCCAGATCAAACTCAGCCTTGAATCCTAAGTTGAGAAGACCTGAGAGAGGGAAAACATCGCAATCTGTCGCTACAAGAGGAGTCTTAGACCACGCTTGTGAAAAGCAAACTGGAAGAAAATGAGAGACGGTTTGCACCGCACTCGAAGTATACGACACCAAGGGATGTGCCGACATAGTTCTCCATCGGAGATGGAGAAAGTTGCAGAAACGACCACCCATAGGGGCGGCGTTCTCTCAAACCCTAGAGGTTTTCTATTCAATGCTTGTTTGTTTATGACTCTTAATCCAGGTGGATCATCCTCAAATAAAATAATAAAATAATAAAATAAAAAAAATATGGAATCAACGTTTTATCCACTTCAGCCACAAGCTTCCACACTGCAGTTGATGACGTACACAAAATTTAGAGATGCTCTACATAATATTGAATGCAATGAGTTGCAATCTTCGTGTGGGGACAAAATTATGTTCTACTAGCATAATTTAGTAGATCAAATCATGTTTATAATCCTAAGGCCATCATTATTAGACAGTTGTAAAGTTTTATAGTTGCTCAATGGATTCAAATACACCAAATAATTTTAGTTAGAATCTTAACAGGAATAATGGATTCAAAGGGGCTCGAATGATTACTGAACTTTTTTTTTTCCATGTCTCCATTGCAAATCGAATGTAAAATTTTCTCAAATGATGGGTCTAAAGTTTCTTGTTCTACCATGATTAAACTTCAAAATATCATATTAGAGAGATAGAATGACTATGCTACATAAGTTTTTGATGAAAAAGAAAAGAGGGAATCGAAAAGAGTTTTGAAGTCCTCTGTGTCTGCAGAAAAATAAGGGTTTAGGATTTCAAGATGACTGACTTGCCAAATAGAAAAAGAAACATAATTATAAGGAAGGGTAGTTAGGGTAATTTTTAAAAGAAAATTGAATTTGTTGTAGAGAAACTGAAATTGAGAGGAAATCGCTGTGTATTCTCATTGATAATAGGGGCCTCTTTATATAGAGAATTACAATGTATAAAATCTCAATCATATAAGGAAAGTAATCATACATTGAATAGGAATCTAGAGCCTTCTAATTTAACCCTATTACCACTAGGTCAAGTAACCTAGAGTTTGGGCCAAACACAAATTAGGGTTTACTTGAACACTCCCCCTTGTGTTGCCCAAACACGGTGCTTCTCTAGTTGCCTCGTTAAAAACCTTGCCGAGTAACAAAAACCCAGTGGGACAAAAATAACCTCGGTCGAAGGGGAAAAAGAGCACAACACACCCTTCACATTTCGAGGTGAACATGTAGATATCTCCCCCTGATGTCTGCGTCTCCCCCTGATGACTACGATCATGGGAGTTCAGATAATTTTCACAAGCCAATTCTTGCCACATGTTTCTCGAACGTGGATTTGGGCAATGACTTAGTAAACAAGTCTGCCACATTATCCTCAGATCGAACCTAGTTCACTTTGGTATTTGAGGAGAGTCTGTTGTTGCTGATTATGCTTGGTGTTGTCGCTTTTGATGTAGCCTTGCTTCATTTGTTCAAAACGAACAACATTATTCTAAATGCTCGTAGGCTCATCTTGTGGTAGACTTCAAACCAAAATTGTTCGAACATGCGTGATTATGGATCCAATCCATAAACATTCACGAACCACTTCGTGAAGAGCAATAATCTCTGCATGGTTCGAAGATATAGCGACTACGGTCTGTTCTGTAGACCTCCAAGATATCACGGTCTTTTCCCATGGTGAACACTTAACCAGTTTGGGAGCGACCTTTGTGTGGGTCAGAGAAGTACCCAGCATCAGCAAAACCTTCCAAAACACTTATATCGTTTTGGGATGGGGATAGAGAACGCAGGCCAGCGTTGGCGGCATTTCTGGTGTGTCATGGGTCCGAATCCATCTTCTCTTTATAGGGATAGAACAAGCCCATATCAATCGTACATCTCAAGTACTGAAAGATATCTTTTACACCAATCAAAATGGCGTTGCGTTGGTGCAGAGTTATACCTTAGCTAACAAGTTCATTGCAAACGAGATGTCCGGTCCTGTGCATTGAGCTAAGTACAATAATGCGCCTATTGTACTCAAGTAAGGCACTTCTACCTCTAGCACATCTTCATCATCATCCTTCAGACGAAGAGGATCCTTTTCAGGATCAAGACTACGGACGATCATGGGGGTGCTTGAAGGTTTGACCTTGTCAAAATGCCTAAGCATCTATCGACACGATGCTCAAGTTCCAAACTGAGACATAATCGTGTTCTCCCATAATCTTTCATCTCAAAATCGGATTTCAAGTGTTCAGCGGTTTCCCTTAACTCTTTAAGGGCTTTTAATGAAGATCATGTCCAACATGAACCGCGATGGAATCTGAAACTTGTTATGGAAACGCGTGGGCATATCCCTTCCCAATCAAGTAGTCATTTTAGCGAGCGTTTCAACCTCTTTGTAAACGAGCTCCGTGGTCTAGAGCCACTTGACTTGGGTAAATGAAGTTCACCATGAACCTTCATGTATATTCCGTATCTAGATCCCTATAGAGATAGGTAGTGACCACATTTGTAAGCTGCATGTTCAATTATTCGGAAACTACCAAACTGACAGGGTAGTGGAGTGCAATGACATCCATTACTAGAGAATATGTCTCATCGTAGTCGATTTCAGGGCGTTTTATGAGAAACCTTGCGCCATAAGGCGAGATTACCATCTCTTTTTCTCACTACTATTTCTAACGAAGACCCATTAGTCAACAGGTTTTATGTTAGGAGGTGTTGGCATTACTAGCTCGAAAACCTTCCTTTTCGTTAGAGAATCCATCTTAACCTGGATGGCATCTTTCCATTTAGGCCAAATTTCTCTACGTTGGCATTCATTCATCAACGGAGCGTGGTTCGATATCATCTGACTCAACAAACTCATGCGCAACTACATCATCAATTATGATGGAGTTTCTATCACACGTCTCATGTACATTAGTGTAAGTTTCATAGAGCTCTATATTCTCGGGAATAGGTTCTGACGTTGAGGCGTCCCCCAACGATAACCCTAACCCGGAAGATTCTCATGAGACGGATTTTGAGTCTTGATGATCAAAGGATTGAAAAGTGCCAAAGTGTCCTTCGAACCTACGGGCCTCCCATGCATCCTAGCTGGGGCCATGGCCTGTAACGCCAGAGTGCCACTCTCTTTGGCGTTGGTGCCATGCCTACCTCCGTGTAGGGTGGCGCTACGTCATCTCGTAAGGATGTCATTCCTTGCAGGCTTGTTTGCAGCATATTTGTGTGATCTCGTCACTTTAACAGGGATCGAGATGAGACTTAGTGGGGACAGGCCACGACAATTCCTGTCGTTCCTGCTGACCATCCGTGTTCTTATCTCCCCATAACGACGGGAATACTGTCCCATCAAAGTGACAACCCGCAAATCTAGCGGTAATGAGATCGCCTTGCAAGGGCATTAAGTGGCGGACGATTGTTGGAGTCTCAAATCCAACGTAGTTGCCCACTCGTCTGTAAGGACCCATCATAGAGCGCTGTGGCAGTGCAATTGGCACATAAATGGCTCACTCAAATATGCGTAAGTACAATACTTGTACCCAGTCACTAGCTGTAACGCAGAGGTACATTGAGTGGCGGTGGGTCGTAGACGAATTAGCATAGCTGCATGCGATATTGCATCACCCCAAGCAGATATAAGGAGATTGGTGGCATTACCAATGTCCGGACTATCATCGTAGTCATTTCCGTGAGACCATTTGGGTGTGTACATGTCCCATTGCAATATCCATCGAAAGTCTTTCGATGTAAACTCTCTAGCATAGTCAAATCCAATTGACTGAATAGGATGATCTGGGGAGTGAACCCGTTGTCATATGATATGTGCTAGGAGTGTAGCATAAGCAACATTTATAGGTGGACAATGGCACAACACGTGACCAGCGTGTTTGCGTGTCAACCAACATCATGAAATATTTAAGCGTCCGCAAGTTGGTTGAATCAATCCACAGAATCCCCATGGATTCTATGTAAGAACATAATGAGTATGTTCATTTCCTTTTCATAGGACGGTCTTAGTCCTAATTTCCCTAAGGAACGGGCTTTGTAAAACGAGCGAGAGGCTTTAGAAGCAA
Organism: Rosa chinensis; assembly: GCF_002994745.2. Lineage (NCBI taxonomy): Eukaryota > Viridiplantae > Streptophyta > Magnoliopsida > Rosales > Rosaceae > Rosa > Rosa chinensis. The sequence goes on along the minus strand of NC_037093.1, from coordinate 40,109,409 downwards.
CCAATGAGTATTTTGGTTAGGCCTGAGCGTCTGAAACGCTATTTGAAGCAAGTTGGTGATTAGAGCATCACCTGGGGCGCCATCACCATGATGGACGCTATCCATGGCGTTATGGATAGGGACTGCGCCAGCCCTAGGCTGGTGGTGGACGGAGGCGGTGCCCTAGGCAACTGCGTCGGTCACACTTAGTCCATAAATCAACTTTTGATTCATGCTTCGTTTCGCTCGAAATAAATGATGTCCATGTGAAGTCTTTAGTAGACGGATCATCATATCATGACTAGGATGACCTATTCTGTTGTGACAAAGCCAATATGTGTCTAAATCCAAGAGATCTTCTCTCGTAACTTTATTAGATTTAATAGCTCGAATAGTGACATAAAGTACACTAGAGAGACACATAAACTTCTCTAAGATGCGCCTTTATTCGCAATCATTAGAGGTATTGCAAAGGAACTCATTTCCGTTCTCTATATGCGTTTTCGCATGGAATCTGTCGGCTATTCATAGGTGTGATTCGCCCTAGAAGCGTAGAGAGTTTCTGTGACAGTAACTAAGGTGTCATTTGGCAAGTGGAACTTGGGCTATTCCATGTCCTTGAATTAATATTGATGGCCCAACCATCTTAGTCACAAAAGTCATATGCTCAGAATCGAAATGGAGTCATAAAGAACTCGAAATTTTATTCATAAGCCAATGGAGTTACATCATTGTCTCTTTGACTAAACAAAATCTAATCCAAAATGATAGCTAATGCAAAACAATGGTAGTCGTCTAACTTCTTTCGGTAATTCCAAAATAAATGTGACCAGGTGAGTAGAGAGATGCCGGTGGAGCAAGGCTCGCTTAAGTACCACTAATCTCAGGACCTTCCTAGACATCACACTTACTTTGAGTGAGCCTACTTTGAAGAAAAGCTAAACCATTTGCATTTACTACAAAAATATATGGCAATTGCCTATTACATCTCTTGGAAAAATAAAGACTTAAACAGAATTGGCGATCTATTGATCCCAACCAGATTCATAGTCTTCAACCCTTCACTCTAGATCATCTTCTTGATCTTCTAGTTCCATATAGTGAGCTTCTCTTGCTTCACAATAAGCTTTGTAGGCGGTGACAATTTCTTCACGAGCTCTACAAATGTTTGCCCAATGATCAGACACTCCACATCGAGAACATACATCTCTTTGCTCAAACTCCATTGATTGAGGCGCTTTGAAAGCGTCATTTAGATGGCTCTTAGTGTTGGTGGTGCCACCAACATGGCCAGAGGCGTTGCCTCCCTCTCTCTTTCCACGTTTACCTCTTCGGTTCCTTGTTCGCCTATTTTGGTGATTACCTTCCCAAGTAGAGCGATTATATGGACCAGAACATCCAAATGTATTCCTAAGATTAGGGTTTCGCTCTTGGCGCCCTCTCTTTGGGGCGCGACTATAATTGGATTCCGGAATATGCTCTGTTCCCACGGATCTCGAATTATAGTTCTTCACAAGGATGTTGTCATGCTTTTCAGCGACATTCATAGCTCCAATGAGCTCATGAAAGCTTGTGATTCGTCTTGCAGTAACATCGATTCGATAGTTCTTAGCAACCATCAATGCAGAGACGGGGAAAGTAGAGAGAGTGTTCTCAATAAACATCGCATTTGTGATCTCTTTACCACAGAATTCCATTAAGGATTTAATGCGAAGTGCTTCCGAGTTGTAGTCAAGAACTGACTTGAAATCACAGAAGCAGAGGCTATGCCATCTCACTTCTAGGTCAGGAAGCAGGGAGTCACAGACGTTACCAAATCTATCTTCAAGTGAGACCCACAGCCTTCTGGGGTCTTCTTCATTCATACACTCGTACTGGAGCGAATAATCCATATGACGAGTCATTAGGATGACGGCTTTCGCCTTATTTGCCTCTAAGGTTGCTCTATTTGGTTCCAAAGCTTGAGCTTGCTCAACAGTTAGCACGTCCTGGCTAGGCTCGAGAATCGTATCTAAGATTCCATGGGCCTTGAGATTCTGGCGGATATCACTAACCCACCTGTGATATTTAGAGCCAGTTGTTCCCCATGGAGCAAAGTCCAATTTGTTCAGGTTACTCATCCTAAAAGAGAACAAGAAATTAGAGTTAGTTACGGAGCGAAAAAGGCTACCACAAAAACAAATAAAATTTCTGAGCGTAGTCGCTTCCAAGAAATTAGGAATTTCCGAGCGTAGTCGCTTTCAAGAAATTCAATTCCAAGAGGGGTTGGATTAGATCGAAACAATGATGTTTGCGGTCGATCGTTTTATCTCAACAAACTCTAAGTTTGGAGAACTCTACAAGCTCTAAGCTTGGAGTGAGCACGAACCCCCACAGTTCAGCTTAATTTGGTCTCCCCTATGATAAAGAAAGGGGGTTAGAAGGGGTAGAAGAAGAGAGGTTGCAAGTCCCCGAAAAAGAAGAGAAATTAAATTTAAAAACTCTAAAAAAACGGGAACGTTTAGTAAAAAATACCTCGAAATAGGACGTCGGAAAATTTGACAGGAAAAAATGGTCAGAAAAAGTGGCCGGAAAAGTCGCAGGAAAAGTCGTTGACCTGGGGTTGACCGGAGGGCTGACGTGGCGCTGATGCTGACGTGGTAGTGGGTCCTTTTGCTGACGTGGTAGTGGGTCCTTTTGCTGATGTGGCAGTGGGTCCCTGTGCTGACGTGGCTGTGGGTCCTCCTGCTGACTTGGCAGTGGGCCTGCATCAGTGGGCCTCTGACTTGGGCTTGGTCTTGGGCTTCTGGGCTTCTTTTCCTTTCCCCTTTTTTTTTTTTTTCCTTTCTTTTCTTCTCTTCTTCTTTTCTGCCGGTTCAAGACACAGATGCTCAGATGGCCGGTTCACGTATTTTTAGGCCGGTTTTTGAACTTTTTCTTCCTGTTCCTGAAACTTCAGATTAGTGGGCTTCTGCTATCAAAATTTGGTGGAAATTGGAGGTCCGGAAGATGGTGAATCGGTGGAATATTTGCTGCGAGTTGTATGGAGCTTCCGGTGGCCAGTTCGGTAGGTTTCCGGCCGGTTCTTGGGGTGCCGCCGCCGGTTCTGGATTCCTGAAATCGAGTTCTTCAATGTGTGAGGTGGAGGCAGAAAAGGCTTCAAGGTTTTGTATTCGGATTCAAGGTTTTTAGCTTCTTGAATCAGGGTTTGGCTATTTGTTTCAGGGTTAGGGCTTCGTGCTGATAACGTGTTGTAGAGAAACTGAAATTGAGAGGAAATCGCTGTGTATTCTCATTGATAATAGGGGCCTCTTTATATAGAGGATTACAATGTATAGAATCTCAATCATACAAGGAAAGTAATTGTACATTGAATAGGAATCTAGATCCTTCTAATTTATCCCTATTACCACAAGGTCAAGTAACCTAGAGTTTGGGCCAAACACAAATTAGGGTTTACTTGAACAGAATTAAAGTAATAGAAAAATAGAGGGGGTATGTGAATAGAGAAAAATGGTGTGTGAATAGCACCACCCATTAAAAATTAGGGTTATTATCACAAATGGTACCTGAACTTATCCTCTATTTTATCGATGGTACCTGAACTTCAATTTTGATCACAACCAGTACCTGAACTTTTCGATTTCATTTTAAATGGTACCTAAGGCCACCTTCGGTCACTATTCCGGCCAAAAAAGCCAAATCTAAGAAAACAAAAAATAAAAAAACAAGTTCAAGGCAAGTCTATTACCAAAAAATCATCACTATATATAATCGCAACCCTCGAAATCATCAAAAATCATCACTATGATCGCCTCCCATGTCGTTTTTAGTCGGAATAGTGACCAGAGGTGGCTCTAGGTACCATTTAAAATGAAATCGAAAAGTTCGGGTACTGGTTGTGATCAAAATTGAAGTTCAGGTACAATCGATAAGATTGAGGTATAGTTCAGGTACCATTTGTGATAATAACCCTAAAAATTATAATTTTATATTTCATTCTTATGACTTACCAAGCACTACAATAAGAATGAAAAATTAATTCGAGAATTTAATTTTCAGTAATATTCCAAACACCCACATGGAAATACCAAAACATATTCCATTTCACATTGGTCTGGAAAGGAAAATAAATCCTTTTCTTATTTTGACATTCCTAGTAACCAAACGCATTTTCGGTGACAATTGTCTTCGGGATGCCAAAGCTGCAATAGATATTGCGGCAAAGAAAATTGATTACCTTGACTGTCGTGATTGTGGCTAAAGGCTCACTTCCACCCACTTGGTGTTGTAATCTACCACTACAATGGCGAATTTATATTGTCCCGGTGATGTGGAGAATTTTCCAATAAAGTACTATCTCTACTGTGCGAATGCCCAAGGGACTATGATAACCAAAATCTTCCTGTGATGATTTATAAAATGTCATCCAACCTTTGCATTTTTCATAACAATGGCCAAATGTTTTGTCATCTCAATAGAAGCCTCCGGTTTTATTTTTCTATAAAATCAGTAAAAATTATACGAAATATAAATCACAAAATAAAATGATAATAATAATAATAATAATATGTAAGTCTAGATAAAAATATGGCTAAATATGCAAGACAAAAAGCATAATATGGCTAAATATGCGAAATAAAAAACATAGGCTTATGTTATTTGTATCTCTTTTTTTTTTTTCCTTATTCCATGTTTAAGGAAATTCTACTAAATTGATATGAGACTTTAATTTCATACACATATACAAATATCACATTTCTTGAAAGAATTATGAAGTATCCACAAATTTGCACTTAGAACGAGATCTCATCCGTAGATATTCAGCAATGACTTTTTCATCAACATTTAAAATTATTTTATTCTTGTCAGTTTCACATATATATACCAACATGTACGCATAAGAGTTGTACAACAAAGACGTTGAGATGGCGTTTGAAGTATTCCAAGCACGATTTGCAATCATTAGAAATCCTTCTAGAAGCCAGACTTTGGAGAAACTTAACTCTATCGTGTTGACATCTATAATATTGCATAACATAATTGTCGAAGATGAACGGGATAATTATTATGATGGAAAGTCCAACGAATAAGAAATTAACCCAAATAAGTCCAGGAGTGTACAGATGCTCGATAGACATCGACTGGTGAAGCCGAATTTGGAAATAGCTTAGGTGTGGCTTATCGAGTTTCGACCTCTTCTTGCAATCCCCAAATGACATATGAATTGGAGTTACGTTGGCAGTTCTCATCCTCATGAGATCCTTCTCCGCTTGTTGTTCGACTCTTTCTACATCTTTTTTTTTTTTTTCTTCTTTGCCTTTTCCAAAACACAGTCATTATTGTAGTTCAAATCTCTTTGCCTCATATCCACCTCCATCTTCTTTCGTTGACCATGTAATTCATTTTTTCACCATCTCAATTACATCTAAACCAACGGTTTTGGCATTTTTTCCATCTCCATGTTCTTCACTATTCTTGCCTTATTTCGTCCTCTCATAAGCCTAGGAATGAATGTTGGAGCCGTACATGGACTTCTTTCCATAGGATCCACGTCATCATTTTAGGAGTAGGCAAGTTTCTTTGCCCTGATGGTTGACCAAAATCTTCCTGTGATGATTTTATAAAATGTCATCCAACAATTGCATATTTCATAACAGTGCCCAAATGTTTATAGAAGCCTCCGGTTTGATTTTCCTATAAAATCAATCAAAATTATTCAAAATATAAATCATAAAAGGAAAAAATAATAATAGTACATAAATCTAGTTAACATAATTCTAATACATTTATTATAAGAAAAAAAATATTCTCTCTCTGAGAAAAAGCAGTGAGGCTCAAGGGTGGCTAGGGTCTCGTCGGAGTTCCTTCAGATCTCGTTTGGTGGCTCCCGCGCCGTGCTTGGTTGCTGGCCTTGTCGGTGAGTAGTGAGAGCTGTCGGATGGGGAGTTGTTTGCTTGAGGCAATAGGTGGCTCCTGTCGTGGAGGCTCGGCTTAGGTTTATACAAAGGTTGTTCTTGGTTAGTGGTGTCTCGCATTGCAGATCCCGGTGGGCAAGGTGATCGGGTGCTCCGAACATGGAGTTTCGTGGGTGGATGACTATCGACAAGGGATTCAGTTTTCACTTCAGATCTGGGTTTGGGTGCTACTCTAAAGCTTTGGCTGGGGTGCGGTGCTGTGTCGGTGAGAGATTTTCCAGGCTACAAAGGCGGCGAAGACTGGGAGGTTTTCTAGAGCTGTGGGCTAACGTTGGTTGGTAGCTGGCTTGCAGCGGTGGCACGTTTCGTTCTGGGTTCTATGGCAGGGTGCTGGGATCGGGCCACTTTTGGGCCAGACCTTTGCTGGGCTAGGTTTTTTCATCAATTTGTTTTCTACAATAAAGCCCCACTTTTACGGTGGGTGTAGTGGGCTTTGACCCTGTAATACCTTGATCAGTAAGTCGTTAGATGTGGCAGGTCCAATCCAAGGGCCAATATTGATGTACACCAAAAGGGTCTTAGGCAGATGTACTGGTTTTTTTGGTTTTGTAGCTTCATTTGATCAAGGCGTAGTAGACTAGGCTAGTAGTCATTTTATATGCGTAGTCAGTGCACTACTTGAGCAGTGAATGTAATGGGTGATTTTTGGATCTCCTAAATTGACCTTGTACGGTTGTAATGATCTTTTGATCACTGGAATATATTTCATTCCCCTCAAAAAGAAAAAAAGAAAAAAACATTTATTATAAGAATTAGTTTAATAAAAAAAAATCTCACTTGGTTGACCAAATTTGCTCCGCTTTGAACTTACCTTGCTATGCGCTTAATACATGCATGCCAATAGTTCTTGGCAGGAAAGATTTGTGAAATCTATCATGATTTACAACTATCATCCGATCTTAAAGTTTCTATGGTTGCGCTTCCAATACAATCGTTTCTTTCCTTTCTTTTATCTATGGAGACAGTTGTGAAAGCATCGCAAAATATTTCATTTTGGATAATTCTTAGGTTCACCCCTGGGGTGAATGAACATATTCACCTCTATTGCGATTAATGCATTTTAACTTTATAATTTTCTAATCCAACCATTCATGTTGCACAACATCATACAAAAATTCGCTTTGTAAAAAATCAATCAAATTGAAGACCATTTAGTTATTCATTTCTATAAAATACATGGATGGTTCATCATAATAGTAGTAAGTGTTGTTAGAACCATCTATTTGTTTGATTCAATTAAATAATTAAACAAATTATGATTTGATTGATTTTTTACAAAGATGATCTTTAAAGGCTAATTTAAGATATGAACCGTTTATGATAAATTTATTAAGTAAAAGTATGCTAATCGACAATAAAGGTTAATATACTTATTCACCCAAGGGGCGAACCTAAGAATTGTCCTTTCATTTTCATTGCTTGACCAATCTTCTTGTCTCTTATAAGAGCGAAACAGTTTGTTCAAAAAAAAAAAAATTGTAGAGCCGAATAATAGAGCTAATTGCAGGAAGTTGAGATCGTTTTTTTTTTTTTTTTACCTGAAAATGTTATCCATTTATGAAGTTCAGCAAGTAGTATAATAACAACTGGCTCAAAGGAGTCATTATACAGAGTACACCAAATTAATAAGCACACTCGGAACCAAGCATATTTCGAAGTACACCCATAGCACACCTACATTTTCTGAATAAGAGAAGAAATAAGAAACTAAATAACTCCGAAAAATAAATAAAAAGCCTACGAAGCTACTTGCATCTTGCCGATCTTTTCCACTCAAGCAAAAATTGAAACAGTATCCACATCCTCAGTTGAGGTAATCACTTCCTCAACTAGAAGCAGACTCTTTGCAAATGAATCAAGGACCTGATCCTATACCTCCATCTCTTGCACGACATCATGCCCCTCCACAGGCATATCCTTTTTCATCATCGAAGTCATCACTTCTTAAACAGTCTCATTGACTCATTCACTATAGGAGCCTCAATCATAGCATCCTCATTCTCCATCATTTTCAGAGAACGTTTCATTCCTTTGAGCTTGACACGATGTGCCATCTATTCTTTAGCATTTCCAATCAATTTGGCTTTGTTTTTGGACCCTTTTGGACGTCCAGTTTTTTTTTTTTTTTTTCCTGAGGGGAGATGATTAGCCTATCATCCTTTTGTGGAAGGGACATAACCAACTCCTCAACTCTAACCATTTCCCGTGCTAGCAAAGCCAAACCTTATTCCTTAGATGCATAAAGGATACATCAGCCACCCTCATCAGCCCACTAAACACCTCAGCTTCACCACCCAAACCAAAAATCTTAAAGCCACCTTGTTTGCAGGCCTGAATGAACAACGCACCAAGAGAACCACACACCATGCCACTTCCCAAATTACGTTTCGGATCTAGAGTAAGGGTCACCGGTATGACTAGCTTCTTCAATAAGCCCACTGCTTGCAAACCTGAATTGAGATAAGCAGAGAAGAAAGAAGCTTGACTCTTATGTTGTGCTACTCTACAAGCAGCCTCAGCCTGAAGAAAACTCATACTAGCAGCAGCCCTCTTGGCCAACCCTAGTGTCAGATGGAGCCCTACCACCCTCAACAACAGTCTTGGAGTAACTCATTATATCCTTAGGACCACCGTTGGCTGCAAAGATGAACAGACTCGCCATTGCATTCACCGGCAGAGTCGCAAGCAGTGTCTCCTTCCCTTTGGCAAAACCTGTCACAACCATCAGCAGGGTGTTCAAAAAACCCCACAATCTCTGCACAAACCACGTACCTTCTCATACACAATCGAAAGATCAACATCAACTACTACAGAGAATGAAAAACGCCTGAAAACTCTAAATCTCTTATGAGTATCAATAATCAAACGGATCCTCTGTTCATCATCCTTTCGATTCAAGGCTAACTAGTCAAATATTAAAACCCTACCTATGACATATCTAACCATGGACAACGCAAGCTTATTGTGTAGAACAAAAGGTAGCCCTTTGACTGTAATCCATAACTCCAGAGAGTGGATGAATATGAATATTTATAGAAGATTATGAAGAGAGGTTGAGTTATTTGAAAAGAAAATTACTGTTGAAATGTAAAGAGGTAATTCATATTTAAAAAAATGGAATGCAATGGCTAGCTGCCTAGCTCTAGTGGTTAAAGGAAAGAACCTAGGGTTGGGTGGCACATGGCCAATTTAAGGAGGCTACAAGTTACAACTTCTTTGTTGAAGAAGCTTTACACGGGGCTTGTCCATAGTTAAGTCCAGTTGTCAAATGCAATGATTCAAATTTTGTCTTTGGTTTCGATTTCGGTACTTTAAATTTAAGGAAATTTCAGAGAAAGTCTCGATTTCAGTTAATATTTGCATTTATAAAATGATATTTTTGAATGAAAATTTTACATAGACTAAACTAACCTATAATAAACCTATTTACAATGTAACCTCTCTAAAATTATACATTTATAATAGAATTATGATATTTAATATGGACGAGTAATTAACTAGTACTATAGTAGGTTGCTAAACTAGTTTTTTTTTTTATCTATATGTAATTATATATGTGCTGTATATTGATAATGTGAATGTGATTTACTTTATTTTTTTTTTTTTTTATGGTTAGAATCCAATGGGAGGCTTGGCCATCACACATTTTTCACTAATTGTTAGAAAAATACAACAGGGGGAAGGTAATACCAAAATTCCATGAATGAAAATGAACAAGTACAACAACAAGCAATATAAAATATTAATAATAAGAGCTACTACGATGTGGTTCAATCCATATGGTGGAACTAATTCCATTTAGTATCATACAATAGTACTGCTCCCTAGTACATGAATTTTGAAAATTATTTTGGTACTTCATCACATGGGTATTGTATGTGTGGTAGCAGATGAAAACAAAAATATTTTTTTGTTGTATTCAACTTGATTGAAAAAAAAAAAATCAAAATTTCATATTCTTTCTATGAAAGTACGAGTAAAAAATTTATTGTCGGTGACATACAAATTTTGGAGAAATTTCGGATAAAATTTCGGCCTGAATTTTTAAATATATATTCTATATGTAGATATTTCTAAAATTAAGAATTTCACGGAAATGTACGGAAACTTTCAAAAAATTTTGGGAAACTCCTAACGGAAATGATATAACATATGAATTTCGTTTCGATACTTCCAAATGACGGAAATTTTGATGAAAATTTCGGTAGTTTTGGATAAATTTGAAACCTTGGTCATATGTGATAAGCATAGTCCAACAGCAACGCTTACTCTCACCAAGACTCCTGCACATAGTGCAACACCATCCACCAAGTCTGTTGTCCGTGATCTTGAAGTCTCCTTGATAGAATGTATATCTTCTGATATATATATGAGTTTATCTTTCTGTTACATGTTGATATCTCGTCTAGATTCATTCTGTAATTATCTAGTTTGTTAGACAAGAGTCCTCTTACTTGTATATGTTTATCTTCTGCTATACAGACCTCTATATATAGAGTCATGTAACTTGATCATGAATATACTGAAAATCATTTTCTGGCTCCATTGTCCTTTATGGTACCAGAGCTCTAAAGTCTAATGGACAAACACTTTTATTTTTTTCTAATCCTGTTCGAGTTCAATGGGTTCCACAGTTGGTGCTTCGTCATCTTCCTCCTCCACTGCTGCCCAGAATGTCTCCTGCATGCTGTCTATCAAGCTGGACTGTTCTAACTATCCTTTGTGGATTGCTCAGATGGCCCCAACACTGAAGAGTCGCAACCTTATGGGGTTTGTGGATGGCTCTAGCTCTTGTCCTCCGTGTTTCTTGAAGGACAAAGAAGGCAAGCCTACCGACACTGTCAATCCTGAATATGATGCTCGGATTCAACAAGACCAGCTCATCCTCAGTTGGATCAATATCTCGCTGACTCCGGCCGTACTATCAACTGTTGCTCGCTCAACGTCAGCTCGTGCCACATGGGTGGCTTTAGAGAAGCGTTATGCTTCTTCCTCGCAAAACCGCATCCTTCAGTTGTGTGGTGAATTGCTAAAAACAATGAGGGGAGATCTCTCTATTTCTAATTACCTTGATAAGTTGAATTCTATTGTTGATAGTCTTGCATTAGCTGGTAGTCCCATTGATGATAATGATCTTGTCTCTATTGTGATGAATAATGTTGGACCTGCCTTTGAGATGACTGTTAGCTCTACTCAGGCACGTGATACTACCATTTCTTATGAGGCCTTAGAGGCTTTATTGTTGAGTGCTGAATGTCGTATGGCCAATCAATCTCTTTCTGGTGCTGTTGATATCGGTACCACTGCATTCCTTGTTTCTCGACCTCATGGCTCTTTCCGGGGTCGTGGCCTTCCTAGCAATGGTCGTGGCGGCCATGGTTGGTCTCATGGTAATGGACGTGGACGTTCATCCTTTTCTTCTCGTGGTGGTTCTTCTAGTGCTACATCCTCAGTGCAACCAGGTCATGGCTCCTCCACTGAGTCATTTTTCAATACTGGTAATCGTGTACACTGTCAAATTTGTGAGTGTGCTGGTCATACTGCTCTTGACTGCTTTAATAGAATGAACTTGTCTTATGAGGGAAGGGTTCCCACCAAGTGTCTTACTGCAATGGCTGCATCATCTTCTACTCGTTCTGGTGATACTACATGGTTGATGGACACTGGAGCCAATGCTCATATCACCTCTGATGCTCAATACCTCACTAACCCTCGTGAGTATAATGGCGCTGACAATGTGAATAGAATTGGCCATGGTTCAGGTTTGGATATTTTTCATATTGGGTCTACTGCACTATCTCATAAACACTTATCCTTCACTTTACCTAATGTTCTTCATTGTCCCTCTGCCTCTACAAATCTTATCTCTGTGTATCAATTTGCCAAAGACAATAATTGTTTCTTTGTGTTTTTCCCTGATTTCTTTCTTATCCAGGATCTCAGGACGCGGAAGATCCTTTTCCGCGGCAAGAGTGAAAATGGCCTGTACCCGCTTCACTTAGTTCCATCTCATGCATCATCTAAGGGTCTTTTTGCATTCTTTGGCGCTCGTGCGTGTGCTCAAGTCTGGTACTTTTGGCTTGGTCATCCGGCCGCTCCTATTTTGTCTCGTCTAGTGTCAAATAAATCCTTGTGTCTACAAGGCCATTTGGAAAACTCGTTTTGTCATTCATGTCCTCTAGGGAAAAGTTCTAGGCTTCCATTTAAATTGTCAGAGTCTGTTTCTAATGTACCTTTGGCACTTGTGCATTCAGATGTACCTCTGGTTCAAATATTACATTATATTTATTGATGATTTTTCTCGCTATTCATGGCTGTTCCCTATGAAATTCAAGCATGAGGCTTTTTCTATGTTTGTTAAATTCAAGAAACATGTTGAGAATTTGTTTTCTACCAAAATCAAAGTACTGCAATGTGATGAAGGGGGAGAATATAAAAGTCATACATTTCGTGATTATTTGGACACTCATGGTATCTTCCAACGTTTTTCTTGTCCCAAAACACCCCAACAAAATAGTTTGGCAGAGAGGAAACATCGTCATATTTCTGAAACTGGTTTAACTATGCTAGCTCATGCTCATATGCCTATGTCTCACTGGGTCGATGCTTTTAATACCGCTATTTTTCTCATTAATCATCTGCCTTCAAGTACTTTGGGTCATGCATCTCCATATGAAAAATTATTTCAGCGTCTTCTTGATTATGACTATCTACGTGTGTTTGGTTGCACATGCTTCCCTTTCTTGCGTCCTTTTAACCAAAATAAAATGCAATTTAAGTCCAAGCGTTGTGTGTTTCTAGGATATTCTCTTGATCATCAAGGGTATCGTTGTTTGGATATTACTTCTGGCCGTGTTTACGTGTCAAGGCATGTGGTTTTCGATGAACATACTTTTCCATTCCAATAGGCCATTCTCACTTCTCCTGCACCTGGATCATCCTCACCTACAGATCACCCCATTGTTATCTCATCTCCAGTTTCTCTCCCACCATCAACTATATCACCACCTCCGCAACCTTTACCATTTCCAGCACCACCATCTCCATTACCTTCATCATCTCCACCACCTATATCTCCTACCTTGTCCTCTCCTCCCTTTGTGTAGTCTCCCAATGTGGAGGTGTCTCCTCCTACATCTGGTCAAGGTACGTCCATGTTACCATCTCCTGAAGATACTCGTATTATTACTCGTTCACAACATGTGATTTTCAAACCTAATCCCAAATATGCTATGCATAGTACTCTACAGACTCACACTCTTGAACCTAGTTCCTATTGACAGGCTGCACAACATCCAGAGTGGCAAGCAGCAATGGCATCTGAGTTTCATGCCTTGATTTCTTCTGGCATATGGGTGCTAGTTCCTCCTTCTCCAGCAATGAATATATTACCAAACAAGTGGGTTTTTCGTGTGAAGCATCATGCAGATGGTACAAATGAGCGTTTCAAGGCTCGTCTAGTTGCAAATGGTTTCCATCAACAAGAAGGTTTTGATTATTCTGAAACCTTTAGTCCTGTCATAAAACACACGACTATTCGAGTTGTTCTTACCTTGGCTGTCCATCATCAGTGGGCGATTCATCAACTCAATGTACAAAATGCATTCTTGCATGGTTATTTATCTGAGGATGTCTACATGATCAAAGCAGCCAACAGGTTTTATTGATCCTCAACTTCCTAATCATGTTTGCAAATTACAACGTTCTTTGTATGGCCTTAAACAAGCACCACGTGCTTGGTTTAAATGTTTTTCTGACTACTTGGAGGAGCTTGGTTTTTCTGAGTCACATGCTGATTATTCTCTCTTTATTCTTGATCGAGATGGTGTGTTTTTGATGTTATTAATATATGTGGATGATATCCTAGTTACTGGAAATAGCTCTCCTCACATCATGCAGCTTGTTAAGAAATTGGGACAATTGTTCTCCATGAAGGATCTTGGCTCTCTTAACTTCTTCTTGGGCATTGAAGCTGCAACTAGTGACGTTGGTCTTCACTTGACATAAACCAAATACACCACTGATCTATTGGCTAAATTGCAAATGCAAAATGTTAGGTCTGTTGCTTCTCATATGGCAAGTGGTAAGAGAATCAATCTACATGATGGTGTCCCATTATCTAATCCTTCAACATATAGGAGTGTGGTTGGAGCCTTGCAATACTTAACCATCACTCGTCTGTCAATCAAGTGTGACAGTTCATGCATCGGCCTACTACTGTCCATTGGGTAGCCGTCAAGAGGATTTTGAGCTACTTGAAGTATATTTTTGATCATGGTCTTGTCTATCACCGTGGGTCCTTGCAACTAGTGCATGGCTTATTCTGATGCAGACTATGTCGGCGATCTCGAAAACCGTTATTCAACTGGTGGTTATGGCATTTTTCTTGGTCCCAATTTAGTTTCATGGAGTTCGAAGAAGCAAAAGACTATCTCTCGCTCTGGCACTGAAGTCGAGTACCGACAGCTTGCTTATACAGCTGCTGAACTCTCATGGTGGCGGTCTTTGTTTCGTGATCTTAAAGTTTTCCTTTCCCTGCCACATATTTGGTGTGATAACCTCAGTTCTATTGCTGTTGCATCTAATCCTATCTTTCATGGTCGCATGAAACATGTTGAAATTGATTATCATTATGTGAGAGAGAAGGTGATACGTAATGAATTAGCCATTCGTTATGTATGCACAGATGATCAGCTTACTGATATCTTTACAAAAGGCCTGCCCATGCCTCGCTTTGCTACCTTGACGTCCAAGCTGACAGTTTGCAGACGCCCTCTCAGCTTGAGGGGGGATGATAAGCATAATCCAACAGCAACACTTACTCTCTCTAAGACTCCTGCACATAGTGCAACACCATCCACCAAGTCTGCTGTCTGTGATCTTGAAGTCTCCTAGATAGAATGTATATCTTCTTGTCACGCCCCAGATTTTTAACACAAATAAAAATCGATATATAATCCTATAATTATACATGCGTGATGGTTCAGCCATCAATACAAAATACCTGGAAAATTTTTTCTTTTTAAACCAAGTATAAACTGATGCCCTGAACCCACAAATCCATATAGACTCGCTCCGCAGAGTCACATATTATAGAAGTTTACAAATTAAACTGCCGTAACAAAATAATAAGTAAATGCTCTTCAGAGCTTACTACAAGCGGAAGTCTTAACAATGGTAAAGTTACAGAATTGGCTTCTTTACCGTAATGCTGCCAGCACGCAACCTCAGCTTCACCCACGATTGTCCTGACCTGCAGGATTAACTCCTACACCATTGAATAGTGCACTGATTGCCACACAACAAACTTGGTAAGCTTATGAAAGCTCGTATGAGTAAACTCAAAACCACAAATCAGCAATACATTCTTAAGTCACCTCAATCTAAATACGATATGCACATAACTCACACCTACAACCACCTAGTTCATATCCTTCCATATCGTGTCTACATAAGTCAACTCGTGACTGAAGTCTCATGCTCAGATTCTCAACCTAGCGTCCAATTACACAAATTTCAATCAAACAAGACTTCCTCAAGCAATGTTTGATACCCTTCTAACGCACTACGGCGAATTCCAAAATCACACTCATTCCCTCCCCACTGGAAGCCTTTGTCATCAACATGACATCAAAGGTGAAAATCAAAGAATTACCTTCCTATCCTCACCACAGAGTACAATTCGTCACCACTCTGGCTCTTAAGATGATCAAACCATCAATCAATACAATCAAGAAGAAACAAGGTAATCACATTTCAAAACAAGCAAAACAATTCATGGTAACCCCTGCATATAGTTTAGTTCAGGAGGTCACATTAAGTCAAGCAATTCAAGTCATAGTAGTCATCATAACCCCACACTCTGACGTCCATAGGTAACCCCGACCATCACAACAGTCTTCTCGATTATTGTTCACTTAATAACAATTCAGCTCCGCTACCGAGCAGTCATCACACTGAATATCACACAGAGTCCACCGTTCATCACACATATAGCCATCATCCTACTTATAATCACACAGATTCCGAGGGTCATCACACAGATAGCAAATGTCCAGCTGATCATCACACAGATTTCGCTAGTCATCACGCAGATAACCATTATCCAGCGGGTCATCACACAGATTGCCATTATCCAGCGGGTCATCACACAGATTTCCATGATTCATTACACAAATATTCCTACACAAGCTTTACATGGCAATCATCACAAAGATTCATCACACTGATTTCCACGATTCATTACACATATATTCCTACACAAGCTTTTCATAGCAATCATCACAAAGATTCGTCACACTGATTTCAACGATTCATTACACAAATCTTCCTACACAAGCTACCATATCTTAAATCACCAATTAAGATGGTCGTACTAGATCCATGGTATCTCAACAAATGAAATTATATTATCACGATTCAATACTCAATTTCACTATTTCCAACGATACTGAACTCAGTACATCCTATGCTGCCCATATCACAACAATTGCACCAATACATATATATATTTCACATAAATATACACACACACACACACACACACAAATGTAGTCATTCACTCAGGAATGCCACTAATACCAACTATAGTCATAGTTAACCTAATAACTCTAAGACAATAGGGTAATCTTGCTCATAACGAATATCGATCATGCTCTTAACAAATATCGTGAGATTTACTCACCTTTGAATCCCGCTACGTCTTCACACGCGAACCAAAACAAGTACAATCGCCGCAATCCGTTCAACAAATCCAACAAGCACTTGAACACATAGGGTCTCGATTCAGTGCACGAATCGCA
The DNA here is from genome assembly GCF_002994745.2 of Rosa chinensis. Classification (NCBI taxonomy): domain Eukaryota; kingdom Viridiplantae; phylum Streptophyta; class Magnoliopsida; order Rosales; family Rosaceae; genus Rosa; species Rosa chinensis. Next base: position 40,092,671 of record NC_037093.1, on the reverse strand, counting down.
AAATGATTAAAGTTTGAAACCCCCGTTTTGAACCCCAATCCCAAAAGTAATGCCAATTGAGGCGTAACTACATCCGAGACCTCCCTAAGTCTCCAGAACACTTCCACGATAGATGTGACAAAACCACAAGTCGATCGGATAGTCGGATCCTCACGGATCGATAACCAAAACTATTGAAACCACAAAAACCCTAACATGCTCATATGATCTCCAAAATTATGTATTGCATATTGAAATGCTAGTATCGACGAGTAGATCGAACTCAGGAACAGAAACTATCCCTGTTTTGGCCGGAAACTGTCGGAAAACACCAATCCAAAATCAGAATTTGGCAAAACTTCCAACACCAAAGTTCTTCATCTCAACTCCAATTACAACTTTCATAACTACATCAAATTCCAATTATAAACCAATCAATCAAATTTTACGCTGGAAGCCGACGGATCTAAGAAACCCTAGAACTTCAAAGCTTCGATTCGTCCTCCACAAGTAAAATCGTTCCAAGCTACTTTAGGAGAAGCATCTACGTCCTCTGGGCTCCAAAATCCGTCAAGAACCACTGGCTATGGTGGCCGGAATCGCCGACTCCGATCAAGGCGATTTCGTCCCCGAAGCGGCCTCTTCTCGGCCTTGCAGCGCTCACCACAGCTCGTCCCACACTCGATGGTTACCACAAACGTGTAGAGGAGATTGAGGCGAAGAAAGCCCACTTGATTTCACGTCCTATAGTGGCTGGAGGAGGAAGAACAACGCCGGCGAAATGGTTGGGCTGCGCGCGGCTCGGGAGAGAGAGACTGAGCTCGGGTTTCCTTTTTGGGAAATCTGGGCTCTTTTGCAATTTTCCCAAAAATTTGTCCTTTTATACAAAAATAGAAAGTTTTTCCAAAGCCCATAACTTCTTCATACCAACTCCGATTCTCGCGTTCCGCATGTCCACGAACTCGTATTGATGCGCTCTACAACTCTCGTGAAGGAAGTTTTCTGAGAATCCCAACATATAAAAAGTCAACCTTTGCACCCCTCTAAAACCATACTTTTCGAATAATTAATTCGTCCGAAACACTTCCGCTCCGTCCACGAGCCACAAAACGTCCTATAACCACAATTTAGATCCCAAAAAATCCTCGGAAATAATAACGAATTTCTGGGGTACTACACTTCTGATATATATGAGTTTATCTTTTGGTTACATGTTGATAGCTCGTCTAGATTCATTCTGTAATTATCTAGTTTGTTAGACAAGAGTCCTCTTACTTGTATATGTTTATCTTCTGCTGTACAAACCTCTATATATAGAGTCATGTAACTTGATTATGAATATACTGAAAATCATTTTCTGGCTCCATTGTCTTTTAATATGCAGCGGTTCTGTATTATGTTTCATTTATGAAACACAATCTGCCGTGTTCTATCAATCAATTTGGAGATGGTATATGACACAATTCGTCGTTTTAAGTCTGGGGGGTTGCATGGCTTCTTGTGTTGCATGGCTTCTTGTTCTAATTGCCACGAGACCATTAATTCTAACTTGTATCGCTAGATGAAGATGTTGGATGTTGTGGAGGACTAGGTTTTCAATGACCCCTAGGAAAGAGCCTGATAAGGTCATAATTGCGATATGCACAATGATATAAACTAGAGTACAACGTATTGAATGATTTGTTGTCGCATGTGACTCAATCTATTATATTTTGCTTACTCTTGAAGCCTACCAAGTTGAAGGTAACAAATTTGTAAGGCAACTATCCATGAGTGACAAAAATACGTGTTGTTGTTCTAAGAACATATCACGTGAGATCTGAAGACTTCATATACCGTTAAAGTTAAAGTAAAAACACATTTTATATAATAGAGGAAGACTAATCTATCCACTTCATGTAGCAGTAAATTAATATACCACTAATCTAATAAAGAAGTTTTCAATGTATTTCTATAATCTACTACCATAAAAAGATAGTCGATTACTACGCCAGATGATTGATCATATCGATAAATTAATATATCCATTTCCAAAAAGGTCATAATCTAATGATGTGTTATGGTATAAAACTAATCTACCATTCCATGAAACTGGTATACTTCCATGTATGCATGACTAGTCTGGATAAACTTCAGAGCAGCAACAAACAGGACCTGTAAAACCTTTGACTTTGTCACAGAACTCAGAAGCGCTGTATCAATCCCACCACGACTACACGTTCAATTATAAATTATGTATGTTTCGGGGGTTTCATCATCATCATCATCGTCTTCGTCACCAAGCACAACCAAAACTTTGGTCCCATTTTTCAACCATTACCGTACAAAGCTCTCACTGTTCTCACACCTATGAGGCTATGTCCACCACCGGTCCAAGTAGTACTTTTCACCCAACTCCCTCGACTTTTTCTGCAAGACCCAATCTGCCACCGTGTATTCAGTCATCGGAATGCAAATTGTACAGTCAGGATTGACTCTTCAAAGTAAGAAACACTATCATGGGGGGGAGCGAAACATTTGTTCTGTCAACAACCTTAGTCAAAAGACAAGTTGGTATAAACATGCAGACTGAACAAAACTGAGAATCTGAAGAAAAGAGAAGAAGTTTCCTTGAAGGGAATTGTTGGGTGGAACTCGGTTTCTCACTGCTTTTTACCATAAGGTTAGAAATTTCCTCAAAATATTGGGTCTTGCTTTTTGGTCAGATTCTTGATATGGGTTGCTGCATATCCATCTAAATACCACATAGTTTCTTTTGAATCTTTTAATATTTAAGTTTCTCTCAACTGGGTCTCTCTTCTTTGTTAATCATTTGTTCTGGGTTGATTTCTTTTTTGTTTTCTACTTGTTTGTTGCTTCCTACCTAAACTCACAATCTGATAATATTTTATTCAGCAATAACTATAAGGAGTTGATTTTGGCCTTTTCTCTTGTCTTTCATCACAAGGTCAAATCCATAAGCTCTCTCTCTTCCTCCAAAGTCCAAACCAAATTCTCAGCTTCATCTTCATCTTCATGTAGGTTCTCCTCTGAATTTTACAGGACATCATCACTGCTTGCTCACATGGTCTTTGATCCTCTTCATATTTCAGTATCAGGTATATCTCTTTTTTCTTCTTTTGTTCAGTTTCTTAGTTTCTTTCTCATATGAACTCAATTGTGATGATGAATTGTGGTTCCTTAATCCTTATCCTATTTACAGAAAGTGTGTGAAATCAATGAATTAGTTAGGCATGGATCTTTTCTCATGCATGTCTGTAATCTCAAGAAGCACAATTGACTCTGTTTTCTTGTTTGGATTCTCTTGACAAGGTTTTCTTATGCATGTTTCCGGATTTGTTGAACTTGTTGCCTCAAAGTGACTATTGAAAACTAAATAGTTGGCGCTGGTGTTCCATTTTAGGCATACCTTCATTTTCTGGCAAAGAGAATTTGATGGGAACTTATGGAAAATAACTCCAACTACATGCCTTTAAACAAGTTTTCAAGAAATTGTAGGTTGGAATTTCGTTAACGCTTTAAAGGAAGTCAAAAGTTTCTAGCCCACCTAGTTTTTTGGCCAACCCTTAAATCTATATGGAAATTTGGTGAAAGTCATCAGTAACAGGTATGTTTCTCCAATTAAGCAATTGTGTTCTTAATTTCCTCGAGTTGGTGAGCTACTAGGATTTCTTTCCAATTTAACATCATAGGATCACTTCATCCAACAAAATCACAACGTGTGGGCTTCTTGATTATTTGATTCTTCAATCACTATTGTTTTACTGAACCCTATTCACTCCTGCTCTGTGTTAACTTCTATAGTGGATATCTTGATATGCTCCTAGTGGTAATAATGTTGTTCAGAAATGCACATGGTTCCTGCAATTACTAGTTGCTTGGTATAGCGTTACAAACTACATCAGTTTTATGTAATGATGAGTTTGCTCATTGGATAGAACTATCTATCTCTCTTTCTGAAAAAGACACATGCTTCTGCATATGGATTATTAATCTAGATGTATTATGTCCATCAAGGTCTGCTGAACTGTTTTTTTTGTGTTACTTTATCTGTAACAATCTAGTTTCTCGCTAAAGTTCCAATCTAAATAAGAGTTTGAAAGTAATTTACCATCTAATGTGTGATGTATTGTGATACAGATCTAAATTCTATAATATAAAGTCTTCCTCAACAACTGAAGAAGTAAAAGAAAACCATGTCTTTAGTCAGGCCAGTGGAGCTGTCTGCCACGTCGTACAGAAAATCCAAACTCTACTCTCTGAAGGGAAGCAATGACACTAACACCCAAACATTTGGTGCTGATAAGAATAATACCATGTATACGACTGATTCTTACTCCACCGAGAGTTATGAGTTCCTAGACTCCCCAAGTGAAGAAGTTGTGCATCCATCTAGCTCTAGCATTTCTGGAAGTTCGTTTAATGAGCAAGCTGCCTCATTATACCCACGCAGAGCTGGATCTGTTTCCTCCTTGACCACTCAAAATCCATCTAGTGCTTCTTTCATGTCCATGAGGCTTCATGATGCTTACCAAACCAACATTGACTCAGATTACTTAGAGAGTCAAAGCCCAGAGGCTGTTAGCTTTGATGACGGTAAGATGAAATTGAAGCTTCAAGAATTGGAGAGAGCACTGCTTGACGACAACGATGCTGAAGATGATGAGGAGATGATTGGAAATGGTCAAAGCATGGAAATTGACGGTGAATGGACTGAACCAATCCAGAATGCATTGCTCCATGACTCACCCAAGGAGTCTTCATCATCTGATTCTTATCTAAGCAGCATCAGCAGCAACAAAGAAATATCACGAGTATCTCCTCGAACACCCAAGCAGCTGCTGTTTGACTGTGCTGGTGCACTTTCAGAGGGAAATATCGAAGAAGCATCAACCATAATAAATGAGCTTCGGCAGCTGGTCTCAATTCAGGGAGATCCTCCTCAGAGGATTGCAGCATATATGGTGGAAGGCCTTGTAGCTCGCATGGCTTCCTCAGGAAAATATCTCTATAGAGCTTTGAAATGCAAGGAACCTCCATCCTCTTATCGCCTTGCAGCCATGCAAGTACTTTTTGAGGTGTGCCCTTGCTTTAAATTTGGATTCATGGCAGCAAATGGAGCCATTATAGAAGCTACGAAAGATGAAAAGAGTGTCCATATAATAGATTTTGACATAAACCAGGGGAATCAGTACATAACACTGATACAAGAACTTGCTGAACTGCCTGGTAAGCCACCACACTTGAGGTTAACGGGGGTTGATGACCCTGAGTCAGTTCAGCGTCCTGTTGGGGGCCTTAATACCATCGGGCAAAGGCTAGAGCAGCTAGCAGAAGGACTTGGTGTTTCATTCGAGTTTCAAGCAGTTGCCTCAAAGACTTCAATCGTCAGTCCTCCGATGCTGCACTGTAGGCAAGGGGAAGCACTTGTCATAAATTTTGCTTTTCAGCTTCACCACATGCCCGATGAGAGTGTTTCGACGGTAAACCAGAGAGACCAGCTTCTCCGGCTGGCCAAGAGCTTGAGTCCAAAACTCGTCACAGTTGTGGAACAAGATGTGAACACCAATACTACCCCATTCTTCCCAAGATTTGTTGAAGCCTACAATTATTACTCTGCTGTTTTTGATTCCCTTGAAGCAGCTATACCAAGGGAGAGCCAGGATAGGATGAATGTTGAAAAGCAGTGCCTTGCACGGGACATAGTAAACATCGTTGCATGCGAAGGAGAGGAAAGAATAGAGCGGTATGAGGTTGCAGGGAAGTGGAGAGCCAGGATGGCCATGGCTGGGTTTACTTCAACTCCTATGAGTAAAAGTATTACTGATTCGATTCGTGACCTTATCAGAATGTATTGTGACAGGTACAAGATAAAGGAAGAAATGGGTGGACTTCATTTTGGATGGGAAGACAAAAGCTTGATTGTTGCTTCAGCATGGAGGTGATGGTGAATATGCATTTATCATTAAGCTCCAAGCACTGCTATGCTTTCATTCAGACTTGACTTGTAATTTTGTATGGGAACAAAACTTATACTGATAAATGTATTCCGAGTTAAATAAATAAGGACTTAGGACTATCTAACATTGGGGTAACTGTGTAAGAAGTCTATGCTTGTAATAGAATATATATTTGTGCTTTTCTGTTATTTATTACTTCATTACTTGATTCAAAGCCCAAATCCTGCATAACCGAACTTTTAGAGTTTTCTTGGTATTTCGATTCCCAGGTTGCCATATCATAATAAACGAGCACTTTTAAGTTGTCAAATGGGGTGGAGAAAATCTCTCATAACTATTTTTGTAATAAATTATTTCAGTTAATAGAATATTTTTCCTCTGATATTAATCAAACAGCTTTTACATGACAAGGTTATAAAATGCACTCGGGACAACAAATTAACATCCTATACTCAACTCTTCACACCCACAAAACATAAAGCTACCTCAGCTTGGGCCTTGAGCTCCGCTAAGACCTTTACAATGCTATCCCGACACATTGTGGTTTCCTCACGCTCCGAAAGCATTTTGTTTAATCTTCATCCATGAACAAGAAAAGTAAACTGGGTCAGACATGAATTAACTGCAGTTTGTCAACTTGGAATGCAACAATCAAACTTCACACTTTTTTCAACCCAATGATAAATACATATATGTGATAAGAAGCCTGCACAATATAAAAATTTACAAGAACCAAAAAACGATACATAACTAGCTGATCAGTGTCTTCCACTGAAACTGGAAGAAGACTTGTACCCCTAAAAGCTACTGAATCAGAATCCATGAAGGAAATATAAAATCCATAATGATTGTCAAGGTGTAATGTAGCACATACCTATCTACAGTTGCTATATCTCCATGACCGGTACAAATGATAAGCATGGCATTAGTGGGTAGTGCAGCATAGAGAGCACGTATTCTAGTGTCCACGCGGATAAGAATTTCCTTTAGTTCAGACGTCAAACTCCATCTAATACCCTTTTTGTCTCCAGACTTTTTATGGCATGTAAGCAAGCTTATCATCTGAGCAAGTCTTACATCTAATTTCTCAGCATCCTCTGCTTGATTCTTTAAAAAGCGATATAATTCTGAGAATTGCGTCCAGACAAACTGCACTTTCTCGTTCCTTGCCTACAACCAATAGAAGAGGTAAACAAGCCTGTACACATTTGTAGCAAATAAAGATTCGAAAAATAAGTGAATACAGCATTTGCAGTGTACCTCCTTTACAGCTTTAGATAGAGCTTCCTCATCAGAGGCCACAGGAAATGCATGGGATGATTCAGAGGCATAGCGCTTCACAATGGTAACATCATCAATGATAGAGGTGGTCTTTCCATTATCGCTCAAAACTTTTAGCAGCTTTTTCCGGAAAACTGATGGTGCTGTGCCAAAGTCAGGTCCTGATCCAACAAACGAAGCATGGATATACAATATGACAAATAATTTCCAGACATTAACGGATGCAAAAACATCTATCTACCTTTTACAAATAAAAAAAATTCTCAGAAAAAGGTGCCAAATTCTGAAATTGGGTTTTGGTTTCTATTTTTTTATATAAAATGGAAGGAAATGTATGCTCACCATAACAACATACAAGTCTTTTAGGAAAAGTGGTGAGGTCGACATGGGCACACTACTGTACAATAAGAGGTCTTAGTGATGCTAATTCAGAGACATCTCAGACTCTCTAGCGGGCTATGTATAAGTCAGTTACAAACTACACCCTTTGATCTCCACAAACATCCATAAAATTCACCAGTCACTGGTACAATATATGCACAAGACTTACCATGTCTAATCTTTAAAAGCGCCAGTTCCATAGCAGCTCTTGCATCTTCAGTACTGTCATGACCATTCCCTGACTGCTGGATCTCTTTAGAAAGATATCTCTTGGCAAGAACTCTAAGAGCAGATTTGTAAGATCGTTGACCGGGGTGCTTGTACAATACTGCTGTATCAATCACGAGATTGTGAGCAATTTTCAATGCTAATAAGTCATTCTCCAACGAATGGCCAACTAGGACGGTCTCTTTGTAAACCAGCTTTAAGAAGTCCTCCTGCGTATAGAAAGGCAATATAACATTAAATAATCAAGTTAAGCAAACTAGAATGTGAACCCACAACCATGTAAGTACATGACCGCATGCATGTGTACATTATGCAGAGCAAGACCCAAGTAATGAACCTGAATATCTTTGAGGCTTGTAGTCACCCCATCTAACATCTCAGGTGTGATTCCACTAAACCTGCACAGAAAGTCTCTTGTCAATGTTTTTAACTTTTTTTTTTCTTTATTGATTAGAAAATATCTTCTCATTCATAATACATTAATCAAACAGTAGACTTGCAATTAACCTATGACTGGTAGAATGAAAATAAGTGGGCTTCTGAGGATGAACATATGCATGATGATAGACTATTAGAGGCACGTATAACCAAAGGAACACTATGAAGCGAACCAAAACTAACATATAAAGAAATGCCCAGTTTTCTAAAAAAATATAGTTGTGGGATAGTGTAATAGAGGAGACTCTAAGGTCATATTCATATGGCTAGCCATATCACTAGGAGAAAAGCAAGGATGAGTACTAAGATGAGTTTCTACATTGAAAGTGGAACTCTGGGGATATGAACTATTTGAATTAATAAATCCATAAGAAATTTTGGCTTCTCTCGGGAAAAAAAAAAAAAAAAAAAAGAGTATACTAAATCACATTCCTACAAATTCTTACTCAAGTAAACATCAACCACAGGACATGGTGTCAGGACTCACACAACTATAATAAAGGGTTAATGAAAACTTACCTGGTGTTATAATCTTTGATAGCATTTGTTGGTTTAACCAATTTATCAAGCACAACCTGAAAATCATCAAAGGGAAAGTTAAAAAATTTATAGAAACAAAGCCATACATATATAACTAGAGAAAAGAAACTTCAAAGACTAGGTGACATTAATATTCAAAGCATTCGAAATTCAGATTCATATTTCCCAGTCAAATTTTCAGAAGACACAAGATCTCGATATCATGTCATACCAGGAATCCCAAAAAGCTTATATGCGGTATTTGCATTAAGTTAATACTTCATTCCAGAAAGGATAACAAGATGCTATCATCATACTAACAACAAGACATGTCCACATATCTGAGATAAAAGAGTAGACATATAAGATATCAGAGAAGAACGATTTGTTTCTACAATTCAAAACCTTATGTACAAATTACAAATTAGTTTTATGGAATAAGAATGCAGTGTAAATTTGGAGTACATTCCTTTCAAACTCATGCAACGTAACTTAGTACTAGATACAAATGACATAAGTACCTCTATATATAAAACACTACCCAAACAAATCAGAAGCAGCTGAATACACTGAAAACAACCTGCAGAAATTTATGTAATTGAACCAACTAAAGAAAAAGAGGGTAAAATTCACTGATGCCCCTGAACTTTGGCCATGTCCCGTATTAGTCTCTTCTAACCCCCACAATTAAAAGTAATGCGTTTAGACAGTCCTATATTTCTAATTGCTATTGATTATCTTAAAACAGGTTGTCAAAAAGTAGCAAAGGATCGCTTCTAGGAAAGTTGACTCACCCTTTCCTTCCTACACCATTCAGCCAGACCCCCAGTTATACAACCCTTCCTACTGGGCCGGGTGGGTTGGGGGGGGTGTCCTACTAAACCCTACAATCTTTAGGAGGCAGGTAACGGTAGCAAATAGCTAAGCAGGGCACAACGAAGGTCCAAACCCCAGATCACATGGAGCAAACCATGGGCAAGACCAGCGGACTATGAACCAAATACATATCAAGTGTTGCCCTATCAGACCCGAGATTTCTAGATTCAGATGTGTCATCAGCAGGATGGTATGCTGAATTGAGAATAAGAAAAGTTGTTGAAGCTCTAGCATCCCCACAATGTTTTCTCCTTCCATATCATCATATATTTGCGAACAATAATCCAGCAATGGCCAAAAGTTATAAGTGTGTAGGGAAATTCTAGCACATTTGGGAGTTAAGTGGGGACTAAAAATCACAAGGGGTACAAGAGGATGAAGAATGAAAAAGAATGTCTAATTAAATTAAAATAAGCAGCCACTCCTGCTCTCTGCTTTTACTTTTACTTTTTTTGAAGTCCTTGAGGAGGGGGAGATTTGGAATTGGGACCTCATCCAGCTTTGTAAAGAGAAACACATTTAGACCACATGCTACTTCTAGAGTTCTATCAATTCAAAAACTCTTGCATGTAAACTTTGTAAACTTACAGATGCAATTTTTTAATTAAGTAAATGTTGAAAAATAAAAGGCATGAAACTCTTGCATCAAATCACATTAAACATAAATTCCTTTGACACAATGAGGGAAACAAAATACGAGAACTTACCTCTCCTTTTATAGTCACAAGCGTCGCTCTCGTTAGCTCAAAACCCTCTTCTGTGACACACTGAGAAAACAAAATGGATCAACCAAGATAACATGAGAATGCATTGTTCCAATTAAAGCAGAGTGTGCATTCAAAAATAAACTTTAAGAATGTAAAAAGATAGAGCTTCGGATTTGGAACTTAAGGCTCAAATAAGTATGTGACCTCTCATGAATCATTACCTACTAACACACTGTATTTCATATAAAAGAGCGCCATACAGAACTAAGCCTCTAATTCTTATTGCTTTTCCCATAATGTCCTTCCCCTTTTAAGAAAGACACCAGGTGATGCCATCTCTCCTACAAGCCTCTACTATCCCTCCCATAATGCAACTCTCCAAAAAGAGAAAAAACCCTTAAAAGAAAAGAATACCAACCCAGCCCAATTAAGTTACCCTGAAAGATCACTAATAGAGCTAGAATTTTAAATTTTATAGACAACATAATGGAAGAAAAGGACAAACAGAAAAACCCAAATACAAGAAGTTATATTGACATTATCAAATGCTAGAATTAAATAACAAAGTACTTGAGGGTGAAAGAGCATTATTGTTCCATCTATTTTTTTGTTCCAATATCCTTTATATTTCTAAATTTATGCAACCAAATCGAACTCAACACTTATGGACTACATAATACCTGATACTTAATTGCATAAAAGACCACTCAACAATACAAAAGCTACTATGCACAGATATGGGATACATGGATACAGTACAGCTCAATAAAAATAAGGATAATGTACGTCAAGAACTCAAGAATATGTCAATTAAAAAAACATATCATAACTTTAAAGAAAAGCTAAATCACATTGGAACGATCATATTCAATGGTTCAACAAAAACTCAAACACAAGATTTTAATCCATACTACGCAAAACACAAAAAATAGATCAAGTAACCACACAAAGCAAAACACTATTGTGTATCACAGTACAAAAATGGCATCTTCACTGGTGGAATAACACCCCATATAGGAATCAGCTAATGAGTGACGATAAATGGAAAAGATATGCTTCAACATTGAACTTCCCCACAAGCTAACAGTTATCTAGTACTTTACGGAAATAAACTGAAACGTGTCCTTATTTTCAAAAGTTGATGTTCAAGGACTTACCATCTCACAATCAAGTGCTAACATTTCATAATGAGATGATCCAGAAGGAGCAGGAAGAGTAGAAAGAAAACCTGCATTAAATAGAAGCAATATCCATTGTCTTTCAATTGTTTTGTTAAGAACTAGCTTTAATTAAATAGAAGAAAAGGAACTTAAGAACTTAACCGCATTGTCATGTAACCTGGTTGATTGAAGACATATCCATTGTCTTCCAGTTGTTTTGTTGTAAGAGTGTAAAATGTAACTGGGAACGGTAGATCTTTCAGAAGTTCCACAGAGGATGGATCATCTGTACCACAGATACATTTTTTGGTATAACATCCATAAAGATTGGCAAATTAATTTCACAAAGAAATGCATATATACATGTTATAAAAGAACAGATATTGCATTTAGCATATTCCATTAACAAGATTGTCTATTCAGAGAATGCATGATTTGAGTGAGGAAATTACTTAACTGAGTGAAGAAAAGATGATAATTGCTGATATGCAACTCAACCAGATGATAAGAACCAAATCAATATATGAAATGCAAAATCACTTTGGTATAGAGTTCTAGAAAATAACAGAAAAGGGGGAAGATTTCTGGAGTCTATCCCTACTAATGGAACTCATGTTGTACCATGAACGCATGAATTTCAAATGGGAAAGCTTTTGACATATGCAAGAATAAGCGATCTGTCTATATGAATAAGAAATTATTCTTTCTGGATGCCATTTTCCCATTGAAGAGACAGACGTGGGGAACTTTCCAACTCTTGCATATTAGTATGAAATGAACCTCAGTACACTCACAACGGACACTTAGCAATTGAAAACAATAGTGAGCAATATTACCAAAACAACATTAGCAGTACTGGAATGAGTGGTCTCAAAATAGTGACTAGACAAATGCAACAAGTAGGAAACCTGATATGTATTCTATTTTCAGTTCATGCATATTACTGAAACCTTAGAAACCTATATAAGCTTTAACTGCTTCTGGCTTGCTATTCCACTCACACAAGTTGGAACAGCATTCTCCCAGAAAAATATTATTGAAGTCTAATTCATTCCCAGCTTTATCATGAAAATAAGGCAATTAAGGAGAAGAGTAAGGTCAGTATGAATGTTAATGAGAACATGTTATAAACCTTGTTGAGTTTCCAGGTTAGATTTTGTCCTAGCTGGATCACTCTCTTCCCTCTTTCTTTTCAGTTTGCATGTTAGGAGCGCATCAATCGTCTGATTTTCATGTGACAGATAGCTGGCATAGAACCCAAAAAAAATAAATAAAAAGTGCATAGCACAGGAAAATAAGAAATAGAGTCTTTGAAAGTCACAGGAACAAAGAAACTTCATCACTGACCTGAGTGCTAAAACAGGCCTCGGTTTTCCACAACATTTTTCGAGACCCTTAAGTAGTCGATGCTGTGATAAGTATAGAGCTGCATCTAGGCCTGGAACATAAAGCATAACCACTTTGGGAATGAGGGGCTTGTTCTGCAAAAAAGAAGAGTACTGAATAAAAAAAAACTCCAAGAATTTGTGTTTCTTTCTACTGTATGCTTGTTACCGACCCACAGCCTAAACAAATAACGAATATATATGTATACATGGCAGGGTAACATTTCACAGTTTAATGAGAGTTCCACTTCCACCTATATGATGGCATGACTAGGAGATTATCAACTGAATATAGCGATTTCAGTACGAATAGCAAAACAAGTCGTGTCCTATTTTTTGGCAATACTTGTCCATATAGTTTTATAAACAGGTAACATCCATATAGTTTTATATACTTGTCCAAAGAATCACTGCATTTATTTACCTTTACAAAAACCCACGACGGCATGAATCCATCAGCAAGCACCCACGTCACTAGTTGTTGTACCTCCTGCATCGCAACACAAACTCCAGTCATTCTTTCGTTTCTCAATTGATAAAAAGTCAACTTGAAATCAGGTTCTAAACCACCACTCACAACAAACCAAAAAAAAAAAAAAGTAGTTCAAAAAACTTTTGGTAAATTAGAATACCTACTTCGAAATTCAGAGTTGAAGTAGCTTCTGGAGTCTTAAATTCCACACCTGCTTTAGCCTGCAAAAACGGCATATAAGATTAAACACAATGCACGAGAGTTCGGTATAGGCAAATGCAAATACTACAGATTGTTAACCATTTTCTGATTCTCTTAACAGTTGCAACCGAAAACCGAATCCAAATAGTTTCAAAGTTGCAGAAAGGAAAAGCTAAATTTAAATTTGATTGCAATGAAAGCATAGAAAACCTAATAACGAATTCATGAAAATACAGAAAAATAAATAAAAACTGAGAAAGAGAGAAAGAAAGAAAGAGTACTTGAGGCCCATAAACGTCATAGAAATTCGAGCTTTTGCCATTGCTCTGGTCTCTGTTTGAGTCGTCTTCCTCGGTAGCTAAAACTTCTTCTTCGCATTTACTGTGGGACGAAGGCATGGTTTCTCTTCTCTGTGAACAAAGCTTAAAGGAAGAAACAGAGACAGAGAAAAGAGAGCGATCGATGCATAAACCCTTTGTATCTTCTTTGGGCCGACCCGAAATAATTGACCCGATAACCCGATAGGTAAAATTACTAAAAAGGGCTTCAAGAGCTTTTGCTTTCATTTTGCTTTTTGTTTATAGGGTTCCCACAATTCAAATAGGGGCTTCTTCTTCTTCACACAGAGCAGAGCGAGAGAGAAGGAAGGCGGTGCAGAGAGAGAGAGAGAGAGAGATGATGAATAAGGGAGGGTCTCGGTTAGTGTCGAAGGTGCAGCAGCCGATTGGGCAGAAGAGGCTGACGAACGTGGCGGTGGTGCGTCTCAAGAAGCGCGGCAGTCGCTTCGAAATTGCTTGCTACAAGAACAAGGTCCTCTCATGGCGCTCCGGCGTGTAAGCTCTCTCTCTCTCTCTCTCTCTCTCTCTCTCTCTCTCTCTCTCTAAACCCTAGTTTCTTTTACATTTCTGAAATTATGATCCTAGATGATTCACTGCTTTGCTCTTTCAGCTTATTTTCCTCAACTAGGTTAGGTTAAGAAATATATTCAGTTTGTCATGGATTCTGCTTTTGTAGAGTGTATATGTATGTGTTGTACACCATGATTTTCGATTGTGCTACGTCGATGAAGATTGTGGAGATTTTATGAATGCAAAGTATAAATTTGTGCAACAGGATGCTGAGTGAAGTTGTGATTGATAAATTTGTGTTAAGAATTTATGGGAAATATGTTGTTTTTTTACTATCTATAAAGGAAAATGGCATTTTATAGAGTTAAAAAATCTTAAGCAGCTGGTAATGGTTTTTGTTTGTGACAGAGAGAAAGATTTGGATGAGGTGTTGCAGTCAAAGACGGTGTACTTGAATGTTTCCAAAGGTGTTCTTGCCAAGACCAAGGATTTGGTAGCTGCGTTTGGGTCGGATGATCAGACCAAGATTTGTTTAGAGGTCAGAGAATTTGCATTTCTTTAGGGTTCCATTAGCTTTGTGAATGCTATGTTGAGTTGAGATATTTTTATGCTGTAGATCTTGGATAAAGGGGAGCTTCAGGTTGCTGGCAAGGAGAGAGAGTCTCAGTTGTCCAGTCAATTTCGGGATATCGCCACTATTGTTATGCAGAAAACCTATAATCCAGAGACTCGGCGCCCTTACACTATCAGTTTGATTGAGAGGTTGATGCACGAAATTCATTTTGCTGTGGATCCACATAGCGGCTCAAAGAAGCAGGTCAGTAAATGTATTCTTTGCTGTACCTTGTGCAAGAACTAAAGTAGTGAATTCTCCCTCTTCTTTACACACTGTTATCCTAATGGAGTTCTGTATAATTTCATAAACAATAAAGATGAAGTCTGTAAGAGTCTCTTAGTTTTATGTGGGTTGTGTAGCTATCTGTGGATTTTATATGTGTCTATCTGGGGAAGTGTTGATTCTCAAAGAATTTCATGATATGAATCAAAAAGTTGCATATGAAATGTAACTTTCATATGAATGCAACTTCAGAATTTTGTATCTCATTTGGATAATACTGGCACTTGTAAGCTCAATTGAATACAATGTTAGTATATGAGTGATTTATGCTTTATCATCTCTATGTTTGTGAATAATGTGATATATGCTTCACCATCTCCATGTTCAATTGAAAGGTACAACATATATGAATCATGTCGTATAGGACTGAAGGCTAATACTCTTCTTCTGCAGGCCCTTGAAGTCATTCATGAGCTGCAAAAGCAGTTCCCGATCAAACGGTCTCCCATGAGGTTGCGACTCACGGTTCCTGAACAGGAAGTCTCAGCACTCCTGGAGAAGCTTACAACTTGGAATGCTTCCATTGTTTCAAAAGATCCATCAGGAAATCAGCTATCCATTGTAAGTCCAAGTCTTTCCTTCTTATGTGGAAAGTCATTTCCTAAACTGCTATGGAAACTGAGATTCTTTCGAGCTTGCTCTTAAACAAGTGGCACATATTTATGTTCTTTACCCACTACCAATTTAAGTTGCACACTTTTATGTTGTTTATGCACTACCAACCATTGTTGGAGTTGTTCTGAATTCTATCTGCTGGTCATCATGCGTTTTATTGTTTTGTAGATCTGTGAACTGGACCCTGGTTTGTATAGGGACTGTGAGGGTTTGTTGATGACACTGCATGGAAAGTATGAAGTCCTTGCTCTCTCTGTGCATGCAGAGGGTGACACAGTTATTGATCAACACGAAGAATATGAGGACGAACTGCCACGCTCACTCATTGAATCGGCTGATTCTGAATCATCAAAGAAGAAAGACACTAGTCCTTCATCTGATCCAGTAATGCAACTGAGTGAGAAAATGCAAACACAGAGCATCTCTACTGGGAATGTGAAGGCCATAGGGGAAGGAAAACAAAGCAAATGCAGCACTTGCAATGCATTTTTTGGTGATTCCAAGCAGTTCAGGGATCACTTCAAGAGTGAGTGGCACAAGCATAATTTGAAACGCAAGAGCAAGCAACTTCCTCCTCTCACAGAAGATGAGTGTGCAGCTGACATTGACATGGATGACTCTAAGGCGGATTTGAAGGATTATTCTTTCTGAATGGGGTTCGGATGTCAAAATTTGAAAGCTTGAGATGGTTGGTTACACCTTGATTAGAGATAATGACCCTGGTTTGTAAAGGTTTTTGCAGAATTATGTACCCCAGACTACAACTGAACTGTTAACCTAGCTCTATCTATGTCGTATTAAAAGCCGATGAAGGTAGTGTTCCCTACAGACTGAAATTCCTGTAGAACTATTCATTGGCAAATACTCTCATGCATCAAATATTTTACAATTTCTGCTGACCTTGTAAATTATACTAGAACTGACACAGAAAAGGCAAAAGCAGAGCATCTATAGGGAATATAAAGGCCACATGTGAAGGCAAACAAAACACATGCAGCGGATGCAATGCAGTTTTAGGGCACAAGCATGATTTGAGAGACAAGACCAATTAGCAACTTCTTACTCTTGACATATGGATGACTCAAAACCGGATTTGAATCGACGGATTATTGTTTCTAATGGGGCTTAAATGTTAAATTTGAAAGGTTAAGACGATCACTTTTAATAGGTACAAGTACGTAACTGATGTGACAGTATTGAACCTAGAAGTCCATAACGTTTGAGCTATTATGGATTGAGAATACCATACAGTAGTTCTGGATGAGCTGTTACCGAAAAAATAAAAAATAGCTACTGCATGTATGAGCCGATAGAATGACCACTTGATCGTAACCATCACAATGATCCTCCGGGAAGTTGATGTGTTTTAACTTGTGTAGAACATCTTCTCTGCAAATCTCCTCCCAAATTAAGATTGAAACAACATCTCAGATCAAGTGACTCGAGATGAGGCCAAGAATCAAGGATCTTGGCCAATCCATCATTAGTCACCGCATTCCCTAAAAGCTGGAGGTAGCGTAAACCATGCATTGTTCCGGCTATGGCAAGTGCTTGTTCATTAGTATCATCAAATTTGAACCATACCTGCCATCCGTCCTTATACTTCATTGATGTTAAGAGAGGGCAAGAGCGCCCTATTGCTTCAAGAGATTCGCCTGAGCAAGAGTTTGTGTGTGAAATTTCAAGGTCCTCCAGCAGCGGAAGTTTGGAAGCTACTTTACTTAATCCCTTGTCAGTTACTGGGCAACTATCCAAACGAAGACGTCTGATTCTAGGTGAACTATTGAAAAGTTTTAAATCAATGTTAGACATTACACAAACACAAAGAATATACACAGGAGAATTTCTAAACATGCTAGAGATTTCACTTTTATGCATATATGAACCAAAAGATTTGACATAATAGTTTCAAATACATACCTATCAGTGATATACTCAAGAAGTGCATCATTGCCAAAGTTCCGGATGCTGATATCGACCAGTTTACCAGAGCTACGATCAATGGCTTGGCGGCATATTTTGTCCAACTGACTATAATAAGAACCATCGTTGTGCAAGTCGATTCTGCACCACATAAGAGGGTCCTTGCTTATTTTGCGCCATGTCATGCAGACCTTCTGAGCAGTTTTCAAGATCTCAATTGCTCCTAGACGTGACAGTATCATTGCGGTAACATCATCAGGGAGCTCCGTCCAGCTTCGGATATTGGAGTTGTTAGCATTCTGACCACCCCATAAGCCATAATCAGCTGTATATACCCAAGCATCATAAGGATTCGGATCGTGCAAAAACCCACCATATCTATGTCCATAAGGTGCTACATAACTACTGCAATATGGATTATAATGCCCCAAAGTTCCAGGATTATTACCAGACGTATACCCTACACCGTATCTATACCCATTAGGAGCTACATTGTAGCGATCATACTGTTTCATGAGCCTGTTGTTATTCCTATTCTGACTGTGAGCTCTCTTTACCACTACAGACTTGTAATTCAAGTCATGAAACCTCTTCTGCAACACATCATGCACAGCCTCCTCTGACTCAAAAGTGATGAATCCAAACCCCCTAGGTTTGTGGTTTTCCTTATCAAACATTACATCCCAATCTGTAATTTTACCAAACTTCTCAAAGTAGTTCTTGAATTCTTCATCTCTTAGATCATGTGGTAGACCTCCCACAAAAATCCTCTTGGAATTGTCAGTAAGTCCTTGAACTTGGGCTTGTTTCACATCAATCTGCATAAATCATATACAATCCAATTGAAACACCATAACCAAGGATATCTGTACCAATTGGGTTATTATAAAAGAGAAATTAGAAATAACCTTTTTACCAAGGGTATCGTGCTTTTCTTCCGAGCCTTCGTTAGACATGGATGGGTCAGTGAATCTCACAAATCAAAATTCGATTTGGTTACCCGAAGTTCTGTTCTGGACTCCAACAATCACGCGCTACAAATATGTAAAGTAGTTTATGACTTATGTTACAAAGTAGAGAGAAGATAGACAGAATAGTTGGGAGGAAGTAGAAGTGTTCTAATTCAGTCTCATTAGTCTCATTTATATAGAGGTAGGGTTTATATCAAAGTACATAACTAATTACTATTTACATGGACATCCACATAGATAATAGTATTTACAACACTCCATCTTGGATGTCCACCAATGAATGAATGATGGTATTGGACGCGCTTATTGTTACCTTGTTAAAAACTTTGTCAGGTAACAAAAACCTAGTGGGACAAAAATACCCCTAGTCGAAGGACAAAAAGAGCACAACGCGCATATGTTCTAGGTAGCATGCTTCTGGATGCTCCCCCTGATGAGATTCTCCCCGTGATTGTTATAAGCCTCATTTATGTATGCGATATGCTACATGTACCATGTATAGTAGTTTAATGTGTCTATCACTGAAGTGAGACCATGTGTGCTTTGCATATAGGGCCTCATCACAAATTTTCATACCTGCAAAGTTAAAGCAATACCAACAAAGCTAGACGATTTTCAATAAGTCTTATCTCATATAATAAGGTTAGAAACAATCTCATATGCTCAAATTCATACACTAAGTATAGCTAAACAATATAAAGAAATTGACACATTTAACTTTGTATAGTTTAAAACATTGAAAAATCATCATGGCATACCTAGCCATACACATCAATATATTTGTGTATTGATGCGTCTCATCTAAGCTCTTCAAGAGCCCTAAATAATTCATAACTTTGCGAAAGTTAGAATATGTTGCAACATTATAATCATAATTTGAATTCGATTTCATAGTCTTGTCATAGTACTCACTGAGGCATTTTAGGTCGCGTTAACTGTAACAGAATGAGTACTTATGAGCTAGCTTTAGACTCTTTGATTCCATGAGTGAGCTTCAGGCTCTTTCAATCATTCATGGACTTGCATTTGAATCCCTTAATGGGTTTGATAAATAATACGCTTTTAATGACACTTTACTTTTGAGATTTTGCTTTTAGCAATGTCTCTTTAAGATCTTCATAATATACGGTGACAGCATGCCATAAATCTCTCGTCAATATAACTGCTATATGTAACATTGTACTTATAAAAAATTGTCATTCGTATAAGGAAAGATATTCATAATATCATGTCTCGATAAATAGATATTGTGTCATAGTGATTTATCTTCACTTTTGATAAATACTCTTTTGTACCATGTAGGGTTAAAGGTCCAAGTATTTCATTACATTTCAAATATTCAATTTCATTGGAATTGTCTCTTTCCAATTTGGCTAATAATATACTTTGTCGACATTCATAATGAAACGTGGTATAGCATCAATACAGCCTTAATGATTTTTGGTAGCTACCATATGTAAATTATCATCGATGATCATTAATCATAGATCCCACACATTCTTATATGCATGCATTAGCTATAATAAGCTTATTGATATTTGGTACCCATGCCACTTCTGGAGCATACATTGTCACTTCCCGGACAACCATCTCTCATAGATGAGTCATGTAGCGAATGTGGATCTTTTTACTTATAATCTCATGTTGAGTATTATAGGGCCTGTATAATCTTCCTTGTTTTGGGAGCTCAAAACTTTAGACTTGGTGGATACAATCCACATAAATTCACGCCGTTATTCAAATGACAGTAGTCTTTCCGCCCCTAACGGCGGGAAGACTGTCTTATTTTGACCATGCTCAAAAGATGCGTTCAAATGTCTATCACTTTCTTTGGAATGAAGATCTTCATTGGTTGGTGGCGAACCCAAACCAAGATTTAGGTCAAAACATTTAATTCATGAGCACTAACCATATTGATGTATTATTGTATCACCAATACATCATTCCCTAATGGCGTACTTACAACCTTTGTATGTGTAGTCATATTAGGTGCTCTGACATTGTTTTATGACATTCTCTTCGAGAGAACCATGTCATTTGCATACATGTATACCACAAATCAAATGGGGTCTACATTGTTTGTGATAGTATGGCTGGTTTTAGGGACTTTAACCCATGCAAATACCTTTGCATTTAGCATATGATTTTGTCACTTTCTTTTATCAATTCACTAGTTTAGATATTTCTCGAAGTCAAAATGAGACGATGGATGAATATCTCACACCAATTCATATCATTCTTTAGGAACAATCTTTCGCCCTCTCATTGTAGGAGGAATATTGTCTCATTAAAGTGACAACTCGCACATATGTAAATAAACAATTTTCTTATGAGTAAGATTAGCAATCATCAAATTTGTAAATGATTCCATGTAACATGGTAGACAAAAGATGACGTAACCGGTCATGCCAAAATAGTGTATTTGGTTCAAGGAACTTCAGGTTCATGACATCATATGCCTTAATTTACTGCAGAAAATTCGATACAGTATATATCTGATGGCATAAAGTCTTCTCCAACCATATAGGAGGCAATTAATGCAACAATATTTCAAATTTGGTAACATGATAATAGCTCATTCGGAGCCATAGATCAAGATCTACAACTCTTGATATGGGTGTTACCTTAGCTTCAGTAAACATTAATTGTGAAATACTAATAATTGGAATGGACCAAATTCATTTTGAACTGCTGGCCAAAATGATATACTCGAAATTTCAAGTTGAAGACTATAATCCATAATAATAGAGTAACGTGGAGAATCTCAAGTTCTCTGTCACGTATATATTTATAGTCATAAAGAGGAGGAACTTCAGGCCCTCATATAATCGGAGATCCAAGAAACATGAGATTTGGCTTTTTTTCATTTTGTAACAACTTCTTAAGGAACATCACGTTCTAAGATAATCAGATTAAAAAACATTTAGTTTCAATGGAAACCAAAGAGGTTACAAAAAATATGTGAAATAACACAATAGTGCTTTCAACTTTGCTTATTGTAAGTGAAAGACATCAGAGATGTGTGATGATCTCTATGTTCTTATTAGTCAATGCAATTTAATTTGACTATTGCCATTTTGAAAATGGCTTGATAAACATCCACCAAATAGTGTACCATAGGCGACACAAGCCCAATTTTTAATTTCCTCACATGTGTGAATGTTAAGGCAATATTTACATTGACTCCTAATTTCTCTCTTGCCATGATCCACTTCTGGTGGCATTTCATGGTATAGCCATGTCAATTGGCTTTCTTATTATACAATGAGATCCATGAGAGGGAGAGATTATACATCTCTGGTAATAGGCACAAAATGCAACGAGACAATATATGTGCTCTTCTAGAGCCATTTGTTAAGGTCTTTAGGATCAGAGAAGCTTGTTACATAAGCTTAATTGTACTAGTCTTGGGAGGACCAATTTATAATGAACTTTAGGTTCATTTCAAATTCATTTTGAGCTTCTGGCCAAAGAAAAGATGTACTCGAAATGTCGAGTTTAACTTCATGATCATAACTTGTAAGTGATAAACTTCAAGTCTTCATCTGGTCAATATGATCATTGAGGAACTTCAGGTCCACATGTAATTAAAGATCTAGAAACTACAGGTTCTAATCTCTTTTAATTACAAAATTCACAATCATGAATTTGTTTAGTGGATCATTTTCACAAAACTTAAGATAAGGAAAAAATTGATATTGACGTAATTAAATTAATGAAATGACGTACCTGAATTCAAAAAGTATACTCATACTCATCGTCATAAACCAATGGTTGAATATCTGCTTACGTATAAATTGGTGTCAATATAATTCCCTCAAAACTTCAAGTTTGAGGTTCACCAAATTAAAGCTTTATGATAAATTTTCCATATCTCCACTCAAAACTTAAGGCTCGAGTCTGCACAATTAGAACTCCAAGTTCTAAGGTAGGGTGAACTTGTATAGTTATAAAAAAAAAACTTATCAAATGACATACGAGAATTCACTCGAAACTCCTAGTTCAAAGTGGATATAAAGTTAAATAAACTACGAATGAATTATATGTGTAATCGAAGCTTCAAGTTCGAATATTTTTTCTATGAACTGCAAGTTCTAAGATTTTGTAATTTGAACTTCAGGTTCAAATAAATTTCGTGCTCGAAACTTCAGGCTCGAGGTGACAAAAGTGAATCTTCAAGTTCACTTTCAACTAATTTATATTTTATACTCAAAGCTTCGGGTTTGAGTTTTACTGTTAGAAATTCAGGTTCTACTATGAAATTTTGAACTTCTAGTTCAAAATTATTACATTCGAAATTCATATGTTCGAGGTATAGGACTGCTGGTCCGTATGAGTAACAAATTTTTTTTTGAAGATAAGTACTGTAACGAAAGTACATAATTAACAAAATAGAAAAATTGCAGAAGAAAAATAAATAGATAAACTATGCAATAAAATTAACTGTGGAAACTTCTGGTTCCATTAACGAATAAATTATACAGAACTTCTGGTCTGCTTCACTTCACAAAATGATAATCTTTTTTCTCTCCTCTAATCACACAAGAACATAATTTCATCTTGTGGAGAACGTAGCTTCTAGCTTTAGCCAGGTGTTCAAAATTGAACTTCAAATTCAAATTGTTGTATAGAGGAGGGAACCCAGGTACCAAAAAATATTGAGGAACTTCCGGCCCTCTTATAATTATTGGGGATCAAAAATATTTGAGTTTATATACTCAATCGTATAACTCTGAAGATCTTCTGATCTCCTCAATTATATAAGCTCTGAGGAACATGGGGTTCATACAATAATCAGATCAAGAAACTTCAGGTTTTGATCTCGTTGGATTACATATTCATATTCACAAATGTAAATCGAAGGGTTTAGAAAACAAATAAAATCCCAATCATAATAATAAACATACGGTTACAAACCTGAATATATTTTCTTTAATGAGAGATTGATATTTACATCTCGTATTATCACAGGGAATGATTTTCATATATACAATGGAATAGTAACATAATTATCATGCTAGCAGACAAATCAGTCATGGTTTATATGCTCTTGGCCATTGATAGTGGAGAAGGATGTAACAAAAAAAACATAACTATTCAAAGAGTCCATACATGACGATTGATAAACAAATAAGATAAGGGCAGCTTTGTAACAAAACAATATAAACAAACTAATGGAATATCGGCCTGTGTATTGAACAATTTATTAGGTACAATAAACTTCGTAGCATACTAGAGACATTATTATGTAACTGATATCATCTTATCGAACCAAACAAGCATAGTCATGATCATATACGGGTTGCTATATATAGGCATATGATATAAGTGCATGATCTTCTGATGCAAATTGCATATCTAGAAGCATAGACAGGTAAATACACCATTCAAACAAATTTACCTAATCATGATGTATCTCGAACATAATAAAGAAAACTCATTGTTAGGTCCATAATTACCTAGTAATTATTCCCCTAATCTTGCACTTTTACTTAACCTTTGTGTTCATTTATATCTATTTATTATGTTTTTTCTTATCATGCTAGGAAATGATGGAGAAGCATGGAAATGCACTAAAAAGTCAACCTTAGCATGTTTTCCTACTCCGGCTAGGAGAAAGCAAGCTAGACAAGGAAGGAGGGGCAGCAGCCTGACCAAACGAACTCCAAATGAGTTAAAAATTTCCAGATCCATTATGGACATCCTATGGATCATTTCGTATGAAGAGTTCAAGAGTTATTTCTGAGTGGAAGACCGTCAAAAGATAGATCCAAGTTTCTGACTAAAATACGAAAACTACAAAACCGGAGCTGTAATGATTCCGACAGCATTTCCGGCCACACCACTGTGAAATAAGCTCTTAAATTTTACCAGGATGATCTATACTCATGGAGGAACATTTGGTATGAATAAACCAAAGGCCAATTCCGAAGTCTCGGTAGAGATTCAATTGAAGGAAGAAAGGAGAAGAAAGTGAGCAAAAGGACAAAAAAATGGGTCAATGGAGGTCAATACCGAATTTCCAACCATTTCTAGCCAAGGACATGTGTGGAGGGCATGGAACAGCTGTTGATTAGGTTTAGAGAGTTTAGGTGGGAAGACTTTAGGTGTAGCTTATTTTGAAATCCAAAATTTGAAGGATGACAAGTGATCCTCCTCTTACATCTTACACATTTGTCTCCCAATGACCCTTCTATCCTTACTTTGTCTCCTCCACCAAAATATCTATGGGCTTCCTAAGTCATTTTCATGTAGAGTTAAGGATTAGATCCACATTTTGTGCTTACACATTTATTCTTTACATCTAGCCCTTCATTTCCTTTGATCTCCACCCTCCATTCATCACTCTTGGCCTATAAAAACACCCTCCCCTCATGGTGGACGTTTTTCATGTTCTCCTCTCACTTTCTCACACATTTCTCTTAGTTTCATAGTTTTAGTTCATAGTTTCTTAGTTTTGTGTAGAGATAGGTGTATAGCTTCTTGGGTTCTTGGTTTTTCCTTACCAAAACCGAAGTATCTATACACTTTTGATCAATCACAACTCTAGTTTCATATATTCGAGTCTTGCTTATCACACTTCTAAGGGACTTCATGGAGTTGCATGGTGTTTTTGGTTCCTTTCTCTTATTAGAAACCAAAAATACCATGGTAGGAAAAATTTCTCACCTTATTTTGCATCTTGGAGGGTAGAAAGTGTTCTTAGAGGTACAGTTTGGTTCTTTTTGGAACCAAACTCGTGGGTATTCCTTCCTTTATCTACTATTTTCTCTCTTGACTTGATGCTTTACAAGTTTATGGCTTTAATTTATGGAACTATGAGTTGTGAGTAGAATAAATTTGGGGCTAGGGTTTAGCCCTAGCCAAAGTTGTGTACAAACTATGTAGTTAAGTTTAATATGGATCATGCCATAAATTTTTACTTTGCTAGTTTAATTGTTCATCATTTATGCTTCTTAGATTTGTCAACTAAGGTTGGTAAATGTTGATAATTTCATGCAAGTATGCTAGGCTTGACAAACTTAGTAAACTAAAGCATGTTGCAAATGTAGAAATGGTAATCTTGTGATAATCAAATAAGGTTGCTTGGGTCCTTACAATTGAGCTTATCATGTGGATGTGGCTTAGGTGTCCGATAATCAAGGGATCTTAGCTTGCATCTACATAGGTCTACTTGTGTCCGATAATCAAGGAATGGGTAGAAACTAAAAGGATTGTAGGAGAGTTATGTCTGATAATCAAGGGGTAGCTTCAATACATTCTCTAGTATAATTGTTTCTTGGTTACTCGATAATCAAGAGAACCGAGGGGGATTCCATCTTGGCATGAACATGTTAGATTTGGTTACTTAGAATTTGCACAAAGGAGGTTAGGTGTGATGCCTTACAACCCCTTTTATCTCATTTGATCAAACCTCTACACTTTGTTAGTTTATTTTGCTTTATTTGCACTTTAATTTTAATATAGTTAAAATTAATTCAAAAGCCTATTCACTACTATCCATTGTTAATATCACTTTTGGTAGTTAGGCTTCCAAATGGCCAAAACTATTGAACTTGTAAAAAGGTAGACTTTGCATGTTCTTTCTAGGTTTATTTTCGCGGTAATCTAGCTTAGGGTAGAGTTACTCAATCCCTTGGGTACGATACTCTTACTTTTTCCCTTACTAAAACTTGACCTTCTACACTTGGAAGTAAGGAACATCATACACAAATTTGCACATACTTTCATACTCAATGATGTCTCCAACACCCATGAAATAAAGTAATTCGCAGAAAACATAATAAGAGCAGATTAATTAGTGTATCAAAGATCCTCGTATGCAAGAATTGAAATTGCATACATGTTGTGTGTGCAGGTGTATAATCAAATTACAAGTACAGAAATATGAGTCCACTCATAGATCAAGAGTATTGGTCAAAGCAACAAAGTTGCACCATTGAACTCGTAGATCATCATGGAGTTATTAGAAAAAGAAGAAAAAATAAAATATAGAGCAAAGCGTGTTGATAAGGTGTTATAAAGTAGAGAGAAGATAGACATAATAGTTGGGAGGAAGTAGAAGTTTTCTCATTCAGTCGCATTAGCCTCCTTTATATAGAGGTAGGGTTTACATCAAAATACATAACTAATGAGTATTTACATGGACATCCACATAGATAATAAATTAATAATATTTACAACAGTTTCATGAATTAATCTCCCTTGGATTCTGTAGAAAACATAGTAGAAATCAAAATTTGATTAGTGATGCAGTTGAAATAGAAGTCTATCACATGCAGGACTTTGGGTCCTTTTTTTTTTTTTTTTTTTTTAAATAAAGGGCTGGTGCGGTTGCCCTCAAGCCTTGATTAATGAAACTGCCGAATACAAGGGAAGACATTGAGCCTAAACCACTTATTAAAATAAGCATCTAAAGTATTTCCCGAAATAGTATCATGAATCTCTACATAACACATGTATTCTACTAAGCACCAACTAGCAAAGAGTGCTCTATCGGCTATTCAATTTGCTTTGACATAGCGGTGACATAACTAAAAGATAATTTGATATGTAACCTAATTACAACGTAGCATAATTACCATAAGCACAGCTTTTCTACTATGTTGCCGCTGAAGAATAGATCCAACGACACTTAGTCTTACCCTGCCACTAGGCGGTAGCGACCATTTGATGAAGCAAAAATCTCGCCACATACCTGCAGCAAACAAGGCACTTAGAGTGCACACATAGGCACAAAGCCCGACCAGCCATACATAACTACTATAGGGACTTATTGCTCACAAATAGCACAAAGAAACTAAACAACAAGAATAAAAAACAACATTAAATGGAATAAAACCTAATGGGCTTAGGGTGAGGCCCCAGGCCCAAGTACCACCAGGCTAAGAACATGCCCACACTTGGACCAAGGCCCAATCACCGAACCCAGCCCAAGGCAACTCTTGCATAGGGAGGCCAGTCACCACCATCACACCACCGAGCCCGTCGTGCTGCTGCCTATATCGGACCCCGACATTATCGCCGGTGAGGAACCGACAGAGAACATTCCTCACCACCATAATCCCACACCTCATGAGCCCAATTCCAGAAAGGAGGTCAAAGCCCCTCCCTCTATCGCCCTCCCCAATCTTACCGCCGCCCTCCATAGGAAGTAACAAGCAGAGTTTTATTTTTTACTTATCCAGTAACGTACACTTGACAATTGAACATGGACACGAATGATCCTGTTATGCATAAAACCAATCACCAACAAGATCATTACATGAAAATAACAAGTCTTGGGGTATATTCTCGATCTGACAAGAAGCCAATAAGAAACAGAACACCAGTACTCCACCTCTGCATATTCCCTGCGGAACCAACCAAATAAAAATTCGATGAATACCTATTCATTATGTGGGCAGAGAAGTACTACATTTCTCACATACAGTTATAAAGTTTAGGAAAGATAATGCAACAAAAATGAAATATTATGTACCTTTTGGGAAGGAGGAAAGAATACTAGGACAAGCTCTCGTAAGACAACCCAGAAGATGTCTTGTAATGATGGTCAATTATGCGGATGTGTTGTACCTTTGGACGATCCACACCGCCTTCTCGTATGGACTCTATAAGCTTCCTTGTAACAGACTCCAAATACAATTTTTCGAGATGAGTAAGGTATTCAAGACCATGCGGCAATGTCTTCAATTTCTTGCAGCTTCGAAGTCCCAGGTATTGGAGATTTGGCATTACCCCTTTTTCTACACTTACCTTATTCAATACTCCGAAATTGAACAACTCCAAATTTGTAAGCTTTGCAAAGCCTCTGCTGAAACTCATCTCTTTCCCAACATAAGCATTATCAAGGAGAATACGTTCCAGACAGGGAAGCGCCTCAATGTGAGGCAGTAAATCTTCTTCAAGTCTACACCAAAGCAGTTCTATATGTGTGAGGCACTGTAATGAACAAAACCAACATGGTATGCTTTCCAGTTTTCCACGTAACAAAAGGGACTCAAGATACGGAGGAGGTGAAGCAAGTGCGTCAATTCGAAGAAATCCCTCCGAGCTATCACTTACTGATAAATTCAACCAGACCAGGATCTTCATCTTCTGAATTGAGGCACAGAGCTCTATTTCATCACTTTCTTTTACATTTGTAATGCCAAGCATCCTAAGTTGGGTCATTTTTCTCAGAAGTCTGATCATGTTTTTATCAGACCGAACAAAAAATAAATCTTGCAACTTCTTGAACATAGAAATATGCGATGATGCTCTAATCCCACTAGCACATATGAAGGTCTCAAATCCAGTATCATTGAAATGTCCCATATACAGATGGCGCAGGTTTATCAACTCTGAACTTCCACTAGGAAGTATCTTTATGTTTGTGTCACTGATGTCCAAGGTTTGAAGGTTGTGGAGCCTTCCAATGTCTTTTGGAAGCCTTTTAATCTGAGTTCCTCTAAGATTCAAATATCTTAAATTGAATAAGTACACTAGATTGTTTGGAAGCCTATCAATTGGTACATTTTCCAAATCTAGAACTCTCAACAAGTAGAACCCAGAAGACCATGTATTTGATAACAATGGAGAACATAAGCCAGAAGGAAACACAAGAAATGTACGAAGCTGCAACATACCTGTGCACAATTCAATTTCTCCTTCAGTTGTATGAATTGCCAAACGGCGAACTCTAGTTTCTTCCATTACTCTTCTCCTATCAAATACAACGCCGAACTTTTCTCTTTCTGAAGTTGAGAGAGCAATCTCCCGCATCAGATCATGCATCAGACACTGTTCTGGGATTCTAGATTGAGAATCCTTCTTCACAAATTGCAACATGCTGCGAAAAGTTAGCTCTATAAGATACCTCTCTGCAAGGTCTTCTAGTGTGACCCCATTGACATGTTCAATAAACCCTTCAGCTATCCACAATCTAACAAGCCTGTATCTTCCGATCAAATGATCTTCTGGGAAAAGGGAACAATATAAGAAACAATGCTTCAAACGGTATGGTAAATCATTGTAACTAAGCAACAAGATGCTCTTCACCGGTTCAAGAAAGTGATCGTTTGTAAGATGCCAATTTAAGTTGTTGCGCACTTCTCTCCACTCAGCAGATGATTTCTTTGAAGACATAAGACCACCTAGAGTCACAATAGCCAAAGGTAGGCCTTTACACTTTGCCACTAGTTCACAAGCTAATGTTTCAAGCTCTGTTGGACAACACTTATTATGGTAAGTTAAAAATGCTTTCCGGCTGAAGAGCTCCCAGGCGTCATTGTTCTCCAAGGGTTGAATGCGATGAACAAGGCTTTCAACTCCATACGAATGGAATGCTATGTCATCATTTCGAGTTGTTAGCAGGATTCGACTTCCAAGTTGTCTATCTTGAAGTGATACCCTTATTTCTCTCAAAAGTTGGATATTCCACACATCATCCAAAACAACTACATATCTTTTGAACTCCAAGTAGTTCACCAGTATCTCTAGCAATTCCTTGTAGCTCATGGAATTCAAACTTCCGGGGACTATTTCCTTCCTTGACTGGTGAAATTCCTTGATCAAGCTTCGAAACAAATCTTCAATCACATAAGTTTGTGAAACGGTAATCCATGCATAACACTCAAAATGCTTCTTTACAGTATCATCGGTGAAGATCTTGGCAACTAGAGTTGTCTTTCCTGATCCTCCCATCCCGACCACAGAAACAACAATTTGATGTTTTACCTCATTCATCAGCCATCCTATTAACAGTTTCTTCTTGTCTTCAAATCCTACAAGTTCATCTTCTGTAATGAAAAGAGATGACTCTGCTTGGTTCTGCACCCGATTGCGAATATCATTGGAACCTGTTCCCCCTACACGACTAACACCATATCTCTTTTTTCTCTCTGGAATCTCTTTGATGGTTTTTGTGATTTTCTGCAACTTTTTGGCAATTTGACGCCTGTACCAAAGATACTCTGGAATTTGAATGCATTTGCGAAGCCACCTTACAAAACGACCCCTGCATTGAAATCTGGTTGGAATGTGAATGGTTTTGCGAAGCCACCTTGCAAACCGACCCCTGTACCAATTCTTTGGAATAATAATGGTTTTGCATAGCAACCTTGCAAGTCGACCTCCATTTCGCTGCTCATGCATGCGGTACATGAATTCATCAATAATATCTTCAACATCATAGACAGAGTTTCTAATGCTTGCTACCCATTCCTTCTCTCCTTCCGTGTCTATTTTCTTTCCCTCAGCATCCTCTAGGAAGGATTTCATGCTTATCAGCTCCTGCTTAATCTCATCCACTTGATCACGAACACCTGCGATGGAGGATGCTTCCTTCTCAAGAACTTCCTCAATTTTGCCAATCAAGAACTCTGTTGCAGCTGAGGCCATATTGGCTTCTATTGTCTATATCTGCCTATTAATCACAGAATCATATCTGAAATAAGAGTCTATTGGCCTGGAATGGAACAATGGATCAACATTCAATCATAACATATTGTAGCATTTCAATAAGAATTTAGTCACAGAATTGCTGATGGAAAATGGAAAATTAGTGCTTTGCATTAATTTATTAGACATGTGGGTGCTTAAATATATATATTATATATATATGTGTGTGTGTGTGTGTGTGTGTGTGTGTGTGAATCATCAGCGTATTATATGATACTTGCCTATTAAAAAAATTGCGACTGCACTCTTTAGTATCTGGAAAGTCCACTCTGTGATTACCTACTTTGTGAACTGTTAGAATTTTATTCTGTCACTAAAAAAAAAAGAATTTCAATGGTTTTTTTTTTCCTTTTGCTGAACACACTAGAATACTAGTAATCAAAGTTCACAGTTCTAATCATACCAGCCAGTATCAGTTGTGATGGTAAAGTAAATCCACGTACCTCAATTAGGAACCTCCATGATTTCTAATGAGGAAAGACTAGGATGATAGAGCCTGGTTTTGGCGTTGCAAGCCTTAAGATTGTTCAGTTTAAGAATAAGATTTTGTTTCAGCATTCTGAGCAGGGCTGGGGATGGTTTAGTTGAAATTTTCTAAGTTGTACATTCATCCTAGGTTAGAGCTCAGAGGTGTAAAATGATTAGAGCCTGACTCATATGTACTGTATCAATTTTTATATATTCAGCTATCAAAGGATATATCCAATTCAAAAGAAGGTGATGAGATCGAAGCCATGGACAACATTGGTATATAACCTGATAACCCAAGATGCATGACTCTTTTAAAGCATTTATCAAAAGAAAATGGCTCTTTTAAAGAATATAATCACTGAATATTTTGAGCCACAATGAAAACGTACAAGATCTTTCATTGTTTCTTGCCAGGTAAACTGAGGTTAAAAAAAAAAAAAAAATTTGATTCTGCAAAAGACATATGGTATATCAAATAAAATTAACAACCTTACTGAACATGTGAGTGGGAACAACAACGATCACATACACGCCAGCTCTGATCAGAAACCAGAATACGATTCCATTGACATGCTGCTTCCTTAATATGGTTTTATTTCCGAAAGTTTGATTGGTTTTTGATTTGGTAGTTTTGCTCCTGAAAGAGGGTAGTAAATCAAACCAGGATTGGTTTGCCCATTTGGTGGCTATCTGAGCCTAAAGAAATGAACAAAGTTAGTCAATGGTATCCTTCACCAGAAAAATCCAAATAAACTGTTGCAAGCAAGTTGGCCGCTTGCTACTTAATTAGTTTGTGCATTAGATTTATATATGATATACCTATCTTTATCATTCACATAAATCCAAGAAGACCAAAGCTACTGTTTTCTTTCTAATTTGTGTGTCTACTCTTCAATCTTCATATAGAACAACAAGTTCTGGTGAATACATGCAACTAAAATTTAAAATTTTGAGTCAGGCTTTTAGGCACATATACAGTTAGCCTTAACCATGGTTACATGCTTATCATCCAATTATTAGTGACGTTTTCAACCGATGTCAACAATATGATATAATAATGTACATAATATATATGCAAAGTGGCAGTAAATTTATATTTAAGCCATTGAAGCTTCAGAAGAATTTTTTTTACTATTATCTGGAGATAAAATAACTGAGTTCTGAAGCGCATGAGCTCACCCCAGGCAAAAATTGAACTGCCTTCATCACTCCAAGAATACCACCCCATAGCTTGAGTGGTTTTGATTTGGTTGGACTCATCCGAATCACCAGCACTTTCAAGTGGAACAGTATCCTTCTTTTGATACCTTCAAAATCTCAGATGGCAGTACACAAGATGAGGGTGCACAAGCATGTTCACCACTAGCCAGTGTTCAAGAATCATGAAAATCCTGTCTGGCTTCTCCTCAATCTCAGGATGAATGCCCATTTTACGAAATTTTGCATAATCAGAACCTTTCTACAATTATGAAAAACATGACTATTACAATGAAAGTCAAAATGGTAGAATAAAAACACTAGGACTATACTAGAATTAGCAAGTCACGCACCTTGATTTTACCATGCCACCATTACTCAGACATCAAAAATATTCTTGTAGTGATTCCACCTTGATCAGTTTCCTTCCCAGTTAGTTCTTTCCGAGGTTTCCATTTGGCTTCAAGGGCATTCAACTTGTTTCCCACTTGTGCTTTATCATAGTCTGTTCCTGCCACTTTGCAACCAGACTTTCCCCATCCAAGCTTACTAAAGGGAGTATCAGGATGATATCCTGCCTCTACCTCCATGACACGGGTCACAGGAAACAGCTACATAGTAAATATTAATTACTGTTACAAGTTACAGGTTACGACTAGATTAACCACTTGATTCCTTAAAGGGGCACATAAAAACACCAAATAACTCAACTCCAGTTGGTGCATGTAGTTTACTTTTAGGTATAAACTTTCAGTCGGCTTCTAGATGCTTTTTGTAGTCAGGACAGTCAGGTTTACAATCATACTAGATTCAAGTAGGAGGCTTAACTTGGTTAGGATTAAGTTGCTTCTGAATTTACTTTTTAAGCTGAAGCTAGACCCAACTCTTGTGCTTGAGAAAACTGGGATCACTTAATGTTGAAAACAAGCATGCATGGCAGTGATCAGCCTAAGAAGCTTTGTATATGAGGAAAAGTAATCAACCATTAATTCTCATTGCAGTACAGAAAAACAAGGTAGCCAAACCAAAACAGTTTGGAAAAGAAAAGAAAAAAAACAAAGCAAAAGAACAATCAAAAACCTAAAGGCAGCTCAAAGAAAAAACCAAAAGAAGAGGAACTGGCACAAAACAGGGAGGACAAAGAAAAAAAAAATTATCTTCAAAAGAGCATGTCCTCAAATTATAACCAGCGGAGACCAGACCTACACAATACCGCAAAAATATCTCAACAAGCCAAGATGAAAACAAAATCTAGCAGCTAAAAATAACTCCAGCCACCACCAGTAATTTGTACTAGAAGCTATTCAAGAAGGAAAAGTATTTGTCATAGAGTTGGGTTCCAAGGAATTAATTAGACGAGTACTTTCTTTGAATCAGTAAAATGGCCACTTCTCTGGCCCACTTACCTATGATCAGAAACCAACTTCAAAATGATAAATAAAAGATCTACTTATAACTTCCAATCTTTTTCACCCATATTGTACTAAGCCATGTTATCCTGTTAACTTTTTGGGGCAAAAGGCACAGTACACTTCTTTACTTGGTTCCTAAAGTTTTCTATAATATGCGTTCTGGAGAATAAACTAGCAGAGTCAACGAACAATTTGCTAATGCATTGCAGAAATATGGGATTTTAGTAAAACCAAAGCATCCAAATCTCAAATTTCCATCTTTTCTATTGCACAGAGAACAATACTATCACACAACCACTATATTATTTGTTGTAATAAGAACAATACAAGTCATAAGTACAAGCCTTGCACCTATCCTCTTCTAATCTTCTTTAAATGGTTCCACTTGATCAAGTCAACTAATGACATCAACTGGACGAGCCTACGCGGAATGGAAGCTTAGGAAACTTTCATGCAATAAAGAACCACATTCGGTACAATACCCAGCATCAGCATTTTATCTGATCAAAAGTCAGAATAAAGTCCATTGGCATGCTTCCTACTTAGTGATTTAAGAAGAGAGGTGGTTGGCTTGTTGTCCAACAGAGAAAATAAATTGAATATCCATAGTACAATTTGTAGATACACAATTGAAGGGAAACAAGATGATTAAGTGTATAATATACCATGAGACCTCCATAGCTTTGATGACGTTACATTCAGTCTCATCAGGTTATCTTCTTATTGTACTGAACTTCTAAAGCACCATTGATAAAATATCTTCTTATTGTAATTGACTTCTGGAGGGTCAAATCACAAATTTTGATAAGCCTATAATGAAAGCAGATATTAGTGTAAAATGGGAGATCTTTCTGGAAGAAAACAGGTTAACAATTACAAACATTTGTGGACCTTGATGAAGATGTAAAGAGGGCAGATTGCAATGGGAGTTTAGGACACAGCACATATCGAAAATTCCAACATAAATAGTTTACGCATAACATATAGCTTCATCACTGAGAAAAACACAAGAAGACCAAATTAGTTTTGCTTTC
This sequence comes from Rosa chinensis, assembly GCF_002994745.2. Lineage (NCBI taxonomy): Eukaryota > Viridiplantae > Streptophyta > Magnoliopsida > Rosales > Rosaceae > Rosa > Rosa chinensis. The sequence continues at coordinate 40,057,274 of NC_037093.1, read as the reverse complement.
TAGTTTGTATCTCTTATTTTCAAACACTAGTATGACCACGATTAAGTGCATTCATGAGACAAGTAGTCCACCAAAGACACTAAAACATGAACAACAAACACATGTGAAGACATAGACTACTACAGTACTGACTGCTAATTTCCAATCTACAACTATTTAAGAAATCGGAACATTCCCTACTTGCATTAAACAGAAGCCAAAGTGAAGATCAAATTCTAACTCCACACCACAGAGGCTCCACCCAAGCCCGGATATAATTCACAGAGTTCCTTGACTTCCTTTATAATCCCTCCAACTAAACTACCCCATAAAGCAATATCACACAGTAGCCCCTTCACAGATTTTCCCTTTCTCCTCCACCAATAACCTCATGCCACCTTTCATACGAGAGAGAAAAGTGTCCAGCCCAAATTACCCAACTCAGATTCACATTGCCGAACAACCTCAACATAGCAATTGTATATCTGCAAAGATTAGTCAACGGATGGTATTCAAATCAGTTTTAAAACAAATGGTTTTTTTTTAGTCATTCTAGCATATGTCTTTCATCAAAGGTCAAAAGTAGTTCATCACAAAACTGCCTCTGAAGTATCATACCACTGTAATGTCCCTTCAGAACTTCAGGTTATGTTAAATGACCACCTCTGGTATCCCATACTATCTAGAACAGATGCAAGATAATGATATGATTATCATATGAAAATAGAACACCATAACAATGCTCCAACTTTAATCCCCTTCAAAGGAAAGAAAATGGAATGCACCCAGGATAAAATGGAGGAGTTGCATATCCTATGCAGATGAAAAACTTGATCAAACATGATGGATGGAAGGAGACGTGGAAGAAAAAACTACAAAACAGTTTATTTTCCTAATTGATTTCCAGAAATCACAAAAAGTAGAGCAAAGGGCACCAAATCTCAATCAGTAATATCAAAGGAAAGCTTAGCCTCATTCCAAGGACCATTTATTTCAAACTTGTATTCTTGCACCCAGATAGACCAAGATGGACAAACCACAGTTACAAAATCAACAAGCCAAGCAACATTACAAAAAGTAACAAATGCAGGGTATAAACAAAAGCCAAGGTCGCAATCATCAGCCCAAAAGAAAACCACAGTTGCAAAAGAAAGGAATACTACTTCTTAAAACTGTCGTTTTTTTTTTTTATATAAACTTTTGGGTGTAAATTTTTCAGTCGTCTTCTAGATTCTCTTTGTCCAGTCAGGACAGTCAGGTTTACAGTGACAGTTGGTTCAAGTAGGAAGCTTAATTTGGTTAGGCTTGCTTCTGTAGTTACTTATCTAAGCTGAACTGCTGAAGCTAGAGTGCTAGACCTAACTCTTGTGCTTGAGAGAACAGGGCTCATTTAATTAGCAATTTGCTGCATATTTGACAAGCAAACTGGACCTTCCTGAGCTCGTAGGGCAGGGGTCTTATAATCCACCCTATTGCACTAAGCCATGTTATACCTTCTTTGGTAAAAGATACTGTATATTTTTTTGGTTCCTCAGGTTTTCCTATGCTATGCCTTCTGGATAATTAAAGAGCAGAGTCAAAGACCAATTTCCATCTTTTCTATTATATGGATCACAAAACTGTCACGCAACCATTATCCTATCAATTGTACATAAGAACAGTGCAAGTCATAGGTCCTAGCCCTGCATCTATCCTCTTCTAGTCTTCTTTACATTGTTGCACTTGATCAAATAAAATAATGACATCAACTGGACAAGCCTACACAGAATGGAAGCTTAGGAAACTTTAATCCAATAACAATCACATTAAGTACAATACCCAGCATTAGCATCTTATCTGATCAAAAGTTCAGATTAAAGTTCATTGGCATGCTTCCTAATATTGTTTAGTGATTTAAGACATTTTGACCAAAAAAAAGACATGGTTGGCATATCGTCTATCTTTTTAAAAATATCTGAACTTCCATAGTACAATTTGTAGATACACAATTGAAGGAAAACAAGATGATTAGGTGTAGAATATACCATGAGACCTTGATAGCTTTGATGACGTAGGTTATCTTCTTATTGTAATGGAACTTCTAGCTTTTGATAAAATATCTTCTTATTGTAATGAACTTCTGGGGAAAAGGTAAGAACACGAAGAAGCACAAATTTGATAAGCCTATAAGAAACTCAGATATATAGAAAGTGTCAAATGGGAGATCTTGTGAAAAAAAGTGTCAAGACTCTCAAACATCCAAACATTTGCAGACTGTGATAAAGGTGTAAAGAGGACAAGTTGAAATGGCAGTTCGATACAGAACACATATCAAAAAATCATCACTCAGAAAATTCAACAAGACCAAATCAAGTTTTCTTTCTAATTTGTATTTCTGTTTCCAATACTAGTATGACTACAATTAAGTGCTTATACAAGACGAGTAGTCCACCAAAGATACTGTAACGTAAACAACAAAACCTGTCCTAAAACATAGAGTACTACAGTACTACTTACAGCTGATTTCCAATCTACAACTATTTAAGAAATCAGAACATCTCCTACCTCAGATAAAACAGAAGCCAAAGTGAAGATCAGAATCTAATTCTACCCCACAGTAGCTCTTCCCCAACCCTGATATAATTCCCAAAAGTTTCATCATACTCCCCCCAACCAAGTTACCTCATAAAGTACAATCACACAGTAGCCCCTTCACACATTTTCCCTTTCTCCACCACCAAACACCTTATGCCTTTAATACAAGAGAGATATGTATCCGCCCAAATTACCAAACTAAGATTCACTTCGCTGAACAACCTCAGTACAGATTGTATCCTCACATAGATTAGTGGACAGATGGTATTCAAATAAATTTTAAAACATTATAGCATTTAACAGTTCATCAAAGGTCAAAAGTCAACAAAAACTGAAGTACATAACTACATGAACTATCAAAATAAGGGTTTCTATAAAATTACCCTCTGAAGTATCGTGCCACTGTAATGTCCCTTCAGAACTTTAATCAACAACAGATGCAAGATCGTGATATGATTCCCATACGAGAATGGTGCATTACGTTTTCCTATAACACCATAACAATGCCCCAACTTTAATTCCCTTAAAATGAAAGACAATGGAATACTATGAAATCCGCCCACAATAAAACAGAAGTGTGCATATTCCTATGCAAATGAAAATTTTGACCAAATATGATGTATGGTGAAAGGTGTGAAGCCAAATCTACGAAACTGTTTATTTTCCTCATCAATTTTCAAAGAACACAAAAAGTAGAGGAAAAGGGCACCAAAATCTCAATCAGTGATATCAAAGCAAAGCTTAGCCTCATCCCAAGGACCAGCTATTTCAAACTTGTATTCTTGCATCCGGATCAGCCAATATGGACAAACCACAGTGACAAAAATCAACAATCCTAACAACATCACAAAAAGTAACAAATGCAGGGTATAAACAAAAGCCAATGTCGCAATCATCAGCCCAAAAGAAAACCACAGGTGCAAGCGAAAGGAATACTTCTTAATACAGTAAGTAACCAACGGAGCGAAAAGGAACACTTGCAAAGAGAAAAGCATGATTGCGAAAACAAGCAGCCTGGACCGGAGGCACGAAGCAATGAACACCGAGGCCACAACAGAAGCATTCAAAGAGATGCAACTTGTCAATGTGGGATTGTGCAGAGCCCCGGGAGCCCTGACCGTGGATCCATTGTAGTCATGGAGGAATAAATGTAGCACAAGTAGTGCAACCGTAACGGCCCAAATGGAATTGGAGCTAATGGAAGTGGTGAGTGTTTGGTATATTGGAGCTAAAACATACAAACCACTAATGAAAAACGAAATGTTGAGCAAGTAACGCAGGAACAGATTGAATGAAAGCATTTCTTTAGTTAAAAGCAGAACAAGGAATCCCAAACCAAGAAGAGTGACATCAAGAAGCAAGAGTGAGTTTTCATTGAGGATTGATCTGAGGGTGTAGGTCCAAACCAAACCAACAAGAGCAACAATGCAGAGGTACTGGGATATCGAAACAGAATCCAGCATGACTTTGAGAATGTCCCTTTTAACAACATTGGCATTCATCACCATTTCTTCGAGGAATGAATCGTCCGTGTGATTGTCATCAAACCCCGGTTGCATGCCTCCATATGCAACCTTTCGCCATCTGGGTCGAGTCGGAGAGGTGATCACTTCACTCTCCATCACAATCCGGAAATCCCAAATCAAAAATAAGACGTTGGTTTTCAGCAAAATCAAGGCAGAGAGAGGACCAACGATGGACAATTATGAAACAGAATGTGCAGAGTGAACCATGCCCCAAATGTGGTTGTGGTGAAACTATGACAGTTTTTCAGGGACTTGTTTTTAGGATCCAATTCCAACGGGAAAATCTGAGAAGACCATAAAAGGGGGGAAAGGCTGTTATGGAAGGAAGAGAAGAATCTGCGCTGTTTTCATTTCTTTATTATAGCAACTGACAAAAGCAAAAATACCGATTCTTCTTTTAGTTTGGCTCATCTGGCTCTAGTTTTTGCTACTTTGGGCTCTGTCTTTCTGGTCAGTTTGCCACATGTATTTAAGACGTGCAGGGACAAAAAACTTAGAATCCATACCGCTGTCAATTCCAATATTATCCGATAATTCAATTACGAAGTGAAGCAGGTTGAACTCACTCAACTAAAAAGGAGTGGTCTATCCAATAGCGGTCTATCCTATTGGTTATTTGGAATGATTGATATTGTAAAGATCACAGATTTAAATCTCACTGACATTATGAGATGAATGAGGCAAAAAAAAAATGTCAATTCTACTCATGTTGACGTGTTAAATACGAAATGAACTCATGTAGCCCCTTTTTTTTTTAAGATTTTGATCAAATTCGCACATACACCCCTAAAAATAAGTAGTTTAAAGTATATTTAGGTGGTGAAGCCATGTAATTTTAAAAATAACAATAGGCTTAAAACAAAGAACTGCCCTATTATCAATATGTTGTGATTTGAGGAGGTAATGGGAGGCATATAGAGAATATAATGAGGGAAAAACCGGAAATTTGCTGGGTTCAAATATCAATATGCGAGGCCTGAATTAAACCACTGCTTTCAGACCAAAAATTTGAACCATCCTTGTAGAAAACGGTTAATATATTTTAGCATATTGTGTGTCTGAAGAAATGAAGGATCTGATTACTAAATGGATGATAAGAAAATGAGAGTTCGTAATTGTTCTGTTTCGGTTTATGTCATCAGTCATCACTGTACCAAAAGGGAATGTTAACTTACAGATTAAATTGTTTCCAATATAGAGCATTTATACCATCAATGTCAGGCTGTAAGTTAGTTCCCTATTTCAACTAAGTAAACAAGTTTAAAATCTTCAAGATCTAGATGACTTCAATAATTTTAAACATATCAGCATTCAGTACCAGTATTCCTTCCAATGTCATCCAAGACCTGAATCAAGCAATTAGCATAAATGTAAGTCCCGTTAAGTACTTTGCAGCCATCGCAAAAATATCGAATTGAAAACTGAGTCAACCTTATAAGGACAATGAAGCACAAAGAACACTGATATACAAAAACATAAAAAAGACCAAATGAAAAGATGTGGGAAATGAGGTATTTTGGCACAAAACCAAGTAACTCAGCAGCATATCTATTCAGATTCTACTGAAAAGAATAGGAAAGTTGTTTCTTTTCTTTTTCTCCATTAGATTATGGAATTAGTTCAAGCAAAAGAGTTCCAGAACAAAAGCTATCAAGAACTGGCATATAGAAATTTTATGGTCATGAGAAGTTACAGATCGAATAATCTAGATATGCAAACTCAAAAGTATACCTAGTTGAAATCTTGTGTGCTTTATTAATGCTCTTTGCTTAATTCACTAGGGAAAAAATTCCAATGATGCTTATACACCTAAAATCAGTTTCAAACCAAAGTAGAATATATGAATATGAGTAGACACAGTGACAACCTTCCATGACATTACTTTAATGTCATGTCATGGAAGATTTTTGAGTGAAAGATGACCATTGGGATTATGGTTTCAGAAGGAACTTAATGGTTTTGAGCAGGAAGAGTTTGATTCACTGTGAGTAAAGTTCGAAGATGTGTGTATGCATTTTTCAGGGGGAGATATAGGGGCTGGAAGTTCGAAAGTTCTAGGTCATTATCATGCAAGCCATAGAAGCGATGTGTGCAGCCGTTCTAATAACTCATATTCTTAAACTAAGATTTGGAAAGCAAAGGTTTCTCCTCAGGTCCGAGTTGCCACATTAGTAAAATTCATTTACTTCATGAAAGGAAAAAAAATGGACATGACTTTTGTATCTCTTACGTAGGTTATGCTGTGTAAAATTGCTGTAATTGGTACAAGGTGACAGTACTATGTGCTTCCCTAAGTTATGTAGCAAACCAAATTAGCCAGCACGCTAAATAGGATAAGTCAAAGCAATCAGCATTAACACGAATCAACAGAAGTAAAAATGAAGACTGAGACCAACCCTGTATTTGATCATATCATGTAAAATCAAACACAACCATGAGAAATCTCAGTCCTTCACATCCTTCACATACTGTTAGCTGCGTCTATCAAAAAGAAGAAAGTAACCAAGTCAACTCCATGCTATTTATTACCTCAACCTAAACAAAACAAAACAAAACACAAAGGCCTATTAATTGAAGTTTGAGCTGTGCAAAACCTGCAATGATCTTGTAGCCACTGATATTAGAGAAGAGGAGCTCTGGAAGTAGACCACAATCGGAGTTTGGGACAAATGAGGGCTACTGTAGTAGAGTTACAATTGAACAACACCCTTCTTTCAGAACAATAAGAAAAATTATTAGGCATAATTACCATTTAAGTTTACTAAATTCTATTGTTTATTACAGGTTATTATTGTAATTGAAGTTGTTCATCACAAACAACAAATAATGTTTTTTTTTTTTTTTTGAAAAAATTAGTAGCCGATAATAAGTATGGTAATAGTTATGGTGACCCAAGATAACGTGTCACAACCTATACTTGAGAACATAGATAGTTGTGACTGACAGTATTTTCAGTTATAACTTTTATTCAGCATATGTATTAAGAACTTATGATAGATATCATTACTATTTTTCTTTTTTACACAAAATGGTAAATGTAGCCGCAAGAAATTTTCCTGTGTAAAGAGCCATCATATTGTTACAAGGACGTCATGTTTCGAAAGCCTACTCACTGCATATGTAGTATCATGAATGGCAAGCAAATACAATAACGCCATACCATTTTTCTCTAAATTCCTCAAAGTTGGGAAGGAGATCTTGAATTTTTGATATATGACCTGCCTCACATTTCTTTTGTTGGGGATCAGAAGTAAGCTACCTGCACCTGCCACAGAAGCGACGGTTACTACGTAAGTGTCTAGAGACATTAAGGCTAACTCTTCGAAAACAAAGAAAAGAAACTATTGATTGTCTGCAACAGAGCATTTGGAGTACCATAAACATCTAGCAGTGCCTAAATAAAATATCAATCTAAAATTAACACTTAATAAACTACCAACCAGGGCAAGAACACTGCTACATTTATAATTTTTTTTTTTTTAAAGGATTTACAATTTTATATGAACTCAAAGGAGCAAATCACATAATATGATTTTCTACAAATTATCATGTGGTTGTCTCTGCCTGTGCATCTCACCTATTTCACCTTTAACTTTCTTTCTTTTTTTCTTTTTTTTTTCCTGTTCTAAACTGATGGTTACCTTCAACACGATATCGTCTACTTCCTCCAATCGTTGTACTTCCTCTAGCACTTCCCCCAGCTTCAATAGATTCTGTGTGTAGAAAATCTATAGTACTTTCAATTTTTTGTTACTTTTACCTAACAAACTCAAAGTGGTCAAAAAAAAAAAAAAAAACTGAAACCTATAAAACTCGAGAATAACAAAGTCATTCACAACCTTCATCCACCATGTGACTAATCACAGATGTGTCTATTAGATATTATTCACCGTTCTCCTACACCACTAAAATACTCAAACAGTCAAAACTTAAAGTGCCATGCATTGCACAATTACGCAAATATAACACATTAAATGCCAAACGGTACTATCTTTGATATTTACAATAAAATAGAGCAAGTAAAACTAGAAGGCTTTACTTTCTAATGATTTCCTTCAGAGTTAACTTATCATTTATCACCAAAAAAGAGTTACGTACATTGAAGAAAAACAAGATAAAAATGCACAATAAAAACTGTAACTAGTCCGGAAAACAAATCCAAGCAGTTGCTGCAAAGGACTGAGTACTGAGTAACCTACTAGTATTGTGTTTTAAGCTACAGATGCATGACTTAAAAGCTCCCTTGAGAGGTTTGATTATGTTTAGGTGGTATCATGGTTGCTTAAAGTATAAAAGTGTCTACACACCAAAAAATACAAACAAAACTAACCTGTTCAAACTTCTCCAGAGTACGAGTCAACTACAATGTTCTGGCCTAGAGTTATGACAATAGCAAGGGATGTAGTTATCCTCTTAAATTTTGCTTTCATGACCGTAATATGCCAATTCCTTCTTAATACAAAGATGTGGTCACTCTCATCAGCAACATTGCAATTTGCAAATTCTATACCCTGTAGCACAGTATATTTTTCTTTCATCACTTGGGAAGAATTATGAGTATAGTGATGAAAGTAACTGATGTCAATCAGAAGACCAATATGCCAGCTACTTGACATGGACTCTAAGTCACATAAAAAGTGAACCAAAAATGAACTAATTGCCTCAGTTTCAGCTGGGATATATGTGCTTCAAAACTCATGGAAACCAAAAGATCGTAGATGCATCAGTTTTGTAGCTTGCCATGAATTTCACGCCACAATAAATCCGAGCTTTCAACAATGCGCTTACTTTCATAAACTATATATTGCCAATGTTCATGCTTGGGTTGTGGCCTCAGCGATTCAATGAGAGGATGCATAGCATGAGATTTACTGTACAACTCCCTTGCTGGTTGAACATGATTCCACCAAAAATCTGAGAGAGCATATTTCAACATATCCCAGTACGCTGCATCTCGGTATAACCTGAATAGGCTACTTCCATTAGGCGTCCAAACATATAAATCCATCCATTCCCTGTCAACTATTTCCATTAAACCCTGAGCCTGTGGAATACAGTGAAGAGGAATTCGGGACCAAGGGAAAGCCTTGCTCATATCTCCATCAAAAAAGGGGCATTTAACCTCTAGCACTCCTCGTCGTGGCAATCCATACAGCATGTTATCAACCACCCCATCTGGTGAAGCTGCTAGCCAGTCATCTCCTGGATTTACATTTCCATAGACTTGAAATTCAGGAAACGAGACTGAATTTCCCGTTATCAACTTGTATCTTTCAAGTGCTTCCTCTTCTTTAATATTATTCCAACAGGTAGCCAGGTTACCAGAGAAGGGCTCAGTTGCTCCAATTTTCTCTAACCAAAGCCCGACTCTTCGGCGATTCCAAAAACCAATAGCCGCAGCAAAAGTGCTTGCAGTCAGTTTCTGTTTTCTGAGTCCTTGCCAATTCTTGAACCAATGCTGAAGACCAGGTGAATTGAGAACTGAATAACATTCAGATGAATAAAACCTCTGCGCGTAATGAGAATGGCTGAGAATTTGTCTTCGGGTGCCTAGCATACTAGGACCCAGAGATCTTCGGCAGCTGTAGTTTCTCCAATTAGTACAATCTATCTCAAGAAACCCTTTGATGCAGAAATTCTTGTACTTTATAGTTAGGTGAAGCAAGAAGCAGCTTTTTCACTGCCCAATAACAGAAAAACCAAAGAAGTACCAAATGTTATACATTTCTTCAATGGGTCTGGCTAAGTTGATCAAAAAGGAAAAATTCATCCTAACTATTTGTGAAAAAAAAAATGTCAAGAAATGCAAGAACGGTAATTGGTTGAAACAAAAAAAACCCATAACCCAGAGTCCTTACATGGAATAGGAATTTAAGTCTTACATGAGAGACATTCAAAAATGAATTCAAACCAGCTTTACAGAATCATATAGACACAGTTTCTAAAGGAACATAATAGTCTAATTCCATAGTACACAAGCATGGTAAAATTAGAAGCAATTGAAAGCAATGGTGTTCATTGGTTAAAGGCATGATGACATTGTTGGGCTGCAACCCAAACATCAAACACAATGCAAAATGCTTTGCCTTTCTGTGCAATCCACAGGAAATAAAGAATAGTGGTCATGTACCTGAGCAGAAAAGCAGAGAGTGGCAAAAGTTGATGGAAGATGAAGGGTGTGGAGATTGAGAGAGGAATGGGTTCTGGGTGTTTGCAAGGTGTGGGAAAGTCGATATGGGTTTTAGGGAGGGAGCTGCCGAGGATTGAGAGGTTTATGAGACTGGGATTTTAGGTTTTGGAGGGTTTTAGTTTCCGGAAGAGGGTTTTAGGACATTTTGGTTTAAATTTTCTTTTCCCCTTAATTTTAATAGCCAAAATACTCCTTCAGTTTTCACGATATCGTCAAATTATTATTCTACCCTTAAAAAAAAATTTAAAAAAAAATAATAATAATAATAAAAAACTAGTAAATTTGCCCCCTGTTTTTGAAGAATATTTCAAATATTCTAAAACTAGAAATAAACACAAATTCAGTGTATATATACGGAAAACTTACGGTTACTTAAATTTCATATTTTTTTTGTTAAAACTCGTCACGTGATTGATTTGTTTATAGTTGTCATATCACTCATCATGCGGTCAACTACGTAACTTGAATTACAAATTAGTCCAGAAAATAGGGGCATGACGGCATGTGATCAATCACCTACTGATTTTTAACATGATATCTCAAAAGAGAGCAAGTTAAAACTCCATTTTGGATTACGGGAAATTGTATAATGTGTTAACGTATGACATGTATACAATTGCTTTAAAGTGGTAAAATGAGTCATTAAAATAGTAATATTAGTCTTCAAAGTGGTAACATGAGTCCTTAAAGTAGTAAATTTTTTTAGTTACTACATGAGTCCTCAAGTGGTAAAATGAGTCCTCAAAGTGATAAAAATAGTTGATGTATGAGAAATGGGGCCATGACCACTTACCCAATTTCAACTCAAAAATTGCCCACTTACTCCACTAAGAGTTTTTTAACCTCATTTACCCAATCTAATATCTACTGACAATTTTGCCCCTGTTAATTAACTCGCTCTCTCTCTCTCTCTCTCGGATTTGGATTGGAAATTTTCGGCAGCGAAACCCCAAATACTCAGCAGAAAACCTCTCCATTTCCTCACCTCCTCTTTCCCTACACCACCCCTCCTCCATCTTCGCCACGACGTCGTTCCAGTAGTCCCTCCCAAACCCCCATCGCCGCACCCACCCCAGAACCCCTCCACGTCTTCCTGAACAACCGCGTCCACGATCTCCTACAGCCCCACGATCCGACGGCTCACCTTCCTCCTTGCCTCTCTCATTGTGGGGTCCACCCCCGGCACGGAGTCCAAACTCAATAGCAACTTCATCAGCTCATCGTTCATCCTCAGCTTCTCCCACACGCTACTCCTCACAGTGTCGACCGTCTCCTGTCGTTGGATCAGGCGCTGGAACTCGTCGACCTCGTAATGGACGTCCGCGATTGTCTTGTAGATGCCGCAAACCATTTCACTTTGGGTTTCACTTGATGTTGAAATGGTTTGTGTTGAGTACTTGGGTTTTCACTTGGAAGGCGAAGAGAGTAGCATTTTTGGTTTGTAGCCGGAGTTGATGAAATGACATTCTCCACAGTTTTTTTTTTTTTTTTTTTTTTAAGTTTTCTCTTTTTCTTTTTTCTTTTTTTTCTTTTTTTTTGCATGAGTCCCAATTACATTCTCCACTGCCATGCTCTATCTCTCTCTCACTCTCTCTTTCTCTTTGAGGCAGAGTTCAATATGGGATGTTACTAGGGGGCAATAATATGTCTATTGTCCCCCAATAGACCAACATAGTACACTACATTTCCACACTATAAACACAAATAAACGTATCAGCTATCAAAAACATAATTCCCACAAATAATAACATAGAGTCAATAGATTATCGGGGGAATAACATAGAGTCAATAGATTATCGGGGGGCAATAATATGTCTATTGCCCCCCAATAGACCAACATAGTACACTACAATTCCACTCTATAAACACAAATAAACGTATCAGCTATCAAAAACATAATTCTCACAAATAATAACATAGAGTCAATAGATTATTGGGAGGCAATAATATGTCTATTGGGGGCAATAATATGGTTACTGAGTATTATTGATGGGCAATAAATTCATACGCCAGAATCCTGACACTAGTCCTGTAGCTGGATTCCGGTCACTGTTCGCCGGATTCTAGTCGCCGGTCGGCGGCCGGCCACTGGTCACCGGAGTCAGGCAAGGTGGAGGATGATTTCTCCCTCTAAGTGAGAAAGAAGGAGAGGGCAAAAAAGTCTCAAAAATTAATAAAAAAGAATTAATTAGGTATTAGGGAAATAATCCCTTAGAGTGTTTTGGGTAAACGGGGTTAAAAAACAGTTAGTGGAGCAAGTGGGCAATTTTTAAGCAGAAATTGGGTAAGTGATCATTTCCCCATGAGAAATATTAACATATCATAGCCATACCCTTTGGATTACTTTTAGGAATCATAGAAAGTGTTTTCCAATTGTCGAAGCGTTTCAATTATAACAACGTTTTTAATAATATTTAAGAAGCATTTGATACGTGCTTTCACTTCGAGATATATATATATATATATATATATACAGATCCTATTTAGCGCGGAGCTCCGCTTTGAAAATTAACGTGTGAAGTTCGAGTTTTGGGTCACTTTTCGGTCGCATATCCACATCTCGACCGTTCAGTTTTTAGGTACTAGTGTATAGATCATCTCTGCAAATTTTTAGCCAAATTGATGATTGTTAAGGTATCTAACTCGCTTAAACCAATGAACGGACTGAATACAGATCCTATCCAGCGCGGAGCTCCGCTTTGAAAATTAACGTGTGAAGTTCGAGTTTTGGGTCATTTTTCGGTCGCATATCCACATCTCGACCGTTCAGTTTTTAGGTACTAGTGTATAGATCATCTCTGCAAATTTTTAGCCAAATTGATGATCGTTAAGGTATCTAACTCGCTTAAACCAATGAACGGACTGAATCTGTCAACCTGAACCGTACTAGTTTTAAGGAAGTTATCAATGCCTTAACGATCATCATTTTGGCTGAAAATTTGCAGAGATGATCTATACACTAGTACTTAAAAACTGAAAGGTCGAGATGTGGATATGCGACCGAAAAGTGACCCAAAACTTGAACTTCACACGTTAATTTCAAAGCGGAGCTCCGCTCTGGATAGGATCTGTATATATATATATATATATTTTTTTTTTTTTTCTATATGTTTCTAACCAAGGCGGAACTCAGAAGTCTTTCATAACAAAAGCAGTTATAGAGAAACAATCACAACCAGAGAATTAGAATATTAGTATCTTATGAGCTCATTTGTGAATTTTCCAAATCTCTAAAGACCCAAAAAAGAGTTTGTAGAGGTTAAAGTATCAAATTTTTAGGGTAAAATCTCCCTATATATAATCAAAACCATAAACAACATTGTATTTGTACCAGTACCACAACACAAAATTTACGCGAGGTGGGGGATAAAACCTGACATTTTAGTCGAGGGGATAAAACTCTGGTTGGGTTTTACTTTCGTCTAGAGTGGGGTCTAGTTCTGATCGTAAAGATAGAGCCAAGTTTCAACAACTCAAAGCCCATATTGCTTAAAGCAACAGTCTTTTCAACTCTCAAGTAGTCTCTGATCAAAAACTCAAACACCCAATTCCCAGAAAGCAATAGCAATGGCGACCCTGGTCGCAATGCCCAGGATGAGACTCAAATTCACATCCTTCCCTTCATTTCTGGGCCAATCCTACAGGCCCAGAAGACTCTCACTCTTCAATGGCAGAAGGGCCTTCTCAGTCTCGGCTTCTGCAACCCCAGACCAAGTGCGTGTCCGCTTTGCTCCTTCTCCTACTGGGAATCTCCACGTTGGTGGAGCCAGAACTGCCCTCTTCAATTACCTCTTTGCCAGGTTCCCAATCTTATTTCTGTGTTCTGTTCAATCCAAACATGAGTTTGGGAGTATTGAGTGTGTTTGTGTTTTTGGTTCAGGTCCAATGGAGGCAAGTTTGTTTTGAGAATTGAAGACACTGATTTGGAGAGGTCTACTAAGGAATCTGAGGAGGCTGTGTTGCGGGATCTCTCTTGGCTTGGTCTTGATTGGGATGAAGGTGCTACCATGTTTTATGGTCTTTGTCTTTTATATATGTGAATGCGTTTGTGTATTGCTTTAGATTGTTTGCATATGCAATGGCTTGAGAATAATGGGTTAGTCTGAGGTGGTAGTGAGGTAAAGTTTTCGACTTTGGTGCATTTGGTAGTGTTTATTCCTGTTAGTCTTGGTGCATTTTGTGTATCTTGTCAAGTGTCCAACTGGGTTTTTTTTTTTTTTTCGGTGAATTTTTGGTGAATGATGCAGGACCCGGTGTGGATGGAGATTATGGGCCATATCGGCAATCAGAAAGAAATTCTTTGTACAAGCAGTATGCTGAGAAGCTTTTAGAGTCTGGTTATGTCTATCGCTGCTTTTGCTCCAGTGAGGTGATTTTCTTTAATCTTTGAATTTTGAGACATCTCTACTCGTGAAATTTGTTAGGGTTAAAGGACTGCCCGAAAGCAAAGATATGATCCTAGTAGATTTTTCACTGGATATAAAGAGGAGATTTGTCCTTCCTTGTATTATTGGATGCATAATGTGTCATGAAACCTTGGAGAGAGTTTTTTTTTTTCCCCTTATTCTTTTGATTTTGTAATTTTGACATTCATTGGCCAAACAAAGTCACAGTTATTTTGAACACCATTCATTTGTCAGTTTTCTTTTTTTGTTTATTGAACCGTCGCACCTTTTTCTATGGAAATGACTAATAAACAATCTGTTTCGTGTTTTCTCGGGGGTTTCTAAGCAGTGTAATGAGTCCTGTTATTTGTTCATTCTGCACTGCTATTTGCTGCTAAGCGAAAAACTGTTGAGTACGAGATGGGTTTACTTATAACCTTATTCACTTTGTATTCCTAACCTTATTCTCTCCAGGAACTAGAAAAAATGAAGGAGATTGCAAAGCTGAAGCAACTGCCTCCAGTATACTCAGGAAAGTGGGCCAGTGCAACTAATGAAGAAGTACAAGTAGAGCTGGAAAAAGGAACTCCTTACACATATAGGTTTCGTGTTCCAAAGGAAGGAAGTCTGAAGATCAATGATCTCATTCGAGGGCAGGTAAGTGTAGTTCATTATTTAGATATATGGATATTATACATATATTGGGAGGCATAGAAACCCCAAGTATGGTAAAGTATGCTGCTTACAAAATTAAGTAATTCACCAATTAACTACAACCACCAACAAATATGTAATTAGTTTTCTAGGCTGTTAACTTTTTCTAGTATCTTGAAGGTCAGTTGGAACTTGGACACTCTTGGAGATTTTGTAATTATGAGAAGCAATGGTCAACCGGTGTACAATTTTTGTGTCACAGTTGATGATGCTACCATGGCTATCTCACATGTTATTAGGTAATAATACCCACTTTAACATTTGGGAATGCTGTCCTATATATTTGGCTCATCTGTTATTTTATGCCATTTGATTCTCTGAAAATGTGCATTCAGAGCAGAGGAGCATTTACCAAATACTCTAAGGCAAGCGTTAATATATAAGGTGACTTTTTAGACTTGTGTCATGTTTTTCCATGTCTGGTATCTTTCAACAACATTGTTGAGGTAATTTTGTTGTCTAAACTCCTCTTACACAGGCACTAGGATTTCCAATGCCTTCCTTTGCACATGTATCCTTAATTCTTGCACCTGATCGAAGTAAGTTATCAAAAAGGCATGGAGCAACTTCAGTGGGCCAGGTAGTTATCTCTTCATAATACTCACCTTTTCTTCATTCCTAAAGAAGTTGTGTACAAGATGTTTCAGCCTTGGTTTCCCTGAAGTCCAACCCCAGTTTCTTCTTCTTCTTCTTTTCTTTGTTCTTTTTTATACTGGTTTTCCTTATTTCAAGGGATTCGCTGGGAATATTGATAAGTATTATTGTATCTAATAACTAGAACTTTACAGTTTAGGGAGATGGGCTATCTACCACAGGCAATGGTGAACTACTTGGCACTGTTAGGTTGGGGTGATGGCACTGAAAATGAATTTTTCACCTTGGAGCAGCTAGGTTAGTGAATTCCTATGAATCCTCTCTATTTCACCATGTTTCTGTCTCGTCTTCAGAAATATGCTTCTCAGCTTATGCGTTTTATTGTTAGGACATCTAGATCCTTTGTTGGATTGTCTCTAACTTGAAAATTTGATGTAATTCACAGTTGAAAAATTTTCAATTGGTCGTGTCAACAAAAGTGGTGCCATTTTCGACAATACCAAGTTAAGGTAATTTGGCTCAGATCTATTATGCATCTTTACGTTCTTTAGTTATCTCATTGGCCAAGCATCCCTTCTGTTGGAGAAGTAGATGAATGAGCACCTTGCAGATGCATGGTCGTTTTGCTTAATGTGGATCGTAACTTTGAGAATTAGGCTTCTCATTGAATTCTCAAATGAATGGCTCTGCTGTAGCATTGCCGAGGTTTTGAAATTAAATTTCAAATTGACATATACTTAGAAATTACAAACTGAAGGTGGATGAATGGTCAACACTTACGAGCACTTCCATCAGAGGAGTTGAAAAAACGTATTGGTGAGCAATGGAAAAGTAGCGGTATCCTTACAGAATCAGAGGGTTCATTTGTAGAAGTAAGACTCATCTCTTCATCACTTCCTTTTGTACGTTATTTAGTACATAACTTCCAGAAACATTGTCCATGTTCATTGTATTTAATAAGACAAATCATATAATCCTTTGCATTTCCATGGTTGATACTTCTCTTAAGAATAGCTTGTGCTCTCCTGGACAGATCTGCTGTATTCTGATAGCTCTGTAACAGAGTTACCTCTTTTAGTCTCTCAATTCTAGTTCTATTATAATATTCTATTACTATCCAATCCATAGTGAAGCATTGTGTTCCACATTTTGTAGGATGCAGTTGAGCTTCTTAAGGATGGGATTGATTTGGTACCAGATGCAGATAAAGCACTCTCAGACTTGCTAGCATATCCTTTACACACCACTTTAACCAGGTGATTTGAATTTTTTTGCATTTAGAAATCTGGTTTGATGTTTTTATCATCTTTTAATCAACTTTTACTTGGCCACTCCAGAACTTTGATATTTTTCCTTGACTTTTAGGATGACTATTAATTTCTCTCTCGAATATTATGGAGTTCATTATAATATATTTTGGGATTAAATACCTGTAATTGGTTGAAAATGGCATTGAATGCTCTTTTTGAACCCATGGCATGCAAGAAACAGAAAGCTTAAGTTGAACAACCGTCATTGTCCTCGTACTGTGAAATTTAATGTTGGTCTGGGACTTATATATCTTGTATCTGTATGTATGGGCAAAGTGGTCTGAATATGGAGTATTTCTTTGAAGGGCTGAATATTCACAAGTTAGTGCATTTAGATTTTGCCACTTGTAGATGTATATGTCCTACTGTTATTGGACTTACCTTTGAGTTCATGTTTGAAGTAGGGGATAGTTGTTGGCTACTGATGTTAACAGAACTACTGTGTATCTCTGATTTTGTCTCTGCTGACTGCAGTCCGGAAGCCAAACCTCTCTTAGAAGACAACCTGTCTGAGTTTTCAGCCAGTTTCATAGCTGCTTATGACAATGGTGAACTCCTTGCCGCACTTGAAGAAGGCCATGCTGGTTGGAAGAACTGGGTGAAGAGCTTTGGCAAATCACTTAAGCGGAAGGTGGCCTCTAACACATCTTTAACATTTCGCGAACTCTTTGTTCTTTTGTTTTTCCATTCACGGAAATTGAACTGAAAATTTTGTTCATCAAAATCCTAATGGCAGGGAAAATCACTTTTCATGCCCCTACGAGTGCTGTTAACAGGAAAGTTTCACGGCCCTGATATGGGGGTTAGCGTGCTTTTACTGCACAAAGCCGGAAAATATGGTGTTGTTACTCCTCAAACTGGGTTCGTGACACTGGATGAGAGGTTCAACAAATTGAGACAAGTTGACTGGGAAGCATTAACCAAGGATCAGCCTCTCCTGGAGACTGCAGAGGCAGTATCAAATTGAGTGTCAACAGTTTTGACCGGCTTTTTTTCCCTCTAACACTGATATGAGCTGTTACACTACAAGTCATATATTTCATCTGTTTTATTACTTTGTTTCTTTTTCCATCAACACATGAAGATTTTAGCGTAATGGATTTATCCGTGTTTTTGATTGGTAATATACTAATGTGTACTCTCATGCGAAACATAAACTTGCCTTTCATGAATCCAACAGGTTCCTACTGTCGCCCTCAATGTGTGTAATTTCAAATATTCTTCCACACCTGTTTATGTTCAGCAGACTTCAAGTGGGCATATTACATCGTCCCAACCCATTGTTCTTTGTGTTTTTTTTCCTCTTATGTTCTTGTTCGGTTCTTGCGGTTTGGAATGGAACATAATGTACACCTCTGATTTAAAATGTCTAATAAGATCTTCGTGGTTGCAACACTTGGTCAATCTTGAACTTACCAACGTTGTGTTCAATTTCCATCAAAAGAGGTAGCTATAGGGATTAGGATTAACCAATGCCGCGAATCACAAGGGTATCCCTTTGCCTCGCAGACATAGATTCACCTCCGTACCACTACAAACCATAGTAAGTATCTGTAAATCGTAACATTTGGCTTAGTCATTCACAAAAATTGGACAGAATTGTATCAAAATACAGATCCAAACATTTCAAATCAGAAGGGTGTTTACTAGAAATTTTAGGTGACATTGAGTACTACCATTTCAAAGTCCAAATCATTGGGAATGTCGGTAACTACGAATTTTGTTTAGCTTAAGCTGATGACTCTCTCTGTCATTGAGAAAATTGGAGGAGATATTTTTGGTGAGTCCCAGTATAAGGGATGAGAAGTCTATGGTCCACCAGTAAGGATCAAGGAACCCTAATTATTTACTCTTTGGTCCTTCATTTGGATCTTTTCTTGCATTGAAAATTTGAGAGTTGGGACAATTTCCTGAGGACACCAGGTGGGGCATATTGACAGGTCAGTACACAAATATTATCCACATACATCCCAGCACACTAAGCACCTTACAATCTAGTGTCATAATATCCACTCTTCCAACGTAGTTAAATTTACAACCTTGCAAAATAGGAAAATCATCAAAAGAGGAAAAACTTGCATCAAGTCTTGCACAAAAAAATTGGCATCACAAAACAAAAGGGTATACAGCCTCTTTTTCAACAACCAATTCACTATACCAAAAGTGTGTGGTAGCAGCAAGATAAAGAGATAATGGCTTTGGAAAACTGCTTGCAACTAAGCACAGTGTGCAGTACTAGGGTTGGTGCTGCACAATGCTACCAGCCATTTTCTTCTAAAGAGAAGCTTATTGTGCCAACTTGTAATGGATTGAGGAAGTCTGGTTTGAAGTTCTCCTCATCTTCATCCTTCGTCGCCCTTCCGAAAAGCACTCGGTTCCAGAAATCCGGCTTTGTTTGCAAAGCTCGTGAAGCTGTGGATCAAGGTAAAATCAGCTGCACAATCCCTGCTCTTTTTTGTTTGTTTTTGATTAATTGCTATTGTGCTCTCACTAATGCAACAGTATGAACTACCAAGTACTTCTGCTTGTTTAATGTACATAGGAATCAAGTAATATCTAGAGCTGCATATATAGGGTCAAATTCAGCAAAGCTTGAAGAACTAATAATGCTCTGAATGCTTAGTAATCATTTGTAGAATGGAATGTATTATGATATACATTCATGTTAGGTAGGTTTAGTCATTTTAATTAATCAAGTGGATTATGCAAAACTGTTTTTCTTTTGTCCTCTATTTATAATCGAATGACAATTGCTAGTCACATATGTTGGCCCTTTACCTAACTCGGGGAGTTGGTGAGGGTTTATACGTCCAGTGATAAAGAGTATTGACCCCTTTACCTAACAATGAAGGTTAGATTTCAAACATTTCCCACTTCCTTGTACGAAATACAAATCCTTAGTTTTGCGCAAGTCAAATTGCATGGTACATCTTATTTTAGAAGGAAAAGAATTGCAGCAGAGTTACAATATTCAATATTGCCCTAGTATAATACCCAACTCTAACTTCATTAATCTCTCTCTCTAGTGCCAATTGGTTTTGTTTTAATTTAATTAGTTTTGAGTTGGATGCTCTATGTATAGTTTTGAAAGTAAGTAGAAGTTATTATTGCGCTATTGTTCTTTGTTTTCTATTTTGTAACTCGAAAATACCTTGTCAATTTGTAGAGCTAACCGAATCATGTGAATCATGCAGTTCAAGTGGTGACAGATTCAAGCTGGAATAACCTTGTCATTGCAAGTGAGAACCCAGTTCTGGTGGAGTTTTGGGCACCATGGTGTGGACCATGCCGGATGATTGCTCCGGTGATCGACGAGTTGGCAAAAGAATATGCTGGGAAGATAAACTGCTTCAAGCTCAACACTGATGACAGCCCCAACACTGCCACTCAATATGGCATAAGGAGTATTCCAACTGTGCTCTTCTTCAAAGGTGGAGAGAAGAAAGAAAGTGTTATTGGTGCGGTGCCCAAGTCCACCTTGTCTGCTACCATAGAAAAATATGTAGATCTTTAAAGAGGGAAATGATGTGTATAGACTTATAGTGTGAGCCACCATGCTTGTGCTCATGAAGCTATTCATTGTTAATCTTGAAACTGCTGCTCATTTCCAATTGATAAAATTTGTCTTGGTCTTGCTGTAAATTTTCATTCTATGACCGGTTCATTCTCTTTTTCAGTTCACAGCTAAACTTTTCAAAGAAGCATTTCAACTTAAACCGTCTTCTCTGATAATTCAACTCCCCCTAATTAATTTTAACAGTCTAGTACTGGAAAATCATGAGATTGTGCGGTATACAAGGTCCACCTTATGTCCTGTGCCTCCTTTGCTCAGTTGAGCTTCTGTGAAGAACATTTAATCACAACTGAATGAGAATTTAAAACAGGCAGTTCCATATCATACATGCCGATTCTCACTGAAAATACTACTACTCAACGGAATCAGTGCATAACTAATGTGCCCAGTTGAACAACAAAGCTTCAGTTACTCTAATGATTTTACATGTATACTAAAAACCCCCATTGTAACCGCAAATAAACAACAATACATACCCCATTGAATAGGTCAGAAGTACAACTCTAGGAGAAGAAATCAAAAATTACTACTTTGAAACGATGTGTAATATACCAAGCCGACCAGATTTTCAAAGAAAACGAAAGAAAAAGGAAAAAAAAAGAATTATGACCTACAATTGAAACCACAAGAAACTCAGCCCCATCAGCCACACAAGCAGCACCCAAATTTCCTTTTTATATATAAATCACAGATTAGTACAAGTGGGAGCGAAAGCCCTGTTAACTATTTCATTTCATCCATGCACTGCAATCTTCAATGGGCACAAGGCAATTCTGCCATTTCTCATGCTGCACAAGCAGCTAGATCGAGAACCAATGGAACAAACACCAGCATGACCAATAAGCCTTTTAAGGAGAATGTTTCCAATCAAATTGAAGATTATTAAACCCATTAACCGCTCCAAGCCCACTAAGTAGCTGGCTCCCTATATCCTGTTGATGATGCATACTTTGTTCTCGAGCCATTGATGTCATTCCAACCCTTCCATTCATAACAGAATTATTTCCTATTGCAGCTCTCATTCCATTAACCATGGCAGGCTGACCAAGTCCACCCATACTCCCAAATCCACCACCCCCCATACCTGAGTTACTGTTGCCCATGACATTCCCCGACAGACAGTTGCCACCGTTCATGCCTGTGTTGTTGCTACTAGACAAAATCCCATTCATGTTTTTCACATCGTTTCCCAGAGAACCCACACCAACCATACTACCTGAGCCATTAAGCTGGTTGGACATCATGATGTCGTGTATAATTTTGTGGACAGAGCTCTGGGAATCACTTGGATCAGCCTCACCAGAAAGGGCTGGCTGTTGCATGGATACATTTGCTGGTGAATTTGCTGCACTCATGTGATTGGTAGCTGTCAAGGCACCATGAGATGTTTGGGATGGATTGTTCGATGAGGGTGTTGGTGACTGGAATGGAGAAGGGTTTGCTTGAGTCTGAGGGATTGTACTAGAAGAACCAGGGGATGGAATCTGAACAGAACTTCCTCCATAGGGACTGTTTGCATTATTCATCGAACTCTGTTGCCTGGAATTCATGGAATTTTGATGGAGGAGACCCACAATGGTGCTTGCAGAGGTAGATGTGGATGCTGTGTTCACGTTATTTACACTAGCCATACCACTAGGTCCATTACTAACAGCAAGTTGCATATTGGCCTGCACAGAGCTTGCGTCATTTGAATTCTGGCCCACCGTTTGCTGTTGCTGTTGCTGCTGCATTTGTTCATCAGACTGCTGTGCTTGATTGTGAAACCCAGAAGTACTCGTCCTTCGAGGAAACTTGGCTAAGCTCTCTGAACATAACATTAACATGAATCGATGTGAATCCCCACCCAAATATTATAATGATGCCCACTAACATAATAAATTTGAAAAACTTGCATAATTTGCAGGGGTATATTATTAGGTTCCCTAACATATTTATTTCTACTGCCAGTGTAGTGCAACATTGGAAAGAAACATTACTAAAATCAAAACATGTATGCGTGCAGGAAAGAGTCTAAGATGGTTGTATATAACGAATCAGAAAGCAGGACACTATATTTAAAGGTATTTAAGAAAAGAATTAGCCCAATCACTGTCTAGACCGAACAATTAAACAGTCAAGTTTATAACTACGTGGTCCAAAATGGCTGGACTAAATGGCAGATGGGATCAGCTAGATCCAGATTAAACCAATTCAAAATTCTATGTATGATTCGCATGCTATGCACACTAAATCATAACCCATAAGAAATATACACTCCAAGGGATTTTGGACATACCCCGGTCCAAACATACACAGGGTTTTAAAGCATCGGAAATTGTTTTAACCCAAGTACGTAACTGAAACGGGCAAAATTATATCTTGGTTATTAGTTGAAATAGAAAAGTTCCAGCTTACCCATAGGTCCAGTCCCTGTCTCTCGGCTGTAATCAATCAAGTCCTTCATACTATTAACCACTTCTGATATCTGCATTGCACCCAAAAGGGGGAAAAAAAAAAGTGGTCAATCAGCCTGCAAGGAAACTCAGTCACATGTCTCATCAACGCAGCACCATAAATAAGGATCAAAATTTGTTGAAATTCATCTGTTACACTCATGAGGAATAAGCACAAGAATTTGGTAATATTTTTTTTTTTTTTTAACACAAACAAATCTCTGGCACAATGACTACAACTTCAGCACTCAGATTGTAGTTATTATAACTTCTCATCAAAACGCAATGCAAACACAATCAATGTACATTTATGTCAACCTAGAGTATATTAATGGCTTTATTTGTACCAGCAGTAGAGAGCTATGCCCTCATTATACCATAATACTTCAGATCTTAAACTCCCACGCCAACCCACCAGAAATCGATTTGATTAATATGACAAATAGAACTAATGCCAAGAAGATTCTACGACAGATATCAGATGTTCAATAAATACTTGTAGAAAAAGCACACAGGTCCCTTGAGTAGAAGGCAGGGAAACACTGCAGGTAACCATTAAATAAAATAATTTTTTCATCAGAGAAGGATTTTTTGTGTTTCTATCGCAAATATTGCTGCAGTGAACAATGTGAACACATACAACCTATTGGAGGAAGTTATCATCCAATGAACAAGATAATTTTTAGAAGAGTTCACCAAATGAACATATAATGAAATCAAGACTCAGTTATTACAGTTACATAACATAAAGGCTGTAAAACAAGAAGGAAAAAAATTGCGGCAAGCACCATATGAAAAATACAACCATGTCCTTATAGAAGCCAAACATAATGCTTCAACTTTGCAGTGATAAAATACAAATCTCATCAATTTAGGGCATCTAATACACAAGGACCATCATGATGCAAATCAACCATGCTGGGAAATTGAAATTACCTGTAGACACCTTACGTATCTCTTTGTATAGCCTAAATCATTTACTAATGGCACTTCCAGGGTTTTTGCCAACTGCCGAGCTGACGATACAAACCTAAGCCAGAATTACACACGAAAAGTTAATCATTTATCAAAAATTAAAACGAATCAATCACCAACGTTCACACAATCCAAATAAGCAAGCAGTTTAAACCATTTCACCTGTAGTAGATTGATATAAAAAATAAAAATAAATTTAAAAAAAAATCCATCACAAGCGTAAGTAAAACATTAACATGAGGATGTTAGACACCCCCCGTTATGTCATGAAGCACCGTTTGATTGCAAAATATGTGTGTGTGTGTGTTCCTCCACAACGAATATGCGGCCAAACAAGAACTGTACTATGAAAATGAAAACAATATATGCCTACAGAGACAGCCACTAGATACAGATACTATACTTTAAGTACACATGAGAAGCAGCAGTCACTGCTCATGAACCAAAGAACCCGATCAATCTACATGTGTATATGAGGGGTAAGTGCATGTTTTCGCGCATGGCACATGAACTGCTAAATAGAAAGATGCACATTTGCTAAGACATCACAGGAAAATTTTTATCCCCAAAAAAAAAAAAAAAAAAAACCATTTGAAAGCTCAAATATACAGAAGCATGGAGACAGAGATCAAGGACCTACATATTACAATTACTTTGTATGTCTGGAATAGATAAATTAGATGATGCATTTTGAGTAGCAGCCTGGTATTTTTGAGCTGCAGCCCCAAGTTGACTAACCTGCATATCACAAGTAAACATTTCAGATGCACAATAGAACCTGAGTGGAAAATATACTGAAACTAGTCTAAAAAACAACAGATAGGATTACCAATAAATGTACTAGCTAGCAAAATCCATACTCAAATCCAAACATGTATCGTAGGACCTGACAACTTTTACAAGTTCTTTACTAGTTCAAAACAGTTGCACTCTTCTAACTAAAAATATGAATGAGGACATTTGTCAAGAACTAACCTCATTATAAATCAATTCAGTTACATTCAAAACTATACAGCTAATTTGAATATGAAGCAATTGGTATCGTTACCATTTCTCCCCCAGCTCTGAAGTCAGATTTGAATTGAATCATTTTACCCAAATCACCCAATCTATTGACAACCGTAGCAATAAAGAATACAGCAGAAGCATCAACCTTCTTGTTCACACGTTTCAAATAACATTGAATTAACAATTCCTACTTCATCCAAACAATGTATATATCCTAGCATAAGACAGCTTCAAATCGATGAATTTGGAAATGTTTATATTTGTCAATGAAGGGGATAGAAGCTTGCAAGTATCAAACCAAAGTGTGATGCAAATGCAAGTTACTTCAATGCAGATACCAGAAGAACGTCTCAACTAACTATTAGCAAAAACTGATGTCTGGTGATTTTTTAATATTTATAACTCAACCAACCAATCATCTACTAGAATTTGTTTTTTCCGGGAAAAAAAATAGGAAAAAGAAAATAATCATGAATCAGCTATCATGGAGAAAAGCATCCATCACAAGTAGACATTTGATCATAACCTGAGGTATCAGTAATCTTCGAGGGATAAGCTCTTCATGGCGCCTTGCACAAAACTCCCAAGAGCATATCTGCAAAAAGAATGAATGCAGAGAAAGGAGGATCAATACCTAGGGAACATATAGGGCAAAGGATAACATGAAAACATTTGTTTATGTGCAACCTTCAAGTCTGGAGAGAACACGATTCGAAGTTGACCATCCCGAACAACACGAAGCTGCTCAAAAACACTTTCTTGTATTGCTTTGGCATAGTCCAGCACAATCTGACCAGATGAATTATGATACTCACGAGGCATATCAACATACAGAAGTTCCTCCAAGGTACCACTTTCATACTTGATTTTAAATAGCCGGGGAAGAACCTCAACAGTTGCTTCTGAAAGTATGGTAAGAATAAGTTATATACCAGCTGAAAAGAGAATATCCCATGAAAATAAGCAGGAACAGTTTTAACTTTCACATCAAATGTGGATCTTTTGTCAAGCCAAAACTTCAGAGATGTTAAAATGCAGACCATGACAAGACAGTTAAAAAGATTGAAAATTTAAAACGTGAAATAACATAACGTACCAAAGCCCCGCCCAGGCTTGCGATTGCATATCTCACAATGCCATACATCCTGCAAAATTTCAAGAGATCGCTCATGATTGGTCATATCAATGCTCATTAACAATTTGATTTAAACTGAATCAAAATGTTTATCAGCTAAGTAAGGACCTAATAAAGCAAATGCATGATTGAAGTGATTTGAAATCGAGACGGATATACTATAGCAAACGAATCACAACATTTTGGTTCTTTTACAATAACCTCATCGTACTAGTTAAGACGCCATGTTAGATGGATACACCAAATTAAAGTATCCTAGCAACAGACCTGAGGGAAAACACCAGTTGTCTGCCGGCCACTTCCATACATAGAAACACACCATTTCTTCTTGGCATGAGGTACAAAATACTCGGCAACAAATTTTCTCCAGAATTCAATATTATTGTCCTATATGAAAAGTACGCATCATCACTAACCATAATAGTCACACAGAACAGACTAACAAATCAATGTGATATGGGTATCTTACTTCAGGCCTATGTTGTTGCTGATACATATAATGCGTCAAGCGCCGTGCACACATTCCAGGTTCATACACTGGTTTTGCAGGAGATCTCATAGGGAGATTCTGTTGCGGAAATTGCTGCTGTACTTGGGGCCGTGGCTGAGGCATTGCTTTTAAGAGTTGCTGTTGCTGGTGTTGTTGTGTTAGCTGCAAGAATCTCTGCTGATGCAGAAGGTTTATATGGGCAGCAGTAGCTTGAGAAGGGTGCCTTGACATGTTGAGTAACTGCTGTTGTTGCTGTTGCTGTTGCTGTTGCTGTTGTTGATGCAAATACAATGACTGATCATTATGCTGGGGTTCCACTTTTACAGGCGGCAAGTTTCTCATGTTCTGAAGTTGTTGAGGTTCCATTTTCACCTGACCAAGAACTCTCAAAGACTGCAACTGCTGCTGCTGCTGACCATGTTGATCATTGGTCAACTGGGGCTCCAACTTGACTTGTCCAACACCAGCTAAGCTCCCTCGATTTGCCTGAAATTGCTGCTGCTGCTGCTGTGTGTTGTGAGGGGCAGAGAACTGTTGCATTTGCTGCTGACTATGCTGAAAATTCTGATTCTCAAGTTGTTGCTGTTGTTGATCTGCCAACAGTTGATTACCAGAAGGGTTTGAAAATTGTTGAACCTGACCCTGACCCTGACCTTGACCAGATGTACCAGGATTAGCCAGGTTTGATGCATTATAAGATGAAGGAGCATTGAAACCCATTCCATTGCCAACACTAGAGAGTGGATCGGACTCAGCCCCAGTATCAATACCTCCACGATGGCTGCTACCAGGACCAGAAAGCCCTGAATTTGGAATCCCATTTCCAAAAGACTGATTAAGGAGAGAAGACACATTGGCTACATTTCCAAGCATGTTCATGTTACCGAATTGAGTACGTGGTGAGACAAGCGACGGAAAAGCTGACTGAGAAGGTAGTGGACCATTTTGACCTCCAAGCATTCCAGAATTTGAACGCAAGAGTGAAGGTGAAACAGACTGGGCACCACCAATCGGATTGGGCGGCCCCGAAGGTACCATATTTCCAAAATTGACAATCTAAAAATACTTTTGACAAGTAAAACTATCTAAAACAGCATGAACTCAACAAAATCTAGATTACATAACAAGACGAAAAAACCGCAGGCATGGAGCTCAATCCAGATAGCATTGCACCCCAACACGGAAGGCCACAGACTTCAGAGTCCTTATTGTGCACCAAGAGAAAAGGGTGAGCATTGTGTCTGGGCTTATCATATTGAGTCTTACCAAACACAAACGAAATACCAAAGAAAGGTAAAACCAAGGAGCAGACTTTGATTCTGCACATTCTAGAACCCCACTATCTTGACGAAGAAAGCAGTCTCCCACGGGCTTCCGCATCAATCTCTGTTTAAAACATCAACTTTCAGATCCACCATAACCTCACCCATTGAAATAAAAGCAAAAACAACAAACAAATCCAACTCTCTCTACCGAACCCAGAAATGAAATCTCAAAAATTTCTCACTCTACCGACCAAAACCACCCCAAATCACCAAAACTCACAAATTGAACACAAAAAATCAACAAAATTGAACAAACCCCCAATACTGATTAGCCTCAATTCCACGCCCAAAACCAACCCACCCAACTCCGTCAAACAAAACCAGTAACAGCAGCAAGAAATGCCAAAAGCATTAGAGGGACTTCGATCGGACCCCCAAGCCCCTCAAATCAACAATCCAAGAGCTTCAAACCAGTGAATGAAAACACTAATAATCAACAAGAAATCAAAAAAAAAAAAAAAAAAAAGGAGCGGCTAGTAGTACTCACCGGCTAGCAGTAGAGCTCTGAAGAGTGAGAGAGGGCGAGAGAGAGAGAGAGAGAGAGTTGCCCAGAAAGCCAGAAACGGATTCCAATACAGTGAAGCGGCGTTTCTCTTTTCTATTCGCTTCGTCTTGTTCAATTTCTGATATGAATTTTTCTCAGCCTTGGTTGCTTGCTGGCTCGTTTTAGGGTTTCTCTCAGAGTCTGTATTATCTGTAGAGCACAAGCTCGGTGGTTAAGCTTAGAGAGAGAAAGAGAGAGAGAGAGACTTCTAGAGAGAGAGAGAGAGGGAGTGTCCTTGCGGACGTCAAAATTGTATTGGATTCGATTGAATTTTCTTCATTCTTTACCTTTTTCTCTTTCTTCGTTCTTCTCCTTCTTCTTCTGCTTTCTCTCTCTCTCTCTCTATCTCTCTCTCTCTGAAACCAAGTCAAATGGTATTCTTACTACACTCCTTCTCCTCCTCTCCTACACTCTTATGCTATGTGGATGTTATGTGTACATGTCTGAATGACTCACATCATCATCATCATCATCACCATGCCATGATCGATCGGATGGATGACATTTTATAGGGCTTTAATTACCGGATTGCCCCTAACTTGGTTTGTTGGTCATCCAAAGCGTATATAAAGAAATGTTTTTATTGTGTAAAGAATAAAAAAGAAAAAAAAACGTTTCTGAGTTGGAATCATTTTCATCATTGGATTTAAATTCAAATGATTTGTCGGGTCGAATTGTTGAACTCTCTCCTATACGAACACGTGTACATCGGACAAACAATTGTGTTCGCCTGGAATGCGAACGTCAATATAGTTTACCGTTAGTTGAAGACTCAAACAAGGAAAGAAAGAGTTTGGAATCGATTTCGGTCAATAAGCTGAAATAGAGCTGGATAGGACAGGACATTTACCATATTCTTTTGAACCATCCAAGCATACAAGGAAATGTTTTTATTGTCTAAAAAATAAAAAAGGAAAAGAGTTTTTGAGCTTAAGTTCGATTCATTTTCATCATCAGAGAAACAATTTTGTTCCCTGGAATGCGGACGTTAATCGAAAAATAAATCCGATTTCATATTTAGCATCAATTTAAGACTTTGACAAGGAAAAAAAGAGTTAGGATCAATTCTGGTCAATAAGCTAAAAATAAAGCCTTTGATGAATAGGACATTTTTCATCCTATCATTTTCTATGTTCACCATACATTTGATTTTTTTTCCTACTTTGAAAATTCCACTAATACTTCTCAATAAAAACTAAAAAAAAAAAAAGAAGATAAAACTTGAAACAAGAAATTGAAATAAAACCTAAAATTGACCATAAAACCAGTTAGTCAAACCACCAAATACCAATCGATTCATTTTCATCATCAGAGAAACAATTTTGTTCCCTGGAATGCGGATGTTAATCGAAAAATAAATCCGATTTCATATTTAGCATCAATTTAAGACTTTGACAAGGAAAAAAAGAGTTAGGATCAATTCTGGTCAATAAGCTAAAAATAAAGCCTTTGATGAATAGGACATTTTTCATCCTATCATTTTCTATGTTCACCATACATTTGATTTTTTTTCCTACTTTGAAAATTCCACTAATACTTCTCAATAAAAACTAAAAAAAAAAAAAAAAAAGATAAAACTTGAAACAAGAAATTGAAATAAAACCTAAAATTGACCATAAAACCAGTTAGTCAAACCACCAAATACCAATCGATACAAAATCACCATATATGACGTTCACTAGACAAACATATAAGAGAAGAGTCTTTCTAAATGTACTTAATAAAGTTCTAAGTATACCGAGTAAAAATATATTTTTTTGTTACCTTTAATTTATGTCTAATTAAACCAACAGATTTACCCAAAATACCCTAGAAAGCAACATACCCAGCCAAACACATCATACCTAGCAAACCACAACATACCCAAATCTTTGAACAATAAATATTCAATTTCAAATTTCATGAACCGGGAGTCTAAGACATAAACATAATGAGGTATTATTCTATTCTCTTTCTCAAAAATCATCAAGTGCTACACTCTTGAGGAAAATTAAACAGATTTGGTAATCATAGTATCCCTTGTTGTAACAATTTCGATATCGATGGAAGCAGAACTCAGCTTGTGGTGTGCTCTCACCTACTTATTCCTCCATCTCCTCAAAATTCTCAATCTGAAAAGTTGAAAGACAAGAAACAAAGAACCCATATTTGATATTTCAGTTTCAATCTCATTTCAAATCTTAGAAGATAAACTATGAGATTTGGGGATGTATGAATTACCTTAATTGATGGTGTACCAGTGGCCTTCTTTTGCTGCTCTTTTTCTCTGAGAGACCCAATTGAAGAAAATCTTTATTTCAAATCCAAGAGGCATAAGCAAAAGATGAAACTAAGAAATGAAACTGAAATGTAAAAGAAACTGGAGCTTACAATGGGTTGATAATTGTTAACGTTAGTGATCCGTGGGATCTCTAGTTAGCTTTAGAGAGAGAGAGAGAGAGAGAGAGAGAGAGTGAGTGACACGAGATGTATAGTGGTTCGTCTCCCGCCTTAGCGGGAAACTACGTCCACTTGAATGTGTACTAGTGTGTCGAGCCTTGCGGCCTAACAAGATTACAAGAGATGTAATGGGATCCATTTGAGTTGTGGGAGGAGGCATTCCTTTTATAAGTGAAGGAAGTCATCTCCTTTACATGGTTTTCGATGTGGGACAAGCAAAGATAACTATTCTAGTGTAGAAAGCCTAGTTGTGAGGGCATGTTGGCAAGGCCGGAAAGGTGGCTTCCCGACGACGGATTTGCGACTTCCGGATACCGTAGCGTAGCTTGAACATAGGGTTACAAGATGTAAGTAGCGGTTGGATCCCATGAGGGTGTTGTTTATGCTTGGTGAGGTAGCAAACTAGCCTTGCTAGTAGAGGTATCTACAATAATAGAGTTGATTCAATCTGAACACCCAATCAACATCAATCTCAACCATCTAACCATCTTCTGGATTTGACCTCTGTTTTCAATCTCCTTCATCTGCGCAAACCCAGCATTGCATCCCTTTCTTTGACCATCTTCTTTGTTCTTTCTCTGTCCAATCTTATCCACCGTTGAAATTGAATGTTCATTGTCCACTGTTGAGCTTGTGCAGAAATCTGGGTAGGGCATGATGGGGATGAACGAGCATAAAAATTTGGGTAATATGTTTTGTTTTGCTGGGTACATTGTCTTCTAAGGCATTTTGGGAAAATGAGTTGGTTTAATTAGTTACTAGCATTGGGCCTACACACAATATGCGTAGGGAGTTATTATTATTATTTTTTTCAAGTGTGTAGGGAGATAGTTAAAAGTAGTGGGGAGATTCCTCATAGAAACCCACCACGTTTCCACTACTTTTATTTTAATTTTGTAAATTGACTTTATTATCCCTGTTGATTATTTCTGATTTAAAGTTTTTTAATATATAAAGGGTAAATTGGTAAAAAAATTCAGTTATGGAGAGCAACCTCTCTTCTCTTAATAATAGTATAGATGAATTAAAAATTAAAATTATTCTGCTAGGTATACTTACAAATTTGCTGGGTACATTTAGAAATACCCATAAGAGAATCATCAATAACTACAGTAAAGGTGTGGCTATTGCAGCCCTATCAATTCCTTTCCACACCCTATATCAACTTTTTTGTCATAGATTACCAATTATATCCTCTCAGAGCACTTTCTGTTTTGACTCCTTAGCTATTTTAGAGTGCATGTTTAGTTTTTTATCAGTTTTAACAGCTGCACCAGACTTCTAAGTGGCTCTCCATTTTAACTTTTAGCTATCTTGCTCCTAAATATAGAGAGCGAGATGAGACTCTCTATTATTTTTGTAATTTAAAACCTTCATTCTAAGTTATTATGTGTAATTTATGAATAAATTTAAACTATTTTTTATTCATTTAATAAATAATAGAAATTTAAAACTAGTTAAAGAGAGAACTAATGTAGACGTATTTCTAAACTGGCTAACCAAAATGACTTTTTAATTACTTTGGTTAAAATTTGACTAAAAAATTGCTCGCATTATTAAAGATGCTCTCAATATGATTAGCTAAACCAAACAAAATAGCAGCAAGAGAAAAAAGAAAGAAAGAAAAAAAACTCATCAACATCAACACTGTCTTCAGCCCCTTTCTGCCTCTCTAGCTCCCTTGAATCCACTAGGTAATTAAATGTTAATTAGATCACCATGTAAATATAATAGATCATATGTGATTGTCAAGGAAGTATAAGAAACACATCTTTGAATCCAATGACTTAAACAAAACAAAAGGCAAAACAAAAAAACAGGATTGAATTTGTTTGAAGTTTAAAGAATGAAACTTGCTATTAGAGAATCAATGATGATGTCAAAGAGGGTACAAAGGGAGGAGAAAGAGAGAGAGAGAGAAAAAGGGAGGGAAGAGAGAAAGATCAAGAACATAGAGAAACGAGAGAAGTGCACCCAGAATATGATGATAGCAGTGATGATGGGTGGACAAGACGTCGTAGCATTTTTTCTTTTCTTTCTTTCTCCTTTTTGCTAAGTTTAATAATGGGGGAACTGGCAAAGTTGGTATTTTATGACAAAACAAATTAAATGTACAGTGTATAAATGAATAGTCTCACTCTTATGTTAAACAGCGACAAGCATGACCGTGACCCACCACTATACCGATACTGTCCCAACTTAACCACCCATTAGGTGTGAGTTTTAATCACAAAAGATCTCGGTACAATTGGGTGTGTGAGTCACCCACTTATAAATTATATTTTATTTGTCGCTTTTCCAATGTGAGATCTTTCTTCTCGGATACGCCCCCTCACATGCAACGTAACTTTAGATCTGCACGTGAAATCACAATCCAATTCCCACATTGAAAATTGGGGCACAAGTCCCAATATTAGAGACTTGGCCAATCACGTAACAATCTAAGGGCCACATTAGATACCTGGTAATAATCCAGAATCTTTTCGATGGTCAGTTTAATGAACCCAAATTAGGTCCATGATAATTAGAGAGGGAGTTACTCTGATACCATATTAAACAGCGACAAGCGTGTCCCATAACCCACCATTATACAGATAATTTTCCTAACTTAACCACCAGTTAGGTGTTGGATTTTAATCACAAAAGACCTCGATACAATTAGGTGTGAGTCACCCATATATAAGTTATATTTTTATTTGTCACTTTTTTAATGTGGGATCTTTTCTCTCCAACACCTTAGGCCTCATTTGATTCATGGAATTTGAGACTTAGGAAAGAAAACTAAATCATTTCTTGAGTTTTTAATTTTTTTTAAGTCAATCATGTGTTGTTGTTTGGGATGCAAAAGGAAATGAAATACTTTCCAGAAGAAAAGAAAAACATTTAGCAAATTTCTATAAACTACAAACTCAACTCAACTTTTCCCATGCGCAGACCTGTTTTTTTTCATATCCTTGCGCTACTGTAGCAGGCCCATGCGGCATTTTTCTTCTATTTTAAATTGGTTTTTGTTAACATGTAAATTACCAAATTGACATTTGCAGAGTTAGTGTGATTTAACGCTACTGACCTTCAATATCATTCTGAAGAATACTATTACTTCATTCTTATTTTTATTCTTTTCTTTGATTGTATTGTTTCTCTCTAGAGTTCAATTTGCTGGCTAATAAGTCATTCTGCATCTACATATGTTCAATTTGTTGAATGTGTCAGTAAGCCCAGTTTTCTCTATCCCATAAATCAATCTCTTCCCACCCATTATGACATGAAATAGAGATTGATCATCAGTAATTAAGTGTTTCCAGTTTGAGCTGAGAAAACTTATATTAGAAGTAAATAGAAACATGCATGGGATATATACAAGCTCAAAATTTGATCATGATTAACAATAGTCAACCTAAAGTCACATAACTTTAAACACTCATCTAATAGAACATAATGTATATTCCCAAAACGGCATTTTCTTTAGCTTTCCCTATATCTTCTTTGTTCCAATCGGTATGTCCTCTTGGTCTATTGCAGCAACCATCCTCTTTTGCCATTGTGATTAATATGTGTATTATGAGAAATGCAAATATATGAGTATTGACCCTCAGTAGTTTGCTGACCCTCAATAGTGTACTGACCCTTAATACTTTACTGACCCTCAATTTGATTAAGAAAATATCCACAGAGCAATACTGACTGCAATAATAAGGTCAAATATCCACAGAGCCTATTGGTAGACATAATTACAATGACCTTCCCATAAAGTAAAGCTAAGAAACCTGTCTAAAAATGCAAGCTCAACTGAACCGATAATAGAATTGAGTTCAATACCTCATGCAATCAAGCGAATGCACTCATAAAACTGAACCTATTGATCCTCATAAATAAACATCAAATGAGCTTGCAATACACAAAGGGTTGCTGACCCTCAATAGGATATTGACCCTTAATAGCAATACACATGGTTTTCTAACTTCAGTTACACCATTCACAATCTCAAACCTCTTAATCAACCATCACATACAGAAAGATACATATGTCATCATTGCATAAAGTAATCATTATGGAACATAAACTCGATATAATTCGGCACCATTATGTATCCAAACATTTTAAGACCTATCTAAGTAACATCATACTGACTTACAACAACATTCTCCAACAGAGCATGTCAATTATGAAGATCAACAAAAAATAGAATAATAAGCCTTTCTATTATACAAAGCTCCAGCAACATCATTGTCACGCCCTTGATTTTTAACACAAATAAAAATCGATATACAATCCCATAATTATACATGCGTGATCGTTCAGTCATCAATATCAAATACCTGGAAACTTTTTCCCTTTAAACTACATACATATTGATGCCCTGAATTCACTATGTCAATATTGACTCGCTTCACAGAGTCATATATTATATAAGCTTACGAATTAAATTGTCAACAACAAAATAAAACGTAAATGCTCCTCAGAGCTTACTACAACGGAAGTCCAAATAATGGTAAGGTCACAAAATTGGCTTCGTACCGTTAAGATGCAAGTATGCTACCCCAACTTTAGCCATGATTATCCTGACTTGCATGATTAACCCCTACACCGTTTGAATGGTGCACCGGGTTGCCACATAACAAACCCGGTAAGCTTTTGCAAACCCGTATGAGTAACTCAAAACAATCAACATAACTCACACAAGAAATAAGGAAAACAACTCACACTTTGATTCCTTAAAACCACGCAACATAGAAAACAACTCACTCCTTAGTTTCTATCAAAGCGTAACATAGAAAGCAACTCACTCCTTGATTTCTATCAATTGTAATATAGAAAATAATTCACACCTTGATTTCTATCAATCGTACCAAAGAAAGCAACTCACACCTTGAATTCTATCAAATTGTACCATAGAAACCAACTCACTCTTTGGTTTCTATTAAATCGTTAATAAGGAAAACAACTTGCACCTTGTCCTCTTAAAAACAGTTAATAAGGAAGTAACTCACAACTTGTTCCCCAAAAACACGTAATCTCATGAGTTAGATATAACCTTGCTCCGTTACCCCATGAATCACAAATGGTAGACAGACTAGAGCTCTAACTGAATTCGTAGCCACTCATCCAGCCAAATACGTGATTACCTGATATATATTCTGCCCAAGGTCATAGACCTTCATTCCTCGAACTTTTCAGTCCCTTGGAATAAAACATTATATAAGTCGCACAGGACTCAAAATATTACACAAATCTCAATGCTTTTCAAAACAATCGAAATCAACATTTCCATAATCATTGTTTTCCGAAAAGCCATAACACAAAACAATAAATAAGCATAATCATGCATATTGTTTTCATACACAAATCCACTAAACACATATATATTTCACATATATATATACACACACGCGTAGTCATCCACTCAGGAATGCCTACTAATACCAACTATAGTTTGC
The DNA here is from genome assembly GCF_002994745.2 of Rosa chinensis. Classification (NCBI taxonomy): domain Eukaryota; kingdom Viridiplantae; phylum Streptophyta; class Magnoliopsida; order Rosales; family Rosaceae; genus Rosa; species Rosa chinensis. The sequence continues at coordinate 40,020,639 of NC_037093.1, read as the reverse complement.
AGTTAATAAATAACTCTCAAAACGATAAGGGTATTCCATTCGTAAATGAACCTTGCGAGATTACTCACCTCGAAATTCCCTTTGCGTCTTCAATATAGAACAAAGCAGCCAATCCACAAAACAACCGTAAAAAAAAAAAAAAACTTCATCAAGTACCTAATCACGTATGGTTTCAACTTAGTAACAATTCACAAACGATTTAAGTCTGAAACCCCTGTTTTGAACTGAAATCCCCAAAGTGGCGCCAATCGAGGCGAAACCACATCCGACACCTCCCAAAGTCTCCGGAATACTTCCACGATTGATATGTCCAAACTACAAGTCGATCGAACGCTCGGATCCTCACGAATCAAATGAATCAACCGGTATGAAACCATAAAAATCATAACAAATTCATACGAACTTCAAAATTTTCTTATTATATATCGAAACGCTCATATTGACGAGTAGAAGATATATAATACCAGAAACAGTTCCAAATATGGCCGGAATGCCTCCAGAACGCCGCCACAGATGGCGGTGCACCGCCGCCGGTCAAAACTCAATATCTCACAAAACTTCCAACATCAAAGATGTTCATCTCAGCATGCTTATCAATCTTCATAACTAGCACGAAGTCAAAATCGAAGTGTAAATGGTCGAAAACTACCTCGCATGCCGTGAATTACTATTCAATCCGAGTTGAACCAAGTTTCATGTGAATCGATCCAAACAACCACTACAAATCGATCCAGTAGGCTGCTACGAGCTCCCCAAGCTTGATTTGAAGCCTCGCAGATGTCGAAGATCGGAGAACCGATCGGGTTCGAATACACTAATCTTCACCGCCTTCTAACGCCACCATGGGTGAGAATCGCTACTAAAGGATGCCAGAGGGCCGACCGGAGCAAGGAGGCGATCTGATCTGGAGAGTTTCACCGCCGAAGATCGCGGGAGTTTGTTGGAAAAGTCAGGTCTGGTCGGCCGGGTCCGGGTCGGGTCAGAAGGATATCTTCGATACTGAAGGTGCAGTCGAGAGAGAAGAAAGAGAGAAAACAGTTTCCAGAAATGGAAATTGGAATTATGAAAGAATTTTCGGAAATTCCTTATTTATACTAAAACTAAAACGGAAACTTCTTCCAATGATCATAACTTCTTCATACAAACTCCGATTGACGCGTTCCATGAACTCGTATTGACACGCTCTACAACTTTCGAAGGAAGTTTTTTGAGAATCCTAACGTATAAAAAGTCAAACTTCGCACGACCCCCTAAACTATTAAATTCGAATAATTATACGTACGAAAACCATTCCACTTCACATACAACTTACAAATAAAGCACAATAACAATTATTCGTACAACTAGTCCATTATTAATTACCAAAATTAAATAACGAAAATTCAAGTCAACACAATCATCATGCCAATTCGAAACACTCAATTATGAAAAGCAGAACCAATAACTATTCTTCTAACACAAGTTTGAGGACAATAAACATAGTGTTAGTGAAAATCGAATCTAAGGCTGCTGACCCTCAAAAACTAAAGCTCATCATACAATTCATTTTGAACTATTGAGTCATAAAACTCATCATTTTCCATCAGAACAAGCAAATCTCAGAAACTAAGGCTACTGACCCTCAGAAACTAAAGCTCATACAATTCATTTTGTACTATAGAGTCACAAAACTCATCATTTTCCATCAGAACAAGTAAATCTCAGAAAATAAAGCAACTGACCTTCAGAAACTAAAGTAATGATCTTTAGAGGGTTCATAAAATCGTAGATCTCACATATTGTAATTGCAACTCCAACTTCCAATTGCACCTAATATTGAAAATTGAAAACGAATTAGTAGGTTGTTAGAAATCAACAGAACCCAGAAATCAGGTAACCCAATATCAAAATTGAAAAACACCCAATACCTATTTTGATTTGTACGTCAGCCTACATCGATAGAAAGCTGAAGAATTCGTATGAATACCGTAGAAGAACAGAAGCATAGAGAGGAGAAAGAGTAGATGATGATAAATGATGAGAAGAAATTGAAGGATTGAATAACCAATGAAACCAATTTAAAGAGAATTTGCTTGATTTTAAGGTTTGGGAGAGAGTAAGAGATGCTGGAATAATGACGTTGTGCATGCAGTTGGAAGAAAAAGAAGAAGAGGAAAAGACGCAATCTGCATCTAGAAATCTGCAATTTTATTTTAATGTTCTTTACTTAATTATCTTTTTTTTATCAGATAAACAACTCAAATACTACAACTAGTCTTTCGTGAGTCGAACTTACAACTGCCCACTTTCAAATGGGAGACAATGTCACTAGACCAAATGGTACTGGGCTTTACTTAATTATATTTATATATAACTATATATAATTATATATATATAGAGAGAGAGAGAGATAGAGAGAGCGCCCACTACTTAGGATCGAGGTCCTGGGTTCGAGTCACCATAGAGGTAGGAGTGAAATCTTTTGATCCTCTTTTTAAAGAAGAAAAAACTATATATGTAATTATATACATATATATATATATATATATATTAAATCTTATTTAAAAAATATGGTGCCCCCTTCTCTATTGTGTCCTGTGTGGTCGCCAGCGTTGCCCAGCAGTAAGGTCGACCCAGGCTACAATTAAGCTAGCTAATAGTCACCACACTTAAACCTAGATGCAACAAGACTAATAAGTTGTCAATTTATCAATTTAGTCATCAAAATTGCCCACAACATAATTTCAAAGGTTGACAAAGCCTATAAACATGTTTCTAAGGACCAATAAATTCGGATTTAAAGCATACACAATGGAAATTACATTTATTAAAAGTAAAGTATCAATATTTATACAAGATTAGTTAGGGCTTCACAACCCTAACTCCTAAAATTAAACTACACACAACCCATTATCAAGTACATCGTCAAATACATAAGAAATTAAGAGAAATGATAAAGGAGAGAGGGAGCACAAGGTAAGCTCACAATTTGTTATACGCAAATATGAACCCAATTTGAAATTAAGCCCCCACTCTTTACCATAGCCAAAATCCTTTGTGGTGATGAAGCCTTGATGATATGAAGTAAAAGCCCCTTGGGTTTCCCTAGAAATATTTGAAAAGAATGAAAATTGGTTATGAAAAGTTAAAATGGGAAGAGAGAGATATGGAGGTGGGTTGCGGCACTATTCGAGGTGGTTAAAGGGAGAGGGGTCAAATGAATTTATATGGTCTGTGTCGTGTGAAGGAGGAAAGGAAGGGAATTAAGTGGTTGGGGGCACGTGTGAAGGGAAAAGCTGATGAGATTTTTGGTTAACTGGAATGGGGAACACATGCAGCACATATGGCCAAAATATTGGCTAACAATTATGTTTAATTAATTAATCGTCCCACTTCTCTTCACTTTATTTAATATTGATCACGGTTGACTTGGTGTTGACTTTTTATTTTTTTTTGTTTGTCGGAAACTCTAATTTGCTCCATTTTCTTTCGGCTTCCGCAACTCCGCTTATTCCCTACAAACAAATAAAATTGGATTAATTACATATTAATTAACTTGAGGATTAGCTTAATTATAGTATTTTAGATATAATTACACGTTTAAAAATGCATGTAATCACACCCCTACACTTGAACTTTGCTTGTCCTTAAGCAAACTAAATGAAATCAAACTAAATGAAATCTAATCCGAAAATCTACAAACTCAAATACATGTGTTCAACTAAAGAAAATGTGGTATTAGCCTTTCCAACCATAACCCTAGGAGAACTAATTATGTATATGACGATGAAGTTGACAAAGCACAATATATGATTTATGAATTTCTAAAGCAATTAAGATGCACATGTGAGAAATGCTCAAGTATATGTATGTGTTGACCATGTGTCAAATCAATTAACCATAATCAAATAGACATATAAAAGACCCGACATAACCCACTAAACTCACATAGGTTCACTAAATATTACCGTTCAAGTGTTTAGGGGCTATATGTGTTTCACTCAAAAGCACTTTTACAACATGCGTCGCCATATGCTTGCTGTTCGATCTCATCTTCGCTAGGTAGCTCACAACATTCAAGATCAAGAGATCTTTTATTTAGTTATAATGGGGCGAAGGGCAAGTGGTTAAGAGAAATGAAGGATAAGGAAATACAAAGTCCATAGAAGCCCGTGAAGCGACTCTCTATTGTAGAGATTTAAGACTTTTGTTTTCGAATGCTAACTCACTTACTCTAAACCCAATGTACAACCACACTACACTATACTAAAAACAAAAATAATACTATCTATTTTTTTTTCAACACTTTTTTTTTCCAATCACCTTTTTCTTTTTCTATATATTTTTTTTCTTTCGAACTTCTTGTTTTTTTCTTTTCTTTTCTTTCTTTTCTAAACACACACACACACCCCTACACTTATTCTTTTGTAATCTCACACTTTTGATTTTTTTTCTTCTTTTGAAGTACTCAAACATAAAGTTATTCTCTCGAATCACTTCACCAACTACCATGAAAGGGTATGATAAAAGTGTTTAGGTTAGGTAGCGATTTGTGGTGCAAATGAACAAAAAGGCTAAATATATAAATAGGCTCAAAGTGGCAATCTAGTGATAAATATTTTTTGGCACATGCTTCTTTGGCCATGGTGGTAATTCTTCCTAATGCCTCAATCCATTCCACCCCGTTGTGAGCTAACAAGTAGCATCGAGAGGTCTCAAGCAAGGTCTAGATACGCAATGTCATGAAATTGTACACACATGAAAGAATAAGTTAATGAACAATGCATACAGTATAGATATAGGCACAAAAGCTCACAAAAATGGCATGCTAGTCAATCAAATCATCTATATGTTTCTCTAATTATGATGAACCAACCTAACCATAGCCTGTTTCAGTGGTCTCGAGAGCAGTCTGGTCCAACTGAACAAGGGGTATATTGGTTTGCTACTATCGCCATCGGTCTCGCCTATCTGCAAAACAGACGAAGGTCAGAGGGAAGACCGGATGTGGCGGCCTTCAATGCTCCGATACCTAAGTTAGTATCAAATAAGACAGTAATAATGGAAAGTGATAGTAGAATAGTTATCTCTTTAGGTTGTTGGAGATGACCTTAATGTAGGAGGTTTGTGGGAGCTTGGCTCCGTTTCTTTTGATGTGGGATGCTTGGGATCCTGATATCGCCTCGAGGGGTATCGGAACCCCTAGCTGGGTGCTTTCTAAAGTGGCGTATTGGCAATACGAGTCTTTTGCTTTCGATACTTGTGCTTAAGAGGTATGTGCATACCAACAAGTCCCCCAAGTCCCTGGTCAAGAGTTCTCTTAGGTGGGGAGTTTGTCACTGGTAAACGTATCGGAAGTTCAAGGCGATTTTATGCCATGTGGCTTCCGTACAGCCATTACCCCCCAGTCCCCGAAGTCCCCACTTAAGAGGAGTCTTGGCTGGGATGACTAAGTTGTGTTGGCATTCGGCGTGGTGTTGTTATCCGGAATCGGTGGTGGGGTTGCATGCGTCTTTTAGAGCAGAGGCTATGCCCTGGTGACACATGTGGTAAGCTTATTTGTTTCCGTGTACTGGGATCCGTAACATGCAATAATGGTGCAGTGGTGAGTAGCCGAGGTGACGACGCACAACTTCTATAACGCCTAGAGATGTCGGACACGTGGTGAGATCTGGGGTTGTCATCCTTGCACGTCCAATGGTCCCGGTGTTCTCGAGGTCCTTATATAAGGACAGAGGAGAGATGTGGGGATGGTTACTGTGCCTGCGTTCGCGTTGGAGCTTGAGAGAAGAACTGGGTGAGTTTGGGGTCGTAGTTGTGTAGAGAGCTTTTGAGTGGGGGTGGAGTGGTCGTCTTCGTCTCTATATTTTGATCAGAGGAGTGAACAGGTACGCCGTCTCTTGACTTTTCTGGGTTTATCAGAAGGTATTGGTGTGCGTGGGTCTTATGAGGGGTCATATTCCGGGAAAGAGATTTACCGGCGGGTTCTGGGTTGCGTTAGGTTTGGCGAGGTTTTGGAGGGGTTGGATTTTGGGTCGAGCAAAGTCTCATTTGGTTGCTCCGGGTAGGGCTTAAAGATTTGAAATTTTGCGGGGGAGTCCGGAGGAAGGCGACATAAAAAGAAAACGACTGGTTAGCTATTTATATTGCTCGGAGTATGGCGCGTGAGAACCGCAGTCAGGCTAGGCTAGAGGGTTCCTCTCGTGGAGGGGAAGGAACCTCCCATGGCAGTGTTGGTGCTTCTCGTGGAGGGGGAGAAGGTGATGCTCGCAATCGCGGTGGAGGTAGTTCCCGCAAGGGCGCTGCGGGTAATCCCCAGGGAGTTGGCGAGGGTGATGCCCGAGGAGGTGGTGGGGGAGCTCCACGAGGGAGTATAGGGCGGAGTGCCCAAGGGAGTGGCGAGGGTTTGTCTCGCGGAGTTCCGGGTAGGGTTGAGCGACCCGTGGTGCCCGATGTACCCAATGTAGATGTTGCCGAGGTGTCGAAGATCCCGCATACGCCCCGTGGGCGATTGCACATTGGCGATACACCTATTGATCAGATGGGTCCAAGTATGATGGAGGAACAGATCGCCGAAATGAGGGCCACTTGGGCTACTCCGGACAACGTTCTATTGCGCTCGTTGAGGGATGGTGAGGCATATAGTCATCCCGGGTTGGGCTGGCAGGCTTTTACGAGTATCAATTCAGGTATGCGTTGACGTTCCCGTTACCAGAGGAATTACAGTATCTGCTGTCTTGCTTGAATATATCGGTAGGGCAGCTATTGCCCAATGCGTTGAGTCAAATAATGGGAGTATTGCTGCTGTGGAAGATAAGCAAGTTGTTGTGTCCCAGTATCAGCGAGTTCAATTCCATGTTCAAAATGCATTACTTGACTAAAGCTGGCGATAGTGGGTGCGTGAATTTTAGGGCGCACGGCAGCGCTGTTATAGAAGACTTGTTGTCGAGCATTTATGCGCGCTTGCGAGGGAGGCCGTGCTTAGTAGGTGGCCGGTGGTAGAATCCGGATATGGTGCACCAGGCCCCGAGTTGGTTCCAACCCATCTGTGAGTATCGTGATTGTCTTTTTGGTGGGTTTTCTAGTGTTTGGTGTATACTAATAGCGTTTTTGTGTATCGTAGTAAGGCAAGAGGTGGATTTGACCACGCTGGAGCAGAATCGCGTGGCGAGGGTGATGGGTGCGTTTCCGAATGGGTCGAGGGGGTTCTATCACTTGTGTAGGCTTCTGATATAGTAGAGATTTGAGTTGGGGAGGTTTCCGGGTGAGGGGTTCTCCTTTTGCTTGGTGTGCTGTCGTATGATGTGTGTTATCCTTACTGATATTGTTTGTTTATTTCACAGCGGATATGCAGAGAGAAGTGCCGAGCAAGAGCGACGCCCCATATGCTGATGTTGACCCTGATACTATTATTCCAGGGTTGTTGTGAGAATCGCAGAAGGCGAGGCGAGTGGACATTGACCTGCCAGATACAGTGCGTGTGACAGATCACCGGGTAAGTATGTCGCTACCCGATGAGATGTATCTGAGGTTTCCTGATGCCGTTCTAGAGTATCTCAATTAGTTGGCCCAGGAGGAGGCTGGAGCAGAGGGGCACGAGGTTCACGGTGCTTGGGAGCCAACTCAAGTTGCCCAAGAGCAGCCCATGCAGGCTGGAGAGGTGGGTGAGCTTCCCCAAGTGTTCGTGGACGAGCGTCAGTCTCCCGAGACTCGGGAAGTGATGAGGCAGTCCCCTTGGGTCTCTCAGGAGGGGAGGATCTTGGTGACGTGGCTCGGGCCTCGGAGCCCACAGTGGAGGTGGAGATCTCCATCGAGGAGTTGCTGGAGGAGGTGGAGCGGCGCTAGAGCCATACCAGTGCTCATGCTCGCCTGGTGTAGGACGCAGTTCTGGGGCAGCTAGAAACTGTTTTTGGTGATGAAATTGGCGATCCTGTCTCGCGGGAAGTCATCATTGTGAGCTGTATCATTTCAATTAGTCTTTATTATGGTTTATTTTGTGTATCAATTAACATTAATATTATAGTTGACTTAGATCAGCATTGATTACCTTTCTTTATATGTACATGGTTGTAATACTATATAAACCTCCTTGAGAGATGAATATACTTATGACATTATTCCCATATAGTTTAAGATGGTATCAAAGCATTACGCTCTTGAGACCTAAATTTTTCATACCCAATTCCGCTGCCGAAATACCAATTTCGTAAGGATTGTTTGAAGTTTTCATTTTACAAATACTAATACCAATACCATACGCATATTGTACTTACACGTACTTACATGAGCATCTGTCAAGCATAATTAGCTATAATGAGCCACACTCATGTTACCGCCAGCGGGGTGACCTACGGAAACACAGCCAAGCAGGTTACCGCCTGAGCCCGGCTTACTCCCAGATCACAGCCGACGCGCCGCGTTAAGATGGCATCAGAAGCTCCAGAAGCTTGGAACTGAAGCACATCAGTCCCACATCGAAAACATGGAAGAGATCAACCTCTTCCCCATCTATAAAAGGTTTTCTCCACTCTCCTCATTAATTACGCATTTACTACTCACCTATTGTTACTCTGTCAATATAAATATATTGACTAACTTACGCATCGGAGAAGAGAAGACCGCCCAACGCGATCTCCCTCTGACGCAGCTTTGTATTTCACTTGACAGGTAGCGGAAGCTCTGAGAACATTGCAAGTAGTAGTCCGCCCATCGGACTAGCGTTAACAAAGATTAAGCTACCGCTCAATCTTAAACATTAACATTGGTGCCGTCTGTGGGAATCCTTGAGCAAAAGGCCATCCCACCACAACAATCACCATGACTAACGGTAGCGGGGGAAACGCTGAGGAGCAGGCAGATCAATCTGCCAACCCCCATCCCACTAACCCTGCGGCTAACGATAACCCAACGGTTAACGTTAACCAAGCACTATTCAACACTCCGGTCAACCCTAGCGTGGAACCCTAAAGCTCATCCCAGGTCTCGCTGACCCAGACTGCAGCAGAGGCACGACCAAGCAGCAGTCACCTACCAGGACGAGATCTCGCCACTATGTATGAGCTGGCATTGGCGGACATCCACAAGGCGAATAGAGAGCACGAACAAGAGAGCAAAGAGAAGGCCGAGGCCCAAAAGCAGGTGGCCACGCTGATGTCAAAATTCGACGAGCTGAAAAAGGTGCTGGAGGCAAACGCTAACCCAGCACTAGTCGACCCATTACGAGCGGAATGGTACCCATACCAATCATACAAATGCAGGTACCGCTGAACCCACCAGAACTATTGGGAATGGGCCCACCTCCCCTGCCCCGCCTAATGATGGAACAGGAAGTGGTGTCACAGCCGCACATCAACCGCTCAGTGGCCAGGGCCAGGACTGAGGGCAATCCACCTGTCCCCAAGCGAGAGCTGGTTCAGTGGAATCTCCAGGCAGGACCCGCTGATGACACAACAACCCTAATCCTATAAAGAATGTAACAATTAGAGCAAAGACTAATCCAGGCGAAGACAGGCGCCCCAGCGCCAATCCCAAATCCACTCTTTGCGTCTAGACCGGGACCATTCACCTCCAGGATCTTGCAAGCAGTCAGACCAGCATACTCAAAGACTCCAAAGATGTCACACTACAGCGATATGACTGACCCCTTCGTCCACATGGACACCTTCAAGAAAGTCACTAACAACAAGGGATTTGATGACGCCACCCTCTGCCCCTTGTTCAGCGAAACATTGGATAGTGAGGCAATGAGTTGGTTCTTTGAGTGCCCACCAGGATCCATCGACTCATTCCAGGCATTATCAAATGCTTTCCTCTCTCGATTCATCCTCCTAGCCGCCAGACATCATAACACAAGTCAGTTATTCAACGTCAAACAGGGCGCCAAGGAGGCGTTGAAGGCATTCGTCACCAGGTGGCAGGCGACAGCATCTCAGTGCCGCGATCTTGACAAAACAATGGCGTTAGCAACCTTCAAGCAAGGACTCCTCAAGGGGCCATTTCTCTACCACCTCAATTACAATCACCCAAATGCCACGTATGACCACGTCATGGGCGAGGCAGTCATCCATGCACAGGCAGAATTCATCACATATGGAGAAACCCCACCATCGCCGCCAACACAGGCAAAGTCCGCTCAGCCCTCCTCGAGCCAGCAGGAAACCGCTAGCAAAATCTCTGTTATGCAGCCAACTAACAAGAAGAGAGAGTGGCAATAGGACAACTACCAGAGCAAGCAGCAGAAGGACTAACATTACAACAAGGGCAACCGCTCATCCCATGGGGAGAACCGCAACAAACCGACGGAGTCCTCTCAGCGGTACGCAGTGTTTACAGTCTTCACAGCCTTGTACGAGGAGACATACAACCAGTGCAAGGACCAGATTCTGCCACCACCCCCAAGAAAATACCCAAAGGTGGGGAAGCCCAAGAACACTAGCAAGTGGTGCAAATACCACGAGGACAGCGGTCACAACACCAACAATTACAATGCTCTCAAAACAGCTATTGAGACTCTGTACCGTGATGGTAAGCTGGAACAATTCAAAGTGCGTCAACCGCCACCTGTGGTTGCCAACATTGAGCCCATGGGCCGCATCAACGCCATCGACGGCGGTGCTCCAATCACCAATATGTCTCATAGGGAAAGAAAGCATTATGCACACGCTAACCACCCAAAGGAAGTTTGCAACATCCGCTATGAGAGATCCTCTAAACTTCTAAGATCTGGTTGGGAACCCAACACCTTCTCGGAGGAGGAAGAGCGCGGAGTACATCTGCCCCACGACGATCCATTCTTGATCGATGCCATACTCTGCAAATGGTCAATGGGAAGAGTCCTTGTTGACAGCGGATCAGCGGTCAATGTCATCTTCAATGGTTGCTATAACCAACTCCAGCGGAACAGAAAATTGCTCTAGGATCAAGAGCCCCTGCTCAACTTCTCTAGCGATGTCACACAGTCGTAAGGTTTTGATTACATGCACCTGGTAATCGGCACTAGCCCATGAAAAGGGGAAGTTCACACGGAGTTCATCGTTGTCGACTGCTTCAATTCGTACAACGCCATCATTGGGCGACCAACACTCAACAATCTTAAGTGCATCATCGCCGGCTACATACTCCTTATGAAGTTCCCCACACCCAACAACATAGGCTGTGTGAGAGGAAGCCAATAGCTGGCACAGGAGTGCTATTCAACTATTGTGGCATGGTTGACGCGCCGCCATGAAATCCTAACAGTAGGAAACCATGCACCGGCACCAAAAAATTTTGAGGACCCTCGGGATGACGAGGAGAAATATGTCCAAAAGGAGCTTATCAACCTAGAAGCATCTTTGAGGGTCATCAACATCTCCGACGAGCACCCTGAGCAGACCGTCTGCGTCGGCGCCCAGCTGGCACCAGAAGTAGCGGCGGAACTCACACAGTTCCTATGTGACAACACCACCATCTTTGCATGATCCTACGTTGATATGCCCGGCATCTCCGCTGAGAACATCACACACAAGTTGACCATCAAATCATCCTTCTACCCTGTGAAGCAGCGGCGGAGGGCTTTCGATGAGGAAAGATACCACACTATCGGGGAAGAGGTCGCCAAGCTCCAGAACATTGGGTTCATCCGCCAGGTCAATTATCCTCGGTGGATTTCCATCCTGGTCATGGTGAGGAAACCTAGAGGAAAATGGCGGATGTGAGTCGACTACAAGGCCCTTAATAAGGCATGCCTGAAGGATAGCTTCCCACTACCCCGCATAGATCAACTGTTCGATGCAACCTCCTGCCATGAACTGCTCAGCATGATGGACGCCTTCTTCGGCTATAATCAGATCAGGATGCACCTAGGCGACCAAGAGTGTACTACCTTCACCACTGACAAGGGCCTATACTGTTACAATGTCATGCCCTTCGGGTTGAAGAACGCCGGTGCAACCTATCAACAGCTGATGAACGCCATGTGACAGGACCCGCCCCGGATTTCACCTTGAAATCTGAAGTGACCCTGCGGGGCCCACCTTAGAAGAAATTCTACCAAAAATTGGCAGAACTCCCTCTAAAAGTGGACTACCCAAAAACCTGTAGAAAGACATTTACACTTCTAAAATAATCCACCCTTAACCTTCTGGAGCCACCATGCTCCCTAAAATCACAACACCTCCCAATTTCACAAATAATTCTGAACTTAAGAATATTAATCTCAAGAGTTATCAGAGCAATCTATTTCTTAGGCGTACAAGAAGGTAGAATACAAGATAAAGGACCGATACTTTATAATGCGGAAGCTATGACAGCTATGCCTCAACCCCAAGTACGCTCGACCTTAAGCTAAACTGGCCTGCAAACTGGGCATTTGAAACCGAAGGGCCCAGGGAAAAACATTTAAAAACCGTTAGAGTGAGTGGACAAAAAAAATAAGTACTTTCGAATGTATAAGTAAAACTTAATGCTTTCCCAAGTTATTCTCTAAAATCTTGCATGCAGTAACAATCTTGGAAATACTTTTAATCATCATCTTTACTGAAATCTTAAAATCTCATCCTCAATCCTTTTTAAAACATCTTTTTCAAGAGGTTCATTTGATGACTAGAAAGGACTGCTGTCTAGTCATCTCATGCCATCTGGGAGGGACTGCCACCCAAATGACGCATTGGAAGGAACTGCCAACCGGAACAGGAGGCGGTGGATAGAAGGGATTGCCAACTAGCCACAGGTAGTAGACGGGATTGCCGACTAACTACCTCATATCATCTGGAAGGGACTGCCACCCAGATGACGCATCGGAAGGGACTACCAACCGGGCTGTAGTCTGGAAGGGACTGCCAACCAGACTATTACCTAGAAGGGACTGCCAACTAGGTAATGCATGCATGCGCTGACTGATAGCCTCCTCAATAAATTGGAAACAACCTCTTTCAATTACTTGCCTTCGGAAAGAAACTCGATAATACTTCAATAAATCATTAATAATCCACTAAAAGCATAACTCAGGATTATCCCGCTAACTCAAACCTCAATATCTCAATAAATCCTTGAAAGCATAAATCAAATACTCTGTAAATCAATAAATGCTTTCGGAAAGAAATCTCAATCTAACTTCAAGGCTGATAAGTGCGGAGCTCAAAGCTCAATAAATCTCGATAATTCAATCATGCTCAAATATTTGCTAAATCCTTCGTACTCGTATATCATCATAAAAACTGATATTCGAAATCAATAATTCTCAAATATTTTCTGAATTAGTCACTTCCCGAAAATCATTTCCCAACTCAATAACTCACAAATAATTAGCTTGAAAATCTATTGAAAGCCCTCGGGAAGGAAATCCACTAAAAATCCCGTAACTCACAGAGCGTAATAAATCTCAAGAAATCAAGCTCATAAAGTCATAATACTCAATAATTCAAATAATAAATCAAACCTCAATCGGAAAATAATAATATACTGCATGCACATTTAATTTAAAATAAATGTCCACTCACTGTACTATTTAGGCGACCACGCTATCGGTTTCCTACGTCGAACAGTAGCTCGGCACGTCGCCCTGTATATAATTATAATTCGTGAATAACAATTCAGAATTTAAATACGATTCCAATGTCCTATTCTCAAAAATCAACATTTCATTTCTTCTCCAATTTAATCCAAAGTTCACCATTAACACCAATTCCTCGATTTATATATTCCAAAACAAAAACGAGGGAAATCCGACGGCCGGATTTCCCACAATTCAATCACAAAACTCTAAACTTTGGAAAATCACAAACAATTCCAAATTCCTCCAAAATTCACCAAACTTCTCTACAACATCTAAGAAATTAATCTAGCTAAAAACAGACATTAAGTCACTGTTCACTCACCGCAATCACTGTTCACACACCAGCAACCTCCGCCTCCGGCCACTAAAATTCGGCAGCAGCTTCGTCTCAACCATCCAAACATCTTTCTCAACTACCACAAAGTTAGAAAACACATGAAAATACCCGAAACTAAGCTCAAACAGTAAAACCCGATTTCCAAATAATATCCAGAAATTCAAACCTTCGATTCGTCAATTTCACTTCGATTTGTGGAAAAAAGCTTGGAGGGATATCATCCACGTCTCAAGGCGCATCGATCAAGCTCAAAAATGCCGCCGGAGATGGCCAGAATCTGGAAAATTTTCCAGAAAACCTGAGCTGCTACAGTGAACTTGTTGGCTTCGATTCATCGTCTATGGTGAATGATAGGGTGCAAGGCATATATAGATAGAAACCTTGTTTCAAGACGAAGAGATGGACACCAATTTCATGGCCATAGGTGGCCGGACGAGGCTGCGGTGACGTCAAAAAGTTACATCGGCAAGAGAGGAAGAAACTTGGAAATTTTTTGGGGCTTTCCCGAAATGGAAAGTCCAGATTTCTATTTATAGACATGAATTTCATAAAATTACAAAACTGCCACTAACTTAAAACCCTTATAACTTCTTTGTTATAACTCCGATTTTAGCGTGCGATGTGTCCCTGAACTCGGTTTAACGTCCTCTACAACTTTCATGAAGAAAATTTTCTCAAATTTTGACCCGAACAAAAAGTCATCTTTTAGGGCCCCCTAAAAGTACCGAAACGACAGTAAAAGTGAAAGTAAAAGTCGTTTACCGTCCAAATGACTAGTAAATCGGTAGATTCAGGTTCGGGACGTTATACAATGTTCGCCGAGCATCTCGGCAAAATAATTGAGGTCTACGTGGACGACATGTTGGTCAAAAGCATCAAAGCCAGCGGACACGAGGAAAACCTCATAATCATATTTGCCATTCTCTTGGCCTATGCCATGCGCCTCAACCCAGAAAAATGTTTCTTTGGCGTCACCTGACAGGGTCCGCCCCGGATTCCACCCTGGAATCCGAAGTGGCCCTGCGGGACCCACTTTTAAAGAAGGTTTATCAAAAATTTCGGCATAACCTCCCTTAAAAATGGACAACCCAAAAACCTGTGGAAAACAAGTTTCACTTCTAATAATCCAACCACATACTCCTGGAGCCACCCTGCTCCCATAAATCCACCAACTCAAACTCAGAAATAATAATAGTGTATCAAATATTTCAAGTCTAAGAAACTCCAAGATTAAAGATACTACAATTCACCAAAGTTAGGTCGTGGACCTCAAATATAATTCCTTACAAGTCTGGGTCACAAATCCCATAGTAATCAGAGCAATTCTAGGAAAGTAAATTAACATAGAGTACAGTAGGCTAAACAGGTAACCTACAAAATGTGATGACGGAAGCGGATGCGGTCACGATGGCTCACTCCTGAACGCCGAGCAGCAACACTGTAAACTAGGCATTTGAAACCGAAGGGCCCAGGGGAAAAGTAATTTAAAACACGTTAGCGTGAGTGGACCAAAAATAAACAATTTTAAATAAAAGGAATTTTATACTTTCCCCATTTATTTCTCTATAAACTCCCGATGCATGCAATGTTTTAAGGAAAACAAAACAAGAGAAGTTCTGTACAAGAAAAACCGACTAGCCCCGCTAGTCACAAACTAAATGAAAAGATTGAAACTCCGGTACTCAAGAAAATAAGACCAGCCCCTCTGGTTAAACGGAAATCGAACTAGCCCCGCTAGTCAAAATAGTAAAGTGAGTAGGGGAAGACGATAGCCATACGAGTGAGCCTCCCAGGCTCGGGTTATAGCCTCCCAGGCTAAAGTACTCCAATTACTCCCGTAATATACCCTTACGCCACTAAGTGTAGTAATAGGATACTGGGCTTCAGAATTACTGTCACAGAGACAGTAACCAGCGCCACAAAGGCGGAGGGATTCGGTGATCCCATCACCTCGCCACAAAGGCAGAAGATCAATGCTAGCAATGATAAGTCACCCAAAGTATGGCAAAAGAAAATCCGAAAACCACAGTAAAATCATAAATACATAAGGCTTCCCCATTTCTTGCAAAAGAATTCCCATGACATGTCCCACATGCCAAGATAAACTCAAATTCAAAAATAAATAAGAGAAAATAATCATAATCCAATGACGTGACCCCGCACGCCATAAAATCTTCAAATAACCAAATATCCAAAACCATTTCTGAAAATAACCATATGCTCGAGAAAGTAATACGATAAACAAATCATCATCTCGGAAACAAATAAATAAATGCATGCATCATTCTTTGAAAATAAAAGTCCACTCACAGTAGATGGTCAATCCTGACGTCGCTCGGTATTTTCCTCGTACGAAGACTCCTCTCGTCCTGTACGAATATCACTAGTAAAAATATATTTACAGGACGGAAATTAACTTTACGATAATTAGAAATTGAAATTCATAACGTCCCCCTTCAAAATCCAACTCCTTAATTCACATCGAATCCATCCGTAATTCTCCAATAATTTTCATTCATCGCTATATAAATTCTTAAGTGAATTCGAAAGAAATTCGGCGATCGAATTCACGTAAATCAACAATTAACATTTCATGCTCAATTCGTAATTCCTCCAATTTCCACCAAACTTCATGTATAAAATTCTACAATCAATAAAGGATTTATGGAGCCAAAACAGTAAATAAAACGCAACTCTACGCGCCACCGGCAACCACCACCAATGGCCACCAAATTTTGGCAGCACCACCTACTCAATAGACCCAACCTCTTTCTCAACTACAACAAGTTCCAATTTTACCTTTAAACAGTCGAATCCGGCCGGTGAAGATAACCCAGAAAACTCAAGAACCCTAGATTGTCGATTCGGCCTCTACACGGAAAATTGGAATGCAAGACCTTAGGGGAAATGATCTCCAGCAAAAACCCGACCTTTGACGCCGGTTTGGTGACTGGAAATGGCCGGAATCGTCGGAAATCGGCAAAATCACAAGTTGCTATAGTAACCTTCCCAGCTCAAATCGAGCTCCTCCGGCCAAATTTCTGCAAAACACCACCACATATACAACAAGGGGAAGGAGACGAGCTTGGGGATAGCCGGATTTCGTCGTGGGTCGGCTGGAGGGGGAAGAAATCGAAGGAAGAAAATCGGGGCTGAAGGGGAGTAAGGGTCGGGGAAGAAGAAGAGAGAGTTACCGGGGGCTAGGTAGAATTTCCGAAAATGGAAATCTACCAACAGTAACTTCCATATTTATATAAATTACCATGAACAGTAACTTCCACATTTTAGGCCATAACTTTCACATACGAACTCCAATTTTTACGTACCATATATGCACGCGCTCGGTTTAACGTGCTCTACAACTTTCATGAAGGAAATTTTCTCCAATTGTTAACCCATAAAAAGTCAACTTCTAGCACCCCCTAAATGATAAAAACTGAAACCAAGGACGGTAAAACATAAAAAAATTCACTTCGACACAGATAAAGGATAAATCGAAGACGGGGTGTAACATCACCGCCAACAAGTTCCTGGGCTACATCGTCAGTGAACGAGGCATTGAGGCCAACCCTGACAAGGTGCAGGCCATCCTTAACATGAAGGCTCCTGAATGGAAGGTGCACGTTTAGAGCCTACAGGGAAAGCTGACTGCCCTTTCTCGGTTTATTTCCAGACTCACTGACAAATGCCTCCCATTTTTCAAGCTGTTGAAAAGAACCCACAAGAAGGTAATCGACTGGACCCCTGATTGTGAGGCGGCATTCCAGGGCCTGAAAGAATACGTGGCGGCGTTCCCACTCCTTTCCATTCCTATTCAGGGTGAAGTACTATACATATACTTGGCGGTATCACCAACAGCGGTAAGCTGCGCCATTGTAAGGCTAGAGAACCACGTGGAGCTCCCAGTCTTCTATGCCGGCAGGAGCATGAACAAGGCAGAAACAAGGTATCCCCCATTAGAGGAACTCACTCTCACACTCATCGTCTCCGCCAGGCGGCTCCGCCAATACTTTCAAGCCCACACAATTCATGTCCTAACAAATCAACCGCTGAAGCAAGTAATGCAAAATCCTGAACATTCTAGCCACCTCAGCAAGTGGGCCATCGAGCTCAGCAAGTTCGACATTGACTACAAGCCAAGGACTGCCATGAAAGGCCAGGCAGTAGCAGATTTCATCGCTGAGCTCATCGAGTGGCATGATGAACCTAACTCAAGGGCAGAGGCCAACACAAAAATGATAACCGCTGAGGAACCAGCCCCCTAGCAGCAGTCAGACTAGAACCTCCACGTAGATGGCTCCACTTGCGCCAAGGCTTACGGCGCCTGAGTCATCTTGAAAGGACCAGGAGGGTTAAACGTGGAATACGCGCTAAAGTTTAATTTCAAAGCCTCAAACAACATGGCGGAGTATGAAGTGCTCATTGCCGGCTTACTCCTCGCCATTGATTCAGGGGCCGACAGTGTCAACATATTCAACGACTCCCAGCTAGTCGTCAACGAGGTCAACGACTGCTTTCAGGCCAAGGACCAACAACTGGCGGCATACCTGGGGTACGTCAAGACACGCCTCAAAAAATTCAAATTTCACACTATCACACAGATCCCCAGACAAAAGAACGCCAAGGCTAACTCACTAGCAAGATTAGCAACCGCCCAACCACACCAAATTCCCGCTGACACAAGGGTGGAGTGTCTTGAGAAGCCAAGCATCACCAAAACCCTAGCTAAGATTTTCAACATTGAGGTCAATCCCAGCTGGATGGATGAAATCATTGAGTACAAGCGCAATGGCACACTGCCAGCAGATAAGGTCGAAGCGCGGCAACTCAAGCGAAGGGCAGTCCGCTACAACATCTAGAATGGCAAGCTTTACCGCCAATGATTCACCCATCCCAACCTTCGGTGTTTGATCCCAGAAGAGGAGAAGTTTGTCCTTGCCATGATACACGCTGGGGAATGCGGAAACCACTCCAGCGCAAGATCTCTGGCCAATTGCACAATGTGACAAGCCTACTTCTGGCCCACACTTTGGAGATGACGCCCGGAAGGTTTCTAGGTCTTGCCACAAGTGTCAACAATATGCTGATCTTCCCCACACCTCGGCGGAACCCCTCTCCATCATCATTGGTCCATGGATTCACTCCACGTGGGGCCTGGACCTACTTGGTAAATTCCCAGGGCCAGTTCAAATATATCATTGTCACCATCGACTACAACAATAAATGGATAGAGGCGGAACCGTTGACGGCAATAACTACCGCCAAGGTAATTCACTTCCTCTGGAAGAACATCTACTGCCGCTATGGCGTCCCCCACACAATCATCATAGATAACGGCACACAGTTCAATAACAAGGAACTCATCTCTTTCACCGCCAACATAGGCATCAAGATGAACTTTGCATCTGTTGCCCACCCCAAACTAATGCCAGGTCGAAGTAGCAAACAAGATAATCAAGAAGCCGCTAAAAAAGAAACTCGGCGACCCCAAGGGTTTATGGGCAGAAAAACTCCCGGAAGTTTTGTGGGCCATTCGGACTACCCCAACTTCAGCCACTAGTGAAACACCATTCTGTATGATGTTCAGAACTGAGGCAGTCCTACCAATTGAGGTCACCCAACCAACCGCCAGAGTCAAGGACTACTTCCCGAGACCAATGGCGAAGGCATCAACCTCGACAAAGACCTTCTCAAAGAGAAATGCCACAAAGCCCATCTACACAACTTGCAAAACAAGCAACGAATGTCACGTTTTTATAACGCCAGAGTCAAAGCCAGGAACCTCAAACTGGGGGACTGGGTCATGAAGGAAGCCATTCCTCCGCCAATGGCACTCTGCCCAACTTGGGAAGGACCATACAAAATAGTGGAGGTCGTCATCCCTAATACCTTCTACTTAATGGACAAGGATGGAGTCACCACGACCCACCCTTGGAATACCAAACACCTTCGGTATTATTACAAATAGTTATGCCGCTGCCCAAGAGCATCTTGACTTAGGTAAATTTTTGTTCCATATTTAGGTAAGGGAAGCTACCCAATGGGTACAACCCCGCTTTTGTAAGCGCTGATCAATTAGCTATCAATGAAATGAAGAATTATTCAAACCATTGTCACCGAGTCCCGCACAAGAATTCACTGGCAACTCCAATAACATTCGGCGGACCACGTCCGCTACATCATGCACTTGGAACAATTTTAATTCCTTTAATGTTTTGTTGACTGGCAAAAGCACAAGTCAAAACTCTAGCGGTATACCAACATTCAAACAACACAATCAGTAGACGCAATCCCACACTTGGCAAAATTTCAGAAGAAATATCATATATCTAGGGTTGGGACTCCCTGCCTAAAAATACTGTCAAGTTACAAAAAAAAAACATAAAGCCTCAGCGACATTGCATTACAAAAAAAAGAGCTAGGGAACTGGCGGTCTTCAAGAATTGTTAGGATCGTCGGCAGCGGTCTCTTCTCCCACCCGCGGCTGAGCAGTAGCCAGGTGACTGGTCTAGTCCGAACCATGAGCAGTGGGGCTCAGTGTCATGATTGTCCCATCAGGGCGGGTGTACCATCAGGCCAGGCGTCGACGGTGATCTGGGGGTGAGCCGGGGCTCAGGCGGTAGTCTGCTTGGCTGTGTTTCCTTAGGTCACTCCGCTGGCAGGAGTTGGTACAGCTAGCGGTAGCATGAGCGTGGCTCATTAGAGCATGCTTGGCAAATGCTCATGTAAGTACAAGATTCGACCCACCTGCAGCACCAGATTCTCGCTACCCACTCCTCCACCGGCACACCGCTACCAACTGCACGACCTCTACCATCACCATGACCTTCACTTGCACACTCCGACCAGGTTCAGACCCGACCCAGTCGCCGTTGTCAACCGGCTATCGTCCTTCCGTTGACCAGCTTCAGACTCACTCGTCGCCCGCATTCCTTTACCTCCGACAAGCTGCCGACGAGCCAGACCCTAGACCCACTAGTTTCCTTCGACCCAGACCTTAGACCCGCCAGCTTCATTTGACCCAGACTCCGACGACAGACAATCGAGCTCACAGCCACCGATCTCAAGTTGTCAACCCAGGCTTCACTCGCCGGACTTTAACTCCACCATATACTCCATACAGATCGATAGCAGAGATTGTTGCCGGGTTTAGACCTCGTCTAAACCAAATTGAACAATACTCCACATAGGTCGACAGTAGGGATTGTCGCTGGGTTTAGACCTCATCCAAACCAAATTGAACAATGGTGGAACCACAAGTTGATAAGGACTCATCATCTCAGAATGACTCTTCAAAAAAGGCCAAAGCCTCACTCCAGGTTGCATCTCCAGATTCATAGGTCAATCTCATATGTGTTGCTTTAGAGGATGATACTTCTGGACATCCAGATCCACCGTTTGCCTTCATGACTGATTCAAGTACACTTAATTCTCTAAAATTTTCTAACTTTAATTGGAATGATGTATGGATAATTGATTCGGGTGCAACGAATCATATGACTCATGACCCAAGTATACTCCACATCTTGTCTTTACCCCACAAATCAGGTGTCACTGATGCCAATGGTGACTCATATCCCATTATTGGTGTTGGTTCAGTATTTATGACTCCATCTATGACTCCTGATACAGCTTTTCTTGTCCCTTCCCTCTCCCATAACCTGTTATTTGTTAGTCAGATTACCAAAACACTTTATTGTTGTGTGATTCTTTACCCTTGGTATTGTGTTTTTTTTCAGGACATCCTCACAGGGGAAATAATTGGTCGTGGTGTTGAGAAAGGGGGGCTCTATTACATGGAGATGACATCTGCTGGTGATCGTCGTGTTAGTAAAGTTAATAAAGTCTAGACCTCTTCTACTGATCAGGATAAAGTCCTCTTCTACTGATCAGGATAAAGAGGTCTTTGGTTGTGGCATAAGAGACTTGGATGTCCAGACCTCTTCTACTGATCAGGATAAAGTCTGGTTGTGGCATAAGAGACTTGGACACCCATCCTTTAGTTATCTTATAAATTTATTTCCTTCGTTATTTCAACATTGTAAGGAATCTGATTTTCAGTGTGAGACTTATATCTTGGGAAAAAGCCATCGTGTAACCTATCTTGGGAAAAAGCAGTGCACCATTTGATTTAATTCATTCTGATGTTTAGGCCCTTGTCCAACTACTCCTTCTGGTATGCGTTGGTTTATACTCTTCATTGACGATTGTACCCGAATGTGTTGGGTTTACTTATTAAAACATAAAAGTGAGGTTTCTTATGTTTTCAAGATTTTTCATGCCATGATTCAAACTCAATTTGAAACTCTCATCAAGGTTTTTCGTTCTGACATTGGTGGTGCATATGTCAATCATGACCTTCGTGAGTACCAACATAGAAATTGTATTATCCATCAGACCACATGTCCTCAAACACCTCAATAAAATGGTGTGGCTGAACGGAAAAACTGCCAAATTCTTCAAGTGGCCCGCTCAATCTTGATTGGTGCACATATGCCTGAATACCTTTGGGGTCAAGCCATCCTCACTACTACTTATCTTTTGAATCGTCTACCCACACGGGCACTTAAACCACCCTCTGAACCAGACCACATAACCCCAAAAACACCACTTGAAGCTCTTAGACAACTCTTTACTCTTCCACCTACCCACACCCTTCCACCCAAGATCTTTGGTTGTGTGGCTTATGTCTACATCCCTCGCAATCAAAAGAGTAAGTTAGATGCTTGTGCTGAAAAATGTGTTTTTGTGGGTTATGCTTTGCACCAGAAAGGGTATAAATGCTATAATCCCTCCACTCGAAAAATGTATGTCACCATGGATGTCCTCTTCAGGGGGAGGGTGTAACTGTGGAAGAGCAGTCTTCTTTAACAACAAAGGACTTTCATTTCATTGTGGAAAAAGATATTCAAGGAAGCCAAAACAATGGTGATACAACAAACTCATCAAAGGACCTGACAAACTCATCAGAGGACCCCCTTACTCATACGACACCAGGACCTATATCTCCAGAGGATGCTCCCGAGGTAAATTCAAACCCTTCACTCATATCAGATAATGTTCATGATAAGCCCTAACCCTGAGCCTCATAATGTCATACATGATTTACCAAATCTTGAGTCTAATGATGTTGTGCATAATGAGGATGCCATACCTAATGAGCCCAATATTGAGTCTAACGACCGTATACATAGTGAAGGTGACCCTGAAACAAGACATAACCTGGAAAGGAGTGAGGTCCCAAAGTATCAGTTACCATCTCTCTCTACAAGAGGGAGAGCCAAAGTCAGTTATGAACCAGTCCCTAAAGCTAAGGCCAAATATCCCATTAGCAACCATGTATTGACCCATAGATTATCCGAGTCATATGCATCTTTTGTATTCCAATTATCTACTATTGGCATTCCAACTAAAGTGCAGGAAGCCTTAGCTGATGCCAAATGGACCCAAGCAATAAGACTAAGATGGAAGCCTTGGAAAAGAATGGTACATGGGAACTTGTGCCAAAACCTATAGGGAAGAAAACTGTAGGGTGTAGGTGGATTTACATATTGAAGTATGCAGCTGATGGAACACTCAATAGGTACAAAGCAAGGCTTGTCGCCAAAGGATACACACAAATATATGGAATTGATTATCAAGAAACATTTGCACCAGTGGCTAAGATCAATACCATCCGTGTATTAATGTCTTTAGCTGCAAACTTGAATTGGCCTCTCAAGCAATTTGATGTGAAAAATGCATTCCTACATGGAGACCTCAAAGAAGAAGTGTACATGGACTTACCTCTAGGATTCATCACACCATCACAAAAGGGTATGGTGTGTAAATTGAAGAAATCTCTGTATGGGCTCAAGCAATCTCCTAGAGCATGGTTTGGGAGGTTCACTGCGTGAATTAAGACATTTGGATACAAGCAGAGTAACTCTGATCATACTCTCTTCTTGAAGCGAAGAAAGGGCAAACTGATTGCTCTAATTATTTAGGGCTAATTACTGTTTAGTACCCTATGGTATGGGTTGAACATCAATTTAGTCCCTCGACTTTTAATTTCTTCAAAAACACCCCTACACTATCATTTCTCGTCCAATAGGTTCAACCGTTATGATTCCGTCAATTTCAGCCGTTTAGCTGATGACGTGGTGTTCCAAGTCAACACAGGTGGGGCCCACATGGAAGTGAAATTCCCAAACTGACCCTGACCAACCAAATATGAAAAAAATCCAAAATAAATTCCAGTCTTTGAGGTTGGCGAGACTCGAACCCACACCAACACATACGCAAATGAAAGGCCCAACCACCAAACCACTTGCATGGTATTGCAATATTACAAATAAACAAAAGTAACATATGTATAATAGTTTAAAAAACACTTTGTCATCCTTCTTCTCCACCTAGCTCTCTCGTCCTCTCCTCTTCTTCTTCCTCTGTGCCTTCCCAGTTTGCCAGACTTGCTTTGGTTCCTTCTTTCATGTAGTTGTTGCTTCTGCTTCTGGCTGGAGGTTGCCAGAATTCGATTTGGAGCTGCTTTGGTTCCTTCTTTCATGTTGTCGTTGCTTCTGCGTCTGGTGTACAGAGCTGGGCAGAGGTTGGAGGTTGCCGAAATTCTATTTGGAGTAGATCGGGTCTAGTGTTGTAGGCGGGTCGAGTCTGCAAGCGATCTGGGTAGCGAGGCATGTCTGGGCTGTAGACGGAGGCGGAGGTGTGCAGCAGCGCGCTGGGATTGCTTCCTTAGGCAGTGAGGCCGGTCTGAGCTGTAGTCCGGCAAACTGGGAAGGCACAGTGGAAGAAGAATAGGAGAGGAGGAGAGAGGTGGGTGGAGAAGGAGGATGACAAAGTGTTTTTTAAACTATTATACATATGTTATTTTTGTTTGTAACATTGCAATACCATGCAAGTGGTCTGGTGGTTGGGCCATTCATTTGCATATATGTTGGTGTGGGTTCGAGTCCCGCCAACCTCAAAGATTGGAATTTATTTGGGATTTTTTCATATTTGGTTGGCCAGGGTCAGTTTGGGAATTTCACTTATGTGTGGGCCCCACCTGTGCTGACTTGGAATGCCACGTCATCAGCTAAATGGCTGAAATTTACGGAATCATAACGGATGGACTTATTGGACGAGAAATGATAGTGTAGGGGTGTTTTTGATGAAATTGAAAGTCGAGGGATTGAATTGATGTTCGACCCATACCACAGGATACTAAACAGTAATTAGCCCAATTATTTATGTAGATGATATGATTGTAACAGGAGATGGATCAAGAAGAAGCAAAGAAGTTGGAAGATTACTTGTCATCTGAGTTTGAAATGAAAGACTTGGGTGGGCTGAAATATTTTCTAGGTATTGAGGTGGCTAGATCAGAAAAAGGCATTTTCTTAGCTCAAAGAAAATATGTCTTCGACTTACTCACTGAAACAGGTATGTTAGCTTGCAAACCTGCTAATACACCAATGGAACAAAATCACAAGTTAGGGGAATATCCTGATCAAGTGCCTACCAACAAGGAGAGGTATCAAAGACTAGTTGGCAGACTCATATATCTATCTCACACACGCCCAAATATTGCATATGTTGTGAGTGTGGTAAGTCAATTCATGCATTCCCCAAGTGAAGCTCACATGGATGCAGTTTACCGTATTCATAGTTACTTGAAGTCAGCTCTAGGAAAAGGAATTATGTTTTCAAAGAACGGACATTTACATTGATGCAGATTGGGCAGGATCTATCACTGATAGAAGATCGACCTCAGGATACTTCACTTTTGTGGGAGGTAACCTTGTTACTTGGAAAAGTAAGAAACAAAAAGTAGTTGGCAGGTCTAGTGCAGAGGTAGAATATAGAGGAACAGCTCAAGGAATATGTGAAATGTTGTGGCTCCGTAACCTATTGAAAGACTTGGGGTTCAAGCCGAAACAAGCTATGAACCTATTATGTGACAACAAGGCATCTATAGACATAGCACATAATTTAGTTCAACATGACAGAACCAAACATGTTGAAGTGGACAGACACTTTATCAAGGAAAAACTAGAGTCAAAGATCATTGATGTGCCACACGTGAAGACTGAAGACCAACTTGCAGATATTCTAACTAAAGCTGTTTCAAGTAAAGTATTTCATAGCTCACTTGACAAGTTGGGCATTCGAGATATCTATGCACCAACTTGAGGGGGAGTCCTAACATGAGCTGTATCATATCAATTAGTCTTTATTATGGTTTATTTTGCGTATCAATTAACATTAGTATTATAGTTGACTTAGATCAGCGTTGATTACCTTTGTTTATATGTACATGGTTGTAATACTATATAAACCTCCATGAGAGATGAATATACTTACGACATTATTCTCATGTAGATTAAGAAAATTAAATATGCAAAAGGCAAAATGCAAGACGTGGGCCATCAAGGACTTGGTCATTGTCAAATTTTTTATTCATTTGCCTTGTGTTTAGCAAAAGACGACCATTTATTTGTTTTGAGCGATATTTTTACCAATTATAGTCAATATGTGACACATAAACTTTCCAATGATAGATAAAAGACTTAAAAAGAAAGATCAATGGAAAATCCTAACTCTCTTTCTGGCAGCGACAACTATTTGGTGGAGCTCCTCAAAAAAAAAAAAAAACTATTTGGTGGAGTATTCCAAAGCCTAGTTTGTCGAGCCTACGCCTAGCACCACATTTGTACATTCACTCTTCCTACTACAGTACTACCCTTGTAGTGGCCTTGTGATTTTTTTTTTCAACCTCTTGGTGGTGAATTCTAGCGCTTATTCTTTGTGTTGACATACTTTTCTGTGGCTCTGGTTCGTCTTGAAGCTAATCCTGATGGTGGTGAGCTTTAGAACTGTGAGGTGGCCGCCGAAAATTTCTTTTGTGCTAGTTATAGGCTGGTAGGGTACTTATGCTCATTATTGTTTGGTTATTGTTTGAACCAAACGTTTTTCACTGAGGTGTTGCTATTAGTGTGGGCTTGGTGCTTCATCACTAGATGTGATGCTTTGGTGGATGTTTTCGATTTGTGCTATATGTGGGTGAGTGTGGAGATAATCAATTGGATGATCTTTTTTCTTTGTTTGGCGATAATCCTGATTGTCGAGTGTCCTCATTTGGCACGGAGGAGCAGTATAGTTCGTCGTCATCATTTTTGGTGGATTTATCTTCATATTTGGACCTTGGATCTTAGTGGGTTTGGAAATCGAATCTGAGACTATCCTAATTCTAATTCGAGTTTTGAACTCAAACCGGTTTCGAGTTTTGCATCCTATATGGCCCTGTATTACAAGATGGTTCCAAATTTTGAACTCCAATCTAGACCAATTTTTCGTGCTTCTTTTTCGAATTTAGAATCCTTCTAGTGGAGGGATTGCTGCTTGATCATTTAATTTGTATAAATATTTAGTGGTAGTAATACTAGTTGTAAGCTCAGTCATTTATAACTGTCTTTATTATTTATACGTATTATGTGGTCTTCGCTTGAAGATAAAAATTATGATTTTTTAATCAAATATGTGAGGTCATAAAATATGGGGCACTCTTATGCTGATGTTTTTTCAATTTGATTCCAATCAAGTGCTTAGATACAAAGATCAAAACTCTAAGAACCCATAAAACGAGGTCCTTTAGGTGAGAGAACGCGCTTGCCCGCGCTTAGGGTTTCAGCCAAAAAGCATCCCCTTTCCATCAAGCGACGCGTCTTCCGGGTGGTGTGGTCGGACGGGTTGTCTTCGTCTATGTTGTCCAAGGAAGTGGTCTCCTCAATCGTGTGCAATCTGGTCTGCTGCGATTTGAGGGAGGTGGTGAAAGGAAACACAATCGCTGTTGGGTGGTGGCTCGGTACTTGTTGGCGGGGTTTGAGGCTGAGAGCGTGGTTGCTTGTTGCAGGGGACCTTCCCGATCCGATCTGGGTTGCTAGTGGCCCCCTGGATCTGATTTGGGTTGCAGGAGACCTTCTAGATCTGATTTGGGTTCGTTGGGATCTTCTGGATCCGATTTGGGTTCTCGGTTACCTTGTTGGGGGAACGTCATCGGTGATGGTGGCAACCTGTTGCAGGTGGTGGCACGACAGGGATCACGTGAAGACGGTGGAAGCCATGCAAGAGTTGGGCTAGGCCTTGCATGTGGGCTGTGTCTCCCTAGCTAACTGGGCTTGGGCTCAATTCTTGGGCCATGCCCTAGTTGTTTATTTATTTAAAGTTGTTATTTATTTATGTTATTTAGTTTGGTTGCGCTTTTTGCGAGTAATAAGTCCATACACTTATCGTGTGGGTCTAGTCGGGCTGCGTTCCTGTGTGTGCACTCCTAGTCCTTGTATGCTCTAGGTAGGTGGCGAATTCTTTGCTTTGTCAAATGGTCGCTACCTCCTAGTGGCAGGGTGAAACTTGGTGTCACTGGATGTATTTTCCAGTGGCAACATGATGGGAAAGCTGTGATAATGGATACTATGCTATGTTGTATTCGAGTTGCAAATCGAGTTATCTTTCCGTTGTATCACTGCTGGGAAGCAAATAGAACTGTCTGGAGCGTGTTCTTTGCTAGTTGGTGCGTATTTGAATACAATTGTTTAGTAGAGACTTATGATATTATTTCAGGATGTACTCTAAATGCCTATTGTAATAAGGGGTTTAGGCTCAATGTCTCCCCCCTTGTATTCGACAGTTTCATTAATCAAGGCTTGAGGGTAGCCGCACCAGTCCTTTATTCCCAAAAAAAAAAAAAAAAACGAGGTCCTTTCTGGAAAAAAAAAAAAACAAAAACAAAAAGGGGGTCTAAGGTAGGAGCTCCTTAAAATTGAAATGCCTCTGGCCATAGGTGACAGAATACCCTCATCGATGCGGTACTGCCATGTGGTGCTTGGCTCTGAATCTGAATTATTTCCAATGATGAGTACAACCCACACATCAACCATAGATCTCCAGCCCACTCATATCAAACTAACATAAATAACCATCAAAAGACAGAAATTTTGAGAAGCCTATACCATAGAGGCATTAAATTTAACATATCATGCAGAAGCATGCCCAACTCATTCATATATCGAACAGAATTGACAGAAGCGGAGATTAAAATATGCTTCTGCTGTTGTGTTGAGGGGACTCGTAATCATAATTCAAACTGTCCAAAATAAGGTCAATATACATTCATCTTCATCTTAGACTGAGATTGATTTCGATCTTAGGGAGTACTGGAGATCCATCTATGTTTGTACTACTCATGCAATAAGTTAATATAGAAAGTTCAGGGTGATAGAGATAATCAAGGCTACTGAAGGTTAAATTATGAACATTAAGAATATAGAGAGCAAGCTACAGGAGAGATTTTGAGGCTTTGATTTGATGTACGTAGTAGGATTTGGTTGTTTAGTGTATAGATCACAGTGACATATATGTACGTCAAAACTCATATATATGCACTAAATCACAATGGCATGTACGTAACTCATTGGGAAATTTGGATTGATATGGTAGCAGTTGTTAAGTGTTAATACGTGTTAAAATACTTGTCAATGACCATTAAGTTTATTACATAATTATTTATTTTATGGGTGAGAAGTCTTGAGTTCTATTCTTGGACGACTAGTTGTCTTGGCACAATTCTCCTTTTCTATTAAGTCTCAAAGGGTTGAATACAGAGGATGTCTTTTTGTATAGGGGTTAATTGCTAATAGCTGAAATTGCTTAGGTGATTTCTTATGTTGCTCCAAAAAGAATAGCTTGTTATTTGTAATTAATTTTAGTTCTTAATATGTTGTCGTCTTTTCATAAAATAAAATACTACAAAACAAGGTTTGAAATTTCGTTTTCCACTGAAATTTTGGTAATTTAGACTATAAAAATTTTGATAGATATTTTAAGTGTTGGGTTAAATATCGAAAAATATTGGCATATTGGACGCAAAAACTAGTTTCAAAGATATCTAGAATTTTACTCAAAGATTAGTAAGTTCAAATAATCAAATTACGAAAATCTTGATGAAAATTTAGAGGGTGTTTGTTAATGTTTTGCAAAATAGTTTTTTGTTTCTCAGATACAGAAATATATATAAAACGTGTTTGTTAGGTTGTATTACAAAATTAAATTTAAAAATGAAAAACAAATACAGTTTTTTGTCTACATTTAATTTGCCAAACCAAAAAACTATTGTTTTCGGAAAACCCTACCACTGCCTCGTTGATAGACCAACGACCTTGCCAACCGACTAGTGCAATCTCCCCGACCAACTAACTAGTATCACCAATTGACCAACTAACCGACAACCTTAGTGACCAACGACCAGGTCCGGACTTGAGATTTTGAGGCTTGAGGTGAAAAATAAAAATGGGCCCACATTTATTATAAAAAAGAAAAAAAAGCCAAAACAATATTTACAAAAAAAAAAAATTGAAAAGAGATGATTTGAACCTAGGCTAAGAGTAACATAAAAGAAATGAATGCAACTTGCAAGCAATCTGATCTTATTGTTTAATAAAAGACTTATATTTTATTTACTTAATAATTTTTTTTTTTAAAATACTCCTAAAAAAAATTAGGCCCGACGAAATACTAGATCTGAGACAGCCGACTCACGAGCCTCATGTCAGGTCCGGCTTTGCCAACGACCTCAATGACTAATCGATCAGCGACCTCACTGACAAACTGATCGATTAGGGATCTCTCCAGCTGACAGGTAAACTTTGTCGATTAGTTGACCTACGATCTCAATGACCGGCTCGCGACCTCATCGACCAACACACAAATCCTACCTCCTCCTTATGATGATTCCGCAACCACCTAATCGACATTCTCGCCAATGGAATGATTATCTCACTAATAAATCGGCATAATGCTAATCAACATGAGACCTCACCGATCATGGTTGTATCACTAATGACCACCATGGCTTGAGTTGCGTCTTCATCTCTCAAATTTAAGCTGTTAAACACGATTTTCATAGTTTTTTGTTTTTACAACTTATTTTCAAATAAATTAATAAATTATAGTATTTTACCACATGCATTCTCAAATCTTCAAAACAGAAAGTCCAATCCACTGTTTCATTACAAAAAAGTTTTCCAAAATTCAATTTTGTAAAACGTTATCAATCAAAGCCGTGTTTAAACTTAATCTTTGTTGTTTTAGAGAGAAAATCTACTGAAAGCTATTGATGATGTCGTATCAGTCCCCCCAAAATATAAAATAAAATAAAATACAGTAACTGATGAGTAGGGCTGTCAATTTCGACACGATCCAATAACACGACTCGAAACCAGCACGAAATAAAGCAGGTTGAACCCACATGATTAAAAAGAGGGTCGGTAGTGGGTCAACCAGCCATGACCCATTTAATAAATGGGTCGGCCACTGGTCAAACCGTCAACACGAAGTGAACCCGTATAATCCTATTATGCTATATTTCTTCTTGAAATTTTGGATATTAGGAGTATTTGATCATTGGATTAGACAATTTGAAATATTTTGTTTTATAATTATTAGATTTAATTATTTATGAATATATATAAATATTTATATTCTTCGTCTTGTGGAGGTTTTAGTGAATTTAATCAATTTATGTATTTTTTTTAGTTAAATGGGTCACATTGTTAACCCTTAAATGAGCCATTTTGTCTAACACGACACTACATATTTGTTAAATGGGTTAAGCGGGTTGGAAACGGTTAACCCGTTTAATAAATAGGTTGAGTTTGAGTTTAAAATTTTGACACGATTATTAAATGGCTTAGGTTTGAATTTATATTTTATGACACGATAAATACCTTGACCTGACACGAACTCAACTCGACATAACCCGTTGACAGCCCTACTGATGAGGGATTATATCCGTAACTTTTGACAGATCAAAACCCTTTTAAAAGATTAAACGAGGATACGTTCGTCATTTTGACTCGACCTTTCCTTAATTTGACGTAAATGACGACAGGTAGAGCTGGACTGCAAGAAACCCTAAAACCAGCGTACAAACATAAACTTGCTGTCACTTATCACAAAAGTCATACATACATATACATCACATAATATATTACATGCCATGCCCTCATTTCCATAGCATGTATATAACACGTGTATAACGCACATGCATCATGGGATTGGATGGTAGTGACCCTTATGCATGAGTTGACGCCGTTATATTGAGCGGAAAAAGGCAAAGGGCAATATAACGGCCGTTTATAGCTAAAATATTTTGCTGACAGTAGGATCCTTACGACCTTAAGTAGTTCTAAAGAAGATTCTTTCTCTTACACCACCCTGTTATCCCCTAAAAATATATTCTAATGTGATACTTGTTTGAGGTCCACTCCGCTACATGTTCTCGCACAGTACTATACCTGCGTCCTCCACGTGGATGTGGTTTGCGGACTATCTCTCATTTGCTTTATGATAATCATACTTATCGGACGGCTAGATGAGGACGCTCCATCTGCGGCTGGGTTTTTGTTGATTCCGTGGGCTGCGATGCAGAGAAGACTAAGCTTTTGTTTCTTTTTTATTTATCAATAAGATAATTTTTATTTGAAAACTAATGTGGGGGGTGTTCCACGAAACGGAAGACAGCCTAAAACAAGGTAAAATTCAATATTTTATTTATTAAAAAATCACAAAGAGCAACATAATATTTTTTTTGGGGTGAATAGTATATCTTTCATTTTTAATCGGATAAGATTATGGTATGTTAATATTTCTCATAGGGGTGGGCGTCCGGACCCGAAAAACCGAAAACCAGACCCGAAAAACCAAAAAAAGCCCGATTCGGTTCGGTTTTGACTTTGAAAATATCGGTTCGGTCTCGGACCCGACCCGAATATATTTTCTCGGTTCGGTCTCGGGCCTCAAATATGTAGAGACCGAAAGCCCAATTCAGCCCGATTTTCCTCCATTTTGATGATCTCAGCCTCTGTCTCTCTCAACAACATCTCAGCCAGTCAACCCTTGTTCTTCCCCGATTTCTGAAAACCCAGCCCCATTATCAACGATTCAACCCCAGACGGCAGACCCATTAGCAATTTTGGCTCAGTATCTCCAACACCTGCTACACCAATCTCTGCTTCAGCCAAATGATCATTTCCTCTATGGCTATCACCACCGCCACTATCGCTAATTGCACCCTCCACGGGCTCAACTTCCAACTTGATCGACCGCGGCTTCTCTGTCGCTAGCTCCTCCTGTGTGGCTCCCGGAAGGAACTCGTATTGAACATGGGCATGGGTGCAAAGCCTGAAACTCATGTCAAATAATAGTTAGATCCAATCGGCAGCAGCGGCGGCGGTATCCAATCGGCAGCAAAATAGTTAGATCCAAAGATCTGGGCACCTCGTCACCCAAGTCCTCCGGGTCAACCCAACCCAATCCTCACTCCTCCTAACCCCGAACCCCTCTTCAATCTTCCCTCCATCCAACGTGCCACCAACGAACTGCAGAAGAGAAAGAATAAGAGGAAGGAAAGAAATGCAGAAGAGGAGGAAGAAAAAAAAAATCTATATATATGAATAGAACTGCAGAAGAGGAAGAATAAGAAATGTCGAAGAAGAATAGAAAAGAAAGAGGGAGGAAGGGAAAAAAAAAAAGAATATATGAATAGAAGTATAGAACTGCAGAAGAAGAAGAAAGCGTCGAAGAAGACCAGAAAAGAAAGAGAGGGTAGAAAGTAAATGAAGGCAGAGACTTTTGTTTTGTTTTATTTCTACCCCTTAGGACAAATAAATATAAATGTGGAACATAATATTACCAAAGTGTCTTATGCTCCAGTGGTGGGTAGTGAGGATTTGGTACAGGAGGTTGGGGGTTCGAACCTCGCCTCTTACTGGATTTTTGTGTATTTTGCATATTGGGCCCGAAAAGCCCGAAGACCGAACCGACCCGTTTGGTATCGGTCTCTGTCGGTTTTCATTTTCAAAAAAGCCCGAACCGGCCCGAACCGATTGTTTCGGGCTCGGTCTCGGTTTTACCAAATTTCGGGCCCGGCCCAACCCGAGCCCAGGCCTAATTTCTCATATATCAACTATTTTTATTATTTTGAGAACTCATTTTACCACTTGAGATAATAAAATAACAATCATATCTTTTTTTTTTTTTTTCTCTCCTAATTCAATAACAGAAATTTTATTCACCACATTGCTAAATACTAGATATACATCTCCTACTTAATACACCAGTTAATAACTTTGTTACTTTTACATTTTACTAGAAACACCACCTTAAACTT
Organism: Rosa chinensis; assembly: GCF_002994745.2. Classification (NCBI taxonomy): domain Eukaryota; kingdom Viridiplantae; phylum Streptophyta; class Magnoliopsida; order Rosales; family Rosaceae; genus Rosa; species Rosa chinensis. Next base: position 39,986,586 of record NC_037093.1, on the reverse strand, counting down.
GTTACACTACCCTCATTCACAACACTATGGTGTCATAAAACAATCAAGCATGACTTTTCTAGATTAGAGCAATTCTCTCCCCCATTCTATATGGTTTACCAAAAATTTTGATGGGGAACGAGAGTGCAAAAAGAGTGATTGTACTCCAAATAAAACAAGCAAAGTCATCCATGTCATCTTATTAGAACATTAGCATTACTTTTGTAACGAAAACAATCTGAGTCTAGGTTAATGGATATTATAATGACCTTACTCTTTTTCATTTAATCGTTAATACATGCTAGTCGTGGTTGATATTGGTAAGTGGAAGTTTGCAATTTTCTAGCGCATGTAAGGTTTATATACCAATCCGAACCAAACCAAACCAAAGCGTAAAATGGATGCTAGTTATGACTTACAATCATATTCATCGATTAAGTTTTTAATTTTGTAACTGAGCTAGCTAGCATCCATTTTACGCTTTAGTTTGATTTAGATTGGTACATGAACCCTAAACTCGGCTCCGGTTGGGAAAATCATTTCTGGTTAATGATATATGTATAAACAATTTGAACATGGTTCCTTCATTTGATATGAGAAGCTTGTTCCCAGCTTCAATATATATTTACTAAAAAGAACTAAGTTTTCAATAGAAATGATTATTATTATTTTGAATAAAGGGATGGTGCGGCTACCCTCAAGCCTTGATAAATGAAACTGTCGAACACAAGGGGGGGACATTGAGCCTAAACCCCTGATTACAATAAACATTTAGAGTATTAGTATCTCTAAGAACGAACAGAGGGAGAATATATTCAATTAATGCTCCAAGACGTCAAAAACAAACCATGGAGCTCCCGAACGGTCGCTGGAAACAGAACCCGCGGCGGTGACCAAAACCATGAAAACATTAATTCTTCAATACTCGGTTGAAATCGAAATTAAAATAATCAACATGTAGAGCGTGAAGTGTAGATCAATTTCATCACATCATGCATCACTGATAACGGTCGGAGTCGTCAGGATTGTTCTTTGATCCTAAAGGTCGTCCCTTCTTCTTCTTGGTTGGCTGTGTGTCTAATTTTGGATTAAACTTTCCTTAAAAATCAGAATTCCTCCTGGAGCCTCAACCAAACCAAGAGACTTAGCAGAGAATTTAGTATGGAACTCTGGGACTTTCAGCTTCTTGGGGAGTTCAAATCCGCTCTCTGATGCTTCACCTAGCAAAAACTTGAGTTTCTTTGGGGAAGATGGCTTGCTGCGCTTCAAATCTGTCGGCATCTCCTCAAAAGGAACTAGCGCTAGAGCATCCTTGCTAGTACCTTCAGTACAAGCATCTGCAGTTCGAGTCTCCAAACCTGTATTCCGAATAACAATTGGCTTTTGAGGCTTATTGCCATCAAAGGATCCAAACAGATTATGTGCTACGAGAGGTAATATTGGGGTTTGTATACCCTGAAATTTGAATGCTCCATTGACAAACCTGTTATCAACAAAGCGCAAGAAAAGTTTTCTGCAATGGGAGGCGCAATTGCTCCTTTTCCCAAGAATACTTGATTGGTGAGACCGCCTAACAAACTCCCTTATCTTGGTATATCAGATTGCATCTTTTACATTTACCCATCAAGTTTTCGAAGAGAAAATCAATCTCAGCCACAACTCCAGTAGCAAGCTTTAGGGTTTTTTTTTTTTTTCCTCTGGAAGAAGGGTTTGGAGATTTTATGTGTAACATGAATCCTACTCTTGCCAGAAATGTCAAAAAGCTTTTGATCGATCTCCTAGTACGTCCCAGCAATAGAGGCGACATTCATGATCGTCTGTATCTCTTCTAGAGCCGTGGAATATTGTTGTTTCTCACCCAAAAGTATAGCGGTATAGATTGAGGAGCAATACAACCATCATAGGCTTGTATGACCACTGGAGCTTTGTTGAAATACCAAGGCCCCTCTCTGAGTACCTTGTTTTGATCCTTACGATGATCAAAAGAGAAGACATACCGGTTTGGAGGCTGATCTTGTACCTTGAACGATCTATCTAACACCCAGATGCATCGAAAGTGACGCTGCAGATCCATGCTACTGCATGCTTTCCTCGTCAAAGAAAGCCTGAGATCCTCCCTTGGTGGTTTCACTCGCCATGTGGGAGATATCAACAACATCACCCCAGCAAGACCAAGAGAGGCAGCAAAAGTGGCAGTAACATCCTCAATGGAGTTCTTTTTGCTAGAGGAGGAGGAGGAGGACGCCATGAGCAAGTGACACTAGCGTTTTTGGTTTTGGAGCACGGCAAAAGGCAACGCTATGGTTTTTTTAATGATTTAGGCATGGGGCATAACACCAAATGTCTTCAAGAATTGAAGTCTTGTGCAATATATGTAGTCCACTTCTTGTATCTCGTATGGACGTTAGTTTATAGGACAACCAATGCACTAGTTGTCCTACAACAAATCCAGTTTTATTTTTTGTTAGAAGTTTCACAATTAATTTAGACCAATATTAAATCTCTTTGAATCTAAGGAAATACAAAACGTACTAAAAAATGTGTAAAAAATTGTGTGTCCCTTAATTCGAACCCATATAACGTGTGTGTGTGTGTGTGTGTGTAGGATCCGAATCATGGGACACCATATTTTACGCATCTTATGAATATTGAATTAAAACGTTCAGTGGTCTGGATTTGTTGGTTGAATGATGTCAACACAACACAACACAAAGTGATTGAAAAATGACATGGCATTTTTTTTTTTGAAATGACATATTTTCAATTAAAAATTATATTAACCTTTTCTTTATTAAAAGAAAATACAAAATTTTATTAAAAAAAATACAAAATAAAATGTCAAGAATACTATTCTTATCACAACTGTACATGATTAAAAAGAAAATAAAGAAAGAAGAAGAATAGTAGAAGAACAAGGACGCCAAAGGCCAAAAGGTACCTTGTCTTCTCCAACTCCAAGCTCTCATCTCCTTCCTCTCAATTATTTTGCTAATTGGAACTAAATAATACTTACAACAAGAACACAAGTATGGAATGAAACCTGAGAACTCACTATGAGAGAAATTCAAATGTTTCCAAGTTTTTTTATTTCTGCAAACTATGGTTGTATATCTCCTCTCAGTAGATTATGACTAAGATTGAGAACCTGAAGATATTGTAAGCGGCCCATCTCTAAAGGCAGATTCTGTGTGAGTACATTTGTGCTCAAATTCAAGTTCAATAACTTTGAGCACCTATTTAGTTTCTTAGGAATTGATCCTGTGTGATTGTTTGATGCTAAGTTGAGATGTTCAAGATTGGAAAGTCTTCAATTTCCAAAAGGAATACAACCTAAAAGTTTATTACCACCCAGGTTGAGGATGACTGGTGATACTAGTATGCCCAATTCTTTTGGAGCATTCCCAACTAGATAATTCGAGAGAGGTTGAGTACTCGAAGCGGAAGCAATTCCCCAAGATGAGGAGGAATTCATCTGAAATCTTGTTATCAGAGATTTTCAAGCTTTGCAGACTTGGCATTGCACCCGCTTTTGAGAAATTTCCCCATCGACAATGTTATAACTCAAATTAATGCAGTTCAATGGTGGGTAAACTCCAAGATCTTTGGATATATTTCATGTTAACCTGTTTGTATCAAGCCTCACTCTGTATAAGCAGGAGCAGTTCCTGAAACTTTTTGTAGAAGAACACGAGTTTAGAGTGAAACAAGAATGTTAGACGATGATTCTGTTGAACACAAGCAGGTGTGATGTGAAACCTGTTTTAATGATTTTAAGGATGGAGATGAGAGCTTCGAGTTGGAGAATATGATTTTTTTTTTTGGCGTTTGGCGTCCTTGTTCTTCTGTTTTTATTTTTTATTTTATTTTATTTTATTAATAAAGGGCTGATGCGGCTGCCCTCAAGTCTTGATTAATGAAACTGCATAATACAGGGGGGGGATATTGAGCTTAAACCCCTGATTACAATAAACATTTAGAGTATGCCCCAAAATTTTTTCTTCTTTTTTTTCTTTTGATTGTGTATAGTTTTGATAAGAATAGTAATCCTGAAATTTTTATTTGGGGCCGTGACCACTTACCCAATTTTAGACTAAAAATTGCCCACTTACTCCAGCAAGAGTTTTTTAACTCCATTTACCCAATCTAACCTCTAGTGACAGTTTTGCCCCTATAATAACTCTTTCCTCTCAAACTCTCTCTCTCACTCTCTCTCTGTGCCGCGCACCACCTCCGGCTTCGGTCTCTCTCTATCTCTCTATACCAAGGCTGCTCCGGTGGCCCACCTTCGGCTTCGGGCCACCACCTCCATCAAGTCTCCACCTCCATCAAAGATGATCTCAACCGTCATGGGTCCCCCAAGCCAGCCCCAAGATCGGAGCACTGCATCCGGATTCGAAACTCAACCCCCGAGCGCCGCCGTCACCCGAACCAGGCTCTCTCTCCCCCAGACTCTCTCTCTCTCTCTCTCTCTCTCTCTCTCTCTCTCTCTCTCTCTCTCTCTCTCTCTCTCTCTCTCTCTCTCTTACTGCCATGGCTTATCCGGCACCCCACTTTCGGCTTTAGGCCAACACCTCGATCGCTCCACCTCCGGCGTCACCAACACCAAACCACAGATCCACCGATCCAAAGGCCCACAGCCACAACTCAGCCCCCAACTCCAATCCGACTTCGAACCCAGCCCGGAACGACTCCGCTCCAACGTCGCTGTCACTCTAAAACACTCCCCGACGACTCCTGCATCTGCCTCACAGTCCGGTGGGTGCCCAAATCAATTCCTGGGTGCCCGGAGGAGTTTTTTTTTGTTTTTTTGGTACAATGAGATTTTTTTTTTTTGGTATCTGTAATGTATTCATTTTGGTTCATTTGAGGGCAATAATATGATTATTGGGGTAATAATATGATTATTAGGAGGTAATAATATGATTATTGGGTGGCAATAATATGATTATTGGGAGACAATAATATGATAATAATTAAATTGATCAATTGTGCCTATAGTGTGTTCATTTTAGTTTTGAGAGTTCATACAATTCACTGGACGGCAATAATATGATTATTGGAGGCAATAATATGATTTTTGGGAGACAATAATATGATTACTGGGTATTATTAGGGGGTAATAAAATCAGATGCAGGAATCCGGTCACTAGTCCGGTAGCAGGATTCGGGATTCCGGTCACCAATCTCCTGATTCCGGTAACCGATAGCCGGATTCCGGTAATCGATCGCAGGATTTCGATTACCGGTCGCCGGAGTCCGCTACCGGCCACTAGTCACCGGAGCACAGCATGGTGGAGGATGATTTTTCTCTCTAAGTTAGAAAGAAGGAGAGGGCAAAAAAGTCCTAAAAATAAATAAAAAGAATAAAAAAAGAATTAATTGGGTAGTAGGAAAATAATCCCTTAGAGTGTTTTGGCTAAATGGGGTTAAAAAACTATTAGTGGAGCAAGTGGGGAATTTTGTTGTTAAAATTGGGTAAATGATCATTTCCCCTTTTTATTTTGCTTTTTTCTTTTAGTAAAGAAGAATTTACCTTAATTTTTAATTAAAAATATGTAATGCTATGTCATTTTCCACATTACTTGGTGTTGTGTTGACATTATTGAAACAACTAATCTAGACCATTGAATGTTTTTAAATCTAATGGCTCACAGGATTATATATGTATGAGAATATTTCATTTTACCTACCTTATCTTTATACCCTAAATCACTTGTAGCCCTACGCTTCTAATTTCATCACAGGTGCCCATGGACTTATCAATTTCATTCAATCTAGTACAACTCTTAGTTTTTTTGGCAACTATTATGTGATATATTTTGAAATTCTCAACACTTACTATATAATTTACATGCTACGTTAGTGAATCATCATCATATAAGGGAACCTACTAGAGCTAAGATTTCAATTTACAAAATACTTAACATAAAAACTAATAATTGGACAAGATTGATTAAAACTGTAGAGTACAGGGGTACACATGATGAAATTCGAAATCTAGAGGCACAACTGATTTAAGGTGGAATAGTCAAGAAGATAAAATGAAATAAGCCCTATATATGGCTCTTCTACTATGGGATCCCCTTCTTCGATTGTTTTAAAGGTTATATAAAAAATTAACTGTTAGATTTTTATGTCTCAATGAGTATATCACTTATGCATATTTTCAACTAAGTTGAAAATGTTAAGGTATTCATGACCATGATTTACCATTATGAACATGAACGGTTCAGATTGGGTAGAATTGGTTGGTTTAATGATTTGATCTAGTTCGATGCCTTAACAATTATCAATTTGGCTGAAAGTTTACATAAGTAATCTATTCATAAATACCTAAAAGTTGAACGGTCAAGATACCAATATGTGATCAAGTGAGTCCCATAAGTGATTCAAAGATAATAGAAAAAAAGAAACCTTTAGTAAAAGGGTCATATATGTATGTGTGTTTATGAGAGAGAGAGAGAGAGAGAGAGAGAGAGAGAGAGAGAGAGATGTTTGGCATTAAAATCAAAATCTTGGAATGAACGTTTTATTGATAAAGCCCATAAATGCACCAAGAAGTACAACTGTAGAAAGAAAGAGGGATAGCCACCTAATTATAGAAGAAAATAGAGTTTCGAGAAATGGCACTGTGTCCTAAGATCATCTCCAACAGCTTCCCCCCTATAATTTCTCTATTATAGGGAAGCAAAAATCAAAATCTCCAAAAAAAAATCTGCTCAAACTCCAACAAATTCTCTATTTTACAGATTCCATAATTCTTCCCTAAATTTTTCCATAAAATTTTAGAGAATGCTGTAAATATAGGGAATTTTGTTTTCTCTCTCATCATTATCCCCATTTTGGGGATAGTTATAGGAACCTATTGGAGAAAAATAACCAAATTTTTTTCCTAAAATGGAGAAAAATCAAGTTATGGAGTTGCTCTAAGCAATCTACGGTAGGGAGTCCTCCAAGTGATTAATTTTCTTAGAGAATATAGATGAGACTTCTACGGACATGGCTTATATATATGTGGTTATAAGGCTTGTGGTAATTGAGAATATTCGATTAGTTTAAGTAAGGAAGTAGAATTCTGATCTAACTCACCTTACTTGAAAGACAAGTATTGCTCTATGGTTGGTTACACAAAAACTCTTCTACGCCCACATGCCATCCTCCATACAAGGAGAATCAAGATATAAAATCTGGTAACATACACTTACAGTCTCTAAGCTTATTGCTTGAGTAATTATTGACTTTATTGTTAGAAAGTCTTTACTGGTACCACTGTTTCAAAAAACGCACCTTGAGGTGTTATAGGCTCAAGACTCTTACAAAAATGAGTCAGTTTTGATGCTAAGGCGTAGAAGCAAGTAATGCGCAAACTAAGGCACCCAGGACTTACATGCATGCTTCATCTTCCTGTCATGTTTAGGATTCCATTATGCATGTTGATACTGCATGAGCTCAGCAAAGAATTCTTAATTGCAACTTCTACTTCTCCTAATATGGCTGAGTAAACACAAACGGATCCACCCTCCCCAATCTTTCTGGTATCATCAAAGTTATTCATAGCCACTTTGATCTCCTTCATAGTATATATAACCAATCTCTCATTCTCAAAAGTTTAATTCTGCAGCAAGAAGATATTGATGTGAGTGAACGAATTGAGGCATTATTGCTATAAGATTGAGTTAAAATTTTTCCTTTACCTTCCATTTCTTTTTTAAAAGAACTGTTGCTTTAGTGATGAACGTTTCTTTGCACTTGAGTTCACAAGGTGCACATCATCACCCATGAGTGTTTAGAGAATTGGAAAGAAAAGATCTTCATATATAGCTAGTGTTATTAGTTGAATAGGACTATATCAAATCCTAACAAATGAGAAGTTTTTTTTTTTAGTTGAAGAGGTCAATCTCATTAAACATTTCAGCAAAGCAGTACAATAATGGTCTGCCCATAGGGCTGTCAGAAAAAGCCATTACACAGAGTACACTAAACAAGCACACGCAAAAGAAGTGTATCTCTAAGCACACCCACCTTTTAAAACATGAAGCACAAAAACAAACAACAAACAAAATCCAAATTTAAATAAAACTACCTACAAAGTCACTTGTTGCTTGTTTATTCTTTCCACTCATGCAGAAGATAAAGTTGCCCCACTTACCATAGTTGAGGTAATCACATCCCCAACTGGAAGCTGGCCTTCTTCAACAGTGGAGCTCACTTCCACAACCACCATTGAAACCTGCTCACCCTCAGGATCCTTCAGTGCACTAATTGAAGTCACCACCTCTTCAATTGGAACATTCTCTACAGCTAAAGACATCACTTCGTCAGCTAGAGTAGTTTTTTCTTTCACTGGAAAGGAATCACTCATCTCCTCCTCTTCGAGCAGCTTTAGAAATCTCTTCTGTCCTTTAACTTGACTCGAGCATCCTTCTCCACAGGAACTTTGGTCTTATTTTTTGATCCCTTTGGATGACCTACCTTCTTCTTTTGTGGCGAGATAATCAAACGATCATCCTTCTGAGGTAATGGCAGTGACAGATCTCCAACCCCAGCCATAGCAGGAGCAGATAGGGCTAGTAGCTTCTTACCAGGTCGCACTAGAGAAAGCTCAGCACCTCGCTTTTGTCCACGGATAATACCATCAGCCTCCTGTATCTTTATAGCCTCAAATACCGGCCTCTTAAAGCCTCCTTCTTTACATGCTTGTATGAACCGATCCCTAGGTGATCCATGAAGCATACTACTAACCAAGCTACGTTTTGGTTCCACAAATGATCTGGGTTTCACCAATTTTTGCAGCAGACCAGTAGCCTTAAGTCCGGAATTGAAATGCTCCAAAAAAAAAACTTCTTGACCAGGGTGCTGCGCCGCATGCTCAGTAACCTCTGGAGAAAGGAAGCTCTTCGATGCCTGCTGACCTTGGACAATAGCCCTAACCTCAATACCACATCCTGCAGTCACTTGGTTGATGCCAGATTGAAGCCTAGAGGGCACCACATCGGTGAAGAGAGTCAAGCCCGCCATCGCATTCACAGCTACAACAAATTTGAGGGCTTCCTCCTCCTTGAGAAACAAACAATCACACCCATCAGTTGGGTGTTCAAACAATCCTCAATCTCGACAAAGCCCACGACCTTTCTCATATTGAATTGTGACATCAACTTCGACAGAGGCAGAAAAAGAGAAGCTTTTGAAAACCCTAAATCTTCTCCTGGTTTCAATGACTAACCTGATCCTCTGTTCCTCGTCCTTCTGCTTCAAAGCCGCCGTATCAAGCCTCAAAACCCTACCAATAGCAGATCCAATCATAGCAAGAGAGAGGTGATTGTGCAACGTAGGAGGGAGCCCCCTAACAGTGATCCAAAACTCCAAAGAATGAAGTGGGATTGAATCCACATTAGCAATCCCATCATACAGAGCCAAGAGAAGCATGGTATTGCGGTAGAACCACGGACCTCCGTGAAGATAACGGTTGCGATCTTCCTCACAATCAAACTAGAAAACAAAGTGATTTCCAACCACTCTAATGGACAAACCACCATTCATTTGCCATATAGTGGGCATCGTGCCAATGAATCCAGTCAGATTTGGCCTCTGTGTGAGTAGTTATCCCACCATGTAATGGTGGTTGTCTTGCAGCGCCGCTTCCTCGGCCAAACCGAGATTGACATGAGCATTGTCGTTAAGAGCAAAAGCAGCCGCTAGGCTGGAGATGGGATCCGTCATGTTTGAAGGACGAAGATTTTGCGAAGAAAGGTCTTCGTAACCCTAGCAGAGCAAAGAGCGGCTAGGTATAACAAATGATAAGTTTAAATATATTAGAAATCCTTATTAAAATCAAAATACTTTCCTATAAAACAATATTGTTCTAATATATATATATATATATATGTATTATTATTTTTTTAATTATGTAAGGCTTACGTCTTATGTCTTGAGGCTTACGCCTTAACAAGGCTCTCTCAAAAATGCCTCAGGTTGCACCTCATCTTTTTGAAACATTGACTGGTACTCCACAACACCAAAGTTATTTAATTAACTCTTCAATTTAATTGAATATTCCAATTGTAAGTTTTTATCAATATGGGTAACCTAGAATTTTTTTTTTTTTTTTTTTAAAAAAGGTGTCATAATAAGAGCACATCAAAAGAGGTACTACCTAAGCAATTGTGGCTACTCAACTGATGATAGCATTACACAGAAACAAAAAATACAAATCATGAAACTTATTAACATAAAAAAGCATGTTATAACACTGTATATCACTACCGTCAATTATTGTATGAACTACACGGTCTAATACTAGTGAAAGACCATCGTCGCCGTGTTGTAGCCTCAAAGAACTGGTGAAGTCTAGACACGTTACATTTTGATACTATTCACTGCTTTTTTGATGTTTATTTCCACAATCTTAGTCAATTTTGTGACCTACAAACTGACTTGGGTCACCGGGTCAGTTTGTAGGTCACGAGACTGACCCAGAAAGTGACTCAGAGTGATCCAAGTCAGTTTGAAAACTGTGTCGGTGACCCAGATAGTGGAAATAAACATAAAAAGTAGTGAATAGTAATTGACCCAGTGACCCAACATGTGAACTTGCTCTTATGTTTAGCCTAGACGTGGGTGCCTTGATCGAGACACTAGTAAAATTTATTTGTAGTACATAGGATACGACATGAAAACGCTTTTCCACCGACGTCAGTTGTGGATCTTTTCGGGGCCATGATTGTTTTCCGCTCCAATCATTTTAAAAGTTTCTGTACGGTCCAAAAAATAAACAATATTAATGCTCTCATTTATGTTCGGTCTTTTTAAGGAACTAGCTAGAAACAATATTAATGCTCTCATTTATGTTCGGTCTTTTTAAGGAACTAGCTAGAAACAATATTAATGCCCCCATTTATACTCGGTGTTTTTAAGAATACTTCTAATTCTGCTGAAAATATTGCTTAATGTTAAAATAAAATGTTGCTTTTCATTACAAAGTAATGAAAAATTGTACTCATATTTTTCTTAAACCTTTTCCTTTAAACCTTTCTCACTTGTGTAAGGGCACCATGTCCTTAGGCTAGTAAAAATGTCCTATATCACAACCGATACATGTAGAAAGAACCCATGGGCATAGAGAGCCATTGTGTGGATTTACATACAGCCTAGAGTAGCTGCTTCCCCTTGGCCATATGGGATCGAAAAGTACGTAACGTTACGTTTGTTGGAAAGGTGTCATTAATTCGGTCAATCAATCTCGCTTTCCAACGTAACTTGCAGTCGAAGTTTTGCAGTGTGTACTGGGTTTGGGTTAAGACCCTGTGTGGTTAGGTGCGTAGTACTGTAATTAAAACAAATCCAACTGCATGAAGAAAGGCACTCTTCTACACATAAAGAAGCATGGAAAGCATTTCATACTCATATATTGAGACAAAGTGTGGTTGCCAAATGTACAAATCTTTCTCAAAACGCACATGTCTTCCTCACGTTCTTTAATGTTTTGCTGGCACACACCAACTCTCTCATCGATCTCTATCTCTCTACCTCTCTAGATATCTCTCTCTCTCTCCTGTTTTATATGGGGCCATAGAGAACCTCCTGCGTATCATTTCTCTCTCTCCCTCTCTCTCTCTCTGTCCCTCTGTTTCTCTGTTGAGCTTGGTGTGGTCTAGGCTGTGTTCTTATAACAATGGAAAACCATGGTTCTGCTAAGCTGAACAGGACGACTTCTTTGGACTCCGAGCCTAAAACGCTCACGAAGGGGCAGTACGACTTGGCCAGAGTACGTATGCCAAACCCTACTGAGCTTGTTATATATATATATATATATATATTCTAATTCCATTCATTTCTTTCGTTTCTACAGGCAGCTGCTGCTTTGCACGCATTTGAGCAAAGGAACAATGAAACCACCGTAAGTACTTCCACGTACGCCCCCCACCCAAGATTAACAAGGGAATGTGGGATTTCATATTTATTTTGGGATGACAATTAATATTTGGATTAGTTATATGGACCAATTTCTCTAAATTAAAACCACTGAATTTAGCATTCAATTAAGATCTATAAATATTATAAAAAAAAAATTACCTTTGAAAAGATCTCATGATTTTGTCATTTGAAATTTATGTGGAATAGATTTCTGTTAATGTTGAGAAAATAATTATTTTAATTATTTTTCTTCTAATGGGTAATATAGGGGATTTCAAAGCCAGAGGAAAATCCGATCTCAAGCTTGATGAAGGATCAAGTAGGTACTAAGAGCTGTGGAGTGAAGTTTCCTGCATAAGTTATGCAGCATAACCAGTACTGCCTCTACAATTGAGTGCAAGCTGTTGAAATGTACTATTTGGATCGTGCAGTAGCACGAGTTGAGAATAACAACTTAGTAGCAATGGAGTAAAGTAGGGGCATCCGAAGCTGTTTGTATAACTAGTTTTTGTAAACCTTAAGAATGGAATGAAATATTTGGGATAAACACGTGTTTTGTCTTTGTAACATCTTTTAATCAGTTAATCTGGTTTTTATCTGTGCTTGTTTCTGTATTGCCAATAAGATTGGCTCAAGGAGGGTGGGACAATTATATTCATTAAGATTAGACTACATTAAGAGCTCGGTGTCCTCCAATATAACCAAAAAAAAAGAAATTTGTTCCAGTATTTATCTTTCACAGCCATTAATGTCACTTTTTTTCTATTTTGAGTTAAATCGGGTAAATGCAAGTAAATTGAAATGAAAAAAAATTGTACTTTCAATAACTATACAAGTATATATGTTAACCACTTAATACTAAATATTGATAAAAATGAGTGCATTGTGTAACTGAGATAATTGTAAGTCCAAATTGTATTCAGAACATAATTAAAGACCAATTGGAATAAATGAGTGAAACACAGACCAAAAAATGGGGGTACTGAAAATCTCATATTAGGAATCACTTTAGTTCATGGTACTTCTTGTGCTGATCAATTAATATACAGGGCAGATGGTTTAGGAAAAAAATTTCATTGATTAATTGTTTGCAGATGACAGTAGTCTAATTTAGAAAACAAAGATTCAGGAGTCTCTAAGTCTTGAACTTCAAGACAGAAGATTAATTATGAGAAATCAGTTGTTACTTTTGAGTCTAATGTTGCACCACATGCATCTCAAGCCGGCATTCAATCCTGCTAGGATTACAAATGCTACCTTTCCGTGAAGATGGATATGGCAATCCGCGGTAAAAAGATTTTTAAGGTTGATATCATGATTGTTTGGATAAATCACTTGGTAAGTTGGCAAAAGTAAATATCTTTTGAAGATCGGTAAGGCATTTCTGATCAAAGCAATAGCCCAGGAACTACCAACTTCTTGAGTGTGTTCTAAGCTTCTAGTTGGGTGTACAGTAAGCTTCTTCAGTAAAAAATGACAAGATTTTTGTTCGGGATAGGTAGGAGGGAAAAAACCGGTGCCGTTGGACAGAGGATATGGGATGGTGGATTGTGTTTTAGATATTTGGAAACGTTTAATCAAGCTTTCCTGGTAAAGACATATCAGAGGCTTATACATACCAGCCATTGTCTCTTGTTGTTATTTACTACAACCAAAATACTTCCCGAGCTTGCGATTGCGAGGCTGGGTACTTTAGCTTCACTCATTTGGTGTGGTAATTTGGCACAATGGGATGTACGAGATTGGAACACTATGGATGGCAAAGGGATGTTTGCTGTTGGAGATGCTTTTGAAATTTTTTTTTTTTTTTTTTTTTGAAAATTGCATTAGTAATCAAGCCATGAAACAGGCTAGGATCTAACAGAACTTACATAAGAAATTCCGGGACAAACCGAGTAACCTATTTAAGCCACAATTAAACTCATTAAAGTCTAAAGGGACGCTCGCTGAACAGTAACGCTGAACAGTATGCAAAAATAATCTCGCTCTCTAAGGAAAAAATATTCATCTAGTCTAATCTGCCAATCACGCAATTGTGGTACAAATATCAACTAGAAACATCTTAGAAAAGCTTATAGAAATTACCCCTACACCAAAAGGCTCGAATCCAGAATGTCTAGAAGCTTAGGGCACTTAAGAAAGCGCTAGTCCCTTTCCCGTAGAGTTGGAACCAGCACCATCTGCAACCCCCTCAGTAGTCAACAACCTCGGCATCAAGTTGCTCCTTGGGCTCTTCTTGAGGGTCTTCATCATATAGCCCACATCTTCATATTTTAGCCAAATAGGCCCAGTCCTTGCCCTAGGGCCAGTCCCTGCACTATCCGGTGGACGTCCACCCCAGGCTGCCATCACCACCATCACTCAACCTTTGATGAAGCAGCTGCAACCAACGACGCGCCCGACCACCAAAATTGCAAGGCACCACAACGTAGCCAACCAAAGTGCAAAGGTCGAGTCCGATCACCGACCGATGCACCGCCCAAACACACTAACGCCAATCGATTAGCACCCGGATCCTATTCCACCACCCCTGACGAAGTCTGGCAAAGGAAAGCGACCCAGCAGACCATGTCGCACTCTCTGACTCGACGGTAGACGTCGCTAAGCTGCGAAGGAATCCAGCCGGAAAGGCGGTGCCGCTCTAGACTCGAAACCTAGGGTTTCGCTCGTTCTCTCCGGATTGTGGATTTCTAACCATTCACAATCATGTCTATTATAGATGCTTTTGATTTGTTTAGTAGTTTCCTTCTCAAATATTGTAAAATTGTCTACGGCTCTATGTCATAAAAAAATAAAAATGTGCTAGCATATATTTTTTTTTCCTTTTACTTCACAACATTGTACATTTTTTTTTTGAAAGGCACAACATTGTACATTTGTAAGAAGCAAACGATGAGAGCTTTTACTATCATGGTCTATTTTCAGCCATTAAAAAAGAAAAAAGAAAAGAAAAAAAGAGTGCGCTGTAAAGAAACCTGAGAAAAGAAATGAAAATTCAAGAAATATAAAAACCACAAAATACGTCCATGCACAAAAGCTCAGTAGGAACTTATGCATATTGAGTTGCACCTTTTCAAAAACAATATTGGCAACCGCGAGAGCAAAATGGCCGTACTTTACACATTTTTTCAGAGTTTTTTTAGGTAAAGAGTTCATAAATTAATATGACCCTTGATCATGATCAAAGAATAGTACAAAATAAACTACTCATCTACTCTTAATAGAAAGGGGTCGTGACCACTTACCCAATTTTAGCCTAAAAATTGTCCACTTACTCCACTAAGAGTTTTTTACTCTCATTTACTCAATCTAACATCTATTGATAGTATTGCCCTCATTTTAATTAACAACTACTCCCCTCTCTCTACCATGGCAGGTGCGGAACCAGAGTACGAAGCCCACCTCTCCTTCCTGCCAGATATCCCCTCCTGTCTCTCTTTCTATCCCTCTGAAACTGTTCGATCTACTCCAACCGGCGTATGACACAGGCATCACTCATGGAGAAGATTTACTCCCATCACTGCTCATCGTCTTCTTCAGACGATCTAAGAAGGCCGATGACGTCAAGAAGACCGATGATGTCAAGCACAAGGTTGACTGGCTGAGGAAGACGACAAGTCGTCCGCGCACGATTCCGTCAAGTCCAACAAATTCAGGATCGTTGGTCGGGAAAAGCTAGTTCACAAGGTCCTCCCAGACTCTCTCTCTCTCTCTCTCTGCGCACACACACATACTTAGTTTGTTTTACTTTTTTTCTTTTGGCGAAGCGAGTGTTAGAGCTGTTCCAGGTTTTGAATTTGTAGAGTTCTGGCAAGTCGTCGTGTTCCTGAGGTCTAGTGATTTTGAATTCTTCCGAGAGGATCAATGCGATTTTGCGCTGTTGAGAAAGGAAGTGGAATAGTATAAGGAATGGTCAATTGTATGTCCAACTAAACATCAACTGAGTCAAACTAAGGCACTGAGCAATTTTAAATTTGTTGTTAGATCGCTAGGCTTTACTTTGTGATTAGAATAATGAAGGAGTATAAAGGCACTTACTTTGGAATTGGTTTTAATTTATATCAGTGGCTTTATTTTCTGTTACAAGCAGGTAATGAACATGTAGAATTGGGGAAGGAAAAAAAAATGAACATGTAGAATTGAGCATATAAATTGATCAATTGTGCCTGTAGTGTATTCATTTTGGTTTGGGAGTTTATGCAATTCATTGGAGGGCAATAACATGATTATGGGCAATAATACGATTATTGGGAGGCAATATTATAATTATTGGGGGGCAATAATATGATTACAGGGTGTTATTAGGGGGGTAATAAAAGCAGACGCCGAAATTCGGTCACTAGTCCAGTAGCCGGATTCGGGATTCCGGTGACCGGTTGCCGGATTCAGGTGATCGGTGGCCGGATTCCAGTCACCGGGCTCCGAATTTAGTTCACCGGAGTCCGCGGCCGGCCACTGGTCATCGGAGTCCAGCAAGGTCTCCGATGACTTCTCTCTCTAAGTGACAAAGAAGGAGAGGGCAAAATTGTCACAAAAATAAATAAAAAGGAATAAAAAAAAATACTTAATTGAGTATTAGAGAAAAATATATATTAAATATTGGGCAAGTGGGCAATCTCTTAGAGTGTTTGGGTAAGTGAGGAAATTGGGTAAATGATCATTTTCCCTAATAGAATTGAAAGCTCCGAGTACTCTTAACATATTTTTTCACAGTTTAGCCCACAATTCCATGATTTATGTTATTTGGGTTTTTATCATAAATGAGATATGAACATTCTCGGACTGATCATAACTGTACATGCACTTTAAAGTGATCAAATTGGTACATGGACTTCCAAAACCACATCATTAAGGCGCTTCCATCTATATTATGTTATTCCTCCATTAAGTGCAAGGACAAATCAGACATTTCACTCAAATTGACTGCTGAAATCAGAATTGCAATTAATTTTTATCGTTATGCTTCGTTTTTCCAGAATATTTTGTTGTATAATCACTTCTTTTTTTTTCTTTTTTTTATTTCTTAATTTTATTTTGTAAAAATTAATAGCAATTCTGGGCTAATTTTTGAAGAACAATAAAAATTATTCAAGAAAACATGATGTTGGAATGTTAGATATTGTTATTATTTATCGGGAGACAATAATTGAAGGTAAAATTTGATGGTCAATTTCACATGAATAGTGTTGGGGGAAAGAGTTTGGAGGAAAGTAATCTAGAAAGGAAGGAAATGTGTTTGTCCATGTTAGATGAGGTTATGACAGTCATTTTAGTGACCAATTTGAGTGAAATGTTTGATTTAGCCCTGCATTTAACGGAGAAATAACGGAATATAGAAGGAAACACCTTAATAATGTGGTTTTGGAAGTCCAGATATCTACTTAATCACTATGAAAGTGTAAAGTCTAGATACCGTTCTGTCTGGTCCGAAAAAGTTCAAACCCCATCTATAATAAAACCCCATATTATTTCATCATCTACATGTGAACTTCAAAAGTATTATCTACATCTTGTCTATGCTGTCTCAAAACAAGCAACTCTTTGTATTTAGAAATAAAGAAAATATTTGTCACCGCTTCCGGTAACCTCTTGGTAGGGGTTTTTTCATGCTCCAGTTCAAAAACTTAGTTGATATGCAGCTAGTCTGGTCGTCGGGGACAGTACGTCTTAATTCCGGCATGCTCCGTTTGATCAAATGGTCACCTGAGTTCTCGCCATCTACATACAGAAACTCCTTCGCTCAGGTATGGGTGCGATTTTGGGATTTAGGGTTTGCCTATTGGGATCAACAAACTCTTTTTGAAATTGCATCTGGTATTGGTACGCCCCTTAAGCTTGACCCACGCACCAAGAACCGCACCGTGGGCTTGTTTGCCAGAATTTTAGTGGACGTTGACTTCTCACAGCCTCTTCACGACAAGCTCAGAATCACCAGGGCCAATGGTGAGGTTGTGGTGATTGGAGTTGAGTATGAGTCTGTACCTGATATCTACACCAGGTGTGGGATAGTTGGCCATATCGCTGGTACTTGCCGTTCTAAGGCTCCCGACCACACTGTGACTGATATCCCAATTGAGCGGGGAAGGTCAACAGAGCGTTCTGATCTGAATAAAAGGAGGAACAATCGATCTCACAAGTCACAGCACAACTCAAAGAATGGGGGTGCAATAAGGAGACCAATCAAAGCCAGACAACCTGATGATGTTGCACCACTGACGGCTACCACAGCAGCAATCTTAAGGCACGACGTTGAAGATATGATGGCTTCATCTGTTTTGAATAATGTTGAGATTTCCACAGCAGCTCCAACTATCACTGCAATTCCAGCTTTCACAACTACTCTAATTATGGATGAGCTGGCGATGGCTGCTGTGCCCGTGCAACAAGCTGATTCAAGTGATAGCGTCCCACCTGGATTTACTCGGATGGAAACGGAATCTGATCTCCAACCTGCTAGCTCTACGTTGACTCCCGTGGTTTCTTCAGTTGCTCCGCCAATTATTATGGCCGTCTGTAATCAAAGAGACTGTCAGATGGGAGTTACAACTGACCTTTCAGAGGAAGGAGAATTCACACCCGTCCTACATAAGAAGTCGAAGAAATTGCTGAAGCAAAATGAGAAAGCAAAAATGAAAATAATCTCCCACAAACCTGCGGGACGAGCTCTACTTCGCAAGGGAGCTAGTCTCAAGCGTTTCTAATGAGAATACTCTATTGGAATGCACGCGGTATCGGCAACGATGACTCTCAGCGTGCCCTTGCTAATATGGTACGCTCACAGAAAGCCCTCATTGTTTGTATTTCAGAGCCCTTTGTTAACTTTGCATCTATTCCTTTCTCTTTTTGGAGGTCCTTGGGCCTTAAACTTGTAACTACTAATAACCGGGGATGCCAAGCCCCCAACATGTGGTTCTTGTGTCAGGAAGCTTTGAGCACACGGGTTATTTTGAGCTCAGAGCAACAGACTACTGTCTCCTGTTCCTATGAAGGAGTTCCCTGTATCATTACGTCAGTTTATGCCAAAACCTCAGTTGGGGGACGACGTCAGTTATGGCAGGAGCTAAACTACATTCACGCTTTGCATGGCCAGTGCCCATGGGTTGTCCTTGGTGATTTCAACTGTGTTTTGGGTGCCCATGAAAAACGTGGGGGTCGTCCTCCAAATGCAGTTTCCTGCCTTGAGTTTAGTCAGACGTGCAATTCATGTGGCCTTATTGACATTCCTACACAGGGCCTGCGCTACACCTGGTCTAATAAATTTACGGAAGTAAGGTTAGATCGTGCAATTGGCAACCTCCAGTGGATGAATGCATGGAACCTGATGGACTGTTGTACTCTCACAAAAGCCACTTCTGACCATTGTCCCATCTTGGTATCTTGTTCAAAGTTGGGTTCTGTTCTGCGTCCTTCCTTCAAGTTCCAGACTATGTGGCTGCAAAAACCAAATTTTTTAGAGCTTATTCGGACTTTCTGGGACTCTCTACAATTCTTTGGCTGTCCACAGTTTATTCTGGCCTCCAAGTTGCGCTCTCTGAAATCCATGTTAAAATCATGGAGCAAGGATAATGTGGGGGACGTGCATGTTCAGGTGAATAACTCCCGAGCCGCTCTGGATGCAATTCAATCTGAAATTTCAATACATGGTCAAAACGCTGAGAGGACTGCGCTAGAAACGGCAGCCCAAACCAAGTACCTTTTGGACTTGTCCCTCCAAGCAACGTTGCTTCGGGACAAATCTAGAATCCGTTGGTTAAAGGATGGTGACAGGAACACCTCTTTTCTTCATAATATGATAAAGCTTCGCCGCCTTCATAATTCTATATCCTCCCTCGTAGTCGAAGATGTAACGCTCACAAATCAACCGGCCATTGCTGCCCATATAGAACAACATTTCCAAGAGGCCTTCACCTGTGATCCACGCATTATGAATACGGGCTTGGTTGAGAGAACCATCCCTTCCTTAGTCACTGATGAGGAAAACGCTTCCCTTCTTGCTATGCCATCTCCTGAGGAAGTCTTTGCA
Source organism: Rosa chinensis (assembly GCF_002994745.2). Classification (NCBI taxonomy): domain Eukaryota; kingdom Viridiplantae; phylum Streptophyta; class Magnoliopsida; order Rosales; family Rosaceae; genus Rosa; species Rosa chinensis. The sequence continues at coordinate 39,966,671 of NC_037093.1, read as the reverse complement.
GCTGTCAAGTGCATGGATGGGAAGAGCGCTCCCGGTCCAGATGGCTTCGGTGGGGACTTCTTCACTTTTTCTTGGCCAGTAGTCGCAAATGATGTTGTTAGGGCAACTCAAAGTTTCTTCCACAATGGCTTCGTTCTCCCTCATTTTAATTCGAATACCCTTATCCTTATCCCAAAGGTAGACGCCTCAGAGAGCATCTCTGACTTCCGCCCTATTGCTCTTGCTAATTTTGTTTTTAAAATCATCACAAGGATTGTTGCAGATAGACTTGGTCCCATAGCTTCGCGGATCATCTCCCCCAACCAGAGCGCATTTATCAAGGGGCGCTCCATCATTGACCCCATTGTTCTTACCTCTGAATGTATTAACCTGCTGGATCATAAATGCAAATATGGAAATATGGCTATTAAGTTTGATGTTCGCAAAGCTTTTGACACCCTGGATTGGAACTTCCTACTACGTGTCTTAAAAGCTTTCGGATTCAATGCGAACTTCGTGAGTTATATCCATGCCATCCTGAAATCAGCTTATCTATCTGTTAATGTCAATGGGCAGGCTCATGGCTACTTCACATGCTCCAGAGGAGTCAGACAAGGTGACCCTTTATCGCCTCTTCTCTTCTGCCTTGCTGAGGAGGTGCTTAGCCGACGGCTTTCCTCTCTTATCTCCACAAATAAGATTAAAAGTCTTGCAGCGCCGTTAGGCATCTCCCCGCCTTCCCACGTGCTCTTTGCAGATGACATTATGGTGTTCGTGCAAGGTAAACCTTCTCATCTGCGGAACCTGCTTTCTTTTATGGATGAGTATGCTTTGAATTCTGGCCAGGTTATAAATAAAACGAAGTCTCATTTGTTCCTTGGGAAACATGCTTTGTTGTGGCATCATAGCACTAGCCGGATTTTGGGGATCCATGTGGACAAACTTCCCTTCACATATCTGGGAGTCCCAATTTTCACTGGCCATCCGAAACCTGAGCACCTTGTTTCAATTGCGGACAAAGTGCGCTGTAAGCTAAGCTCTTGGAAAGGTAGGCAATTATCTCAAGCAGGTAGAGTACAGCTCATTTCCTCAGTGATCCATGGCATTTTGATATACAGTTTTCAAGTTTATGAATGGCCCAAGGCCCTGCTAAAGAAAGTTCAAAGATGGATCAGGAACTTCTTTTGGAACGGGGACCCTCTCAAGGATGGCTCCGCCCTTATCGCCTGGAACACAGTCTGTACCCCAAAAGAGCAGGGGGGATTAGGACTAAAAAACATCTTCACTTTGAACAGAGCCTTGCTTCTCAAAAGATGTTGGGACGTTGCCTCTCGAGCGTCCACCTCTGCCAACTTTTTGCATGATCGGTTTGTAAAAATTGGTCTGCAACCATACTCCTATTATAAAAAATCCTCGGTTTGGCTGGGTCTCAAGAAGCTCTGGCCACGGTTGCTGGAAGGGGTTCAGTGGCTTGTTGGTAATGGAAAATCCATTAGATTCTGGCGTGACAATTGGTTGGGGGAAACCCTCGCTACTTCCCTCAACTATGTTCACGAGGTTCAAAAGTTATTGAATGACAAAGTGTCTTGCTTCATTGCGAATGGCCGGTGGAACTTACCAGCAAGCTTCTATCGCACGTTGCCTGCTCTTGCCCAGTCCATCCGCTCAATTGATCTCCCAGAGGAGCCCTCCCCTGATCAGGTTATTTGGTCTGAAACGGCGTCTGGATCATTGACATCCAGCGATGCTTACAACGCCTTAGATCCTTCTATGCTTGGCCCTTCATGGTGCAAGCACATTTGGCATGCTGCAATACAACCTAGAAAGAGTGTCACCACTTGGAAAGTCTTGCATGGAAAAATTCATACAGATGATTTTCTTCAAAAACGGGGTACAAGCCTGTGTTCTAGATGCCTCATTTGTGGGACAAATTCTGAATCACATATGCATCTTTTTCAGACTTGTGAGATCACCAGTTCATTATGGCATTGGCTCCACCACCTCTTCAGATTGCGATTCCCCCCAGGTGCGTCGCTCCATGATTTTTTCCTTTATAATTTGCTGTCCCCCCTCGACTATTCCTCCAAGTTACTGTGGTACATAGCTGTCTGCAACCTCCTTTGGTGCATCTGGCAAGAAAGGAACGCAAGAAAGTTTGATGGGGGAGCTTTTTGTCTATCAAGATTTAAGCAGTTTTTCACCCTATCACTAAGGGAATCCGCAGGGTTAATATTTGCCTCATCCTCCCTGGCATCCTCTGTAACCCCCATTTTCGGCCTATTGGGCATCTCCCCCCTCCGCCCCATGGCACCTCGCTATATTCCAGTCACATGGACTCCCCCGCCAGAGAATTGGTTCAAAGCAAATTCAGATGGCTCTTTTCGTGATCCCAACCATGCTGGCTTTGGTGGCATTTTTAGAAACAGTGAGGCAGCTTTCTTAGGCGCCTTCTCTTGTAAAGCATTTGTGCCATGGGCAATTGACACTGAGTTATTAGCAGTAATGGCGGTTGTTAAAGTGGCAAGTGATCGTAACTGGTTTCCTCTATGGTTAGAGACCGATTCAATGTTGGTTATGCACTACTTTAACAATCCATCCAGGGTGCCTTGGCGTCTTCGTACTAGATGGAAAAACTGTGTTGCTTCGATTCGCCAATTGCAAATGCACATCTCCCATATCTATAGAGAAGGGAACCGTGTGGCCGACAAGCTGGCTAATTTTGGAGCCATGAATGACAGTCCAACTTGGTGGGATTCAATTCCGCCTTTCCTGATTAGCGCTTTTGGTCATGACTATTCAGGCCAGACGGACTACCGGTTTCGTTAACTGGTTCAGTGCGTTAGTTTGGTTTCTCTAATTCTCGACAGTTCGATCTCAGTTTCTCTTTTCCTGTGATCTTAATTGGTTCTTTAGCCAGTGCCTTCATGGGCTCCTTTCTGGAGTTCCAACTTGTACTTTCCTTTTCAAATGCTTGATCTCCTATGTAATGAGCTCGGGGTACAGGTTGTTATGTCCCCCCGTTGCTTTCTTCCTTTATTAATTTGAACCGGGCGTGGGGCTGAACCTCCCAGCTCGGCTGGGTTCCAAACCCTTAAAAAAAAAAAAAAAAAAAAAAAAAAAAAAAGTGGACAGTAAGGCTAATCAAATATGTCCCACTAAAATTGGGGGAAACCAAGAAATTCTTGTAAAATTTTAAACAAAAAACGGCCTGCCTTGAACTTTAAAGGCCTGACTAAATGGAATACTAAAACATCACCAACAACTAACTTGTTACCAAAGCAAAAACTGTTATAGCAAGTGGGGATTGATAAGCCCTGGTCAATTCTAGTCGCTGGAAATTTTACAATCAACAGAATACTACGATAGAAATATATAGACAAATATATATATATATATATATATATATATATAAATAAGTAGATTAGAATTCACTGACTTGATTTGTGAGAGAGGCTTGCGTATGCAGTGCAATGTCCTAAGACATAAATTCGTCCCACACATGTGCTGTGGTTGATTGTAGACGTTTGCCATGCACGATACAACTCTTGTTCCAAGGCCTTACATGGATGCCTTGAAACTTGGCGAACTTCATTTGTGTTTCTCTAAAGTGTTACTAGAAAAAGAAATGTCGAAAATTGTAGATGTCTACCCTGCACGATATAACTCTCGTTCCAAGGCCTTGCACGGATGCCTTGAAACCTGACGAACTCATTTGTGTTTCTCTAAAGTGTTTGTAGAAAAACAAATGTCGAAAACTGATGTTGTTATCTGCCCAAGGCAAGGCCCTATCTTTGAAATATAAATATATTAAGAGCCTCACCTCTCATCCAATGGGTTTTCTCTTTGACTTTGTCCATTTTGTAAGTTTTTGTGTAAACATATATAAAGAGAGCAAACATGAGGCTTGTCTCCAATGTGGGATCACTATCCCATTCCATTCCAATTGGTTCTAACAAAAACTTCTCCATCCATGATCCACCACTCAGTATGCTCATGTCCTTTTGCACAATAAACTTTGTTTTGTATTTCTCCCCGCTTTCATCTTCTAAAATTATTGTTGCATCATGCAATGGCAATGAAAATGGCAGAATTGCTTTGGCAATGCCTGTCAATAGTAAAATTAAGTGCGAAGGAGGTTTTAGCAGTGATTGACACTTTAAACTTTAAAGGTTGTTTGGGCTCGCAATTGGACTCACATTTGGTTTGAAATTGACTCATTTGTGGTGCATTATTTTCATAAGCCAATTCTAACTAATCTAGCACTCCAACTCTAATGCTTCTAAACTTGCTAAAATGCTTTTAGTTTTGACCCACTTACCAACAAAAAGCCACTGGTAAATTTGACGGCTGCATAGCCTTCACAAAGATGGGGCATTCCACTCCTGTTTTTGCTTTGATCTCTTGGACTTGGCTTTAACTGAAGAATCTTCAGGATTGTCAACATTCTCGAACATGGTTCTCTTCCATTTACAGCTAGGAAATCAATCAATCAATCAAAGACATTAAACTCGATACTTCAAGCACTAAAGTATATGAGCTAATTAACTAAAGATTTTGGTAAATATATATACCCGACCATTGAGGCCTCTGATGGTCACTAGGAACTTCCTGTCAAAAATCATAAAACTTCATTCAATTCTTTTAATTGAACATAATATTACCATTAAAATAATCAAATACTAGGATATGAGCTATGACACGTACACAGCATAATTGTGTATTGAACATAATATTATGGATAATTATCACAAATAGTACTTGAACTTATTATCTATCTTATCGATGGTACCTGAATTTCAATTTTGATCACAACCATTACCTGAATTTTTGATTTTATTTCAAATGGTACCAATCACTAACTTCCGTTAATGTTCCGTTAAAAACTGACATTTGCCAAACATGTGACTCATTTTTCAAGGATAAATTTGTAAAATTACCTTATTCTTTTTTTTGTAATATCACTTATTTTCACTTATATTGTGGCTGTCACGCCCCTGATTTTTAACACAAATAAAAATTGATATATAATCTCATAATTATACATGCGTGATTGTTCAGCCATCAATAACAAAAACCTGGAAACATTTTTCCCCTTAAACTAAATACATATTGATGCCCTGAACCCACTAGCTATGCCAATATTGACCCGCTCCATAGAGTCATATATTACAAAAGCTTACAAATTAAATTGCTAATAACAAAATAAACATAAATGCTCCTCAGAGCTAACTACATAACGGAAGTCCTTATCAACAATAAAGTCACAAAAATGGCTTCCTACGGTAAAGCTGCAAGGATGCCACCACCGTTTCAGCCACGATTACCCTGACCTGCAGGATTAACCCCTACACAGTTTGAATGGTGCACCGGGTTGCCACACAACAAACCCGGTAAGCTTTTGCAAGCCCGTATGAGTAAACTCAAAATCACAAAGCATAAATACATTCTTAAGTCACCTCAACCTAAACACGATATGCACATATCTCACACCTACGGCCATCAATTCCATAACCTTCCATATCGTGCCTACATAAGTCAATTGGTGACTAAAGCCTCTTGCTCAGATTCTCAACTAGCGTCTCATTACACAAAATCAATAAAACATGACTTCCTCAAGCAATGTTTGACGTCATTGTAACGCACTACGGCGAATTCCAAATCACACTCATTCCTTCCCCCCTAGGAGCTTTTGTCATCAACATGACATCGAAAGTGAAAATCAATGAATCACCTTCCTATCCTCACCACAGAGTACAATTCGTCACCACTATGGCTCTTAAGATAAATCAAACCATCAATCAATACAATCAAGAAGAAACAAAGCAATCACATTTCAAAACAAGCAAAACAATTCATGGTAACCCCTGCATATAATTTAGTTCAAGAGGTCACACTAAGTTAAGCAATTCAAATCATAGTAATCATCGTAATCCCACACTCTGACGTCTGTAGGTAGCCCCGGCCATCACAATAGTCTTCTCAATTATTGTTAATTTAATAACAATTCAGCTCCGCTACCGAGCAGTTATCACACTGATCATCGCACAGATTCCACCGGTCATCACACAGATAGCCATCGTCCTACTGATCATCACATAAATTTCAAGGATCATCACATAGATAGCAATTGTCCAGCTGATCATCACACAGATTTCGCCTGTCATCACGCAGATAGCCATTGTCTAGCGAATCATCATACATATAGCAATCATTACAAAGATTCATCATACTAATTTCAACGATTCATTACACAGATATTCCTACACAAGCGTTACATGGCAATCATCACAAAGATTCATCACACTGATTCCAACAATTAATTACACAAATATTCCTACACAAGCTTTACATGTCAATCATCACAAAGATTCATCAATGCATATATATTTCACGAAAATATATATATATATATATATATATATATATACACACGTAGTCATTCACTCAGGAATACCACTGATACCAACTATAGTCATAGTTAACCTAATAACTCCAAGACAATAGGGTAATCTTACTCATAACAAATATCGATCATTCTCATAACAAATATCGTGAGATTTACTCACCTCATAATCCTGCTGCGTCTTCACACGTTAACCAAAGCAAGCACAATCGCCACAATCCGTTCAACAAGTCCAACAAGCACCTGAACACATAAGGTCTTGATTCAGTGCACGAATCACAAAGTGATTAAAGTTCGAAACCCTCGTTTTGAACTAAATCCCCATAAGTAACCCCAATCAAGGCGAAACCTCATCCGAGACCTCCCTAAGTCTCCAGAACACTTCTACGATCGATGTGACAAAACCTCAAGTCGATCGGACGCTCGGATCCTCACGGATCGAATAATCAACCAGTATGAAACCGTAAAAATCATAACAAATCCATACGAACTCCAAAAATTGCATATTATATATCGAAACGCTCGTATCGACGAGTATAAGATATATAATACCAGAACCAGTTCCTAATATGGCCGAAACGCCACCACAGGCGGTGGCGTACCGCCGCCGGCCAAAACTCATTATTTCCCAAAACTCCCAACATAAACAACGTTCATCTAATCATGCTTGTGAATTTTCATAACTAGCTCGAAGTCAGAAAACAAGCCTAAAGGGTTGAAAACTACCTCACAATCTTTGAATTTTTGCTCAATCCGAGTTGAACCGATTTCCACGTAAATCGATCCAAACAAACACCATAGATCGATCCAGAAGGCTCCCACAAAGCCAAAGAAGGAAACTTGAAGCTGTGCCATTGCCGAAGCTACGTTTTCCTGTCGGGTCTGAATACCTCAAATTCGCCGCCTTCTAGCGCCGTCGTGGGTGAGAATCACTGCTAGAGGATGCCAGAGGGACGACCAGAGCAAGGAGGCGATCTGATCTGGAGAGTTTCACCGCCGGAGTTCACCTGGTCAGCCGGGTTTGGGTCGAGTCAGACATAAAACTCAGATACTAAAGGTGCAGCCGAGAGAGAAGAGAAAGAGAAGAAATGCTTTCCGGAAAAGGAAATGAAAATTATGAAGATATTTTCTGATTTTCTCTATTTATACTAAAACGGAAACTTCTTCCTCTAGCCATAACTTTCTCATACGAACTCCGGTTTCCGCGTTCCACATATCCACGAACTCATATCGACGCGCTCTACAACTTTCATGAAGGAAGTTTTCAGAGAATCCCAACGAATAAAAAGTCAACCTTTGCAACCCCCCTAAAACCATATTCTTCGAATAATTATTCGCCCGAAGCACTTCTGCTCCATCCACGAGCCACGAAACCGTCCAATAATCACAATTTAGATTCCGGAAAATCCTCAAAAAATAAATATGAATTTCTAGGGCATCACAATGGCAATGTGGCTATAAAAAATGAGACTATCAAAAGGAAAAACTTTCAACTTCATTTAAAAATATGAATGACAGGAAAAAAAAAAGAATTACAAAAGTTTTGATAAGTTTTTGGTTTTAAATGTTTTATAGTTTGTCCAAAAAAAAAAAGTTTTATAGTTTTATTTGGAAGTTTTGTCTGTATCTATAAAACAAATTAATTTTTGTTGAAAACTTGTTTCTAAATTTTATTCTCATAAGAGGGTAGAGATACATTTTTAATTCTATTTTTATTAACATATTAATTGATCAAAATATCTAGTAAACAAAATTATTTAAGTGGGTATTTAGTCAAACTACTCTTGAATATAGTTCATGTGTTTTGCACATGTTAGTTTTTAACCGAACATTAATGGAAGTTAGTGATAGGTACCATTTGAAATGAAATCGAAAAGTTCAGGTACTGGTTGTGATCAAAATTGAAGTTCAGTTACCACCGATAAAATAGATGATAAGTTCAAGAACAATTGTGATAATAACCATAATATTATCATCAAATTTTCTTTGGCTTGAACAATTTATGGGTTTCCCACTTTCCCACATGATCAAATAGAGGCAAAACGAAGACTAGATTGACTAATTAAGTGAGGAAGGGTGTTATGAAAAGCGTTGTGACTCGCTCGTTAGGTGTCATGGGTTGGACTGAAAGGGCTTGTGCAACTCATGAACCCATTTTTCTGGGTCTCCAACAGCATCCTCTGCTCTACCTGCCATTGATGAACAAACTACCATTGAGCATTTACACAACTAAACCTGATAAAATTGCACACGATAAGATAATACGACATGAACACAAAAAATGAAGAGTGAAATTGTGGTCGACGAAGAGAAGAAATTTGCAAAACGTAAAATCATCGTCTTCTTCGTCTTGGTCTGAGAAATGCTGGAAGCATTGGTCCTCCACATTCATCTTTTATGTTTTTGAGATTTTTTTTCCAGTGATTCAAGTCAGACATCTAAATTTCCTATCTAGACCTCCCTTAATTTTTTGTAAAAGTTTATTCCCTGTTTTACCCTCAATTAAAAAAAAGAAACGAATTTAACTGTTAACAGCATATCGGAAGAAACCTCCATTTCTGAACCTTTACTTTTGCTTCATCCTGCTGATGCCATCTTTTTCTGCCAGGAGACCTAAATGAACAACAAGAAGCCATCTTTGCCAACCTATTGAAGTACCCAAACCTTCTTTTAGCAGCAAAGGACCAACAACGACATCAAATGATTCAAAACTACAAGATCCAGTAGATAAATAACTCGATAAGGAACTATACCAGGACCCAATTGGTGCCCACAGCGTAAGACATCAAAGAAAACTTCAATTCATTTCAAGGCTAGGAAACTAAGGTTGCCAAATTATTAAAAAAAATAAAATAAAAAAATCCAATTTGGTTTTGCTTCTTCTTGTTTTGTAATTATACTTTTGTACAAGGAAGAAACAATTCCCCAACACTCGGTGAACGGTTGACACCAGTTCCTTATTCAACACTTTGAATTTGTGTCTTGAATCTGAATTTGTTGTTGAACAACAAATCCCAAAGGAGTCTAAAAAACGTATCCTGAACAAAAGTACCCATTGTTGATTATGAAGAGTCCTTTAATTTGCTTTGGAGGTACAAACTTTTTCTTTTCTTTTCTTTTGGCAAGCCCTTTAATTTGATCTCAGCCCAACCATTTTCTCATGTACATACACAAAACATGTTTTCCTTCCTTCTGAACATCACCCAGCCAATTATTTGAGCAACTGGGCTCATACTTCAATCTCAGATTTGGTAACAAGTTTCAATGTTTACGGAAGCTACACATTGCTGATTATGAAGAGCTTACGTTGAAAAAAGGCAAAGCTTGCATGCATGTTGATGAATCTCAACGTGGAAACAGATTTTCTCATGATCTCTGCAATTCGGGAAAATTGAGATTATCTTCTTCTCCTATGATGACGCATGGTTTTTAGAAGGGGCAAAGTTGAAAATAAAATTTTACAAAAATTATGGGAGTTCTGGATAACAAATTGAGAGGTCTGAATAGAACCACCTTTTTTGTAATCAAATTTTTATTGAAAAAAAAAAACTAAATTCTTTTGTAAATTATTTTTGATTAATTACAATTTTTTTTCTTTCTAAAATGAATATGAGTTTTAAAAAGCCCTTGAGGTTAGCAGTGGTGGAGGCAGGAATATATATAAACAGGGGGTTTCTGCCTCTCCTCTACAGTTGCATTAGAAGGAAATTTGATCTGGGTTCTGGGTTCTTCCATGACAAATGAAATTTCTGAAGGGGATATCTATAGATCGACTCTTAACATTCCACATTCAACGATCTGCAATCATACCCATAAACTTGAAAATTCAGATTTAACTTTTGGGTTCTTACATAACCATAAACTTAAATTCTCCTACAAAAATCTGCAATCAACAGAAAGTTCTGATGAAAGAAAAGTGGGTTTGTACGATTCATGGTGAGGAACTTGAAGGAATGGATGGATTTCAAAACTTTTTAATTAGTGCGGAATTAGTTTAACCATTAAACTACTAACTAAACATAAGACCCATTCCTTTAACCCATGATCTTGTCTTATTATGATATATATATATATATATATATATATAGGAATTTTCTTAGGAGCGGACGTCTGTACATAATTTTCGGTACGGATTTCCTGTTTTCGACCACTTTCTGGCCACATTTTTACATCTTAACCGTTCCGTTTTTAGGTCCTAGTGTATAGATCACCTCTACAAAATTTCAGCCAATTTGGTGATCGTTAAGGCATCCAAAACTGCATTTTACATGAACGGACCAAATCTGTTGAACCGGAACCGTTCGTATTTATAATGGTAAATTGCAGTTTTGGATGCCTTAACGATCACCAAATTGGCTGAAATTTTGCAGAGGTGATCTATACACTAGGACCTAAAAACTGAACGGTTAAGATGTAAAAATGTGGCCAAAAAGTGGTTGAAAACAGGAAATCCATACCGTCCGCTCGGTACGGACGTCCGCACTTGAGACGGACTGTATATATATATATATATATATATATATATATATATATATATATATATATATAAACAAAGCATGCTTAGTAAGGAAGAACAAAGAAGGAGTTTATACTTTACTCACCCTTGGAGCGTGATTTCAATCGATCCAAGTGAACCACCAAAGTTCCTCTCCTTGATCTCTCCTTGTGTGTGCTTCCTCCACTTTGAAGCACCTTGGATTAAGAACTCCTTCTTGTACTCCTTCTTGTAGACTCCTCCTTGATGTTACAAATAGAGCCACAAAAGGATGTGGCCTCTAAGGATCTTCACCAAGTGAATCAAGAGATGAAGAAAGATGAAAGGAAAGGAAGAAGTATGCAAGTGTTCTTCCTTCCTTGTTGTAACACCAACTTGTGCAATTAGACAAAGGGAGAACTCTCTCTTTTCAACTAAAAGATGATAGTGTGAAGACACACTCTTGCTTGCTTACTCTCTTTGTCCATGCTTTCACCTTATATAATAGGAAATAACTCCAAGTACTAAAAGTGAAATATTAACTTTCACAAAGGCAATATGTTGGCTGGTATATTCATATTATTGGGCACTAAAATTGTGTCTTGGGCTTTCATTTAAGTCTCACTTAGTGAATCCCAAGTCCACACCAAAACCCGACAATCGTTTAGGCCCAATATGTTTGGTTTTACCCGAAAAACCTAATTATGTCCAAATAATAAATCCAATTAATTATTTGGTCATAACCAACTCTTGTTTAATCTTCTTCATATAAAATCTCAAGGATCCACTTATATAGTGTGCGATCTCTTAGGTTTTAATTAACAAGGCAATGAAGTTTATAGAACCATTCTATTTCGTTTACGAATCAAAACTCCATTTTGATTCTCCCTTGTTATAAGGATCATAAATGTTTATGAATCCTCGGGGACTTCACAAGTCATGAGTGACGTCTTGCAACATATCATGACTACCCTAGTTAATATAGAATTACAAATAACCTATTCAATTAGAATTACAATACAATAAGGTCCTTCTCTAACACGATGTTCTAAATCACATCATTGGGGTATGGAATTGATATGTCAATCCCCTAATGTGATTTCCATTCTTATGTGATTCTTAGAATGTAAGTCGAAACTCCTTTTTAATCTCATTCAATGCTTTGGCCAAAGACTCATTGAATCACATCTTTGAACATACACCTTATTTACTTAAGGTTAGAAATTCCTTATTGTACACTCACATGTCTCTATGACCGAATTGATTATACCAATGAATACATCAATCATATCCATTAAGGGACATATTATTATTGCTTCATCAAGAGTTAATCCACTCACTCATAAGACAACCATAGCGTCTCAGGTCAAAGGACTAATTTGTATTATTGCAATTTAGAGTTCAAGTTTGACATGTAAGTAAAACTCCATACTAGAACTCTAATGATCGCGTTCAGTGTACTCTTTAAGATAACAGCACCCACATACTTGTATTAGTGTCTCTACATGAATGACAAGAGACATATCATCCTCCATATTGAGCATACATAGTATGTGCAAGTCTTTCCAGATTATCAATGTCCAAATGATAATCCTATGACGAAGAACCTTTTAGGATAAGAGTATACACTACTAAAAACAATTGCATTCGCTTCGGAAATTTGCAACGGCATTGATTTCCGTAGCAAAAACTAGCATTGGCGACTGTATACACGACGGCAGTTTTGCCGTTGTATATATTTGGAAAGTGTGCTACGGCAATTAAATGGGGTAGCATGATTAAGGGCGAACACGACTCGTATTACGATTGGTGTTTATTCAAAAGGACTCAATTCACACCTATCCATTTACCGTAGGTTTGCCTTTCTCTGTCTCTGTCTCTGTCTCTCTTGATGCCGACATCCTTTCAACGTTATCTGTGGCAGACTGGCAGGGCTCCAACATCGTTTTCAGATCTGTGGCTAGGGCTCTAAATCTTTATCGGCTTCGCACTCTCTCTATTAGAGTTAGATCTAGAGATACTTTGCATTGTTTTCAGATCTGTGGTAAGCACTTTGCGAAACTTCTATGTTTGGATTGGACGTTTTCTATGTTTCATGTACTAAAAGCATAGCTCGCTTGATTCAGTCGCCTTGCAGCAACTTCTGGAATAGTGAAACCTTGGAACTTGCCTTCTGCTAAAATGGGTACCTTCTTCGCTCTTCTTCTCTCATTCTTGTTCCACTTTTTGATTTCTTCACTTCCTTTCAGTCATGGGTACCTCTGATTTTGCTGAAATTGTTAGGATTTGTTCAATTTTTTTTTTCTGTGATGCTAATCTTGAAATATGGTATGATTTCTTAGGTATCTCTTGATGCTCAAGAGACGTGCCACTGGATACAAGAAGAAGGTGTAGAGAAAGAAGCTAAAGTAAGATTCTTTCATGGTTCTTGTTTTGATATATATGTTAGATCTTTCGGTAGATTACTATGGGTCATGTATGACAATGGCTATACTTTGTTTTGATTTCTTTTTTCTTGTGTTCTGTATATGTTCAAGCTTTGATTTGGTACTGGAAAAGGGTTCACTTTTTAGGTTTTTCAGTTTATTTAATCGAACCAAGGCTTTGAAGCTAATTATTGTACACAATCTTTATGAGCATGGCTTGTATTTTTTCTAGTTATTTATAGTTGCTGAACCTATTTATTTACCTTGGTTTATTTTTCATCACCTATTGAATTGCAAAGAATTTGAATTTTGTTGCTTAATGATATGAACTGTATGATGCAGTGGCTGATGTTTTCTTGTGGAAGGATAAGAAGCTATCAGGAGGTTGATAATTGCACAATGTTAGTCTTAGTTTTGTTAGTTTAGCAAGATTGATACCTGCATATATTGAAACTATCAGCAATTCAGCATTGCAGCAGCTCATCTCAAGAGAAACAAATCCCCTCCAAAGTCAAGTGAGTCCCTTTCTTTCCAAAAGATAATGTACCATGTGGTTTTCATGTAATAGCTTTAATATCGATGAAATTGTTTGTCAAGGAGGAAAGTGAAGATACATAACTATTACTTGAAATGTTTGAAAGCTCTGATAATATGGCTCTACATAATCTCAGTTTAAGCCTTCTTCTATTTCAGTTGGTCAGCTTTAATATCCAATTGCTCCATTGTAGACCAGAGAGTCATTGCAAATTTTATTTGTATTGACAGTCATTGGAGGAAGTAAACCCACTATGTTTCATTAGTTATAAAAATTTCTACTGGTTGAGTATGCATATGTCAATAATGAAAACATAAGAACCTCCACTGCAATAAGGTCCTAATAGCGGGTTTGATTGTTCCTGCCTACACATATTTGTAGCGGGCTCAACCTGTTTTACTTTAGCATTTGCTCTTGGCTTTCGTTAAGCGGGTTTGCCTCTTTCTCTCTCTCTCTCTCTCTCTCTCTCTCTCTCACACACACACACACACACACACATTATATGTACTACTGCAAGTCTTTATTTAATAAATCAACTACTGCAGAGCCATTTTCTTTTATTATAAATCAAGGACAGCGAGATATCTTTTCTTTTTTACTACATCAGCATCTGCAAGTCTGCAACTTAACACTAAACATAGGCCAAGCATATAAATTAAGCAAAGTAGGCTCAAAGTCAATGGTGGTGTTCCAGCAAACATGCTCACACCAGTTGCAACTGTATATATCTTGCCATCCAACAAAGAAATAACACAGAAAAGACTCTCTGGTGCATTATGCTCAAACCAAATTGGATCATATAAAACCTGGAGTACTTCTATCTAGATATCATAATAATACTCACGTTCTGCACTGCAAGGAAACTTGAGTTCTTGGAGACGCACAATGCATGTCCTTTACTTGTGTTTTTGTGTGAGAATATATTAATCTTTTTGATAATCAAAACCTTGATCTTTCGCTGCAGAAGTGTTATTAGAAAGGAAGTGTACACTCAGTTTGGCACCATTCTTAATAATTGCGCTTGAGTTTTGTTTAATATTGTTGAAAATTGCATGCTTTTATTGTTGATTGCTGAGAAATTGAAGTGAAAAGAATGTGCTTTCTATTCTCTAAGTCTTAACCTTTGCTTGCTTGGTATTTTCATCATTAGAATTCTCAAGTTTATTTTGCATTTCTAGTGTTTTTGTTTTTCATTAAATGGACCCATTTACATTGCCTTTGAGATTTTGCAAGTCACAATGCTGGTGACTGGTGAGTTTGGCTTTGACTACAATTTAGTTTGATATAGCATCTGTTCTTTTTACAATGTAAGCCACAATGCTGACTATTATGTATTGGATTTAGGGATGGTGTCAGCGAGTCTCAATTCAACCAAGTCTTGAACATTGAACTGGATCAAATCATTGAGGTTTTGTGAGGTCCCCATTTCTCTTTAATTTTGGGTTCAATTTGGAAATTACCTCACCTAGTGTTTGTCTTTTGTCATGCTATGTCTATGTATACACTGATTATACATAGTGAATCAAGTTGTAGACTTCATGATTTTCTTCTGTCAATAGGTAATTATAGTGTAATAACCTGTGACCTGAACTCTGTACTAATAAACTTCTTGAAATTTTATAGACTAACCAGGCAGTGAGAATGTCAGCTACTTTCTATATTACAGGATGGCTAGCAATCTATTTCTCTGAGGTATATGCTGTTAATTTGGATCATTTGTACTTTTGCATTTAATTGAAGGCAATCAAATTGTATCTTATTACTAAAGGCACTAATTAAAAGAGGTTAAAAATCTGATGCAGGGAGCTTGGTCACTTGACATAGGAAGGTTTTTAACTGGATATATATCGAATTGGAGTTTTCTCTTATGTGGTAAATCTTTTTACCAACTAATGGTTTTAATTCTTTATGATGACATAAATTTTAAGATATTCATAACATTTAGCAACGTGTATCAACAGCTCCCAATATTTATAGCAGAAATCGCGCCAAAAATCTCCATGGAGGGCTTACAACACTAAATCAGGTAGGGCAGATATGAGCATTGGTCCTAAATTAAAACTATATGATCATTAACATACTGTTTTCCAGTTGCCTATGGTTGTTCTGTAACTCATGATTGTTACTGGATCGTTAGTTTCATTTTGTAATAGGAACAATTATAAGTTGGAGGACACTTAGGGCCTGCTTTGGTTGCTCTTTACAATCCACTTCAACTTGCAGCTTCAGCCTTTTTATCAAGAGTTTTCCTCGGATACCCTATTTATTTGGGAAGGTTTGCTCCCATCACACCCTCGATTTCTGTTATTAAATCCTTTTGTTAGTTGGCCATAGATGTTAAGTTACTTTTTTTGTACTCTGCTATTTTTTCTGGAACCACTTTTGAATATTTCTTTACCAGATTAGCAAAAGTTGAAGCCTTGGTAGTGTAGCTTGTAGTTTTCATTTGGTTAGTGAGTTTGTTTGATAAGATAGTTTTGGTAACTTAGAGGAAGGGTTAAGTCCATTGTTTTAGTGAGAAACACTTTTCAAATGAATCTGATGAAGTAATGGATTTGCTATTTGGTGCTTGTACATGCAATTGTGGTTGGACTTCAGAGTGCTGTTCGCTAACATCTCAAAATGGGACTTTTGTTGCAGACGGTTCTGGGGTGAGGTGCCTCAATTGCGTTTAATGTCTATTTATGGTCAAAAAGCCCAAGTTCCTAGTGCAATTATCATCGATGGTGAATGTCCTTAACGTCTATTCTTACTCCCAATTTATTTTTGAGTTGAGAATGCGTAACCATTACTTTTATAAGTTGAGATATATTGACATACTTGGATTAATCTTGCTTGTGTTGCTGCTGCTGTATTGTGGATAATGGTCCCTGGTTCTCAGTCCTCATATTTTCTAGTCTTTGTCGGTCTCTATTAGCAACTTTCTTCCTATTGTATTTGACATCATTGAGTTGCTGACTGAAATTTTTTCTTCTTTGCAGTTGCCAGACTTATGAAGGTGGTATATCTGGGGAACCTGGTTATGAAGCTCATGGTGGGTATGTTTCAGACTTATACCTATTTAAAGACTATATATGTCGATTTGCATGAATGTTCTCTCTGCCTTTGTCTGATAATGTTGAGGAGTTAAGTGACTTCAGTTGAAGTTGATGAAAAACACTTGCTAATAAAATTATCTTTATAAACTCTTTGGGTGGCCTCCTCTTACAAAGTTGAATATCTATGTCTTTTTGGCTTCCAGTCTTCCATTCACTCACATGTCAAACTGTTCTTTTGCCGTTTGTCACGTCCTTGGCAAATTACTTAAGAAAATTCTATATGTGAGGTGACAAATTTACTAAGGTTAATTATCTTAGTGAACTTTTAGAGAAATGTATTTTGCTTCCTTCCCCGATCAAAAGCAAGATTAATCCAAGTTGCATTAGTTCTTGGTGTTACGATTATGATCTTGTTACTTCTTCACTATATACGCACTTCACCTACTTCATGTGCTTATATGCAGATACTGAGTTTGCCAAAGCATGGAGACAACAACTCAAAGAAGCCTGGAAAAAAAAAAAAAAAAACTAAAGTTTCCTAGGCATAAGCTGGTATACACTTGGGTGCTGCAATTCTTTATCATCAATCCTGAACTAGTACATAGGTGCCACAATCTTTATGTATGAAGAAATTCTAATCAATGTGCCACAATGGGCTTTAGTTATTTATTTCGCTGATGTGAGGTTGTAATTGTTGGTTGGTTTAGTTATAATGGATTTGATATTGTAGTTTAACTTCAGATGCATGTATATTAGTTTTCATTTTTGAATGTTCTTAGAATGAAAGTATGGTGCAATTAGCACCATATTTTTTTTAAAAAAAAAAATTCCTTTTTTGCGACGGCAACCTTGCCGTCGCAAATACCTCCACATAGATTATCCTGAAACAAACAATGCGACGGAAGCCTGCGTAGCAAATAGCCGTCGCAAAACAATAATTGATGCGACGACAAGAGAATACCGTCGCAATTATCTTTTGCGACGGCATTTTACTGTCGCAAATGGATTTTGTGACGCCACCTATTGCAACGCCAATATTTCCGTCGCAAAAGGCTCATTTTTCCGTCGCGAAAAGTTTTTTCCGTCGCAAAAGCCCAAATTGCCGTCGTAAAATAGGCGTCGCAAAAGCAATTCTTTTTAGTAGTGATAAAAGAGTAAAGGTCTCACACATCTAACTCTTTAGATTACTTTCTCTTTAACTCATATTCCTTGAACCTTGTTCAATCAAATATTAAATGAACAATAAACTTGCCCTTTTGATTAATAATAATTACAATAATAATTATATCAAAATGATTGTTTTAGGACACAACTCCTTCAGAACTAGAGTATGGGAATCTAACATGTGTTTGCTTAGTGAGAAGGTAAGGGACGAACTCCGTTTGGAAAACTATGGCGGAAACTATAATTAGAGCGGATACGATGAGAACGAAGGGAAAAAAAATCAATATTCCAATTTATTTCTATTTTTTTAAGGGAAAATTTTGCAAACAGTACACCAAGTAAAGGCCACTAATAATTTCCATACATAAAGTTCCAAACTGAACATTTTGGTACATGGACTTTTGAGCCCGACCCACTATGTAGACAAGACGTCAATGACGCTGTTAAATATTACCTTGCAGAAAAGGGTAATTTGGTACTCTCACACTCTAATTCATTTTTTTTGATAAAAAAAAACAGAAGAAAGAGAACTAAGGGCATAATAGACATTTTGGTGCCAAATTAACGACGTCAATGACGTCGTGTACTGATAGTGGGTCGAGTTTCAGATTTCTGTACCGAAATGATTGGTTTGGAACTTTATGTATAAGAATTATTAGTGACCTTTACTTGGTATACTATTTGTGAAATTTTTCTTTTTTTTAAATTGAAAGTTATGCAAGTTAACAGTGTTAACTTCTGTTAATGGGAAGACAGATGGCAAAATATAACTGGTGGCACAGAATAGGGACATATGAATTGGCGACAGGTGACATGCGCCCATAGTTATGGGGGCAAAAAGAAACTCAGTTAACAAAATTCATTATTTTATTGGAGACAGTGGCTCCCACTCATCCTTCATTAGCTCCGCCCCTGGAGGTTAGTCCAGGTGCTGAGCAAGAATGGGAAATAGGGATAGGATTAGCCTAGATTAAGGATTCAACCTCTTTCTAATGTCACGGAAAAAAAAAAAAGTAACTATAGCGCTTTTACTTCATTTGTAAATGACTAATTGTTGCTTGACTATTCTTTTGTCAATGAGAAGTACAGGGTCAAAGTGCATTGGCTTAACAGTAAAAGGGAAACACTTTGTGTACTATCGCAAAAAAAGAGAGAGAGAGAGAGAGAGAGAGAGAGAGTGAGGGTCGATATGAAATCGACGGTGGGAAAAGGATTATTTTGATGATTTGAAACACGATATTAAACAATTGGCGTCGAATACAGTTATGTATGTTTGAGGTCTTTTGGTAAAGTATAAAACCAATTTTGAGACTTGGGAAACTAAAGCGAGGTGAATATGACATTGTGTAATGTGTATCTCTACATAGAGATAGGTGACTTGACTCATCTAGTATCTTTTATGGAGCTAGAGAATGAGTTTGTGCAGTGAGATGAGATTTGAGAGGGATCTTTGGCTTTGATCGATGTGGAGCTCACGAGCTCGAATTGTGAGATGACATTCAAAAGATGACTCAAAACTCCCCAAATTGAAGATTGCTAGAAGAAAAAAAATGATCGAATATAGTCTCCTTAGTACCATTTGTTCTAGTATCGATCAGTAGTATCTTGTTTGTAAGTGGAAAGTTCTGAGTTTAGTTCACAAACTAGTTGTTATTGTATTCTTAGTTGTTATGTGATACATATGTATATATATTAAGTGACTTGGATTGGAGCCATATTTGTTGTCTATATTAAAATTTAAAGGGGGGGAAATTAATCTATGATCTTGGGCCATGGTACATGTGGTGATCTGGATTAATGTCATTGGTCCATATGATATGTACATGTTCTTGATTGTTTCCCTAAATCAACGACATATTAACGTAGTGGTACATCAAAGGTAAACCAACTTCCTCTAGCAGTTAGTAGACCAACTCCCTTAAATCATAGACTAGCTCAAGATCAAGCCAAGTTAGTTTACCAATTAATGCATGGAGTAAGTTTATCTCTCTATCCAATTAATCTCTTGATGTAACGATATAATAGTATGCCGTAGACGAAATCAATTAATCTACTTGATGTAATGATACAATAGTATGCCGTAGACGAATCCATGACAACGATTTAAGCTTGGAACTTTTATATTATGAGCTCCTCTCTATTTGTAGTTTAGAAGTTTCATTTTCCAAACTTCCCTATACTTCATTATGTGCTTACTTTCTAAGCAGAATATGACTCAAACTTAAGCTTTCAGAACATTACTTCCCACCCCAATAGGCAATACCAGATTACTATTGATGCATGATATAATTATAGCTAGTATATTAAAACTCAAATATTTTGTAAAAAGATTTTAATATTGTACCAAAAATTAGCAAATGACTAATAGACTGCAATGCTATTACCCATATATATGCATAAATTGCATATTACAACCCGCTATAATATGTAGGGTTCCTACATATAAGCAATTTATACAAGCAAAAAACTAAATTCCTCAAAACCATAAGGTCTTGTTACTTCACTACTATGTTTAATCTCCAAAACGTTCAAGTATGACAGGCTAATCACAAAGTCTATTCTTTCTCTAGAAATCCTAGACGCCATAGCTATGCTAGTGCCTGTCCAGCTACACCCCGGCAATGGCGACGACCTCTGGCCTAGCCAACGCACATTGGGTGCGGCCGGACGGGTAATCAGTTTTTGATGCCACTGTTCTGGCTCGGAGGAGGAGATCGGGGATGTACTTGATCCCCTCTCTCGGTTGAAAGGAGTAGTTGAGTTGTGGCTGCAGACTGGGATCAAAGTGGACTCGGGACTCTGCCAGGGCATGAGGGTGTCTGGTGACAGTCGGAGGTTGGCAGACCGCGTTCGATGAAGATCGGATGTTTTCGACTGGTTGACAGCGGTGATCCAATTACTGATTTGGATGTTGACGCAGGGCTTCAGGGTGCGGTCTGGTGTGGGATAGGATGGTGATCGGTGGCGTTTCCTCATCGTGGATCAGGCGATAACGATGTCAGTTTTATCCGACAACAGAGGTGGGAGCGGGGATGCAGGCGCGACGAGGCTGGCCTAGGCTGGGAGAGTGGGGTATGGCCCACCTTCTGATTTGACCTTCTAAGCTTGGGCACTGGTTGTGGCCATTATGGGCTGAAGTTTGGGTTGGGGCTCTTTTTTGGGCCCTACCTTTTCTTTAGTTTCCTTTATTTTTCTGTTTTCTATAATTCCCTATTTTCAGGGATAGTCTAGGCACCTTTGTGCATCTAGTTTTAGCATTTGGTGTTGGTTTTTGTCAACTTAATTATGAATGTCTCTAGTTGTACACTAATTGCGGTCTCTAGGCGACTAGATTTACTATTTTATGAGTTAGGTTAAGAGGACCAGTGCCCTTCTAACGCCTCCAGCGTAGTACCAAAGGGGATCCCGCTTTGTTTACGTACCTGATTGTATAATGAGTAGGTCTATTTTCTATATACCACTGTGGGTACTACCACTATCTTCTTGTCTGTCTAGATGGCAGCGGAATGGTATGTAACGGCCTATTTCTGACTTTTGATGAATATATTTTTACCCACCGGTTCTATTCAAAAAAAAAAAAAAAGGTCTTGTTAGTTCTGTGTCTACCTGGGTCATATATATCCTAAACCAACACACCAAGGCTGTGTTTGTTTCGTGGGACTGGACGGGATTAGACTAGCTTATGTAATAATATTAGGCTTATCCCACGTTTGGCACACATGAGGACTCAATTAAATGAGATAAGAGAGTCTCTGCATCAGCTCCTGACCTTCTTACATAGAACCCCCAAAACTCACCGGACTGTGGAAGCACAGGCCTCAACAACGCTCATTAGTCTCTCTATCCCTTTCGCGCGCTTCAGCCTTGTTTCTCCATCTCTTTCGCGCTTCAGCCTCGTCTCTCCACTCTTGATCGCGCTTCATCCTCTTTGATCTACTCGTCCAGGTTCAATTTCTTTTCTCTCTCATGCTCCTTTTGCTTTGATTCTGATTCCCTCTTCCCTTCGACCCCGTCTAGCTTCTTCTTCTCGTTTATCTACTGTGATTTGTTAAATTAATGACTATGGATTGATTTTCTATTAACAATTGTTTATGGGTTATAACAATTGGTGTCTGTGTAGCTTGATTTGCTAAGAATTGATCAATTTCAAGACTGGTTTTTTGTTTTGTTTTAACAACGTCTGTGTTTTTATCTTCTTCTTTTGAACTTGTTTTGTTCTTCTCTTCTTGCTAGTTTTTCTCTTTGATAGGAGCATTTTAATGCGACGTTTTAACTGCATTTCCCTACATTTTCTGCGTTATTTCCTTAATAAAACTCTGTTTAGGAAAGTTTCCATTCTTTGATTGGGAAAGTTCCTATTTGTAGAAAGTTTCTATTTTTGTAGTTTCTATTTATCATTTTTAGTAAGTTTCCATTTTCAGTTTAGGAAAGTTGCCATTTTTCATTTTAAGAAAGTTTCTATTTTTCTTATTAGTTTCTATTTTCAGGACCTCCGAGCTAAAAAGTGGAAATGAACTCATAAATGGAAAGAGGAACCTGCGAAAGTCAAGGGGAGCAAAAATGAGAAACAATGAGCCACAGAAATGAGCAGAAATGAAGAAAAGAAGTTTTCCGGGTCCAACCAGGAAACCCTGTCCAGAAAAGGAAAGCTTGCCAAAACAAGACTCTTGAGTAAACCAAGAGTGGAGATCGAATTAATGAAGTACATGGCATGAGGGGAGCTTCTTGAAGACTCTAGATGATGACATGGCATAAAGGTGACGCATGGAGGCCCAAGAACTCTCAAGACTTGTTGGATTTTCGGTTAATTGGATAAAAGCCCACAAGAGTCCATGGAACTAGGGTTGTGACGCATGAATAAACCCTAGGGGAGAAATTGCCGTCCAAAGCCAAGAGAGAAACAAGGAAGTGGCGTCAAAAATCAGAAATATAAAGGAGATTTTCTAGTGAGATTTTCTAGGGCTATTTTTATGGGAAGAAATATACTTGGAGACTTACCCTAGAAGGTTTTGCCGTGAAGAAAGGAGAGAGAAACAAGGGAGATGGCGTGGAAAATCAGAAATATAAAAGAGGATTTCGGTAGAGAATATCTTGGGAGATTTTTATGGAAGGATAATATTATTGGAGAATTATTTTGTGATTATGCCGTGAGAAATAAGGAGAGAAAAGAGGAACCAAAGTGCCAACCAAGCAAAGATAACGCAAGGAGAGATTCAAGGGAGAAATAAAAGGAAAGAAAATATGTGTTGAACACAAAAAGCTCTAGAAAGACGTCTAGGTTCATTCCTAGAAGTTCAAAAGGAAGTTTGGCCGAATTTAAACTAGAAAAAATCAGAAATTATCTAAAGGAATTTCGGCAAGATTTCTATGGAATTAAAAGAGAATTTTGTGATTGGTTGGACCACCTCATAGGGCTTATTTGGCAAGATATTATTGGAGGAAATTATGTGGAATTTTCAGATTAATTCCATGAGGTTCACACGGCTTGGAGACCTAGCGGCCGTCCCCTATATATTCCCCTCTTTTCTCAACGTCAGGGGTTCCAATTCTTGACATTCAACACTTGAGAAAAAAATCAGAAAACTCTCTAGCTTAGCCGTGATCTTCTCCATCCTCTAGGGCAACCACGAAGTTCAAGCAAGGCCAAGGGAGAAGAAGACAAGCCGTGAGCATCATCCATCACCATCCTTGAAGATTGCTTTCGAAATTCAAGAGACCACATCATCAATTCATTCATCTCATCTTCATCCACGGAGTAATCCGATTGTCCTTGTAACCTTTGCTTTGTATTTTCGTTGGTTTTGCCCTAGTTGACACATATGTTTGAACAATTGTTGATTTCTGAAATTTTATGATTAATTGTTAATTTTCAGATTCATATATTGCGAATTATGGTTACTTTTGTGTGAGTGTTTGATTAAATTTGCATGATAGAAATCTTTTGTATATCAATCTTGAATGGTTCAAAACTTTTAGGATTTTTATATGATTGGTGCTACGAATTTGAGAACATGAATCAACTTTTTGGTTTTGTGTTCTTAAATCAATAAGTAGTAAAGGTTTTGTGCAAAAACCGAATTTAATCAAAGAGAATTGCAATTAGGTGGACTTTTTCATACTAAGTTGCACACTTGAGTTGATAGCCTTTCTAGGTGCTTATTGCGTCGAATATGTTGTGTTTGACTAGCTTTCTAGGGCTTGCATGCATGTTTGATAGGATTAGTCTATGTGCTTTCACTTAGATTAATTAGCATTGAAAGTAAAATATGGGAAATTGTTTGCTTTTAACGTTTCACATGATCAACTCCTCTTGCATGACCTTAATGAACAATGTTAGAACTTGAATCGATTTAATCTTATGTTTCGGTTTTGATCTTTGTTTTCTCATTCCATTTGTATTTTTATGTTTTCGCATTTTAATTATTTTGTTTACTTAATTTTTATTTTCGAAGAAGAAAATCAAAAACCAAAAATTCCCCCCTTTTCGTAAATTTGTATATATTTTGTTATAGCTTTGTAAATATTATACTTTGTTTTAATTTTAATTGTTTGTTTATCCTACATTGACAGGTGTACCCTCAATCCCCGGAATAGAACGATCCCTATTTATTATATACTACTAATGACATTTCAGGGTTAAATTGCGCGCTTGCTTTCGAGCGCATCAATTTTTGGCGCCGTTGCCGGGGATTGAAAAATCATTTGTCACTTTGTGAATAATATGTGTTTTGTTTATATTGTGACCGAAAAAAAAAAAATTTTACTTGTTAATTATTTTGTCATTGTCGAAAATTAGTTAGTTAATTACTTAGGTTGTTATTTATATTGTTGAACACGAGTTTAATTGTGAGTTGTAAATTAAAGAAGGAATAGGTGAAGTCGTGTTTATTAATATTGGCCTAAACCCCTTATTGGTACCTACTCCAGGTCCCTTAAGGTTGAGGGCGGCCTTTATTAACATTCATTGAACTGTCTTCACACTTAGGACCTTTTTCATCCAAGTAAGTATAGCCTATGTGGGATTGTGTCTAGGAAGGGGACAACGCTCATGACTGGTTCTTGAATTCAGAAGTGCTTACAAATGGGCCTAAACCACAATGTGGGAGTAGCTCATGCCAAAATGGATTCTACCTCTCGTGGTCGCCCTCCCCTACCTGGCCATTTCAGTAAGGTTGCCCAAAGGATGTAGGAGGGACTTGGTGTCTAGACGACTATACTTGGGCCGCACGTCCTCTTGATTTACCGCTTGGAATTTGAATTTGAAATCAATGATATACATAACAAATGAAAATATTGTGATTCACTAAGGTATATTGGATTAAACATAGTCTTGGAAAGGGTAGCTGTTTCAGTCCCATTGCACATCGAGACTCCCTGTTCCCGTACCTAAGTGTTGAAAATAATTGTAAAGAAAAAGAAAGAATGAAAATACTTGTACTTAATTTCGTAAAAAAAAAAAAAAAAAAAAAAAAAAGTGTACAGAATGTGACGTTTGTGTGTTATCTTGTTTGAAAGTTTTTGTAAAATGTGTCTAATCTTGTAAACAAAAGAAAAGAATTAATTGTAAATATCGTTAAATTCTTGATTGTTATAAGTGTGTAAAATCGTATGAGTAGATAAGAGTCCTTTTGTTAATATTGGCCTTAACCCTTCATTAGTGCCTTTCTAAGGTCTTTTGAAGTTGAGGGCGGCTTTTATTAACATTTGGAGAACTGTCTAACACATGAGTTATTTCCAAGCTGAGTAAGGGGCATATAGGTGGTGTCTTAGGTTGAGACCCTGGGTGATGGGTTCAAATTGGATCTCAGAGATACTATAGACTGTGCCTAAACCACAATGTGGGAGTAGCCAATAGGGGCCTAAACCTCAATGAGGGAGTAGCCTCCGTAGTGTCACCAAAATGAGTCCTCCCTCTCACTTACCTCTTAATCTGGCCATCTAGCCTTCTGAAACAAAGGGAAGCAACTTATGTCTAGGCGACTATCCCTAGATCGTATCTCACCAATAGTAGTGGTTTCTTTTGGGCTCGACTTACAACTTGTAATCAACTGAGATATTAACTTTATTTGTAAAGATAATAATACACTTGAACATAACCTCCACTTGTAAATTGTGTTGTTTTGTACATTTTATACTTGTATAAACGTCTCATGTAATATATATTTGTGAAGTTTGTGGATAGTTTGTAATTTATACTCCTCTTTATACTTGTATAAATTCGTGAATAGTAACTCGTGAATAGTGACTCGTGAATAGTGACGTTTATATATAAATCATTAACTTGTATTTACTTCACTATGTAATTCACTAACTTTTCTAATTTTTAATGATGTTCAGGATTTCTATGAATGACCGAGCCTTCTAGACCCTCTACAATAAAAGAAATTGAAGCAAGGCTCGCTCGTTTGAAGAATCCTTCACTCCTTGAGTACACACGCCCCTCCCCTTCGACATACAAGCCATATACATTCAACGAGCAAGGGAAGAGAATCTTAGATCCTTCAGAGGAATCCACATCACCTACACCAACTCCATCTCCACCACTTTCACCATCACCTTTGATTTCGCCTAACTTACCATCACCACAAATCACCCCACCTCTTTCACCTTCACCACCACCTTCACCACCACCTGAAGAAGTCCAAGAAGATAGAATGGCATCTATTAGGGAACTCTCTACAGCAGCTGTCCAAGGAGGACCCCCTACAGGCATAGTATACCCTGCCCCTGCAGCAGGAAGACAGGCAGAGTTTGAGCTTAAGAGTGGATTGTTGCACAAGCTCCCTATTTTCCATGGACTTAATATGGAGGATGCTAACAAGCATATACGAGAATTTCAGTCTGTGTGTGCAAACATGCAACCACAAGGAGCTGATGAAAACATTCTGAAGATGAAGGCATTTCCATTCTCCTTAGCTGACAGAGCCAAAGATTGGCTATATGAGATTCCTGCTGGACGTATCACTTCATGGGAAACAATGAGGAAGGCCTTCTTGGAAAAATACTTCCCAGTTTCAAAGGTCATCACAATCAGGAAGAAGATCAGTGGAATTGAGCAAGCCCATGATGAGTCCTATGGTGCCTACTATGAGAGGTTCAATTCCTTACTTGCACAATGCCCTCAACATCAGATGAAGGATGAGACCCTACTTACATGTTTTTACGAAGGACTCTTACCCTTAGAAAGGCAAATGCTTGATGCTGCAGCTGGAGGAGCTTTTGTGGACAAGTCACCTGCAGCTGGGAGGGAACTTATTGAAAATCGGGCCCTAAACACTCAACAGTATGAGGGTGTGAGACAAACCACTCGTAAGGTAAACGAGGTGAGCACTAATCCTGCCATAGCAGATCAACTGAGCAAACTCACCCTTCTTGTGAACAAGGTGGCGACTTCTCAAGGACAAGGAGGACCCTCTGCTTGTGGGGTATGCTCTACCCAAGGACATCCTACGGATCAATGTCCTCAACTAAGTGAGAATGGTGGTTGGGAGTCTGTGAATGCCATAGGAGGCTATCAAGGAAACCAAGGGGGTCCCCAACGTCCAAGGTATGATCCATATTCAAATACCTATAACCCTGGATGGAGGGACCACCCCAACTTCAAGTGGACCAACAATGAAAATGTTCAGAATCCTCTTGGTGGCAGTTTCCAACGTCCTCAAGGACCTCCCTATCAAAGACCTTACATGCCTCCTCAACACAATGTTGGGAATTCCAATTCTCACTATGATAAGACGATAGAGGCATTGACTAATTCCACTCAGGCATTGACTAGTGCCACACAGACTTTGCTTCAAGGACAACAGGACCATACCAAGGACATTGCAGAGCTCAAGAAGCAGATGGGACAAGTGGTGGACTTCATGACCAAGTTTCATGAAACTGGTAGGCTTCCGAGCAAAACAATTCCAAACCCAAAAGGAGGCTTTGAAGGTCCAACCAACTGAGGACAAGAGGAAACCACGTCTAGGCTGAGAAGACGTTAAAACCAAGCGCTATTTGGGAGGCAACCCAATCAAATCAGATTTGCTTTCTTTATCCTTATCTTTTATTTTTCGATTTTGCTTATTTGTTTTAGTAGTTATTTTCGTAAATTTCTACCTATATGCTTAAGTGTTTCATTGCATGCTTATTCTTGATTACATTGAGGACAATGCAATATTTAAGTGTGGGGGAAGGGATTTACACTTTTATCTTGAGTCGTATATTGAAAAATACAAAAAAATTGAAAAATGTCAAAAATTTAAAATTTTCGTTGCTTTTGTTTTTGTTTGAGTCTTAGGATGCCCTTTCAACTGTCTAGGATGATTTTATATCTCTGAAATCATGATTAAAAGAGGATCACAAGATTGAGATGATTTAAACATGGTATTTTTTGGTTAATTGAGATATATGAAAAATATGTGCCTTGTAGTGGATATGGATTTCGAAACTTTGGTACAGAATATGAGCATGTTAGGATGAGTTTTGATTCATATAAACCCATGTGAGATATTTGAACTCATGTCCCTTTTTCTTGGAGTGAAATGAAAAATATATTCTTATTTTCTTGGCGATGTTTTGATGATCTCATTATTCTTTCATCTTGATTGACTACTTGCCATAGATTAAGTTTGATGGACTAGAGAATGCTAGAATTCACTCTTGTGCGTGTTGAAACGTTATATCAATACATGGCCCTGATTCTGGAAAGGATAGAGGCACCCTAGGAATTACCACCATTGCCAAATGAACTTGTGTCCCTAATTGTGCCCGTCGTGGGACTCCCCTAGATAAGCCCCTTTTGAGCCTACATGAAGCCTTTTCATTCATCACCCTTAAAACCCTTAACCATGAAGCTTAGTATAGTCAACCCTACCCTTTGTTCTAAGAACTTAGTGGAGCTATCTTTTGAGACATACTACGTGGGTTAGGTGCTAAGGATGAAAATTGAGAAGAGGTGAAAGTTCAAGTGTGGGGGTAGACTTGTCCATAAAGAAAAAAAATATGTGAAAGCCGTGAAAAATGAAATGAAAAGAAAAGAAAAAAAATGTGTGTACGGCTAAAAAGAAAAGAAAGAAAAATGTTTATGGATTTTAGTCCCCCATACTTAGTGATTTTGGAGTTTACTTTGAACTGAAGGCCTACTACAGAAAAATTTGGCCTTCGTCCATTTCACTAGAGTTCAAGGGAAGTTTACATTGAAGATTGGGCCCAACATGAAGACATTAGGCCCTTTTATGTTACCTCTAGGGAAAGTGACGTTTTTGCAATGCCTTGGTGGATTTCTTGAGGTCTCTACATCTACATGTGCTCTGCTAGGTTTTTAGGACACTTTGATAAATCCTTACCTTTCATTTCTTTAAACCTTGAGCCTTAGCCCCATTACAACCCTTGAGAAGACCTTCTTGATCCTTAAGATGGGACAGCCCTTGATGTGGAGATGAGTTACAAGAGTTGAACCTATGGCTTGGGTCCACCTGTGCAAGTAGTTGGTATCCTTCATGAGATCTTTAAAGAAAATTATACATGTGCTTTCGTTTCTTGAATTATGTGATATACTTGCTATCTTTCACATATACTTGAGTGTACAAGCTTTTAAGCAATGCCTTGAATTCTGAGAGAAGAAAGAGTGGATATACCTTGTGAGGATTTGAATCAAACTTGTTTGAAACATGCTTAACAGAACCCATCACCATTGTTACAACCAAGTCCTACTTGTGTATGTGAAGATTATGTGTTTCAATTAACTCTCGAATGCCTAAACATTTATTCTTGGTAAAGTGCTAATCTTGGTGTTGTGAAAGTAAGAGATTGCTGAGACAAAAAGTTGAAGGGCTATAGAGTCTGTTTCGTGTCAAGTCTTTAATTTTCGTTGAGTCTTAGTGTGTGTCTTACTGTGATTTTGCTAAGGGACTAGCAAAAGCTAAGTGTGGGGGAATTTGATAGGAGCATTTTAATGCGACGTTTTAACTGCATTTCCCTACATTTTCTGCGTTATTTCCTTAATAAAACTCTGTTTAGGAAAGTTTCCATTCTTTGATTGGGAAAGTTCCTATTTGTAGAAAGTTTCTATTTTTGTAGTTTCTATTTATCATTTTTAGTAAGTTTCCATTTTCAGTTTAGGAAAGTTGCCATTTTTCATTTTAAGAAAGTTTCTATTTTTCTTATTAGTTTCTATTTTCAGGACCTCCGAGCTAAAAAGTGGAAATGAACTCATAAATGGAAATGAACTCAAAAATTGATGCGCTCGAAAGCAAGCGCGCAATTTAGCTCGGAGGTCCTCAAAATAGAAACTAATAAGAAAAATAGAAACTTTCTTAAAATGAAAAATGGCAACTTTCCTAAACTGAAAATGGAAACTTACTAAAAATGATAAATAGAAACTACAAAAATAGAAACTTTCTACAAATAGGAACTTTCCCAATCAAAGAATGGAAACTTTCCTAAACAGAGTTTTATTAAGGAAATAACGCAGAAAATGTAGGGAAATGCAGTTAAAACGTCGCATTAAAATGCTCCTATCACTCTTCCCTCTGCCCTTAGGAATTGAAATTTGGTTTAAAAGAATTCTCCCTTTGCCCAAGTGAGAATGAGCCATATCTGGAGCTAGTTGATCTTGACAAACCTTTGAATGACAATAATTCTCTGTTTCCAATGATTAGTCCACCTCATTCTTTTCTTGGATAGACACCTTATGAAGACTTGTTCTTTTCATGGAGAGTTGACTTGTGAAGACGGGATGTGTTAAATAATGTGAACTTCGGAAAATATCATTGCTTCAACATCAAGTTTGTGAACTGGTTATTTGAATTTGCATGACATCATTATTATTTCTTAAAAAAAAAAAAGATATTCTGTCAACTTCTAAAAATATCATTGCTTCAGCATCAAGTTTGTGAACTAGTTATTTGAATTTGCATGACATCATTATTATTTCTTCCATAAAAAATTTGATATTCTGTCTGAATTTCAATTGAATTGGGCTTTTAGGTATGGAAAAGTTCTTTGTTGAAGTTGAATTGAATGAAACTGTTGATTTTCAATCGGAAAATTTTACAATGTGTTAACGTATGACATGCATACAATTGCCTTAAAAGTGGTAAAATGAGTCCTCAAAATAGTAATATTAGTCCTCAAAGTAGTAACATGAGTCCTTAAAGTGGTAAATTTTCTTAGTTACCACATGAGTCCTCAAAATAGTAATATTAGTCTTCAAAGTGGTAACATGAGTCCTTAAAGTGGTAAATTTTCTTAATTTACCATATGAGTCCTGAAAATAGTAATATTAGTCCTCAAAGTGATAACATGAGTCGTCTAATTGGTTTTCAGCGAGGAAGTTCAAGTTATCATACAAACATTAAGCAACAACCTGCACAAGTCCTCACTTAATTGGTCGTTTGCAAGAAAATTAAAGTTGTCACATAAACATTGACCGACCACTAATAGAAGTTGTCGCCTAATTGGTTTTTAGCGATGAATTTTAAGTTGTCACATAAACATTAAGCGACAACTTGTTGAGCTCGTCGCCTAATTGGTCTTTTGTGAGAAAATTAAAGTTGTCACATTAACATTAACCGACAACTCGTAAAAGTTGTCGCCTAATTGATTTTCAGCGAGGAAGTTCAGGTTGTCACGTAATCATCAAGCGATAACCTGTAAAAGTCATCACCTTATAGGCCTTTTGTGAGAAAATTAAAGTTGTCACATATACATTAATCGACAACTAGTAGAAGTTGTCGTCTAATTTATTTTCAGTGAGGAAATTCAAATTGTCTCATAAACATTAAGCGATAACCCATTAAAATTGTCGCCAAATTGATTTTCAGAGAGGAAATTCAAATTGTCACATAAATATTAAGCGACAACCAAATAAAGTTGTCACCAAATTGATTTTCAGTGAGTAAGGTAAGGTTGTCACATAATCATTAACCGACAACTCACAGAAGTGGTCACCAAATCAGTATTCAGTGACAGAAATCTAGTTATCACATAAATATTAAGCGACAATTTATAGAAGTCGTCGCCTAATTAATCTTTTGCGAGGAAGTTAAAGTTGTCACAAAAACATTAACTGACAATTTGTAGAAATTGTCGCTTAATTGATATTTTGCGAGGAATTGGGCGTCGCATAATGTCATATGGGCAACAACTGTCAATTTCTCACAAATTCCTACTTTATGCGACAAATTGGTTGTCGCTGATGGGATAATGTGCGACAACTGAAATTTCCTCGAATTTGCCAAGCTTTTGCGACAAATTTTGAGTTGTCACAATGAAATTCCTCGCTTTTGCTATTTTCTCTTGTATTCGCTTTTGAAATTTTGACTTTTTACGACAACTTTGGGTTGTCGCCGATGACATTTTCTCTCTGAAAATCAATTTGGCGACAATTTTAATGGGTTATCGCTTAATGTTTATGAGACAATTTGAATTTCCTCACTGAAAATAAATTAGACGACAACTTCTACTAGTTGTCGATTAATGTATATGTGACAACTTTAATTTTCTCACAAAAGGCCTATAAGGTGATGACTTTTACAGGTTATCGCTTGATGATTACGTGACAACCTGAACTTCCTCGCTGAAAATCAATTAGGCGACAACTTTTACGAGTTGTCGGTTAATGTTAATGTGACAACTTTAATTTTCTCACAAAAGACCAATTAGGCGACGAGCTCAACAAGTTGTCGCTTAATGTTTATGTGACAACTTAAAATTCATCGCTAAAAACCAATTAGGCGACAACTTCTATTAGTGGTCGGTCAATGTTTATGTGACAACTTTAATTTTCTTGCAAACGACCAATTAAGTGAGGACTTGTGCAGGTTGTTGCTTAATGTTTGTATGATAACTTGAACTTCCTCGCTGAAAACCAATTAGACGACTCATGTTATCACTTTGAGGACTAATATTACTATTTTCAGGACTCATATGGTAAATTAAGAAAATTTACCACTTTAAGGACTCATGTTACCACTTTGAAGACTAATATTACTATTTTGAGGACTCATGTGGTAACTAAGAAAATTTACCACTTTAAGGACTCATGTTACTACTTTGAGGACTAATATTACTATTTTGAGGACTCATTTTACCACTTTTAAGGCAATTGTATGCATGTCATACGTTAATACATTGTAAAATTTTCCGATTGAAAATCAACAGTTTCATTCAATTCAACTTCAACAAAGAACTTTTCCATACCTAAAAGCCCAATTCAATTGAAATTCAGACAGAATATCAAATTTTTTATGGAAGAAATAATAATGATGTCATGCAAATTCAAATAACTAGTTCACAAACTTGATGCTGAAGCAATGATATTTTTAGAAGTTGACAGAATATCTTTTTTTTTTTTAAGAAATAATAATGATGTCATGCAAATTCAAATAACCAGTTCACAAACTTGATGTTGAAGCAATGATATTTTCCGAAGTTCACATTATTTAACACATCCCGTCTTCACAAGTCAACTCTCCATGAAAAGAACAAGTCTTCATAAGGTGTCTATCCAAGAAAAGAATGAGGTGGACTAATCATTGGAAACAGAGAATTATTGTCATTCAAAGGTTTGTCAAGATCAACTAGCTCCAGATATGGCTCATTCTCACTTGGGCAAAGGGAGAATTCTTTTAAACCAAATTTCAATTCCTAAGGGCAGAGGGAAGAGTGATAGGAGCATTTTAATGCGACGTTTTAACTGCATTTCCCTACATTTTCTGCGTTATTTCCTTAATAAAACTCTGTTTAGGAAAGTTTCCATTCTTTGATTGGGAAAGTTCCTATTTGTAGAAAGTTTCTATTTTTGTAGTTTCTATTTATCATTTTTAGTAAGTTTCCATTTTCAGTTTAGGAAAGTTGCCATTTTTCATTTTAAGAAAGTTTCTATTTTTCTTATTAGTTTCTATTTTGAGGACCTCCGAGCTAAATTGCGCGCTTGCTTTCGAGCGCATCAATTTTTGAGTTCATTTCCATTTATGAGTTCATTTCCACTTTTTAGCTTGGAGGTCCTGAAAATAGAAACTAATAAGAAAAATAGAAACTTTCTTAAAATGAAAAATGGCAACTTTCCTAAACTGAAAATGGAAACTTACTAAAAATGATAAATAGAAACTACAAAAATAGAAACTTTCTACAAATAGGAACTTTCCCAATCAAAGAATGGAAACTTTCCTAAACAGAGTTTTATTAAGGAAATAACGCAGAAAATGTAGGGAAATGCAGTTAAAACGTCGCATTAAAATACTCCTATCAAATTCCCCCACACTTAGCTTTTGCTAGTCCCTTAGCAAAATCACAGTAAGACACACACTAAGACTCAACGAAAATTAAAGACTTGACACGAAACATACTCTATAGCCCTTCAACTTTTTGTCTCAGCAATCTCTTACTTTCACAACACCAAGATTAGCACTTTATATTTGTTATAATTTCCAATATAGGAGACCATGTTTACGTTGCATATTCCATCTGCGAGGTTTATATGTTTGATCGAAAATTTATATGCGAGACTTTTTTTTGTTGCAAAAAATAACTGCGAGGTTTCATTTTTGTTGCATATATTAATATGTGACACATATGCATTTGTTGTAGAAAATTATATGCGAGGCTTCTTGTTTGCCTCCTATAATTTCGTCGAGGAACTTATTGCGTCACATATTGAAAAAACGACAACCCTGTTATTTCGTCGCTTTTGACAATCAGTAAAACACATTATGCGACAACCCAAAGGTGTCGCATATTTAATTAAGCGAGAAATTTAGTCTTTTTACGACAACTCTGGATTGTCGCCAATATCTTTATAAAGATATGTCAAATTAGCATAGTTGTCGAAAATATAAAATGCAATAATAAATATTTGTTGAAAAAAATAATAGGCAAGATCGCATATAATGTTGCATATAATGATTTGCAACATATGCAAAAGAATCATTGTTTGTTGCAAATGACTTTAAATGAGGCTGGATTGTTTGTCTCATTTGATAATTATTTATTTAAAAATTTC
Organism: Rosa chinensis; assembly: GCF_002994745.2. NCBI lineage: Eukaryota > Viridiplantae > Streptophyta > Magnoliopsida > Rosales > Rosaceae > Rosa > Rosa chinensis. The sequence goes on along the minus strand of NC_037093.1, from coordinate 39,931,665 downwards.
AAAATAATTTGAATATTTAAAAAATTAATTTATTAATAATAATCAAAGATTTATTAAATCATAAATCAAACAGAGTTTACAAAATTCTACCCACAAAATAATAATAGCTAATAAAAAGAAAAATTGTTTGCCAAGCTAGACTAACTAAATCCTAATCCAAAAACTAACAAGAAGTATGGAACTTTATTAGCATGTGTTGTATTAATAGGTGGACTTGTGAATGTGTAAAAACTAACTACAAGTATGTAGATTGTGGTTGCTCTTCTCAAGCTAGAATTTTATTAGATTTCTTCTTGCTGTATGTGAACTTTGCCAAAAAACAAGCTAGAACATTTTCTCACGGCATTTTCTGATTGCCATCTTGCTACGAATTGTCTTCAGGTTTCACCTTCCAATTTTATTTTCTTCTCACAAACTCAGAAAATCGTTCACGTTTATGCAAATTACCAACTTTTAGTCCAATACACAAACAAACATGGGATATGACTATTTTGACTATTCTGCTCTTTAGTCCTAAGCAGTACCAAACATGGGTCATGTATTAACATAGCATATCACAAGCTAGAAGAGTCCTAAACTATTATAGGAAATAAGGTGGGGGATAATAGTCCCACGTAACAAACACAACCCAATTGTTGAAGAAGAAGAAGTCTTCCATCATCATTCACAGTATAGGTGAACTTCTCAGTTACTTCTAACATCTTCAACATAGCAACAGGTCCTAAATTATAAACTTCAATAGGGTAAAGGCAGCATTCACTTCACTCAAAGTCTCTTCTTTGACTTTGTAAACCTTCACAAGAAAATCGAACATATTGCATCAAATTTGAGGATATTAAGAACCAAGTAGTTCCATTGTCCAAAAAAAAAAAACAATGGCATATCTTAAACTTTAACGGCCTCACCCAATGGAAAACTAAGAGATCACCTTCAAGTAATTTGCTTTCCTTACAAAACCTTCTGCACCACCAATTAGTCGTCTATATTTCTTAAGATACTTCACTGTATATTCGTTCCCACTTTCATGTTCCAAAATTATTCTTGTGTCATGTTGCAAATATTCATTGCAGAAATGCTTGGGAAGCGTCTGTCAATATGACAACTAAGTGGATCAACATAGCTTCAAACACAATTGTGCTACCAAACTTGGTGCATTACCAAATTAGATCTGTTTTTGACAACATCAAAAGGTATATACTTCATAAAGAATGGGCTTTTGGCTTCCAGGATATCTTGAATTTGGTCTCTTACAGAAGGCTTTTCATGATAGTTGGGCTTAGATTTCTTACACTTTCAGCTACTCGATCGATCAATCAAGAGATCACATTAGATACTTCAAAATAAATATTAAAGCTAATTTGCATAACACATATAGATAAGTTTACCTACCCTTCATGATCATGAGAACTACAACCAACTGCAACTTTCTATTCAAAATCATCAATAATTTTCTCATTCAATTCATCATGGAGGTCAATAGAAAACAAGATTAGCATCAAGATCACTGAACCAGGCAAATGAGTCATGGCATCTAGTAGTATACACAGTGAAGTAGAAAAATATAAGGTATTGAAATGCAATTAACAATTCATTGGGTCATTTTACCAAAATGAACTAATCATGGCCACTTTTGGCTCAATGGCACAAAAACAAAAGATTCTCTTCTTTTATCTCAACTAACACAGTAAATGGCGAAAAAGTAGATTTTGTAGTCTAAGCTCAGAAATCAAAGTGTAATCTTAATTGGAAAAAATAAAAATAAATAAAAAATAAATAAATTGGAAAAAAAATCAAAATCATTGTCACCCACTCGCTTGGTGTTAGAGATTGGACTTGAGGGACTCTTGAAGAATTTTTCCTTCAAACCCATGTCGAGCATGTAGCTTTAGTTGCCTTTCCTCTCTTACTAAACCTGAGAGCCTTATCACTCACCACCAGTGGCGAATCCAGAAATGTTTCTTATGTAAGGTAAGACTCAAAGTAAGTAGTAAGGATACATTCAGTAGGTCATTATATCCTATGAAGCTTGCCTATTTTGCCCTATTTCTGCCATTTTTGCCCTATTTTTGCCATTTTCACATAGGTTGCCTATACCAAACCTATGTAAACTCAAAAATCCAGTCGAGGCAAGTGCCTAATCTGGGCTCTATATGAATCCGCCCATGCTCACCACCTTGTCTTTTTGCACGTATGCACAATTTATAGAAAGACGTTACAAATCTATAATTTTTTTTTTGGAAAAATTATCATTTTAGTCACTCAACTATGACTCAGTTGACACTTTTTAGTCTCTATATTTTTAAAATTTTCACTTTAATCACTCAACTTAAATACGTTTATCACTTTGGTCACTGCCGTCAACTTTACTGTTAAATTCTTGTAAATAACTCGTATTTTCAAGGCATTTTAGTCAAATTGAGTACTAAATTCCTCTTTTTGCCTTTTTATTTTCAAAATATTTTGGCAAAAAAAAAAAAAAAGTTCTTAACTTTTCTCAAAGATTATTTTACTATTCTCAAAGGGAGACTAAGTTTGATCCTTCTAGCTTCTTCAATAAATATAGCCAAATTTTAATATTTTTTTAGTAATTTGACCAAAATGTTATTAGTTTTAACGGTGTGTAATGGAGTATTTAACAGCTGTTACTAAAGTGAAAAAATAAATCTAAACTTGAGTGACTAAAGTGATAATTTTAAAAATAGAGCGACCAAAGTGTCAATTGAGTTATAGTTGAATGACTAAGGTGATAATTTTTTCATTTTTTTATTCAATCACTTAAATCTAGGGGCGTGTTTCGGACAGATCGGATCAGAAAAAAGATGCTTGAATTCCCATACATAAAGTTCAGAGGGATATTTCTGTTCCAATTTCCAATTTGGAATTTTGATTTCTTTTTTCAAATTAGGAATTTTTTTTTTTTTTTTTTTTTCTGAAATGGGTATGGAACCCAGCCTAGTTTGGTGGCTTAGCCCCACGCCCGGTTCCATTTATTATATTATAATTATGATTTTGCATCGGGGGACATAACACCTGAACCCCAAGCTACAGAGAAGCAATTAATGTAATCCTCGCAGAGAACATCCTGAATAATAGCAGGCGTCTCATCTATCCAAACATCATCAAAGTAAAACAAACTAGTAAGGTGAGCCAGCCTATCTGCAACACCATTTGCTTCATGAAAAATATGCCGAATTCTAACTGATTGAAAAGCCAACAAGTAATCTTTACATTTTCCCAACAAAGAACGTATAGTTTCTTTGGAGATGCGGTTGCTCTACCATGTATCTTCCTCTTTCTTGCCACTGATGACATTGGCACTTCAGCCTCCACAGATTTTTTTTTTGTTTCCAAAATCTCTACCCTTTTCTTCCACTCTCTTGATAACAACACTGCACTTCTTGGAAGAGAGAAAGAACTCCACATAACCAAACAGAGCAAAGGACAACATTCCTTGATGTTCTAGACCTCTATATAGCTTCTGTTTCATCCTCCTCATCTTCTAATTCCTCGTCTTCTGATTCCTCATCTTTATCAAAATAACTCAAGTACTTCACATCTTCCTCCTCTGCCATCCTATCAAATGCCTTCTTTAAATCCAAAGATGTGTCCACCATAAGGTAAGTGGAATTCCACCTTGTTGGAACATCCAAAATGCAATTTTTTATTTATTTATTCTAACTTCACCTTATACACACAATTCTTAACTACATCTGTTCTAGCCTGGGAACTCCTTACATACCTAACAACATTCCTAATTGAAACTATGACCTCTCCATTATATGCAAATCAGATCTCACAATTAAATTCACAATGTGAGCTAAACGTCTCACATGCATAAACTTGCCTCCATAGATTGGCTTTTATCCCAACTTAACATCTTCTTCCTAACATAATCAATAGCATGCTTATTTGCAGCTGCATTGTCTACACTAATTGTCAAAACTCTATCAATGGTCCACTCAATTAAGGCATTCTCTAAAGTTTTACCTATGGTAGTGCCATTGTGGTTTGGAATTACACAAAACTTTAAGACTCTTCTATACATTTTCCAACCAAAGATTAAATGGGTTGTGATGACCATGCAGTTAATGTTTTGACAACTAGTCAATGTGTCTGTCAGATTGCTATTCACTCTTCAACTCATTCTTTTTTTGCTTCATACATCCTCAAAAAATCTTCACAATAACCTTCCTATATGGTACCTTAAACCTAGGAACAGCTACATCACAAATGTGCCTAAACCCAGCCTAAACTCAGCCTTTTCAATGAACATAAGGAAGCTCATCCATCATTATCATTGTGTCTAAGTCCTACTAGTTAAACTCTTTTTACCATTCACATTAGTAATTAAGACTTGCTGTCCCTCTTCTAAATTAATTTTACCTGGATAACCCTTAGAAATCTGCTCATTGTGTTTCCTAAGTGAACTACTGCCATTATCTCTAGAATCACATGCTAGATGGGTAGGGCAATACTTACTTTCTACTCATTTTGTGCTCCTAACTACATTTTCCTCCCCATTGATCACCTCATTAAGCGGCTAATCAAACTTGGTGAAGTGCTCCCTAACCCTTGAGTGTACTGCTAGTTGTACTTGCAGCAACTAGCTCATAACCAATTGTTGGACTTGAATCAGAGGTCATTGATGAACAAAGGAATAGAAGACTGTAATTGAAGAAGCGAAGGGTTTGAATAAAAAACTCAGAGCAGCTTGATGGATTAACCAAAACCGAACCACAATATATACTATTTTAAAAAATTGACACTTCTTAAGTCTTGGAACCGCACAGAACTGTCAGTTTTGGTTCGATTTGAGACAATTCTTCAGATCCTTGGGTCTAAAGTCCCAGTCATATTTTCTAACTACCCATATGAGTGTGTTGTTTTTGTACTGCTTGCTGAAATTCAATATTTGGATGACTTCTTTTGATTAAAAAGAAAACAATATTATATCATTTATTCTTTAGGGGTAAAGCTATGGTGTGTTAACATTTCTCATACATCAACTATTTTTACCACTTTAGGGACTCATGTTACCACTTTGAGGACTAATATTACTATTTTGAGGACTCATATGGTAAACTAAGAAAATTTACCACTTTAAGGACTCATATTACCACTTTGAGGACTAATATTACTATTTTAAGGACTCATGTGGTAACTAATAAAATTTACCACTTTAAGGACTCATGTTACCACTTTGAAGACTAATATTACTATTTTGATGACTCATTTTATCACTTTTAAGGCAATTATATGCATGTCATACATTAATACATTGTAGAATTTTTCATTCTTTAGTACTGTGTTTAATTGTCATGAACTAATTAACTGATGGCAATATAACTCCATAATATTTTTTGCTAATAAGTATTAAATTTTCTTGTCGTGAAAGTCCTGCAAAACTCATCGCAATGAAAAGTACATTTCTATATGGAATCTGGTCATTAATCAAAACTATGATGTTTTAACCCAATATGAAGTGTTCCTCGTTTTGCTAAGAGAAAAATTCAGATACCGTCCTCAAACTATGCTACCAAGGCCAATTTGATACCCGAACTCTCAAAAGTATCAATGTGATACCCAAAGACCTAAATTGGTATCAACGTGATACTTCCGTCAAAATTTTCTAACGGCGCCGTCTGTTTGCTGACGTGGCAAGCACGTGGGTCCCCAAAAAAAGTGAAATGACAAATTTACCCTTTTTTATAGAAAAATTCAGGTATCGTCCCCAAACTATTTTGCCAAGGCCAATTTGATACCCGAACTCTCAAAAGTATCAATGTGATACCCAAAAACCTAAATTGGTATCAACGTGATTCCTTCTTCTTCTTAGGGTTTCGCGGCGCCAAGCAGCTTGGGGCTGAAGCTTCCAATCGAACCCGATACCGGTCGAAGAACCTGCTAGTGCTGAGATGATCAACGACCCGTCCGCGTAAATTGGGGTCGTCGAGCTGTTGAGCGAGACGAGGCATTCAGCCGGAAGGTACCGTGAGAGAGTAACTATCGAGGCGGAGTATGTACGGTCTCCGAATGGAAGGCGGTCTAGTTCTAGGGATGCCATTTTAGCTATTCTTCTTCTTCTTCTCTCTCCTCCTCTCTCTCTCTCTCCTCTCCTTCTCCTCCGCCCAAACCATCACTAATGCTGCCGAGATGGATTTGTAGCAGGAATTGGAGAGGATCTCGGTGGCGTTAGTGATGGTTTGGGCGGAGGAGAAGGAGAGGAGAGAGAGAGAGGAGGAGAGAGAAGAAGAAGAAGAAGAATAGCTAAAATGGCATCCCTAGAACTAGACCGCCTTCCATTCGGAGACCTTACATACTTCGCCTCGACGGCCACTCTCTCATGGTACCTTCCGGCTGAACGCCTCGTCTAGCTCAACAACTCGGCTGCCCTAATTTACGCCGACGGGTCGTTGATCATCTCAGCACCAGCAGGTTCTTCGACCAGTATCGTGTTCGATTGGAAGCTTCAGCCCCCAGCTGCTTGGCGCTGCGAAACCCTAAGAAGAAGGAAATCCCAGAAGAAGAAGGAAGAAAAAGAAATGAAAAGAAAAGGAAAAAAATGAATTAATAAAAAAAAAAAAGGTAAATTGGTCATTTCACTTTTTTTGGGACCTACGTGCTTGCCATATCAGCAAACATACGGCGCTGTCAGAAATTTTGGACAGAGGTATCACGTTGATACCAATTTAGGTCTTTGGGTATCACATTGATACTTTTAAGAGTTCGGGCATCAAATTGGTCTTGGCAAAATAGTTTGGGGACGATAGATGAATTTTTCTATAAAAAAAAGGGTAAATTGGTCATTTCACTTTTTTTTGGACCCACGTGTTTGCCACGTCAGCAAACAGACCGCGCCGTCTGAAAATTTTGACGGAAGTATCACGTTGATACCAATTTAGGTCTTTGGGTATCACATTGATACTTTTGAGAGTTCGGGTATCAAATTGGTCTTGGCAAAATAGTTTGGGAACGGTAGCAGAATTTTTCTCTTTTGCTAAATATGTGTTTACGTGTGAGCTAGCCGACAGCCCGTTTTCAGAACGAAGTTGATATGAAAACGTTTCCTGAAAATATATGTTTATTCTCATTTTACATATGTTGAGTAATTGACCCGTACATGCACACTGATGAATCGATCCCTTCTGAAAAGATATGTGGAGCCTTTAGAAGCTTACATAGCCGCTCCATCTATGTAACTATTTGGATGCCTGAAACTTTTGACTTGTGGAAAAGATGTAGAACAAGTGAGGACATGCAAAATTGCAAAGAGGCTAAGACAAATATTAGTCGGCGAACTGCCTCAAATGGGCCTGATATAGGACGAGCAACAGAAGCAGACCAGCTCTGCTTCTTCAATTTCTCTACCCCAAAATGGTTTAGGGAAATCACAGCTTAATGTTTAGTCATCATAATGATAGATGCATCCCATGTTCGGCATCTAACTTAGCTTGAGCCTTGAGGACATGGTGTTTGTTAAAATTAAGCAACCGCAACTGATAAAAGATATTAAGAAAGTAAATTAAGGGTGTGCAAAGAAGTTGAAATAAAGTGTTTGAAGATTTTCAAACCGATTAACCTACTGGATTTTTGCAAATATACATGATAAGCAAGCTAATTTGTCAAATTGTGGTCTCTCCTCGGTCACATGTTCTAGGGAATCTGAATCATGACAGATCTCAAATAGCACAGTGCAAATTGGCACACTCCACCGTTCATAATGATACGTATGTACTCGGGTCCTTGTCCATCTCTTAATTACGCGTATTTGAAATGGAAACGACAAGTTTTCCTACCTTTTAATACTTCACACACAGACAGACACACACACACCCATATTTTATTATCAGAAAGTACTGATCATCTCAGCCACGACGGAATTACTGAAACATCTTGCTAGCTGATGCAATAGTATGCATCTGCATTCTGGTTGCATTAATGCCGTCCAATCCCATCACTATCCAATTTGGTTTTTGTCATTACAAAATTGAAAACAAGAATCAAATTAACTATACCACAACAACGTGTAAGTGAAGGACTAGCTAAACCAATGAATCCCTAAGGGTCAGTGTCACCCATCTTTGTGTTGGGAAATTAATCCCCTGTCACGCAAGTACTACTAGTAGAGATGGAAATAAGAAATAAGCAAGCCAAGAAGACAACAAGTTTTAACGAGGTTCGGCCAAAATCCATGCCTACGTCCTCAGAGAGTTTTCATCTTCACTATGAGAGAATCACACAAGTACAAGATACACCACTCAAGTTTATACACAACTAGAGCACTCAAGTTTATACCCAGCTCAAGCCTTGTATCCAATCGGATACCCCTTGTACACCCTTTCTCAATCCTAGAAGATTACTCTATCCCAAGAGCTATACACGCCCTTGAACACACTCCCCCTATCTTCTACATCTTGAAGACCCTTGGAGTTGCTACTGAAACTCTCTTTTTGTTTCAGCTCTCTCTCTCTCTGGAGTTTGGGCTATCTGCCCTCTCTCATCTTTTGCTGTTGCCGATATGGGGATATATATAGGCAGTGCACTTCATGCACATACCATGCAGTGAGTAGAAGCAAAGTCATAGGTGTGAACACATGAAAAGCAAAGCCATGCTTTTCCCTTTCTCACGTTCCATGTTTCCATGCATGTCTCCTTCTTTTTCTTTCCCTTGCATGCTTTCTCCTTTCACCTTTCCTTTTTGCTTTCACTTTCTGCTATTTTTCCTTTTGCATGTTTTCTGCAACTTTCTTTGTCTCCCACATGCTTTCTTCTTTATCCTGGAGACAACTCCGTTCTTTTAAGGAGGGACTTACCTAACAATCTCCCCTCCCGACTTAAATGGAGAGCTCAGCAACACTACTTCAATCTTTGAAGTCATCTCAATCTGAGACACAGCTTGTTATACCCACAAGCATTCCATTGGCCTTCTAGTTGCGTAATTACACATAATCAGAGTCAATTGCTTTTGGTCCTAGCTCCCCCTGATTCAATCGGCCAATACCATGTGTAACTACCCCGAGACAACGATCACCTGTTGGCTCTGAAGAGGAACCTTGACTTGACCTCTTCCCTAGCAGGATTTACCTTCTCACCATCATCTGGACTCGGAAACTTGTCAACGACGTCTCTGCTGTACCCGCAAACGAGACTCGCCTATGCGCACTCATGTTTCCCATTATCCATCAAGGTCTGACATACCAGATGATACCTACCACACTGTTCTCCCTGTATGAGGACCGTACCGCCATGTGTGATTTTCATAACTCCCCCTGCTGACGAAACCCTGCAGCCTTTGGAGTCTAACTGGCTCAAGGATATTAAATTTCTCTGTAACTTTGGGACATCGTCACACCACCCAAAGTACGCCAATCCCAAATCTAATATCCAGTCAAAGAACATGTGTCACCTATGGAGATTGTGAGAGCATCTCCATATGAAAATCGGTTTCTGCTACAGCAATGCAATCCAAGCCTTTCGCTTCATATGACCCTAGTTACGACACTTGTAGCATCCCTGCCTCTGGATTTAGACCTGCTATGATCACTAAATCCCCGACAGTTTTCCTTGCATTATCCGCTGTCTTCTCCGGTTTCACATCCTTCCCCTTCAACACTTTACTAAGCCCTGTTGAACTATGATGTCTTTCACTCTCCTTTGCCATAGAGTGAAATTTCCTTTTTCCATCAAACTGCTCCACCTCAAACTATGAGGCAATACCTGAAGTCATGATGAGCAACCACGATCAACATGCAAACCTTCGACGAACGAAAACCATGAACGACGAACAAGCACGATCGCTGACACCACGAGCCACCTTAGTGAGATATACGCTCTCACCAACCATCATTCCCTTGAGTCATATCTTGGTCTCTTGCAACTCCACATTTAATTAGGATTTTTGAGTCTGGCTCGCACCACCTAGCCTCCGAGTCACTCCACCTATCAACTACCTTTGATTAGGACTTTCTTGAGTTTTTGACCCGCTCCACGTTGCTAGGAATTTTCCTCGAGCTGGCTCCACCTAATGCACTTTTGAGTTAACACCTTAACCATTTAATTGACTCCACCTTGAATGATGAGGTGCTAGAACTTGCCATGACAAACAACCTCACCAGCCATCATCCCCTTGAGTCATATCATGATCCCTTGCAGCTCCACTTTTGAATAGGATTTTCCTGAGTCCACCTTGCTCCCCTTAGCTCGCGAATCACTCCACCTATCGATACACCATCGATGAGGATTTCTTTGAGTCTCCGACCCGCTCTTCTTGCTAAGAACTTTTCCGAGCTGACTCCACCTATTGCACCTTCGGGCTGCCACCTTGACCATTTGCTTGACTACACCATGGATGCATGACTTGTCCCAGCCAAACCATCGGCTCTGATACCACTGTTGGGAAATTAATCCCCTGTCACGCAAGTACTACTAGTAGAGATGGAAATAAGAAATAAGCAAGCCAAGAAGACAACAAGTTTTAACGAGGTTCGGCCAAAATCCATGCCTACGTCCTCAGAGAGTTTTCATCTTCACTATGAGAGAATCACACAAGTACAAGATACACCACTCAAGTTTATACACAACTAGAGCACTCAAGTTTATACCCAGCTCAAGCCTTGTATCCAATCGGATACCCCTTGTACACCCTTTCTCAATCCTAGAAGATTACTCTATCCCAAGAGCTATACACGCCCTTGAACACACTCCCCCTATCTTCTACATCTTGAAGACCCTTGGAGTTGCTACTGAAACTCTCTTTTTGTTTCAGCTCTCTCTCTCTCTGGAGTTTGGGCTATCTGCCCTCTCTCATCTTTTGCTGTTGCCGATATGGGGATATATATAGGCAGTGCACTTCATGCACATACCATGCAGTGAGTAGAAGCAAAGTCATAGGTGTGAACACATGAAAAGCAAAGCCATGCTTTTCCCTTTCTCACGTTCCATGTTTCCATGCATGTCTCCTTCTTTTTCTTTCCCTTGCATGCTTTCTCCTTTCACCTTTCCTTTTTGCTTTCACTTTCTGCTATTTTTCCTTTTGCATGTTTTCTGCAACTTTCTTTGTCTCCCACATGCTTTCTTCTTTATCCTGGAGACAACTCCGTTCTTTTAAGGAGGGACTTACCTAACACTTTGGACCATTTTTGACACAACTGCACGGCAATCTCAATGGCCACCGTTCACCATTAATGTTCAAAGGGTCTAGTGCTTAAGAGTTTCCATCTCCAAGAATGAGCTAAATGTGGTTCACCCAGATTGGATTACTTTCACTTCTTGAAGCTTTGACGTGAAAAAGATTACACGTATTTTTGTGTTTCAATCGCTCATATATTGTTGAAGAAACTTTAAATTTCTTATTTAGTTTGGATAAATATTCGAGATTTTTATAAAATAGTTGGATCAACTTGGTCAAACACGGAATAACAAAATGACAAGAAGTGAAAAAAAAAATCAGCAAAAGTAATATTCGTCTTTGTTACTCGTAAAAGCAGTCATAAGCATGATTGAATTGAAAAGCAATACCAATAATCTCACATTTGTCTGTATACGGTCAATCCCATCAGACTCTAAAATTGACATTGCCAGTAGTACTCACTCAAATCATGGGTCGAGAAACATGAACTAAAAACAAGCCTAACTAGCTACACCAACAAGTGGCAAATGCAGCAATTTCTGATGCCATGCCCCATCTTAAACACCATTAACGCCATTTGCTTGCTTCGATTGGTGAGGCTTTTCGAGGCCAAGCTCCACATTGTCTTCAGCACTAGGCTGCTGCTTCTTGGTGTCGCCGCCCTTGTTGTCATGGTAGATGGAGTACAAGATGAGCTGCAATGCCCCCAGAGCACACCCAAACCCATTTGGCACCTGCACACACCATAACACTCATCTCAATCATATATTTCCAAAGAGGGTTTTGGTTTCTTTCTTCATTTCTTGAGGTGAGAGATTTTGTAGTATAGTAAATTCTACCCAAATCTCAACTTTTTTCACTTTAATAAATCAAATCAGAAAAAGGTCAATCAAGAAAGGACGTAAAGAAGTACACTTACAGCCACAAAAGGGTCATGGCCCAGCAGCCCATAGACGAACCAGGAAGTGCCACACAAGAACACAAACAGTGACAAGAAGAATGGCATAAACTCCACACTCTTTGTTTTTATCACAGTCCTCTGCACAATTACGTTTCACTACAGTCACTTTCCAAATTTACCACAACAGACTGGGGGGGGGGTGGTAAATCAGTTAAAAAATTTACCATGATTGAGAGAGGCGAGCCGTACATGACGATGGAGAAGATGGTGGTGGCGAGGCCACACAAGAGCTTCCTGCCACTGCCGTGAAGGGCAAAGACGGAAACCAAGGCCACGACGGAGAACAGAGCCAGCACAAAAATGAAGAGGCCCATAATCTTAGCCTTCTCTCTCTTGGGAGCAAAGAAGATGAAGATCAACACGTAGATGGCTTCGATTACTGCACCGGTGCCGTTAATGGTGGACACCAGAATGTTGTTCGGGGACACAAACGGCAGCCCGTACCTGTTTGAACAAACCTTTCACATCATCAGGGCCAGTTTCTAATTACGCAAAACTACACGGGGCAGAAATGTAATTTCGCAAAAATAATGTCACACACAGAAACCCTGACGCTGCTACTCTAACAGAGACGACGAAGAAGCCGGGGATGAAAACGTCATTTTATCTGGTTTTAGTAACTAACGGACACGAAATCCGAAGCAGCAGAAGGGCAAAAAGGTAAAAGTAAGAGGCGGTTGGAGGGGGAGAGAGAGAGAGAGAGAGAGAGAGAGAGAGAGAGCAGTAGTACCAAGCAGAGAGGAGGCAGTTGAGGAGAGTCATGACGTAAGGAATGCCTGAAAACTGCTCTGTGTTTCTCTTCTGTATGATCCTCTTGAATGTAATCCTATCAAAACCAGAAACCGTTCACAGAATTCAGCATCAAATAGCTTCAAGAAAACCAGAGAGAGAGAGAGAGAAGCTTACGTCGGCGACAAGAAGAGGAAGAGAGCGGTGGCATTACCTGCAGAACAAGTAGAAGGAAGAGGGAAATTATTAGTTACAAGGCAGAAAGCAAAAAACAAGAGGAAGTGAGAGGGAGGAAGATCGACGCGCTCACCGAAGATTCCGAACAAGAACTTGAGGACGTCCATGGAGGCAGGTGATCGGGGAGAGAAGAGAGTTGGAGAGAAAATGGAGAATGGGGGTGGTGTGAGGAAGTTTCGATTTCACAGAAAGGGCGTGGGGGGAGGTGTTTATATAGAGGGGAAAACAAACTAGTGAGTGGAGTCTGTTTGAAGTAAATACCCGATGGGTCTTATTTGGCAAACAAACTATCAGCGTCGTGTCGTTTCAAAAAAAAAAAATATATCAGCATCGTATAGTATAGTGCGTCGCCAAATTTACCGACTATAACGGTACAGCTATTTTTATTAGTTAAAAATTAGCTAGTTTTTGAGTTATGCTGGGTAAGGTAAGTTAAATTTCAAGTCAAATTAATCTGAATGTGATAGATTCTCCTTTCCTCTCTAGCTATCATTAGGGATTTGAATTTTTTTTTTTTTTTTTTTTTTTTTCAATAAAGGGGTGGTGTGGCTACCCTCTTGATTAATGAAACTGTCGAATACAAGGAGGGGGAACATTGAGCCTAAACCCCTGATTACAATAGGCACCTAGAGTACATCCTGAAATAATATCATGAGTCTCAACTATACAATTGTATTCAAATACACACCAACTAGCAAAGAACACGCTCCAGACGGTTCTATTTGCTTCCCAGCAGTGACACAACGGAAAGATAACTCGATCTGCAACTCGAATACAGCATAGCATAATATCCATTCTCACAGCTTTCCCATCATGTTGCCACTGGAAAATACATCCAGTGACACCAAGTTTCACCCTGCCACTAGGAGGTAACGACTATTTGACAAAGCAAGGAACTCGCCGCCTACCCAGAGCAGACAAAGCACTTTGAGTGCACACAGAGGCACAAAGCCCGACTAACCCTACACAACTAATGTAGGGACTTATTACTCGCAAAAAGCGCAGCAGAAAGGAAAAACATAAATAAATAATAACTAGAAATAAAAAAATAGCATGGTCTGGGCCCAAGAATTGAGCCCAAACCCACCCTCCAGCCCAGAACGGGCCCACAAGCCGTATCCAAGCCCAGAAGACCAGGTCACGGTTGGTTCTCTTGCTCCAGGCCCAAGTCGGCGTCTGCACCAGTCCTCCGGTCCCTCCTCCAGATCTGCCGCCCCACCACCTGCGTCAGGCCACCATCAGGTCACCGTCCCCAACCAACCACCAGCGGACGACAGCCTCTGTCACCATCCCCACCGCATACCGGCTGCTCTGCGTCGAGATCTGAAACGAAAACCCAAGCATCACCGTCGGCCAACCCACACACCATCGATCTATCCCAACCACCCATCGATCCATCCCAACCACCCTTCGATCCAACCCCATCAGCCATTGAAACCAAACCTGCCACCATCCAGATCGCAGACCAAAGACAGATGCAGCCACAGCCTTCCCAAGAGCACGACAAAAGAAAACCCATTCCCACCCAATCTCTGGACATCAGACCGGCCAACCAGCGACACAGCCCGTCCAGCCGCACATAGCGACCACCATCAAGGCCAACGGCCCATGCCAGCACCGAGGCGCAGCCGGACAGGTACAAAGATGAAAAACGGCGTTCTATCCTCTCGCTCTCTTTTTTAGTCAATAGTCATGGTGCTCCTTAATCTCAAGCAATGATTTGAATTTTAGTTTAATTCTCTCTCTTCTGTTTTTTTTTTTTTTTTGTTAATTTGTAAAATGACAGAAAAGAGAAATTTTAAATACACACCCCAAATTACTTAATACACATCCCTATTATTTTATATTTCAAATAAGATTTTGACAGTTTCTATTAGGACCTCCAAATCTGCTCACTTGACCTCACTCTATTATGAATTATTAAATGACATATATAACCTACTATAAAATGACTATTAAGGACAATAATTATACCAAAAAAATATTATATTTATTTTATGTAGACTTTCCAATTCAATAATATTAGATTGTATTCCTTATTATTTTCCTTATCTATTTTTATTTTCCAATTTCACTACATACTCATTAAAGCATTCATATATATTTAATAAGAATTTAAAATATGGTTAAAATCATGTGACATAAAAATGTATGATATATATGTTGAACGCATATTGGTGAGGGAAAACAAAATCTAAGTCAATCCATTATATTTGCAAAAAAAAAAAAAAACTTAAAATATTTACATAATTAATCATGTGGTACAAAAAATACAGAAAAAAAAACATTAAAAAACGAATGATTTTTTTTTTTGCACAGCTAAAATAGAAAAAAAAAATTAAAAAAAAACATAATAGTTCATGGCATTTTCTTATTGATTAGACATTAATTTTTGAAACTCAAATTTGATTAAGAAATGTATATTTAGTTAATATTTATAGAGTGATTAAATCATTGAAATGACTAAATTTTTTATTTTAAAGATAATAATTTATTTGCAAATTATATTAGTGAGGTTATTTGAGGAAATTTAGTGAGGTTTAGTGAGTAAATTTAGTATTTGAAAATTTGATAAGAGGTGTAAATAGCATAGAGGTCAAGTGAGTAAATTTGGAGGTTCCAATAGAAAAACTCTAAGATTTTATAAGTAGATTAAATGATCAAAATGGACTTCTATATATTAGAAGAAAAATAATAATAATCATATCTTCCCTATATGATTCTATAATTATAAACACAATAAATATCTACACATGCATCCTCATTTAAAACCAGTATATATAAAGTTAGAAACCATCTAATTTAAATTTTTCTTAAATAAATTGTAATTAAATGGGGTGAGAAACCATATAATTTAGAATTTCAAAATCAATGGCATTAAATTTTTAAAACAAATAGCTTTACTCGCACTTTTAGTTCATTTTTTTTTCTAAAAATTATGATTAGTCAATTTATTATCTAATATAAAACATCACATGTATAAAATTTTGTAATTGTTAATTTGTTTGACCATCCAATGACAATTTCATAGGTCCGCCATTGTGGAGAAACTATTGATACAGTTTTGGTTGAATGTTTGACTCAAAATTTTACACTTGATCAATATGGTGTTTGGTGGATGCTAACTCAAATAATACAAAATCTATTTCTAAGCATCTATATGAAGGGAACAATAATTATTGTTTATGGATTTCCCAATAACTAACACAAGTAATTAATATGGTCAAATAAAACACTAATATGTTAATATATACTAATCAAATTAAATAGTAGTCATGGTTTTTTAGTTTAAGGATATTTTCGGTAATTTGGGTTGTGTATTTAGTAAAATATTAGAATGAGAAATTAAATAGTATGTGTATTGAGTAAGGAGTATGTATTAAGTAATTTGGGGTGTGTATTTAAAACTTCTCGACAAAAAATCCTTTTTTGCAGAAAACCAACATCACATACCATGGGAAATATCGGTGGTGGAGATAATATCACCACTCTCCTTCATAATAAAAATCATAGTTACTAGTCCGTCATTAATAATGACATTCATGAGCCAAATGGGCTCAACCCATACCCAACTTAATCATTCATTTTCTCAGAATACAAAACGATACCAATTATGAATCACAATTAATTCTTATAGCCCCTTTCAAAAAAAAAAAAAAATCGTATAGCCAACACTAAGAACAACCAAGTCATCCTCCTCTATACCATGTCCCAAAACAACTGGACCATATGTAAGTATAATTCGCCTCAACGCGGTATTGATAATCAATGCAAGTATGTATCACAGGATTTTTGAATAAAACAGTGAAAAGATCGAGTAACATTCACACCACTGTATAAATGGATCTTTTGGATATGATTATTCTATAGCAAAATCCCTCTAATTCTATGGATGACTTATGATTGTATCGCTCAGCCAAGTTCAGGACATGTAGGATGAAGTTGTCCCCTCAGCTAACAATTTGGATTCTATCCTTCTAGAGAAGTTGCGTGAACTCGTGAAGCTCGGGTCCTAAGTTCGTCATTTTATTAATGCAACTAATTTCAAGGTCTGTACACTTTGATGTGTCTATTTTATCATTGTTATACAATTGGTAGTTGAACATATATGCATTTGCTTGAGTACTGATTAATTTTTTTTGTGCCACGTACACACAAGAAAAGTACCCTATTTTGAAAAAAAAAAAAACAATGTAACTAGTTAAAAAGCTTAACATTAAAGAAATAAAATAAAAAGGGAAAGTTGGAGAAGAGGAGAAGAAACTTGTAGATAGTTCGATCGGCTGAGTGATTCATGATCTTAAGAGATGCTTCATATATAATTACTGTTTTCCTTAAAACAATGATATAGAGCAATTTAGCAAATGATGAGCCTTCTATTTCTCATCTGAACAGGAGAATAAACTTATGCATTAGACCATTCATATGTCGCAATGAAGGCCCCTCCCAAATGGCTCCATCGACCTCCAATCCTAGCTAGCTAGATACAACTAAGAATTAGATTCCAAGTGGGACGAGAGAGATTTGAGGACCTAAGTTATTTTTACAAGAGGGGCAAAATAACATAGAGAAAGTTCAAAATACATGTGAACATGTGTCTCACTTTATATGGCAACTAATGTGGGGCATCCATGTCGTTTTATGAAATTTTGTAATTGGATAGGCTTTGTGCTTACTGCATAATGTGTGATGCAGTTGATACCCAAAAAGATGGTTCATCTAGCATTACTCAATACTATTATAAGAAATTTGAAAGAACTATAATAATAAAATTTATCCAAAAAAAAAAAATCAGTGCAGTGCAGTGCAATTGGGGCGTTGGCCACATACATACAAAATTGCCAGGACAAGTTGCTGCACTAATTATTAAGCCAAACTTAGTTGCCCCCGTCCAAAGAAGCTTAATTCTAAAAGGCAAATTAGATTAATATTTTTTATATAAAGAACAAAAGAAAATCAAAATAAACAAACAGGGTAGACAATTTAACATTTTTATTTTATTTTTTTGAGTTGAAGAGGTCATCCATTATGCAGCTCAGCAAACAGTACAAAAACGATCTCCCCCTATGGGGGCGACAGAAAGAACCGTTCCGTAGAAACTACTACAAAGCCAACCCTAACTAAAAGAGCAAACCAAACTAGTAATCTCCTAGTACACCCACCTTCTAAGATTAAGCCCGAACAAAGAAGAGTAGAGCCCTGAGGAATTAAAAATAACATCCCGAAGAGCGAGGCTCAATAGGGTCTCTCTTTTCTTTGCAATCTTTCCCACTCAAAGCAAGAAATGAACAAGCCAATCATCTTTCATAACAAAAAGATGAAAGCCCAAACTGAAAATACAAATGGGAAACAATACAGTTGTCCAAGCCCAAAGCAAAGCTCTCGCAGCCCAATTCCAATGTCAGACCCAGTTAATCCACCTAGGCAAACTCTAAGTGAGAAGACAGCCCTGCCCCCACTACCGACCACCACTCGCCAGAGGACGTCGTCCACTCTGCCACCTTCACTGGTAGGGCCCGATTCCAGAAAAAACTGTTCAGGCGATGAGCAAAACACCATAGGGCCAAGATCATCCCCGTCCTGCCATCGATCTTTGTTGCAATCTGCGCAGACATCGATGTCAGAGCTCGCAGCCAACATCCCTGCCACCAGGTTACCACTATCAAAAGCAGCTTCCTCCGATGAGTAGAAAGAAGTCATCCTCCCCACCAACAAAGGGTTAGAGCCCGAGGGAAATAGAGTCGGTCTCACCTCCGGCAGCCTCGTATCGCCATTAGAGATGGCAGATCCCGAGGTCAAGCAAACCAGTAGATCATCGTCTTCCACAACAGCAAGGTCATCGACATGGCAAAAATCATCACCCGATCGGAAACGAACCTTCCGAACCGATCTAGCCCAACCCAAGGTCGGATCGCCTCTCATCCGCCACCGAGATGCCATCCCCGCAAACGAGGCCACATCTTTCACTTCACCATCGAGTTTGGACGCAGAAAAAACAGCACCCCCATCCCATGAAATCAACACAGCCTCAGCGCCACCCAGCGCAATGAAGAAGAGAATAAGCAGACCCAAGTCTGCCATAACCACCATTGATGAGCAACAACGAGCATACAAGAAACCGCCGCCCTTAGGAAGAGGATTCCGAAACCCTAGCAGAGCGCTAGGTCAAATGAAAAATAATTCGAGTTTCATTTTAACATTTTTATTTAGCATATGTGGTTAAGAGATCTTTAATAGACTCTCTATCTTTGTTCTTTAACTATTTTTTAGAGCAAAGCTTTTAAGAGCATTTTTTGCAATACTAGCTATTTTTTTAGTTAAATTTTAGCAAAAAGAGCTAAAAAAAAACTATTTTGGATAACCACTTTTAAAATAAGCATGCATCAATTCTAGTTAAAATGTATTTAAAATAAAGAGTTTTTGAATTTATATTATATATTGAATGAAGAGGAAAAAGTTTAAATGTATATATAAATTACATAGAATTATTTAAAATGAATGTTTTAAATTAACAAAAACAATAGCTAGAGAGTCTCATCTTGCTCTCTGTATTTAGAAACAAGATACTAAAAGTTAAAATGTAGAACCACTTAGAAGTCTGGTGCAGTTACTAAAATTAAAAATGCTAAACATGCTCTCCAAATAGCTAAAGAGCCAAAATAGAAATTCTACTAAAGATACTCTTAGTGATGTTCGCTATTTTTTAGTTAAGTTTAGCCAATGTAGCTAAGAGTATTGTTAGCAATGCTAGCCATTTTTTAGTTAAATTTTAACCAAAGTAGCTGTACATGCATGTCCATTTGCAAGCATAATTAGCTATAATGAGCCACGCTCATGGTACCACCGGGGGTACCAACGCCCACCATATGAGTGACTGACGTAAAGACAGTTAGCCGGGTTACCGCCTGAGCCCCGGATCAACCCCAAAGCACCGCCGACGCGCCGCCACGCGCCGTGTCAAGATGGCATCATAAGCTACTGAAACTGGGAACTGAAGCACCATCAGTCCCACATCGAAAACAAGGAGAAGATCATCCTCTTCCTCACCTATAAAAGGTCCTCTCCTCTCTCCTCATTTATTACGCATTCAATACTTACCTACTGTTACTTTGTCAACATAAATACATTGACTAACTTAGGCATCGGAGAGTTGAAGACCGCCCGGCGCGGTCTCCCTCTGACGCCCATTGTATTTTATTTGACAGGTAACGGGAACCATTCACAACAAAGGTATCGATCCGCCTGCCGGATCAGCGTTAACTAGGGTCCAGCTACCGCTAGACTTTTAGACATTAACATTGGCGCCGTCTGTGGGAATCCTTGAACAGAAGGTCATCCCATCACAGTTACCATGACTAACGGTAGCGGGGGAAATATCGGGGAGCAGGCAGACCAGTCCGCCGTTCCCCAACCCGCCCGCCCAGCGGTAAGCATCAACCGTGCACTATTCAACACCCCGGTCAACCCAGGCGGTGAAACAAATCCAAGCAGCAGCCGTCCCCCAGGTCAGGACCTCACCGCCTTGTATGAATTGGCGCTGGCGGACCTCCACAAAGCAAACAGAGAGCGCGAGCAGGAACGCAAGGAGAAGGCGGAGGCCCAAAACCAAGTGGCCACGCTGATGACACGTTTCGACGAGCTAAGGCGAACGCTGGACGCAAACGCCAACCCTGCACGAAGTGAGCAGTCACACAGCACCAGACACAGCCGGCCTACCGCTGGTATAGGACCCATCGTGCAAATGCAGGTACCGCTAAGCCCACCTGAGCTGGCAGGAATGGGACCACCCCCTATCCCACACCTGCCGGAGCAGGAGGCGGAGTCATCGCTGCGCACCCACCACTCGAGGACTAGAACAAGGACTGAGGGTAATCTACCCATTCCCGGGCGGGGGTTCGCTCCGCGGAACGCCCGAGCGGGCCCCGCGGGCGACGCAACCACCCAAATTTTGGAGAGGATGCAGCAGTTAGAACGGAGATTAATCCTGGCGGAGGCAGGCACCCCGGCGCCAGCCCCAAACCCACTCTTCGCGTCCAGGCCAGGCCCATTCACCGCCACAATTTTGCAAGCCGTCAGACCAGCGTTTGCAAAGACCCCAAAAATGTCACATTATAGCGGTAAGACCGATCCCTTCGTCCACATGGACACGTTCAAGAAGGTCACCAACAACAAGGGATTTGATGACGCCACCCTGTGCCACTTGTTCAGCGAAACGCTGGATAGTGAGGCAATGAGTTGGTTTTTCAAGTGTCCGCCAGGGTCCATCGACTCATTCCACGCATTATCTCATGCTTTCCTCTCTCGATTCATCTTGTTGTCCGCCGGTCATCACAACACGAGCCAGTTGTTTGGCGTCAGACAGGGAGGGGACGAATCATTGAAGGCATTCGTCACAAGATGGCGAGCGGCAGCATCTCAGTGCCGCGATCTCGATAAAACAATGGCTTCGGCGGCTTTCAAGCAGGGACTCCTCAAGGGACCATTCCTATATCACCTCAACTACAATCATCCAAATGCGGCGTATGATCACCTTATGAGTGAGGCGGTCATTCATGCCCAGGCAGAGTTTATCACATATGGAGAAACCCCACCGCCACCAGCAACACCAACAAAGTCATCTCAACCCTCCTCCAGCCATCAAGAGACCGCCAGCAAAGCCCCCACTGCACCGCCAGCTGACAAGAAGAGGGAGTGGCAGCAGGGCGGTTACCAAAGCAAGAGGCAGAAAGACAACCACTACAAGGGCAACCGCCAATCCCAGGGGGACAATCGCAACAAGCAGACGGAATCCTCTCAGCGGTATGCAGTGTTCACCGTCCTCACAGCCTCGTACGAGGAGATTTACAATCAGTGCAAGGATCAGATACCACCGCCACCCTCGCCGAGATTCCCCAAAAAGGGTAAGCCAAGAAACACCGGCATGTGGTGCAAGTACCACGAGGACAGCGGTCACAATACCAACAGTTGCAACGCTCTCAAAACAACCATTGAGACCCTATACCGGGACGGCAAGATGGATCAATTCAAGGTGCGCCAACCGCCACCTGTGATTGCCAACATTGAGCCACTGGGCCGCATCAACACCATCGACGGCGGGGCTCCAATCACCAACATGTCTCACAGGGCAAGAAAGCGTTACGCACGCGCCAATCACCCAAAGGAAGTCTGTAACATCCGCTACGAGAGATCCACCAAACTCCCAAAGTCTGGTTGGGAGCCCATCACCTTCTCAGAGGAGGAGGAGCGAGGAGTGCATCTACCCCATGACGACCCATTCCTGATCGATGCCATTCTCGACAGATGGTCAGTAGGAAGAATCTTGGTGGATAGCGGATCTGCTGTCAATGTCATATTCAGCGGTTGTTACAACAACCTTAAGCGGAACAAGAAACTACTACAAGACCATGAGCCGTTGCTTAGCTTCTCCGGCGATATCACTCAGCCGCTGGGCTCTGACTACATGCGGTTAACCATCGGCTCCAGTCCATGTATGGCGGAGGTACATACCGAATTTATAATTGTGGACTGTTTCAGTTCGTATAACGCCATCATAGGACGGCCGGCACTCAACAAGCTCAAATGCATCATCGCCGGATACATGCTTCTCATGAAGTTCCCCACACCCAACGGCACAGGCTGTGTCAGGGGAAGTCAGCAACTGGCACGAGAATGCTACTCTACCACCATTGCGCGGTCAACCCGCCGCCACGAAATCCTAACGGTAGGAAATCAGGCACCGCCACCAGATATCTTCGAGGATCCTAGGGATGAGGAGGAGAAATACGTAAGGAAGGAACCGGTCAATCCTGAAACATCGTTGAAGGTCATCAGCATCTCTGACGAGCACCCAGAGCGGACAGTCCGCATAGGAGCTCAGCTAGACCCAGAAGTAGCCGCAGAACTCACTCAATTCCTGCGGGACAACGCCGCCGTTTTCGCATGGTCATATGCGGACATGCCAGGTATCTCTCCCGAAATCATCACACACAAACTAACCATTAAGCCATCCTTCCATCCCATCAAGCAGAGGCGAAGGGCCTTCGACGAGGAGAAATACCGCGCCATAGGAGAAGAGGTCGCCAAACTCCAGGGCATTGGATTCATCCGCCAGGTAATCTATCCCCAATGGATCTCCAACCTGGTCATGGTCAAGAAGCCTAGCGGCAAGTGGCGGATGTGTGTCGACTTCAAAAATCTCAACAAGGCGTGCCCAAAGGACAGTTTCCCTCTCCCACGCATTGATCAGCTGGTTGACGCAACCGCCGGGCATGAACTCCTCAGCATGATGGACGCTTTCTCCGGCTACAATCAGATCAAGATGCATCCCAGCGATCAGGAGTGTACCACCTTCACCACCGACAAGGGCCTCTACTGCTACAATGTTATGCCTTTCGGTCTGAAGAACGCCGGAGCAACTTATCAGCGGCTGATGAATGCTATGTTCGCTGAACATTTGGGCAAGATAATCGAGGTCTACGTGGACGACATGTTGGTCAAGAGTGTAAAGGCCAGCGGACACGTGGCAAACCTCAAGATCATAGTTACCATCCTCCTGGCCTACGGCATGCGCCTCAACCCAGAAAAATGCTTCTTTGGCGTCACCGCCAGCAAATTTCTGGGTTATATCGTCAGTGAACGAGGCATCGAGGCTAACCCGGACAAGGTGCAGGCCATACTCGACCTGGCAGACCCTGAGTATAAGGTACACGTCCAATGCCTCCAAGGCAAGTTAACCGCCCTCTCTCGATTCATCTCCAGGCTCACTGACAGGTGTGCCCCATTCTTCAAACTCCTCAAAACAACTCACAAGAAAGTCATCAACTGGAACCCAGAATGTCAGGCGGCGTTTCAGGGCTTGAAGGATTATCTGGCGGCAGTCCCACTACTCTCTATCCCTGTGCAAGGAGAGACACTGTTCATATACCTAGCGGTATCGGTATCAGCGGTGAGTTGCGCCATTGTCCGGCGGGAGGGACAGGACGAGCTCCCAGTTTTCTACGCCGGCAGGGGCATGAACGGGGCAGAAACAAGGTATCCACCCTTAGAGCAGCTAGCTCTTGCACTCATCGTTGCCGCCAGGCGCCTCCGCCAGTATTTTCAAGCGCACACAATCCACGTGCTGACCAATCAACCACTGAGACAGGTAATGCAGAACCCTGAACATTCAGGGCGCCTCAGCAAGTGGGCCATCGAGCTCAGTGAATTTGACATAGACTACAAGCCAAGAACCGCCATGAAGGGTCAGGCGGTAGCGGACTTCATCGCCGAGCTCACTGAGCGCCAGCCCAGTCCCAGCACGGAGAATGAGCCCGGGACGGAAATGGTCACCGCTAAGGAGCCAGCTCCCCTACAATCAGATTGGAACCTGCATGTGGACGGCTCCGCCAGCGCCAAGGCCAGCGGCGCAGGAGTCATCCTCACAGGCCCTGGGGGCTGAATGTGGAATACGCACTAAAATTCAACTTCAAAGCCTCCAACAACATGGCGGAATACGAAGCACTCATTGCCGGCCTACTCCTCGCCATCGATTCAGGGGCTGACAGCGTCAACATCTTTAGTGATTCCCAGTTGGTCGTTAATCAGGTCAATGACAGCTTCCAGGCCAAGGACCAACAGTTAGCGGCATACTTGGGGTACGTTAAGACACTCCTCAAGAAATTCAAATTTCATAACATCACACAAATCCCCAGGGAAAAGAACGCCAAGGCTGACTCACTGGCAAGGCTAGCAACCGCCCAGCCACATCAGAGTCCAGCGGACACAAGAGTGGAATGTCTTGACAAGCCAAGTATCACAAAAACCCTGGCGGAGATCTTCAACATTGAGGTCAATACCAGCTGGATGGACGAAGTCATTGAGTACAAGCGCAACGGCACATTGCCGGACGACAAGGTTAAGGCGCGACAACTCCAGCGGAGGGCAACCCGCTACAACATCCAGAACGGCAAGCTGTACCGCCAGGGATTCACCCATCCCAACCTCCGCTGCCTAACCCCAGAGGAGGGAAAGGTCGTTCTGGCAGCAATTCATAGCGGAGAATGCGGAAACCATTCAGGCGCCAGATCCTTAGCCAATCGCACAATGCGACAAGGCTATTTTTGGCCTACTCTCGGCGACGATGCCCGCCAGGTAGCAAGATCATGCCACAGGTGCCAACAATTTGCTGACATCCCGCATGCACCGGCGGAACCACTATCGGTCATCGTCGCCCCATGGATCCACTCAACTTGGGGCCTGGATCTGATGGGAAAATTTCAAACCGCCAAGGGCCAGTTCAAGTACATTATAGTGGCTATCGACTACGACAGCAAGTGGATAGAGGCGGAACCACTAACAGCAATAACTACCGCCAAGGTAATTCACTTCCTCTGGAAGAACATCTACTGCCGTTACGGTGTCCCACACACGATAATCACCGACAATGGCACGCAATTCAACAACAAGGAGCTCATCTCTTTCACCGCCAACTTGGGTACTAAGATGAGTTTTGCATCTGTCGCCCACCCCCAGACCAACGGTCAGGTCGAAGCAGCAAACAAGATAATCAAAAGGCTGCTGAAGAAAAAACTCGACAAAGCAAAGGGTCTATGGGCGGAGAAACTCCCGGAAGTTCTATGGGCCATCAGAACAACCCCAACTTCCGCAACAGGTGAAACTCCCTTCTGCATGATGTTCGGAACGGAGGCTGTCCTGCCCATTGAGGTCTCTCAACCTACCGCCAGAGTCGAGGGCTACCGCCCAGAGACCAACACTGACGGCATCAACCTGGACAAAGACCTCCTGGAGGAAAAGCGACACAGGGCCCACCTATGCAACCTGCAAAACAAGCAGCGGGTATCGCGTTTCTACAACGCCAGAGTCAAGGCCCGGAACCTCCAACTGGGGGACTGGGTAATGAAGGAAGTCATTCCACCGCCAACAAAGCTTCGCCCAACTTGGGAAGGTCCATACAAAATTGTGGAAGTCGTTAGCCCAGGCACCTTCTACTTAATGGACAAGGACGGCGTCACAACGACCCACCCTTGGAATATCGAACACCTTCGGTATTATTACAAATAGTCATGCCGCTACCCAAGAGCATCTTGACTTAGCTAAATTTTTGTTCAATATTTAGCTAAGGGAAGCTACCCAACGGGTACTACCCCTCTTTTGTAAACGCTGATCAGTCAGCTATCAATGAAACGAGGAATTATTCAAACCATTGTTACCAAGTCTAGCACTGAGGGCAACTGGCAACGCCAGGAATCGTCAGCGGACCACGTCCGCTACGTGGTGCACTTGGACCAATTTTAATTCCTTTAATGTTTCATTGCTTGGCAAAAGAAAAATCTCTACGTCAAAACTCTAGCGGTACAAACACATCATGACAAACGTCAAACTCTGAAATTTCATTTCAGGGCTGGGACTCCCCACCCAAAATAGTTCATTATTACAGTAAAAAAAAAAAAAAAAAAAACCTATGGAAGTCTCAGCTGGCTTCAGCGGTTGTCTTCGGCTTCTCCGGCTTCAACTGGCGGCGGCACGACCGATCGGCTCGCCTGATCAGACCCTCGAGCTGTCGGGCTGGGAGTCTCCATTGTACCATCCGCCCGGGTGTGTGCCTCCAGAAATCCGGCACGTGACACCTCCGACGGGGTCTGCTGGGGAGTCTGCCGGGAACTTTCCGGCGGATGGGAGCCACTTTCCCCGCTGCCCGAATGGGTACCTGCCGCAGTGGGAGGCACGACTTCTGTCTCCGGCGGGACACCCTCGACCACCGGCACGTCGGGCTGTGACGCCTTTACAAAGTCAATGGCGCCCTTCCGCGTCAACATGTCTATATTTGCCCGGGCCCCAGACTTCGCCGCTTCGGTCAATGTCTTTTTATACTCCGCCGACATCTTGAACGCTTCAACGGCGGCGGCTGCAGAAGAACTCTGTTCATTTTTCAGGCGGTTGACCTCCCCGTCCAGCCGCTGCATCTCACCCAGTCTGGCGGCAGACTCCCGCTGCACAATAATGAGCTTCTTATCTTTCGCGGCTATCCGCTCCTGCAGCAATGCGATCTCCTGCTCCAACTGGGAGACGCGTTCATTCCTCTCCAGATCCCGCCTTATGGCCGCATTAAGCTTGCCGCGGGCGTCCGCATAGTCACACTCCGCCTTGGCCAGCCCCTGCTCGGCCTCCGCCAATCTCTCCTTGGCCTCCGCCAGCTCCCTCTGGAGACCTCCGATCTCCCCCCTGAGCTCTTCCTCAATCCGGGGCTGCTTAGACGCCGCCTCGAACATATCATGTAACCCCGCAGATATTTGACCAAACGCCGAGCTGAAGGGCGATTGGTCAATTGCCGTCGGGCGCGATATGCCCGCCAGACCCCCGAACCCCAGCCGCTCGCACAAATGGAAAAGGAACGCCCGCTCCCCTTCTGTCATGAATGGCGCATACTCGGCAAAGGAGTCCAGATCACTGACGGCTGCTGCCTCCCCCTCCGCCACTGCACCCTTCGACGCAGCTTCTCGAGCCTTCTTTTGTTGGCGGACTCCGATCACCACCTCTTCTTCCTCTTCCTCGACGGGGGAGTCAGGCTGCCGGCGTTTTTTCTCCAACGCCCGTTGTGTCCCAGCAGCGGTCCTCGTCACCCGCACCGGCGGCTCACCCCGGGACTCGGTGGCAGTCCCCGTCGGCTGCACCGTCTTCTTTTGAGGACCGCGCCGGGTGGTAGGCATCCGCTCCCGCGGCCTTGTACCAACATTCCCCCTCTCCCCGCCACCCACTTGGGTGTCCGCCTGCACTACCGGCAGGCCATCCTCACCCAGATGGGAGTGGTGCGGCATCGGCAGCTCCACCGCAACCTCAGACTGGCTCAGCACCAGCGTCTCCGGGTTCACCACCGTCTGCTGGGCCGCCAACCCCTCGGCATACATAGCCTCCAGAAAATTTTCTATCTCGGCACGATCCATTGCTTTTTCGAAAGCGTCGCGACTAGATTTGTTACCGGGCGGGGTTTCTGAAAAGAAAAACACAAACACCCGTCAGTCCGAATCAAAAAAAAAAAAAAAAAAAAAAAAAAAAAATGATGAGGTGTGGCGGAGTGGCTCTCACCAATAGAGCGAGTTAGCCCCAGGTCGACCAGCAATTCCCAACCGGTCAGAAGACGGAAGTCAAGCAAATTGCGGTTCCGCCAGCAGCCGCGGATCCTCGCCACGCGACACTCCTCTTCGCGCGTCAGAATATACCTTAGTCCCGCTGCACAAACACAATAATCATTAGCAAAAACCGCAGGTTTGCAAAAGTTTGAAACCGCCAGTTAGTTTTAGCGGAAACCAGTTGCCAACCTCGGATGGGCTGGAATTCCGACTTAGTCTTAAACGTCGGCCCCTCCACATTCGACCTAGTATGGTACTCCCAGCCATCTGTGGCGACGCAGAAGGTCCCCCGCCAGTAGGACATTGAGTCCCTTAAGTTCTCAATCAACTTGGGCGCTCCCTGGCGGCGGCTTAGGTTCACGCACCCTCTGCAACCTCGGCGCTTCACATACACTAGCTCGTAGAAGTGAAGCACTTCCGCCACGGTAGGCCCCTCGCACCCCGACAAGCGCCACAGGGAGTTCATCGCCAACAGCAACCGCCACATGTTGGGACAGATCTGCCCAAAGGCAAGACCAAACTCGCACACAAGAATTTGGAGATTGGGCACTAGCGGGAATGTCACTCCTTGGCGGAATATGGCCTCGTGCACGGCAGCACATCCCGCTGGGAGCATCGAGGCCTTCTCATCCGCTGTCGGGGGGCGCAGCTTCACCGAGCCCGGCAACCGGAACGTCCGCTTCATCCGGTTAACAGCGGCGGCATCCATCCGCCCACCTGCCTCGTCGACGGCGGTGCCATCTGAGAGGTACCACGCCGACTCGACATTTTGGCCCGGCGCTTCCCCTTCGCCAGCGGAGCCGCTAGCAGCACTATTGCTCGCCAAGCGCTCGTCGCGCCTAGCCAACTCACCCGCCCTAGAGCTCTCTGGACGCGAGCCACGATCCATAGCTATTTCCCAGGGGATGGTCCGAAGTGGCTCAACTTCAAGCGGTTCTGGCAGTGAGGTTCCTGCATGGGCAGACAGACGCAACGAGTCAATAAAGGTCATATCCGCCACGCTGAACGACACGTCAGACCCGGAATCCTCACTGCTCGAAATATCTATGACGTTGGCCATCCCAAACCCTAAAACCCACATCAGTTAGCACAAATACAGATCTAACCTACTCTCACATCAGATATAGCCAAAGATGCCAAGAACAACTACCCACAAAAATACCAAAACAAAAACAACCGCACGCTCAACCCAGATTAGACCGTCTAGCAAAACCCAAAACCCCAACTTTCTGTCAAACACCATAACCTCCCTCAAATCTCTCCCTACACCCTCCGAAAACAGCACGGAGGCAATATCATACCATTAACAGAAATACCAAAACCCAGAAACCACCATTGCAGATTCAATGAAACAGGAAGAGGATCCGAAATACCAACCTCACGTCGAAGACCTTGGAATGCAGTTCGTCTTCACTAACAGATTTCGTCCTCTCCAGTCCGACTACTCCACGCAAACCCGGGGATCTCCTTCGCAATTCGCAGGCGAACAAGGCTCGAAGCAGGCAACTCAGATTTGAAGATTTTCCAGAAATGTCGAAACTCGCTCAGTTCCCCCCTTTTTATGTCAACATCAAATAATCCTGAGCCGTCCGCTACAAAACTACATCACGTACCAACCGTACACGTGTCCCACGTCTTCATTAACTCCCTGGATTAACCGAGGCGTCGCCTCGGTTACGAGATCCATCATTACTCGCATTAATGACGAGAAGACGGCTAGGCTTAGGAGGCAAGCCTCCAGACGCTAACCCTCTCAGAGTTAGCCACGTGTCCACCGTCATCATTCTTTGGCTTCCAAGGGAAGTCACCACCTGACAAGTAAACCCCCCAACCATGGCAAGTCTCCGCTGAGCGAAAACCCCGCCCAGCGGATCCATCCTCACTTGTCATCTCCCAAGTGACGGAGTCTCCGCTGAGCGAAACCCCGCCAGCGGATCCTCACTTGTCATCTCCCAAGTGACGGAGTCTCCGCTGAGCGAAACCCCGCCAGCGGATCCTCACTTGTCATCTCCCAAGTGACGGAGTCTCCGCTGAGCGAAACCCCGCCAGCGGATCCTCACTTGTCATCTCCCAAGTGACGGAGTCTCCGCTGAGCGAAACCCCGCCAGCGGATCCTCACTTGTCATCTCCCAAGTGACGGAGTCTCCGCTGAGCGAAACCCCGCCAGCGGATCCTCACTTGCATCTCCCAAGTGACGGAGTCTCCGCTGAGCGAAACCCCGCCAGCGGATCCTCACTTGCATCTCCCAAGTGACGGAGTCTCCGCTGAGCGAAACCCCGCCAGCGGATCCTCACTTGCATCTCCCAAGTGACGGAGTCTCCGCTGAGCGAAACCCCGCCAGCGGATCCTCACTTGCATCTCCCAAGTGACGGAGTCTCCGCTGAGCGAAACCCCGCCAGCGGATCCTCACTTGCATCTCCCAAGTGACGGAGTCTCCGCTGAGCGAAACCCCGCCAGCGGATCCTCACTTGTCATCTCCCAAGTGACGGAGTCTCCGCTGAGCGAAACCCCGCCGGCGGAGCTTCTCTCCTCATTTGGTAAACGGGGCGTCCTCCGCTACACAGCGCACCGCTGGCTGACCCCATTTCTCATCTGACAAGCTGCGTACTTTATTCAGCGCAACACCGCTCAATAAAATACCAAGCACGTCTACTTGACGCTGCTTCCTGCTACATCTAGCGGGGGGACTTCCGCCAGCGGCGGATCCCGAGGCCACGCCTCTCTGACAACGCCGCCACTCGGAGTTACGGTCAGAATGTCCCTACGGGACATGGGGACTAGTCAACAGTCTACGACAGCCCTGATCAGGTACGTTGACCCCCGTCACCTGGGTGCTAAGATTGGGCTCGCAACCCAACACCCTCTGCTCCGTGCAGCTCCCCCTCAACAAACAATAACAACGACCATCCGGAGGTCCATCTTAGCCGGGGAGTGGGGGACTCCCTGGGGGGCCTAGCAGGGGCCCACCCGAAAGGGCACAAAGCGTTTGCTCAGTAAATCCATGGTTGACAACGCACTGACGCTAATTATGCTTCTGCAAAGTCTAGCGGGAGAAACGCTTCAAACCGCCGATCAACTCCCCAACCAAGATTGCCCTCCTTGACTGGGGATTTGGGGGACTTGTACATGCATGTCCATTTGCAAGCATAATTAGCTATAATGAGCCACGCTCATGGTACCACCGGGGGTACCAACGCCCACCATATGAGTGACTGACGTAAAGACAGTTAGCCGGGTTACCGCCTGAGCCCCGGATCAACCCCAAAGCACCGCCGACGCGCCGCCACGCGCCGTGTCAAGATGGCATCAGAAGCTACTGAAACTGGGAACTGAAGCACCATCAGTCCCACATCGAAAACAAGGAGAAGATCATCCTCTTCCTCACCTATAAAAGGTCCTCTCCTCTCTCCTCATTTATTACGCATTCAATACTTACCTACTGTTACTTTGTCAACATAAATACATTGACTAACTTAGGCATCGGAGAGTTGAAGACCGCCCGGCGCGGTCTCCCTCTGACGCCCATTGTATTTTATTTGACAGGTAACGGGAACCATTCACAACAAAGGTATCGATCCGCC
Source organism: Rosa chinensis (assembly GCF_002994745.2). Classification (NCBI taxonomy): domain Eukaryota; kingdom Viridiplantae; phylum Streptophyta; class Magnoliopsida; order Rosales; family Rosaceae; genus Rosa; species Rosa chinensis. The sequence continues at coordinate 39,899,904 of NC_037093.1, read as the reverse complement.
TGCCGGATCAGCGTTAACTAGGGTCCAGCTACCGCTAGACTTTTAGACATTAACAGTAGCTAAAAAATCATTTTGGCTAGCTACTTTAGAAATATATCTGCATTTTTTTATTATTAAAAAAATACATTTAGCCCACCTCACCCTTATATATGTCAGTGAGAATCGAACACATGACATTTACAGTGTTGCATCAGTTCTCTCTATCTTAGCTAGATTTGAATTTATATTATTTATTGAATAAATAAAAATAGTTTAAATGTATTTATAAATTTCATAGAATAACTTAAAAGGAATGTTTTAAATTCACGAATATAATAGAGAGCCTCATCTCACTTTCTATATTTAGGAGTGAGATAACTAAAAGTTAAAATGGAGAGTCACTTAGGAGTTTGATGCAACTGCTAAAATTAATAAAAAGCTAAACATGCTCTCCAAATAGCTCAAGATCCAAGATAGAGAGTCTACTAAGAGCATATTTAGCAATGCTAGCTAGTCATGTTTTAGTCAAATTTTAGCAAAAGTAGCTAAAAAGTCATTTTGGTTAACTACTTTAGAAATCAGTGTTCTCTATTTTAGCTTGTTTTGAATTTATATTATTTTTTAAATAAAAATTAAATAGTTTAAGTGTATTTATAAATTACATAAAATAACTCAAAATGAATGTTTTAAATTATAGAGAGTCTCATCTTGCTCTCTATATTTAGGAGCGATAGCTAAAAGTTATAATTTAGAGCTACTTAAGAGTCTGATACAGATTACAAGCTGAACATGCTCTCCAAAATAACTAAGGAGCTAAAATAAAGAGTCTGCTAAAGATACTCTTAGATGCTTTTGGCTAGCCACTTTTAATATATGTCTTTTAATATACTCAGATCTTATGCTTTTAGGTACTTTTGAAATTATATTATTTTTAAATACTAAAAAGATAGTTTAAATTTATTTATAAATTATACATAATAACTTAAATTGAGTAATTTAAATTAGCAAAAATAATAGAAAGTTTCATCTCAATCTCTATATTTCGGAGTATGATAGCTAAATATTAAAATGAAGCTAAAATAGCTAGGACAATTGCTAAAATGGATAAAAAAAAAAAACTAAACATGCTCTTCAAAATAAATAGGGCAGCCTGTGCCGTGTAGATGACATCTCAAATCTTTGTCAGAGACATTGGCTGGCATAGGATGTTGCACGATGATGCCTATATTCTGGCTTTGGGAATTAACGGTAGTGGCAGTAGTGGTTGGACACCTAGATCCCTTTCGGTGCCAAGAGACTAAAACATCTGGGTTTGCTACTCTCATTATCAAGTAAGTGGATTGATGATTGCTATACTCTATATTGTGTCTCAATATAAGTGTACTGCGAGTACTACAATTGTGTGCCTAGATGAGCAATATAAGTTATGTTGGGTCGATGATAGTTTAAATTAATCTGCTAGATTTCTTCTTTATGCTAAAGGAGGTTCTATTGGTTTGACCTACAAATCTCAAGATTATGACAATATTTTGTTGTTGGTAATTATCTTAATACAGAATGAAAAATATAGTCTCTACAACTTATGACTTTATGAGTTAAGGATTCTTCATGGTTTTTATGAAAATGGGGAAAAAAAACGTGCAATAAAAGGCAACCCTTAAGTCCTTCTATAATTTGTACTACCAAACATAAAAAAGACTCTAATAATAGAAGTTGAAGCAAAATTTGGCACTGAAACCACATGCATACATCTAAAATATTATCAAAGTATGTATAGTAGTCTTATCAATTTCCATTGCGCAGGTTGTCAAATTCATCGTATCATCACTGGCAGATCTAGCATAGGGCTAGTGGGGGCTGCCACCCATACTGCTTCATCATATACACACTGATATATATATAGAAGCTCCGGACAATTTTATGCATTTGAAATATATTATGCAGCTTTTGCCCCCACAAGTGTCATGATTTTGATGATTTCATGCATGTTTAATCTAGGGAAAAAATTACAAACAGTACCCAACTTATGGACCACTCCGAATTTCTATACCCAAGCTTCCGAAACTATCACAATGGTACCCCAAATATCCCACTCGACCCAACATTCATACCTTCCGTCATGGACGACGTTAACTATCATGCCACGTGGCATTTTCTTAGGGGTAAAACTGACTCTCTGTCTTTACCTCTAGGGAAAAAAATACAAATAGTACACAACCTATGATCGACTCTGAATTTCTGTACCCAAATTTTCAAAAATTATCACAATGGTACCCAAGTTATCTAGCTCGACCCAACATATGTACCCGCGTCCCACACTTGCGCAGTCCACCCAGCGCCCCGCGCCTGCGCAACCCACCCGTGCCCAAGATGATGGGAGAGTTGGGAGGAAGAAGAAAATGAAGGGAGTTTGAGGAAGAAGAAGAAATCTGGTGAAAGGACGAGAATACCCCTCAAAGTTTGACAGTTGACTAACTCCGTCACGGCCAACAGTGTTTTAGGTACTAAAGTTGGGTCGGGGTCCGAACTTCAGGTACCAAAGTGATAGTTTTGGAAACTTGGGTACAGAAATTCGGAGTCGACCATAGTTTGGGTACTATTTGTATTTTTTACCCTTTAATCTAATATCATAAAAATTTCTCCTTATTTTCATATGTTTTATGCATAAATTGTTTTTAAGAAATGAGTGGACAAAAATTTCAGTTTTCTTTAGTTATTATGGTTTAAATTCGTCTCCGCTTAACTAATTTTCTAGGTGCATATCATCATGCAAACACAAAATTTGTTGGGCACAGCTTACACTAAATCTTGTCTAGCTGATGTTGTCTTTGACTCGTTTAAGACTTTAATTAGGTGGAAATTATCTATGCACCGACGGTGTAAATGACCCAACACTTATAAAATGATCTCAACCCTTGATATTTATAATTAATATTTTTATTAATAACCTAAGAGTGTATTTAATATAATCTAACTATCTATTTATGTTGGTGCAAGTGCACGTCGGTGTACTAAATACTCCCCCTTAATTAGGTCACAATTAGTGAGATGAGGAACCAAATTGACTCATAGGACTCACTATTTTCAGGCTCATTGACTCATTGTACGGAGCATTTTATTACAAGCAACTAGCAAGTGTCCTAATCTGAATTCTCGAAGTCTTAAACTCTAGTTGTCAAAAAAAAAAAAAAACTCTATGAAGAAAAGAATAATCCCTATATGCATTGTTTGTCTTACTGAGAAATTGCATGTAAAATTAGAGAGATTATTCAGAGCACCGCCGTGCATTTGCACCAACATAAATGAATGGTTAGATTGCATTAAATTCACTTTTTGTTTATTAAAAATAAAGTTGATAATAAATATCAAGGGTTGAGATTATTTTATAAGGGTTGGGTCACTTACACCATCGGTGCATAGAATAATTTCCAGTAAAATTAAACGTAGCTAGCATTGGCCCTTCTTCCATGTACCTCGTAGCTCTTGCTCCAAGAGGACTTAAAAACGAAAGGGCTCAATGAAAAAGATCGAGAAAGAACAAATGAAAGCAGGGTTAAGATGTTTATGGATTCCAAATTTTTTTATTAACTTATGAAGGATAATTAGGAAGGATTTTGTCAAAGGGACAAAACATTAAATAAGAGTGAGCTGAGAGAGAACGTGAACTAATGTGATAGAATCTTCCATGCACATAAATTCAGGTACGAAATGGAGGAAACCATAATTAGCATATAATCCAAACAAGTCTAGGAACATTTGTATAATGAACTATGGAATCATAATATTATGAGTGAGCTCTGCATAGGAATAATAATGTTAGGAATTGGCGATCTCCATTATGATTGAACAATGAAATTCCAAAGATATAAATGGTAAGCTCCTCCGTTCATTTAATTTGACATCGCATAGTTTTTGAAATTTGTAATAGTATTGCACCTGTGTCACTTTGATGGTCATTTTGACCGTTAACACATTGATGTTGTGAAATCAAATTCAAAATGAGATAAAATTACAATGCTGCCTTTCAATTTGTTGAGCAACAGTGCAAAAAGTGTGCATAGTCAACTCCTCCAAAAATATATACCTACATGCATGTACAAATTCTATAATTGTTGTCTTGAAAATGGTCGGTTTGACATGTTAGTATTTACTGGTTGAGTTAACAGTTAAAGTAACAAAAGTATGAAACTGTTTCTATTTCGAAACATGTACGTTACAATATGTTAAATTTAGAAAGATATAGTAGATTAAATAAATTAATCCAAAATAGAAGAAAGAAATTTTGTCTTCCTCTTGATGGAAAGGAATGTACGTAGTAATCATATATTAAACATAAGTAGGCGGAAAAACTTAAATCTTGAGTAACTCGATCAAACCATAAAATTAGCAACTTATTTCCACAAAGCGATTAAATCCAAAACTAGGGCTTAAGCAAAAATTAATCCAAGTGGGATGCAGTAGAAGACAGTCTAATCCATCTCTTCCCATGCGTGCGAAGAAGATCATGCAACTAGTACATCAAATTTTCTTTTGAAAAAACAAAAAGAGTACTCATGCATGCGCTGTAATTGTTCTTGTGGGCACAAGCATTGTGTGCTTACCACATGCCAAGCACTTATTGGAAATGCCATACCTACTCATATGAAAGTGATCTTCTGGCATAGGTGCCCGCCTCTAGAAATATTTCCCCTAAGAAACTAAGCAGATTAGGTTATTACAATTTGCCTTTTATTTTTCGCCAAAATTGTGACTTCATCACTTGGTTTACAAACGAGAATACTTTGATACAAGGACAAATCAATACTAGAACCACTCTTCTGGTCTGGTCCTCATTTGAAACCATTACTTCATTCATTGATGTATTCCATATATATCAAATTACAACACTGTGATGAATTGTATTATCGTAGTTTTGATTACTTATTCTTCCATCACTTTAATTACCATGATGAAACCCAAACGTTTCATATTCTGTTTAGTGTGGTTTAGATAATTCTTTGGATTTCTCATCGTGCTTAAACGAGAATACAAACGGGAGCAATTCAAGAAGTTGTTCCTTCTCACTCTTCGGGGCAAACATCATGAGGATGAGCAGGTTCATGGCTTCAATAGCTGCACCAATGCCATTGATGCTTGATATGAAAATGTTGTTTGGTGACACATAGGGCAAGCGATACCTGTTTTTTTTTCTTGTTATGATCAAATTGACCAGTTATTATTAATTGGAAAAAATATATTTATGCCAAGAAAACAATAATGAATTGTAGAAACTAGCTAGAAACCCTAGATGCAGTACAGAAATTGAGCCAAATTGAATCCTATTTTACGTAAAATATAAAATGATAAAACATACACACACGATCCGCTAATTTAAAACAAAAGCTCGATCAATTGCAAGTAATAGACCATTACCCTTTGGACGGAGACAAAAGAAGGAGATACTCGATCAACTATTCCACGCGTATAGGTAAGAAAATTAAAGATTAGCATGCATTCACGACAGTGGTAAGAAAAGTGAAGGGTCATATACCAAGCAGAAAGGAGGCGCTTGAAAAAAGTGATCTGGTACGAAATGCTTGAGAGCTGCTCTGTAAACTTGTTCTTTATGATTTGTTTTACTTTACTCCTAATAATACACCAAAATATATTAATCAGTATCTAAATTAGTACGTTAAAGTTTCATAAATCTAACAGTGCTGCTTACATTGGCGACCAAAAGAAGAAGAACGTAGCGATGACATTTCCTGTATAAAATAATAAAAAATAAAAGAAGCGGAGGAACACAAAGATCAGAAAGCCAATTGAAATTAACAGAAATTGAGCAAAGAGTGAGGAGAAACATTTGTTTTGAAAACCCACCAAAGACTAGTCTGAACATGAGCTTGGGAATATTCATAGTTGTTGATCGATCGACTACACAGTACTGGAGCCATGTCTATCACAGGCCATTTATAAGCTTATTATTCAAAACAAAAACAAAAATAATAATTAAGTAACCTACTTACGTACTAATAAATATTCCATATTTTAGGGAAAGGATAACCAAGAATTGAGAGATTCCCATGCCATGGTGATCGACTAGCGAGAATTATGACTTAGCTTCACGCAACCAAAGCCTGTACGCTCATGCCTTAAGTGCCTTCATGGCTACCTATCGAGTTTAAGATATGATCTTAATTTTCTAATTGTATCCCTGTATGTAACCTAAATCTAATTCCCAATAAGTATATTAATTAATTACATATTTAGACCAGAAATGGAAGACCTAAAATATGAACGGCTGTTATTTTTGAACTGTAAGTACTCATATCGATCGCACTTTTGTCATCTGGGATAATACCAGGAAAGAGGCTAGGCCTCCATAAATCAGTTGCCAAGAACTTGTATATGATATCATAAGATATGACGATATGTGTGTGTGTGTGAGGGATCAGGACATTAGGTATCACATCTCAAATGCGTGGGTTGGTTCCGTAACTATTACCAAAGTATTTTTTTTTTTTTCTCCCATAAGACGATCGATTACCCCATGCCAAGATCACATCACCCCTTTATTTTTGCTAACAATCCAATATTCTAGTTAGTTGTGGTTGGATAATACACGGCGGGATTTCAGTTTGGAGAAGAGCAAATTCAGGCACATCATCTACTCATGCAAGGTGTGTGCACTAGGAGCATGGATCTTCTCAATTCCAAAACAAGAGGTTGTGAACAAAGTCAATGAAATCCATTGTCATCAATGTCTTTTAAATAAATTTCACAATTAGTCAATGACCATGGATAAGACTTTTTCAATATATAATCTCGTCTATCGGAACATTTTGTTTAGGGTGAAGCTATTACCATCATATCATCTTCTCAGTTCACCCTATATCTTATATATTTTATAAATATTTCCTTGTTGCCCTTGTGTAAAATATCTAAAAAGCAATCAAATAAAAAAAATTGAACAAATAGAATGATAAGCAGTTATACACACTAGAAGTACTACAGCAGCCATAAACGACAACGCACGTAAGTGTACTCCGGTCAATGTGGCCGGTGGTGGAGGATCCAATCTACTCCTTGGTCTATGAGGTCGATCGATTCGCTGAGGCGCATGTCAAGCATAGTATGTGAACATTTGCACTCAGGGGCGGCCCTGAGGGTGTGCAGGTAGTGCTGCCGACTTCGAGTTTCAAATATATATATAGGTGTAAGTTAATATAATAAATTTAGTTGCCTCCATGTACACAAAAGCTTGTGTAGATCAATTGGTAGGCTGGCAAAGGCTCGGGTGGTTTTTCATTTCCTTGTCACAAGTTCGAGGCCCCCACTTTGTTTTTTAATCTTCTTTTTTCTTCCTTTTCTTTACTATCCGTGTCAATGATTTTTTTTTTAATCTTCTTTTCTTCTTTTTCCTTCCTTTTTTTTTTTAAAAAAAAAAACTTTTAGTGTCTCTGATTTTTTGAAACTTTCCGTGTTTAACATTATTTGAAACTTTCTTCGTTATCTTGATTAGCTGTTTCAGAATAATTTGTCATTATATTTATTTTATAATTTTTTTTTTATAAGTCATTTTGCAATGAACATAAGGCCTTGGTCAAATTTTCACAGTAGGTCTCTAAATTCTCAGGACCGACCTGTTTGCACTAAAGACATTTATGTCATCTATAGCCATGTCCAAAAGCTCCAAAGAAACTTGATGCTGTCATTGTTAATCGCATCCACTATCCTCAATAATGGAGGTCTGGGTGATTGTCATAATTAATAAATGATAGTCATAACCCTAATTCACTATCATCTTCCTTCTTATGTAATCTTCCATAATTAATAGTTATTGTCATAACCCTAATTCTGAGAATAAAATAAATAGGAAGAGAAGAAAAGATCAGATGATTTGAGAAGGAGGTCTGGGTGGAAGACGATCATGTTCTTAACTTTTTACTTTTCATTTCTTTCTGTAATTATTTTCAATTTTATTATAGGTTAAAAAAAATATTAGTTTTTCTAATTTATGAGGGAAAAATCGGAACTTTGTGAGTAAAAAATTGAATGTAGGATAAGCTAAGCATTTGATAAGGTGGGTAATATCTAAAAAAGACTGCTATACTGTGTAACAACTAACAAGTTTCATTTATCAATTATAAATCGACGAGTGCTTCTATCCATACCTCAAAGTTTTGTATTTGAACCTCCTCTTCTAAATTTTGACAATAAAATTCTAATTTTACCCCTTGTTTTTTTCTTTCGTCGATTCGTTCTCTCTTTCCTTCTTTCTATCCACTTCTTTCATCTCAGTACGCATTGCTTAATTGGCCTAACTACAGTAACATTGGATCACATGAATTAAACCTTGAAATGCTAAAGCCCCTTCTTATAATCCAGAATAGATATATGCATAATTATTGTTGGATGCATGTAGGAAGATGACCAGATTCGAAATTGCATTATGTATAGCTAGCACACTACAACCAAATAACCATCTAGATTCGGAATATAGAGATGAATGACAGAGAGAGTCGATTGAAACCCAGAATATAGATTTTGAGCTTTGGTATGTAATGTTATTACTTATTACCATCCAGAACGTACGTAGAGCAAAATACTAATAACAATGATATATGTTCGTTAACCATTGTGGGATAGATCAGGTTTACTGTAAAAAAAATAAAACCATATAGAGAAGAAGTTTCTCTAGCGCAATTGAAGCAATTTTAGTTTTTTTGTTTTCTAGAAGGATAAAGTAGGAATTAAAAATATTCAAAAATTGAGAGAGGTCTATGTGCCAATTTTGGAGGTATGAATAGAATTCCTCAATCAAATAACCAGAGAAGAAGAAAGTATTTATTTTAGTCCACGTGACAAACACAGATAATTTGGATACAACGTAAACGTGTGACGTGGTAAAATTATTACATAAATGTAAATTTTTCTATTTTTTCTTAGTCATTGCATTGTTGGGCGCCTCACAATATCTACTTCTCTCACTTATGAAATGTAACTGGTATACGAATAACACGTATTCAAATAACATTACCCTGCAGTCCTGCACTGAATTGAATGCCTAAGAGCACATACTAGAAAATGTCGTCAGGAGATACTGACCCTACAACTGCCGTGAAAACTCTCGAACTCAAAATTGTGAGGCAGCCCTAGGGTTTCCTCGCGCCCCCAAAAGAATTTTGTTTAGATTATTGGCATCAAGAAAATATAAATGGTTTGATGTCACCTATTCTCTAATGATTGCGGTGTACATGTAATAGCTAAATCTTTCAAGATGTCACCCAAACTCCCAAAGGCCAAAGAGACAGGTCAGTACACATGGCAAATACAAAATGGCCCTTTATTTTAGACATCCCTCATGACATGCAAAGATCAATAGTTAATCTTTCATTATGAACCTAATTTATTCCTCAAGTATCCCGAACTTTGTTTTTTTTTTTTTTTTTGATGACAAAGTATCCCGAACTTTTGTTCGAACTTATTTATAAAACAGATAAAGGCACTTTGTTGACATATAGCTAGACTGCATCCGAAGATGCCCAGGTCGAAAACTTAGGTCAGTCCATCTTCGAATCATGTCTGTGCTTGGACCTAGCCTGTAGCATGGAATGGTGACTCGATCTCTACTGAGAATATATGAAGGAGGAAATCAACTACCTATCTAGTTAGGCATAGTACGTAGCTAGCTTCTAGTTCAAAGTTGGGACTCTTGTAGAAGTTAGTCCACTATCATGATGTGATTTTGAGCTAATTACAAATGAACAACTTTGGCATGGATAATTAAAGTATTATATATTATAACTTAATTAGAATTAATGGCCGAGAATGAATTGAGACTCAAAATACCCGAAATGGCATGGGTACTTCTTTCCGATTTTAAGTTGAAAACTCCAAAGCCCCAATTGATGTGATAATTTAGTTTGGAGACATCAATTGTAGGCTCACGTCAATTTTGTTTCAGGGGGACATGTAAATCCATGCAAACCCTTCCTCATATTGACAACCTCCAGACTGATAAATTAGGCTTAAATTCTTTTTTTTTTCTTTGCAATACAATCTATACTGGATCAAGTGTATAATGTTATTGATCATAACCCTAGAACCCTGGATATAATGAATTCAAATGAAACGAAGGAAAAATATGCCCACAATTATGTTCATACCATATGGCATGGGGAGGGGACCATTAATTTAAGTATATTGAGACCCCAGACAAGGTTCAAATCATATAGGATAACTGAGGCTTCTGGTATTGATGAAGGTATTGAAGGCTACATTGCCCTAAAGGGAAAGGAAGCAGGACTCTGTTAGCCTAATATTTTCTCACCGGTTTTAAGTGCATCCACCAATGTCTTGTCGGCATCTTAGTTAGCTACGACCACATGTACAAATATTCTAATTCGAAGCATTTGTGATCCTAGCTAGCTATTACAGGATAGGAACGGATCGATTTAATTTCATGGCCAATACAATCCAATTATTTTGATATCAAAGTTATGGACGCAACTACACATTAATAATTGATGAGCTACGTACGGGGTTTATTTCTTTGTTGCAAATTCTTTTGGATAGTTAGCCGTACGTTTCTTGCAGCGGTGCCCTAGGAGATAAGTTAAGTGGTGCATGCATGAAATTAATGTTTCAAACATGCATGATTTGTTTTTCCCTCTTCCTTATATTTGAGGCAAATGTGTTCATAAATGCTGGATCTTTCGAGTAGCATGCAGCAAAATGGCAATTGCATAGTCTGCTTTCAATTTAGATGGAAAGCTTGAGACAAATGAGGAACATTTTGAGTGTTTGGCAACGAGGGTAATTAAATAGCAATGGGGAAATATCATATCATCTTTCGATGGTGATCCAATTAACACAGTTGAATGCATCTTGCAACTAGTAGCTCTTAAAACCTCAATACTTTTAAACCCTTGAGGTAGCCATTGTGAAGGATGGTGGAAAAATGGGTTAGGATTAGTCTTAATCCCCTCCAATGTAACAAGAAAAGAAAAAGATTCCTTTATGGGTGGGAAAATAGATTCACTTATTGGCAAGTGAATGCTAAAGAGATCATTGAAATAGGGTGTCCCTATGACTTTTCCAGACTTTGTGAGATATTGCGAGCAATATATTTTTTAGGGGCATTCGTGATGCAATTTCGATTGTACTTTTCCCCTAGCAGCCTGGTATATGTGACTTTAGAAAAGGTATTGCCGAGCATGGTGCATGGCTGTTTCCTCTACTCACAAGGATTCTTGTTGATGCCCAATGATCGTCAATATATCACGATTCTTTCATTTGATATGCATGAATAAGATTGATGTATTTTCTCAATTCTCAGCGAGCATTATTATATGGTGATAGCAACAAACTACAGATATTGACCGTAGAAATTATTTGATGAGGATCAAGACAACAATCAAATAATTCTTATAAGACGTAGGTATATTGGGCTATTACCATTCAACACATATTCTCCTAAGGCTGCTAGGAGATCAGAAGTCACAAAGGATTAGAAGAATATTTCTCCTACCTTTTCGGTGACTCAAAGCTATAAAGGAAGATTGCATAATCTAAACATCAAGAGGAAATCAAGGAAATCATACTCACTGATCTTGAGATGAAGATGTCTTTTAATTCATATCATTTTGCATGATTCTAAAGTGATATGCATAGCTTTTAATTGATCTGAAAATCTCATCTGATTTACAATGCTTACAAAATGCATATCCGATAGAGATATTGATTACAGTTAGAAAAAATTTGATTGCATATTCAAAACAGTTTTAAAACCTTTCCATGTTTATCTTATTCCGTGATTAAGAAGAGATTTGATCAAGGGGGAGTCTTGCTCCTTTATATAAGGTTTTCAAACTGATTTATGAAGGTAGAGTTTTTGGTATCAAAGGTCTTTTTCCTTGTGTTGCAAATGTTTACACAAATCATTTTCTGAAAAACTCTTTTTGCATGTTATATGTTTCGGTTCCTTGCATACTCTGTCACTTACATATTTCATTGTCAAGATCAGTGAGATGTTGAGATCTTGGAAGATAGACTTATATTGATTGTGTGATAATTAAGTAAGAAGTTAGATCAATTATAAATCAAGTTAGCATTTGTTGCTAAGAGAAAGTGATTGTTGTGAACAACACTACTAGTATGCTGTAAACTCATTTGATTTATAGTGGATTGATTTTCTCATGTTGGCTACGTTACAAGCCACGCAGTGAAGTTTCCTCAGTGGAGAGGTTTACACTGCGTTAGCAAATTGTTGTGTTGTCTTTGTGATGCATATTTGATTCTCAAAGCAGTTATCTTAACCTATTTGTTCTATCTAGTATTTACATAAGAACGGTAATGGGAAAAGATAAGAACAGTAATGGGAAAAGATTGCCAACTTTACAGGCAAAAAGAATAATCTAAGTTCGTCTAATTTCATTATCACCGAAAGGCGTTCGAGTCTTGTGGCCGGGTTGGCATAAGTCTACACATGCCTTACCAAAACAGTTATTCTTTCTCACTGTTCCAGATTTTGTAGGTTCATATTATCAGAGATTTACCACCATATATATGAACTCTTGCACAGCGCATGTATATATGACAACGACCAATATAAAACAAAAGGCTGAGAGAGAATGTAAAGAATTTTGGTTTTTGCATGATGATACTTTACGAACATAACAGATGGAATTGATGGCATCGCATGCAATTGGAGTACCTATAGATGAGGCTGGAATTTTATCAACCATTTCCATTATTTCACATCATCAATCAACAGATTGCGTAAAGAATTTGGTTATGCAGATAGCTTGATCGTATATGATCACAACTCAGACAATGGATGCGATGGATCATACCGACTAACCTCACGTCATGTCGACGTACCCGTATTTCTTCTTTTTTCTTTTTCTTCTTCCGGGTTACACGTAACCTAGCTTTTAACGTGTGAATGGACCACATTTGGAGATGATGGACTTAAATCCAAATCTATTTATTAATAAAAATATTTCAACCCGACTCGATCTAATAGTCGTTGATAGCTCAATTCAAATCTGTATCCGTATCTGGCGGATTAGCTATTTAAAAAAATGTTCATTGACCCAAAATCAGCCAAAATTATCACACTCACCTCAGCAACAGATTTTTATTCTCACTTACCCCATTTGAAGCAAAATGACTATTCTACCCTCAACTTAATTATTAAACTACAACCATTGACACACACACACAATCTCTCTCTCTCTCTCTCTCCAACGATGTCGGCATGTCCAGGACCAGGCCTTGATCGGCCATGGCCTGCACGTCGTCAGCGCCGGCGGGGCGGACGAAGGAGAGGGAAGCGAGGGAGTTCGTTCCACTGAAATTTTTGACGACTTGTTTGGCACCGGTGCTGCAGTCAACCGAGTTGAAGCCGCCGTCTCCGCAGTCAATTTCGCTCCTCCAAAAAAAAAATTTCTTCAATTCCTTGCATCTCTAAATATCTCTTGTTTTGTGTAAACCTCGAAAATAAAAATGCATTTCAAGTGACAAATGGTGCAATATTAATTTTTTTTAATCAAATTTTGACATATTCTAATTGTTGATGTCACAATAAGTTCAAAAATATTGTACATTAGTTATTCATATTTAATAGTGATTATATAGAAATCAAAGTACACAAATTGGGGATGTAGCTCAATTGGTAGAGCGTATGGATTGCATTCATAAGGTATGGGTTCAATTTCTTGCATCTCGAAAAACCTTTTATTTTGTATTGACATACCAGAAAAAATAAAATAAACCTTGAAGAACAAAAATATTTTTTGAGTGGCAAATGGTGCAATATTTGTTTTTTCATTATTGAAAAAATTGAGCTCTGACATATTTTAATTTGTTTTAAATACACACCTCTACCTACTTACTACACACTTCCTACTCAATACATCACCCATTTAATTTCTCTTCCTAATATTTTACTAAATACATAACTCAAAGTACCTAAAATATCCTTAATCTCAAAAACCATGAAATATCCTATTATTTGACTATATTAAAGTAGTGTTTGATATGATTAGTATATTGACATTTACTGAATGATCAGATTAATTACTTGTGTTAGTTATTGGGAAATCTATAAAAATTTATTATTGTTCCCTTCAAATAGATGACTAGAAATATGTTTTGTATTATTTGAGTTCTCATTCACCAAACACCCATGTTGATCAAGTATAAAATTATGAGTTGAACATTCAACCAAAACTATATCACCAGTTTCTCCACAGTGGCGGTGTCGAAACTACGAAGTTGTCATTGGAGGGCCAAACAAATTAACAATTACAAAGTTTTCTAACTGTGATATTTTATATTAGAAAATAAATTGATTAATCATAACATTTAGACAAAAAAAAAATAAAAAACTAAGCAAAAAACGGGAGACAAGCGATCTATTTTAAAAACATTTAATGCTATTGATTCTGAAATTCTAAATATTGTGGTTTCTCACCCCTAGTAATATTTTAATTACAATTTATTACGAAAAAAATCCAAAAATTAAATTAGATGGTTTCTAACATTATTCTTGTATTAAATGGGAAGGTCTTGTATATATAGTAATTTTTTGTGTACTTGTGTTTATCTAATTACTTATACATAATTATAGAATAATATAAGGAAAATATGACTTTTTTTTCCTTCTAATGCATAGGTGTCTGTTTTTGTCATTTAACCTATCTATAAAATCTGATTTGAAATATAAAATATTAGGGATGTGTATTAAGTAGTTAGAGGTCGTATATCAAACTACAGAAAATCCTAAGGCACCGCCGTCACCCTCGTACGCTGCCACCAAACCGCCACACCTTTGTCGGTTACAAATCTGCCCAACAATGCTTCAGAGCAACATCTTGGTATGAAATTGCAGAGGAATAGTCAACAACGAGACCTAACGAGCCCTAGTGGATATCGTGCTTGCTAAGAAACCTGCACGAATCTTTCTTTCTAAAACCCTAGCTCAGAAAAGCACCATTGACTTGATCACACGCCAAATTGGTTTCAAGGATAGCTTCTATGTCCCTCATGAGCAAGACTCGCAGGGACTTGCCATTCTATGGTCAGATAACACTCATGTTGATGTATGTAGCCACTCTCCTAATCAAATAGATGTTGAAATTGGTAAGCCTGGCACTGATTTGTGGAGATTCACTGGCTTCTATGGGGTGGCTGCATAGCAAGGTAGAGACCAGACATGGAAATTGATTTCATCCCTAGCAGCACAAAATTGTATATTGCCATGGTTGATGGCTGAGGACTTCAACGAGGTTATGACACACAGTTAGTTAGAGTTCCGGAGAACTATGACTAACTGTAGACTCGTTGATATGGGTTTTGTTGGTAGGGGTTCACCTGGTCAAACAGGCACACAAAAAAGAGGCTAGATTGAGGATTTCAAACTGTCCAATAGCGTAATAGATTTTCGTATAGCAGGGTTATTAGGCTCAGTCCTTCTGAGTCTGACCACAATCCTTTACTTGTTGAAAGCCTACAGTGAACAACCAAATCAAAGAAAAATAAATAGGCCCTTTCGTTTTGGGGAATGCTGCTTTGGCAGAGAGGATTGTTTGAACATCATCAAGCAAGAATTTGCCATGCCTACTACAGGTAATGCACTGCAGCAGATTGGAAATAAAACAAAGGCTCTTGGAGACAAATAGAGTAGAGGAAGCCACACGACGCTGTACAAAATTGTCAAAGTTGGCACCGTATTGGTTTCAATCAACAACAAACTGAGATGAGAGTGATTCAGGATAAGCTAAATGACTTGATGAAACTTCCTCATTCTCCTCAACTCTATGAAGAGCAAAGGAAGCTTCATGTTCGCTACAACCACTTACTCTCCTTGCAAGAGAAATATTGGAAGCAAAGATCTAGAGCCTTGTGGTTGAAGGAGGGGGACATAAACATTGCCTACTTCCATAGAAAAGCAAGTAACAGGAGAAGTCATAATACAATCAAGGGTCTGATGGATGAAAACAATGTTTGGCAAACTGAACCGCTTGAAGTGCAGAGGCTTCTTATAATTTACTTTCAGAACATCTTCTCGACAGAACATGTTAGCGAAGACGTCATTGCAATGGTGGTTATTGCTACTCCATGTCGAGTAACACAACAAATGAATGAAGCATTATTAGCTCCAACACGGATGAGAGAATCAAGTGTGCTCTCTTCCAAATGCATCATTCGAAAAGTCCTAGACCTGATTTTATGTCTCCTTTTTACTACCAGAAATATCGAGATATTGTCAATCAAGATATGTGTTTGGCAGTTCGAAACTTACTGACACGTGGTGAAATGTGGCCGAAATCAAACTACACTTATCTGTGTTCGATACCTAAAATTCAAAACCCTAAAGAGGCAATGTATTTTCGTCCCATCACTCTATGTAATGTCATTTGTAGAATCAGTTCCAAAGTTGTGGCTAATAGGCTTAAAGTCTGGCTACCGGACATTTTGTCTCCATTGCAAAGTGCCTTTGTCCCTGGCAGATTAATTTCAGATAACACTTTGGTGGCAAATGGAGCAACTCATTTCATACACAAACTGAGGCATCAGGAAGCAGGTTTCTTTTCTTTGAAGCTTGGCATTAGTAAGGCCTGTGACAGAGTACTTGACTGGTCTTTTATTTTTGCTATTCTGACAAAACTTGGTTTTGCCTCTCAATGGATTCAAATCATCATGAATTGTCTAACTTCTGTGGCTTATTCTTTTCTGCTTCATGGTGAACCTTCTCCTCTAATCACTACCAGGGGAATTCGATAGGGTGATCCATTATCATCCTATCTGTTTATATTATATAGTGAAGGACTATCAACACTCATATCACAGGCAGTACAATAGCAATCCATTTAAGGCCTTACCATGTGTCCTCAGGCCCCCACGCTGCACCATTTATTTTTTGCAAACGACAATATACTCTTTGGCTCTGTTCAATCGAGGAATGTGTGCACTACAAGTAGATTCTTGACACTCAAGAAAAAGCCTCAGGATAGAAGGTGAATTTTCAAAAAAAAAAAAAACAGTTTTGTTTTTAGCAACAATGTCATGGAGAGAAGACAACAAAAATTGGCTGCCATTTTAGGGGTTCAGTGTGTCAATGAGCATGATAAATACTTGGGTTTACGAAGGAAAGTTGGAAGATCCAAGTCTGCCATTTTTGCTTACATTTAAGATAAACTCACCAAGGAGCTGGTTAGTTGGAAAACCAAAATACTAAGTGCAGCAAGAAAAGAAATTCTCATCAAGGCAGTAGCTCAAACCATGCCTTTGTATGCGATGAACTGTTATTTATTACCAAAGTGTCTTTGTGATGACATCCATCAGCTTTGTGCTTCTTTCTTTTGGGGAGACACAGATGACAAAAAGAAAAAGAAAAAACACTGGAGGAGTTGGGAGAAACTATGCCTAACAAAGAATGAAGGTGCAAATGGGGTTTAAGAACCTTTATGCTTATAACCTTGCTATGCTTGGTAAACAGGGGTGGAGACTAATTTCAAACCCTCACTCTTTAATTGCAAGATTGTATAAAGCCAGGTTTTATCCAAATGGCTCTTTTTGGAATGCAGACTTGGGTGACTCTCCATCATTCTCTTGGAGGAGCATCCTTTAGGGAAGGCCGGTACTCAAAGCCAATGTACAATGGTGCATCGGCAATGGAACCCATGTTAGCATTTGGCATGATTAGTGGATTCCAAACTGTCAACAAGTCGTACTCCAAAAGCCTTCGGGATGTGTCTTTGATATTGTCTCCAACTTGATTGACTCCACTACAAGGCAGTGAATTCCAGCTACAGTCCATGCCATCTTCCCACATGAGATTGCTCAAAACGTACTATGCATTCCTCTTAGCCGTAGACATTTGCTTGATAAACTTTGTTGCAGCCCAGAATAGAGAGGCTTTTATATAGTTAAAACTGCATACTGGATAGCTAGAACAAAAGTGCTGGAGAATGTACTTGCCTCCACCTCCCAAGGAGACCCTTTTAAAGAATTGTGGAAAAGAGTTTGGTAAGCAAAAGTGCTTGGTAAAATACAAATTTGTATCTGGAGAGCTTGTTCGAATCTATTACCTACAAGAGCTAAACTGAGCACGAAGTGATATATGGGAGACTTGCACTGCCCCTTATGTCCTCATCCATATGAGGATGTAGCTCATGTCCTCTGTAAGTGTCCTATTGCAACCTCTATCTTAACTGCCCCTCCTTGCCTAATATTGATTTCAAGGAACGGATGCTCGAACATGCATTGCATATGAAGAAAGAAGCCTTTGCAAGGCTATTGATGATTATTTGGGCCTTGTGGAAGAATAACATGCTGTGGAATAACACCAAGCAATCTGCAGATGAGTTGGTTCTTAGTTCGTTGGCTTGGCTTGAAGATTTCAGCCAGGTGAATAAGATTACCAAACCGAACCAACAGAAACAAAAAAACCAATTGGAAACCAGCCACTCAAGGAAGATGGAAGCTCAACATGGACGGCAGCTTTCTTCCCAATATAACTCATGGAGGTGTAGGAGGCATATTGCGAGATTATTTAGGAACTTTCAGAGCTGCATTTGCAACTCCAGTTCATCATGTGGCCTTAGCAAAACATGTGGAGCTCTGTGTCATCAAAGAAGGGCTAAAGCTTTTGCAACACCTACAGGTCAGCAATGTCGTCATTGAAACAGATTGCCTAGAGGCCGTTTCCAACATTGCAGACACATAGGTTACTCATGTCAATGAAGAAGGAATTATTGATGACATTCATCATGAACTGCACTTAATGCCTAGCATCACTATACAGCATGCATCTAGAATTTGTAATCGAGTGGTGCACTGTTTTTAGCCAACTCTGCTTATGAAGCCAGTATGGCTTGAACACCCTCCAGACTTTGTCCTAGAGTTTATCAAAGGTGATTGTAAACATTTGGGGTGATCAATCCCTCATTTTTAATGAAGTTGATCGTTTTGATTCAAAAAAAAAAAAAAGTAGTTAGAGGTCTGTATTTAAAATTTCTCAGAAATCAAAGTATTCAAATATTTCAAATTGGGGGGTAGCTCAATTGGTAGAGGGCGTAGAGCGTCTGGATTGCATTCATGCAACTTTCACAGTTTATTCTAATAAATTTTTCTTGGTAGACTTCTTATAAGAACTACTCTCTTTTAGGGTTCAATTCCTTGCATCTCCAAATAATTTTTCTTTCTTTATCTAAATTTAAAAAGATCCCCTTTTTTCCGATACAATTATAAAAAATAAAAATAAAAAAAGATAAAAACTCCGTTTAGATGACATGAAGCCCGTTAGTGTGAGACAGTTTAAGGGGGGTGTATTCATTTAAGAGTCCACAAGATTTTTTTGTATTTTGAAAGTTTATGGGTATTCAATTGAGATTTTAAACAATCCTTTAAAACATTGATGTATTCAATTAAGATTTAGAATTATCCATTCAAATCTGCAGATATTCAAAAGTATACGGATTTTTTAAGGATTTTATTAAATGCTGAATTTTAGAGGATTTTATAGTGCATTTTACCCATGATATTTTGATGGATTCTTTCTCACTCAAAAAATGAAGAACCTCTTCACCAAAAAAAAAAAAAAAAAACAACTTTCAATAGGTGACACTCATCCATTTTGTCTTAGAACTATCTTCCCACTATCCTCCTCTGCCTCTGCCTTTGCTTTCATCTAATAATTTTTTTTAATTTTTATCACTATAGCTCTGGAAGCCTTAATCCTTCTAGCTAATTAAGCTCACTTTCAATGGTATTGTTAAGATGATACATACACACATGTTTATTTGAATATGAAATAAATTATGTCATTAGTTTACTACTTTATTTTTTATGTAATATTTTGGCTGATTAGTTTTCTCTTATTATTCATATATCATTATATACAACATAAAGAATGGTTGATTGCCACAGATACACGCACACACACACACACATACTTTTTTGTCATTGAAATAGCATTATAGTTGGATTCATACATCCATTGCTTTTAAAGAAGAAGAAAAATTGACCTATCAAAAACATCATAAGGACTTGTAAAATCTAAACAAATACCAGTAAATCAATCAATTAGAAATTTAGAATCAATCAGAGTCCATGTAGAATTTAAACAATTTGTGGATTAAGTAAATCCATGGATTATAAAAACTCAAACAAAATCTTTTAAAATCTGAATTGAATACACCCCCCTAAATCTCATCGCCTCTACCCCGAAAATATAAATGGAAATCCAGGACCCATTTCTTTTTCTCACCATTTAACTGGCCCTGAGGGCTACCAAGCCACACAACCCTTTTGCCTCCCTAGATGCAACTTTCAAGATGCAAAGACGCCTCCACAACGTGAAAAGTAGGGTTGAATGGCAAAGAAACAGTGAGACTGACATAGTTTGGAACATGGGTGAGGTTGCCTATCGTTTTCATTGTCTTGCCCATAACTTCACTGAACAACAATTTCAATGGAAAAAAAAATGAAGTGTCCCTTTTCTCTTCCACATATTCGAACATGAGTGCCTGCATCTCCTAATTCCCTCCTCATTAGGTAAGACAGAAATTATAACATGCTTTACTTAAAGTGGAAGTCACCGACTTTGAGGCACCATAAATGGGAATAGGATTTATCCAAAGATAATGCTCATCATTTATTTGCAACATCAAGCACAGTGTTCATCCACATTTAGGGACCAGACCATAATAGCCTATATGGATGCCGACTTAATTCTAAGATTCCATTAGACAGTATCATTTTGCGTTAAGTGCCCCTTTTCTCTCATTGATCAGAAAAGGAAAAGATCCTGACAATGAGGAATTGAGGTGATCGACGTCTTAGGGATATCTGAAAAATACAGAAGTAGTGGAACAGAATATATATAACAGAGCCATTAAAGCTATCTTAAAGCACTAACACAGGATCAATAACTTCAGAAAAGCTACTTCACTCTGCAGACATGGCAGCTTTGTAAAGGTACTTCATGCTTTGCTTTCCTAACAAAGCTGTTTGTCGATTTGGTGGCACTAGTTAATGAAAGAAGTAATGAATATCAATAACACGAATGAATAATGGAAACGAAAGACCATCACATCTTTCTGAAATAGTGGAATTATATCACATTCAGAAGCTGCGTAACCTGCATTACAATAATATTGAGGATAATCTGTGCACACCAGATTTTGACTTCTCAGGGATCCAGAAAATACAGTAGTGTATCAGAGCCCGCAAGCTATCTCAAAACACTAAAACAGCACTAATCACTTCAAAGCTACCTTACAGTATATGTATTTCATGGTATAATCTTATGATATATATATTAATATATATATATATATATTTTTTTTTATGGTATACTTTACTTTTGTACTGTTCCCATTCGAAGCCAAAGTAGCAGATATGGCAGTTCTGTAAAGGTCATGTTTTTCTGCACCACGATAACATATTCAGAATGCGTGGCACTAATTAACGAAACAAGTACTGATCATAACAAATATAAGCAAGTAATGCTAATACATCACATCCTTCCATTCCGGTGGAAACACATCATATTGCATAATTAATGAAACAAGTAATGAACATAATGAATATAATCAAGTAATGCTAATGCATGATTATGCATCACATCCTTCCATAGTAGTGGAAACACATCATATTGCATAAGCAGTTTGACCTGCATTACAATGAGATTCAGTATAGTCTGCTCATAAGACAAATCACTCACGAAAAGAAAAACCATCAATTTTGACCAAATATGCACACTAGAATAAATAAGTTATAAGCCTGTAAGCTATCTTGTATTTGCGCAAGCAAGGAAGAATGTCTACCTATTGCAAATCAGTACATTAATCTTGACATTGTTGATTATTATGCTTCATTTATTTTCTCTAAAAACCTAAGTGTGGATAATTTAAAGTTAGAAAATAGGATTCGGTGGAGTGAAACATCACATCTTGCCAGAAGTATAAAGCAAATGCAATTTTGCCACCCAAAGGACCTACTTAATTTGGAATGAAGCTTTACATAAAGTAAAGAACATATGCATCCTTGACCTTTTCTTTTTGT
Organism: Rosa chinensis; assembly: GCF_002994745.2. NCBI lineage: Eukaryota > Viridiplantae > Streptophyta > Magnoliopsida > Rosales > Rosaceae > Rosa > Rosa chinensis. The sequence continues at coordinate 39,877,866 of NC_037093.1, read as the reverse complement.
TTGAGGATCATTGTGACTCTGAACACAAAAATATAAACTGATTAGCAAAGCAGATATTTACTGAGTTAAGAAATGTTCTACCAGACTACCCAAATTTTGGAGACTTAAAAATTTAAGACATCTATCGTCATTTGTCACTCCATCAAAGAAATGTTAGACAAATACGGTATAAAACTTGCACGTTAATCCAAGCTTCTCTACTTATCACAATATAAAAAAATAAAAATAAAAACACCTATTTGCAGTCTAATGTATACACATCAACGTTGGATTGGAACTAAATAATTACTGCAATGACACCAAAAGAAAGCCCTGCAAACCTGAGGAAAATTAGAGTTTCTCCAACATTAATTTGATAGACAAAAACAATTTGTATGTCAATCACCATCTTGTACAGAGGAGAACGAGAGAAAGGGAGGGAGAAAAATATACAATTGACGTATATCCCAAAACTAATTCATGAACATCTGAACTTACTTGTTCTCAATTGCACAAAGTGTTCACTGTTATTTTATCTGGTGGCCGGCTCAGAAGGAGGGATTTTGTAAGCGGCCAAGCATTAGTACAGTAATGATCGGCCGCTCCACAAAACTTATTAGTATTCAATCTAAAGCTATTGCAGTCCCACTGCTCCCAAGGCTGTGGACCATGGTAGACGTCTCATTGATGAAAGAACACACTGCCTGTTAGCTTCATTATCATCTAAAGAAAAGGAGCCCAGAATGTAACTGTAAGATCACTACTTCCTTTAATCTTTTGACAAAAGAATTATATTCTAACACTTTCTTTCACTAGTCAGTGTGACACTAGCCATAATATAAAAAAAAAAATTCTCGTAAGAGTAAAACAGAAGAACCTTACCCTTCCACTGCTTCAACCCTTTCTTCTGTAAAGATATATTTGCCTTATCAGAGTGTTGCTTCCAATCACTGACAAAAGAATTTGTTCCAATACCTGTTCTTTCACAAGACATGTTTCTTGCTGCTACACGAAGTTGATGTATTTCATAATGTGCTTTTCTGATTCTATCTTCAAGTCTGATCTTCAGAAGATTGGCCAGAATTGCTTGGGGCATTCACATACAGTGCCACTCCTTTATATCATTAATATTTCTTCCCATACATCGCATAGGGTGGATCATTGTGTACGAGACCATTGTCATATGTTCATAGCCCATCAGAAACTGCTGACACCTGTTCATTTAAACAATTCAAAACTCCATAAATTTCTTTTCTTTCCTCATGTCTTGTATCGTGGGCAAGAAATTCATCTATCTTGTTCCCCATTTGGATTGAGCTACAACCAGGAACCTTTTCTATCCCCTGTTGTCTCATAACTTGCCGATAGATCAGCACATCTTTCCACTGTCCGACTGATGCACTCAAATTGGAAACTAGAGTTAAATAGCTGGGATTTTCCGGTTCCTGCTCTATAATCCGCCTGGTTACAGACTCCACCAGATCTCCATTTCCATGAATCTTACAGGAACCCAGTAGACTGGCCCAAATTACAGCATTTGGCTCCAAATGCATGTTTTCTACAAACCTGAGTGCTTCTTCCAACTTCCCAGCTCTACCTAGAAGATCAACCATGCACCCATAATGCTCTATTCGGGGCTTGATGTCAAACTCGTGTTCCATCTGATAAAAAATTATTTTGCCCTCGTCTACCAGCCCTCCATGAGTGCAAGCTGATAAAGCCACAATGAAAATCACATCATCTGGTTTATGTCCGCTTAAACACATTGTTTCAAAGAGAGCTAATGCTTCCCTGCACCACCCATTAACAGCTAGACCTGAAACCATTGTCGTCCATGTAATTATACATCTTTGTTCCATCTCATCAAAAACAGCTTTTGCATTTTCTACATCTCCACACTTTGCATACATGTCTATTAGAGCATTTCCTAAAGGTACAGACATGTCAAACTTGTTTCTCTTAACATAAGACTCGATCCATTTTCCATGTTCAAGAGAACCCAAGTGAGTACATGCCGATAGTACACTGATCAAAGTACTCTGATCAGGCCTGCACTTGCCATCTATCAACATCTCACGGAAAACAGAAAGAGCTTGATCAAACATGTGGTTATGAACATAACCTGCAATCATAGCATTCCACGATACAACATTTTTAACCGGCATCTGACTGAACAAGTTCCTGGCTGATTCAACATCTCCAATGGCGGTGTATCCAGACACCATGGCGGTCCAAGAAACCACTGTTTTCTCCGGCATTTGTTCAAACAGACACCGAGCTGAGCTCATATCACCCAACCGCATATAAGCAGTGATCAATGAATTCCAGGAAACATCATTTCTTTCTGGCATTTCCTCAAAAACCGAATGCGCCAACTCCATGTTTCCGGCCTTGGAAAGACCAGAAACAACAGAGTTCCATGTCACAATGTTCTTCTTCGGCACCGAATGAAACAACCTCATTGCAGGCTCTATCCTACCACGAGTCATGTAAGCAGCAATCATGGAATTCCAAGAGACCACATCTCTCTCGGCCATTTCATCAAACACCTGGCGTGCAGAACCAAACTCAAAACCGCCTGCACATTTGGCGTAGAAATCCAAAAGGGTGTTCTGAACAAAGACGCTGGAGCCGAAACCAAGCTTGACAATGTCACCATGAACCACTTTCCCATCCTCAAGGGCCTCAAAAGATTCAAAACACCTGAGAAGAAAAGTGAAAGTATAACCATTCGGCACAATCCTTAACGTCTTCATTTGATCGTAGACTCGCAATGCGTCTACTCGGGTCTTTCCTATGAAGCATTTTATGATTGTGTTGTAAGCCACAACATTGGGGGAGCAAGAAGTTTGGAAAATGGAATAAGCGTAATGAAGAAAACCCAGTTGCGAGGAGAGAGTGAGGAGCTTGGGAAGCAAAAAGCTGCTGTGTTGTAGTCCATGGATGAATATCTGAAGGTGGCTCTGTTTCAGTTGTTTCAGAGACTTGCAGTCCTGCAGGATTTTCAGCAGTTTTTGATGCATAGTGATTGTGGTTGGGTCCTGTTTCTTCAAAAGACAGTTATATATATTCTCGTTGGAGATCAAGAATAGCAATAGGTCTTGAATCTCTTGATACTTGATATTGGTATTGTATTTGGTGTTACATGTGTGTGCATTTAACTTATGATCATGTGCATGCTCTCCTTTCTTAGGTATCAATTTTTTGGTTTAATGTAAAAGAAAGTTCAACTTATTAATAAAATTTATTTGATAATATGATTATGTTACTGGTAGGATGATAGCGGTATCTAAAAAAAATGTGTTGACAGATAATAGTGTCATTATATAGTTTACTCATGCTTCTATTAAGAAATTGCAAAATTATAGTTTTTTTTTTTCTTTTTTTTTTTTCAATGCAAAAAGATTATAATTAAAGATTGAATGTCAAACAAAAGGAATTTAAAGACAGTGCTTGGAGTTGGTTTTTTTTTTTTTTAAATTTGTTGTTGGTCATCTCCTCACTACAGAACAAAAGTATTTTACCATTATAACTTTATAAGCATGATGAGGCAAGAGAAAAGTCACACGTATAGAGCTTTGGCTTTGATTTTGCCATGCTGGTTTTAGACGATTACGGTGGTATCTTTGTGGCTTCGGTTTCATCAATAATGGAGGTCAAGCTCACCTTCAATGATGAGCGTCTCAACAATGGAGGTCATGCCTCGATGATCTTTGATTGATGAGGAGTTGAGGACATCACCTAAGGCAAGGGTCTTTTGGAGGGTAGCAAAATTAGGAAGACAGTAATGGACAAAACAATGAAGATGATAGTGAAGAAGGCTACTCTAACGGTGGAAATGCCTCTATGAGTTTTGATTGATGAGCGTCTCAACAATGCAGGTCATGCCTCTATGAGCTTTGATTGATGAGGACATCGCCTAAGGCAAAGGGTCTTTTGGAGGGTAGCAAAGATAGGAAGACGGTAATGGACACAACCATGAAGATGATAGTGAAGCAGGCTACTCTATCGGTGGAAAGCCTCATTCGTCCATTCCAAACCGTGTCACAAAGTTGACCCAAACTAAGACATGTTAGTGTGAGTCATCGTTCCCTATTAGGAATAGACTACAAGGGAATATATTGTTGTAATTACTTACCTTGTATAGGTTGTGTAGTACAGTAGTACACAATAGTTGTAGTACGATTGTAATCTGTTTATATACACTACAGAATAGGTGTAATAATCTATCAGAAATTTATTCTCTCTACCTTGTTTTATTTGAATTAGTATCAGAGCAAAGATCCGAGAGGACTTTGTCTCTTTATCTTAATTTTCAGACTATCATCATCGTTTGTCTGCACCCTAGGCGTCCGTCAAAGAACGACCGGTGTCTTCTTCTTTGACTTCGGCGACACCCTCTCATCTCCAGTTCGGCCCCATTGTCTGCACCAGGAGAAGAGCCGCTGGTTTCCAGATCGTGTTCAAACCAGACCTATCGATTTTTCCAGATCCGGCGTCGCTGCATCACATCTCTCCGGCGTCGCTGCATCACTTCCAGGTCGATCGATTCCAGCGTCGCTGCCCAGTTCACGGCAGCACTCAGACCGATCCAGCCAGTTCGGCCCTCCTCGATTCAGATGTCTCCGATCCTCTTCGGTTCGTTCTCCGGCACTTCCAGGTCGATCGACTCCAGCCCAATCTACGGATCGATCCTCACCTCCAGATCGATTCCTCACCTTCAGATCAATCGCTCTCGATCTCTCCTCGCATCTATCTCGACCTTCAGTGAGTCAACTCGCCTCCTTCAGTGAGTCAACCCACCTACATCAGTGAGTCCACTCGTCCCAACTCGGTCAACCGACTCGGTCCACACATCCAGCTCGGTCAACCAGGTTTCAAAAAAAAAAAAATTGTTGTTACTATTGTTATTCTTATTTCCGCTGCGCACTTTGGGAGTGTATTTTTCTATTTTATTACTGCAATGGGTGGTGATGACAGTGAAGGTCAGGGTTCTAAGGCCAATGAGGTTCAGAAAGTTGAGGTATCTGTTAAGAGCTCAGAAGGTGGTTCTTTTGGAGGTACTAAACTCACTGGTACCAATTTCCGAACATGGAAGAAGATTATGTCCGTTTATCTTCGTGGGATACACAAGATGGGACATGTGACAGGAACAATCAAGGTTCCTCGTGAAGATGACATAGAAGCTTATGCTAAGTGGGAAGATGATGATGGGCTTGTAATGTCTATTTTATTTAGAGCCATGACTGATGATGTGCTACAGATGGTAGAGGAATGTGAAATTGCTGAGGAAATATGGAAGACGTTGGGAGATCTCTATACAAATGAGTCTGATTTTATACAGGTTCATGAACTGATGTGCAAAGCTACAGGAATGCAACAGAATGGGCAACCAGTGTCAGTGTTTTTCACCAAGCTGAAGAATGTATGGGCTAAAATTGATCAGAAGCGTCCTTGCAAAATCAAGAATCAGGAAGATCTTGTGTGGTACCAGAAGGAGAAGGAGCTAGAAAGGGTTCATGTCTTCCTGAGAGGGCTTGATGAGAAGTATAGCAGTGCCAAGGGAGAATTGCTCAAAATGACAGATCCTCCTAGTTTGAATGCAGCTTTTACATACATCCGCAAGGATGAGTCTCAGCAGGAAAGTGTCAAACATGCACAGGTTGAAGTCTCTAGCCTAACCATTCAAGCCAAGGCACCTGTACCTTTCCTTCAGCAACAGAGTTCAGCCCCACTGCATCAGCAAGGTTTCCCACAAGGCTTCACCAACCGTCCTCGTCCTCAATGCTCCTATTGCAACGATCTTGGGCATGTTCGGGAGACTTGTTGGAAGTTGAACCCACACCTTAAACCTAAAAAGCAAGGTTATCGCCTTAAGGGCAAAGCAGCTGCGGTTCACTTGGTCCAAGAACCGGATTTCTATGGAGTGGCTGGCCAAGATCATCATACAGCAGGTGGAGCTACCCCTACAGCCTCTATAGCTGGTCGAGGTAAAATTGGTATGGCTTTACAGATTTCTAACTTTGTTGGTTCTGATACATGGATTATTGATTCTGGTGCCTCCGACCATATGACTTATGACAAATCATATTTTACTGAATTGTCTTCCCCATCAGTGTCCTATGTAACCAATGCCAATGGTGAGGCTTTTCCTGTGTTAGGGTCAGGGTCGGTGCGTCTTACTCCTACTTTAGAACTTCACAATGTGTTATATGTGCCTGACTTATCTCATCACTTGATATCTGTCCCACAATTGAACACTGAGTCTAAATGCTCTGTAACCTTTTATCCTATGTATGTGATTTTTCAAGATCTTCTCACCAGGGAGATAGTCGGTCGGGGGTATCTGAGGGGCAGGTTGTTCCATCTGGATCAGACATACGCAGGAGAGAAACCAGGAGCACAGTCCCGATCCGCTTTGACTTCGACTTCTAATAAGCTAAGTGAGATTTGGTTGTGGCATCGCCGTTTAGGGCATCCATCTTTTAGTCTTATGAAGAAAACCATGCCTACTCTGTTTATTGGTGTGGATGAGTCAGTTTTACATTGTAAAACATGTGTTTTGGCCAAGAGTCATCGTGCTACTTATTCTTCTAGTATTTCTAATAAAAGTGTCATTCCTTTTGAGTTGATTCATTCTGATGTTTGGGGACCTTCTAGGGAGCCTACTGTATCGGGTATGCGATATTTTGTGTTGTTTGTTGATGATTGTACAAGATTGTCATGGGTTGCTCTTCTTAAAACAAAAGATGAAGTCTTCCCCGCTTTTCAAACCTTTCGTAATCTTGTTCAAACACAATATCATAGCACCATTAAAGTCCTTCGTTCTGACAATGGGGGGGGGGGGGGGGGGAGTATGTTAATCATGTGTTCCAAGAGTTTTTTAACATTCATGGGATTGTTCACCAAACCACGTGTCCACAAACACCAGAACAGAATGGAGTGTCCGAACGGAAAAACCGTCATTTACTTGATATGGCTCGTGCCCTTCTTTTTAGTGCTCATATGCCTAAGTATCTATGGGGCGATGCTATACATGCTTCCTCTCATCTTATCAATCGTCTTCCATCTAGTGTCCTTCAGGGCAAAATTCCATTTGAGGTTCTCGCCTCTCATGTCTCCTTACCATCCTTTCATAATCTTCCAGCTCGTGTTTTTGGTTGTGTTGCCTTTGTCCATGTACTAAAAAATCAGCAGTCTAAGTTGGATGCCCGGGCCCTTAAGTGTGTGTTTGTTGGCTACGGCGGTCATCAGAAGGGGTACAAGTGCTATCATCCACCCACCAGAAAGTATTATGTCACTATGGATGTTACTTTCTTTGAAGACATGAGTTATTTCTCCTCTTCAGATACAGCTCTTCAAGGGGAGAATTCATATTTTGAAGAGCTATATCATGGAGAGGGGGAGGAATCAGAGGGAGAAGGAGAAGTCACACAGCCAGGAGGTACTTTGACGGATACGGTTGAAACTATTAGCTCGCCTCCTCCAGCAGCAGAAGCGCCAATTCCCATCACTCAGAATGAGGTTGAAGAGCTATATCATGCAGAGGGGAGGAATCAAAGGGAGAAGGAGAAGTCACACAGCCAGGAGGTACTTTGACGGATACGGTTGAAACTATTAGCTCGCCTCCTCCAGCAGCAGAAGCGCCAGTTCCCATCACTCAGAATGAGGTTGAAGACACAACTGCCCCTCCCAACTGCCCCTCCTGCCATCGCTTCTACCCCTGACCCACAGCTTCCTGGTACTGAAGATCACCCATTTGAGGTATGTCCATCCACTGATACTAGTAGTAGTGAGTTTAATGTTGAGCCATATGTGTTACCACATAGGACCACTCGAGGTCAATCAGCCAAAAGATATGAACCTACTCTTACTGCCAAATCAACCTATCCTGTAGCCAACTATATGTCCATTAGGAGGTTGTCTAAGTCATATGAATCATTTGTGAATCAAATATCTGCTGTATCAGTACCTAACAAAGTGCAGGATGCGTTGGGGGATCCAAAGTGGAGGTAGGCTATGGATGAAGAGATGGAGGCGTTGCAGAAGAACAGTACTTGGCAACTTGTGCATCCACCACAAGGCAAGAAGGCTGTAGGCTGTCGTTGGGTGTTTACCGTGAAGCATAATGCAGATGGATCAGTGAATCGATACAAAGCACGTCTTGTAGCAAAGGGATTTACTCAGACGTATGGTATAGACTATGATGAAACTTTTGCTCCTGTTGCCAAGATGAATACTATTCGGGTTCTGCTCTCATTCGCTGCTAGTTTAAATTGGCCACTCCGACAGTTTGATGTCAAGAATGCATTCCTTCATGGAGAGTTAGCCGAGGAAGTATACATGAGTCTCCCACCAGGGTATGTAGTTGCTTCTCCTGGTGAGTTTGTATGCAAATTGAGAAAGTCTCTGTATGGTCTCAAACAGTCACCTCGTGCTTGGTTTGGAAGATTTTCACAGTTCATGCGAAAGGTTGGTTACAGGCAGAGCAACTCAGACCATACCTTATTTCTCAAGCATCAACAGGGGAAGGTAACAGCTCTAATTATCTATGTGGATGATATGGTAATCACTGGTAATGACACTGTTGAGATGGATAGACTGCAGAGACAGCTAGCCTCTGAGTTTGAAATGAAAGACTTGGGTGAGCTTAAGTACTTCTTAGGAATTGAGGTAGCCAGGGGGAGAGAAGGAATCTATCTGTGCCAGAGGAAGTATGTCCTTGACTTGCTTACAGAAACAGGTTTGTTGGATTGCAGACCTATTGACACTCCTATTGAGCAGAACCATGGTTTAGCTGAGTATCCAAATCAGGTACCTACTGATCGAGCTCGCTATCAGAGGTTAGTTGGGTGCTTGATTTATTTGGCTCATACCAGACCAGACGTTGCGTATGCAGTGAGCCTGGTGAGTCAGTTCATGCATAATCCGAGTGAGAGTCACATGGATGCTGTTATGTGAATTCTGAAGTACTTGAAGTCAGCTCCAGGTAGGGGAGTACTATTTTCTAAACACAACAACATCCTCGAGGTTTGTGGCTTCACAGATGCAGATTGGGCTGGAAATATCACAGACAAGAGGTCGACATCAGGTTACTTTACCTTTGTGAGAGGTAATCTGGTTACATGGAAGAGTAAGAAACAGAAAGTTGTGGCACGTTCTAGTGCTGAGGCCGAGTATAGAGATATGGCTCACGGAGTGTGTGAATTGTTGTGGCTAAGAAATCTGTTACGTGATCTGGGTTTCATACTCAAAAATTCCATGCAGCTGTATTGTGACAACAAGGCAGCTATTGACATATCGCAGAATCCAGTACAGCATGATCGTACTAAGCATGTGGAGGTTGATCGTCACTTTATAAAGGAGAAGCTAGATGCCAAAATCATTAGCTTTCCTTTTGTTCCAACTGAAGAGCAACCTGCAGATGTACTTACCAAAGGAGTTTCCAGGAAGGCGTTTTATGACTCACTAAGCAAGTTGGGCATGGTTGATGTATATGCGCCAACTTGAGGGGGAGTGTTAGTGTGAGTCATCGTTCCCTATTAGGAATAGACTACAAGGGAATATATTGTTGTAATTACTTACCTTGTATAGGTTGTGTAGTATAGTAGTACACAATAGTTGTAGTACGATTGTAATCTGTTTATATACACCACAGAATAGGTGTAATAATCTATCAGAAATTTATTCTCTCTACCTTGTTTTATTTGACTAGACATTGTTAAAAATAAACATATACCACTCGAGAAACATGAAATATTTATACTGGAACAAAAAAAAAAATCATAAATATTTATTCTATTTCTGATGACATAATTTAATCAAGAACTTGTTGGTGCGATAGCAAAAGGCAACCCCACATAACAAGAGCAGTGGCCCTGCTAGAGGAGCGCTTGCGTCTGCATGTGAACGGGTGCGATCCTCCAGGCAGAGTCGGCCAGACAGCTGGCACGAACCCTAGCAACCTCCACTGTTTATATAAGGACCTCGCCTCGATACTCGGGGTAACGTTCATCTCTCATTCTTCCCAATTCCAGAAATGGCTTCCGCCTTGTTACCTTCTAACTTGAGTGTCAGAGAAGCGAAGTTTGGATAACTCCGGACTTCCTCTTGACGATCTTTCCTTCTGTTTACAGAACTTGGCGGAAGAAACACTCAGCGTAGAATACCTGTTAGCCTAGCGTCCACAGTGGAGTCATACATTAGCAGAAATTGTTCTGCTAAATGAAAAAGACGCAATATATTTATAAGGTAAATTATCATTAGGTACAAAATTAACATGTTTCATTCCCACTACTAATCCAAATAGAGTTTGTCTCAGTTTATCCTTCTCGCTTCGAGAACGCAGCAGAGTTTTAGGGAAACACAACAAAGGTTGCAGTTTGTCCAGCGGTTCCCCCACGTTGACTGTAACTCCCTGTGTCACTGATGAGTGGCGGGTGTTGCTTGACAGGTTCTTGGGGTCCCTAAGCTCCGGTTATTGTTTTCTTTTTGTCGGTTTGGGTCGTGGACGAGTCTCCACTCCTCTCAGGCAGTAGTGCAACAATGGATGATGGGTGATTGACGATTGACGGTGACGCAGGTGTGAAGCAGGTGGCCAGAGGATAGAATATGGAGATGGTATGTCACGGATTGTATGGCGCTGGTTACTTCTCTAAGGTGGGTCGATACGTGTGGGAGTAGTCAAATTCTGCTGGGCCTGCAATTAAGGCGATTAACTCCGTAGTTAGTATGGCGTTAAATTTCACTCATGAATGTGGTGATTATTACGACAATGACTACGCACAATGATTATGATTATAAGTGCGCAAGGAATGACGGTCGTAAGTACGCAATGATTAACTGTTATTAGTGCAGCAATAATTGTCATTATAAGTGTGTAAATAAATGCAGCCATCAAAGCAGAAATAATGGCGGCTTGTTCTCGAAGTAAGTCATCACCTATATAAAGGAGGCTCGACGTCCAGGTAATCCATTGAATTCTAACTTGTTGTACTCCACTACTAAGAAACGTACTGACTTAGGCATCGGAGGGTTTTCTGTAGGTACCCCCCATTCTCCTCGAGCCGACGATCAAACTCCAGGTCAACGCTCGAGGGACGCTTCTCGATTGTTCCCAGGTCAGCTCCCGCTCCAGTCCTCATTAATTGTTGGGTCAAACTCCTCTACGAAATTTTTCACCTCCAACAAGTGGCGCCGTCTGTGGGAAACACTTATCCCTAAAAAGTGATGGCGTGAGCTGCCCCTGACGAGATTCTATTTCTGTCACTAAGGACTGGGAGTGATGGAATACAAGCCCGAAGTGACAAATGTCTGGGTAACGTAGACTAGCATTCTTTCCTTTAATAATCATATTCTGACTTTTTCCTTTTCTGTTTGAAATATATTTGTGGTCAGGGTTGTTGAAATGTATGTGTAAGGCTGGTGGCCAGAGTAAATACCCAAGGCCGATGGCCAAGGAGAATAAAATGTTGTTGATCAGATTCAAAGGGAAATGGGGGCAATTCCATGTCTCATGCTGAAAATGAATCTTCGCCTTGAGGAAAGAATCGAGGCGGCTAGGACCCGAGGAAATAATTGAGGCGGCCAGGGCCCGAGGAAAGATTCAGGGCGGCCAAGACCCGAGGAAAGATTCGGGGCTGCTAGGACGGCCAAGGCCCGAGGAAAGAATCGGGGCGGGGCGGCCAGGGCCTGAGGAAAGAATCGGGGAGGCCAAGGCTCGAGGAAAGAATCGGGACGGCCAGGGCTCAAGGAAATATTCGAGGCAAGATTTGAAGCAGCCAGAGAATGGAAATTTCCTTTTAGGACGAGTGTCCAAAGAGAAAATTTGGGGGCATTGTGCGAATGGTCAAATTCTGCTGGGCCTACAATTAAGGCGATTAACTCCGTAATTAGTATGGCGTTAAATTTCATCATGAATGAGGCGATTATTACGACAATAACTACGCACAATGATTATGATTATAAGTGCGCAATGAATGACGGTCGTAAGTACGCAATGATTAACTGTTATTAGTGCAGAAATAATTGTCATTATAAGTGTGTAAATAAATGCAGCTATCAAAGTAGAAATAATGGCGGCTTGTTTCCGAAGTAAGTCATCGCCTATATAAAGGAGGCTCGACGTCCAGGTAATCCATCGAATTCCAACTTGTTGTACTCCACTACTAAGAAACGTACTGACTTAGGCACCGGAGGGTTCTCTGCAGGTACCTCCCATTCTCCTCGAGCCGACGGTCAAACTCCAGGTCAACGCTCGAGAGAAGCTTCTCGATTGTTTCCAGGTCAACTCCAGCTCCAGTCTACATTAATTGTTGGGTCAAACTCCTCTACGGAATTTTTCACCTCCAACAATACGCGTAGTCTACAGCGGTGGGTTCGAGCTCTTAAGCTGATGGACACAGACTGTTGGAGTTTTTTTGCTTTAAGGTTGCATGGCACAGTGATTCCTTACTGATTCTTGGTGGTGTGGGTTGGTAGGGATTTGATATTAGGCATGGATCTGACAGACAACAGTCAGGAGATTTGATGTGGCTTCTTGAATGGTATGGGTTTCTTCGGCGTGACGAGCTTGAAGGGATACTCTTGCGGTGGTACTCTGCAAGCGGGGCACCTGGCCGGGGAGAAGGAAGAGGAGTGTGACTGCTCTTTTCGTTTTTGTTTAGAGTTTTGTTTTTGGTTAAGTTTTTTTGGTCATCAGTATCTCCCTACTCTTTTGAGTTAGAGTTAGGTCAAATTGTGGTGCCATGGATTTGGTGTTTATTGTCGGTTTTATATTATGGTCAATGTGCTGACAAGCGATCCTTGTACGTGGTTTGGTATCATTGGGACATGGTGTGGAAAAGGGTGTTGGTTTTTCTGGTGGTTGTCTATGAGGTGTTATCGAGATTCTCGGAATTCTTTGTAGCTCGAAACGCTGGACAACATAGTTGGTTAAGGGTTAGGCCCTTTTGGCTCATGGAGGTCATTCATGATTACAGAATCATAACTAGTTCATTTTTTACGGAAGAGAGTGGGGAGTTCATGTCCACCACCAGTCATTCCTCTGTTATATAACTTTGGTTATTTTCAATAAAAAAATTTATTCGAATAAAACAATAATGTTTAATTCCCAGTGAGGACAGACATTTCAAGTTTTCCTAATAGGCTCAACATTTTATCCAAATCAGTTGATTAAGTGCCCAATTGGTCCAAAACCGTTTTCTAACGATGAGTCCTTTTATTTAATATTAACATTTTTCTAATTCAAAGCAATATTATTTAGGGTTAAAACTCCAAATGGTATCTGTATTATTGTGAAAGATATTTTTTGATACCTACGAATTTTTTTTACACCAAATGATACCTAAAATATTGCGCCGTTACCGAATATAGTACCTATGTTAACTTTTCTGTTAAAGTTGTCTACATGGCATGTATTTTTTGAATAAAAACTCCAAATAATACCCAAATTATTGTAAAATGTATTTTTTGATACCTATAATTTTTTATTTTTTTTTACCTCAAATACATATTGATCACAAATTTAAGACAAAACTCCAAGTATTGCGCCGTTACCAAATCTAGTATCTATGTTAATTTTTCTGTTAAAGTTGCCTATGTGGCATGTATTTTGTGAATAAAAACTTCAAATGGTACCGAAACGATTGCAAAATGTATTTTTTGGTACCTATAAATTTTTTTTACCTCAAATACATATTAATCACAAATTTAAGATAAAACTCCAAAAACATACTTGAGGTACCATTTGGTGTAAAAAAAAATCGTAGTGCCAAAAAATACCTTTCGCAATAGTCATATAGAGTTTTTCTCAAAGAAATACAAGCCACATATGTGACTTTAACAGAAAAGTTAACATATAGTAACAGCGCAATACTTCAGGTACCATTTGGGGTAAAAAGAAAATCGTAGGTACAAAAAAATACACTTCCCAATAAATCGGCGCTAGAGATCTAGGTTCCTAATACAAGGAAATTATTGAATTTAGACAAAACTAAAAACATAGGAATAGGTCACGAGTCAAAACCCTAGCCCAAATTTAGAAGCTACTGAACTAGGGTAGACCCCAGCCCAGAAATTCAAAGCCCATATAGGACAGCCACCCAAGGCCCAACAGCCTGGTTCGGTCCAGTCCACCTGCGCCAGCATCCCTGTCGTATGAACTAGCCAAGCGCATCTCTGTCCGCTGCAGGCTGCAGCGACCTACCCTGCATTGACCCGGGCCCCACAATCACACCACCTGCAACCCAAAACCGCACCGCACTGGCCACGTCGCCTCAACCATGCCACCCAACCTCGATCCAGACCCTCGTACCTCACACCGTCGCCGCCACAACCTGTACCACTGCGATCCGCCTCCCCGATCACACTGCCGGTGACCCAAACTGCAAGGGCCCCTCAACCTACGCCACCACAGAGAAACCCACCCTGATCCAGGACCACACGCCTCACTCAGCCATCGAGCCAGAATCGTAGCGCCTCCCATAAAGGTTCGATCACCTGACCAATTAGCACGACCACCGCTTTTCACCATCCCAGCCAGAACCATCCGACAAGCCCTGAGCAACACCCATTCAATGGCACCCTATGAGCAATAGTTATCCAATACCCGTCCGGCAGCCGACCTCATGACGACGGCGAGGCCCAGAGGCCAGCCCGTGCGTCTGGGAACCGCCGGACGAGGATGATTTCGTAGAGCAGAGGACCGGCCTTTAGGGTTTTCTCAATGAGAGAGATTTAGATACAATAGTCCGTATATTGGAGGGTAAGTCTAGTGACAGCAGACACCAATAGGGCTGTTATTTACATAGAATAGTGTTTAACTGTTATAATCTCAATCCTCAAAATTAAATGTGTAATTTTAAATACACATACATATTTTATCAATACACACCCCTTAATTTTTTTTTGTCAAATTTTTCCCAAATTTCTCCATGTTTACCCTTCCTCTCTCATCCTTCTCCTCCTCTCTCTTCCCACGTCAAATCACTAGAGATGCTACTCTTTCTATAAATTCTTAAGGTCCTGCTATACTTAGAAAATTCTGCCATATTGGACCAAGATTACATAAGCACAACAAATGATGAAAAAAAATGAAAAAATAAAAAATCGATTTTAGCAGCTATAATTGAAACAGAGAAGAGAAGAAGATCATGAAGGAATGCATTACTTACATTAAAAGCAATTCAAGGGAGCAAAGACCGGTGTGTGTTCGAACAAAAAAAACAGAAAGAAAGTGCGTGGAACATATAATTTGGGAATTGAAAGTGCGGTATTTATGCTTTTTCCTTTGTCTCATGTTGATTTTGGGGTTTGAAGCGATATATATATATATATATATATATATATATATTTTTTTTTTTTTTTTTTTTTTTTTTTTTTTTTGAGGGGAAAGGAAGATATATTCCTGTGATCGAAAAGATCATACGACCGTACAAGGTCATTCAAGGGGATCCAAAGATCACCCATTACATTCACTGCTCCACTGACCGTAGTCAGGCACACTTCCCAAAGGAAGATGCAAAAACTAAAATCCTAAAAAAGGAAAATGCGAAACACTAAAATCTAAAAGGAAAATGCAAAAAACAAATAACAACTAAATTTATTCATACACAGCCCTAATTCCCCGCATCTGCCTTGACTGGCTTGGGGCCTAAGACCTCTTGGTGTACCCTTCCACCAGACCCTGCAGTGAATAACTTCAAAATAGGATTGTGTTGAGTCCATCCCCAAACAGGCTCGCCAAGGCCCAACAGCGAAATCAGCCCTCGCGCCGGAACCCTAGCAAGACCGCCAGAGCTATTGCCGCCCCTAGTTCAGTCCGGTGGCCTCCCCAGATCCGGATCTATGGCAGCCATCCCGTCCACCCAAAGCTGGCCTCTGTCGACGCTACAACCGCCTGATGCACTCACGATCCAATCGTCTCCGTAGGTTACCCAAAACAGCCGGCGTCGAACCCCACTGCTCAATCAGCAGAGGATTGGAGATCTTCACCCCCTTGCAACTCGAAGCCCAAATCTACAACCAGTGCCGCAAATCCAGACCCGACTCACCTTGCCTTCAAAACCGACACCGAAAGAACCCCTGCCGCTGTACACACCCGACGCACACCAGACGAGATCGACACCGGATGACTTCCTCTAGCAAGCAGTGAACGAAACCGCCACCGCCGCACTGCTGCACGAAACCCTAGGTTTCGGTATGCAGAGCTCCGAGTTTTCGGGAGCTCTATAGTAATGACTGCTCAATCTACAAACTAGATTGGGGTTTGAAGCAATATTAATCTCTAAGTGAGCCAAGAAAATGAATTGATGCATCTAATCTCCTCATATGGTAGAAGTTGATTCCAACAGTGCTATTTTTAATTTCCAAACCATATCCCTGATAATTATTTATTTTTTGTTCTTCAATCTTCAACTTTTGTTTGAAACAACTAAATTTGTAGTGGTCTTCAATTCTTATTAATTTAAATTTATTTTCTCTTAGTCCAATCCATCTCTCTCTCTTTGCCTTCTCAATCTTCATTACACGCTTGCTGTAGAATAGATCATACTTGGATGTTGGAGATGATGATAGTTGGAAGGGTGAAATAGGGATTAAATATTTTACAACAAATTAGGGTGTGCATTGATATTACTCAAATTAAATTTAATAACGAGTAATACAAAATCTTTGGTGACCTGATAAACGTGTAAACGCTAGCTACTCCATTGTAAACAAAATATGAGACATTGCTTTTACGATTTTGCCTTCTCTATCTCCACAAAATAGCCTTTCCAGAGTTGAAGTACAAGCATTAAAGTAGTACTTCTTACTAGTCTAGAATCTAGACAAAGCACAGTACCAGGCAGAGAGGATATACACAGTACCTTTTATAGATGATCTGATTCCAATCGATTGGTTTCATTTATAGGGAATTTCTGGAATGCGCCCTACGTAGGGTGCGCCCCAAACGGAAGGTAACGGAGGGGCAAAATGGCCATTAAAGATTTCACAAACGACAAGGTAGTTTGAGTGAGTAAAAAATTCTTTACTGTGGCGCCATCCTCTAATCGAAGGGGTGAAATCGTCATTTAAAGGCAATTACCCAGAAACTATGTGGAAAAACGGTCTGATTCTTTGCCTCAATCACCTCCCACTTCCAAGGTCTCATGACTCATCTAATTCCTCCGAACCTTTGTAATTGGCTTCGTGGGTCTTCACCCTTTGCTCTCCTTTTCCAAACATAACGAATTCTGTGTCTTTTCCAAACATAACGAATTCTGTGTTTATGAATTCAACCAAATATCAATATGCAACTCACAGCACAAATCATCAACTCAGCTTGGCCAACGATCTGGGTTTTACCTATCATTCCTTCCGAGTTCAGGGACCAGGATACCTACCGGAGAGGAGTCAGGAGTCCGGAATTTCTGCCGGGAACCGAAATCACAGTAAAAAATCCGAGGCACCCAAAATACAATTTCTCCAAAACTTAATCGAATCGAAGAACTACTTACATAAACGTGTAGAGGACAAGGAGTAGACCAACTTTCGTATACCATGCAAGCTGAACCGCCGCCAGAGTCGCCGAAAATTGCTAAAAAACTAGCCGGAGCTGCAGCGGCTTGTCGACATCGTACCGTCGCCTATTGGATGATTTGAGGTCATGGCTCGCACCACACCGCCGAGAGGGTTCAGTCGCCACTGGTCCATCGACCTGAGGTGGCCGGAATCGAGAGATGAGGTCGGGTTTCAACGTCGCCAGGTCGTGAGATCGAGTTCGATCGAGACGCTTGAAGGTTCTGGCCTCTGGGTTGTACTGGATCGTACGATCCCATCTCTTTAATACCCCTTCCTAAAATGAATTTCAACGGTTAAGATCAAGCGATGAGTAATTTTTATGGCTCAGATTGCACCACAATATTTTCTAGTTTTCTTAAATGATTTTTCACTTCGAAAAATCACTATAAATAGCTTGGGTATCCGAAAAATTTCTCGAAAATTTTCACCAACTCATCGTGTCGTGTATTTTATTATCAAACTTTTAAATCGAGGATTTCACCTTGTTAAAATTTATGAAAATATTCTTGAGTACCTTTTATAATTACCATGATTGTAAACTCAATCTGGAGTAATTGCATTTCCACTTCTTAAATATTTTTCGGGGCTCACAGTATACTATCTGATACAACTAATAAATAAGTTAGACCACATAAGTAGACATATAAGGATCTTGTGGGATCCATTAATCAATTTTTTGTAGAGTGCCTATTAATAGATATTCTACAAAAAATTTATGACGTATAACGTATAACCAAATAATCAAAATTGAAAATTAATAAATTTGACATTAACGTATAACCTATTATTAAGGATTTTGTCGTTACATTACCGTATAACGTATTAATAGGTATCATATAAAAAATTAACTCGTTCCGTCGTCATTCAACATCGAATAAAACGGTCAACCCTTTATACACTTATACTTATCTAAGGGGAGCCAAACCACGAGAAGATAAAATTTTAAAATTTTTTGCATTGGTTGATATAGCTTAGATCCACGAGAGTGTGAGATCTGACACCTCGAAAAGAAGAAGAAAAAGTGTATAAGTAGTCATGAGCATTTTAGTTTTAGATGTCTTTAAGGTTTGTGGTTGACCACGTAAATCGGGATCCAAACTACGACGAAAAAAATTGAAATTTTGATCATAACCAATTCTTTATGTCATGATAATATCTAACAGCCGAATTATATAAATTCTATTTCGTCCACCTTGTTTTTCATGGAAAGTATACTTCTACATGTAACTAATAAGTTAAATTACATTAGTAGGCATGTAAGCATTTTGTGCGATCTAAATAATCAAAATTGAAAATCGATCAGTTTGACATTATCCATCTATTTATAGTGTATTATTAGGTACTGTGTAAAAAAATTAACTCGATCTGTCGTCATTTCAACATTAAATAAAGCGGTCAACCCTTTATATGCTTATACTTCCCTAAGGGGAGCTTAATCACGAAGAGATAAATTTTTCAAATTTTAACATTAGGTTATATAGCTCATACCCACGAGAGTGTAAGAGCTAACAGATCGAAAAAATAAGTTACGAGTGAGCGGTAATAAGCATTTTAGTTTTATGTGTATTTAGGGTCTAAGGTTGACCACGTAGATCGAGACCCAACCTACGACGAAAAAAATTGAAATTTTGACCATAACCATTTCTTCATGTGATGATCATATCTAACGGTTGAATTTGATAAATTATATTTCATCCACCATATTTGTCATGGAAGGTATACTTCTAACTAAGTAAACTACATTAGTAGGCATGTAGGTATTTTGTGCGATCTAAATAATTGAAATTGAAAATCGATCAATTTGACATTATCCATCTATTTATAGGGTATTATTAGGTACTGTGTAAAAAAATGAACCCGATCTGTCGTCATTTCGACATTAAATCAAGCGGTCAACCCTTTATATGCTTCTACTTCCCTAAGGGAAGCTTAATCACGAAGAGATAAATTTTCCAAAATTTTAACATTAGGTTATATAGCTCACACCCACGAGAGTGTAAGAGCTGACTGATCGAAAAAATAAGTTGCGAGTGAGCGGTAATGAGCATTTTAGTTTTATGTGTATTTAGGGTTTAAGGTTGACCACGTAGATAGACACCCAAACTACGACGAAAAAAATTGAAATTTTGACCATAACCATTTCTTCATGTGATGATCATATCTAACGGTCGAATTTGATAAATTATATTTCATCCACCTTGTTTGTCATGGAAGGTATACTTCTACATGTAACAAATTTAGTTAAACTACATTAGTGGGCATGTAAGCATTTTGTGTGATATAAACAATCAAAATTTGAAATTGATCAGTTTGATATTATCCATCTATTTATAGTGTATTATTAGGTACTGTGTATAAAAATTAACCCGATATGTCGTCATTTGGACATTAAACAAAGCAGTCAACCCTTTATATGCTTTAACTTCCCTAAGGGGAGCTTAATCACGAAGAGATAAATTTTTCAAAATTTTATCATTAGGATATGTAGATCATACCCACGAGAGTGTAAGAACTGACAGATCGAAAAAATAAGTTACGACTGAGCGGTAATGAGCATTTTAGTTTTATGTGTATTTAGGGTTTAAGTTGACCACGTAGATCGAGACACAAACTACGACGAAAAAAATTGAAATTTTGACCATAACCATTTCTTTATGTCATGATAATATCTAACGGTCGAATTTAATAAATTATATTTCATCCACCTTATTTTTCATGGAAGGTATACTTCTACATGTAACTAATAAGCAAGTTAAACTACATTAGCAGGCATATAAGTATTTGTACGATCTAAATAATTGAAATTGAAAATCGATCAATTTGACATTATCCATCTATTTATAGTGTATTATTAGGTATTGTGCAAAAAAATTAACCCGATCTGTCGTCATCTGGACATTAAATCAAGCGGTCAACCCTTTATATGCTTCTACTTCCCTAAGGGTAGCTTAATCACGAAGAGGTAAATTTTTCAAAATTTTAACATTAGGTTATATAGCTCACACCCACGAGAGTGTAAGAGCTGACTGATTGAAAAAATAAATTGCGAGTGAGCGGTAATGAGCATTTTAGTTTTATGTGTATTTAGGGTTTAAGGTTGACCACGTAGATCGAGACCCAAACTACGACGAAAAAAATTGAAATTTTGACCATAACCATTTCTTCATGTGATGATCATATCTAACGGTCGAATTTGATAAATTATATTTTATCCACCTTGTTTGTCATGGAAGGTATACTTCTACATGCAACTAATAAATAAGTTAAAATACATTAGTAGGCATGTAAGCATTTTGTGCGATCTAAATAATCGAAATTGAAAATTGATCAATTAGATATTATCCATCCATTTCTAGTGTATTATTAGCTACTGTATAAAAAAATTAACCCGATGTGTCGTCATTTCGACATTAAATAAAGCGGTCAACCCTTTATACCCTTCTACTTCCCAAGGGGAGCTGAATCACTAAGATATAAATTTCCCAAAATTTTATTAGATTATATGTCTCATATCCACGAGAGCGTGAGAGTTGATAGATCGAAAAAATAAGTTGCGAGTGAGCGGTAATGAGCATTTTAGTTTTATGTGTATTTAGGGTTTGCGGTTGACCTCTTAGATCGAGACCCAAACTACAACGAAAAAAATTGAAATTTTGACCATAAACATTTCTTTATGTCATGATCATATCTAACGGTCGAATTTGATAAATTATATTTCATCCACCTTGTTTGTCATGGAAGGTATACTTCTACATGCAACTAATAAGTTAAACTACATTAGTAGGCATGTAAGCATTTTGTGAGATCTAAATAATCGAAATTGAAAATCGATCAGTTTGATATTATCCATCTATTTATAGTGTATTATTAGGTACTGTGTAAAAAAATTAACCCGATCTGTCGTCATTTCGACATTAAATAAAGCGGTCAACCCTTTATATGCTTCTACTTCCCTAAGGGGAGCTTAATCACAAAGAGATAAATTTTCCAAAATTTTAACATTAATACAGCTCATACCCACGAGAGTGTAAGAGCTGACAGATCGAAAAAATAAGTTGCGAGTGAGCGGTAATGAGCATTTTAGTTTTATGTGTATTTAGGGTTTGCAGTTGACCACGTAGATCGAGACCCAAACTACGACGAAAAAAATTGAAATTTTGCCCATAACCATTTCTTTATGCCATGATCATATCTAACGGTCGAATTTGATAAATTATATTTCATCCACCTTGTTTGTCATGGAAGGTATACTTCTACATGTAACTAATAAATAAAGTTAAACTACATTAGTAGGCATGTAAGCATTTTTTGCGATCTAAATAATCGAAATAGAAAATTGATCAGTTTGACATTATCCATCTATTTATAATATTTTATTTGGTACTGTGTAAAAAAATTAACCCAATCTGTCGTCATTTCGACAATAAATAAAGCGGTCAACTCTTTATATGCTTCTACTTCCCTAAGGGGAGCTTAATCACGAAGAGATAAATTTTCCAAACTTTTAACATTAGGTTATATAGCTCATACCCACGAGAGTGTAAGAACTGACAGATCGAAAAAATAAGTTGCGAGTGAGCGGTAATGAGCATTTTAGTTTTTTTGTGTATTTAGGGTTTAAGGTTGACCACGTAGATCGAGACGCAAACTAGTACAAACAAAATTGAAATTTTGACCATAACCATTTATTTATGCCATGATCATATCTAACGGTCAAATTTGATAAATTATATTTCATCCACCTTGTTTGTCATGGAAGGTATACTTCTACATGTAACTAATAAGTTAAACTACATTTGTAGGCATGTAAGCATTTTGTGCGATCTAAATAATCGAAATAGAAAATCGATCAGTTTAGCCATCTATTTATAATATTTTATTAGGTACTGTGTAAAAAAATTAACCCGATCTGTCGTCATTTCGACAATAAATAAAGTGGTCAACCCTTTATATGCTTCCACTTCCCTAAGGGGAGCTTAATCACATTGAGATAAATTTTCCAAAATTTTTCCATTAGGTTATATAGCTCATACCCACGAGAGTGTATGAGCTGACAGATCGAAAAAATAAGTTGCGAGTGAGCGGTATTGAGCATTTTAGTTTTATGTGTATTTAGGGTTTAAGGTTGACCACATAGATCGAGACCCAAATTACGACGAAAAGAATTGAAATTTTGACCATAACCATTTCTTTATGTCGTGATCATATCTAACGGTCGAATTTGATAAATTATATTTCATCCACCTTGTTGCTCATGGAAGGTATACTTTTCATTACAACTAATAAGCTAGTTATACCACATTAGTAGACTTGTAAGAATTTTGTGCAATCCAAAAAATCGAAATTGAAAATCGATAAATTTGATATTACCCAAACGACGACGAAAATAGCTGAAATTTTGACCATAACCATTTCTTCTTGTTATGGTAACATCCTACGGTCGATTTTGATAAAGTCTATTTCGTACACATTGTTGCTCATGGAAGGTATACTTTTCATTACAACTAATAAGCTAGTTATACCACATTAGTAGACATGTAAGAATTTTGTGCAATCCAAAAAATCGAAATTGAAAATCGATAAATTTGATATGGAAGGTATACATTTACAAAGAACTAATAAATTGGACTACATTAGTAGGCATGCAAGCATTTTGTGCGATCTAAATAATCGAAATTGAAAATCGATCAGTTTGACATTACCCATCTATTTATAGTATATTATTAGGTACTGTATAAATAAATTAACCCGATCCGCTATCATTTCAACACTAAATAAAGCGGTCAACTCTTTGTATACTTCTATTTCTCTAAGGAGAGTTGAATCACGAAGAGATAAACTTCTTGAAATTTTTACATTAGGTTATACAACTCATACCCACGAGAGTGTGAGAGTTAACAGATCAAAAAAATAAGTTGCGAATGAGCAGTTATGAGCAAATTAGTTTTATGTGGCATTTTAGGTTTAGAGTTGACATAGTAGATTGAGACCCAAATAACTGCGAAAATAACTGAAATTTTGACCATAACCATTCCTTTATTCCATGATCATATATAACGGTCGAATTTGATAAATTATATTTCATCCACCTTGTTTGTCATGGAATGTATACTCTACATGTAACTAGTAAATAAGTTGACTACATTTGTGGGCATGTAAGCATTTTGTGCGATCTAAATAATCGAAATTGGAAATCGATCAGTTTGACATTATCCATCTATTTATAATACATTATTAGGTACTGTGTAAAAAAATTAACCCGATCTGTCATCATTTCGACATTAAATAAAGCGTTCAACCCTTTATATGCTTCTACTTCCCTAAGGGGAGCTTAATCACGAAGAGATAAATTTTCCAAAATTTTAACATTAGGTTATATAGCTCATATCCACGAGAGTGTAAGAGTTGACAAATCAAAAAAATAAGTTGCGAGTGAGCGGTAATGAGCATTTTAGTTTTATGTGTATTTATGGTTTAAGGGTGACCACATAGATCGAGACCCAAACTACGACGAAAAAAATTGAAATTTTGACCGTAACCATTTCTTTATATAATGATCATATCTAACGGTCAAATTTGATAAATTATATTTCATCCACCTTGTTTGTCATAGAAGGTATACTTCTACATGTAACTAATTTAGTTAAACTACATTAGTAGACATGTAAGCATTTTGTGCGATCTAAATAATCGAAATTGAAAATCAATCAGTTTGACATTATCCATCTATTTATAGTGTATTATTATGTGCTGTGTAAAAAAATTAATCCGATCTGTCGTCATTTCGACATTAAATAAAGCGGTCAACCATTTATATGCTTCTACTTCCCCAAGGGGAGCTTAATCACGAAGAGATAAATTTTCTAAAATTTTAACATTAGGTTATATAGCTCATACCCACAAGAGTGTAAGAGCTGACAGATCGAAAAAATAAATTGCGAGTGAGCGGTAATGAGCATTTACACTAATTTAGGGTTTAAGGTTGACTACGTAGATCGAGACCCAAACTACGACGAAAAAAATTGAAATTTTGACCATAACCATGTCTCTATGTTATGATAATATCTAACGGTTGAATTTTATAAATTCTATTTCCTCCATCTTGTTTTTCTTAGAAGGTATACTTCTACATGTAACTAATAAAATAAGTTAAACTACATTAGTGGGCATGTAAGTATTTTGTGCGATCCAAAATAAGATGCTAGTGAGCGGTTATGAACATTTTAGTATTATGTGTATTTAGGGTTTATGGTTGACCATGTAGATCGAGAATCAAACTATGACGAAAAAAATTAAAACTTTGATCATAACTATTTCTTTATGTCATGATAATATCTAACGATCGAATTTGATAAATTCTATTTCCTCCACCTTGTTCGTTTTGAAAGGTATATTTTTCACTATTATCAATAAACATGCTAGACAACTTGGATAAGCGTATAAGGATTTTGTGCGATTTACAAATTATTAAAAATTGAAACATTTAAAATTAAACAGTAAGTAACTTGGTACTATCAGAAAAAAAAAAACAGTAAGTAACTTATTAAAATTAAAATGCTTATTTTTTTGAATTAAAATAGAAATTTCTTTTATTTAAAAAGTCTATCTCCACTATTTTTTTGTTCGATGAAAGAAAGCCTTTCTCTACTATTAAAATCAAAATGATTACTTATTTTTTCTTAGTATAAAAATTAAACATTGATAAAAGTTAAACAAATTAAATTTCCCTTTACCCAAAAAAAAAAAGAATAAGCTATATTTGCAGCCCACGTGGCTCGAACCTTTGCAGCCAACACATTTGCTAGGTGTCTTCACCTCCATGTCAACCAACCTTGACATCAGTCATTCATCCAACCACATATAAGAAGCAGTAACTGATGCAACTAAACATAATTTACTATATACCAAAGATGAGTAACTGTTCCTAAGCACTGTTCTTAAGGGGCCCGATTTGAAGCGACGCTTTTGCCCCTGGTCTTTTTTGTCAAATACGCTGTGTCATTGGTGTAGTGCGTTGTTATTCGACAGTGGCTATTGTGAGGTTGGCTTTTTGCAATCGAAGGGAGTAGAGCAGAGGAAGGCGATAGAAGGCTAGAAGCTATTAAATTGTTGGGATCATCACGGGAAGAAGGGAAGAGATTGGTTTCTGTTCGGTTTGGATAAGTGGTCGGCTGTTGGTTGCGTGGATTGTGAAAGGTTTAACATCGAAGGTACTAAGGGTGTAGCTGCTTTTGAATTGATATGGGTTTTCATGTTTCAGGGATATTGTTTGTTGTGGAATTTGTGATTTGAGTAATTGGCTGGAAGAGCTTGGAGGTGAGATTTTGATGTTTCGGCGATTTGAAAATTTCTAGATGTTTGAGTTTTCATTGGGGTTTTTGCGGTCGTTGCTTTTGAATTGATATGGGTTTCATGTTTCAGGGATATTGTTTCATGTTTCAGGGATATGAGTTTCATGTTTCATGTCGATTTGAAAAATTTTGGTCTTCAATTAATATGGTTTTGATTTTTTTGGGTGATTTGTTTGTTTTGGGGTGCTGATGATTATTTTGTTTTGATTTTGTAGGTTCTATGCAAAGGAGAGTCTCAATTGTTTTTCTGCCATGGTTCCTGTATCTGTTATTTGCTATTGGTTTCGTGTTCTATTGTTATTCAGGTATGGAGTCAATTGTGTTGTTGTTGTTGTGGTATAACGAACATTGTGATCAATGATTATTAGTGTAGTTATCACAGATGAAAGGATATGTGGTATGAAAGTGAAATTTCTGTGTATAATTCCATTCTTCTTGCTGTTTTATCAATTTTCGTAGGTGAATTGAGTGTAATAGATTCTTCGTATGCATACACATGTGTTATCTATCATGATGCTTAGAAATTACTTCTCATTTCTCAAAATGCTAGAACCTCTTCTGGAAGAAGTTTTACGACTTAGATTAGTCAACAAACTATTTATAACACATTTCTGCTGCATAATAGATAATTATATACCAAACTTTGTATCAATCCAACTTATTTATAAATTTTTTATTAATTTAACTATCAATGGTAAATCAAAAACCAAAGGAATTTAAACATTGTAAAAGTGCATACTATAATTAAAAGAAGGCTACAATAAAATCATAAACTTTATTTCCTTCTCTGTTCTGTTTTCTCATTTATAAGAAATAGACAAATCTAGTTCTGTATAGCTGTAGGTTTTCCTACAATGTTTCAAAATAAATAGGTTCTGGAGTTTAACATTCTTATGTTAGCATCCTAATGTCAGATTCCTTAAAGCAGAAAAAGGTCAATACCAATAACGAAAAAAAAGAAAAAAAAAAAGGTAAATTGAAGAAAGTAAATCAAGCCAGCATTCAGTTACCCCTGTTTCACTTGCCAGGAATAGTGTACCTTCATTCTTACATTTCATATGTTACTGATTAAATTTGATTGTTTGCTGACATTCTCTGTCATCTGCTTTCAGATTGGAGAAGCTTTTCTGGATCCTAAATCACTATCATCATTCTGAACTGGAATGATATACTATATTGGTAAATACATGTATCCCTACTTTACATTATTGATCTTATAAATGTTGCAAATTTTTTGTCTTGGATTTTGTTTGAAACTGATTAGTTTTAGTTGAATTGGGTATGTTCTGTCATTCTCAAATACTTGGTTGTAATAATGGGTTTCTGATTCTTAAGTATCTTTTCAGTTTATTTTGGTAAAGAAAATTAGGAAAAAAAAGGGTTCTATTGGAGAACAAAATTTCCCTACTGCTTTTCCATTGGGGTTTGTCAATCAAGTAAATCAAGATGGTATGTTTCTATTGTTTAGATTCTCGATTTCCATTTAATGTTTAAGTGACCCTAGTGGGAACAATTACAATAGTTGATTTGAGTTCTATACATATATTCATACATGTTAACAAAACATGAGAAAGTATTCTGAATTCAAGTTCCATTATAGTGGCAAACAAAATACTTAGATCAGGTAATTCTTCTAATTCTTGCTCTGTATGCTTTTGAATCTGGGTATTGTTTGTGTTTTCTATCAGTAAGTAATTCACTCCCTGCTTCTTTAATTTCTTCATTTGGCATAAACTGTGCTCCTCTTTTTCAGCTGAAATCTGTTTTATGTATGAAATTTGATGAATTTGACTATGAAGGTTTTTTTTTTGGGTTAATTACATATAAGTGCATCTTTAAATGTTTTTTTTGTCATAAGGCCACCAACTAGTTTTTTCCCTCATAAGGCCACTAGATTTTAAAATGTGTTATATTTTGGATATAAAAATCTAACATATTTACATACATGCCACTAGAATAAAAAAAGTCAACAATCACTCTCTCTCTTCTCTCCGGCGAGGTCTCCGGTTAACTCCGGCGGGACTCCGGCCAACCTCCGACCAACTCCGGCGAGTCTCCGGCCAACTTCCGACCAACTCCGGCGAGTCTCCGGCAAACTCCGGCGACCAAAAAGATCTATCACTAGCAATAAAAGCTACTGTCACTAGCAACAAAAGCTACGCTGGTGAGATTTCCGGCGAGGTCACAAAAACTACTATCACCAACAACAAAAGCTACTGTCATAAACAAAAGCAACGATGGTGAAATTTCCAACGAGATCACAAAAGCTATGTCACCAGCAACAAAAGCTATTGTCACCGACACAAAAAGATACTCTCACCAACAACAAATGGCTACTGTCACCATCACCAGTAACAAAAGCTACTCTTACCATCACCAAAAGCTACTATCAAGCAAAACAGAAACTATACTAGCCAACATCAAAACCTACTCTCACAAAAACCAAAAGTACTACCAAGTAGAAAAAAAACTACTTTCACAGACTAAGAAAGCTATTCTCAAAGTCTAACAAAGCTATGAAAATGAAAAGCTACTTCTATAGTTTTAAAAATCTACTACCATAGTTGTGAAAATATATTACAATGGATGTAGAAAGCTACTGTTACTGTGCTAAAAATCCATTATAATAAAAGCTACTAACATCAGCTTAAAAAGACACTAACAGAGACATAAAAAGCTACTATCACTTCGTTGAAAAACTATTATAACAGTTATAAAAAGGTACTAACGTGAATTTTGATTAAACACGAAATTATTCATATTGACATATCTAGTCAATCCCACCAGCTTAATCACTTACTAATCAAAGAAACAAATATTCCAATATCAATCTTTCTCTTTCAAGGTCAGAACAAGTAGCTTATCTTCAAGGTCAAAACAAGTAACTTTATGTGCATAGAACATGGAGAAATCATTCAACATATGCATAGAACATGGAGAAATCATTCAACATATGCTCAACATATACTCAAATTCACACCAAAAAACGACGTCGTTCGAGAGAGGGGCTTACGAGACGGAGCGGATTCGAACCAGACCTCGCCATAATCTCTCAGATCACCTCGTTGTAATCGTCGTCGAACCAACAGTTCGATCTCATGAAACAAATGCCTCTGAACTCGCTCCTCCACACCTTGGAAAACGCTGTATCTGCCGGAGATCACAGTGCTGGGAACTGAGGGAGAGACCATTGGTCATCACCGTTAAACATCATTTTTCGTCGGTCCAAATCACCGGAGCCTAGCTCCAGATCCACGACCTCAACTCGCATACCAGATCCACGACCCTAGCTCGCATACTAGATCTTGTGGACGACAAGGATGACGATCTGGTCGATGCAGAAGATGGAGGAGACTCTGACCGTGGTCGATGAAGCCATTCCCTCCGGTGATGCACACCACCTCCGGGCAGCCCGACGACCAATTCGAACAGTGGAGAGGCTCGATCACTCTCTCCCCGCTTGTGGAGAACCAGATGCTTCGGGGAACTAGATGCTTCGAGCCAGGTTCTAAATCCACTCGCTGTTTGATGATCGGTGCTTCGCCGGCGAGATCGTGAGGTCCTCAACGTTGTCAGGTCAGTTTGTGAAGGGGAGGGAGGGAGGGGGAGAGAGAGATATGAGAACGCGATCTGTTTAGCTCTATCGTAGAAGAGAGAGAAAGGGGGTTGAGGGCAAAATAGGAACAACACAAAAAGAAGCTGATGGTTTTAGGCTCTAAAGTGGCCTTATGTGTACAAAAAAGTTTAAGTGGCTTTATGACTAATTAAAGTCTTAAAATGACACTTATATGTAATTTGTTATTTTTTTTTTTGGTGGCCGCTTCTATTATTCTGGAATTTAATCTTGATTTCCTCGAATGTTCTTCATCTTTTCAGTTTCTGGGTTTACTTCCTATACAATAATATCTATGTATTGTGTGAACTTCACAATTGAAATTTAGATAGAGTAATAGAGTCAAAGATGTAGATGCAAGTTTCTTTTCAACCTTGATGTTAGACCTCCCCCAACCCCCTTCACAAAAAAAAAAAAACAGAAAGAATGTAACTCATATTTTGCTTCAATAAGGTACAAAACATCACTCAATTGTTTCTTCGTTGTTTTATAGGATGAGTATTTCAAAGCATATTATGCTGCTTTAAGAAAAATATGAGAAGAAGAAGCAGCAAAGAGTCGTTAGGTTGGCATGAAGTCAAAATTTGAAGATGAAGAGCAAGATAATGTTGACTGTGAAGAGGCTCCAGTTGCAGGTTCATGTCATTATTTGACAAATTATGTTCAATTCCACTTGATGTTTGATTCGAATTGTCAACCTCCTTTTGTCGAAGAACAATGAAAAAGGCCAGTTGATATATACTTTCTTATATCAAATTAATGTGCTTGAATATTGCTGTGTTGCACAATGGTCTTATTGGCATCATTTTTTTTTCCAGTATTTTTCCCTACTCATTTGACAAGGTCTCCTTTGTAATACACACCCCAGAAACATTGGTATCTTGCTGGTCATTAGATGATTTGAATTGAGGGAATATTGTTGGGCTGGAAATGGAGGTAATCCTATAAAAGAGCGCAGCTGAACTTCATATCCTGTAACTAAGCATATAAACATGATATAGTATATCCCTAAATTAATTCACAATTAGCTAGATATACATGGATAGTGTATGTATGTATATAAATTTATGTCACACAAAAGTTCACATGGTTAGTTTCAACTAATTCTGTGTCAATATATGCAATCTCAGATGCATGAGAGCTTTCCAACTATTGACAAAAGGACATGCAATTCTCAAAAAGAGGCTCAAGGCTTATTTTCAGGTGATGATTGATGCCACTCAACTTTAGTTTTTTATTTTGGTGTATATATTGAAATTCAATTGTGCTACATGAATAACGTTTATACACGTCTCCCGAACAGAATAAGGACAAGTATGATGTTAGAGATTCGTATGAGAAGAAAGCTAAGGAGAGTTCAAAGTCGATCAGTAACTAGAGGCCGAGCTTGAACTTGAACTTCAGAGGTTAAATGTCACAACTTTTACAATTTCAATTGTTCTCTGCCTGTTTATGCTGCTCATTTTATCAAATTTCTAATTCGTACAGTTCACTATTTATGCAATATACTGAATGAGAATTAAAGTAAATTCCAGTACTTTCTATAGTTTTTTACATTCTGTATATCTGAGTTGCTTATAATTTGCTCGCAAGTTGATTTTTAGAAAATGCTTTAAAATTTATACAACACATATATACTGTTCAAATAATATATCATTGTTCAATTACAACATATATCCTCCTTTAAACATTTTAATCATACTTGAGTAAACAGTTCTTTCTTTCTTTCTTTCATTTTTTTCAATATTGTTTATAAATTTAGTTCAACACAGATTCTACATTTGACTATATTCTAACAAAATATATACATCACAGGAAGAGATTGTCTATTGCAGCACTTCAATCCGTAAATTTCCAACACATAATGGTTGGTGGTATAAAGGATGGGCAAGCTGTTTCCGACAACTAAAATTAAGTAAAGGAAAATAGCGGTGAACTCATTTGTGTACACCATGGCATACAGACACCTCATCCCTGGTCAAATAATTAAACTCTTTTATCTCTATCTCCCACTATTTTTTTTAATTTTGAAGTTCATTGAACTTTGCAGCAATCAACTCAGGAGTTCCTTGCTATGTTTTGTATATAAATTCAAATATAATTAGATTATGTTAATTCACCAGAATTCATTGCTATATTTTCTGATTCCTTCTGTTTTTTCCTCTGTATTTTTTCCTGTATGTAAACATTTCATATCTGAATCAACTAAAACTGTTCCTCAAGAAATTAATACCACAAGAAGGTAGCCAACTTAATTAGTTTTAAATTTTGTTTTTAGTTATGAAATTTAAGGAGTTACACTAATTTCACTAAAAATCTGAACACTGTATCTCTCTGTTGAATTATTGGATGTGATTTGGATTTACATTTTGGCTGTTCATTGGTTTTGCTAAGACTTTGTGATTGTGTTATATTAACCAAAAAATTTTCGCTCTTTTGTGTGAGCTGAGATTGAATAATGAGTTTGTATTCTTTGAAGGCATGAGGTAAACAATACACCTCTGATTTGAAGGGTTTAAGTGATTAAAAATCTGATCATTTTCAGGGATAGGTTTTCAAAATTGAAATGACATGTGACATTCTTGCTGAACTTTTTCAGTTCTGTTCATGCTTATGATATTGATGATACTCTTTATGAGTTTTATTTACAATGATTTCAAGAAACTTTTGTTCTTGGTGAGTTCATTGCTTCTATTAAGCTTTGTGACTTAATTTCTATGCAGTATTCCCTTTTGTGGTTTTCAACTAAATATTTTATACCTTACTGTTATACTATTAGTATTTCTTAATTTTGTAACAAGGAATGATATTAAAAATCTATTATACTATACATTGCAGTTAGTTTTTCTTTTCCACTCTAACTTATTCTCAAAACAATCATAACAAAATAAATAAATAAAAATAATAATAAATAACTTTTCTGCTTTACATGCAGTTACAGAGTCCACATGACCATTGAGGATGCTGATAATCAAGCAACAGTTATGCTGATCGGAAAACAAGCAGAACAATTCTTTGGAAGCAGTGCAGCTGCAACTACAGCAACTATTCTTTTTGTACAAGTGCAATCAACCAATTAGTTGGAGAGTATGTTGTACAGCTCCCAACTGGAGCAATGACTTTTTTTCAACAGACTTCAGTAACAACTTTTGCTAACCAACTCCAACATCTTCCGCAGCTGCAACCCAAACAATCACCTTTTCAACAATTGGAGCACTTACTATATTGAACAACCTCAAGCAGCAGCTTTTGTTAGATTAACTTATAACATTTTTGTATAGCTAGCAAGATTGTACCAGTTCCAATTCAATGCACTTGAACTAAAATGTAAAGTATGTAAAAACTGTTTCACAATTTCAGTAATATATAATAATTTCCTTTTTGTATTTCATCAGTCTAATTTGTTGATAAGAACAAATTCTGCAACAAATTTGCCGCAGCAAAGCGCGGGTAGCTTGTCTAGTGGTGTCTGTTCAATACTTCGATCTCTCTCTTCCCCTATATTCTACCCATCTCTCGACTGGAACTTGCAGCAGCTCCCAAAGCTTGTTGGATAGGAGAATACGCTGTAGGTCTCAAGTGTGGTTGTTGGGGTTATACTGGAGCTCAATGGAGGAGCCGATATAGGCTTCGGTGATTTCTTCTTGGCCTACAACTCCAGTGTAGCGGCAGCGTCCGATAATGGCCTCGAAATTGATCAAGAACTTGGGACATAGCAACTCGTCATCAGGTTTGATAAGGCCCTGAAAAGACGTACGGCATGAATTGTCGCCCAACAATTCAAAGTAGTCTCTGGACAAGGCCATATATGTGTTTATGAACAAGAAATGAAGAAAGATGAAGATGATAACACGAGCCTTAGCCCCTTTTACCTTGTTTCTTATATTACATTAATACCCTCAGCTTTCTACACTAACGGCAGCTACTTTACTGATAACGAAAGTTAGCTTTGCAATTACACTACTGTCCTTGTAATTCAAATCGTGTGGACGTGAGCAAGCCACGCTGGACGGGCCCACGAGGGCGCACCCTACGTAGGGCGTATTCCAGCCGCTCCCTCATTTATAAGGGATGAACTTTCCGCCAATAGCTTTGCCATTAGCCCACCTCTGAAATTCTCAAAGGAATCATCATCCAGTCCATGCTACAAATGCCAACGTGCAGCTTTCAATAAAAAATATCCAATGCAGAAACAATAATCATGAAATATTATTGTGACAATGCACAAGTAAGAAAACAAAACTACTTAAACATAGAAGTAGAACTCGACAAGATCAGATCCAAAATAATTGTCCCACAAACTATAAATGCCTTGCATATCTTGCATTATGGAACCTCAAATTGCAAGACCATAGGATTATCATCTTGGTTAAAAAAAATAATAATAATAATTAGTAGAGCATAAGAATTACAATTCTTATGAAATGTTGATTCAAAAAGATGGCTGTCATCGCTGATGAGGCAGGATGGGTGCATGTCCATATTAGTTGGGAGGCCCAATTCTAATTAGGTGCCCAAACTGACTCAGAAGCCCATATCAATTATGAGGCCCAAACCAATTATGACGGCCAATTGGGTGTCCACAGTTTTTGAGAATGTTGCTTGGATCTGGCCCCTTTCGTGGACCAGAAATGACAAGGTCCGCCCCGGATTCCACCCTGGAATCCGAAGTGGCCCTGCTGGACCCACCTTTAAAGAAGGTTTACCAAAGATTTCGGCATAACCTTCCTTAAAAATGGGTAACCCAAAACCTGTAGAATTTCAATTTCACTTCTAAACAACCCTCCCAAAACTCCTGGAGCCACCCTGCTCCCAAAACCGCACAACTTCACAATTTAGAGTACCAAATTATCCAATTAACTCAAAATTACAACCAAGTCAAAGGTTACAATAATAATACACAGAATCTCAAGGTTATCAGAGCAGTCTAGAACCAAAAGAATAACGATACACATAGTAGGTTAGCAAGTAACCTACGAGGGATAGGTGACAGCGGTGGTGCTAAGCCTCAACTCCTAAAGCCGAACAGCTACACTGCGAACTGGGCATTTGAAACCGAAGGGCCCAGGGAAAAGTATATAAAAACGTTAGCGTGAGTGGACAAAAATAAATAATTGAAAGAAAAAGGGTTTTATACTTTTCCACATTTATCTCAATAAAACTCCTGATGCATGCAATAATTAAGAAAAGACCGACTAGCCCCGCTAGTCAAGAACAACAACAAAAGAACATGGGGAAAATGGGTTCACCATACGGGAATGGAGCCCCTCAGGCTCAACCTACCCTCGACTGCCACTCACACATAGATTGTGCAAGGAGGAGAACTAATAACCTCAACTTCCATTCACACAAAGATTGTGTGAGGAGGAGAATATCACCTCTACTACCACCCACGTGAGGAGGAGAAAGCTACCTCACTGCCACTCACAAACACAAAGTAAGTGAGGAGGAGACCTATTCACATGACCCGCGTATGGTGAGGAAGAAGATCGTAGAAAGCCAATAAATCTGTATAGTTTCCCCACATATCTCACGAAATAAGAATCCAAGTGTATAAAGACGTGACCCCGCACGCCAAGATCATCTCAAATTCAAAGTAAATAGGCAGAAATAATATTATTCGTAAACCGGAACAAAATCCATTTCCAAAATCAACAACAAGGCATTCTCAATGCCAAAACCGAAGTCGATAAAAAAAAGAGGAAATACAACTCCATCGAAATCCCATTTTGAAACTCCTTTAAAAGTCTCAAATCGAAATAAAATATAATTAGAGAATAATTCCGGAAATCACCTCGGAAATAAGATAATTTCACCATTAAGATTATAACTCAAAAGCTCGGAAACGAATCAATAATCAAAGTATTAATATGAGATAATACGAAATCAATTTATAATCTCATACTCGAAATATAAATTGATGAATAAATAGAGCATATTTTTTTTTAAAATAATGCATGCATCAATTACTTAAAAACAAAAGTCCACTCACAGTGTACGGCTAATCCTGCCGTCGATCCGAACCCTCCTCGAGGGAATCCTCCTCACGTCCTCTAAGTGGCCGAATCGAGCCGGTGAAGGAAAGCCCCGGAGCTCCAAGAACCCTTCGATGGGAATATGGCGGCCGGAGGTGGCCGGAATGGCTGGAAATCGGCAAAATCCCAAAACTGCAACCGGGGAGGAATTCCCTTCGATCCGAGCTTTTCCGGCCAAATCGTCCAAAGATACCTCCACAGATGTGACCGGAGGAAGAAACCGAGCTTGAGGGTGGCCGGATTACGTCCTGGGTCGGCCGGAGGAGGAAGAAACCGGAGGGGAAAGAGATCGGGCCGAGAGGGGAGAAAGAGTCGGGGAGAGAGAGAAAGGAGAGTTACCCGGTTGGGTAGATTTCCCAAAATAGAAATCTACCAACAGTAATTTCCATATATATATAACTTACCATGAACAGTAAATTCTACATTTTTAGCCATAACTCTCACATACTAAGTCCAATTTTTACGTACTACATATGCACGCGCTCGGTTTAACGTCCCCTACAACTTTCATGAAGAACATTTTCTCAAATTTTGACCGGAACAAAAAGTCGACTTTTAGGGCCACTAAACGTACTGGAACGATAGTAAAAGTGAAAATAAAAGTCGTTTACCGTCCAAATGACTAGTAAACGGGTAATTGAGATACGGGACGTTACAAGAAATATGGGCTCTAGTTCCTTAGGGTTTCGTATTTGGGACCCCCGTGGCGTCATTCAATAAGCTACGTTTATGTTTAACTTTTTTAGTCAGCAGATTATGATGTTTTCTCTTTACATCTTGCTAATGGAAGCTTCTGGCGCACCGCAATTGAGCGCATTGGCAAAGGAAGTTTTCACACAAAATTATCTCTTTGTAGAATAATGTTGTAGTTTGTTAGGCTCCTTGTTTAAGTGAGCTTCAATGTCTTAAGCAAATAGTGGAAGATTCCCGTTTTCTGAGAAATTTGTAAGTGTCATTATGGCCTACGATTATCAATGAAATCTTCATTTACTAAAAAAAAAAAACAAACGAGAACAATAATTCATCTTTCTAGCAAGCATGAAACGAAAATTGATGAAATTCTTATTAAAAAAAAAGAATATCGAAAAGGGAAATAAATAATTCAATCCTCCATGGAGGAAGCCTGACATTATAGCCAGTAACACCAAAATAACGTAGCTACGAATTATGAAACCATTATAGAGATGGAGAAAGCAAAACGATCTGATCACCAAAATTTCTATTCTACCGAACCAGCATAAGCACCATAGCTGTTTAAACCCGAAATGGGATACTCTTGATGAACTGAATTCATCAGAAGCACCTAAAACTCCTATGGTATATATTGATGAAGCTTTTTTCTCCACATCCCAAAGCTCCTTAAAGGTTCCGTTATTTGCAGATCTTGCTGACTATGTTTGGTGCAAAAGCAGGAATTGCCACAAGAAAGCTACCATTGTTATTACTGCATGTACTAATTATTACCATCATTTGCCAGATCAGTTTGAAGCCATACATCGCTTCCTATGGACGCGTGTTGGTACTTACAGATCAAAGACCAATTATGAAACCATAGGTGATATGTCCATCGAACTAGAGAAGTAGAGTTGTAGATTATTATTTATTTTATGATTTAGGTTTTGAAATTGGGGTTAATAGTTTTTTTTTTTTTTTTGGACAAAACGAATGCAAGTGTTCTTGTTCAGAAGATGGAGTTCTTATTCTTCTGGTACGTCTTGTTAAATTTTGATCGTGTAATATTTGTTCTAATCCAATCTTCTATTTTAGTTCTCTTTCATAATGAAAATTTTATTTTATTTTATTTTAATTTTTTTCTTGGGAAGAAATTTAATGCTATGTTATTAAGGACAAATATTAATCAGAACTATTCAATATTTTTATAACTAAGGGCTCAAAAGAAGTGTAAATTATGGTGTCAAATAGGCCTGGCATTTAAATCCGTAACCCGCAAACCCACATTATACCCGCACAAACCTGCCAGTTTATTAATCCAGGCTAAAAAAAGCCCGGACTCAAAAAACCCGCAAATTAACTGATTTTGCGGGCTAAACCCATTGGAACCCTTTAACTCAAAATCTTTCCCAAAAACCCATTTCCCATTACCCATACAGGTTCCCCATTTTTTTTTTTTTTTTTCAACCAGGGTATTTTTATAATTTTTCTTATTCCCCATGAGGATCCGACAGTTGGATCTTCGTATAATTGTGAAAAGACAATTTAAAAGGATATCCGTGAGGATTCTACCGTTGGATTGTCGTATAATTTTGTTAGGATGATTCTAAAGGCGATCTGGGACGATCCAACCGTTGGATCTTCGTATAATTTTGCAAAGATGATTCAAAAGGCGATCCGTGAGGATCCGACCGTTGGATCGTTATATAATTTTGTAAGGATGATTCTAAGGGCGATCCGGGACGATCCAACCGCTGGATCTTCGTATAATTTGAGAGGATGAAATTAAGGGCGATCCGTGAGGATCTGACCGTTGGATCATCGTATAAATTGGTAAAGATGATCCTCTAGGTGATCCAACCGTTGGATTGTCGTATAATTGTGATTTGTGAATTATTTTTTGTCAAAAAAGGTAAGGAAAAAAAATCTAAAAAGATAGAAAATAAAAAATTTCAAAATAGAAAACCAAAAAAGTTCATATAGAGAAAATGGCAAATGAGGGGTTATATACATAAGTCTTAATTGGTTTTAATTGCTTTGATAAAAAGTTTTTTTTTTTAAAATGTTTATGGGTTTTAACGGGTTCCAACGGAAAACCCGCAAACCCGCCGGGTTTGGCCCGCGAAGCCCGTTAAGCTAACAGGTTCTTACGGGGTCGACCCGTTAAGAACCCGCACCATACCCGCACTATACCCGCATGTTGCCAGGCCTAGTGTCAAATAGTGTGTCCATTAATCCGGACCCTTTTTTTTTTGGTATCTCAACATCACAATTTTACAATTTACCCTAAAAAAAAAAAAAAACTTAAGATACTGAAAAATGAAACATAGAGTGTGTATTGTAAAATAGGGAGTGTGAATTTCACTTCCCTTGCATTATTGGTGAATAACTTCTAAATTCCTAATGACGATTTCCAAATAATTTGTACAATGAATAAGATAGGCACAAGGCATATGGCTATATCACTATATGGCATGAAAAAGTCATTTAACGAAGGTCTATGATTGACTAAGATGGAAATTTATTGAAGAAGCTACAAGAGGAACTGGATTCATTGGAGTTTTTCAACTTATAAATGTATTGTGTGAGGTTGGTGGTAAATTACAAAATGGTACTAAGAGCATCTCCAATGAAGATACCAAAAGTAATATGTCAAATTCAAGTTTAACAATTTATGTGGCGGGTTGCCAATTTGGATACTCTCCACTCCATCCCATGCTCTAATTCATTTTGTTCTCTCATCTTTTATTATTTTTAGGTTAAAACTCTCAAATGATATCCAAACTATCACGAGATGCACTTTTTAGTACCTACAAATTTTTTAGGAGTCTAGTGGTACCTATTTTATCTATGTGTTAGCCCCCTAGTACTTCCATCAATTATTCTGTTAAAAATGCTTATTTTGCGAATCCACTGCTGCTAACATGCGTCTCTTGGACACTGCTTACTCGGATTTGGTTGCTTGATCGAGGAAGCTATTGTTTGGCGGCGTTTATATTTTGACGACTAGCAGTGGTATGACAAGTCGACAGGGTTAGCATTTGAGGATCTGATGTCAGTAATGAAGGAGATGAGTCTAAGGTGCGGGTTTGTGAGCAACAAGAGAGACCCTCGTCTTTTGTTAGGCTTGGGCCCTTTCAATTGGGCTTGATTGCGGGCGTGATTACCATGGGCTTGAGCTTGGGCTTTTCCCAACTCAAGGCTGCTGAGTGCTCCAACTCTAAGGGGAAGAAGTTCGTATTTGTCTAGTTGCTTATTAATTTTCTTCTAGTCTATACCAGTAAGAGCTATTCTATAAGCCTTTATAGAAGATAGAAGTATTTACTAGTCATCGTACTACAATTACATGCTCAGTGTTGGGTAGTAAGTAATCTAGATTGCTTATGAAGCCGAAGTGTCTTTGCTTAGGTATACACTGGCTCTTAGCGCAAAAATGTTTAAAATAAGTACCGTCTCTTGTACTATCTAACCTTCAGCTAGGGTCATATTAATACTTTGATTCCTTCAGTTGAAAACAAAAATGAATGTAATAAGGCAGTGCATACTAAAAATGCGTTTTTATTTGCTATATTCAATATTTTGAGTTGATTGTTCGATGAACTAAAATTTGATGTATTATAAATTTCAATTAATGCATTTTATTTTCTTGAATAAAAATAAAAATTAACTGGGTGCTTCTTTCATATCTCCATTATTAACATTTACCTCACAGCATTTTTGAATTTTTTCTTTCTTCTTTTACCCTCACACCAAACAAAACAAAAAACCACAGTCATCCCCCTCCAAGTTCCAAGTAGCCAACAAATCAACCATCTAAACCTTCCCGGCGTAGGCACCATAAGCTCTTTAATATATGCTAATCAAAATAATTCCTTGTTAATCTGATTAATTAACATTGAGGTCATTGTTTTAGCGTCAAAAACTGTTATGGCTATTAAGCTTTGCGTGTATGATATCACGGGAATCATAAAGCAAGTTTTGCGAAGAGCACAGCGAGAAGTGGAGGTGTGAACAATGCTCCAACAAATACGCAGTGCAATATGATTGGAAGGCTCATATGGAGATCTGCGGCACCAGAAAGTATAATGGGATTGCAAAACCCTGTTCTCTATGTAGACTTTAACAAAACTTGATTGATTCTATCTTTTAAGGTATAAGATGATAATTGCATGCTTGGAGGTATTCTATTATTATACAAGTGTAATTATTTTACATTTGGATGCTTGCAAACGGAGAGTGCAGAAGATAGCGAGAGAAAGAGGTAAAAAAAGAGAGGGTAGAAACACTCAAAATAAAAAAGTGGAGAGAAGGGTGTAATCGTAAAAAGAACAGATAGAATCAAACAAACTTAGGCGACAATTGGGCCTTGTGTCTGTTTTTCTGCTGTTTTCAATTGCTTAGCGGGATTACATAGCTCTTAAAAAAAAAAAAAAAAAAAAAAACTCAGATGTGACTCACTACATGTCTAAAAGAAAACTCACTAGATGTCTAAAAGAAAACTCAGATGTGTTGACTCTCTCTAAAAGAAAACTCACAAAGAAACTCAGATGTGACTCTCTCTAAAAGAAAATTCACAAAGAAACTCAGATCTCTAAAAGAAAACTCACAAAGAAACTCAGATGTGACTCTCTCTAAAAGAAAATTCACAAAGAAACTCAGATCTCTAAAAGAAAACTCACAAAGAAACTCAGATGTGACTCTCTCTAAAAGAAAACTCACAAAGAAACTCAGATGTGACTCTCTCTAGAAGAAAACTCACTAGATGTCCAGAAGAAAACTCAGATGTGTTGACTCTCTCTAAAAGAAAACTCACTCTGAAGGAATCTTCCATGCTAAAATGGCTAAATGTCACATCATGCATCCTCAATTGAATATTTGAGTTAACATTATATTATATAATAGCATGTGAGCACTTTCCGGTTCCCATTTCCACGATCCTGCATGGTTACATGACACCGTAGCACTCTATATATAGTAGACATGCATCATGCCTAGGCCTCCTCCAACCTAGTTCAACGGTGTAATCGAAAGAGAAAGATGGATTGTTTGATAGATTTGAGGTACGCAATTCCACTGCTCATAAACCTCACTCTTCTCTTCCTAACCTCCCAAGACACAGAGTCAGGTGATTATGCCTTAGAACTGGGCATCTTCCCCCAAAATCGTCACCCCTTTATGAAACTGGCATATCTGTTTCTTGCCATTATCTTGCTGCTCTTCCTCTTTACCTCTTTCAAACTTCGTCTCACGGCCCGATCAATCCATTTTCGAGTCGGGGATTTCTCTGGTCCTTTTTGCATCTTGTTGCTGGCCTCAATCATGTTACCAGCATCTATCTTCTGCTTTGTCTTCCCTATACTTATAACTCTGACTCCTTGGTATCCATTGCTTATGAATGTGTTCAAGCACATCATCTGCTGTATTTATCACACCCTTCTAGTCATCCCTACTTTTGTTGTCATTTACACAACCACTCAACATGAAGAAAATGAAGATCAACCAATAGATCCTCAAATTCTTCAAGTTGATGAGTTGATTATTGATATTGAAGAGCAAGCAGTTGATGAAGAGCAAGAGTAAGTAGCTGAACATGCCCCTGCACAGTTTGAAGTCAAGTTTGTTTTAGTGAGGAGGTTGTTACTCTATTAGAAATAAGAGATTAAATCTTATAGTGATCGAGGTTAAATCTTTGATATTTATAGGCACACTTGATCTTGCAAATTCATTGCTTTGTCATTTTTATTTTTTGTTGAGTAAAATATGTTGTTTGATTAATGTTTGACTTGATGTAGAAGGTTTGCATTCAAGATGTTGTGGCTTTCATGTGTGTGTATATTTTGAACAACCAACTTCCCAGGAAAAATCCCTAGTAGAAACATGCTCTGGCCACAGCACAATAACCATGATAAAACCTTTTTTTGTCACACGCCGGCCCCACAGTTTAAAATAATATCCATCCATTTGGCAAGAAAGGCCAAAAAAAAAAAAGAATAATTTTCTTAAGGGATTGCATGTTTGATTCAAGTCCTCCTTGTGATGATCCAGGCGGGGATCTCAGTTTTACTCGTCCTTCAAATTCTCAATTTTATGGTTAAACAATTCAGCACTTTCCACCCCCGCCCCTCCTTCAATCTCTCGTTCTCAACGCTCCATACGACGTTCGCTCCAGATTTCGGAAAAATAAGACGCTTGCTTGCTCAGTTGCTCTAGCCTCTACTCTCTCAAGTCTCTTTTTCGACAAAGTCCTAAGAGGTAAGATTAGGTATTTCTAAAGCAAATTTTTATCTAGACCCAGCAAATCAATTTTGTATGAAAATACATTTATATCCTCATACGAAATGACAATAATAGTCATGATAAATAAACATAATAACAAAAGAAACCATAAAGTGTAAAACTCTTTTTTCTATTTGTACCCAGTAGTTCACTGTGTTTACGTTGTTACGTTGTTATGTTGTTTCACTTTCCTTTATAATTTCTTCAAGGGTTAAAATAGCCCAAGCAAGCGGCGCATGTAAGCAGACAATAGAGAATTCAATCAGGGATAAGCTGCAACCAAGTACGACGTAATCCTTAAAAGATTTTCTAGAAAGTTGAACAGGAAAGAGTGATACAAGGGCATGCAATGCAATCCAAAGATTGCAACTGTTCGATAAAGTTGGCAGGTGAGATTTTCTAGGTATGAGTTTTGCTGGGTTTAATTGAAAATAAGGGCATTGTTGGAAAAGATGGTGGGTGTAATTATAAATTCTATTTTTTATTAGGTGTAAATTGATTTGCTGGGTCTAGATAGAAATTTGCCGGGTACATTTAGGAAGACCCGTAAGATTTCATGTTTCTGATATCTTTCATCTCTCTCTCTCTCTCTCTATATATATATATATATATATATATATATATATATATCTTAATCTTTTCATTTCCTCCTCTCCATCTCTGGGTTTGGGTACTTGGGTCTTTGTGTCTCTCTATTAAGTAACTGGGATTGATCTGTTTTCTGAGTTTGGGTACTTATCCTCTCTCTCTCTCTATTAAGTACTGGGACGGATTAATTTCTGTGCAAAAGAAAACAATAGACCTCTCCACAAAGTCTCCAAAATTTTGGGAACTTAATTAAATGCCTATTTTATTCGTGTACATGAACCATGATACTAGTACTCATGACATGTTTCTAATTTTGAGACACTAGTAAGATATGCTTTGCTCACTGTTTCTAATATCTTTGAATTAGGAAATCCTGGCTCTGCCTGTGCTTATTCGGAATCACCTCTCTCAAGGATCACCTACACAAGCTCTCCTCGTCTACACCCAAATTCGTCGGCAAGGCATCTACAGTTGGGGTGTGCTCCCCTTGATTCTCAAGGCTTGTGCTGCTCTTTCCTCAATAAACCACGGGAAATCGGTGCACGCAGAGTGTGTCAAGGCTGGTGTGCATTGTGATGTATTGGTTGGCACCTCATTGGTTGACATGTATGCGAAATGCGGGGACGTTTCTGAGTCCCGGAAAGTGTTTGATTATATGCCTCAGAGAAATGTGGTAAGTTGGAATGCCATGATTGGTGGGTACTGGAGAAATGGGGATGCAGCATCTGCGTTGGTTTTGTTTGAGGAGATGTCAGTGCGGACGTATGTGACTTGGGCTGAGATGATCACCGGGTTTGCAAGGACTGGAGATACTGTTAGCGCTAGGCGGTTTTTTGATCAGGTTCCACTGGAGTTGAAGAATGTGATTACGTGGACTGTGATGGTTGATGGGTATTGTAGCAACGGGCAGATGGAGATGGCGAGGCAAGTTTTCGAGGCAATGCCCCGGCGCAATCACTTTGTTTGGTCGTCAATGATTTCTGGGTATTGCAAGTTAGGTGATGTTGAGGAGGCTAGGATCGTTTTCGATAGAATCCCAGTCCGGAACTTGGTGAATTGGAATTCGATGATATCTGGATATGCGCAAAATGGGTTTTGCGGGGAAGCTTTGAAAGCGTTTGAGAACATGCAAGCCCAAGGCTTTGAGCCAGATGAATTCACTGTTGTGAGTGTGTTATCTGCATGTGCTCAGTCTGGGCTATTAGATGTTGGCAAGGATATACACAACATGTTGAGTCATAAAAGGATAAAGCTCAATCAGATTGTTCTCAATGCAC
The DNA here is from genome assembly GCF_002994745.2 of Rosa chinensis. NCBI lineage: Eukaryota > Viridiplantae > Streptophyta > Magnoliopsida > Rosales > Rosaceae > Rosa > Rosa chinensis. The sequence goes on along the minus strand of NC_037093.1, from coordinate 39,833,513 downwards.
TTGTAGACATGTATGCAAAATGTGGCGACTTGATCAATGCAAGGTTGGTCTTTGATGAGATGGCTGAGAGGAACAGTGCTTGTTGGAATGCTATGATTTCAAGCATGGCTATTCATGGACAGTGCAAGGAGGCTCTTGAATTGTTTAGCAGAATGGAGGATTCAAATGAAAAGCCTGATGAGATAACCTTTCTTTCTGTTCTGTCAGCTTGTGCGCATGGAGGTTTAGTAGATGAAGGCATGGAACTTTTCTCCAAGATGCAGAAGAAATATGGTTTGGAAGCAGGAATTAAGCATTATGGGTGCTTAGTTGACCTTTTGGGACGGGCTGGAAGGTTAAGAGAAGCTTACGCTTTAGTGAAAAGTATGCCCATGAAACCCAATGACATGGTTTGGGGGGCTGTGCTTGGAGCTTGCCGGATTTATATGGATATGGAAATGACAGAACAGGTAGCCAAGGATATTAGCACCCAAAATTCAGACAATCAGTCGGGCGATAATTCACATTATGTGCTTCTGTCAAATATTTATGCTGCTTCTGATAGATGGGAGAAGGCTGAGAGGACGAGAATGGACTTGGTAAACGTAGGCTTTCAAAAGACACCTGCTCACAGTGCATTTATGCCCTGCGGCGCATAGCATGGATGCCTTCTCAGGGTAAATCATGCTCTGTGTTGAGTAGACTGTAGACCAATTACTAATTCCAATCAGTGAGCTGTGAGCACAACTCTACCATAAAACTGTTGGTGGCATGGTATAGTAGTAAAGCCACTAAGCACTATGATGGCATAAGAGAAAGGCTTCCATCCTGGTTTACACACCATGTAAAAGTACAATTAGATGGGATTTGCTGATGAAAGAGATGGTGTGCTGGGAATTGAATTCCGCAGAATGTCAGGCTCAACAGTTGTTTAATATAAGCAAAAGTGAAGCAGTCAATTTGGGATGTATAGGCATTGAGTATAACTGGAATGGCACTACACAGACTTGCATTCTTTTCCTCGTTGTATAGTACAAGTATGAAAACAAAACAACATTTAAATTTTCCTATCTCGTCTTACAAAAACTCAGACTACCCGAAAGGAGTCTGCTATCTTCTTCAACTCTTTGTAATGCCTCTTCCATTGAAGACCTACAAAATCCAAAGCAAGTTTAGTTACTGTCTCAAGTTATGGGTATCATTTAGTCATTTCTTTTATACTAAAGCATGTCAAAGTAGATAGTACGCTTACCACTTCCAGTTACATTAAACAAGTACAGGCGATTCCCTGCTGCAGTTGCTGTGATCAGAACATGAGGTGGCTCCAACTCATACTGGTAATATGTTCTTCCAGAATCTTGAACAACATTTATGCTCATTACCTTCCCTTCCACATTCTCCCCTATAACTTCTGGTCCAAATGCATTGATCACCGTCTCTGGACGGCCAATTTTTTCAATTGTTGCATCTCCATCAAGATCTGTGCGTAACAACTAAAGTTAAGCTACCAATATCTAGAGATTGGGTTACGTAGTAAAACAGGCATGCATCACATTGTGTCAAAACTCACTATCTGCAAATCTCAGAACAGGAGCAACAATGACCGACAGGCGTCCCTCCTTGGCGCTGCCAAATCTCAGGTCGATCTCTGTACCACCAAGATCAGCTATTGATACTGGAACCTGCTCCATGGTAAATGGTAAAATAGACAGGTATGTAAAATGAGGGCTGCTTACATACTCTAGTTTGAAAAAGATGCGTGACAAGGAAAACTCAGATCTTTTTATGTGGTTTAGCAGCACAAATATCATGTACAAATATATGCTTTTGACACGGTGGATAAGATTATCACCTCTTCCCAATCTTGAGGAACAGAGAAGATATAAGGGATGATAGGGCTCCAACCAACACCGTGCCCTCCGGACTTCTCATCTGGTCTGCGGTATGTCCTCCAACCTGTCTAAGCATACACTTACCCAATGAAGGAGACCATATACGCTATAAAGCAAAAGCAAATGTAATTTGAAGGGTTCCAATTCTTTCAGTAGAGTTTAATACATGAAGGGATTGAACGATACCAACCTTGTTCATCTGGTTCGGACAGACCGGGAATCCTTCCTGCTAGAAGACCCTGTTTAATCACGGCCAAACCCTCTCCTGGAAAACCCAACACTGCAGAGGAAACCAATGAAGCTCCAGACAGCACCACTGATCTTCTCTTCAAAATCCCAGAGACTTTCTCAGCTTCTCCATTAACCAAACCGCTTTCTCTTGAACTCGCTTCGGATTTTGTGCTGCAAGCTCCATGTTCGAGTGAAGATTGAACAAGCAAATTGTGGGAGGGGATTGCTTTTGGCTGATAAGTCCAGGCAAAGCTGCAGCTGGTAAACAAGGCTGCTCTCATCTCCTCTACCACTCTTGCAAGCAGAACAGAAATGAGACTTGCTGTGATATATACAGGATTCAAGAGCAGAAGCTGTTGTGTCAGTTTTTTCTAGTAATTTAGGAACAAGAACTGAAGAAGTGTTTGTGAAAGAATGTTGTAGAAGTTTGAGGTTCTCAAAGCTTCGGCTTCTTGAGCATTTGTGGTGCACAATTTTGCCTTCAATATTTTCATTGCTTCAAAACTGAACACGTGGCATTTCATATCAGTTGTGGATTGTGATAGCTCCGGGGTCAATTTGACTACCATAAGGAAAGAACAAGTCATTTTTCACTGGAGACCATGAAAATCAGCTGACATATTTGTCGTCAAATTTTTTTGCTTCTTTTCAGTAATTACCCTAGGTCCAAATTCGAAAATCGAATGCAAATAACGTTTAATGAAAGAAAAAAGAATAAAATCGAGTTGTGCCTACGGAGCCCCATTAGACATTTAGACGAGCCTGATAGACAAAGTAACAAAAAGATAAAACATTGAAAATTAGGCAGACCTCAAAAAAATTCAGTATAGTTTAAATATATTCTGCAATATCATTTTCTCAGAGATGTTCTACATTTACATCTGCAATATCATTTGCTCAAAGATGTTCTACAATTACAACATGGGAAACCCTGGAAATTATATCACTAAGAATGAAAAGAATATCAATAAACAATATACAACAAAAATTAGGACTGTTGAAAAAGGAAAAGATGAGCGCAAATATGAACTTTGGAAATGGATAAAGAAAGTATAAAAGGGGGCCCTAATGTTGCATACTCAAGGCAAGGGCATTGGAGGCCTCCAATCAGAAAGCTTGACCAAGTCTCTATTTACAATAGATCTGTCGTGCAGCCAGAATGTTTCAGTTGATTGATGAAACAACCTGACTTTTCTCTGAAGTTCCCAAAGAATTGCATGCATTGCAGAACATGAAGCTGATTCTGAAGCATAGGCCCATAAACATCTTACTTGTCTACCACGGCTTATCATTCCCTCTATGATTTCATCTGTGGGAAAGAAAAAGTCAACAACCAAGACACAGAACACAAAAGTTCATATGCTGAAAACTATAACCCATTCTTTGGAAAGATGCTATAGTATACAGTAACCAAACCAAGATGTGAATGGAATTCTGCATTTCACCTGATATTGACTCTAGATACTGCAAAAGCTCGGGACCTATTCGAGTTGACGGCCACTTAATTGATATCTGGGTGTAATCAACAACATTCTGGAAAGGAAGTTCTACTTCATCCGATAATATCACTGGGACGCACTCCTGTAGCAGAACCACAAAAATTATTTCTTCAGTACTGGTATAATATATGAATATATACACATGAGAGAGAGAGAGAGAGAAACCACAAAGAAAGACTCATAAAAACGAAGAGTCCAAGATGACTCCCCACGTGGAGCCAGGCAGAACTTGGCGTTGCGCAGGTGTTCGAAATACTCTATCTTTCCCAATTTATCAGGGCCACTGAACTTCAACTCTGGAGATTCCAACTGTTCAAAACATCAGTACACGAATTAAAGGTATTCCTACTTCATGAACTAACATTGAATGTGTCGAATGAGACAAAACCAAAATGATATAACATGGTATCAGTGATTTAATAAGGAAACGGAATCCTACTTCATAAAATAGTACATATAATTATGAATATCAGCAACAAGAAAAGGACCAGGTCGTTGACAAAATGCAAGTGCTGTAATTAAATCACAGCTTAACATCAATGCCTTTAATCTGAAGTAAAAACCCGAGCACCAACAGGATCGAAGAATGGTTAGAACTTAGATATGAAATCGAAGGTCATATTTCTTGCCCTCAACAGTATCTGATATTCCAGCATAACAGTTTCAAACATTACAAAGAAAATGTTTGTACTTATAAGTTACACCTATTGAGGCGCATCAATCATGCTCCTCTGCTTTGAAAGTTTTCAATAAGAAGCATATTTTATTTGTCCACAGAAAACATCCGGTGTAAGTAAAACATCATAATAATCTTAAGCTTCATGATCAAACTAAACTCCACATTAAAGCTGGAATGTGGATGACAATGATAAATTCCACAGATGAGATAACCTCCTTCAGTCACTTACAAGGAAATAAAGTGTACCTTATCTGGAAATTTCTGAGAAAGCTCTATCAACTTGAGGCGGCCAGCCTTTCCTTGTGCACGACCTAAATAGTTAGCAAGATACTTCCGCTTCGACAGTGGCAAAGGGCGGACCAGGGTGGCACCATTTGTAGTCATCCCATCATCAACATTCCCAGGAATGATGATATCTTTCCACGTATTAAAGGCACTTGTATCTTTCTTATCAGTCCGGTCACCCTGCACTAACATATGAGTTTACTATGTTTATGTCATTATTCCCTCTAAACAATTATCTGTGCCAAACTAAATTCTTACAGCAGAACATGTTAAAATCTACAAATGAAGGCCACTACCAAACTAATTGAAATATGAAAAAAACAAACTGTCCCAAAAACTTTCAAGCCATAAACAAAGAACAAGAAGAAGAAGAAGAAGAAGAGAGAATGAAATGGCAGAAGTCCAAGATTTCATTTCTTTTCAGTGCATAGAATAATTTTCATTCTTTTCATTACATCATTCAGGCACATCCTTCTTCTAATAAAACATACAAAATACATGGGGGAGAGAGGGAGAGAGACTGCTTGTCTTGATAGTCTAATATGTTAATGTCATACTCAATCAGGAATCTGGACCAAAATCATTCAACTCTTGTTTGAATATATGATCTAGAATCACAATCAGGTAATATAACATACAAGACATCTAACTAGAAAACATGACTTATCTAAAAAATAGTAAAGTGTGTGTCTATAAGTGTCAACAACCTCTATTCTATCAATTGTATATTTTCATTGGGAACATAAGCCATGCTGCAGCCCAAATTGTTTGAAATATGCTATTTCTTTCACTTAGCTCTATTTGGTAAGTTATATTGTATTTGAGATGTTATAGTAACCTCTGTACTCACCGGAAGAATACAATTTATTTCCCATTCAAGCAAGTGTTGGAGATGTTAATATCCCTTGACTTGAAGTTATCTAGAATAAACTTTATTTATTTTAAGAACTGTAATACCATCTCACATTATTCTAGTAACTATTATCTACAACTGTACAAAGATGGTATCTACGTAAACCATTGTATTTTCAAATTTGTAAATAACTAAAGCAGAAAATACATGCTGGAATAAGTAAATACCTCGGGGGTAAGAATAATGGAACGATTGATGAATTTTGCCCACGACATAAATAAATGAGCACCAGCTCCACTGCATAGTAAAGCATGAAAGTGAGCATCAATAACAAAAACTTCTGGCAAAGTTAGGAGAAAGCATAATTTATGAAGATCAAAGTTTACCTTGGAAATACAAAAATATGATCACGACCACCAGATCGCCTGAAATACGGCATTTGACTCAACACCTGTAAGTATTGAACGTGTGAGCATGACAAACAACCTATTACTCTATAAGCAAAACACTGGATGCAAAGCAAGAACAACAGACACCCAAGACTTATATTTCAAAAAAAAAAACCGCAATGACTTTACCTTCACATATGTCTGGTTAATCTCTATATCATTAAGACCACCCAACATTCGAACACATCTTGCATACGCCGGCACAAAAAACAGGTCTGCTTCCTCTTTCTTCCTCGTTCGGAATCTCGATTCTTGCAGTAGCCTGTGTATTTTCACCTAAATTCAAACAAAATTTCTCCTCATCATTTCGAGATTTAGTTTTCTTTTTCTCCATTTAACAACATCCTCAGCAAAACCTCAGACCTCGAAACCAATTTAAATCTTGCTATGAAATGTAACAGTTCCAAGCAAAGAGCACTAATTAATCCTCAAATGAACTAAACAGTAAAAACAAACAACATGCAATTCCTCCATAGTTGCAGGAAGTAACTGATTACCGCAGTTGATCGAACTAGCAAGACAACAAATGCTTTTTTTTTACCTGAGTGCCCCACTGGCCTCTCAAGCAAGAGGTGGAGTCAATGGCGCCATCCCTGCCGGACATCAAGGCCTTGAGGCCGTCGATCTCGCGCTCGTCGTAGACGTAAATCTTGAGGTCGACGACGGGGCCGTACCCGCGGTGGGGCCACAAGAGGTCTCCGGCATTGGTGACGTGGACGGCGCTGCGTGAAGCGGTGACGGGGGTGAAGAAGGAGCAGGGGAGTGAGGAGCGTTCGAGGAGCTTGGTGAAGAAGACGGTGGTGGCTACCAAGAGGAGGAGGAGGGCTCCGATCTGGTGCTCGCGGGTGCACAGAGGCTGTCCGCTATATGGTCGGGCTTTGCTGTTTACGCTTCCCAGCATGACTGCCGGTGAGGAAGACGGAATCAGATGTAGAAAAAAATATATATATTTTACATATTAAAAGGGAACAAAACTATGTCAATTGATTATAACGGGGTGTCAATTGATTTACACACGTTAAGCCTGCGAGGATATTGATCCGACGTACATTGATATCAGTCATGAATATTTTGGCAGAGACCTCTTGTGGCCCAACCGCGGAGGATGTCAGTTGTCAATGTTGATCTGACCTACATTGATATCAGTTATGAATATTGATCTAACAGTTGATTACTTGATTTGGAGAACGTCTTCCATGCTCCCAGATTTGCATGTATTTGAATCAAAGTTTGAATTAAACCCAGATTCTGAAGCAAATGTCCGTCTGAGTATCTCAGTTTCAGGCAAAACCGATATTCTCTATTACCTTGTACAAAAAAAAAGTGAAGCAAATTAGATGTCCATAACTGTCGGTCAAAATATGAAATGGAAAGGAAGAGATATTTGTGAGTGATGAATTTTCTCGTATTGATTCAATAGTGTAAATGGGGTTATATATACAAGTCATACACTACTACATTACACATCTTGATCTCCAAGTAAACTTGTTCTCCGAGTGTACTTGTTGATAAAGTAATCTGGGGTTCACATGGTAAAGCCCATGGTGGCCTGACCTTCGATCCTTCATCAAGTTCTCCGCTGCAACTTCAATTCTTCAAAGATTCTCCGCTGCAACTCCGATCAAAACCCTAAGTTTCTCCTCTTCTTTCTTTGTTCTTCGTTTTCCTTGTTCAATTACTAGTAGAAAACCGATATTGTTCAAGAAATCAAGCAAAACCAACAAGAAACTACCCTTTAGAATCATCAAATTACCAGTCAAAAAGAAATCTCTCTACTTGCAGATCTACTCTGCTTTGTTCTTGATTTGTGAAAATCTGTTCGTGAATCAAGATTTGGGGCTATTCGATCTATAGTTGTTTGTGTTGCTCGTACTGTTGAGCGTTTGGGGCTGCCTTGTGTAGCCGTCTGTACTACTCAAATTCATCAAGTTCCATTCTTTCAGTACAAGATTTGAAGAAAAATGGCGTTCTCCACTCAAACCTACAACACCATCTCTGTTCATTTGGACGAAACAAATTACCCAACCTGGGCCTATCAGATGAAACATCACCTCAGAGGTCATGGTCTCTTGAAGTTTGTTGATGGTTCTCATCTTTGTCCACCCCAATTTCTTGTTGGTGATGATGGCTCTCTCACCAACAATTCTGCTGCTCGAGAAAGATGGATGGAACAAGATAGTTTACTTATCTCCATGCTTACAACCACGCTTTCTGCAGATGCTTTAACTCTGGTAATCGGTTGTCAAACATCTATGGAGGTATGGCTTACTCTCAAGCAAAGATATGCTATTGTTTCTGAACCGCATATTATGAAATTAAAGGTTGCATTACAGAACATTCAAAAAGGATTTGATTCAATAGACAAGTACTTGTTGCGTTTTAAATATATGAGAGACAAATTAGCTGCAGCAGGAGTTGCAATGAATGATCAAGATGTTAAGTATTTGATTCTTGCTGGACTCCCTATTGAATATGGTCCTACTAGACAAATTATCAGAGGAAAACATGATATAACCAAGGATGAAGTCAGGTCTTTATTGCTCTCTGCTGAATTTGAGATTGAGTTACAGAACAAGGCATTGTCTTTATCCTCTTTAACTACTATGGTTGCCCAAAATAGTATGACATTACCTCACGGCTATACTTGTTCACCTACCGTGTCTAATGTTGGATATCACAGTGCTTACTCTAATGCCTTCTTGAGTAATGGTTGTGTTCTACAAATTGGCAATGGATGGAGTGACCCAAATCCTTATAAACTCATAGGCAAGGTCCCATTTTTCCCATGTGGGATCTATAATCTCAACACGCCCCCGCACGTGTGGCGAATTTTCAAGCCATACACATGGACAACTTATATTGGGTGACGTGGAGCCCGTGTGGCTGTTAAGCATTCACACATGGGATAACCCGCTCTGATACCATGATAAAGTAATCTGGGGTTCACATCCAAAACCAATTGGCAATGGATGGAGTGGCCCAAATCCTTATAAACCCATAGGCAAGGTCCCATTTTTCCCATGTGGGATGTATATATTCTCAATACTTGTCATCCAAGTTTCCTTCTTCTACAAGATTATATGCAAGCAAACTTGTTTTACACAACATGACTCACAAGTCAACACTCCCCCTCAAGTTGGGGCATAAATGTCACGAAGACCCAACTTGCCTAGTGAGTCATGGAACAATTTGCTAGATACAGTTTTGGTAAGTATATCCGCTAATTAATTGCTCCTCGGTTGGAACAAAAGGAAAGGAGATTAACTTTGCATTCATCTTTTCCTTAATGAAGTGTCGATCAACTTCCACATGTTTTGTTCGGTCATGTTGTACAGGATTATGTGATATGTCAATAGCTGATTTGTTATCACAATACAATTGCATTGCTGACTTAGGCTTAAAACCCAAATCTCGAAGTAAATTCAGTAGCCACATAAGTTCACACACTCCATGTGCCATACCTCTATATTCAGCTTCAGCACTTGACCTTGCAACAACCTTTTGCTTCTTACTTCTCCAAGTAACAAGGTTTCCACCCACAAAGGTGAAGTACCCAGATGTAGACTTCCTATCTGTGATAGAACCGGACCAATCTGCATCTGTATATCCACTAACATCAAGGTTCTGACATTTAGAAAACATTAAACATTTTCCTGGTGCTGACTTTAAGTACCTCAAGATTCTCACCACTGCCTCCATATGCCGTTCACTTGGATTATGCATAAACTGACTCACAACACTAACTGCATAAGCAACAACAGGTCTAGTGTGTGACAAATATATCAGGCCTCCTACTAACCTTTGGTATCTTGGTTTATCAGTTGGAACCTGATCAGGATATTCTGCTAGTTTGTGATTTTGCTCGATTGGAGTGTCAATTGGAGAACAATCCAACATACCTGTCTCTACCAAGAGATCCAACACATACTTTCGCTGACATAAGAAGATGCCATGACAGGACCCGACCCAGGAATCACCCCAATTACCTGGATACGAGCCTGCAAGGCCCACGTTAAGCGAAATCCTACCGAAAATTCGGCAGAACCACCCCTAAATATGGGCTACTCAAAAATTCACAAACCTGGACATGATTAAAACTTTAACTTCTACTCAACCTACAATTCCATATACATTCGGAATGTACAAATCCCAACATAACCTCCGTAAGCAACAACAATCCGAACAACAACATCCATCAAATTTAAAAAGGGTTATCAGAGCAACATTAATAACTAAGCCGATATCATACAAGGTAGGTTAAGTAATAACCTACAGACAAAAACGGAAGCGCTGATTTCCAAAGTCTCTAGAGCCTGGACGCGATCTCGGCAAATCTGAAATCTGAGGATTTGAAAACGAAGGGCCCAGGGGAAAACATATAAAAGCCATTAGAGTGAGTGGACGAAACCGAAACAAAATCTGAAACAATTAATGGAATGCTTCCCCATTTCTCTTTTTAACAAAACCATCATGCAGCGAGACTCCATGAAATTCCAACTCAATCTTTTTTCCAAGAAAATCATTTGATGACTAGGAAGGACTGCTTCCTAGGCATCTCATGCCATCTGGGAGGGACTGCCATCAGATGACGCATCGAAAGGGACTGCCAACCGGAATAGGAGGCGGTGGTTAGTTGGGACTGCCAACTAGCCACAGGTAGTAGACGGGACTGCCGACTAACTACCTCATATCATCTGGAAGGGACTGCCAACCAGATGACGTATCGGATGGGACTGCCAATCGAGCTGTCGTCTGGAAGGGACTGCCAACCAGACTATTACCTAGAAGGGACTGCCAACTAGGTAAGATACGCATGCGCCAAAACTGGCCTCCTTGTCAACTGCTTTCTTTTTAAATCCTTTACTTTCCACAAAATCATATTTTCTCAAAATAATAAACCAACTGAAAACTTATTTCCATGCTGCATGCATTGTTTAAATAAAATAAAAGTCCACTCACTAGTAGTCCCGCAGCTAAACCTGCTGCCTACCCGTGTCCTCCTTGCTCGAGGGCTCAGTACGTCCTGTAATAAATGGACATAATCATTAACCTTAAAGCGGAAACAATCTCAAGATCAAAACTCCTTCCTTTGAGAAAATTAGTATTCATTCTATAAAACAAAACTCACTCTTCAACTTGAAATTTACATTCTTGAATACGGAACTTCCCTTATAATTTAACGTCCACGCTTAATCTTTAACCTTCACCTTCACAAGGATCGTTCGATAATCTAATCAATTTAAACTCGATTCCTTGACCATAATTGATCACCAAATTAAACATAATATCCTTTCCAAAATTTCCAAATTCTTTCTTAACTTTCCCTATTTCTATTCACAAATCCAACTCTAAATCTCAAATCCTCTCTAAATTTTCTTTTCCAAACCACAATCTCAACACCAAATTCCTCAACAAAATAGACCAATTCCACAATAACATTGATAATAAATTATCAAGAGATTAAGCCAAAAGATTCATAAACTAAAACATTCAAAACATCCAAAATTCCAAATTTCTCTTTGACATTCAAAACCCAATATACTTCTCCAACCTCTCAACACTCTCAACTCAACACTAAAAACATGACAACAAGTTCTCAACCCAAGATAATAATCTTAACCACCTTAGAACCACAACCAACATCAAAACTCCAAGGAAACTCATTAACCAACAACCTTAAATCTAACACAAAAATTCATAGATTACAACTAACAGTTCCTATACCTGCAACAACAACCAAATTCAAGTAGAAATATCCAGAAAAATCAAACAAGAACCCAAGAATTCGAGAGTTACTGTTCCCGATACTGTTCACAGTCTCAAACACCTTCAAATCTTCCTCCACCGATCAAAACGAGCTGCAACAAGGTTAGGAACACATTCAGCACTTCCCCAACAACCAAAACCCCCAATGAATCCGGCTGAAAATCGCCGGAAACGGGACATCAAATCAAAATCCAATTTTTCCCATTTCTGCAATTCTCTTCGAAACTCAACAATCATGATACCCAAGGTGAAAAACTTACATATCTAGGTAGAGAAGGGGGAGAGGATCACGCCATGCCAAGCGGTTCATCCTGGGGTGGCCGGATGTCGACGAAATGGCCGGAAAACCATAAATGACTCAAAGGAGAAGAAAGGAGGAAGGGGAGGTCGGGTCTGTCCTTCCTTGGGCTGCTTTGACTTCTCTCTCCTCTATTCCAAAATAAAAACTCATTTAAAAACCTTTACCCAAAATAGTAGTTTCCAATTTGGTGATAACTTTTCCGTAGAAAATTCGATTTAAACAAATTACGTGTCCACGAACTCGATTTTTTGAATTTTACGACATTCTCAAGGAAAATTCCAACTTAACAGACAAAATAGAAAGTCAACTCCTCGGTCAAAACAGATAAAAATGTACTTCATAAAAATATTAAGGTACGGGGCCTTACATGCCATCTCTCCCCCTGGCTACCTCAATCCCCAAGAAGTACTTCAAATCTCCCAAATTCTTCATCTCAAACTTAGAAGCCAATTTCTGCTGAAGACTTTCAATTTTTACCAAGGCATCCCCTGTTATTATCATATCATCCACATATATAATAAGCACAGTTACTTTCCCCTTTTGGTGCTTTAAGAATAAGGTGTGGTCTGAATTGCTTTGCTTGTATCCAAAGCATCTCATGGACTGAGTGAATATGCCAAACCATGCCCGGGGTGACTGTTTAAGTCCTTAAAGGAATTTATTCAATCTGCAAATAACATCATCATGTGTATCTAATGCATATCCAGGAGAAAGACCCATGTATACTTCTTCAATTAACTCCCCATGAAGGAAAGCATTTTTTACATCAAATTGATGAAGTGGCCAATTCAGATTAGCTGCAAGTGACAACAATACCAGAACAGTATTCATCTTGGCTACCGGAGCAAAAGTCTCATCATAGTCAATCCCATATGTTTGAGTGAACCCCTTAGACACCAACCTCGCCTTATACCTACTTACTGTGCCATCTGCATTATGTTTGACAGTGAAAATCCATCTACACCCAACAATTTTTTTACCACGAGGAAGTGGTACAAGTTCCCAGTTGTGATTCTTTTCTAATGCCTCCATTTCTTCCTCCATTGCCTTAACCAACTTTGGGTCTCCCAAAGCCTCCTGCACTTTGTTAGGAACAGATACAGAGGATATTTGATTCACAAAGGATGCATAAGGTTTAGATAACCTATAGTGTGACACAAAGTTAGCTACTGGATATTTGGCTTTAGCGGTTATGGAAGGTTCATACTTTTTGCTGGTTGACCACAGGTAGTCCTACTAGGTAACACATATGTAGAAAATACAGATTCTAGATCAACCTTAAAAAAGTAGTAAAAACATAACTGAAGTCCCTATAATAAATTAACCTTGAAACACTTCCATCTATGATTTGTGCAGTTAGCAAGTAACAGATCAGGTACCCTCAACAAACTACCTTGCAATATTAAAACACCTCGTAGTATAAAATGGAAATATCTACTAATAGTCTTTCCGGATCGAAAAAAACCTACCTCTAATAGCATGATTCTTGATGTGCAAGTATATATAAAAACATACATACTTGCTCCTCCACAGACATCAACCCATCACTCTTTACCTTTCCATATGTCCAAAGCAGTTCACACAATAGACCAAAAGTCCTTATATCCATTCTTAAATTGTTTACACTCTGTGTCACTATTGCCCATAAAACTATCTAGATAACTTAAGGACAAAATACTGTTTACTCCCTATACTTATAGAGTCTCAACGTTTCAGTCCCTAACGTTTCAATTTCACCTAAAAAGTCCCTAAACTTTCCAATTTCACCTAAAAAGTCCCTAAACTTTCCAATTTCATCTAAAAAGTCCCTGCCGTCAATTTTCCGTTAAAAAATCTGTTATCTTGCTGACGTGGCACTATTTCAATAGTAAAATGACTATTTTACCCTTATTGACCCCCAAAAAAAATTTACTCTTTTTTTTTATTCCTACTTTTTTTAACTCTTTTTCTCTATTTTTTGAACTTATTCCTTTTCATTCCTACCTTTTTTTTAACTCTTTTTTCTCTATTTTTAAATTTGTTCTCTTTTTTTGTTTTCCGACTTTTTTTTTTTTACTCTTTTTTTTTAACTCTCTTTTCTCTTTTTTATTTATTTATTTGTTCTCTCTTTTTTTTTAACCCTCTTTCCTCTTTTTTTTTTCCTACTCTTTTTCTTTAACTCTTTTTTCTCTTTAAAAAAAAAAACTTTTTTCCTCTTTTTTTTATTTGTTCTCTCTCTTTTGTTTTTTTATTTTATTTTTTATTTCTTTCTCTTTTCTGTTTACCTCTTCTTCCTCTTCCTCCTCTCTGCTCTTCGGCCTTCTTTTCCTCCTCCCTGATCGCAGCTCCAGTTTTCGGCGAGCATCACCACCTCTCCTAATCACCGTTGGCGTGCCCGCCGCTCCAAGCAAGTGCTGACCATTCCACCATCCATCCACCATCCCCGTCATGCCAGCAAGCATCACCACCTCTCCTAATCACCCCTCTCCATACAGCGGTTCCAAACCAAATCGGAGCACACCCAAATCAAATCAATTCACGTTCCACCTCCCTTTCTTCGGTGCCAAAATAGTTCAAACATTTCTCTCTAAAGTTACGATCAGAAACAGCCAAATAGACCAAAACATGGAAACTCGCAGGAAAACTCAAATATCTTATCCTCTTCGAATCTCTATTGGCTCATCATCTCAGCAAACCAACACCAAAGAAACGTTATTGACGTCGAGAGAAAGTTTCTGATATAGCTCCGACACCACGAAGGGGCCGGAATCTGAAGGGAAGAGAACCCAACCATTCCGGCTTCCAAGCGTGGCCGAAAACTGGAGCTGCGATCAGGAAGGAGGAAAATAAGGCCGAAGAGCAGAGAGGAGGAAGAGGAAGAAGAGGTAAATAGAAAAGAGAAAGAAATATATATATATATATATATATATATAAGAGAGAACAAATTAAAAAGAGAAAAGAGAAAAGAGTGTTAAAAAAAAAAAAGAACAAATAAAAAAAAGAGAAAAGAGAGTTAAAAAAAGAGAGAAAAAAGAGTAGGAAAAAAAAAGAGAACAAATTAAAAAAATAGAGAAAAAAGAGTTTAAAAAAAAAAAAGTAGGAATAAAAAAGAACAAATTAAAAAAATAGAGAAAAAAGAGTTAAAAAAAAGTAGGAATAAAAAAGAACAAATTTAAAAATAGAGAAAAAAGAGTTAATAAAGAGAAAAGAGAGTAAAATTTTTTTTTGTCAGTAAGGGTAAAATAGTCATTTTACTGTTGAAATAGTGCCACGTCAGCAAGATAACAGACTTTTTAACCGAAAATTGACGGCAGAGACTTTTTAGGTTAAATTGGAAAGTTCAGGGACTTTTTAGGTGAAATTGAAACGTCAGGGACTGAAACATCGAGACCCTATAAGTATAGGGAGTAAACAGTATTTTGTCCATAACTTAAATGAGTTTTACGTCTAACGAATGAACGATATTTAGAGCATGTGTTTCAGTACATCTTCGTCTCAAATTAAACATAAGTAGCATAAGCTTAGTGCAATGACACATTGTCTCTAGGTGCCACAATTCCACCAATAAGAGCAACATAATTTGCCTTCGATCCATATCTAGTATTTCACAGAAACGTCCAAGTCACTGAACAAGCAAAAAGAAGTAAAAGTACAAATGTTTTTGGAAGAAAAAAAACCCACCCATGAATTTGATCAATTCTTAGCAGATCAAGCTACCCAGACCGCCCACATTTTTTTTTACATATATACAATTTTATATGTGTAATAGTAAAAAATCAATTATAATCTCTTTCATACCCTATAGTGGACCCCCCCCCTCTCTTCTCCACTCCCAGGTAATAAGTAAAAAAAGTAAAAACTTAATCAGGCAAAACTTCTATCTTTACTTAATTAAGATAGATTATACTCTATCTCATTGCTATTTGATAAAGGTATAATAACATCTTAGCCGATTCCTTTCGACTTTTTTCTCTCAATTAATAATTAAAACAAGCCAATAAAAGGTATGATTTCTAATATATAATTTCATTGCAATTTTACTGTTACAAATATAACTTTTAATTTATTTTTCTTATTTGTACCTTTGTTTTTTTAAACAATGATCAATTTCTTTCTTGTATGTACTTTTGTTCCTTTGATCACTAATCATTTGAATTTATTAGTTGTTTAGTGCAAACTGAAGGTTTAGGGTTTATAAACTTAATCTCTTTCTTATATCTAGTAAACTGAGCCCCTTCTCCTGGCTTATCATCATAGCAATTCTTGCCAGACTTAGCAACTTACCATTCACATTTATCAAATACAATGTGACTGAGCAACTCGATGGTAGTTGAGAGGTTACTAAGTGAGGTTGAATCCTTACTTGAGCTTGGTGAGTGAGCCTTGAGCTTTGCTAGCCAAGTAATTACTATAGGATTTGAGTCACCATCAGTTAATAAATAGGGAGTTAGGTGCAGTCAAGCAGTAGCACTTGTTTTAAACATTCCAACAATAGTGGCATCATGGAATAAGAAGTCACTAATATTATCTGAATAAGTAGAGAAATCAATGACCTGAAAAATGACATTGAGAAGCAAAGGTTGTTCATTTGCTTCTGATACCGAGTCTGCATTTTTCATTGGAATGATTGCAAGTGCAGCACATTTATCATTGGTCTCTTGCACAAGTCTTTTTATATCTCCATTACCATAATTACTTGATGGTGTACATGCATTAGCTTGATTGAGCTGAGAGAAAAATTCAACGACCTTGTCATGTAGCATGTGACCTTGAATGGTAGCTCCCGAAGCAACCATATCCTTAGGATCCACTACTTAGTTCAATTCTTTCAGAGTTGCAGCTTGCAAAAAGTAATCAACTCCCATGATAGCATTTGCTGCAATTTGGAGTTTGTGCCAATCCCATCTGTGCACATCCTCCTTTCTTAAGAAAAACTGTGCAGACCTTAAGACCAATGTTCGCAGCTCTATTAATTTGGACAATCTATGTGACTCTAACCAGAAGAAATGCACTAGCTTTGTTAAGTATCAGCGAGCCAAGTGTATATGCTTCATCACTCAAGCTGCAAAAATTATGTACTTTCCCATGTCCAAGTCTGCACGTTTTTTCACCAAATCCAGCAAGTTGCATACAAAATATATCATTTATAAATTCTTCTCCCATTGAACGGTTTTGTTTTTGCCTATGATTTTGTAACTGAACTGCTTGACACTTGTGCAATAAGTTCCTAACCAAATAGCAGATATAAGAGAGAGTGTTACCATAGGAGTAATCGGAGATGATAGAGGACACGACACCAGAGATTAACGGTAGTATTAATAACTAAAGGTCTCCACCAATCGTGTCAGAGATGCCTCCTTACCTCAACTTGTCCTTAACAGCAGCCAAACACTATAACTGTAGTGGTTTAAAAGATAGTAACAACACCAACTTTAAAGCTATGAGACAATCTATTTCAAGAGCTTTAATATAATTGGAAAATTGCGGATTAACAGAGAACTTAGCATTCTTTCCCAATTTATATTTCTAACCCTATCCAAATCCTCCAAATCTCTTTCTAATTTACTCAAAGATGATAAAAGCTAGTATAAATTTTGATAATAGAATTTGAATCCCAACTTTTGCACTGTGTAAAGTGCATCCAAGGTAGACATAACATATCGCAAACACTTCGTAAATAGCTCCATATGGTTTTCAAGAAAATTTGCATGCAAATCTTCAGTATCATTCTTATTTACAGCAATTACTAAATACTTCCATCTCTCCTAATTGTCAACAAACATCATTTTCACAATTTTGTCCATTTTCTCCAACTTATTAGCAAGAAGCAAATTCATTTTCTCCAATTTCTTCTCAAGAGGTGAAAACAGAAAATTACCATTAAACCATGCATTTAGAGTAGCCAAAGTGCCAAATTCTGAAATTGCACACAAGAACCAATTGAATATTGCTACCATTTCTTTGAGTTTTCCCTTGCCAACTAGTGTAAGAACTTTCTTTCTTCAATCACAGGGTAATATACAACAAATGAGCCATCGACTTATAGGTAAATGATTTTCTCATCAGCTTCCATTACAAACACCATGAGAGGTAATATTTCCATCAATGACAATGAAGTAATAATCTGTTTCTTATTTAACCGCCTGTTAAACATTTCAAAAGTACCAAGTGGTTCCATATCGATTGAATTCATATCATATGCCAATCCAGTAGCAACTAAGAAACTATCAAGCTCAATTTCTCTAGTTGACCTTTTGCCAAACAAATTACTAACATCCCCAGGGGCGGATCCACATAGAGCCCAGTTTGGGCACTTGCCTAGACTGGATTTTTGATTTTACATTGATTTGGTGTAGGCAAGGGATGTGAAAGTGGCAAAAATAGGGCAAAATAAGGTGAATTGGGGAAGAAAATGGCAGAAATTAGACAAAATCAAGGCAAAACTAAGGCAAAATCTTCATAATTGCCTCCAAAATCTGCAGTTTCTCTATAATTTTCCTCCCTTCCTCTCCTGCCATTGACTTGCCTTACCTGAAAAAAAAATTCTGGATCCGCCCCTGAACATCCCCATTCATTTTCTCAATCCTATCATTAAGGAACCAATTTTCTTCTCCAAATTTATAGTTCAAGGAACTATGATTATAGAGCTTAATCACATCACACAATATCTCATCAAAAGCCAAATGAAAATCTTGACTAGACATAGATGTTTCTATTAGAGTATCATATGTTTTCATGTCCAACTTGAGCCCCAAGTTACTAATATCCATAACTAGTTGAGTGGCTTCAGCAGTTCTATGCTATTTGCAATAAGCCTTCAATATTGGCACATGCACACCAAGCCCCAAAGTACCTCCTTGAGCATTTATTTCATCAAGAACAATGTGTGCCTTATTTGATAATCCAATACCAACGCAAGCATTAACAATACCATAACCAACTGATCTATCAACCACAATTATAGAAGACTCTAGCTTCTGAGCTTCAATAATCAAAGTTGCCAACTCTTTCATATTTCGGTTATCAAGAAATTCTTTAACAACTTGACAATACGTTTCACCATCCAAATCCAAACATTCCCCATCACCTTCTCTTAAACTCTACAAAATAGTTGCTGAAACAAAATCTAATTTGCTTGACTTAACAAAATCTGATACCAAGCCACATCCACTTATGGGAACTACAGCTTTATGAAGCCCCTTATTACCGACTTGCTCCTCGTTTGGTGGCCCAATCAATTTCACTGTAACAATAGCCCCTTCAATACTTTGAATCGCAGACTCCCTACTTCCCATACTAAAACCCATGCTATTACTCACAACATTCAATTTGTCATTCAGACTAATAGCAGCATTATCCTCACTACTATTTTCAGATACCACAACAGCATGAATATCATTATTCAAATCCAATATTACTTCATGATGTGACAGATTACAATTTGGTCTTTCTAAGATTTGAATACTACCTCCAGCTATAGCCATAGCTGAGGATGATGTCTTCCCCGACGCCGTAGGAGACATACCAACCGTAGTAGCTGGTAGTGACCCAAGCTTCAACAAATTCGAATTTGCTTTAGTCACCTGGTTTTTGGGTCCCAAACTCATTTGACGCAGCTCTTTTAAAATCTCAGTCCTGAATGATGATTGTTGTACACAGATGGCTTCAAAAGAATCATGCATCTCTGAAATCTTGTCGCTCCTTTCATCTTTATGTACCCGGTTAGGTTCCACTGAAATTGGGCAAAGTTGAAGGTCAGGTTCAACCTGCTTAAGAGCTGAAATTGGACATTATTGCTCATAAGCAGAAGGTGGAGGAGCAGAATGGTAAATAGGTTGTGTAGTCATGATTTTTGTAGGGACAAACTGAGAATGAACACTGGTAATTAATGGTTCATATGAATGACTTTGTGAAATCGGAGGATAGATCTAGGGATATGGGTTGGGATGAGGTGGGTGGTATGTAGGGATTAATGGGCTTTGAGGAGTGTTGGTGAGTAATTGTGGATAAACACATGGAAATTGATGAGGGAATAAGTGGTTTTTGATGATGGTTATGAAAGGGTTGTGTTGCAGTAATGGATAAGGGTTTGGCTGTGTGAAGTTGGTCATCGTCTGAGGTGGGTAAGTTGAGACACCTGGAAGTAGGGGTCATCATGGACCGGGCTAGGGCCGGCCCTACTCTAAATTTTAGGGTTTAGGGTTTGGCCGGGCCTAGTCAAAGTCAACAAAATTTAGGGCCGAGTAGGGTCGGGCCGGGGCTTAAATATGTTAACACTTACCCACCCGAAATGCCCGATTCGCTAGGGCCAACCTTCCTAATATGGCCAAAATGGGCCGAAAAGGGCCTTATTTTGTATAACCAAAACAATAAAAATATTTTTTTTTCCTCAAAATGTGGCTCAATGATTATATAGGTAATACAAGGCTCATTGTTTTTTGTTGATCATATTTAATACAGACACACACACACACACATATATATAAATTAACTTCTAACATTTATTAATTTAGTTAAGGTGGTTATATTCAATTAACTATCTCTCTAAATCTATCAATATTAATTGTTGTGTAACAAGGAAAATAATAGTTAAAGAAAACAAAGCCTATGTAATAGAAAATAATAAAAATAATATATAAATTTTAGGGTTGGGCCGGGTAGGGCTTTTAGGGCCGGGCCGGGCCGGGCTTGGCCCTTACGGGCTCAATTGGGCCGGGCTTCATTTGCATGACCCTTACCCTACCCTATTTGATAAAGGGTAGGGCCGGTCCGCCCTAATGTAAGGGCCGAGTCGGGCTTTGGCCCTACCGGCCAGGCCGGTTTAGGGTCAAAGGGCTAAATGATGAGGCCTACCTTGAAGTTGAAAAGAGACTTCCATTGAAGACGTACTATAACACCCATCGGAGATACCACTGCCATACTCCCCTCCCTGCAGTCCCTTACATCATCATCCAAGAATTTGAGTCTACAAACATCAAAAGTTTCAAAACATGGGGTCATCCGTGTGTGTGCTTACAGTACTAGTACTAGTTGTGTTATCGTTTCATTTCACCGGACTCACCGGAAACAAGCCCATTTGGGGGCTTTGATACCAATTGTTCCTATCCCCCGAATTGTAGTCGTGAAAAGACATTGAAGAGTAAAGGTAATGAGAGAAAACTAAAGAAATTGAGAAAACTAAACTTTCAATATTCTTCATTGATCGTTCTACAATACATCTCAGTACCTATTTAATACTCATAAAGTCTAATAAGCCCACAACACAATAATGGCCCATAAAATATGTAAGAGTCTAGCCCATAAGACAAACGGATCCTAATAGCCATTGAAAATGCTACTGAAATCCCTACTGATATAATGGAGGAGCAGAGCAACAATGAAGATGATATAAGCCTTGAGAATGATACAAGCCCTATGTCAATAAGCAAAGATAGCAGACAATCTGGAAAAAAGAACGCAATTAGTGACTAATAGCAGCAGAAAAAGAGAAAAAGAAATGATGAAGATAGAATCATGCTTGCATTGGATAAATTATTTGAAGAATCTAGAAAAAAAAAAAAGCAATTGGTGGATGATGCCATAGTGAAAGGTAATGACGATCGATATGATATTGCTAAGGAACTTAAGAACATCGGATGTTCGAGACCAAATTGAGGCATTGAAAATCATTTTGGATAAGCCCAAAAATCTCTCTATGTTCATGTCCTTATATGATGAAGTGAGAAAAGTGTAAAGTGTACATTGAAAACTTGCTTACGGGAGATGCTAGAGGATCTACTTGGCTATTGACTAAAGGAATTTTTTTTTTTTTTTTTGGAAAAATCACAAGTTGTTGCCTTAACACATGTTGGACAAGCCACTATTTGCTAAATTAAAACTCATTTTGTAATTGCTAGATTAGCACTCATGTCTATATACTTTATTAGCATGTGGAATGTCAAACGAGAGTTAAACTCTCGTTGTGTTGTATTAATCGGTGGACTTGTCAATGTGAAAAAATTAACTACTCTTATTTTTATTGTGGTGCCTTACTAATTTATGAAATTGTGGATGGTAAAATTTTATTCTTTAGACTACATGTTGATATGTTGATGGTTATTGCTAGAAATTTAGATGAAAATATCATGGATTCATGGTTTGAGATGCTGTAAGCAAATATTTTTTTCATTTGAAATTTATACATAAGCCCTTATAATTTTAATATAAAATATTTTATTAAAAGTGTAAAACTACATTAGAAATATTATCTCCTATTAACAAATAATATTTTACTCAAAAACAAAAATATTGTAGTATTCAAAATTAATTTCACTACAAAAAACAATCACAATGGCTTCACCAATTAGAGTCGGCATCATTTTGCAGTCACCAAAAATTGGCTTTTCTCTTCGGCAAAATTACGTCATCACAAAATTTGCGACTGAATTACTACACCGTAGCAATAGGGGTGGCGAAACTTAATATTTTACTTTGGAGAAACTTAATATTTTACTTTGGCGAATGTTAGTAGTAGCAAATTTTCAGTACTTTGCGACTCCATCCACACTGCCGTCGCACGAGAAAACAAGTATGCAGCCTGATTCTCTTATTAAATATATTTTCTAATCAAAAAGCCCTAGCCCTCTTTCTCTCAATCTATGTTCTCTACCGCAACCCTCTTTCTCTTTCTTTCCATTCTCGATCTAACCCAGCAAATTGAGCCTCACAAAACTTGGTGGCCACGGGATTGATCTAGATCCATGGCTTATTCTTTCTGGGTATTTTAATTTGGCTTTCTTTTCAGTCATTCCTCTTACTCTCGTTGAACTCGATTCATCTCAAATGCTTCTAATTCAGTGGCTAGGTCACTCATGTGAGATTTGCTCTGTCTGAGCGTCCTTTATTCGTGCGGAAGAAGAGGTTCATGAAAGCAGTAATAGAATTCATTTTGTACGAGATGTTGGATTCATCAGTGTTAAATATCAGTCAAGCAATTTTATCAAGTTTAGGTTAGTAAGTACCAAGTAGCATTATAAATACTGATGTTAGTGTTACATTGTTTAATTGCAATTTCATTCTATGGGTAAGATTGCAGGTTACAAGTCTTCCCTAACTTGAAGGGAAAGTTGACCAAGCATTGGAAACTAATACAAGGACTGATCATAATCGTAGATATTGGACTAGTGTCTGGGTTTTTGGTGTCGATCCTAATAAGAAGATAGAAAGGTATTCTCAAGTAGCGGCCTTGGATGTACGCATATATGCTTCTTTTGATATTCAAGTTTGTATAAGAAACAAGTGAGGGTAGGAGTGTAGTGTATGATTCTCTGATTGAAAATTTACATTTTCTGAAGCTTTGCTAAAAATTTGACCATTGAGTGAAGTTTATCTACTTATTCAATTCCCTAACATGATTTTCCCTGAATAAATATAATATTTCTAAGAAGTACTTACTTTCAAGTTCTTAAAAGCAAGGAGATTCAATGCTGAAAAAGCAAAGCATATGTGCGCTGATATGCTTTGGAGAAAGGAGTTCGGTTCCAACATTATTATGGAGGTAGAAACTGCTGAACTGTTTTTTTTATTATTATTATTCATTGCCTGTTTACTGTGTTTCCACTTTTCGTTTACCATGTTAATTCTTCTTTCAGGATTTTGAGTTCAGAAAATTGGATAAAGTTCTTAACTATTACCCTCATGCGCATCATGGTGTGGGTACGGAGGGAAGACCAGTTTATATTGAAAGGTTAGGGAAAGTACATCCCAAAAAACTAATGCAAGTCAACACTAATGGTCTATATGTGAAATACCATGTACATGATTTTGAGAAAAGCTTTGTAATAAAGTTTCTGACTTGTACTATTGCAAGCTGCAAAGAGGCACATAGATTCAAGCACTAAAATCTTAGATGTTCAAGACATGATATGTAACCTGTAATCAACCATTACTATGATTGCTGTGCTTATTTACTGCAACGATCAACATCTAATTATTTTGTTTGTTTTAATTCTTTTAAGGGCTTTAAGAACTTTACGAAGTATGCACAAGAACTAATTATGTTGTTGCAGAAGGTTGATGGTGTTAACTATCTGAATGTATAGAATCTTAATTAGTTTTCTTTGGACATCATGTCATGGCTTCTTGGATGGATTAAAAAATATATACTTTTTATATGGATTAGAAAGTAAATGTTACTTGAACCTTTTATCTGTTGGTGTATAATGTTCTTAACATTTTTGTGCATATACAAAAAGTTTATGAATTCTCTGATGGTGAATATGCTTACTATTTAGCGAACTATACTTGGCTTAAAGTTTATAACTGATAGGAGCATAAATGCGACAAATATAATGTGCAATCCTTTACACTTTTCTTAGCTATTTCCTTTAAAAAGTCAGTTTTAACTTTGTTTTCTTTTTAAGTAGTTCGTGGAGTAATTCAAGAGAAATAGGAGCTGAAAGGGAGAAATGGAGCCATGGATCATGAATTACTGATGCAGAGGACTAATTTTGATCAACCTTTTAGCCAGAAATTACAAGGGAAGTCCACGAAAATCATTGTGCAAAACAGTTGCTGCAAAGCAGAAAACTGCAGTTTCAGAATCAGCTTTCTGGGAACGGTTTTGAGGAGCAATTCTTGCATCATTCCAGCTGCAACTTTGCAAAAAGGGCCAGCAATAACTGAAGAAATGATGTTATACTTTAACTATAGCCAAAGAACTGGTCAGAAGCACAGCGAGGCAGCAGGAAATCAAATTCAAAGTAAGGTTCCTGATAAGGCAGAAACTGTCAGCTTTTCACGAAGCTTTTTGGGAGATCTTTTCCGGCGATTTAATTGGAGTTTTTCCATAACTTTGTTGATCAATCTAGAATATATGATGTCATATAACACGTGGGAGTCAAGAACCATCCAGAAACTTGCAAGACGAAGTCGTTTCTTGTCCAAGAAGGAAGCTTCAGAGTCAGAAATCGAATCCTAGTCGAAACAGGACTGTTTGGCAGAAATCTTTTGTGGACGATTTTTGGGTGCATTTTTGGAAGGTTATTGCTGCTGCAAATATGAAGGAGAGTCCTATAAGGATTCCTCAATATTTTTAGAAGATTATTAAGGCTTGGAAATCATTTAATTGTGCACCAATCAGAGTAATTCTCAAGCAACTAGGGGGGGCTTTCAAAGCAGAATTGGAGAAGGACACTTGGGCTGGCTCCTCATACACATAGGGCTTCTGCAAACGTGAAAATAACAACCCTACAGCGCCATCTTCTGCCATAAACCCTAGCACACAAAGTCTTGAAATTCCCAAGTCCTCCAAGAGCAAAAACCATGCACACCATCATCCATCTTCATCAAGCCTTGCCGTGTACCATCTTGAGGGGGTTCTTGCGTTCAAGGCTGCCTAAAAGTGAATTTGTGGCTCTCATCTTCTGCCCTTTACGGTTTTTATTTTCTTGTAATTCGAACTTATATGTTTCTAGTTGTGAATTTTGAGACAATGTGTGGCTAATCTACTTTTGTTAGGGGCGAGGTTTGAAGCCCCTAAGATGTGTTTTTGACAATATTTTGATTCCTAGTTTCGTGATTGCTTTGTGGTGAAATTGTTTATTTGGTTTTGATTTACAAATAACTCTTGCATGTTTATGTTTTATGAATGCGCACATAAAATATTATGATCATGTGAGTAGGGCTAGAAATAGGTATTTTAATCTCCTAAACGGTTAATAATGCTTGTTTCAATGGTAGTAAAACCTATAGGACAATAGGTGAAACCAAATAAAAAGGATTGCATGCTAGGTAGGCGTTCCACACTAGTTTTGCATACTTGTTCAATCAAACTTCCATATGTGATTAATGCTTAGAATAAATTGTTGATAGGATAGCGTTCTATACCTTGATTGTTTATTCTAAAGGCTTAGTAATGGTGCGTTCATCTTGCTTAAGTAATCTAGGGAAGTAATAAGAACTTACGCATGCTTCATGGTTTGTTCTTGATTGAAACCTTTTTCACGACTTAGTAATTGAAACTAGAATGATAAATTTGTCTCAAGCATATTTTGGTGGTGGATTTCCGAGTTCCTAACATCTTCATCCATATCTTTCAAACCTTAAACTCAAAATCGCTTTTCTTTTCTTTATTTTCTGTTTATTTTTGTGAAAACCCAAAAAAAACCCCAAATCAGTTTTGTTATTAGGATTGCAACGCCCTCTTCTATCCCCTCTCTGACCCTCCATCTTTCTTTCTTCTTTTCTAGTGTGTGACGTTTTCTTTAGTGTTAGTTTTGTTTTGTTTTCTTTGTGTGAATTATAAAGTTACCCTCAATCCCCGGCTTGAACGATCCCTGCTTACTCTATATTGCTAACGACTACATTTTGCAGGGTTAAGTTGAGCGTCTATTTTGGGCGTATCAATAACAATACTTAGCTTAAAGCTTGTTTCTGGGTATGAAACAGGATTGTTGACAGGGCCCGCCCCGAATTCCACCCTGAAATCCGAAGTGGCCCTGCGGGACCCACTTTTAAAGAAGGTTTACCAAAAATTTCAGTATAACCTCCCTTAAAAATGGACAACCCAAAAACCTGTGGAAAACAAATTTCACTTCTAATAATCCAACCACATACTCCTGGAGCCACCCTGCTCCCATAAATACCCCAACTCAAACTCAGAAATAATAATAGTGTATCAAATATTTCAAGTCTAAGAAACTCCAAGATTAAAGATACTACAATTCACCAAAGTTAGGTCGTGGACCTCAAATATAATTCCTTACAAGTCTGGGTCACAAATCCCATAGTAATCAGAGCAATTCTAGGAACGTAAATTAACATAGAGTACAGTAGGCTAAACAGGTAACCTACAAAATGTGATGACGGAAGCGGATGCGGTCACTATGGCTCACTCCTGAACGCCGAGCAGCAACACTGTAAACTGGGCATTTGAAACCGAAGGGCCCAGGGGAAAAGTATTGAAAACACATTAGCATGAGTGGACAAAAATAAACAATTTTAAACAAAAGGAATTTTATACTTTCCCCATTTATTTCTCTATAAACTCCCGATGCATGCAATGTTTTAAGGAAAACAAAACAAGAGAAGTTCTGTACCAGAAAAACCGACTAGCCCCGCTAGTCACAAACTAAATGAAAAGATTGAAACTCCTGTACTCAAGAAAATAAGACCAGCCCCGCTGGTTAAACGGAAATCGAACTAGCCCCGCTAGTCAAAATAGTAAAGTGAGTAGGGGAAGACGATAGCCATATGAGTGAGTCTCCCAGGCTCGGGTGATAGCCTCCCAGGCTAAAGTACTCCCATTACTCCCGTAATATACCCTTACGCCACTAAGTGTAGCGATAGGATACTAGGCTTCAGAATTACTGTCACAGAGACAGTAACCAGCGCCACAAAGGCGGAGGGCTTCGGTGATCCCATCACCTCGCCACAAAGGCGGAAGATCAAAGCTAGCAATGATAAGTCACCCAAGGTATGGCAAAAGAAAATCCGAAAACCATAGTAAAATCATAAATACATAAGGCTTCCCCAACTCTCGGAAAAGAATTCCCATGACGTGTCCCACACGCCAAGATAAACTCAAATTAAAAAAAATAGAAAATAAGCATAATTCAATGACGTGACCCCGCACGCCATAAAATCTTTAAATAATCAAATATCCAAAACCATTTCCGAAAATAACCATATGCTCGAGAAAGTAATACGATAAACAAATTATCATCTCGGAAACAAATAAATAAATGCATGCATCATTCTTTGAAAATAAAAGTCCACTCACAGTATATGGTCAATCCTGACGTCGCTCGGTATTTTCATCGTACGAAGACTCCTCTCGTCCTGTACGAATAGCACTCGTAAAAATATATTTATAGGACGGAAATTAACTTTACGATAATTAGTATTGAAATTCATAACGTCCCCCTTCAAAATCCAACTCCTTAATTCACATCGAATCCATCTGTAATTCTCCAATAATATTCATTCATCGCTATATAAATTCTAAAGTGAATTCAAAAGAAATTCGGGGATCGAATTCACGTAAATCAACAATTAACAATTTATGTTCAATTCGTAATTCCTCCAATTTCCACCAAACTTCATGTATAAAATTCTACAATCAATAAAGGATTTATGGAGCCAAAACAGTAAATAAAACGCAACTCTACGCGCCACCACGCGCCACCCACAGTGGCCGCGCATGGGGCCCACACGCCACCGACAACCACTACCAATGGCCACCAAATTTTGGCAGCACCACCTACTCAATAGACCCAACCTCTTTCTCAACTACAACAAGTTCCAATTTTACCTGGAAGAGCTCCAATTTAACCGGTGAAAAATTTCCAGAAAAATTCAAGAACCCTAGGATCGGGTTTGATCGATTCGACCTCCACACTGCAAATTGGAATGCAAGACCTTAGGGGAAATGATCTCCAGCAAAAACCCAACCTTCGACGCCGGTTTGGTGACCGGAGATGGCCGGAATCGTGGGAGATCGGCAAAAACCACAAGTTGCTACAGTAACCTTCCCAGCTCAAAATCGAGCTCTCCGGCCAAATTTTTGCAAAACACCACCACATATACAACAAGGGGAAGGAGACGAGCTTGGGGATAGCCGGATTTCGTCGTGGGTCGGCCGGAGGGGGAAGAATTCGAAGGAGAACGAAATCGGGCCGAAGAGGAAGGAGTCGGGGGAGAGGAGAAAGAGAGTTACCGTGGGTTTCCGAAAATGGAAACGTACAGTGGTAACTTTCCATATATATATTTTTATTACCATGAACAGTAACTTCCACATTTTAAGCTATAACTTTCACATACGAACTCCAATTTTTACGTACCACATATGCACGCACTCGGTTTAACGTCCTCTACAACTTTCATGAAGGAAATTTTCTCAAATTGTTAACCCATAAAAAGTCAACTTCTAGCACCCCCTAAATGATAAAAACTGAAACCAAGGACGGTAAAACATAAAGAAATTCACTTCGACACAGATAAAGGATAAATCGAAGACGGGGCGTAACAGTTGTCATGAGAGAGCTTCTACCTCCGAGATCCGATACCTGTCAACCATGAACAGAGGTCAGGGGGAAGACCGGGCTAGCCGGCCTTCGACCCTCCGATGCCTAAAATGTAAGAATGTAGACTAGGTAAGAGTAAATGGAGAGTGGTGGCTTACTTTGAATGAGTGGAGAGACATGTATTTATAGTGTAGGGATGTCACCCCTTTGTTTCCAATGTGGGACTAGCTGTGGTCCACCCAATACCACAAGTGAATACCATAAGTGTATGGTATCGGCATCATGTCTGGGTTTTATTGGCGTCAATTCAAGTGGCTAATGAGCCTTGTGCTTCCGATACTTGTGCCTGAGAGGTATCTATACCAACAAGTCCCCCAAGTCCCCGGCATGAGTTCTCTTGGGTGGGGAGTTTGTCCTTAGTAGAAGTATCGGAAGTACAAGACGAGTATCTTTGCCACGCGGCTTCTGTATAACCATTACCCCTAGTCCCCCACGTCCCTAGCTAAGAGGAGTCTTGACTGGGGTGGTGATTTCATTTTCCAAGTAAAAAAGGCACAAGCATTCATTGGACATTTGGTGAGAGTGTCTTCCTTGGGGTAACTAGTACCCCGAGCCCTAGGTAAGAGGGTCTGGACTAGGGTTTGCTATCATATGGCATCAGGTGTGATCGATACAAGGTGTATTTGTGGAGAGAACGCGTGACGATATCGTGTCGTGTAATGAAAAGATGAGACATGGTGATATTGTATAATGGAGAGAACATATGGCGATATCGTGTCGTGTAATGGAGAGATGAGACATGATGAAATCATGTAATAGAGATAAAACATGGTAGTGTATAATAGAGAGATAAAACATGGCGATACCGTATTTTGGAGAGAGATAACCCATGCCGATATCATGTAATGGAGAGAACACATGGTGATATTGTATAATGGAGAGAAGATTTGGCGATATCGTATTGTATAATAGAGTTAAAACATGGCGATATCGTGCAATGAAGATAGAACATGGCTATGTCGTATAATAGAGATAAAACATGGTGATACCGTGTATTGGAGAAAGATAACCCGTGCCGATATCATATACTGGAGAGAACATATGGCAATATCAAATAAAGGAGAGCGTGCCATAATCATGCCTGTAGCGATATTGTGTGTTTTTTAGGATAGTGCTAGGCTATGTTACCACAACCATGCTTGTAGCTATTTCATCTTGATCATGTGTTTAGCCATTTCAGCTTGATTGCGCTTCATTTAGCCATTTCATTTTGATCACATTGAGCATTTCACCTTGATCGGATTTCATCTAGCCACTTTGTTTTGATCGCATTGAGACATTTCACCTTGATCGTATTTAGCCATTTCATTTTGAGCACATTTAGCCATTAATTTGATTGCATTTAGCTATTTCATTTAGGCATTCGCCTTGATTGCCTTTCATTTGAGCACTTCATCTTGATCGCCTTTCATTTAGGCAATTAATTTTGATCGCATTGGCAATACGAGGGTTTGCGAGTGATAGCACTTATAATGCTATATCAGCACAATCATACCTTTAGCGATATTGAATTGTATAGCCATTTCAACTTATTCACGTTAGGCAATAGTTTAGGATTGTTATACAGCTTGCCCATGCCTTTAGCGATATTTTGGTTGAGAAATAAATCATGGCGATATCATTGAAGCATTGGGAGTACGTCATTACAACGTGGCGAGTGTATCGTCGAAGCATTTAGAATACGTCATTACAGCATGGCGAGTGTATTGTTGAAGCATTTGGAATTTGTCATTACAACGTTGGAAAACATCATGAATATGTCATTGAAGCATTGGGAGTATTCATTGAAGCATTGCAAGACATTGGGAGTATGTCATTATAACATGGTGAGTACATTGTTGAAGCATAAAGAATATAACGTGGAGGCATAGATGAGATACGGCTGAAGCATAGATCATATGCGCTGATGTGTAGATAATATACTGCTGGAGCATAAATGAGATACTATTGAAGCATGGGGAAGATATCGCTGAGGCCTGGATAATATGTTGCGGAAGCATAAATAAGATATTGCTGAAGCATATAATATATTGCTGAAGTGCAGCGAGTATAGGTCGTTGAAGCTTAGATAACACGTTGCAACATAGATAAGATACTGCTAGAGCATGGCGAGTGTACACCACTGGAGCATGGTGAGTAGGGTGTGCAAGTCCCCCAGTATCAAGAATATTTATCATGGCGAGTGTACATCATTCATGCATGGCGAGTGTATGCCATTCAGATATAGCGAGTTTTGTGTAGAAGTCACCCCCCCCCCCCAGGTATCGAGAACATTTATTACGGCGACGAGGACTATTCTCACTAGTGGGATTTTATGTAGATATGAGCAATAGAGGTGCTAAGCATATAGCAGTATGTGGAGCAAGTATCGCATGTATGTATGTAGCAATGTAATCAAGATAAAATCATGGCGTGTGTTTAGCATGTATTTGTTGTGAAGATGCAAATAATACTTTGCATTTTGTACGCAAGCTTAATAACCATGGAGACATTTAAAACATTGCATTAATAGTCAGGTGTAGTAAATATGCTACTAAAATTATTGCATTTTATGGGCATGCTTAGATTGTAGTAACCAATGAAGCATGTGAAGTATAGCGTTAACTCAAATTAAAATGGTGTAGTTGAGAACTTATCTGGATCTGTTCGTAAGTGATGAAGATATTGTAGAGAGATTGGAGTTGTCCATATATAAGACTCCATGTGATCGATAAATGGTCGTCGACAGCTTGCTTGAGCTTGCTCATATAAGAAGATGCCCGATTGAGTGAGTATACCCCTTCAAGAATAGGTCAACGATTAGCAGCTTATATATGCATGATAATTGAAATTTGATTTGTCTACATATTTTGGCATGCCAAGAGCATGGCAGTGCTTGGACAATGGCATGAATAAGTATTTAAAGCTCTAGAAGAGGGACAAGTGTATTGTGGTTCCCCCATTATGAAAATTCGTTCATTCTTGTTGGAAGGCTAAGATATATGTTTGATTGCTACTGCCATGTCCATGGCAATACAATATGGTTATGACAATTGGAGGGGCGATGGTATAAGTAGCTAAGTGCATTTGTCATGCACGTGTCGTTTTGCATGTAGTGGTTGTGTGCCATGTAGGTTCGAACCCTCCTAGCACCAAATGTTTCTGGGTATGAAACGGGGTTGTCATGAGAGCTTCCACATCCGAGATCCGATACCTGTCAACCATGAACAGAGGTCAGAGGGAAGACCAGGCTAGCCGGCCTTCGACCCTCCGATGCCTAAGTCAGATACATGTAAGAATGTAGACTAGGTAGGAGTAAATGGAGAGTGGTGGCTTACCTTGAATGAGTGGAGAGACATGTATTTATAGTGTGGGGATGAGCTTGTCACCCCTTTGTTTCCAATGTGGGACTAGCTGTGGTCCACCCGATACCACAAGTGTATGGTATCGGCATCATGTCTGGGCTTTATTGGGGTTAATTCAAGTAGCTAATGAGCCTTGTGCTTCTGATACTTGTGCCTGAGAGGTAGATATACCAACAAAGCTTACTGAAACTAGCTTCTTCAAAATCTCCAGCAAGTTGCTATACTTGTGCTAATTAGGGAGGTTGCCTTCGCTTTGATAAGAGGCCCTAGATCAACTTGACATCTTGAAGGTATATCAATTTTTAAATTGAATTTAGGAGTTCAAATTATAGCTTAAACTCAAGTATTAGTCAATTTTGTACAACTTCCTATTAGCTTTTTTCTCCCTTTTGGTTTGGATAAGTTCCTATTAGCTAATGTTTGTCTTATCAGGTTTGTGTTTAGTCAAATTATGAGCCCAAGATTTTCTTTGCTACTGCTCCTAAGGCTACACCATTCTGATATGTAATGACCTTCTTCAAACCTTTCTATTTTTTAATTATCTACATTTTTTTCTTTCTTTGGTTTCTAAAGCAAAAGAGAAACAAAAAAGAAGTTTGAATTTCTTAAGTTGACACATCTCTGTTTACTTTGGCAATTGAAGCTACACTTTGAATATCTTTAGTTGAAATTCCGTTAAGGTTCGTTACTGAAGTGCAAATTATATGTCTGCAATAGAACTCCAAATCATTAACTTGTATGTCATTTTCTGTTTGATTTTCTAGCTTTCGGTTTTCTCAATGAATACTTGAAGATTTATGTTATAGGAGGCTTGCAACAACACTAAAGTACTTGCCATGTGAAATAGATCGAGGAAGATCCCTACAAAGTTTATCTTGAAGTAGAGGAAGAAAATTACCTTGTAAAGCTTATCTTGTAAATTTTTGTATAAGAGCTTCATTCCTTTTGTAACGTTCATGAGAAAAATTAAAATGTAACATTACCTTTTGTATATGTTCAATTCGTTTTCTCACAGCTATTATCCACCAAAAAAATATATATATATCTGCCATGCACATAAATAAAATTTTGTGATGACATTCTTGCCATCGCAAATGACTTTTGGCGACGACAAAAAGCTTTGGTAGTGGTTGGTGGTGTCGCCATTGGTATTTGCGACTACATTTTTTCGTCGTAAAGTTAGTGCGATTGCAATCCATTTGCCTTGGCTAATTTGCTGTCGCAAATACCTTTGGTGAAGACATGCACCAACAGCTACCGAAACTTTGTTGTTGCCTAGTCGTCGCTAAAGGTCATTTCCAATGGCAAATTGGCTTTTAGCAACGGTTTTGCGCCGTGGCCATCATAATTTTTTTTTTGTAGTGTTTAGTCCAGTACACCATCAAACATGGGATATCATTATTGAGATTATTCTGCTCTTTAGTCCTATGCAGTACCAAACATGGGTCATATATTAGTATAGCATAAGTCAGGTTAGAGGAGTCCTGGACTATTATGGGGCATAAGGTGGGGCATAATAATCCTCAGAAACAAACATGCCCTTAGGTTTCTCCAAACTAATTGACTCTGATAAGCATGGTAGACTGATCCAAAACAAATGTTCCATGGTTACATGAGCATATGACAATACAATTCTTCTCATTATTATTTCAAATGAATAGCAGTAAGTGACCAAACAAAAGCTCATATATAAAAGTAGAAGAGAACACATTGATCACCAACCATAATCAAATTCCATAGATCTATTAGTCTTCAGCCTCTTCAGTTCCATGGTTACATAGGCATATGATAGTACAATTGTTCTCATTATTATTTCAAATGAATGTAAGTAAGTGACCAAACAAAAGCTTATAAAAGTAGAAGACAACACATTGATTATCAACCACAATCAAATTCCATAGACCTATCAGTCTTCAGCCTCTTCAGGCTGATTTTGGCACAAAATTACACAACTAGGCATGACCAAACCTGATTGCCAAGCCCTTCACCAGAATTTAGTGAGAATGAAAATATATGTTAAAATCTCATCAAACCAGAAGAGCAATGTATTTGAAGCAAAAAGTACCATATCTCATGATATTGAACTTAAAACTATAAATCCAAACTCAATCAAACTCTAGTAGTATAAAAATTAGAGAACAAAAGGCTAGTAGAATACATTTTTGAATATAAAATCACAATATTTGCCTATTTGATCCAACCTTCTAATGCACATTTAGTAATCTATCTAAACCGATGTAGCAACTTCCTTTCGTATATAAATCGAGTCTCAAGTATCTTCCTAAATCACAACATTAGTGAATAAAAACAAATAAGAAAACTCATAAAGAATACGCATATATAAAAAAAATGAGCAATCCAAAACAAAAACCCAGAATTAGACAAAAACACTTAAGACGATAGAACACGGCGGACACAAACCCTCTAGACTAATGGTTTCCTTGAGAACTCACAACCCTTTTGCGTTGAGCAAAAAAGGAAACAAAAACTCAAAGAATGGATGAGGGAGGGGAAAAGGGAAAAATGGTCATAGACAAAACAAGAATATAGATGGGAGAGGAACATTATAATGAGTACTTCATGGGGATTTTTTTAATCAATATTTATGAGACCCACTTTACCATCATATTTTAGTAAATTACCTACTAGATGTTTAGATATTCATGAGTAGATCACTTTTGAAAATTTTCAACTAAATTAAAGATCGTGAAGATACCGAACTAGATCAAATCAATGAACGAACCAAATCTATAAAACATGAACCATTCATGTTCACAACTATAAATCATGATTATGAATGTCTTAACGATTTTTCAATTTAGTTGAAAATTTGCAGAAATGATATACTCGCGATATCTAAACATTTAACGATTGATTTATCGAAATGTGATCGACAAGTGGTCTCACAACCGTTGATTAGAAAGTCCTTATTTTAAATGTCCTCATTAGAGCCTCTCACCCTCATTATAATGGTTCTCATTAAAGCCTCACCCTTGTACACCTAAGCCATCATAATATGCATTATTGAAGAAAAGAAATATAAAAAATAAATTTCACAATTACTAAATTCATGTTGGTTCGCCAATGCTTCATACACTCCAACTTGTACGGGTGCTCACTAGTGCTTGAAACATTCTATGATGATCTAACTAGACCCTTCTATGTGCTATTTTCCAATTTGATCTCATATATCTATACTATTATTAAAAGAAGAGAGTTTGTTAGCCAAAACAATTTTTTTTTACTAAAATAGCCCTCAAATATTAAAAAAGTTTAAGAAAGTTTAAATGTGTAAGGATAAAGTTGTAAATTATAAAATAAAAAACATTAAAAAAATATAAAAATAAGCATTATCCATATGCACTCCTAAACTATCATCCACTAACTTCAACTGTTCCTCACATTTAACTGCTAAAAATTGGTTTCATTATTTTAAAATATATATATATATATATATATATATTTTTTTTTTTAACCACGCAAGTGGCCTAGTGGTTCTTGTCTAGTTGGGTGTGCTCCCCAACCTAGGTTCGAATCCCAAAGCT
Organism: Rosa chinensis; assembly: GCF_002994745.2. Lineage (NCBI taxonomy): Eukaryota > Viridiplantae > Streptophyta > Magnoliopsida > Rosales > Rosaceae > Rosa > Rosa chinensis. The sequence goes on along the minus strand of NC_037093.1, from coordinate 39,797,648 downwards.
GTCAAAGTGGTCAGGCACTGTGCTGCAATGCACATGCGCTGAAGGGGGTTTATCTTGGGTCTAAGAAACTTTTGGATTTCCCTTGACAAAGTAAAAAAAAAAATTAAATGCACACCACAGTGTGTGTTTTCTTTCTAGTATTATAATATCGAGACACGATGAGAAAAAACAGAGACAACACGTCGGACGACCAAAAACCCGAGTCCAGGCGACCCATGACCGCATCTAAAAAGCCCAATGACTTAAAAACAAGCGTTTCTTCCACCCAAGCGTCGCAGACTCGAACAAAGAGAGATCCCCTCTCCCCTCTGGGTGTAGAATTTCACAATCTCCATCTGCACAAGCACCACTCTACTCTCTTCGCAAAACCCTAGAACCCCAAATTGAACCATGCCCCGTCACAGAGACGAAGACGACGACGAGATGGAGCCGGACGAGGACGAGTACGACCCGGACCAAGGTCTAGACGACGTCGACGACGAAGAGGAGGAGGAGGAGGAGGAGGACCGAGGAGGCCGGAGGTCCAGTCAGAAGCGGAGGAGATCGAGCTTCATTGACGATGTGGCCGAGGAGGACGACGAGGAGGAAGAGGAGGACTACGAGGACGAGGATTACGGCGCCTACCGTGGCGGTGGCGGTGGCGGTGGGAGTCGTAAGAAGAGCAAAAAGAAGCCCTCCGGTGCGGATTTTCTTGATCTCGAAGCGGTAGTGGATTCGGATGAGGAGGAAGAGGAGGATGAGGGCGAGGACGGTACGCTTTTGCCCTAGTGTTTCTACTAATCTCGTTTCATTTGGAATTGTGTTTTTGTTCGTTTACATTTTGGGATACCTATTGGAATTGGTTAGGGATAATGTTCACAGTCGAATTGGTCATAATTTGTAGGTAGTGAAAATTGAAATCGATTCGTGGATGGTAGTGTATCCTGTATTGTTGGTTTCGTTTCATTATGAATTTATTGGGGGTTCTGAAGAAGGGTCGATTCTGGCACCTAAGGCTCGTTTGAAAGTGTTCTGTTCTGGATACTAGATTAGGCATTTCCTCGATGTATGGGAATAAATGACTTTATTGGGAGACTATAGAGTTCGTAGTAAAATCTCCTGGCCATCTTCCACTGGGAGCTGAAGTAGGCATCAATAGCTCTGGATATGTTTAGGAACTCCTGTTCTTGATCAAATTATGCAATCATGCCCAAAGAGCAGCCATCACAGATTTTGCAGCTTAAAACATGTCCAATTTTGTTCCTTCCCTTTTTCTTTAGTTTTAACGAGTAAGGTAATCTATGTGAAAGGATAATTGTCCTGTACTGGGAAAGATGGGAAATAAACAATGAGGTTGCTGCTGACTTTCACTTATGTACTGGTTTGGTGATGTGTCTCACATGGCGAGAATTCATAGTCTTGTTCCCGTTATAATTAAGGATAAATTTGCAAAGTGCTGTTTAAGTTGACTATTTCTTTTCTTCAGTTTCTAATAGTATGAGTGAGTTCAATCACCACCATGCATTGCGTGCAATTTCTATAAACAGTTATTTTAAAATATTTGTCTAATTTTCTAGTGTTAGAGTTCAATTGATTGTTTAGGTCTTGTACTGAATCAAGGAATAGTCCTTGTTTTTAGGGTCTGTAGAAACGTTGGCTTGGGGATTGTATTACGATTTTCATACCCTAGAGTTTGATGGGAATCATTATTTCAATAAAACTTCATGTGGCAATCTCCTTTTATTGATTTTGAAAAGTCTTTATGCAGACTTTATTGATTCCGGAGCTGATATACCTGAGGAGGGCGATGGTAGAAGGATGCATCATCGCCCATTGATGGATGACCAAGAGCAAGAAGATGTCGAGGCTCTGGAAAGAAGAATTCAGGCAAGATATGCAAAGCAACATCATACAGAAGATACTGAGGAGACCACTGATGTGGATCAGCAAGCCCTTTTACCTTCTGTTTTGGACCCAAAGCTGTGGATGGTGAAATGTGCGGTATGATTTTCTCCTACCCTGATATTGATAAACATGGTTGTGCTAGAATGCTAATGATTTTTGTGTCGATGTCTGTCAGATTGGTAAAGAACGAGAGGTAGCTGCTTGCTTAATGCAAAAGTATATTGATAAACCTGAATTGAACATCAGGTCTGTTATTGCTCTTGACCACCTGAAGAACTATATATACGTTGAAGCGGAAAAAGAAGCCCACGTGAGGGAGGTATGCATGTGTGTTTATATTCAAAAGTTGTGATGATTTACATATTTGACCATATTTGCAGTTTAGTAATTCTTATCTTATCTGACAGTTATTTGTTTTGCTGGTGCTTTGATATGTTCTCAGGCTTGCAAAGGATTGCGCAATATATTTACCCAGAAAATAGCACTTGTTCCTATTAGAGAAATGACTGATGTTCTTTCCGTTGAAAGCAAGGCAATTGATATTTCTAGGGATACTTGGGTCAGAATGAAGATTGGGATATATAAAGGGGACCTTGCCAAGGTATTTAATGGATTTTTGCTTAAAACTATCAGGTTTCTCTATCTAACTTCAAGCTTCTTTTCTCAGGTTGTTGATGTGGATAATGTACGACAGAGAGTTACAGTAAAATTAATTCCAAGAATTGATTTACAAGCTCTTGCAAATAAACTGGTACTGTTTGTTACCTACTTTTGACATGTAATCGAGTTAACAATCATTTTTATTCGACTTAAGTGGTCCCTTTAGAATGATTCCTAGGATGTCGGATTTGTGTTACTCATCACCCCTCCCTATAAATCTGTTTTAGTCATTTGCATATCGTTGTACTTTTGATATGTAATAGAGTCTACAACAATTTTTATTCAGTTGAGGTGGTGGTGGTCTAGGATTGTCGGATTCGTGGTTATTCCCACATCCCCTCCCTATAAACCCATTAGTCATTTGAGTATCATTATCAATTTATCTGGTAATCTTGAGGTGATTTTTTTAATCATACAGGAGGGCAGAGAAGTTGTGAAAAAGAAAGCGTTTGTGCCTCCGCCACGTTTTATGAATATTGATGAAGCTAGGTAATTTTTATATCTCCCTTTTACAATAAGATGTTGTCATTAATACTCCCCAAATTGTTATTAACAAACCCCTTTTGCATTAATTTTGTTTTTACCTTTCATTATTTGGAAAGATTGCATTTGAAAATGCAGAAGTTTGTTAATGGCAATTTGGGGTGTATGAATAACAGTTCCCTTACAAAATTGTTTCCACCCAATGCATGTGAGCATTAACCTTTCTGGGTTTTTTATTTTTTATTTTTTATATATATGTTTTCTATAATTATAAATCTTTACATTAACCTCTGCCTCTGTTAGTCTCATATGTTCTTTGTACTCTGCTCAGAGAACTGCATATTCGTGTGGAGCGTAAACGAGATCCAATGACGGGTGACTACTTTGAAAACATTGAGAAAATGATGTTTAAAGATGGTTTCTTGTATAAAATAGTATCAATGAAATCAATTAGTACTCAAAACATACATCCCACTTTTGATGAACTGGAAAAGTTTCGGAAACCTGGGGAGAATGGGGAAGGAGATGTTGCCAGTCTGTCAACTTTATTTTCAAACAGAAAGAAAGGACACTTTGTGAAGGGTGATGCAGTCATTGTCATCAAGGGAGACCTAAAAAACTTGAAAGGGCGGGTTGAGAAAGTTGAGGAAGGGACTGTGCATATCAGACCCGACATGAAAGACCTCCCAGTAAGAATGCATTATCTTTTTTTTTGGTGGTTTAATAATTTGGGTAAGTCGCTTGTTAGAAGATTCCGTTGTGACCACTTGTTACTGTAAATTTTGTTTTGCAGAAAACTCTTGCCATAAATGAAAAAGAACTTTGCAAGTACTTTGAACCTGGGAATCATGTGAAGGTTGTATCTGGTACTCAAGAAGGTGCAACTGGTATGGTTGTCAAGGTCGATCAGCATGTGCTCATCATTTTATCTGATACAACTAAGGAACATGTAAGTGCTTTATTTCCCTTATCTAGGACCTCTTGGATTGCAGGAATAGTTTTCTACTGAAGTAGTAATGTGCAAATGACATGATTGTTGCTTGGTTCCAGCTCCGTGTGTTTGCTGATGATGTTGTGGAGAGTTCTGAGGTGACATCTGGTATTACCAAAATTGGGGACTATGAGCTTCATGATCTTGTGCTACTGGAGTAAGTTGTTTGGCTGTTTTCACATGTCATCTGTTTTATCATCCATTTTTGTCCATATTACTATCAAGTTTACGATATAAATTTAATAGGTTTTTGTTTAATTTGTCTGATTTGGTGCAGTAATAATAGCTTTGGTGTAATTATACGTGTTGAAACTGAAGCATGTCAGGTATGTGATTGTAATTGACAATTGTCTGATGCTCCCGTGCTGTGTTTTCACATTTTCAACTCTCCTCCAGGTCCTTAAGGGAGTTCCTGAGAGACCTGAGGTTGCCCTTGTCAAATTAAGAGAGATCAAATGCAAGATTGAGAAAAAGCTTAGTGTGCAAGATTGTTTTAAGAACACAATATCTGTGAAAGATGTTGTGAGGGTCGTTGAAGGTCCTTCCAAGGTGAGATGACGTCCTTATTTGTCCATTCGTTTACCTTGCACCAACATTTTGTAGATCTCAGACTATATTGTCACTGCTGTTGCCATGATAGGGTAAACAAGGTCCCGTGGAACACATATATAGAGGAGTCTTATTCATTTATGATCGCCATCACATAGAGCATGCGGGCTTTATCTGTGTTAAGTCACATTCTTGTCGTGTTGTAGGAGGATCACGTGCCAATGGTGATAGAAATGTAAACCCTTTGTGCTCTTTATTTACTTCTGAACTCTCTCTTCCAGTTTCTCTGTTAGTTTTGATTGTTGATGCTGTTATTCTAATCCTATATCAAACTTGTAGGGTGACTCCTACTCTAGATTTGATCATCTTCGAGCTCCTCCTCTTATTCCCCAGTCCCCCAGGAGGTTTCCTAGAGGAGGCCCTCCTAATAACTGTATGTTCCAGAGATTCAATGAAAACTGTCCTTATATCTTTTATTCTTTTGGCCAACTTTATTGAACAAGTTTGTAATAATCTTACTTTTATCATGGTCCAGTTGGGGGAAGAAATAGAGGTGGAAGAGGGCATGATGGATTGGTTGGGACTACAGTAAAGATTCGCCAGGGTGCCTATAAGGGTTACCGTGGGCGCGTTGTTGAGGTTAAGGGAACTAGTGTACGGGTGGAACTTGAGTCCCAAATGAAAGTTGTGACAGGCAAGTCTGGGATTTATGGGCTGCTTCATTCTTTATGTATCTTTTTGTGCCATAACTCTTTTGTCATGCTTGCAGTTGACCGGACTTGTATTTCTGATAACGTGGCTATTACAACACCGTATCGGTAATTATAATTAACTAAAGTCTTTTTAAGTCATTCACCATTGGTTTCTGACTGTGATCTAATTTTTTCCAGTGATACATCTAGCTATGGTATGGGAAGTCAGACCCCAATTCATCCTTCTCGAACTCCGCTCCATCCATATATGACGCCAATGAGGGATGCTGGAGGTTGGTTTTTGAAACCTTTGAGTTCAAATATTTGAGAAACGTAGTGTCTTGTCTTGTAGAAGTTCCGATAATGATTATGTTTGGGCCATAAATTATTTGACATGGACATGTATTAAATAACCGACATATCTGTATTCATCTTTGTAATTCTTCTTGCAGCAACGCCTATTCATGATGGCATGAGGACTCCAATGCGTGACCGAGCATGGAATCCGTATGCACCTATGAGTCCAGCAAGGTTTGTGTTATGTAACGTTAAATTTCTTTACTTCTTTCAAGTGAAAATGTTGGCTAATAGTTGAAATAATTTTTGCTCAACATGGTGAGACTTGCTAGGTTGAAGGAAGTTGAAATTTTGTCCTGTATTCATATATGAAAGTTTAGGTTTCAGAACTCTAACGAAGGTTTGAAAATATTTCACAAAATTACATATACAACAGAAGAATGCTGGGGAGAAATAATGAGTTATGACTTCACAATGAAAACGTCTAACTAGAGTCCTATCTGTTGTCTATAGGATCATTATTATTTTTAATTCTAAGGTTTTTTGGACTTGAAAATGGAAAAGTCAACTAGAGCCCAATCAATCACCACCCATGATGAGTAAATATTACGTGGAAAAAGTGAAAGAAGTATCTGTAACAAAATCCATTTTAAAAAATCATAATTGTCTGTCACATGTGGATGTAGACATATTGCACTTTTTGCATCTTTATATTTTACATGTGTTACAGGTACCCTATGAAATAAGCAATATATGCTCTTTATAAACTCAGGAGGATGTTTATGTCTTAGACATACTTCTTCTATTTACTTTGTATGCATCATGATATGTACTTAACCAAATGCTTTCAAATAGTATAAGTGATAAAAATACACTGTAATTTTTAAGCGGCGGGGGAAGAGAGGGAGGGAAGGTTAATAGATTGACAATTGGGAAGTCAGATGTGCTTTGTTACTGATGCTTTTGTTTGAACTTTGATGGTGATAAATCAGGGATAGCTGGGAGGAAGGAAACCCTGGTTCTTGGGGTTCTAGCCCACAGTATCAGGTGAGTTAACAGTGCATAATAGGCCAGAGTTTGCATAGAGATGTATTTATACATGTGTTAAGTAGCTTCAATATTGTTCTTTTCAGCCAGGAAGTCCTCCCTCACGGACGTACGAAGCTCCAACTCCTGGTTCAGGTTGGGCCAACACTCCTGGTGGGAATTATAGTGAAGCTGGAACACCAAGGGACAGTACTGGTTATGGTACATTTACTTTACATTTTTCCAAAAATGTATTTGCATTCTATTTTGCAGTTCTTGTTACTGTAGTTCATTTTATGTCCCTGTTGCAGCAAATGCTCCTAGCCCATACTTGCCGTCAACTCCCGGTGGGCAGCCTATGACACCAAACTCAGCATCCTATCTTCCCGGAACTCCTGGAGGGCAGCCAATGACACCAGGGACTGGTGGTCTGGATATGATGTCTCCTGTTATAGGTTTGATTTCCAGTTTTCTAGTATACCAGCATACTGCTGAGATAAACTCTAATTTTTGCTGTTGTGAACTAGTAGTTGGGCTACCTGTTTCCTGGGGCTTTCTGATTACCTATTTGTGGGTAGTGTTATATAGGTGCTTGGTTCATAACCAGTCGGTAGTCTCTAATGTTACTTTGATTTATTTTTGTGAATGGATGCTTAATCCAGCCACTTCCAGAGGTTCGGTGTATCAGAAAGTAAAATAATAATAAAGAAATGCTCTTACTATCTATCTAGACTTCTAGAGGTAGTGTTAGATGTGTTTGGTTCTTCGTATGCCACTGTTTGATAGTGTTCTGATAATATCCTTGCTTTCTATAGTTTCATTGCACCTTGAAGCTCCTTTGAAATTGCTGTTCTGCTGTAGACAAGGCATAACAATGATAACAATAGAGACGGGGGTTTGGTTGTTAGTATTCCACTAGTCGGTAGATTCTTGATGATATCCTTGCTTAATCAGAGATAGGCTGGCTACTATCCTAACCTTTAAGGCCTATTTATGTGCTAATGGATGTATATGACTCTTATTTTTTGTTCATAAAGCAGTACACATCAGAATTTATTTTATTTTATTTTGAGATGGCAATGGAAGGAATATATATATACTGAGATAGAAAAAAAATTAAGCAGATGCCTTGGTCGATTGGATTGCTTACTTCTGTAATCCTCTGTTTAAGTTCTAATGTAATATCTGGTAGCAGGAGGGGACAATGAAGGACCATGGTTCATGCCAGATATACTGGTCAATGTACGCAATTCTGGAGAGGAAACTACTGGAATTGTCAGAGAAGTGCTCCTGGTATGTCCTTGGAGTGTGCTTCTACATTGTACAAATCTATGTTTTTTATGAAATACAATGAAATTTGGACCTGTACAGTTATGTTCTTTAAGGGATCTCATGATTTCTATGAACTATTGAACTACAAATAAGTTATGCTTAACTTGAGAGTTAACCCTTCAAAAATTATCTATGAACCTTCACTGAGACAGATACTACTAACATTGCGCTTCTAATCCCCCTGAAAAATTTGAGATACTAACAGTATTGTTATGTGGTTCAGGATGGCTCATGTAGGGTAGCTCTTGGCTCGGGTGGCAATGGTGATACTGTAACTGTACTTCCAAATGAAATGGAGGTAGTCGTACCAAGGAAGAATGATAAGATCAAAATCATGGGTGGCTCATTACGCGGTGCCACTGGCAAGCTGATTGGTGTCGATGGCACGGATGGAATTGTCAAGGTTGATGACACTCTTGATGTTAAAATATTAGACTTGGCTATTTTGTCAAAACTAGGTCAATCATAATTTGGTGGGAACAAATAAGGGTTCAGTCTGTATATTATTGTTAATTTTTTTTTTCCGGGTAATATTAATCTTTTGGTCAAGCAAAAATGCGTTTGATTCTTTTACTTTTCAATCGAACCGTTTTTCTTTTCGTCTTTGGACATGGTGATGAATGAAAGTATTAAACCAATTCGCAAGGGTGCTGGAGGCTATCTTTGAGTTTGGTTCCCCCGGCTTGTTGTCGGAGTTGTCGTTGTCGGTGATGCCTTCACGGACGGTTGGCTTTGAATTCGAAACTGAGCATGGATTTAGACATATTGTGGGGTTTGAGTTCGCCGTTGGTTTTGATTTTAGGGCTGATGGTTTTGATTTTTTATACAGACCTTTATAATGCTACATTTCAACTATAAACAATAATAAATAAATAAAATGAAAATTCAAAATTCAACCTCCAACCATATTAGCCGCTTGCCCTGCAGGGTCTAAAGTACCTGAACATATTTTTTCCAGCCATCACTTAAGACAACTGTTCTGGCTGACTGGCCAAAGCAGAGAAGTCTCCACCGCGGTTTCTGGGTGCTTGAAATTCACTCGGGTTTGAGTTTTCAACCTACTTTTTGCCACTTTTTGTGTATCTTCGTTTCTGGGACTTGTTTTTATTTTCCAATATATATGCGGTTTTGATCGAGAACCACTCGTTTCTGGGTAGTACAAAAGTGGGGCTAAAATTTGGAAAATTGCTAGTACTTGCAATTGATTCAAGATGGGAAGCACACCTCTGGCTTTGAGTGTTTAAAAAGCTCCTCTTTCTGGTTTTACTAAAATAGAGATCTTGCCCTCTGTCTGCTAGCTCAAATTATAGTGAAGATAAGCTTTGGAAGTAATGCACCACACACTTTTGAAAGGCTCATCTTTTAACTGAATATTTATTGATAGTCATATGTTCACAGGATTACAGAAGCTGTCCAACAGAAGCAGTTGGACATACATTCTTGCATTACATGCAAACCAAACTCGACAAAGTAGACAAAATAGAAATACAAAGACAAAATGGAAAATCAGAATGTACGGTCACAAACAACATCAAAGGAATAAAATTTTCACCCCTCCATGTTAATTATGCAACGAAGACCTTCCCCTTTAAGCATGTAGTCAAATGCCTTGTTGATCTCTGAGAATGGGACTTGGTGGGTGATGAATTTGTCTAGCTCGAGTTCCTGGAACATCGAGTTTAAATTGATTGATGAGTACATTAATGAAACCAAAAAATAAAAGAAACTTTTAGCTTCTGCAAGATAGCTGACCTTGTTCATGTATTTCTCCACAACAGAGGGAATGTCGGTCCGTGGTTTGTAGTTTCCGAAGAAGGTACCCTTGAGAGTCCTCTCATTCAGGAAGTTCACTGGATGAGTCTGGAAGACAGCATCTTTGTGTGGCACTCCCACAAGAACAGCAACACCCCAACCCTGGAACAAGACAACAGTTTTGTGTTTAGTCATCAGCACCAAATATAATATGGGCCAAATTCCTGTGATTAATCCAGAAATGGACACGAAATGGTAAAGAACATACATCATGGACACATTCAAATGCAGATATCATGGCTTGAATATTTCCAGTGCATTCAATGCTTCGATCAACTCCTCCATCCGTCAGCTCAGCAATCACCTAATAATGAATTCATAACAAAAGCTTTTACATAAACATGGATAGTTCCTAAACAAGGGAAGGAATACCAAAACAAGTAAAGCAAGTTAGCAACAAACCTCTTGAACTGGTTTTTTGTGGTCTTTTGGGTTCACAAATTCAGTAATACCAAACTTTTTAGCTGCCAACAACCAAATCAAAATTCAGAAATGCCGCAGTACGAACCAAGAAAAAAAGAAGAAGAAACAATTGTAACAATTTTCTTTAGAGAAATGTATAGATATCTAACCTTCTTCAAATCTGCTGGAATTCAAATCAACACCAATAATTCTTGAAGCCCCAGCCATCCTGGCTCCTTCAGCAGCCTGAAAACAGAATGAGAATTTAAAATTAACCATGTGTATATTTCATCATACGAAAGCAGTGAAAGTGTCAATATGGAATAAAGCAAAAAGATGAAGAAACTCACTGCAAGGCCTACAGCTCCCAATCCAAACACAGCCACTGTTGAGCCCTTTTTCGGTTTTGCAACATTAAGAGTAGCTCCCAAACCTGAATATATATCCAAAAAATATAAACATTGATCTTGATTAGGAACATTAATCTACAATGTACAACATAGTCATATAAGTTGGCACTAAATAATTGAGCTCCATACCAGTTGAGATTCCACAACTGAGGACACAAACTTTGTCTAGAGGAGCTTTGGGGTTGATCTTGGCAAGGCAGCCAACATGAATCACAGTGTACTCACTAAACGTTGAAGTCCCAACAAAGTGGTATATAGGTTTGCCCTTAATCGAAAACCTCGATTGTCCATCATTAAGCATCACTCCCCTGTCTGTGTTAATCCTGAGGAGGTCACACATGTTGCTCTCTTCTGATTTACAGTGAGCACACTCCTGGCATTCCCCAGTGAACACCGGGAGCACATGATCTCCCGGTTTGAGATCAGTCACTCCTTCACCAACACTCTCCACAATCCTAAATGTTGACAAATTGAACACCATGGTAAACCCTCACAAGTTATGATTGAAATGGACGTAGTTCATGCATAATGTTCCATGTTCTGTATATTAAATTGATAACAGGTAGGTAGAAATTTACATACCCTCCTGCCTCATGGCCATAAATCCTTGGAAATAAAGGGTTTTGTCCCTGGAATATAGAAAACCAAGTTTAGATTTAGTGTACTATATATACGAGTAGTCTCTCTCCATCATATATAATCACACACGTTATGTTATCAGACTCCCTCATAATTGATCACCCAAATTGACAAGTGACCAACAGCACAATATGTTAGACTCTGACAAAGAGAAATTGTTTTGTTCTTTCCGTTGTTGACTATCTCAAATTATGTAAAATAAAATGAAAAAATGTACCTTGGCTTCCCAGAAGTAGACATCAGTATGACACAAGGAGGTATAAAGAATCTTGACACGAACTTCATTGGCCTGAGGAGGTGCTACCTCTACTTCTTCAATCACTAATGGCTTCCCTGCTTCCCATGCCACAGCAGCTACACCAACAAAAGAAAGATTTAACTCTTTACTCCATAAAACTAAGAACTAGAAATTGCAAGATCATACCCATATGAACTAGAAATATTTCTCATGATGATTATATATTTATATACCTCTGCAGCATATGACCTTTCCTTCAGTACCGGACATTCTTCCTTCTTTTCTTCACTAAAAAGTAAAAACCCAAGTAATGCAGCTAAGAACCTGAGATTGAGACTCTGAATATAGCTTTGTAGTATCTGACAGACTTGTGATAAGAACCCTTTGTGTTTTTGTTCTGGTGGAAAATAAAGCCAACTTCTTTGGGTATATATACCCTTAAAGGCTGTCATAAAAAAAAAAATTTAAAAAAAAACATATACCCTTAAAGGCTGGATTAAACTAATGGACTAATGATACTGCTATTGTGCTTTGTTGTACAGTTTGTATTAGAATAGCTTTTTAAACAATTACAACATGTAATACCAGCAGCAAAAGCAAAACCATTCCTTTGATTCCTGTTGTGGGAATTTAGTCCCTGGTTTTACATTTTGGTCAAAACCATCCCTGGAATAGACTAAAGTATCCAATCAAAAAATTCCCACGGATAGAAAAAGAAGTATCCAATCAAATCTGCTTTCAGTGGATTTAAATCAGGCAGAGGATCCTCTCCTGAGCAATGAAATTGCCTGAGCTTCCTAAGCTTTTAATCTTGTAATGACACATGTAAAACAACATCTACTGAGATTGGTTGGCATTCAAATAAAAGCTTTTAATCTTCCCATTAAACTAGTTCAGAATCTCTTGGCTGCCAAATAAAAGCTGCATCGTCGTGGCTATTCTTGCATACAGAGAAACAAAACTCGGTGCAGAGAACTACCTTCTGAGATTGGTTGGGATTCAATTGATGGGACGACATTGAGGATCCAAGTATTACCTACAACAAGAAAGTCATAGACGAATTTGGGTTTGGGATTCAATTGATGGGTTCGAACTTTTGGGGTGGGTGTTCCATTGATGGGTTGGTTCTTCTATTCTATTGAAGAACGAGATCTGGGTATATGGGTAAACCATCAGGGGAACATATTCGTTAAACACAAATCAATTTGTTCTTATATTTGCAAAATCCAATTAGACAAGGTTGTGATTTTCTGCAAAGCCAACAAAGAGAGAAACGAGATAAATGTAAAATTATAGCCACCATGAATTAGGCGACCCAAAATTTGATTTACCCAGATCCACTGGAATTAAACAACAAGATTTATTTTTTATCGACATGATTACTCCTAATTCTCCCCTCTATTATTTTTTTATAGATAAAATAGCCAATTTATTCCTGATTTTTATTTTTTTTGAAAAGTACAATCTCACTTCTTTAATTGTTGCCAATTTACACCTTACCGTCAACTATAAGATTCTCCATCTAATGTTTCTGTTTACTTGACCTCACATATTAGACATTATTGTCTTTCCAAACAAAAGTTTAATCTTGACGATGGGTTTTGTGTAAAAACCTCATATTTAGATTGGGAGGATTTATTCAGTAGGTAACATCATGTTCAATGATGTATCTAGTAGATAAACTATGTATGTTTCTACAATTCCATGTATATATTTAGTTCTGGCACACTGATAATCACTGTGACGTGACGTTAAAAAATCCCCACATCATGACAAAGAAACCAATTGCTATCTTCTCTAGTTCCCAATCAATTGGAATCACCAAGATTATTATATACTTTCTTAGCCTTTCTATACCTACTAGATACATCATTGTACATGATCTCCCCTACCTAAATATGAGATTTTTACACAATACCCATCGTTAAGATTAAACTTTTATTCGGAATATCAATGGATCAATCTCATAATATGAACTCTAATATTGCCCAGAAAGCAGATAACGAAAATAGATAATAACCTTGGTGGATCCAATTGGTTGTTAAGATAGACATGACAAATTTGTCTTGCGTGTTGTGGAATTTGTCAATTTGAGTTTGAATTATGAACTCATATAAATTGGATTATAGAAATCAATTTATAACTGATTGGAGATGTCTCTTAGCTAGAGATAAACCTCACGTCTTATTTTTTGTTTTTAGCGTGACAATTGGAAAAACAAAAATGTCTAACACGAGAGGTCATGTTAACGGAGAAATTGGGTGAAAAGTATAAAAGTTAATAGTATGGTGTAAATAAGCAAAATTTAGAAATTGGAGGGTGTAAATAATTAAAATTGAAATGTCGGGGGTAAATCGACACTTACGAGAAAAGTTAGAAGTAATTGACTATTTATCTTTTTTACATATATAATTATTTTAATTTTAATAAATAATATTTACTATATTTAAATGCGAGCGAAATTACACATAGTAATTTAATTTTGAAAGTGCAACATAATCTATAGATGAAAGCCAAGGCAATGTAACTGCTTGTAGCGCCACCGTCGGATGGAAAACGATTGCCCCACCGGGAAACTCATCCAAAACCAGGTCTCTGTAACCATTTCTGAGGGAGAAACCACTATTATCCAAGTTGCTTCTATTATATTTTTGTTATGAGTCAAACATTTGGGGAGTTATACTTAAAATTAGTTGTTAATTACACCTAAGCTTCACATGCTTCAGCATGGCTTCATGACTATTTGATTGTTATCCTGTTGCCTTTTGCTGTACGATGAAGATAGATTTGGATACTGATAGAATTGTTAAAGTCTAAAAGATGCTGTCACCATTGAGACTTGGTGAGATTAATTTTTTTGGCAATTAACAAGATCCGATATATTAAAAAACCGTTACACAAGAAGAACAACTAGGCCTCGCATAAATAAACACACGTAGACAACTTGGTGAGATTAACTGGATCAAATGATCGACCTCACAAAATATCTAGAAAAGTCGAAGTGCAAAAGTCTTGTTGCTTACAATCCCTCTTGTCCCTCTTGTCACTAGTATAATTGAATAAATAGTGGTTTTGTCTATTTTGTAAAATAAAGAGTCAATTGGTTTTACTGGAATTTGAACAAGAAACAAGCAATTCAGACTGTTGATGGTTTTCGTTGAGGTGTTACCTGATTCTGCTGGTTTTAGATCAGAAGGACTATTCCTTTCACCGACATAAACAAATCAAAAGAGAAGGAAAATGTTTGGGAGTTGGGACCCTCCCTTGTGATATGGAGCTGGTTTCGAATTATTCGCCTTGCGAACATAATAATTTAACCTAGGGGCCACAATCTGAGCTGCATACTCTATTTTAAGGTGTAGTTAATTGATATCTTAGTTAAATAGTGCTCAATTTATTGGATCTAAATTCAATAGAAAAAATTGGCCAAAAAAGAGAGAGAAGAAATTCAATAGAGGAAAACACTGAAGCAAATAAATTAAGGGTAAATTCCATTTTACCTCTATAAATTTTACCTAAATTATTTGTGGCTTTGCTCTTTTAATCTCATCACGGGTGCTCCTACACTTACTAATTTCAATTAATTTTGTCCATCCTTTAGATTTTTTTTTGTCAACTATTTGTGATATAATCTGAAATTCTCGTTTCTTACGATATAATTATGCATGTAACGTTAGTGAATCATCGTAATATAAGGAAGCCCACTAAAGTCACGTATCCAAGTGGAAATTGACCGAAATATGATGATTGGATAAGATTTAATTAAAATTAGAGAGTAAGTGGTATATGTGATGAAATTAGAAGTGCATGGCGTGTAACTGATTTAAGGTGTAAATGTTAGTGAGATAAAATGAAATTAGCCGATAAATTAATTTCAATTGCTTCATTGTTCTCTACTTTTGGATCTAAATCCAAAGGGCAGTTGAACACAACTCTTAATATAGAATCAATTGAACTCCTGAAAAGATTTGTCATTTTATTTGCTCGGAAGATGTCAGTTATTCAAATGAGTAAAACTACACATACTAACTCATTTTCATAAGCGCTACAGAAAAAGTTATTACCTATGTATTTTAGCTATAATGAGTAATTCGTTGCACATTCGAAAACGATAGTTATTTATTTAGAATCAATAGAAGTAATAGATTGAGCGCCAGTTTCGTACAACTATGCTTATAAAATAAGATGGCTTATGTTGTGATATGAGAATAAGTGGGTTTTAAGTAAAGTAGTTAAGTATTTGATAAACTAGATTTTAAAAAAAAAATGTTTATAGTACTAAAAACAGCGGGAAAGTGTTTTGCTTAACTTGAAACTAAAAGTGTTACACTAAAAAATAAGTCACTTCTATAAGTTAGGTTAAGTGAGATTCTGCTTTTGGCTCTAAAAGAGCTCTGACTTTAAAAGAAAATAAAGTAGCTATTTTTAGTTTTATCAAACACGTTACTGCCAATTTCTTTCAATTTAAACTACTTATAAGTTTTCCCAAAAGCAGCCTGAACTCTAGACTTTTGTAACTGGAGCTAGAGCTTACAATGCTCACCACCGAAGTCGAGAGAGTAAGAACAAGCTTGAGGACCTTGTGACTTCCGTCCAGAATATAAAGTTGGGTGCTTCAATGGTGAGCACTGTGAGCTCTTACTAGAGTTTCGCTGTCGTGGATGTCATGTGATAGTAGTGGCAACGCAGGCCTTACTAATGCGTTCAAGTGCTCCTTCTTGGTGGCTTTAGGAGCCTTGCTGATCTTTTGCTAAAATTGAAATGTTTTCTCGTTGGATTTGGTGGTTGGATGGAGGTAGGTGGAGACACAATAGGAATAGGTGGCTGTTTGGTCGGGTCATGGTTATATAGTCATTAGCTTGGTGTCAAACTTCCCTTGGATTTGATGAGGGGTAGGGGGAGGTTCTTGCTCGAAGTAGTGACTAGGTCGATCATTAGATTGTTCACTTGGCCTTAGGATAGTGGTGTGTTGCCGTTAGAGCAAGTTCATCCATTGGGTCTCTGAGTTAGATTCTTACTTTTTTATGTTTTTTTCCACCATCCGGGTCACTGTGTCAGTTTCGTGACCTACAAACTGACCTAGAGTGCACTCTAGGTCAGTTTGTGGCTCTAGGTCAGTTTGTGGGTCACGAAACTGACCTAACAAATGACTCAGAGTGATCCAGGTTAGTTTGAAAATTTAGCTAGTGATCCAAAGAGCAGAAATAAAGATATAAAAGTAGTGAACAATATTTGACCTAGTGACCCAACATGTGAACTTACTTTAGTGCACCTGTTGTTGTGGGGTCCTTTGGTCTTCTAGGTTGGATGCAGATTTGAATATACTAGGTCTACTGTTCATATGGTCTTAGTTCTCTAGCTCAATCACGTTGTGTTGTTGGCGTTTGGTTTTATTAGTTACTTTTTATTTGGTGTTAGTCTTTAGTTTTACTTTCAAATCTCAAATAAATTCATGATCTTTTGAGTCAGGGTTCTTGTAATGAATTTAGGCGGGTGTCTGGAGTTGGGTGACTTGTCTGGTGTCATTAGGATCCAGTTCTATGCCAGGTTAAAGCCGTGCACGTTTGTATTAGCTTATATTGTTGTGATCAGAAGATTTTGGGATGAGTCACCGAATAGTTTATTATTGTGGCTGCGTGTCTAGGTTATTGTTGTTATTTGGTCAATTTGGCTCAACCAGTTGTGTGATCTTGCATCGTTTCGATCTATTGACATGTTGGTCTCTCATTTTTCGAGTGAGGATGTTTAGTTTTAAAGTCATGATACAATGACTACAATCCCTAATAGGTATTGTGATTGTGATAAGTTTGTAATTGCAGCTAATTGGACTGAAATTCACTCTGACAAATTTTTTCTTTCACTTTTTTATTTCTATTTGCCTTGCATTCACAAAATAACGATAACTTTTGTCATACATTCAAAAAAAAAAAAAAAAAGGCCACGTGGCAGTGGGTAAGAAACAATGGCTATTTGTCTTGCGCTAAGATACTATTGCATGAGTGTGTAAGTTACTAACAGCTAACTATCTGATAAAAAAAAAATAAAGATAACTTTTGTCATATATTAAAAAAAAAGCCACGTGGCAGTGGCTGAGAAACAAAGGCGCCGCTGAAAGAACCAAAACCTTCTCCTGTTTTTTCTAAGTAGTCAAGTACTCGTAATTGTAATACCAAAACTGGTTTCCACAGAATCACAAAATTTCATTTTGACATTTGCATTCTCCCAGGCTGTAATTACCTCAACACGAAAATGGTATTCTCGTACATACATACGGCTTAAGCGGTTTTCTACTTTTGTTGGCTCCCTCTCACAGTCACACGTACTATAAATTCCGCCACTCACAGTTTCCATTTCCACATCCAAAAACAGTCTTTCAACTCTCTACTCTCACAAACAGACATAAACATTCTCTGAACTCTTTACGCCCACAAACACAAACGTAAACATCTCAACCATGTCCAACACTGCTGGCAAGGTGATCAAGTGCAAAGGTAAAACCTGTTAGACACTTTGATCGTTGTTGCTTGCTAAACCCTTCTGTTTGATGCTCCCGTTTGTGCTTTTGGTTTCTGATAATGGAAATTGGTTTGTCTGATCATGTTGTTTTTGGGGGGAGCACGGTTTATCAGAAATCTGATCATCTTGTTTTGGGAGGCACCCCACCCCCTTTGTTGGGTTCTCTCACTTCTCTGTTTCTGAGTTGTGATACCTTTTTTCTTTTCTTTTCTTTTTTCTTCAAAGATATTATTGGGTTTTCTGTATCTGATAAAGGGGCTGTCATTCATTCTGTTCTTTCGTAATGTTGGTGGGAATCGTGAGGATCACTCTGTCTTTTGGTTTAAGATTTGTACCAGTTTGGGCTAAGCAGCTTCTTGGTCTTGTAGTTAGTTCCTCTTGTGAGAACGCTGATTTTGACTATATAATTGTTGCTAATTGATGATGCCATATATGGATTGTAGCTGCGGTGGCCTGGGAAGCCGGGAAGCCGCTGGTTATTGAGGAAGTGGAGGTGGCACCACCACAGAAACATGAAGTACGCTTGAAGATCCTCTTTACCGCTCTGTGCCACACTGATGTATACTTCTGGGAAGCAAAGGTAAACCTTAAACTTATTAAAGCTTTGTCCATCATTGTTTGAACTAGGCAAATTGAACGGAATTCTCAGTATGAGTACCGGCATAGTGTTTAGTTTCATATCTTGGAATCCATCAGTGAAGTTGTTCTATTTTTTCAATCTACAATATATCACTAGTTATCTAATATTGTTGATGAATTTAATGCTTTCCCCAAATTAAAAATAAAAAAGGAAGATAAAAACTCTTCTGTAGATCATACATGCAATTCTAGCCTTGAAGATTATAGATGTCATATGTTGGAACTGAAACAATTCTGTTGTGTCACAGGGACAAAATCCACTGTTCCCTCGGATTTTAGGTCATGAAGCTGGAGGGTATGTGTATCTTTGAATCTTAAAGCTATTTTGTAACAGGAAAATTATTACTATGCTTCTAGTCCCCCTTCATACAGTATATTTACTTTTCCTTGGGATTTTTTGTTTAGAATCGTGGAAAGCGTAGGTGAGGGTGTAACTGAACTCAAACCGGGAGACCATGTCCTCCCGGTGTTCACTGGAGAATGCAAGGAGTGCGCACATTGTAAATCAGAGGAAAGCAACATGTGTGATCTCCTAAGGATTAATACCGACAGGGGTACTATGCTCAATGATGGCAAGAGCAGGTTTTCCAAGGATGGAAAGCCAATTTATCACTTTGTTGGTACCTCTACATTCAGTGAATACACTGTTTCACATGTTGGTTCCGTTGCGAAGATCAACCCTGCAGCACCTCTTGACAAAGTTTGTGTTCTTAGTTGCGGAATTTGTACAGGTTCGGCTGACAAACTTATCACATTTAATCGTGACAGTAGAACATATATCACTGGTTTCTTTACCTGTATTTCTTAGTAATTAATCGGTTTTATATGTGTCTAAAGGTTTTGGTGCAACTGTAAATGTTGCAAAGCCGAAAAAGGGTTCATCTGTTGCCATTTTCGGATTGGGTGCTGTTGGTCTTGCTGTAAGTTATTCATATTTCTTCTTTATCCCATTTCTTCAGCTATTTAGAACTATTCTGATGATATTTTTGTTGCAATTTAGGCTGCGGAAGGTGCACGGGTTTCTGGGGCTGCAAGGATCATCGGAGTTGATCTGAACTCCAACCGATTTGAGGAAGGTATAGACAATGCCTGCTCATGTTCAGGACTCTGCTTCATATCATGTTAAAAGAATGTTCATTTACAATTTGTCATTTTTCTGACAGCTAAGAAGTTTGGGGTGAATGAATTTGTGAATCCAAAAGATCATAACAAACCTGTTCAGGAGGTGAGTACACACAATTTTGTTTAAGTTTGTATTTCCTGCTAGTTGATTAGATAGCCCAACATTTCCATTTGTCTCATTTCTCGGTTCACACTTGGCACTACTCAGTTATCCTTTTGCACTTGACTTTAGAATGAGTATTTTGTGATTTTATTGCACTCCTGTTGAGGACTTTTTTTTTATCGAATCCTGTTGAGGACTTGACTCGAAGAGTTTCTAGTCTGCAACAATATGTTCATGCTACTGGTTCTACTGAATCAAAATACATAATGACTTCACAATTGATTTTAAAGTCATGGAAATTACGGTTTAAGAGAGACTAACATTTGAGTTTTGACATAAAGGTGATTGCTGAGATGACCAATGGTGGAGTTGATCGGAGTGTTGAGTGCACTGGAAGCATCCAGGCTATGATATCTGCCTTTGAATGTGTTCATGATGTAAGCATCTACCTCAGGTTTCCGTGTTCTTGTTGATCGGTTATTCTTGAAGTCTAACATTGTAACTTATTTTCTTTTTTCCAATTTAAGGGTTGGGGAGTTGCTGTACTTGTTGGAGTGCCAAACAAAGATGACACGTTCAAAACCCATCCGGTGAACTTCTTGAATGAGAGGACTCTTAAGGGTACTTTCTATGGTAACTACAAGCCCCGCACTGATCTACCTGGTGTTGTGGAGAAGTACATGAACAAGGTAATCACACTTTTTTTTCGGCCCTCCATTCTAGCATCCCGCTTCATGAAGGCTCTGATGGGATCTTAGATAAATGTAGAAAACATTAGTTTGACATGCAAATTATTTTGGTCTGCAGGAGCTGGAAGTGGACAAATTTATCACTCACTCTGTTTCTTTCTCTGAGATCAACAAGGCATTTGAGTACATGAAGGCAGGACAGGGCATCCGGTGCGTCATCCGCATGGAGCACTAGAGCAGTTTTACTGTGCTTGTTCTTATGTTAAATAAATGAAGTTTATGTATATCATCTATGTCATATGGAAAAATAATAATTTGGTTATGGAATTTCGAGACCTGTGCAAAGATAGGAATAACAGTCATGTAGTTGGAGGTTTTCCGTTTTGAATGTTATATGGTTGATGAAAAGTATATTGTTCTACATGTTATGTTGTTCTGTTCTCTCTACTATTTTGCTACACATCGCGTCGACAAGGTATTCTTCATTGATCACAGCACTCCCAACACCCTGAACTTACAGTCCTTTTCTGTGTGAGCATCGCACACCGGGCAATCCGGAACATATTGGTTTAAACTTTAAAGTAACATATATGTAGGAAACTTGAGTAGAAGAATTTTCTTGCCTCATGCGTCCCCAACAGTCACTAGATTCGTTGAAAAAAGCTGAAGAACCACCGAAGCTTTGGCCTTCGATTCTCCCTCCTCGAGACAAACCAGTACTAGAGGAAAGTCGGCGACAATGAGAATAATCGAACGCCACTGGTGCGACACCGTGAAGTGGCCGGACGAAGGATTTCCAGACAAGTCGTCGGCTCAGGTCGTCGGGTCAAGTCTAAAAGTCTTCTAAGGCATTGATCTCATCTGAGCCATATATATAATCTTTCATTTATTTTAATTTTTAGGGTCCTGATCGAGCAGTGGACAAACAGACGGCTTACATTGCATAGCAAGAAATATTTTTTTTCTTTAAAATTATTTTCAAAATTCTAAACATTCAAAAATTATAATAAATAGCTTGGGTGTTCAAAAAATTCTGTGAAAATTCTCACAGACTCGTTGCATCGCGCAGTTTATCATCTAACTGTTGGTTTCCCTAGCTTCTTATGTCTTGGTGGAGTTGCTCTTTGAAGAATGTAATAAATAAATATATGGTTATAAAGACGAAATTGATCGAAGTCAAAAAAATAATGAAATTGGTTGAATTTTTTACAATAGGCATAAAATATTTAAATCCTCTCATCCAACGGTCAGTTTTTCTAGTTTCGTATGTCTTGATGGGGTTGCTCTTTGAAGAATTTGATATATAGATATAGGGTTATAAAGGTAACTATAGTCGACCAAGTGGATCAAAGTCGAAACGAATACGAAACTGGCTGAATTTTTTTATAACAACCATGAAACATTCCAATCTTCCCATCCAACGGTTGATTTCTCCAAATTCATTTTCCACCTTGTTATTGCTTTTGAAAGATCCATATAATTTCATATGCAATGTACAAGTTATACACCATCAATAGGCACATTGGTATTTCTTACGGTCTGCGAAAATCAAAATTGAAAATTTTTTTTTCCGACCATTCACACATATCCAAGTCATAGTTATATATGTCATGTGAAAAAATTGGCACAATTCGTGGTCGTTATGTCATCGGTCAACTAAAAGGTTATATATATTACTTCGGTTGACGGGTACCTATTGACCAATTAATACGCTATAAATAGATGGGTAATGTCAAATTCATTAATTTCCAGTTTCAATTTTTTAGATCACATAAAATTCTTATATGCCTACTAATGTGGTATGACTTGTTTATTAGTTTTATAAAAAAATATACCTTTCATAAGCAACAAGGTGGAGGAAGTAGATTTTATCAAAAGCGACCGTTTGATGTTATCATTATAAGAAGAAATGATTATGATCAAAATTTCAGTTATTTTTGTAGTCGTTTGGGTCTTGATCTAAGAGGTCAATCTTAAATCTGAAAGACCCACATAAATCTAATATGCACATAACCGCTTATTCGCAACTTCTTTTTTCGATCTGTCAGCTCTCACACTCTCGTGGGTATAAGCTATATCGACTAATGTAAAAATTTTGTAAAGTTTATCTCCTCATAGTTCAGCTCCCCCCTTAGGGAAGTATAAGTGTGTAAAAAGTTGACCGCTTTGTTTGATGTCGAAATGACAGAGGATCGGGTTAATTTTTTTACACATTACCTATTAATATGCTATAAATAGATGGGTGATGTCAAATTCATCGATTTCCAGTTTTTATTTTTCACACAAAATCCTTATATGCCTACTAATGTGGTTTATCTTATTTATTAGTTATATGAACAAGTATACATTTTATAAGCAACAAGGTGGAGGAAATATAATTTAACAAAATCGACCGTTGGATGTTATCATGACAAGAAGAAATGGTTATGATCAAAATTTCAGTTATTTTCCTCGTCTTTTGGGTCTCAATTTACTAGGTCAACCCTAAACCCTAAATATCACATAAAACTAATATGCACATATCTGCTCATTCGTAACTTCTTTTTTAGATCTGTCAGCTCTTACACTCTCATGAGTATGAGCTCTATGAACCAATATAAAAATTTCTGAAAGTTTATCTCCTCGTGGTTCAGCTCCCCGTAGGGAAGTATGAGTGTATAAATGGTTGACTGCTTTATTTGATGTCGAAATGACGGCATATCGGGTTATTTTTTCACATAGTACCTGTTAATATGCTATAAATAGATGGGTAATGTCAAATTCATCGATTTTCAGTTTTTATTTTTTGGATCGTACAAAATCCTTATATGCCTACTAATGTGGTCTAACTTGTTTATTAGTTATATGAACAAGTATACCTGCCATGAGCAAGGAGGTGGAGGAAATATAATTTTACAAAATCGACCGTTGGATGTTTTCGTGACAAGAAGAAATGGCTATGATCAAAATTTCAACTATTTTCGTCGTCGTTTGGGTCTCGATCTACTTTGTCCACTCTAAACTCTAAATACCACATAAACTAATATGCAAATAACTGCTCATTCACAACTTTTTTTTTCTCTCGATTTGTTAGCTTTCACATTCTCATGGGTATGAGCTAAATCAACTAATATAAAAACTTAGAAATTTTATCCCCTTGTGGTTTGACTTCACTTAGGGAAATATAAGCGTATAATCAGTTGACCAAATGGATCTAACTCCAAACAATAACAAAATTGGCTGAATTTTTTACAACAAGCATAAAATAATCCAATCCTCTTATCATATGGTCGGTTTCCACAGTTTCACATGTACTGATGGGGTTGCTGCTCTTTGAGAAATTTGATATATAAATATAGGGTTTTAAAGGAATTAAAGTGGAATACATGTGTAAGGTAATATCAAATATCACTACTAAGGTAATTTCAAATACAATACAAGGCTACATATTACTACTCGAAAAAATTTAAGGAGTTAAAGTGGAATTATTATGAATTGAGTCTATGGTCTCGGTGGTTATTTAGAGAAGTCGGGAATATTTTCTAAATTTTTCTTGATGTGAATTTTTCAATTTATGATTCAATAATAAATTATAGGACAAGATGAGTACATGAGAATTTTTTAAAAAAATTTCAGACACCGGAACTATTTATTACGATTTTTAAAAGTTTAAGAATTAGAAATTAAAAAAAGAAAATTAACGTGGTGCAATGTTAACCGTTCATATCCCCACCGCTTGATCTCTGCAGTTAATCAAAATTTAATTCAAGGGTACACCACCACAATTCTGAACAATAGCCACATGCATGATTCGTGGGTATGGAGGTCAAAGGCTACGGTTATCTGTGTCTATGGAGCAAAGCAACGGTGCAACCACTTTTTTTCATGTTAGTGCTCTGTGGACCAGTTGCTTTAGGCCCATATGTCACATATAAATCGGTATGTGGCTCTGTTCAGTTTGACTCTTGGAGGGGCCTACCTCTATGTCCGCGACAACCTTTACTATATTCTATTATCCTTTTAAACACGCCTATAGGCATCCGTGACAACCCATCTCCATTCAAACCTAATTTAGTAGTTTACCAATTTTTGTTATATTAATCTGATGATTTAACAAAGAGAAAAATGCACAATCAGTGCCTCAACTCTTGTGCACAGGCCAAGTTGATACCCAAACTCTCAGTGCTACCAATGTGATACCTGAACCCATATTTCGCTATCGATGAGGTACTTCCGTCAGATTTTGCTGACGGTTCCGTTAGATGTGTGACGTGGCAAGCATGTAGGCCCCAAAAATGCCATGAAATGACTTAAATGACCCCATAATTTTTTTTAAATTTTTTTTTTTTTTACAATTTTCTCTCTCCTCCTCTTCTTCTTCCTTTGTTTTGTTGCTGTGATCTCGTCCTCCTCCTCTTGAACCCAGAATAACCATTAACCAAGACACCAAAATAGCAAAAACAAAAACACAGCAACTATTCATGTCCTTGAATCCAATCCAAATCATCCATTTTATTTTATTTTTCATAAGCTCTACTTCACATACATAACCCAATGGCCACAACCACAGTGACCCATACAAACAACTCAGAGACTCAGGCTTCACCCTCTATCCATACTTGTTCTTCATCTTCTCATCAAACTCTTTAGCCTTAATTTCTGTAATTTTTTCAACATTGGCCATGGGCTCCTCTTGAACCTTAGCAAGCCAACAACTCAACTTCTTCGTCGTGGCCTCTCGAGAGAGAGTAGAAGGGAGACGTGGGTTATGAAACAAAGGTGAGAGAAGCCTACGAATGAAGAGAGAAGTGAGATTCCGGAAATCATGAGAAACGCCATACCCATTGAAGTTGGGGGCATTCGGAGAAGGATAGTGGACACTAGAGATGTGACAGAGAGAATGAAGAGGATGACATTCCAGCGTGTTAGGAGGAGATTTGGGAAGGAACAAGAGCTCCTAAGATTGGATTTCAAGAAAGATATTTTCTGGCTTTCGGTTTTGAATTGCTTCAGAATCTGAAATGTGTTTTTGGTTTCTCCAAATCACCATCATCATGAAGCAATAACCCAAATCATCTATTATCAAAAGCATAGCAGAGAGTGTAGTTTCATCGATGGCAACCCTTGAGGAAATCCTAACACGCCGCCTTGTCGCTGCGGCAATCCACCTCCCTCGACCCGCCTCACCCGACACGCACCGCCGGTGTCCTGCTTTAGGTCAGTCTCGCCTCAACCTAATGGCCTTCTGCAAAGACTTCAATGCCCAACGCAGAAGCACAAACCCGATACTCCCATGGCAGTGACCATTACGGTGTTCAAGGACAACACTTTCGAATTCACCGTCAAGTCGCCGCCGGTGACGTGGTATTTGAAGAAGGCGGCGGGGATTGAATCCAAGAGAGGCTGGCCGGGACACGCGGTGGCATCTACGCTGTAGGTGAGGCACGCGTATGAGTCGTGAAGGCGAAGCAGTCGGATTATTCGGACGGTGAACACGGTGGGGATTCAATTGGTGAAGGACTTGGAGTGATTTTGGAGGCAGATATTGCAATTAGAAACCCTAGGTTTATTTGCTTGTTTCTTGATTTTGGGGCAGTCTGTATTTTCTTTCTGGGAAGATTGAGATCACAGCAACAACTAAACAAAGGAAGAAGAAGAAGATGAGGAGGAGAGAGAAAATTGTAAAAAATAAAAAAAAAATTCTGGGGTCATTTAAGTCATTTCATGGCATTTTTGGGACCCACATGCTTGCCACGTCACACATCTAACGGAACCGTCAGTAAAATCTGACGGAAGTACTTCATCGATAGCGAAATATGGGTTCAAGTATCACATTGGTAGCACTGAGAGTCTAGGTATCAACTTGGCCGGTGCACAAGAGTTGAGGCACTGATGGTGCATTTATCTCTTTAACAAATCTCCATTGGATTTTAACCTGCTTTGCAGGGAATTGAATTGACCATGCCCAGAAAAGATGAAAATAAAATTAATAACTTCATTCATTGTACCATAGAGATTACAGTAATGTCAATATGAGTACTATAAATCAAACCCAATACAGCATTACATAACCCACTCCATAACAGTCACATACAAGTTTCTAACTAAAAAGTTCTCAAGGCTAAGATACGGCTCCAGAAGAAGTTCCAAACTTAAAATTCAGTGTGCCCTGTGATTCTGGTGCAAACTTTGCCAGGGCTATGCTGCAAGTTAAAGTTCAGATTATGCAATCCTTACATAGTCATGTCACAGTTTATGCAATGACAATCTATGTATGAGTAAAGTACCAACAATTTAATACATTTATGAAAAAGTTAACAGAAGAAGTTAAACTTCCAATCAGATTTTATTGGAAGACAAATAATTGCAGAAGAAAAAAGCTAAGAAATACTTGCCCATTCACCTGGACCTGGGCATGGCGAATGATAATATTTGGAATATCTTTCACATTCACCAGACTCTTCACCGTTTGCTGCCAAGCACCTGCAATTGGTTTTAAATGTTTGAAGGCTCAATCAACTATTTTCTATTGAGCTAACAAGCAAGAAAGTTGGGAAATCTAGTATAGTATGTGCCTGCAATTAATAACAACATACACAAATATTAGTATAGGGTATAAAAACAATTAACAAAAGCCCAAATTGCAAAGGAAATGAGTAAGCAGTAATTATCCAAGTTGCTAAGTAAATCAGCTTGCACAAAAATTAGTCAGTTAACTCAGCTGCAAAATACAAAGAAATACATCACAGTTCTCTTCTTTTTGTTAGACAGGAGTGAATTCCAATCAATGATCAAAGCCAATGGCTTTGTCTCACATATTTGATGGACACTTTCCTTCAATGGCTAAATAATCATCAAAGAAACATTTTTTGCACTACAGCATGAATTACATATTATCTGTAAGAAAACACTACGGAACAATTAATCTTGCATAGGAAATTTGGTATACCCTGGCAACTTTGGACTTATCCTCCACCTTCTCTAATGCTTTAGCTTGAGAGGTTTCTGGGCTTATTATTATTTGTTTCATTCCTTGTTGAAGCAAACTGCAGGAGCAAGATAAGAAAGAAGAAGCATATGACTTATTCATATACAGTAAAGTACAACAGAAAGTTCCATCATGTAAAATGGGATTCGGATCAAATAAATCTAACAGAAAGCTCCTTTCAAGTGGTACTTCATGCAGCGATTCAATATTGTTAGATGCAGTAGTATTAGTAGATATTAGCAGTACTAAGAAAGATACAAGATTGGTCTCCTCAGGAAAACCCAATTCAAAGTCCATCTCAAATCAATAAAAACTCAAACCCAGAAACTATACCTGAGAGATGAGGTTGGCAGAGGGTTTTAACAGCCAAACAATACGACCTGCAAGTATAAAAAAAAATTCAAGATCAAAACCCAAAACAGAAATAAACCCAAAAAATCAAGATCACGACCACCATTGGCGGTGCTGCTGTGCTCTGGTAGCAGCCACATGCTTTCTTGTATTTCTTTATTTTTCGTAGATACAGCAATCGAATTAAATTGAAACAAGTAGAAAAGGCCCATCAGGTATTACACTCTAAACATCTATTTCCCCTCTCTGCAACTCTTCTCATTCTCAGACCCCAAAAAATAAAAAAATCCTTCTCATTCAAACTTTCTCCTCAAAACCAAAAATTATTTCCTTGCAATTTGTTCTGCTATTTTTGGCTCAATCAGATCCAATTTGTTCTTCATGAGGAGAGGAGAGTGTCTGGTACAAATGGAGTTGTTAAATCAATTTGAGCTCTTCCGTTAGAGTTGCACCATGTTTCTGTTTTGTTGATATTATTTCATCTTCTGTAGAGTAATATAAAATTAATTCAATTTGTTGATTTTATTTAATAAAAAAAGCATGTTTCTGTTTTGGTGGTGAAGAGATGACCGAAGAACTTTGAATTTACATTTTTTTTTTCTGCGTTTTGGCCTATTTTTGTTGGCCAATTTAATTAAAAGACTTGGCAGACACGTATGATGAAGTAGAAGCCACGTTCCCTACCGTACCGAAAAGCCGAAGTAACAAAGCACAAAAAAAAAAAGGGCCCCGTGGGCAGTGGCTGAGAAACAACGGCGCCGCTGGAAGAAGTAAGAACCAAAACCTTCTCCGGTTTAACAAGTGCTCGTAATTGTAATACCAAAACTGGCTTCCACAGAATCACAAAATTTCCTGGACATTCGCATTTTCCAAGGTTGTAATTACCTCAACACGAAAATGGTATTCTCGTACATGCGGCTTAAGCAGTTTTGTTGTCACAGTCACACGTACTATAAATACGGCCACTCACACGTTCCGTTTCAACATCCAAAACATTCTCTGTACTTTACTCTCACAAACAGACATAAACATTTCAACCATGTCCAACACTGCTGGCAAGGTGATCAAGTGCAAAGGTAATCAACACTGTTAGACACTTCTGTTTGTGCTTTTGGTTTCTGATAATGGAAATTGGTTCGTCTGATCATGTTGTTTTTGGAGGCACACACCGCACCCTTTATTGGGTTCTCAGTTTCTGAGTTTTGATAACGATCAGAGTTCTTTTTTTTTTTTTTTTTTTATCCTCTTTTCTTGTGACCCCCTATTTACTTGATAAACTTTTCGGTTAGATTCCCTAATCTGAGACCCACTGTGGTATTTTCACCCTATAATCTGTTGATGGTCTTTCCCATTAGTGATTTTTTGCTTATGATCATGACTCCACTTTTTTTTCTTCTAAGATATTATTGGGTTTTCTGTATCTGATAAGGGGGTGTCATTCATTCTGTTCTTTAGTAATGTTGGTGGGAATCGTGATGATCACTCTGTCTTTTGGTCTAAGATTTGTACCATTTTGTGATAAGCAGCTTCGTTTTTGTAAATTGAACATCTAGTGGGCTTTCTCTGGTTTTGTAACCTTTGCTTGATTGGATTTTAGGAGAATAGTAATGCGGGGAGATCTCTAAATTTGGTTAAAAACATTACTTTTATTATCTGGCATTGCTGTGAAACATCTGATAAAGAAATTTGTTTGTTTTCTTTTCTACAATTTGTTACCACACTCAAATGTGTCTTGGTCTTGTAGTTAATTCCTTTTGTGAGAAGTGAGAACACTGATTTTGACTATATAATTGTTGATAATTGATGATGGCATATGTGGATTGTAGCGGCGGTAGCCTGGGAAGCTGGGAAGCCGCTGGTTATTGAGGAAGTGGAGGTGGCACCACCCCAGAAACATGAAGTACGCTTGAAGATCCTCTTTACTGCTCTATGCCACACTGATGTATACTTCTGGGAAGCAAAGGTAAATATTTAAACTTATTAAAGCTATGTCCATCAATGTTTGAACTAGGTACATTGAACTGATTTCTCAGTATGAGTTTCAGCATAATGTTTAGTTTCATATCTTGGAATCCATCAGTGAAGTTGTTCTGTTTTCAATTTATAATATGTCACTATTTATCTAATATTGTTGATGAATTTAATTATGCAATTCTAGCCTTGAAGAAAATAGAAGTCATATGTTGGAACTGAAACAATTTTGTTGTGTCACAGGGACAAAATCCACTGTTCCCTCGGATTTTTGGTCATGAAGCTGGAGGGTATGTGTATCTTTGAATCATAAGGCTATTTTTTAACAGGAAAATTAATACCATGCTTTTAGTTCCCTTTCATACGGTATATTTACTTTTCCTTGAGATTTTTTGCTTAGAATCGTGGAAAGCGTGGGTGAGGGTGTAACTGAACTCCAACCGGGAGACCATGTCCTCCCAGTTTTCACCGGAGAATGCAAGGAGTGTGCACATTGTAAGTCAGAGGAAAGCAACATGTGTGATCTCCTAAGGATTAATACCGACAGGGGTACTATGCTCAATGACGGCCAGACCCGGTTTTCCAAGGATGGAAAGCCAATTTATCACTTTGTTGG
The DNA here is from genome assembly GCF_002994745.2 of Rosa chinensis. NCBI lineage: Eukaryota > Viridiplantae > Streptophyta > Magnoliopsida > Rosales > Rosaceae > Rosa > Rosa chinensis. The sequence goes on along the minus strand of NC_037093.1, from coordinate 39,767,259 downwards.
TACCTCTACATTCAGTGAATACACTGTTTCACATGTTGGTTCCGTTGCGAAGATCAACCCTGCAGCGCCTCTTGACAAAGTTTGTGTTCTTAGTTGCGGAATTTGTACAGGTACGGCTGAACAAACTTATCACATTTAATCGTTACTGTGGAACATATATCACTGGTTTTTTTACCTGTATTTCTTAGTAATGAATCGTTTTCATACGTGCTCAAAAGGTTTTGGTGCAACTGTAAATGTTGCAAAGCCGAAAAAGGGTTCATCTGTTGCCATTTTTGGATTGGGTGCTGTTGGTCTTGCTGTAAGTTATTCTTATTTCTTCTCTATTCCATTTCTTCAGCTATTTAGAACTATTTTGATGATCTTTTTTATGCAATTTAGGCTGCGGAAGGTGCAAGGGTTTCTAGGGCTTCAAGGATCATTGGAGTTGATCTGAACTCCAACCGATTTGAGGAAGGTATAGACAATGCCTACTCATGTTTAGGAAATACTCTGCTTCATAGAACGTTAAAAGTATGTTGATGTACTGATTTGTCACTTTTTGACAGCGAAGAAGTTTGGGGTGAGTGAATTTGTGAATCCAAAAGATCATAACAAACCTGTTCAGGAGGTGAGTACAAACAATTTTTCTTTGTTTGTATTTCTTGCTAGTTGATTAGCCCAGCATTTGCATTTGTCTCATTTCTCGGTTAGGACTACTCAGTTGTCCTTTTGCACTTCAGAATGAGTATTTTCTTATTTCGTTGCACTGCACACCGTAAAAGATCACTCCACTCTATAAGACTTGTTGAGGACTTGACTTGAAAATTTCAATTCTGCATCGATATATTTATACTACTCGGTTTACTGTATCAAATACATAATGACTCCTCAATTGGACTTGAAGTCGGTGGTGATTACTGTATAACAGAGACTAATAGTTGAGTTTTGACATAAAGGTGATTGCTGAGATGACCAATGGTGGAGTTGATAGGAGTGTTGAGTGCACTGGAAGCATCCAAGCTATGATCTCTGCCTTTGAATGTGTTCATGATGTAAGCATCTATTTAATGCTTCCATGTTCTTGTTGATTGGTTGCTCTTGACGTTTAACATTGTAACTTATTTTCTTTTGTCCAAATTTAGGGTTGGGGAGTTGCTGTACTTGTTGGAGTGCCAAGCAAAGACGATGCATTCAAAACCCATCCGATGAACTTCTTGAATGAGAGGACTCTTAAGGGTACTTTCTATGGTAACTACAAGCCCCGCAGCGATCTACCTGGTGTTGTGGAGAAGTACATGAACAAGGTAACCACACTTTCTTTCAGCCGTCCATTCTACAACTGGCTTCATGCTAGCTCTGATGGGTTCTTAGATACGAGTAGAAAACATTAATTTGACATGGGAATTAATTTGGTCTGCAGGAGATGGAATTGGACAAATTTATCACTCACTCTGTTCCTTTCTCTGAGATCAACAAGGCATTTGAGTACATGCTGGCAGGAGAGGGAATCCGGTGCATCGTCCGCATGGAGCATTAGAGCAGTTCTACTCGTTTTTTATGTTAATCGAAAGAGTTTTGGTGTGTGTGGAGAAAAAGAATAATTTGGTTACGGGAGTTTCAAGACTTGTGCAAAGAGACGAATTTGCAATCTGAGTCTGCAATAGTTTGGATGTCTTTCCTTTAAATATCATTTGGTTAATGAAAAGTTGAATAATGTTCTACATGTTATTCTGTTCCGTTCTCTCTACGATTGTGCTACATATCGCATTGATCACAACACTCCCACTATAATTCTATCTTAACTAAATTTTAAACTTTTTTTTTTTGAAATTCGACCATACATTTCTTCTATCTTTCTCATTCCATCTCTACTCTCAATAATTTTAAGGTCCACCATCATCATTACTTCAAAATCTATCATATTTTAGGTTTAATCACCATCTAACCTACACCATCACTCACATACCTTTTTCCCTTGGTTTTGAGATCTAATACTACTCTCATGCTCCACATCCATGCTTCTTATAAGGTTAGACTTATAGCTGCTCCCTTTTGATTCTAATAATGATTTCACACATCTCTCTCAATCTATTTAAACATCTCATCTCCCTACAAGCAAGATGATCACCCATACTTAGTCATTACATTTTTTTTCTCTTTTTATTCTATACACAATCCACTAGCATCTCCTCCACAAACCTTCATCACCACCACCTTCAATCCATAACCTCCATTATCACCACCACCTTCAATCCATAATCTCCATTACTGTGATGCCCCGGAAATTTGTATTTATTTTCCGAGGATTTTCTGAAATTTAAATTGTGGGTATCGGACGGTTTCGTGGCTCGTGGATGGAGCGGAAGTGTTTCGGGCAAATAATTATTCAGGAAGCGTCATTTAGGGGGGGCGCAAGGGTTGACTTTTTATTCTTTGGGATTCTCCAAAAACTTCCTTCACGAAAGTCGTAGAGCGCATCGATACAAGTTCGTGGATATGCGGAACGCGGAAATCGGAGTTCGTATGAAGAAGTTATGGCCATCGGAAAAAGTTTCAATTTTGATATATATGGGATTTTTCCGGAAAAATATCAGAAAATCAGAGTTTCCATTTTGAGAAACTTTTCTCTCTCTTCAGTCCCGAGCCCGGTTTCGCCTCTCCACTTCGCCGGCGTCGTTCTCCCTCCTCCGGCCACCATAAGACGCGATTCAAAGTGGGTTCTCTTCGCCTCAATCCCCTCTTGAGGTCTGTGGAAGAATTGGAGCATGAAACGAGCTGTGAAGGGCGGTGTAAGGCCGAGAAGTTTGGCGGCGGGGCTGCGTCGAACCCAGATGTGAACTTCCGATTCCGGTCACCTTTACCGATGATTCTCGAGGGATTTTGGAGCTCGGAGGACGTAGATGCTTCTCTCAAAGTGCCTTGGAGCGATTTCACTTGTGGAGAATGAATCAAAGCTTTGAAATTCTAGGGTTCATAGAATTTCAGATATTGCAAGGTAAATACCGGCCAAACTGCTATGATTTAGACTTTGTGTTAGTTATGAAAGTTTAAATTGGAGTTGAGATGAAGAACTTTGGTGTTGGGAGTTTTGTCAAATTCCGACTTGGGGCCTGCGGCGGCGTCGCCACTGTAGTGGTGTTTTCCGGCAGTTTTCTACCACCTTAGGGATAGTTTCTATCCCTGAGTTCGATCTGCTCGTCGATACGAGCATTTCGATATATTGTTTGTAATTTTTGGAGATTGTATGAGCATGTTAGGGTTTTTACGGTTTCGGACCGTTCGATGTTTTGATCCGTGAGGATCCAACTATCTGATCGACTTGTGGTTTTGGCATATCGATCGTAGGAGTATTCCGGAGACATTGGGTGGTCTCGGATGTGGTTTCGCCTCAATTGGCGTCACATTGGGGATTTTAGTTCAAAACAGGGGTTTCAGACTTAAATCGTTTGTGGATTGTTGCTAAGTTGAAACCATATGTGATTAGGTACTTGACGAGGTATCCTTGGATGGTTGTTTTTGTGGTGTGGCTGCCTTGTTCTGTATTGAAGACGCAGCGGGAGTTTCGAGGTGAGTAATCTCACAAGGTTCATTAATAAACGGAATACCTTTATTGTTTTTTAGAGTTATTTAGTTAACTGCAAACTATTGTTGGTATTAGTGGTATTCCTGAGTGAATGACCACGTGTGTATATATATATATATATATTTACGTGAAATACGTATATTCTTGTGGGTAGAGGGGTGATTTATGCAATAGGGATTGATGAGTTTCATTCTATTGCTTGAGGCTTGACTTTTCGGGAGACAATGTGTTAGGAATTGGGAATCCCTCTTGTTTGGGAAGTGCAAGATTTATTGTTGGTACATCATGGGGGGTAGCGGGGAGCTATCTAATGCTCATGAGTACGTGTTTTTAAAAGAGAGTTTCGGGGATTCTTTCTTTTAAAATGTCCTGGGAGGACTTATGAATCATATTCTATTTGTTAGGTTAACGATAGGTATGATTGAGGGTGTATTGACGTATTGTGTGTCTAGGTTAGACTGATTTATTGTTGGTACATCATTGGAGGCAGCGGGGAGCTATCTGATGCTCATGAGTACGTGTTTTTAAAAGAGAGTTTCAGGGATTCTTTCTTTTAAATGTCCTGGGAGGGCTTGTGAATCATATTCTATTTGTTAGGTTAACGATAGATATAATTGAGGTGTGTGCTGATGTATTGTGTGTCTAGGTTGGATTTATGTACTGTGTGCCCAGGTTGGACCGATGTGTTGTTTTGTCCAGGTTGGACTGATTTGTTGTTGGTACATCATGGGGGGGGGGGGGGGTAGCGGGGAGCTATTTGATGCTCACGAGTACGTGTTTTAAAAGAGAGTTTCGGGGATGCTTTCTTTTAAATGTCTGGGGAGGACTTGTGTATCATATTTAATTGTCAGAGTTTCAATTAATATGATTTCGTCACGAGGTGAATTGAGTTGTTTTCTTTGGGAAAAGAATGTGTTGTTTTGGGAAAACAGGGTGTGTATCCCTTTTTACGAGTTGATGGGTTTCCTCGTTGGGTGAGTTGTGCGTGTGTGTTTTGAGTTACTCATACGGGCTTGCAAAAGCTTACCGGGTTTGTTGTGTAGCAACCAGGTACACCATTCCAATGGTGTAGGGGTTATTTCTGCAGGTCAGGTTAATCGTGGCTGATGTTGAGGTAGCGTGCTTGCAGCTTAACGGTAAGAAGTCAATTTTGTGACTTTACCGTTATAAAGACTTCCGCTTGTAGTGAGCTATGAGGAGCATTTATGTTTTATTTTGTTGTTGACAATTTAATTCGTAAGCTCGTGTATTATGTGACTCTATGGAGCGAGTCAATATTGAAATTGTGGGTTCAGGGCATAAATATGTACTTGGGTTAAAAGGGAATAAGTTTCTAAGTATTTTGCATTGATGGCTAAACGTTTCACGCATATATAATTATGGGGTTATATATCAATTTTTATTGTGTATAAAATCAGGGGCGTGACAATTACCATCGCCACTAAATTCATCATCTTTTCCATCTACCCATTCCATTTCATATGCATTAAGTGTCATTCAATCATCTCTACATCATACTCCACAATCATGCAAGGAGAATGAAGAAGAGTCTAGAATCACTTGAGGAATCATCATCACCATCACCATTAGCACCATGTATTGGTCTTCATGAGTTCATCTACGCCATCCTCAACTTGATCATCACTATTCATTTCTCTATCCCAACTTTTTAGTTTGATGTTCATAAACATGTTGGAGCTTATGTATTTGATTATGATTAAGTAGTTAGTTTGTTGGGGTTAGGGTTGAATGCCTTAACCAATCTTATATGACATTGATGTAAATATTATGTTTAATGCACTTTGCATTAGTACCTTAACATGCTAATTCAAGAGTTGATTGTTTATGCTTAAACTTAATCAATTTGGGTATGAATATTTGCCATAATATGAGAAACAAATAGAGCTTGATTAACCTTGGTTGTTTAAAGCATGATAGCATATCATATGTGCATTGTTAGAGTTGTAAACTACAATTACTTAAAGATAAGCATGGTTGGTTTGCATAATCTCTTCATCTCCAAGCTTTTTGCACTTAGGTAAATGCATTAGATACCTAATCAGATTGAAATGCATGACTTAAGTAGTTAAGTTACACCTGAGAGGGGTTGCTTGATATCATTAAAGGAGCATGTCTCTTGTCATATCCAAGAGGGATGCAAGGAGAGAAATTGACTAATTAAAATGACATCATTCACTACAGAAGCATCATTGTTTGCAAGAAAGGCTGGAGGTGAAAATCTTGTTCTAATCACTACTAGAATAAGTTAATCACACGACACTCATCACACAACACATGAGTTTTTGCTGTCGTCTAAGTTAGTCAGACGACAGATTTTTTAAACCAGTCGTCTCATCTCTACTCAGCCAACACATCGTCATTTGGTAAATTTGAGAAATTTCAGACAACACTAACAAGAGTATCTGTTGTCTGAAAGCCAAAAAAAACAAACAAAAATTTAATTTGCATTTATTTTTTTCACTCAAAACACTCAAATTTTCAAAACCTAGCCTATCTGAAAAACCGTGTTCCCTCCCTTAGCTAAAAAAATTTAGGTCACTCTCCCTCCCAGATCGCTTTCTCTCACTCACCAACGCTCTCACCCATCCCCCTCACCTTCTCAGCCTCGCTTTCTCTCACCCACAGCCTCGCTCTCACTCAGACCTCTCCATCGCGTGCCCCTTCAGTCTCTCCACCACAGGTTTTCTCTTCGTTAGTCCCTCGGTCGCGACTGCATCTCTCTCTCTCTCTCTCTCTCTCTCTCTCTCCCTTGAGGATTTACGGGTTCACTCTTTAGCCTCCATCTCTCTCTCCTTGTAACGTCTTCTCTTTCAGATTCAGTTTAGTTCTTTGTTTTTTTTTTTTATTGGGTTTACTGATATGATTGGGTTTATTGCAAAAATCTCAACTCTTTCCAGTGTTCTTCTCTTGGGCTGTCGGATTTCGTGACACGAGTTGGGTGCACCGGTGTTGTGTGTTTGGTTGAGGACAAAGATAAGCGACTCAGATTGTAATTTTTAATCATAAAATTCAGGTATGACCATATGACATTGTGGATTCATATGGATTTTGGTAAATTTGTTTAGGTTTTTAATCAAAAGTGAACCGGGCCTATCTAGGATTTATAGCTAGCTATTTGATAATCTAAGATGGTGTCTGTTTGATTTTTAAGATTTGGTTCGATTGAGTGTGTTGAATTAGTTTCTGGGTTCACTTGGTTGGAATAGGATTTGTAGGAATTGGAATTGAGTGTATTGAACTGGTTTCTGAGTGTATATATAGGTGCTCATTATTGTTGCAAACTGTGCTGGACTGAATGTGTTCCCTGATTTAAATTGGATCATTCAGTAGGCAACAAATTCAGGCTCCAGCTAATTTAAATATTTCTTTCAAAGGGCACACACCTAATGCTTTCACAAGCATTACAGTGCTTTTAACAGATCACACAGTTCTGCTTTTCTAGGTAAGCTTGAATTCCACTACCATCATATTTAGATCTGAACATGGTAGAATAAGGGACAATTCTAGTGGACATGCTGGAATAAGGGACAATTATAATGGTGATTCCACGTCAATATGGAATCTAAAGTGTGACCTCTGTTAGTTGATTCTGTTACAGGAATCTGTGTGTGGCTGTATAGTTAAGGTGTGGCTGGAATCGCAATTTATAGTTATATTGTTAGCCTATGGCTTTGTTTCTAAGTGTTCCTAGTTCATTTTTCTCCTGCAGATTTCAGGTAATTTGAAGCTTGCATATTCCTGGTTTTTGCTGCTATATATTTTTAAGCTTGTAGACTAAAATTTTCAATCTATTTAGGGTAGTGCATCGACCTATCCATATATGTGTGTGTGTGTTTCTGTGATAAATGTTGATTTCCTAGTCTTCCTCTTATAAGTTGTTTACAAGTTAGACTTGAATGTCTGGTTTTTAACTTCAATGGACGTTTTCTATTATAGGTTAATAGATATGATCAGAACTCAGTGCCAAGCTCAGAAAATGTTGTAAGGTACGTTCTTGGCTGCTGTTGATTTACTAGGCCTGCCCTGGTATAATATGGTGGACCTAGAGAAGGTATATCTATATATAAATTTTATGCAAACAAATTTCTTTGCATTGTGCATATATAATCCAGCTTTTAGGTCTATGAGATAGAACAATTCTAATATATTGACTTTCCAATGATTTTCCGACACAACTTCTTTGATTCATTGTGAGATTTTCCTTGTTCATAATTTTTTTTTCACTAAAAAATTGATTCCATATATGTAATTGAAGCATAGTAACTACCCCCAAGCCATTAAGCAAGTTACTGATAATAACTATAATGTCAAGAGTAGTTTCATTGGTCAAAGAAGCCCAAGATCATTGGTAAACATTTATAGTACAGCTCACCATCACAACCTTTTAAATCCAAGCATTAGAGAGTTCAAATTATAGCTTTAAGTACCTGATCATGGAAAGAACTAGTGCCTTCCTTGATTGGATCAAACTGTCATGTACATGCATCATTCAAATGCTGGAAGTTTCTTGTACAATATGCACCGAGCCATCAAATTATTATATGTTGTATATTGTATTGATCTTTTATATGGTGTAAATTTATGATGCTTAAGCTGCCCTTTTGCATAGTGCTTTACAAAATTATAAGGCATGATGTGAGCATCTTTACCTATAAATTTGGTATTTATTCTTATTAGTGCAACATTATATGATTAACAGATAAAAGAGAGTGGCTTTTGGCATGGGCACAAGCTTGCGTCACTTCTCTACAACAGTATTCTGGATACTATGGGCCCAAACAATTGTGGTATGGTTTCTTTGATTCTAATTGAAGTAAAGGTTAGGTTGCTTAATATGTTAATGGCTATATCTTAACTGAGGATTGCCTAGTATATGCATTCATTATACTAGGGCTAGTAAATTATCATTTGACCATCATGTAGAATGATAGCTTTGTTGTTGAATGCATGTGTCTTTCATCATTTCTGCAGAATTTACTTTACAGTTTTTTATACTTTGGTAAAGAAATAAGTTTGTTGGTGATTTGACATTTTCCTCCATCATTTCTGCTGTTTTTCTTACGTATTCATAGTTTTTGTCTTTTAGTGGAAACGCATGATCGCCGAGTAAAATTGATGATGTAAAGATAGTGATGGAATCATGAGAGGAGATGAGCTTTACTGCAAACATTTAGTGCATTAAACTTGTAGTCACTTCTTTCTGCAGATTAAAATGCAAACTGCACAGATTTTACTTTAAAGGAGACTATGGATGTCCAATATGTTAGATATAGAAGTATTGTTTCCATTATAATCTATGAGAAGGAAAGTTGACTATATGGAATGATGGAATTCCATATCGACTATCTAATTTCTGTTCATTCTTATAATGTCAATGCTGCCCACCCATCCCCCTCCTCCTCCCCATCTTTTTTGGTTCTTAGGTAATTAGTATTTTCCTTGAGTAATTTGGCAGCTGTGGTTTTTGAAGGTTGCTGAAATTAGCAGAGTACTACGACCTGGTGGGGTGTTTGTTGCAACAACTTATATACTTGACGGTACTTTTTCTTTTGTCCCATTTTTTAGGGAAGGTACCAAGGTATATTTATACTTGAAATTAGTTTTTCTTTTCTTTTTTTCCTCACAAAATCATTGTTCATTTATTGTGTATTCATCTTTGATGTAGGTTCTTAGGTCATCCAACTGAAACATGATTTATGAACTATAGATAAGTTCTGTCCTATATGATTTTTTTCTTTGAACTTGCAGTGGGCTTTCTATGGAGGAGTCCTTGAGGAATCAATTAGAGCCTACAAAATTTGGTGGAGTTCAGAGGTATTGCATGATCATTTATACCTTACAAAGTTTTTTACTCTAGATCAGAGCTCTATGATTTTTTTTACTCTTTCATCTTTTATCTTGGGTCGAAATAAGATGGGCCAAGGAGATCAGGTAAATTTTGTCTAGTGTATCTATTGGCACTTGTAGAAGTTTATGATTACCAATATTAGTTGGTTCTTTTGTCTAAATTTCTATGATAAAAATTGAAACACCTATATGCCCTGGTACAACTCTTAAGTTTTAAGTTTTATACCAGTTTTCTATTGCAATCATTAAGTAGCTTATTATCTTAATTCTTTCCACATTCAGGTCTTGACACTTGCATGCTACTCAAAGAAGACTTGGTAATTTTAGATGAGGCTAGCAATCGAGACTGCAAATAATGTTGTTTTGTAATAACTGCTATCTAACACTTGTAAGTTTACTTCTTCCAAATTTGGCTCTTTCAGTTAGCTGTATTTTTGTGAGTTGGTTATTGATGGTGCACTGATAGTATATATCCATGTATTGTTATCAGCTTTTAGTTTACAATGTAAGACAACACCATTTGTTGGATTATATTATTTCATAAGGTAATTAAAGAGTACCTACAGATGTTGGTGCATATAAGCCTAGTTTACATTAGTTGTTGCTCAAGTATCACTTAATTATTCTACAATATAGTTACTATTGAACAAGTGTTTTGTTTTTGCAGGAAGTCCTTTCTCTTTAACAGAATATATGAAGATATGCATTGATGCTGCACTGGGTGGTCAGAACTGAGTGGGCAAAGTTTGTGGTTAAAACATATATGTAAGATTTGTGTTGGTACTTCTTGGAGACCTATTTTGTTATTTCAGTTCAAAGTTTGTGGTTACGTTTTGGTTGGACATGAATAGCTAGTACTTTGAATTGATGTGTAAGAAATAACTAGTACTTTGAATTGATATGTAAGAAATACTTCATACAATTGGGTACCCTATTTGTAGTTTCGGTGTGTTTTAGCAATGTATGACAATGATGTGCTAGTAAATGACATTTGAACTAATTTGTATTTCATATTTGCCTATTTCCAGAAATCAGCTGTGCTTATTAATTCAAACAACATATATAAGGCTACTAACTGTGGTAGTGCAATATCATCAGACAACACATAAATTTACAAACACATAATATCTATTGTCTGAGGAACATTCAGACAACAGTTTTAATAAAGGAGACATTGTGTGCAATTCCTTGCAACGGCATAACCAAACTATCACTGTTGTCTGAGTTTCATTCAAGACAACACATGCATCCAACACATTGTTATCTTAATGGGATTTCAGACAACATTATCATCCAGCAACATGTTATCTTAAATGAACTTCAGACAACAGAAACAAAAATTACGTGTTGTCTGAGGTTCATTCAAGACAACAGATGCATCTAGCACATTGTTATCTTAAATGCTTTCAGACAACATTTACATCTAGCAACCTGTTATCTTAAATACATTTCAGACAACAGAAAAAAAGTATGTGTAGTCTGAGGTTCATTTTAGACAACAACATTCACATATTGTTGTTGTTGGAGATTCATTAGACACAACACAACATTCAGAAAATAGTTGTCCTAAAGTAATTTCACTCAACACCAAAATAACAAGCTGTTGTCTAAGTCAACACACATTAGATTTTGGATAAATTCAGACAACAAATATTTACTTATATGTGTTGTGTGACTGAAAAACAGACAACTGTTATCGACAGTTGTCTGAATGAAGTCAATCAGACATCAGGCTACTAGACAACAACAGGTTTTTCATTCAGACAACAGTCGTTTGACAGTTGTCTGATTAACTTTGTGGTATAGTGAATCCCATCTATTTTAGTACATCTACTTTAGCTTAGCCTAGTTTACATTTGAAGTATTCATTTAATTGTTTCCGAATCAAATCATCTCCAAAGCCAAAATCAATTCACTACTCCACCTTGCATATAATCACCATGAATTTTTGTTCACTTATGAGCCCTGCTTGTTTGTGATTTGTACATTTGCATATTCATCTATTATCCTTTAGGTTTCTCTAGCTAGAGTGAGTTTTCCAATCCCTTGAGTATGATATCCCCTACAATATAACTTGTCCCTTATATTTCAGGGTGACTATTTGGCTAACAACACTAAGCTAGTAAGCTTGATCCTTCTACTTTCTTCAATAAAAGTAGTGAATTTTAACAGTGCATTTTTTTCTTTTTGCCTTTTAAATTATTTTGAGTTTTAATATTTTCTAGTAATTGGACCAAAATAGCTTTCCTTTTACTCTAATTAAGTTTATCTTATTTCCAGGAGATGCTCTCGTCTCTAACTCCTGCAAGGGAGGTGTCTCAACGATGACTATTTTCAGGTGGTGGCGATCTTGTGCTGTTGACTGCGACGGTGTCCTTTCACCTTTCTCTAGTATGATTCTTGGTGTTGCTGGCGGGACTACTCGACGGGGCTTCTTGTTCCTAGGCTACTGTCTAATTCTTCTAATTGCTGGCGCTAACTGTGGTGATGGTGGGTCTGGGGCCGATCTGAGTTTGGATTAGTTTGCTAGTGATGTTGATCCTTTGGAGAGGATGGATGCAAGGGTGGGTATCAGTGTACGACTTGTGGATTGTGGTGGTGATCGTATCTATGGTGGTTGTCCCGTTGATTCTTCAAGGCGGCTCTCTTTGGATCGCATGGCTCCTTGGGTAGTGATGGTAGATCGGCTTTGCTCGTCGACGGATCTGAGTTGTTGTGGATCAGATCAAATTATGTGGTCTAGCCATGATGGTGGTTATGCAGTCGATGGTCAAGGCTTCCATGGTTTCTGTCTGTGCGGCAATGTTTGCTATAGTGACAGTGGTGGCGACAGCAGAATCATACGGGAGGCTAGGGTTCCTCCTCAATGGGGCTGTTGGGTTCTAGTCTGGGGTTGGGCTTTAGGGTTATGGTCTGTTTTGGCTGGGCTATAGGTCCTCGGGCATATGTTTTCGTTGTTTAATTTAGTGGGCCTTTCTCTTTTTGTTCAAAAAGAGGATGGGTCTATTTTTTTCTTGGTTTGAGTGGGAAAGATCGCAAAGGTAGTTTTGGGTTCTGTTGTCTTTTTTATTTTTCTTCGGAGCTCTGACCTGTCTTTGTTTGCGCTTAATTAAAAGGGTTTCTGTCCATTTACCTCATTTTTAGAGATTTTTTTCCCACTTACTCCATTAAGTTTTTCTAATTCTTTATTACCCAAAACACTCTAAGGAGGTCTTCTCTAATACCCCATTAAGATTTTTTTGTTTTTGTTTTTATTTTCTTTTTAATACCATTTTACCCTTACCTTTGTTACTTAGAGAGAGCGAGAGAATGGAAGAGAGAGAAACCATAGGGGACTTCACCGGAGCTCGGTCACCGGATTCCGGTGGCCTTGATCGGTTACCTGCCGCAGGATTCTGGTCATTGGTCGTCGCCTACCGGAATTTCTGAAAACTTCACCAGAAAGGTTTTGCCCCCAATAGATGTCTATTGCCCTCCAATAAGGTCTATTGCCCCCCAATAGGTGTTTACTGTCCCTAATAGACGTTTATTGCCCCCCAATAGACGTCTATCAGCCATGTATATAGACGTCTATTGCCCTCCAATAGAACTTTCAATCGCCGAAATTAGAACTAATATCCCTAAATTTAGACAAATAAAACTTTGATTAAAGAAAAAACAAGAAGATTACATCAATTCAAAACGTTTATTGTCCCCCAATATCCTTGTTTTGCCTCCCAATAATTTTTTTCTTTCAAAACTTTTGCCCCCATTTTACCAAAAAAAAAAAGAAAAAGAACGTTGTCCAAAAAAAAAAAGGATGTCGTCCAAAAAAAAAGAAAAAGGAAGAAGTGGTCGATCTCAAACGGAAAAAAAAAATTGCAGAGGGATCCGGTCTTCGTCTCCGACAAAGAATCAACAGAAGGGCGGGAGCTTTGGACGACGTCAGGAGCTTTCTGGAGGAGAGTTCGAGTTCCGGCTGGGCACCCAAGTCAAAAGCCGGTGCCGGTGCTTCAGATCTGTGACTCCGAGATCGCGTACCAGGTCATCTTCAAGCAGTTTTGTCGTCGCTCCTCGACTCCGGCCGCCACTAACCTACCAGACATCTGACTCCGGCGTTTCTCTTCATTCGACTCTGGCTACCACGTAGCTTCAGATAATCTCCTTGCCGCTGACGAGCCGACGAGGATCCGAACTGTGCAGGCAAAATAGACCCAGCCCCGACGACTTAGCGCAGAAGAGATCCGGTGCGGCATCGACGTCGGCGTGAACAAGGACCGAGAGAGAGAGAGAGAGAGAGAGAGAGAGAGAGAGAGAGAGAGAGAGAGAGAGAGAGAGAGAGAGAGAGAGAGAGAGAGAGAGAGAGAGAGAGAGAGAGAGAGAGAGAGAGAGAGGACGCAGTGACATGCTTGTAATATTTTAATTGGATTGAGGGCAAAATGGTCATTTTCTGTTAAAATGGGTAAGTTGGAATAAAAATCTGTTGCTGGTGTAAGTGGGATACTTTTTGTATATTTTGGTGCTTAGGGTCAAAGACCCTAATTAAAAAAGGTGGGTGTGCTAGGAGTGTACTGAGTAGTATGCTTGTGTGAGGAGTGTGCTAGTGTAGTGTACACTGTGTAATGACTTCTTTTGACGGCCCTATGGGCAAGTTGTTATTATACTGCTTGCTGAAATTTATACAAGGATCGACCTTTTCAACTAAAAAAAAAAAAGTAATTGGACCAAAATATTCTGAGTTTCAACGGTATGTAATGGAGTATTTACCTGCAGTGACTAAAGTGAAAAATAAATGTAAACTTGACTGGTTAAAGTGATATATTTAAAAATATAATGATCAAAATGTTAATTGAGTCATAGTTGAATTATCAAAGTGATTATTTGCCTAACTTTATATTTGAACTTACTTTTGTAAAATTGACATAAAAATTTCAATTTTATCCATTCCCTTTCTTTCTTTCTTTTGTACACTTCTTCCATGTTCCATCTCTCCCCACTTAATGGGGTAACCCAACGCTATTGAATGAAACCTTAAAATGCTAAAGCATGTCCGCTCTTATAACCAGACTAGACATCACTACTAAAATAAGCCTCATACGATACAGATTTTCTTTTGTATCTTTTACTGTAGAGAATATACTGTTATCTATCTAAAATTTATGAGATACGGTGCAACCATGGAATGAAAAAGAGTATTTTCCATTGTAGGCTCCAGTAGTTAAAAGATGCGGTTTTTATATTAGTATGTCAATTTATTGCTATGGGGAACACATAATTTCAATTTTTAATCTTTTTCTTTTCTTTTTGGACAAAATTTATTTTGTAATCTTTATTAATAATTTTTTAATTAATTAATTAATTAATTTATTAACAACTTACTTTATTTTATTTATCAGTATTAATTAAGCCAATAAGGCTTAAGATTAAAATATTAAAACTAGAATGGACATATAATATCAGAAGCAAACCCAAACCCAAACCCAAACCACTCATTGATTCCACTTTTAGAAATTTTGTCTTGGTTTTTACATGTTGGTCAAACTCATCGTTGGAGTAGCTAGTCTAAAGTATCCAATAAATTTTTTTCCACGGATAGAAAAACAAATATTTAATCAAATTAGCTTTCAGTGGAGTTAAACTACTAGATGCTACCAAAGAGGATGCTTATATTTGTAACCCAAAAAAAAAAAAAAGAAAATAAAAGAGGATGCTTATATGGACATGGTTATTACTAAATTTCACCTCTTTTATTAATGTTAACTATATCTTTTTTTTTTTTGAGATGAAAATGTTAACTATATCTGAATGCGAGCGACATTACACATAATAATTTATTTTGAAAGTAAAAAGCCAAAGTATTAAGCCAAGGCACTAGAACTGCCGGTAGAGCCACCGTCGGACGAAAATGACTGGGAAACTTACCCAAAAACAGGTCGTCACTCGTCAGTAACTAGTTTTGAGAAGAAACCACCAGTATTCAAATTGCTTCTATTATAATCTTGTTCTGAGTCAAAAGCTAGGGAAGTTTTACTTAAAATTAGTTGTTAATCACACCTAAGCTTCTGATGCTCCAGCATGGCTTCATGATTACTTGATTGTTTTCCTGTGGATGATAAAGATGGATTTGGATACTGATAGAATTATTAAAGTCTAAAAGATGCTGTCTCCACTGATAAAGGAGATGACTTGGTGAGATTAATTGGATCACCTGATCGATCGACCTCACAAATTTATTTCAAGACAAGTCCAGGAGCAAAAGTTATGAGCCCTCTTGTCATTAGAATAATTGAATAAACAGTGGTTTTGTATATTTTGTAATAAAGAGGTTAACTGATTTTAAATTTAGATCGTTGATGGTTTTAGACTTTTAGTTGAGGTGTTATTTGATTCTGCTGGTTTTAGAAAAGGCCTATTCCTTTCTGACATAAACAAAAATACAAAATGATAGAAACGGAAACAGTTTGCCAGTTTACCAGTTTGGGACCATCCCTGTGATATGGAGCTGGTTTCGACTTGGTCACTTTGTAAACATAAGGGCCACAATATGAGCTGCAAACTCTATTTGAAGGTGTAGATAATTGATTTCTTAGTCAAATTGGGCTCACTAATTCTAGAAGAAAATAATGAAGTAAATAAATTAAGGATAGATTTCATTTTACCTTCATGAATTTTATAATAATTTATGGGTGTTGTTATTAACGCACTTTAAATCTCTATTCACTCACCTTTTTGATTTTTTTATTCTTCAAATTCACATTTATTATTAGTAAAATGTCTTAACTAACCATCTTTTGCAATTTTCTATCCCATTCTCTAATACAAGTTAAACTGATCTTCAAACCAAAATCCCTCAAATCCAAAAGATATGTTATGCTATCGCACTTGTTCATTTTTATTTTTGGTCAATCACTCATTCATATATTGTTTTACCCTAATTCTTTTGCTTCAACAAAATTTGATCAATGAAAAATGAATGAGTAATTGACCAAAACCGAAAATGAACAAGTGCAATAGCATTGTGCATGTCTTTTGAATTTGAGAAATTTTGGTGTGAAGATCGGTTGAATTTGTATTAGACAATAAGAAAGAAAATTGCAAAAGATGGTTAGTTAAGACATTTTACCAACAATAAATGTAAATTTAAAGAAAAGAAATGAGCAGTGTGTGAATGGAGATTTAAGGTGTGTTAATAACAACATCCTAATTTATCGGATCTAAATTCAATAGAAGAAAATAATGAAGTAAATGAATTAAGGGTAAATTCCATTTTACCTTTATGAATTGTATATCCTAAATTATTTGTGGCTTTAGCACTTTTAGTTTCATTACAGGTGTCTTCATACTTATCAATTTTAATCAATCTTGTCCAGCTTTTAATATTTTTGTCAACTATTAGAGCATCTTTAGCAGACTTTCTATTTTAACTCCTTAGCTATTTTGGAGAGTATGTTTAGCTTTTTATCTATTTTAGCAGCTATACCAGCCTCCTAAGTGACTCTCTATTATAACTTTTAGCTATCTCGCTCCTAAATATAGAGAGCGGGATGATGTTCTCTATAATTTAAAACATTCATTTTAAGTTATTTAATGTAATTTATAAATACATTTAAACTATTTAATCTTCGTTTAAAAAATAATATAAATTCAAAACTAGTCAAAATAGAGAGCATTGATGCAGACGTAATTCTAAAGTGGCTAGCTAAAATAACTTTTTAGCTACTTTAGTTAAAATTTAACTCAAAAATGACTAGCATTGCTAAAGATGCTCTTATGGGATATATATTCAAATTCTCAGAACTTACTGTATAATTTTGCATGCAGCGTTAGTAAATCAGCATCATACAAGGGAGCCCACTAGAGCCACGTATACAAGTGTAAATTGACGGAAAAATTAATGATTGGATAATATTAATTAAACTTAGAGAGTAAACTTGTACATATGATGAAACTAGAAGTGCAGACGCATAGCTGGTTTAAAGTGTAAAGAATAGTGAGGTAAAACAAAATTAGCCCATAAATTAATTTCTCCATTATTGGATCTAAATCTAAAAAGCAGTTGAACATTACTTTTACTACAGAATTAATTGAACCAATGAAAATACTCATCATTTTATTTGCTCGGGACTCCGAAAGATGTCAATTATTCAAATGAGTGAAATTACACACAGTAACTCATTTTCATGAGCTCTATAGAAAAAGTTATTACCTAAGTATTTCACCTATAATTAGTTATTATTGGGACTTTTGAAAATGAAAATTATATATATTTAGAATGGATAGAAGTAAATAGATTGAACTCTACACTTATTTCTTTTTGCAACTATTCTAGTGAGATCTCACGGTGTTCACCACCCCTGCTCCATATTCTTGTGAAAAGTATCTAACATCAAGAATATTAGGAGAAGTTACAAGGTCCTCAAGCTTGTGCTCACTCTCTCTCTCTCGAGGAGGATGCCAATGAGGCTTACAAAAAAAAAAAAAAAAAAAAGAAGTTTATGGGGCGCTCTGCAAACAAACTAAAATTAAGTCACTTTTTAAAACAAACATATTGCTTAAGTAGCAACATTTCTGGTTTAAAGCCGTGCACGTTCACACTAGCCTGTGTTTGGATGTGATCAGGAGATTCTGGGACAACCCACCCAATAGTTTATTATTGTGGTCACCTAACAAGTTGTTGTTGTTTGGTCAATTTGGCTAAACCAATTGTCCAATTTTGTGTCGTTGTTGGATCCATTAATATGATAGTCTCTCATTCGTGGGGATGTTTATTTTTAATCTTGCAGTTTGTTGTCATGTTATGGCAGTGAAGTAGTCAAAGGGTGACACTGAAATGATCAAAAGACACTTCAACAAATGCGACTGTTGTGTGAGAAAAAGCGACATAGATGTTGAATTGCAAGAAGCTTTTCCTAAGTGAACCAAACATAATGCAGATGGTGTGGCAAGATTGTTGATCTTGAACATTTTGGCCTTGTTCTTAGTATGCGCATCAGGACATACACTTGCATAGAATCTTGTGAATATTGTTTGTTCAGATTTGAAAGAGTTGAAGAAGTACAATTAGGCAAAAGCAGTTGCCGATGCGCTGGAAAGAGGGCTACCATAGGTAGAGAAAGACAAAATATGTGCATTGCTGGGATGCCTATTATTGATAATGGTTAGCATTCTATCAATAATATTATTGTGCCTCAGTACTGTTTTTATTTTCTTTATTGACTTGTAATTTTTTTTTTTGGCTGTATTGGGTGTGCAATAAGATTGAAATAATGCCACCAATCCCTAATAAAGAAGAGTACAAGCCAACATTTGCAAAATGAGGGCTCCCGAAGCTACACAGCTTTGATGTTGGAAATCACTGATGAGTATTTTGAGGTAAAATAATATTACTATATTTCAATACATTTAATTTTTTTTTCTTTTGACATTCATTCTAAAAATTATTCATCGTCTCTATTGGACTTTTTGATACAGATCTTGTTTGACAAGAGCAAAAACAGTGAAGAAGAGAATGAAATGGAAGTGGGCGGTGAAGAATGAGGGAGGGGATGGATGAAAAAGAGGATGACATAGTAAGGGAGGAGATGGCTGAAGAAGAAGAGGATGAAATAGCAAGCACACCAACATTTGGTGAATGGGTAAGTTCAAACATACTGTGGGTGGGTTAATACTTTTATGCAATTTTATTGGAGATATGACTAACATTAGAAAACAAAATTATCAGATGACTCCTTGCAGCTAGGTGATGAAAGATAAACTAGAGAAAAGTAATGAAAACATGAAGGAAGAACTGGACAGCCTCGACACAATTTTAAAATAAAAAAAATGAATGAGGAGAATTGGGAAAGAGCTCAAAAAATGGTAAAAAGGCTGGGGAGGATTCAAAAGAGATTGAAAAAGAGGATCAGCACACTTTGACAAAAGATAACAAGTAGAAACAGTGACAACGTGGATGCTTGATGTGAAAAAGTTTCACAAGCAGAACCTGAGATTGTGTTTGGATTCAAATTCTCCATGATGAATGGCGGCTTCAATTACATTCAGACGCACAAAGCACTCAGACCTCCACCCGAATCAGAGCTCAGATGTGCTTTGGCGGCTTCAATAATGCAGAGCTTGAACCGGATGTTTGAAGTCTCCGTATCTGTTTAAGAGTTTGTAGAGGTTATTTTGGTAATTTCATATTTGACGGAATCAATTCAAAAAATGGATGGAAAATAGCCGCATGGCTTGGAAATCAATTAATATGAACATGAACATCAATTTTGCGGATTTTCGCCCCACGTATCTAAATTCTAAAGACACAGAAAACGACGCCACTTGAGGTTACCACTTCCGCCTGGTCCCTACCGTCCTAAACTACCTTCAAATCTTATTTTGAAAAAAAAAAAAAAAAAAAAAACTGCCTTCAAATTTTACTGGGCACTTCCCAGTGACCCATTTCTGGAACCCAGTCACTACTCAGTTCAATTGTAGAAGCCAGAGCAAAACAAATGGAATTATTAAGCACAGCATGGAATTCCAGAGCCTCTGCTATTTCATTTGCCCCACTCATCACTCCCAATAGTTGCAATACCTCTCACTTCCAACACCCTTCTCTCCCACCTCAAAGGCTTTCTTTCCCATTTTGCCCGTACCCATTTCGCTTTGTTCCCAACAAGTCCCTCACACTGCAGGCTCGCAAGCGAAACTCAGAGCCTGAGCAGCAGCCACTTGTCAGCCCAACCATGTCCAACACTGCTGGCAAGGTGATCAAGTGCAAAGGTAGACACTTTGATCGTTGTTTCTTGCTAAACCCTTCTGTTTGATTCTCCCGTTTGTGCTTTTGGTTTCTGATAATGGAAATTGGTCTGTCTGATCATGTTGTTTGGTTGATCAGAAATCTGATCATGTTATTTTTGGAGGCACCCCACACCCTTTATTGGGGGTTCTCTGTTTCTGATTTCTTATAACGATCAAAGTTCTCTTTATTTTGATCCTCTTTTCTTGTGACCCCCTATTTACTTGTTAAACCCTTCTGTCAGATCCCCTAATCTGAAATCAAATGTGGTTTTTTCACCCTATAGTCTGTTGATGGTTTGGCCCATTAGTGATTTTTTTGCTTATGAACATGATTATAAATTGCTGTTTAACTACTCCACTTTTTCTCTCTCTTTTTTCTTCAAAGCTGTTATTGGGTTTTCTCACATTCTGCATCTAATTAGGGGGTGTCATTCATTCTGTTCTTTAGTAATGTACTAATGTTGTTGGTGGGAATCGTGATGATCACTCTGTCTTTTGGTTTTATTCCATCTTTTGGTCTTAGATTTGTACCACTTGGGGCTTGGGCTTTCTCTGGTTTTGTACCCTTGTTCTTCTTTGGATTTTATGAGTGTAATAATGTTTGGGGATCTCTAAAGTTGGTTAAAAACAAGTACGTTTATTATCTGGCAATGCACTGAAACATCTGATTAATAAATTTGTTTGTTTTCTTTTCTACAATTTGTTACCACACTCAAATGTCTTGGTCTTGTAGTTAATTCCTTTCGTGAGAAGTGATAACACTGCTTTTGACCATATAATCGTTGCCAATTGATGATGGCATATGTGGATTGTAGCTGCGGTCGCCTGGGAAGCTGGGAAGCCGCTGGTTATTGAGGAAGTGGAGGTGGCACCACCACAGAAACATGAAGTACGCTTGAAGATCCTCTTTACCTCTCTGTGCCACACTGATGTATACTTCTGGGAAGCAAAGGTAAACCTTAAACTTATTAAAGCTTTGTCCATCATTGTTTGAACAAGGCACATTGAACGAAATGCGCTGTATGAGTATCAGCATAATGTATAGTTTCATATCTTGGAATCTATGAGTGAAGTTGTTCTGTTTTTCCATCTATAATATGTCACTATTTATCTAATATTGTTGATGAATTTAATGCTTCCCCTAAATTAAAAATAATATAGGAAGATAAAACTTTTCTGAAGATCATACATGCGATTCTAGCCTTGAAGATTGTAGATGTCATATGTTGGAACTGAAACAATTATGTTGTGTCACAGGGACAAAATCCACTGTTCCCTCGGATTTTCGGTCATGAAGCTGGAGGGTATGTGTATCTTTGAATCTTAAAGCTATTTTGTAATGGGAAAATTATTACTATGCTTTTAGTTCCCTTTCATGCAGTATATTTACTTTTCCCTAGGTTCTTTTTTGTTCAGAATAGTGGAAAGCGTAGGTGAGGGGGTAACTGAACTCCAACCGGGAGACCATGTCCTCCCGGTGTTCACTGGAGAATGCAAGGAGTGCGCACATTGTAAGTCAGAGGAAAGCAACTTGTGTGATCTCCTAAGGATTAATACCGACAGGGGTACTATGCTCAATGATGGCAAGAGCAGGTTTTCCAAGGATGGAAAGCCAATTTATCACTTTGTTGGTACCTCTACATTCAGTGAATACACTGTTTCACACGTTGGTTCTGTTGCGAAGATCAACCCTGCAGCGCCTCTTGACAAAGTTTGTGTTCTTAGTTGCGGAATTTGTACAGGTTCGGCTGAACAAGCTTATCACATTTGATCGTGACAGTGGAACATATATCACTGGTTTCTTTACCTGTATTTCTTAGTAATGAATCGTTTTTATTCGTGCTCAAAAGGTTTTGGTGCAACTGCAAATGTTGCAAAGCCGAAAAAGGGTTCATCTGTTGCCATTTTTGGATTGGGTGCTGTTGGTCTTGCTGTAAGTTATTCTTATTTCTTCTCTATTCCATTTCTTCAGTTAATTAGAACTATTCTGATGATCTTTTTGTTGCAATTTAGGCTGCGGAAGGTGCAAGGGTTTCTAGGGCTTCAAGGATTATTGGAGTTGATCTGAACTCCAACCGATTTGAGGAAGGTATAGACAATGCCTGCTCATGTTCAGGAAATACTCTGCTTGATAGCATGTTAGAAGTATGTTGATGTCCTGATCTGTCAATTTTTTGACAGCCAAGAAGTTTGGGGTGAATGAATTTGTGAATCCAAAAGATCATAACAAACCTGTTCAGGAGGTGAGTAAAGACAATTTTTTGGTTTGTATTTCTTGCTAGTTGATTAGATAGCCCAGCATATGCATTTGTCTTATCTCTCGGTTAGCACTATTCAGTTATCCTTTTGCTCTTCAGAATGAGTATTTTCTTATTTCATTGCACTGCATACTGTAAAAGATCACTCCACCCTATAAGATCTGTTGAGGACTTGACTTTTTCAAGTCTGCATCGATATATTTATACTAGTGGTTTACTTAATCAAATACATAATGACTCCTCAATTGGACTTAAAGTCGGTGGTGATTACTGTATAACAGAGACTAACATTTGAGTTTTGACATTAAGGTGATAGCTGAGATGACCAATGGTGGAGTTGATAGGAGTGTTGAGTGCACTGGAAGCATCCAGGCTATGATCTCTGCCTTTGAATGTGTTCATGATGTAAGCATCTACTTAAAGCTTCCGTGTTCTTGTTGACTGGTTGCTCGTGATGTTTAACATTGTTACTTATTTTCTTTTGTCCAAATTTAGGGTTGGGGGGTTGCTGTACTTGTTGGAGTGCCAAACAAAGACGACGCATTCAAAACCCATCCGATAAACTTCTTGAATGAGAGGACTCTGAAGGGGACTTTCTATGGTAACTACAAGCACCGCACCGATCTACCTGGTGTTGTGGAGAAGTATATGAACAAGGTAATCGCACTTTCTTTTAGCCGTCCATTCTACAACTGGCTTCATGCTAGCTCTGATGGGTTCTTAGATACGAGTAGAAAACATTAATTTGACATGGGAATTAATTTGGTCTGCAGGAGATGGAATTGGACAAATTTATCACTCACTCTGTTTCTTTCTCTGAGATCAACAAGGCATTTGAGTACATGCTGGCAGGAGAGGGAATCCGGTGCATCATCCGCATGGAGCATTAGGGTAGTTCTACTCTACTTGTTTTTATGTTAATCGAAAGAGTTTGTGTGTGTGTGTAGGATTTTTCTCAGGAACATATTTCCATATTTTGACTATTTTTCGATCACATATTCACATCTTAACAGTTCAGTTTTTAGGTATTAATGTATAGATTATTTTTGCAAATTTTCAGCCAATTTGATGATCGTTAAGGTATCGAACTCGATTAAATCAATGAACGAACTGAATTTGTCTAACCTGAACCGTTTGTGTTTATAATGGAAAATTGCAGTTTCTGATGCCTTAACGATCATCAATTTGGCTGAAATTTTGCATAAGTGATCTATACATTAAAACTTAAAAATTGAACGGTTAAGATGTGAATATGTGATCGAAAAGTGGTTAAAATATGGAAATCCGTTCCTTAGCTAAGGAAAGGACATCCGTTCCTGAGACAGACTGTATATATATGGAAAAAGAATAATTCGGGTATGGAATTTCTAGAATATATGGTTAATGAAAAATAGTATAATGTTCTACTTGTTATTTTGTTATGTTCTCTTTACGATTGCGCTACATATCGCATTGCCATGGTACTCTTCATTGATCACAGCACTCCCAACACCCTTTACTTGTAGTCCTTTTATGCGTGAGCAAATGCACAACAGTCTAGAACAAATTGGTTTGAAGTAATATTTTATATGAAACATTTATTTTCGTGTCATAAGTTAGTGGGGCTTTGTTTTTTATTTTTATTTTTTTTACTTTGATTTAAAAAGCTTAAAAATTAGAATTGGAAGCCTCTAAGGCAACCAGAGTTTACAACATCAAATAATAAGGCTCTCAAAGCCTCACTAGGGACCCTATTGGTTCATGTTGAACCGTTTACATGATTGTGACCAAAGTTGTCTAAACCATCTGCTACCAAGTTTGCTTTTTTAAAAATGTGTCTAAAGGTAATAGAGTTGAATGATGTGGCAATAACTTGGATATCTTGAATAATTGTCACAAATTAGTAGTTTGGATTTTTAATTTCAGCAAAAAGCGGAACACAGCATTTTTACTTTTTGGGTTGGAATGTCGGATATTGATGGATGCTGGGGTTTTCTAGCCTCCATGCACACCAAGTTTCTGATCGTTTTCATCCTTTCAGTTTCTGATCATTTTCAACCTTTTAGTTTGCTATTTGAGGACCTTGAAAGCTCTCTAGGTAAAGGCGGACCGTTGGTGGTGGAGATATCAGGGTCGATGAAGAAGATGGCTTCTAATCGATTATGGTGGTAGGATGCGTTCTCTACGAAACGTCCGGAGATAGGGTTAGGGTGCCCTAGAGGTACTTGTATTTAACTTGTCTTGCATGTTTCTTATTAAAAGAAAAAAAAAACATTCGGAGACGTTGAGTGTCATGTTGGGTGACTACTAGTTGTTAATGAAAACCATTGCCTTCTCTCCAAAATAAAGGAATTGAATCAAATAAAATGAACTCGGGTGTGTCTATATGTATGATAATCTCAAAATTTTATAGGCAAACTTATCATTTTGGTCACTCAATTATGACTCGGTCCACATTTTAGTCACTGAATTTTTAAAAATTTCACTTTAATTATTCAACTTAAACACTGTCTATCACTTTGGTTACTGGTGTCAACTTCCCCGTTAAGTTCTTGTAAATAACTTAAATTTTCATGGCATTTTGGTCAAATTGAATATCAAATTTCTCTCTTTTTATTTTTTATTTTAAGATATTTTGACAAAAAAAGAAGAAGAAAAAACTTTGAACTTTTCTCTCTTTTCTCAAAGATTCTTTTACTCCTTGTTGGATCATAATTCATATATATATATATATATATATATATTATGCACACACACACACACACACACACACACACACACACATACACACATATTGGCCTTCCTGCACGCGCATATTGTTCTTCCTCTCTTCCTATGCACGTGCGGTTTGTTTGTTTGTTTTTTTTTTTTCTTTTTACTGCATCTTTTTTTTTTGGCCTTATTGCACCTACGAAAGGGCCGCGTGCATTTATGCAATATCTTTTTTTATTGTTTTTCTTTAAATTGACATTGTATAATAACTTTGCTGTGTGAATTTCTAAATCTTCTTCCTACTTAGGAACATTCACATAGAAGAGTTGGTCAAAAAAAACATTATGGCTTCTGTTTAAACATACCTCTCTCTTTCTCGTCATCTTTCTTTTCCAAATTCTACAAATTGTAAATATTTACAACTTGAAATAGATGTATTCAACCCTCAAACTTGTAAACAAAAAAAGAAAAATGTGGCCACAAAAAAGCGGTCCTCTGCTTTTTAGATTTCATGCACTACCAAAATCATGTCCTTCATGTCACTACAATTCCCCATCGGCCTTCCTGCTATGGAATAATTGTAGCAACATGCATGCTATAGCTTGCCATTTATGTGAATACATGTTTCTCGAAGTCACTTCAAGGCTTCAAGCTTCCACCAAGATTATGATATCGATAGCCAGTCCTGCATCCAAAGGGAAGGGGGAAAAAACCCGAAGAATAAGGAAACAGAAGATTCGAAACCAACTTACTGAAAAGAAGAAAAAAAAAGAAAAAAAACCAATCTCATTTGGCCTCCCTAGCTCTTTATTATTTACTGATTATAAAGATAACTATATATATATATATATATATTTTTTTTTTTTTGAAGAATATCATGTCGATATATTAATTCTCAGGCCAGAAAGGACCATTACATATCCTCCCTGTACCATCTATAGGTAGATAAAGAGTTTGTGGTAAACCATAGTGATACATAGATTAGGTCTGATCATTTGACGGTACCCATGCTCACTTATTTAAGAAAGCCTATAAACTATGTTGCCAAAGACAAGTAAATAGGCAAAATTCAAATGAAAAGAAAAACTAAATTTTCTCCTTGCCCTTAACACTAGGGCTTGGAGGTTTGGTAGGGCAGATCACACTTAGCACTTCTTCAGCAGAAACTTTTTTATTCTTGGAGGGATTCTTGTTCTTTGACCCCAACGACCTGCCCTTCTTCTTCTTGACCGGAAGCAAGTCCTCGTTTAGGCTTATGAAAAGAATATCAGCAAGCATGTAAGAAAAGAAAGCTTACAAAGTATCCCTGCAATTCAACACTGACTATCCATAATCTCTGAAAAGATATTTAAATCATAAATATGATTGATTGTAACTATAACTTGCAAAGTTTTGGATACTACTCATGGGTTGGATAAACTCATCCCAGGATAAATTTATCAGTTATGGCAACAGAACTAGCATGGTTTGGATAAACTCATCCCAGGATAAATTTATCAGTTATGGCAACAGAACTAACAATCAAAAGGTGGAAATACAAAAACCTCTACAGCATATATCCAGCCAAATCTCTCCCTCTCCCTCTTCCCCAAGCAACTATTAGGTTACTTGAAAATTGATTAGCATACCTTGCAAATTGCAACACACAATCTGCAACACACACCAACAAATTTTGATATGAGTATTCAATACTTACGGGCTTGAGACAAAACAAAGTACCTTTCACAACAAATCCAACCAATTTTGATGAAACAAACCAAGATGTTCAAAAGATAAGTAAAAGTGATATAGAAGGGAAATATCAAAGGTGGGAAACTCACTTAGTCACTGCTGGCCATTGTACTTGTACCCAAACTCATTGTCTTTGCATCAATTCCAGCAACTTATCGAACAACCAAATTAAACCAAAGATACAGGTCAGAGAAGACTCACTTGGTTTGAACCCCTTATATAAATTCCAAATCTTCCAGACCTGAAAATGAAAATTACTAAACCTTCAATTCAAGGACTCAAACTTTAATTGGCAATCTGCATAAGCATGCCTTACCTTTGTATTTCTCAAAGTCTGTTTCGGTCATGACAACTGCATCTGAATGGACCCCCTGCAAACGCTGATGAACAAAATCGTGAAATTAATCCATCATTTTCTCCATTCATAGAAAATCAGTTGCACACTAAACCAAAGTACTAAACAATATAAAGTAAAAAACTCAACCAAAATGTCTTTACAATTCATTTGCTCTGCTTATGTTCCAGTTTATATATGTTCATAACTTGATATTATTCAAAGTTACACCACTATTGCGATACTAATTGTCATTCTTAAAATAAAACCAACCCAACCCATTGCCTGCCAAAGAAAGAAAAATATAAAAGCTTTTTTAACGACCTGTCCAGATCAATAGAATCTCAATCAAAATCAAAACCAATTTGCTACTTGTTGATAACCCAATAACCAGAAACCAAAGATTCCAATTCTTCTGTACCTAACTCAGCAAAGCACAAATGCCATTCCCCAGAAATAAAGTTCCCTACTCTCTGATGCCCAACAACCTCAATTGCGTGTATCTCTAAACTAAGCCCCATCTTTCACCCCTCTAATAAATAATTATGCATGCCTTAAAATCAATCCCATTAAAAACAATTGACTTGGTAAACGAAATTTGGAAAAGACTAACAAAGTGAAAAGGAATTGAATACGTCTAACAACAATGAGGATTTGAAAACCAGACAAAAACCCAAAACACATTTAAATATGGAAAAGCAAAAGGGCAACAATTGATACAATAACAACATTAAGAGGACTAAAAGCATTATTCAATGCAAGTGAAGAAAGAGTTGTGGGTGAAATCAGTTAATACGCAACTGATAAGAAATATAAGGCACCTAGACTCACCCAGAATTGCAAAATCTTCAAATAGAACATGTTTTGATTTCCTCTTTTCCTTTTTTCTTCATTCCACGTTGGTTATCTGGCTTTCTCCGTTTGCTTAAATAAGTGAAAACTTGAAAATAACCCAATGACAACAGTTAACATATGAAACTTCAATCGAAAACGAAAACCCAAATACATGGAATTTGAAATTTGAAAATTACCCAGTAACAATATCAAGTCGGACTTCAAGTGAATCTGCAGCACTGTCAGCCGAGTTGATAATAATTTTCTCCGATTTGTTTCTTTCTCCTTCTCTTCCTTCTGGGTTTGATTCTGCTATGCTCTTCTTTCTTTCTCTGTTTTCTATTTTCGTATGAACTGTAAATTGGAAGAAGGATGAGTCCTGATGCATCCATTTGTACACCGATTTTCTCCGACGTCGTCTTGAGCATCCGTCTGTGTTGAGATCGTGGCCCGGCAGTACTTCTCTGGTCTGGAGATCGTGTGCAATTGTGCCTTGTTTTTTCTTTTTATCTCTCTCTCTCTCTCCCTCTCTCTCTCTCTCTCTCTCTCTTCGGATTCGCAGGAAATTTTTTGTTTTTCTTCTCTTCAGAATCCTCTTCCCGTAATTTTTGTTTGCCTTTTAGTATCAAGATTACCATCATATCCCTTGGACAATATTTATATATTTGTGGAGTTTTAATAAATCGTGGGCATTACAGGTACTTCAAAAATTTAAACATTCTGCCTGAGAATTGGCTTAATTAATAAAGATATATTTGTGTCGTGAAATATAGAAATTACTTATTTTAAAGTTCAATTTAATGTTGACTAATCTAATTTCATGTTTTGTAGAAAATATTGACAAGAGGAGGAAAAAAAAAGGAGGTTCTATTCAGACCTCCTAATTTGCTATTTATACCTCTCCTAATTTTTGTACAATTTTATTTCGTATTCTACCCTCTAACAAAATGAGAAGAAAAACAAAAGATTAACCGGGGCAACAAAGTCATAGTAGTCATGTTCCCATACCCATTGTCTTCTCCTCCGTTTCAGTTTAACTTATCCAATGATGTCTTTCCCAATGATGATACATGAAAGAACATCGGAAAAAATACATGAAAGAACAACAAGCGTTTTTTGGGCAACATATATGAATATCTAAATCTCCCTTTGAAGCCTAGCAAGCCTTCCGATTGTGAAGATCGATGTTAGAAAAGTCTTCCACTTCTATCAAGCCCAGGGAACTGACCTTGTGGAATTAAAAGACAATCCCAATTTATGTTTCTTCTTCTTTTCTAGTATATATTTGTAGAAGGAAGAAATAACCACCCAGAATAATCATGGTTTGTATTTCTTTTAAATTTATATGACTCTGGATTATTGAATTATCAAATTTTCCATCTTTTATCATACCATCTCTACTCCCTATTATTCAAAAGTCCACTATCACTATCTCTTCAAAATCTATCATGTTTTAGGTTTAATCACAATCTCTCACTCATTATTACCTACTCTAACCTATACCACCACTCCCATACCCTTTTCCCTTAGTCTTGGGATCTAATACCACTCATACTTCACATCGATGCATCTTACAAGGCTATAGCTGCTCTCTTTTGCTTCTAATGATGATTTCACACCTCTCTCTCCATCTATTTAAGCATCCCGTCTCCCTACAAGCAAGATGATCACTCATACTTAGCCATTACATACATATTTTGATCTCTCTATTCTATACACAATCCACTAGCATCTCCTCCACAAACCTCCATCACCACCACCTTTAAT
Source organism: Rosa chinensis (assembly GCF_002994745.2). Lineage (NCBI taxonomy): Eukaryota > Viridiplantae > Streptophyta > Magnoliopsida > Rosales > Rosaceae > Rosa > Rosa chinensis. The sequence goes on along the minus strand of NC_037093.1, from coordinate 39,737,453 downwards.
CCCTAACCTCCATTACCACTACCACCAAATTCATCATCTTTTCCATCTATCCATTCCATTTCATATACATTAAGTATCATTCGATCATCTCTAAATCATACTCCACTATCAAGCAAGGAGAAAGAAGAAGAGTCTAGAATCACTTGAGGAATCATCACCATTAGCACCATGTCAATGTCTTCATGAGTTCATCTACACCATCCTCAACTTGATCACACTAGTCACTTCTATATCCCTACTTTTTAGTTTGATGTTCATAAATATGTCGGAATTTACGTATTTGATTATGAGTGAGCAGTTTGTTTGTTGGGGCTAGAGTTGAAAGCCCTAGCCAATCTTGTATGACATTGATGTAGATATTATGTTTGATACACTTTTCCTTAGTACCTTAACATGCTAGTTCAAGAGTTGAATGTTTATGCTTAAACTTAATCAATTTGGCCATGAATATTTGCCATGACACGAGAAACAAATAGGGCTTGATTAACCTTGGTTGTTTGAACCATGCTAGCATATCATATGTGCATATTAGGGTTGTAAACTACAAGCACTTAAAGATAAGCATGATTGGTTTTCATAATCTCTTCATCTCCAAGCTTTATGCACTTACGTAAATGCATTAGATACCTAACCGGATTGAAATGTATGACTTAAATAGTTAAGTACTACACCCGAGAGGGATTGCTTGATATCATCAAAGGAGCATGTCCCTTGTCATACCCGAGAGGGATGCAAGGAGAGAAATTGGCTAATTCAAACGATATCATTCACTATAGAAGCATCATTGTTTGCGAGAAAGACTAGAGGTGAAAATCTTAAGTCTTAATCTCATCCATTTCAATACATCTAATTTAGCTTAGCCTAGTTTATATTTCAAGAATTCATTTAGTTGTTTCCGAATCAAATCATCTCCAAAACCAAAATCAAATCACTACTCCACCTTGCATATAATCACCATGAGTTTTTGTTCACTTGTGAGCTCTTGTTTGTGATTTGTACATTTGCATATTCATCTAGCATCCTTTAGGTTTCCCTAGCTAGAGTGAGTTTTTCAATCTCTTGAGTACGATATCCCCTACACTATAACTTGTCCTTTATACTTGAGGGTGACTATTTGGCTAACAACACTAAGCTTGATCCTTCTACTTCCTTCAATAAAAGTAGTGAATTTTAACGGTGTTTTTTTTTTTTTTGCTTTTAAAATTATTTTCAGTTTTAATATTTTTTAGTAATTGGACCAAAATGTTCTTAATTTCAACGGTGCGTAATGGAGTATTTACTGGTAGTGACTGAAGTGAAAAATAAATCTAAACTTGATTGACTAAAGTGATATTTTTAAAAATACAATGACCAAAGTGTTAATTGAGTTCTTCTCACAAAAAAAAAAAAAAGTGTTAATTGGGTCAAAGTTGAATTATCAAAGTGATAATTTTTTTCAATTTTATATTTGAACTTACTTTTGTAAAATTGACATAAAAGTTTCAATTTTATCCTTTCTCTTTCTTTCTGTTATACACTTCTTCCATGTTCCATCTCTCCCCACTTAATTTGTGTAACCCAACGCTATTGAATTAAACCTTAAAATGCTGAAGCATGTGCACTCTTTTAACCAGACTAGACGTCACTATTAGAATAAGCCTCATATGATATAGATTTTCTTCTATATCTTTTGCCTTAGAGAATATATATAACCGTATTTAAAATTCATTAGATACGGTGCAGCCACGGAATGAAAAAAAAGTATTCTCCATTGCAGGCTCTAGTAGTCAAAAGATGTGGTTTTTTATTAGTATGTTAGTTTACTGCTGTGGGGTCCACATAGTTTAAAATTTTAATTTCTTTTTCTTTTTAAAATTTTGTTTTCTTTATTAATAATTTTTTATTAAATTATTTATTTATTTATTAACAATTAACTTTGTTTTATTTATCAGTATTAATTAAGCCAATAAAACTTAAGGTTAAACTTTTAAAATCCTTGAAATTGTCCCTGCTTAATCAAATTCTTAACATGTCTTATTTATTATTTAGAGGTTATGATATTAACTTAAAAAATACAAAACAGAAGGGAAAAAAAAAACAAAAATTACAATGTAATGGCCTGGATTTTCGTATTTAGATGGTTCTACATGTTATGTTGTTCAATTATCTCTACTGTTTTGCCACATATCGCATTGCCATGGTATTCTTCATTGATGATAGCACTCCCAACACCCATATGTTGAAGTCTCTTTCTATGTGAGCAAATGCACACTGGGCAGTCTGTTACAAAATGGCTCACGCGTGTCAATTGATTGATTTTTGTTTTTATTTTTTTTATTTTTTATTTTTAAAGTTAGGACTAAATTCAGTTTACTCTCTCAATCTTTGGGACAAACATCAATTCAGTCTCCGATTTTGCTTTTTTTTAATCATGATCATTCTACACTTTCAATTTTCATTATCCGCATTCAAATTTTAAAATTGCCTTCATTTGTGACGTCACATGGAGCTGATTGGTCGGCCTCTCAACTTATTTCTAGCATTTGAACTAAAGCATGTAAGATCAAATATGGACATAACACATATCATCATAAAGTAATTGATGATTAGCTTAATATCAATCCTAGTTTAACATGGATACAAACAGTAAATCAATACTAGTGACTTAATGAATAGTGTATCAATTCATTAAGGATAGTAATCTATTGCTTAGTCTACAAGGAAGGCTACAAGTTGTGATACATTAAGAATCTAACTAGGAAACCTAAACCGATATGGATAGCTTTAATGGGAAGCTTCTTGAGGTTTAAGTCACCTATATATACAAATGAATTGGTCCCTGATTACTACCGACGTTTTGCATATTGTTCTGTCCATTGAGAAGCAAGTTGGTAAGTAACAGAAGGCTATATTCAGTGTTCGTGTTTGTAGCATAAGATGGAATCCATGCCAGTGATTGCTGAAGGTAAGCCTTAATCCCTTTTATGATTGTGTGCATATATTGTGAGCATGTATATGGTTATTTTACAATTGGTATCAGAGCATAGGCTCACAAGTATCAAAATCGTTTTAGGGTTTTGCAAAACAAACACAACAAAAAAAAAAAAAAAAAAAAAAAAAAAAAAGGTTTTTGCTTTACGGACCGAGTCACTGATCAGGTAACTGACCATGTAACTGGTCATGTAACTGATCAAGGTAAGTTACTTAAGTCAATTGCTGCATCTGGTTAAATATCAAGTTCACGCTTCCGCTGTGATTTTTAGCAGCAAATTGGGGAAAAAGCAAAAACAGGTTTTTCTGTGAAATTGATTTCGATTCATAGCATGATAATTGAATTTTTGATTGTGCACAAGAACACTAGTTGCATTCCCGGCGTGCGTTAGGTTAGAGTAGATGGTGACCGGATGAAATTTACAATTTCTTGATTGTTCTGTGGTTTCTTGGAATCAAATCAATTTTGGTTATGCTTGAATATGCATGTTGAATTGATTGATGATATGGTATTGTATCTGTGATTGTGTAAAATTGCATGAAGAACAAAAATCTCCCAGATTTTGTTTACACATTATTAAAATTGACAGATACGAGAGCTTAATTTTCTTACAAGGATGAATCTGGGTAGAATATAAAGTTAAAAGCTCATGGGTTTTGTGGTTTTCTGTTGGCATAAGTGATTATGATGCACAAAGCATTCTTCATTGATGTTGGCAGAAAACGATGATCAGGTAACTGACCAACTAGTCAGGTCACTGACCATGTAACTGGTCAGGTCACTGACCATGTAACTGGCCAGGTCACTGACCATGTAACTGGTCAGGTCACTGACCATGTAACTGGTCAGGTCACTGACCATGTAACTGGCCAGGTCACTGACCATGTAACTGGCCAGGTCACTGACCAAGTAACTGGTCAGGTAACTAATCAAGTAACTGATCGAATAACAAAACTGAAATTGTGTTTTGTGTTTTAAAACTATGCTTCAGTTTTATCTTCCAAAGAAGTGGTCAAGTATGGTTTTAGAATACAAAACAGCAATATGCGTGCTTGATGAAAATAAATACGGATACTTAGAAATTTTTCTTCTGTCTAAAGATGTGGATAAATTTCTTTGGATAACTTGTTTTCATTGAACATGGTATATTGATAAAGAACTCCAGGATGTTATGCTTCTGCTCAAAAGTGTTGCTTAACATTATTTTTGGTTATGGACTGATATGAATGCAAGTATGGATTGTTTAGGTTTTCTGTATGTTCTTGTTTTGGTTGCTTAAAGCTAAATAAAACACAGAAAACTTAAAGTTATTTTCTTTACAAATTGAGAACTCACACGAATTTTTGTTTTGCTCCTTAGGTAACTCTTACATGAACTTGAACAGTGTCTTGATGCTAACTGGAACCAACTATAGAGCTTGGCTAGATTCTGTAGAGAACTATATGGGAATGCATGAGAACATAGACTATTGCTTCACTGAGGATAAACCTGAAGAGTTAACTGAAAAGAGCACTAAGAAGGAAACTGATCTTTACAAGAAGTGGCATAGATCCAATAGAATGGCTAAGAATCTCATTCGTACCTCTATGTCCAAGACTGTCAGGGGAAGTATAGAAGAACCTGAGCTAGCATCAGATTTTCTGGAACTCATAGGTGCTAAGTTTAAAGAAAGTGAAAAGGCAGAAGCAGCTAGACTAACCAAGGAGTTTCATGATTTGAAGTACATGGGTCCAGGGGGAGTTAGAGAGCATATTATGAAGATGATCAATATAAATGGCAGACTCAGGGAGCTCTTGATGGGGGTTAGGGATGAGCAGGTAGTGCATTATGCACTACATTCCTTGCCTAACAGTTTTAGTCATCTTAGGACCAGTTACAACTCTCAAAAGGGAAACTGGACTCTAGATGAACTTATATCCATCTGTGTGGATGAAGAATCTAGGATCAAGGAAGAAAAGGAACCTGCTACAACCATTAACCTCATTGAGAAGCCTAAAAGGAAAAAGCCCCAAAATAAGCTCAAGCCTATCAAAGCCATAACTAAGAGTTCAACAGCTGCAGTGGCCAAGGAAAATAGGCCATTTAGGTTCAAGTGCTACTTTTGCAAAAGAGTAGGACACATGAAAAAGGACTGCACTGGCTATAAAAATTGGTTAGCCAAAAAGGGTAAGATTTTTTCTAATACAGTTTTTTCTTTAGAAATTAATCTTATAAATGTTGAACCACAGTCTTGGTGGATAGATTCAGGCTCACCTATTCATATTACTAATTCTTTGCAGGGATTCATAAGGAGGAGAATCCCAAAAAGTGATGAAGTGAACCTGTGTGTAGGCAATGGCATGAGAGTGGCAGTCAAGGCTATTGGAACCTTAAAGCTCGATTTAGGATTAGGAAAATTGTTAGTTTTGGACAATGTTTTTTATGTACCTTCCATGAGAAGGAATTTGGTTTCGGTTTCTCTTTTAGTAAAATCTGGTTGTAGACTTGTTATGGATAGTAATGGAATTCTTATTTCTAAAAATTCTGTTCAAATTGGTTCTGGTGTTATTATGAATGATTATTTACAGTTAAATTGTTCAATGGCTCAACAAGAAATTTTACTTGTTGAAAATAACACAAACAGTACTAACACTTTAATAGGTGTTAAAAGAACCAAACTAAATGAAAAGTCTGCATTTTTATGGCATAGAAGACTCGGCCATGTTTCAAAAGAGAGACTGAAAATTTTGGTGAAAAACAACATCCTAAATGAACTTGATTTTTCTGATCTAACAGACTGTGTTGAATGCTTTAAGGGAAAAATAACTAATACTAGAAAGAAGACTGCATATAGAAGCCAAAATTTATTAGAACTCATACACACTGATATATGTGGACCATTTAGGCATCAAACTATCTGTGGGAATGTGTATTTTATCACATTCATTGATGACTTTTCTAGATACAGTTATATTTATCTACTTTCAGAAAAGGCACAAGCATTGAAAGCCTTTCAAATCTTTAAGTCTGAGGTAGAAAATCAACTAGAAAAGAAAATCAAAACAGTAAGGTCAGATAGAGGGGGAGAGTTCTATGGAAAGTACACTGAATCCGGCCAACAAAAGGGTCCATTTGCCTTGTTTTTGCAAGACAATGGAATTAAAGCTCAATACACAACACCCTATAATCCACAACAGAATGGTGTTGCAGAGAGAAAGAATAGGACTCTTTTGAACATGGTTAGATGCATGATGTGTACAACTGGTTTGCCTAAATTTCTGTGGGGTGAGGCTTTAAAAACTGCAAATTATATTTGCAATAGAACACCTAGCAAAGCCATAGAAAATACTGCTTTTGAGCTTTGGTGTGGCAGGAAACCTAGTCTTCATCACTGTCATGTTTGGGGATGTCATGCAGAAGCTAGGATTTATAATCCAAGCTTGAATAAACTTGACCCCAAAACTGTTAGTTGCTATTTTGTAGGTTATCCAGATAAATCTAAAGGCTATAAGTTATATTCTGCTCATCATTCACCTAGAATTTTTGAAACACATCAAGTAAAGTTTCTAAGTGAAAAAGTTCACAATACAAACCTTGAGGATTTAACCTCAGTTTTTGAGGAAATTGTGTCAGATGAGAATTTAAGTGTAGCATTGCCTTTAGAACAAGATGTAACTGATCATGTCACTGGTCACGTAACTGACTATGTCACTGACCAAGTAACTGTCCCTGGTCGAGTAACTGGTCAAGTAACTGACCATGTAACTGTACCTGATCAAGTCACTGCCCATGTCACTGCCCATGTCACTGACCATGTAACTACCCAAGTAACTGTACCTGGTCAAGTCACTGCCCATGTCACTGACCAAGTAACTGACCACGTAACTGGTCAAGTAACTGAACCTCAAAATCCTCCAGTAGCTCAACCTAGAAGATCACAGAGAGCAAGAAAACCAACTTATGGGGGGGAAGAGAGTGACTACATTGTTTATCTACAAGAAGCAGAAATTGAAATGGACTGTGCAGAGGACAATGATCCAACTACATTTAATCAGGCCATTGAAAGTAGTGAATCTCATCAATGGCAGCTAGCAATGGAAGCAGAAATTAATTCCATGAGTCAAAATGCAGTTTGGGAATTAGTTGAACCTGACCCCAACCAGAAGCCTATAGGTTGTAAATGGGTTTTCAAAACCAAAAGAGATGCAAATGGCAATGTAGAGAGACATAAAGCAAGATTAGTTGCCAAGGGTTTTACACAGAAGGAGGGCATTGATTTTACTGAGACTTTTTCTCCAGTTTCTACAAAAGACTCGTTTAGGATAATCATGGCTTTAGTGGCTCATTTTGATATGGAGCTGCACCAGATGGATGTTAAAACAGCTTTCTTGAATGGTGAACTAGATGAAGTGATTTATATGAGGCAACCAGAAGGGTTTGTGCGAGCTGGAAGTGAAAACTTAGTGTGTAAGTTAAGAAAATCAATTTATGGCCTAAAACAAGCTTCTAGACAGTGGTACAAGAAATTTGATTCTGTGATTTCTACTTTTGGATTTACAGAAAATCTTGTTGATGAGTGTGTTTATTTGAAGACTGTTGGGAACAATTTTATTTTTCTGGTACTCTATGTGGATGATATACTTTTGGCTAGCAGTAACATTAAATTGCTTAAAGATACCAAGAGTTTTCTATCAAGGAATTTTGACATGAAAGACTTAGGAGAAGCATCCTATGTACTAGGTATTGAGATTAAAAGAGATAGGGCACAGAGACTACTTGGTTTGTCTCAACAGAATTATGTTACCAAAATTTTAAAGAGATTTGGTATGGAGAAGTGTGCAGCTGGAGAAGTTCCCATGTCCAAAGGAGATAAGTTAACCAAGAAGCAAAGTCCCAATAGTGATGTTGAGAAAGAAAATATGGAGTCAAAGCCTTATGCCAGACTTGTAGGAAGTCTCATGTATGCACAAGTCTGCACTAGGCCGGATTTGTCTTTTGCAGTAGGGATTTTGTCAAGATTCCAATCTAATCCAGGCCATGAACATTGGGTAGCTGGGAAGAAAGTGTTGAGATACCTGCAGAGAACTAAAAGTCACATGCTAGTTTATAGGCAAGTGGAGGATCTGAAACTCATTGGATTCTCAGACTCGGATTTTGCAGGGAATTATCCAGACTCCAAGAAGTCCACTTGTGGATATGTGTTCTTGCTTGCAGGAGGTGCTATTGCTTGGAAAACCATGAAACAAACACTTGTTTCAACTTCTACTATGCAAGCTGAATTTATTGCAGTATATGAAACTGTGTGTGAAGGACTTTGGATTAGGAATTTTCTCATGCAGACCAAAGTATTGAGTCACATTGTGGCTGGAACACTTGTAATTTATTGTGACAATGAGGCTGCAGTTTTCTTTAGCAAGAACAGTAAAAGGTCAAATAATTCCAAGCATATTGATCTAAAGTATTACAGTGTTAGAGAAAGAGTAAAGCATGGTGAAATAGCTGTTTTGAGTATTGACACAAATTCACAGCTAGCAGATCCTTTCACTAAGGCATTGTCAGTAGCAGCATTCCAGAAACATACAGCAAGCATTGGAATTTTAGCTAATTTAGATGCTTAGGTTCAGTAGAGAGTTAGTCCAGTTGGAGCATTTAAAATTCTAAGGTTTTTTGAGTTCTTGTGTTTTAGTTGTGATCTTTTATTTTGTTTATCACAACTTGTTTGTAATGACAGATTTTATTATTAATAAATTTTGAGGTATTTTCAGATTTTGGTTATTACTGCAGTTTTTGTTGAATGTTCTGAAAATTATCGATTTTGTGTTTAAAGTTATACTTGCTATCAGATGGCTTAAATCATGTGAAGCATGATGTTAAGGTTCAAGCAATATCTTTAAGCCATCAGTGTTCAGTAAATTTGCTTGAGTTTTTGGTTTTAGAAACATAAAGTAGGACCTAATATATGTTTACTTGTTGATACACATTAACATATATTGTATCACTTCTGGTTTGACATATGTGGATTGCAGGAGCTTGTGTTTGTGGTTTTGAAACTCTGCATTTTTGTTAAAATGTATACTGTTTCTTGCTCTGCATAAGTAACTGTGATCTGACCATGTTGGAATGGATTTTCGATTTAAGTTTGTTATCTGGCGCGCACTTCAGTAAGTTAAGTAGGTTTTGATGTTCTCTGGTGCAAATCATCGAGCATGATATGTGTGAGTCCAAGGGGGAGATTGTAAGATCAAATATGGACATAACACATATCATCATAAAGTAATTGATGATTAGCTTAATATCAATCCTAGTTTAACATGGATACAAACAGTAAATCAATACTAGTGACTTAATGAATAGTGTATCAATTCATTAAGGATAGTAATCTATTGCTTAGTCTACAAGGAAGGCTACAAGTTGTGATACATTAAGAATCTAACTAGGAAACCTAAACCGATATGGATAGCTTTAATGGGAAGCTTCTTGAGGTTTAAGTCACCTATATATACAAATGAATTGGTCCCTGATTACTACCGACGTTTTGCATATTGTTCTGTCCATTGAGAAGCAAGTTGGTAAGTAACAGAAGGCTATATTCAGTGTTCGTGTTTGTAGCATAAGATGGAATCCATGCCAGTGATTGCTGAAGGTAAGCCTTAATCCCTTTTATGATTGTGTGCATATATTGTGAGCATGTATATGGTTATTTTACAAAGCATGCCGCTTTGATCGTGTTAACTGGCATTGGACTATAGTACGAATGCTAATGTTGTTGCTGATAATCTAGTGGCGTCTTTGGCTTAGTGTAGGGTGTGCTCGGTGGATTGGGACTCCCTACCTAATGCACATTTTGCTTCCAGCCAAGGCACTAGCACTGCCGGTAATGCCACTGTCGGACAAAAATGACTGGGAAACTTACCCAAAAACAGGTCGTCAGTAACTAGTTTTGAGAAGAAACCACCAGTATCCAAGTTGCTCCTATTATAATCTTGTTATGAGTCAAAAGCTAGGGAAGTTTTACTTAAATTTAGTTGTTAATTACACCAAAGCTTCTGATGCTCCTTCATGGCTTCATGATTATGTGATTGTTTTCCTGTTGCCTTTTGCTGGATGATAAAGATGGATTCGGATTCAGATAGAATTATTAAAGTCTAAAAGATGCTGTCTCCACTGATACAGGAGATGACTTGGTGAGATTAATTGGATCAACTGATCGACCTCACAAATTTATATCAAGACAAGTCCAGGAGCAAAAGTCATGTTGCTCATGAGCCCTCTTGTCATTAGAATAATTGAATAAACAGTGGTTTTGTTTATTTTGTAATAAAGGGATTAACTGATTTTAAATTTAGATCGTTGATGGTTTCGTTGAGGTGTTATTTGATTCTGCTGGTTTTAGAAAAGGCCTATTCCTTTCTGACATAAACAAAATGATAGAAACGGAAACTGTTTGGCAGTTTGCCAGTTTAGTACCATCCTTTTGATATGGGGCTGGTTTCGACTTGGTCACTTCGTAAACATAATAATTTAACGCAGGGGCCACAACATGAGCTGCAAACGCTATTTGAAGGTGTAGTTAATTGATTTCTTAGTCAAATTGGGCTCATTAATTGGATCTAGAAGAAAATAATGAAGTAAATAAATTAAGGATAAATTTCATTTTGCCTTCATAAATTTTGTAATAATTTATGGGTGTAGTTATTAACACACTTTAATCTCTATTCACATACTTTTCTGATTTTTTATTCTTTAAATTCACATTTATTGTTAGTAAAATGTCTTTCAGTGGCAACATGGTGGGAAAGTGATAGGAGCATGATTATGCGATATTAATAACGTTAATCTCTATACTTTCTTTGTTAGTTTAGTGTATTTTCTCGTTATTTACATTGTTTACTTGTTTTATAGGTATTTTGAGCAAAGAAGGAGAAATAACAGGGATTGAAAGGCAAAATCGGCAAATCTGCCTGTGCAGATCAGTCAACTTCGATGGATTACTGAGACCAGCTCACAACGATCCAGAGGGTGATCTTTATATTGATGGAAAGCCTTGGATGTCTAGTTTCCAAATCTTTTTACGGCTCTTTAATATCATTTTTCTGCAAGAAGTTATGGCTGATTTAGTACAGCAAGGTCGGGCAGTCCGGGAATCTGACACTTTGAAGGAAATCCATGATTTGAGGCCTGAATTCCTTTTAGAAGCCCGCCGACGAGTATTAACTGAATATCTCTGTTTATTAGAGATATATGACATATTTTTTTATGGGTGAAAATTATTAGAAATCTTAGAGGAGAAGCTACTTGAATCCTAAAAGGAAAAGAAGTGAAAATCTCTTGGGGGAGGGCCGCACAAGAGAAAGAAAGAGCGACATCTTCTGCCATCAACTAGCCGCCATCTCTTGCTCTTCTTTTCTTCTAGTTTTTGTTTTCTTCATGACTATGTCTAGCTAAATACTTTTGTAGCTAGGGGCGATTTCAAAGCCCCAAACATGTTCAATTCATATTGATGACAATTCAGTTTTTGGTTTTCTATATTATCAATTGAGTGTTTGTTTCACCGTGTCTACAAGATGAATCTTTGCTTGTTTGTTTAGGTGCGCAGCTAAATGAATAGGTTAGGGTTCTAATGCTAGGAGTGACACTAGATTCGTATATGTCGTGTGTTGATTCCAATTGAGTAGCAAAATGTTTTCTTGAATTACATGTGACTCAACCCTAGGTTTAGCAAGACTACCAATGTACTTGTGACCCTAGATTTATCCAAACCCTTTTCTTGCTTAATGATTTTGATATGTTAAACTTAGCGAGCTTGTGTCTAGGCTGCATAATTGGAAATAGATTAAGTGGTGAGCTTGTATTCACTTAACAAGGAATTAAGAAAGGGTAACGGGTTAATTCGAGCTTGTGAGTTAACTTCGGGTAAATTCAATTGAGAATTAAGATTCCATAACTGAGCTTTGATATGATTGAGTGTGTTTGGTGGTGGAGAATGAGTCCTTAGCTTTGTTTCTATCAATAGTTTAAAATTATAAAATCTGTTTCTGCTTTGTTATCTTTCTGTGTTCAGTTTTACGTGAATTATTTCATATATCAAATCAACTCCGATTGTTTTGAAATTTTGTATACGTGTTATTCAATGTGTGTTTAGTATCATGTAAAATTTTCAGAAAATTCCATCGAGTCTAGATTAGTTAAATAATTTATTTTCGTTAACTGTTCAGTAGCATAGTTTAGAGTAGTTTGTGACATTTGATTAGCAGTTTAGGAACAATCTTCAGCGGGTAATGACCCTTGCTTGATCACTATATTACCAACGATGATATTTGAGTGCAAGGTTTAAGTTGTGCATCTTTCAGACGTACCAGAAAGATGGATATATTTTTCAATGGCAACATGGTGGGAAAGCTCTGATTATGGAAATTATGCTATGCTGTATTCGAGTTGCAGATCGAGTTATCTTTCCGTTGTGTCACCGTTGCGAAGCAAATAGAGCCGTCTGGAGCGCGTTCTTTGCTAGTATGTGCCTATTTGAATACAAGTGTTTCGTAGAGTTTCATGATTCGACTGTTTCATTAATCAAGGCTTGAGGGCAGCCGCACCAGCCTTTTTTTCAAAAAAAAAAAAATGTCTTAACTAACCATCTTTTGCAATTTTTTTTTATCTCATTCTCTAATACAAATTCAACTAATCTGCACACCAAACCCTCAAATCCAAAAGATATGTTATGATATCACACTTGTTCATTTTTATTTTTGGTTAATCACTCATTCATCTATTATTCTACCCTAATTCTTTTGCTTCAACAAAATTTGATCAATAGAAAATGAACGAATAATTCACCAAAACAAAAAATGAACAAGTGCGCGATAGCGTTGCATGTCTTTTGAATTTGAGGAATTTTGGTGTGAAGATTGGTTGAATTTGCATACGAGAATGACAGAAAATTGCAAAAGATGATTAGTTAATGTTAAAGGAAAAACACATTATGTGCCTTCGTCAAAGTGACTGACGAAGAGAGAATAAAGGAATTAGCGATTACCATCAATCAGTAAGGATTACGAACCAATCAGCATTTAATATCATCATTGTAATTGATATTTCTGTTGTAATTCTTTCTCTATATAAAGGGACTATGAAATGAAATGAGTAGACCATTTCAATTCCATTTTTATTTTTACACGTTATCAGCACGCTCAGAGCTAATAACTAATAAAAAAAAACATAGTTTTCTAGTTTCTTTCCGTCGAAAACAAAAAACCCCAGAAGAAAAAAACTTTTTCTTCTTTTCTGCCACCACCAACAAAAAAAAAAAAAAAATTCCTTCTTCCCCGACCAGACTGACCTCGTCTGGCCTCTATCTCCCTTGCAACAGACTGGCCTCCATCGCCTACCCAGCACACCAGGCCGCGCTTCACCTTCGCCTTGCACGTGCCCAGCTTCTGCAACGCATCTGCCCTACGCTTTGCAGCCTCCCACAACCGGCCAGACCCCTTCACCTCACCGGCCTCAGACCAGCGTGCACAACACTTCATTGGCCTCATACCAGCGTGCACAATACCTCACTGTCCACCTCATCGACTTCACCTCCACCGGCCTGCGCAGCCTCCGCCTTACATGTCCGGATCCCAGCGCCTCCGCCTTGTAGGTCTCCAGATCTACACCAACGTCGTCGAACAGACCCAGGGAGCCTTCTACCCGACTTGCGCCCCGATCCCAGCGTGCCCTGAAACTCGCAGCAGTCCTGCCGCCACCTGCAATCTAGACGGAGGAGGAAGAAGAGAGAAAAAGAAAGAAAAAAAAAGAGAAGAGATAGAAAAGAAAAAAAAGTGAGCCGGCCCAGAGAAAAAAGAATCCCGGTCCAATTAAAAAAAAAAAAAAAGAGAAAAAAACAAATGGGCCTTGAGTGGTCACGCGGCCTAGCAGGAAGAAAAGAAAAAAACAAAAGAAGCAGGCCTGCGGCAGAGAGAAAAAAAAAACCAAGAGAAAAGCAAAGAAAAAAAAAAACACAAGGCCTTATGGCCTCACTGTAAGAGGAAGCAACCTACTTTTTCTCAAGTCTAAAAACATCACCACGCACGCTTGCATCAACACGCATGTGCGCTAGGTTCGTTTTGTTTTTTCCAAAAGGGAAAACATCACTAATGGTCACTGAGTTATGACTTATTCGACACTTAACTCACTGTATTTTCAACAATATCACTTAACTCACTCAGTTTTACATCCGACTTTCACTTAACTCACTGTCGTTAAAAACTATTAAAATTGAGGGTATATTTGTCTAAACACTAAAAAAATGCATTTCTAACTTCTTTTTTTTTAAAAAGACAAATTTTTTTTTTCAAATTATATTTAAGTTAAAAAAATCATTTTATATTAGAAATCTTAGAAATTTAAAAAATTGAAAAAAGTCTAATAAATGTAAATTGAGTGTATATTTGTCTAAACACTAAAAAAATAAAATAGACAATTTTTTTTTCAAATTATATTTAAGTTAAAAAAAATCATTTTTTATTAGAAATTTCAGAAATTTAAAAAAATTGAAAAAAAGTCTAATAAATGTAGTTTTTTTAAGTTAAAAATGATTTTTAAGTTTTTTGACAAATATACCCTCAATTTTAATGGCTTCTAACGGTAGAATTAACAGCAGTGAGTTAAGTGAAAGACGGATGTACAACTGAGTGAGTTAAGTGATATTGTTGAAAATACAGTGAGTTAAGTGTCGAATAAGTCATAACTCAATGACCATTGGTGATATTTCCCCTTTTCAAAAACCAAGTATGTTCTCTTTTATACTCTGGTATATTTAATTGTTTATAATTATAAATTTTGAGCATGATTATCTTTAAGCATGATTTATATATTTTACTGTTTATATTTTTTTATATTTCTTTTTTTGTTGTAAACTTTCAAGCATGCATTGTGATTTTTACATAATTATGTTTAAACATGCCATATATATTTTGTTATATATGTTATTTATGAAATTTTGAGCATGTTTTTATTTTATTTACACTTATATAAATTATGCCTATGCATGCTTTGTATTATGCTATTGTTTACATTTTATTTTATGCATGATATATTATTGCTATTATTATGTGTAGTATATAATTTGTTGTATATTTGTGAAATTGGAGCATGCCATGCAATTTATTTTTATATATGCTATGTTTTATCCTTTATTACGTGCTATAGTTATTCCTTATTTAAAATGCTATACATATAAATTCCGTTTTGCCATGATAATGAAAATTCATGTGCATTATACATACACAGTTATTGTGATAAAGCATTTTCACTTAGCATCGAAAAATTTGACCATTACGAATCTTGGTCTTGAAATCTAATTCATATGTTTGGAAAATAATTCACGTAGATGTCTTTATGACTCCGTAATTTATTTTTTCTCTCTTGTTTATGTAGATGGCTGATCCAACTCGACCTGAATTTGACATTTTGGACTCAGAAGGACTTGAGTACCACCGTTGGGTTTCCGATGTAGAAACTGTGTTTGTGGCAAAAGACTACACTGCCACATCAAAACTCTCATTGACCCGAAAGACGATGGACCATCTGACAAGGTGAAAGCAAATGTCTTAATGTTTCTGAGGCGACATATTGATCATAGTCTACGCTGTGGGATGCCCTTAAGGGATGTTTTGGAAACATTCATGACACCTTGCTCCCAGAACTGACCGTTCAGTGGAATGAAATCCGCTTGCTTGACTACAAAAGGATCAATGACTTCAATAAGGACATGTTGCGCCTAAAGGCACGTCTAAATTTCTTTGGAAAGGAATTCACAGAAGATGATATGATCCATAAGACTCTTTCTACTTTTCCTACTTCAGCACTTATACTAGCGAACCAGTATAGGCTGGAGTATGACAACAAAAGAATCACAACCTTCAATAAGCTGGTCAACCTATTGCAAGTGGCTGAGAGGCATAGTGAGGTTCTTTTGAACAACAATTCCAGGCCTGTTGACAAAGAAAATTCCCGAGGCTAATTATGGCAAAGTGAAAGGTGGAAAGAACCCCAATGCAAAGGGGGGTTGGACGTGCTGATCCCTACCCACGTGGCAAGGGACGTGGGGGTTGTGGTATGGGTCGTGGAGGCCCTCCCAATGTATGGTGCAGAGATGGTGGTGCTGGCCCTAGTGGTCATGGAAACAAGGTGCAAAGGGCACCTAAGAACCCTTCAGTCAAACAGGCAATGAACCATGCTATAGGTGTGGAGTCATTGGTATAGCATGGTTCATTGGGCATTGGTACAAGAACTACCAAGGAAGCAATAGAGTAGCAGCCAATTACAAGAGTTATAGGGAGTCTAAAGAACAAGAGGTTTACTGTATGGAAAAAGGAGGCCATGACCCAGATGTCAATCTCACAATTGCAGACTTTAATGGCAACAAGGAACTTGCTCAGTCAATGGATGCACTAGATTTTGATTGATATGCTTTATCTATTTATTTTCCAAAAACAGTTCTGAAGGCATAATGCCTCATTTTTAATTAGACTATTACTTGGTCGTAAAATTTATTTCAATAATGGTTTGATGAATTATATTTCTGAACAAGATCTTGATTTGATTATCGTTGGCTTATTAATAAATTTCAAATTTTATTCTGAAGCACTGAATTTATTCAAATTTATTTACTGCACATATTTACATGGTTCGAAATAGCACTATAAAGATGTAAAACAATACATCTAGAAAAAGAAAAAATTATTTGAATGAAAAGATTATCATTCTACCTAAATTAGAAATACTCTAAAGAATATGAGATACATTTAAAGTCACAGACGCTCTATATGCACCAAGAGCTAATCGAACCTTGTTAAGTTTCAAAGATATTCGTGCCAACGATATCATATAGAAACACACTGTGAGAATGGAACTGAATACCTTTATATTACCTCTAATCAATGTGGAAGGAAACGCATTTTAGAGAAACTAATGAGTCAATCTAGTGGGTTGTACTTCACTACTATTAAGATCATTGAATCCTATGCTGTCACCAACAATGAAATGTGGGACATTGACTCATACAGGCTTTGACATGACCGCCTAGGGCACCTCGGTCGTGACATGGTGATCCATATTTTAAAGAACTCACACGGACATCCGTTCTTTCGAGTGAAAAATAAAATGGGAGAAAAATCTGCCACACTGCAAGGTGTCGGTCCTAGTACTGCTCAAATCCAGCTATTGCCTTATGAAGTACCAGAAGCACTACCTCCCTCCCATTATGCCTTATTGACTATTTCAAAGGCACATCATTCGTTTTGCAGGAGCAAGACATTCCTATGTTAAAGACACAAAATGAAACATTCCATTCTTACAAAGGATACAAGGAGATATTTGTGGACCTATCCATCCAGAATGCGGACCATTCAAGACTTTATGGTTCTTGTGGATGCCTCGATATGCTGGTCACATGTCGTTTTATTGTCCACAATAAATGCGGCATTTTCAAAACTCCTAGCACAGATTATACGCTTAAGGGCTCACCACCCTGATCACCCTATCAAGTCTATAAGGCTTGACAACGCCAGAGAGTTTACATTAAAAGCATTTGATGATTATGGCATGTCTATTAGGATCGATGTCGACCATCCTGTACCCCATGTACATACACAAAATGGTCTCGCAGAAGCCACTATCAAAAGGCTATAGATGGTGGCTAGGGCATTGGTTATGCGCACCAACCTGCTTATATCTACATGAGGTTATGCAATATTGCATGCAGCTTTACTTATTCGTTTCAGACCCACTGCTAGCCAACCATTTTCTGTGTACCAGTTGGTAACTAGATATGAGCCTGACATTTCACACTTATGCATATTTGGTTGTGCAGTATATGTAACTATTGCGTCCCCACAGCGCACCAAAATAGGTCCTCAGAGACGATTCAGTATTTATGTTGGATACGAATCCCCAACAATTATCTACTACTTGGAACCCTTGACAGGCGATCTCTTTACCGCTAGATTTGCGGATTGTCACTTTGATGAGACAGTCTTCCCGCCGTTAGGGGGAGATAGGATAAAGGATTTTCCAAGGGAACGACATGAATTGTCATGGTTTGTCCCCATTCTGTCTCATTTTGATCCCCGCACTTCACAATGTGAAAGTGAAGTGAAAAGAATAACCGATCTTCATAATGTAGCAGATTCGATGCCTGATGCGTTTACTGATATCGTAAAAGTGACGAGATCACACATACCATCTGCAAATGTGCCTGCAAGGTTAGAAGTTCCCAACAAGGGGCACGGTGCTGCAGATAGAGGCACTGCAACCACACTTAGTGGAGGTGTGGTTGAGGCCTTGGCTCCCCAAAGGAAGAGGGGGAGGCCACTTGGTTCGATTGACACTCACCCAAGGAAGAAGAGGGCGAGTAAGGCACAAACCGATCTATTAATCATCAATGTAGAGAATCCCTCTCATGAGATTGTCTCTGATTATAGTGTACATACCTCCACTATTATGGAGGATTTGCTATGTCACCAAGCATGTGTAATACCCTCTTTGGGGGACCCACAAGCCATGGTGGGACCCAACTGCGACTTGTATCTCGTAGCCCGATGTCCAAGCTACGCCACGGTAGTCGAAAGGGGCCAATACCTAGTCGGGAAGCCACCTTCCCGGCCTTGCCAACATGCCTCCACAACATGCTTTCTACACTAGAATAAGAACTCTTAGTCCCACATAGAAGAAAATGTAAAGGAGAGGGGTTCCCTTACCTATAAAAGAGACCCCTCCTCCCACTTAAACTCCATCCCATTACATCTCTTGTAATCTCCTTTGGGCCGCAAGGCCTAAACACACACATAGTTAAAGCTTTCAAGTGGACGTAGTCTCTCGCCAAGATACTTCTCGTGTCTCATTTACTCTCTCTCTCTCTCTAACGTTAATTAGACCCCTCGTTCACCAACATTAACATACAGTTATGTCCATGAATCAATACTGGAGGACGCTCTGATGTTTGAAATGATTCCAGAGAACAAAGAAATCTGAATGGATTATGACAGTGCATATGAGTTGATAGAAAGATCTTCCATACACATTGATGATGTATTTGCATACACTGTTGCTCAAGAAATCATAGAGCACGATGATATCGAACTACGCTCTGTTGCAGAATGTCAACAAAGAGCAGATTGGCCTAAATGGAAAGGAGCAATCCAGGCAGAACTAGATTCTCTGGCAAAGAGACAGGTATTTGGTCCAGCAGTGCTAACCCCACCAAGTGTAAAGCCTGTAGGACATAAATGAGTCTTTATCAGAAAGCGTAATGAGAAGAAAGAATTCCTGAGGTACAAGGCTCGCCTTGTGGCGCAAGGTTTCTCACAATGCTCTGGAATTGACTATGAGGAGACATACTTTCCTGTAATGGATGTTATAACGTTCCGCTACTTAGTTAGCTTGGTAGTTTCCGAAGGACTGGAAATGCAGCTCATGGATGTGGTTACTGCATATCTCTATGAGGATCTTGATTCAGAGATATATATAAAAGCGCCTAATGGCCTTACATTACCCAAGTCAAGTGACTCTAAACCACGGAGTGCGTTTGCAATTAGGTTGAAACGTTCACTTTACAGATTGAAACAATCCGGGCAGATGTGGTATACCCGTCTAAGTGACTACTTGATTTGGAATGGATATAAGAACGATGAATTATGCCCTTGCGTAAACAAGTTTCGGATTTGCAATTGTAGTAGTAAATGTCGATGATATGAACATAATAGGTACTCTTGATGAAATAAGAGAAACCGCAAGGTACTTGAAATCCGAATTTGAGATGAAGGATCTTGAGAAAACTTGATTCTATCTAGGCCTTGAACTTGAACACTGAGTTTGTGGAATACTAATCCATCAGTCTGCATATGTCCATAAGATGCTCATGCTATTTAACATGGACAAAACGCATTCTGCTAGCACTCCCATGATCGGTCAAAGTTTGGATGCAATGAAAGATCCATTTCGTCCAAAGAAAGATGACGAAGAGGTGTTGGGAGCTGAAATTCCCTATCTAAGTGCAATAGACACATTATTGTACTTAGCCCAATATACTCGACCAGACATTGCATTCTTAGTGAACTTATTAGCTAGATTTAGCTCAGCGCCAACGTAGCATCACTGAAATGGTATCAAGAATATTTTCCGAGACCTAAAAGGAATCATTGACTTAGGACTGTTCTTTCCCTACTGAGAGACAAGAGGTACCGCAGATGGAACTACAATCCCGAATCGCCGAAACGTCAAATGTTGATGGTGAAAGCGCCACTCACTACACCGAAACGCCAAATGACGTTTTGGTTAGTTTTGCTGATACTGGGTACCTCTCTAACCCACATAAAGGTCATTCCCAAACTGGTTATGTATTTACCATTGGGAACACGACGATATCTTGGAGATCAACCAAGCATATCCTTGTGGCTACCTCCTCAAACCACTTAGAGATCATTGTTCTACATGAGGCGGTTTGTGAGTGTGTGTGATTAAGAGCTATCATTACACATATTCGAGGGACTAGTGGTTTGAGTTCTACCACTGGAGAGCCTACTTGCATTTATGAAGATAATGCAGCTTGCATCGAACAAATGAAGCTAGGGTATATCATGGGTGATAATACAAAACACATATCGCCAAAGTTTTTCTACAATCAGCAACAACAGGCCCTCCTCAAGATTCAAGTGAATCAAGTAAGGACTTAGGAGAATGTGGCAGATTTGTTCACCAAATCATTACCTAAGGCCATATTTGAGAAACATGTGAAAAGTATAGGAATGCGAAGACTTTTCAAGCTCCCTTGATTAATGTAAGGATCAGGGGGAGGTGTAGACGTCAGGGGGAGTCTAACACATACATGTCATCCTCAAATGTAAAAGGTGCGTTATGCTCTTTTCGTTTTCGTTCGACCAAGTGGTATTTTTTGTCCCACAACATTTTTATTGTTACTTGGCAAGGTTTTTAGTGAGGCAACAACTCATGCACCATTTCGTCTTTGACTTGGCACAATGGGGAGTGTTAAAGGAAAAGCACATTATGTGTTTTTGTCAAAGTGACTGATGGAGAAAGAATCAAGGAATTAACGATTACCATCAATCAACAAGGATTACGGACCAATCAGCATTTAATGTCATCATTGTAATTAATATTTCTGTTGTAATTCTCTCCCTATATAAATGGACTATAAAATGAAATGAAATGAGTAGATCAATTCCAATTCCATTTTTACTTTCACAGTTAAGACATTTTACGAACAATAAATGTGAATTTAAAGAAAAAAATGGGCCGTGTGCGAATAGAGATTTAAGGTGTGTTAATAACAACACCCTAATTTATTGGATCTAAATTCAATAGAAGAAAATAATGAAGTAAATGAATTGAGGGTAAATTCCATTTTACCTTTATGAATTGTATATCCTAAATTATTTGTGACTTAACACTGTTAATTTCATTACGGCTGCCTTCGTACTTACCAATTTTAATCAATCTTGTCCAGCCTGTAGTATTTTTGTCAACAATTATGTGAGATATTTTGAAATTCTTTTAACTTACAATATAATTTTGCATGCAGCATTTATAAATCATCATCATACAAGGGAGCCCACTACAGCCACGTATACAAGTGTAAATTGACGGAAAAGTTAGTGATTTGATAATATTAATTAAAATTAGAGAGTAAACTGATACATGTGATGAAATTAGAAGTGCATAAGCATAACTGGTTTAAAGTGTAAAGAATAGTGAGGTAAAACGAAATTAGCCCATAAATTAATTTCTCCATTCTTCGATTTACATCTAAAAAGCAGTTGAACACAACTTTTACTACATAATTAATTGAACCAATGAAAAAGACTCATCATTTTATTAGCTGGGAACTCCGGAAGATGTCAATTATTCAAATGAGTGTAATTATTACACATGGTAACTCATTTTCATGAGCTCTATAGAAAATTACCTAAATATTTCACCTATAATTAGTAACTTTTTGGACTTTTGAAAATGAAAATTATATATATTTAGAATGGATAGAAGTAAATAGATGGAACTCTACACTAATTTCTTTTTGCAACTATTTTAGTGAGAGCTCACGGTGTTGACCACCTCTGCTCCACATTCTTGTGATAAGTATCTAACATCAAGAATATTAGGAGAAGTTACAAGGTCCTCAACCTTGTGCTTACTCTCTCTCTTTCTTGAGGAGGATGCCAACGATGATTACCAAAAAAAAAGAAGCTTATGGGGCGCCTTGCAATCAAACTAAAATTAAGTCACTTTTTAAAAGAAACATACTACTTAAGTAGCAACATTTCTGGTTTAAAGCCAAGCACGTTCCTACTAGCCTATGTTGATTTGAGCAGGGGATTCTGGCATAACCCACCCAATAGTTTATTATTGTGGTCGCCTAACAAGTTGTTGTTGTTTGGTCAATTTGGCTAAACCAATTGTCGTCACCCAATAGTTTATAAACACGAACGGTTTCGGTTGGACAGATTTGGTTCGTTCATTAATTTAATTGAGCTCGATACCTTAACGATCATCAATTTGGTTGAAAATTTTGCAGAAGTGATCTATAAATTAGGACCTAAAAGCTGATTGGTTAAGATGTGAATATGTGATCGAGAAGTGGTCAAAATATGGAAATCCGTTGTTTAGCTAAGGTAAGGATATCCTTAGCAGAGAAGGACTATATATAAATATATATATATATATATATATAATATTTAAATAAAGGGCTGGTGCGGCTGCTCTCACGCCTTAATTAATGAAACTATCAAATACAAGAAGGGGGACATTGGGCCTAAACCCCTGATTACAATAATCATTTAAAGAACGTCTTAAAATAATACCAGGAGTATCTACCGGATAAATGTATTCAACCAGGCACCAACAAGCAAAAAGTGATCTATTGGCTACTCCTCTTGCTTTGACATAGAGGTGACATTACGAAAAGATAACTCGATTACTAAGTAGTATAGTAGGGTTAATTACATATAAGTGGATCTTAGAATGTTTTTTTTTTTTTTCATAAGGCCACCAACTAGTTTTTTCCTTCATAAGGCCACTAGATTAAAAAAGATGTTATATTTTGGATATTATAAACCAATATATTTACATAAATGTCACTAGAGTACACAATCAACATTCATTCTCTCTCTCATCTCCGGCGAGGTCTCCGGTCAACTCCAGCGGGTCTTCGGCCGACCTCCGAGGAACTCCGGCTAACCTCCGGCGAACTTCGACCGACTTCCAGTGAGTCTCTGGCGACCACAAAAGCTACTGTCACTGATACCAAAAGCTACGATAGCTAGCAACAAAAGCTACTCTGATGAAATTTCCGGCAATCTCCGATGAGGTCACAAAATCTACTATCACTAGTAATAAAAGCTATTGTCACTAGCAACAAAACCTACTCTAGTAAGATTTCCGGCAACCTCCAATGAAATAACAAAAGCTACTATCACAAACAATAAAAGGTACTGCTTACCAAATGACCTATGCTCCCTAAAACGAAAAGTTACTATCCTCACCAACAAAAGCTACTGTCACCAATACGGTAATACCAAAAGCTATTCTCACTAACACTAGAAAACTACACTCACCAACATCAAAAGCTGCTTTCACCAACACCATGGGCATTATTTTGCCACCTTAAACACCAGACTTCATTTCAACATTTCTTGATTACCCAGATGATCTCTTGGCCAATGGAGCCTTCATTACTCAAATTCACATAATATTCGGAATATAATACTGCAAATGCAAAGGGAAATAGTTCTGCACGAAGATATAACAAAATATTAGTATTTAAAATGCAAACTAAAAATAGCAACACCGCAAACTTCGCACTCTTTATCAACTAGCTAGATAATATAAAAAAAGCAATCTAAAAGGTACTGACATAGGTACAAAAAGATATTATAACACATGTACAAAGTTACTAGACCAGTAATAAAAAGTACTGATAGAGATACTGATTGCAACAAAACCATCTGATTGTCCATGTTGATAGTGTAACACAAATCTCAAACAAGAAATACGAGTGATACGAAATCACAACAAAAAGAAAACTAAATTTCATACAAAATCCTAAAATTTCCAATTTGATAAACTATTGACATAAAACAACTTAAAATCAATAAAAATGAAAATAGAAAAGCTACTGACATTAGCTTAAAAAGATACTAATATAAATATAGAAAGCTACTGTCAAAGTGTTGAAAAATCACTATAACAGTTATAGAGAGCTACAGACTTAATTAGTAAGTCTCAATCTTCAAGTCATAATAAGCAAAACTAATGCCTATTCATTTCATATCCAAAGCTTCAAAACAAGAGCAGTCCACAAGCATAAACCTATTTACTTATCAGAATCAAAAATTGAAATTGAAGAAATCAAAAGCAATCAACTGAAACTAAAACTTAAAACAATCAAAATTCATCAAACTTTAACCAACCAATTGTAAAATGATGGAAAAATCGAAAATACCATCTCCGCCTTATCAGCTTCCTACAGCCTCTGAACTTGCTCCTCCACCTTGTTCTCCCCACCTCGGAAAATGTGCTCCGCCGGAGATCACAGCGCCGGAACGAGCCTATTATGATTGTCGATGGAATCCGTGACCTTGTTCTTCCCCTAGCCTGTTGCATAGGTCACCTTCTGCCATCCACAATCGTTATTATTACTGTTGCCATCCATCGAAAGCGACCGAGAATGAAATCCAGCGAGCATTAGTGGAGAATGAAAGAATGAGCGAAGGAGTCAACAACTGAGCCCTAGACGATGTCATCGACGCCTGGGTTGCCTCGCCTTGCCATGAAACTTTATCATCGTTGCGATACTCCTTTCACCCCTCCAATCACGATCATCAAATAGCGATCGGACTGTAGCCGCAGACTTCCCCACGTTTTCGTCCGGTTTGTAATTTTTTGATCGAAGGTGAAGATGGCGGTGCAAGGTCTAATAGCGTCTTACCGCTTGTAGCTGGAATCGGAGGAGGAGACAATGACGTGAAGGCGGTGGTGCTCAAATTGGAGCAGCAGCAAAACAGAAGGGAGCTTTCTTGTTAAAATTGGGGGGAAGAAAGAGAAGCCTGGCCTGCCGCCTCATCCAAACAGCGTTATCGACGTCTTCACCACCGGAGAAGAGCAAGGAGGTCGCTACAGAGAGAGCGAGATCGAGATATGTGATCAATGTAAGACGGAAAGACCGATGCAATTGGGTTTGTTAGGTAGAAGGGTAAAATTGTCATGAAAAAATTAATTTGTGAATGTAAGTGGCCTTATGTATACAAGAAAAATTCAATGGCCTTATGGCTAATATAAGTCTCAAAATAACACTTATATGTAATTTTCTATAGTATAATTACCAAAATTATAACTTCCCTACTATGTTGCTGTCGGAAGATAAATCTGACAACACTTGGTTTTACCCTACCACTAGGAGGATGCACCATTTGACGAAGTAAGGAACTCGCCGCCTACCCAGGGCAGATAAGGCACACAAGGTGTGTGGGAACACAGCCCACTTCACCCTATCCCAACTCAAGATGGACTTACTACAAGAATATAGCCACAAGTATCTAAAAAAAAAAAAAAACAACAACAAAAGACAATGAAATTAAAATTAGGCCACTTCAAACCACAAGACCAACCAAAAATGGGTCCGCTGACGTTATATCCAGGCCCAAGAAGCCAAGATAGCAAGGGACTCGTACCCTGCCTTCTTAGCCTAATTTTGCCATTGCACCAACACCACCGCTCCACCACTATAACGTCGCGGGACTCCCAACGCGTCTTCGCTTGCTTGCCTCAATGCACTGCTATAGAGCCATCCACGCACCCATGGATCAACATTGGAACCTGAAAAGACCAAGGCGCCTCCGACATCCAACTAGTCAACCAAGTGATCTCAACCCACCCTCTGACCGTCACAAGCACCGCATCAAGATTCCTATTGCGGTCTGATCCCAATCCTTGATGCATCCGCCTTTTTACTCCAAGAGAGGCAAATAAAATCCCTTTCCGACCCTAGCCTCCGAGCCAAGGATACGCCCACGAACCAGACATCCTGCCTGGCTGCATCCATCATGAGCCATCGCGGCCAAAGACCAACTCCAGCGTTGCTTGAATCGTGTTCTAAAAGATCACTCTTTTTGTCAGATTTGTTTAAGTGTTGTGATTGCTATAAGTTTGTAATTATAGTTGAGGGATCAGAAAATATCACAAATGATCACTTAGCTTTTACATATTTGACCTTTTGGTCACTAACTTTTTAAATATATCACTTTGATCACTTAATTTAACTATGTTATTGACTTTAGTCACTCTGTTAATTTTTCCATTAATTTTTTTTTTTTTGCCACAATATCAAGGATATTTTCGACTATCCAATCGTGAAAAATTGAGAAGTCTGAATTGGAATGATTGGGAGAAGTGATTAAAGTGAGATTTTGATAAAATTATCATATAAAAATGCATATTTACAAAAACATTGTATATTTAAGAAGTATTTTAATAGAGGATTTAACAATGTGAATAAAGTGATTGACGGAGTAATAATTGAGTGACTAAAGTGATATATTTGAAAAATGAGTGACTAAAGTATGGAACTGGTCATACTTGAGTGATCATTTGTGAAATTCTCCATATAGTTTATTGAAATGAAATTCAATTTAATAATTTTTTTTCCTATTTGTCGTACATTCACAAAAAAAAGAATTAAAGGTAACTTTATTTGGCATTCACCAACAAAAAGAGAAAAAAAAAAATGTTTGTCTTACCTTTGTTTTCTTGGGCAGCTCTACTTTTTTAGGCATTTGATCTTGTTTATTGGCCAATTTAATTAAAGGAAAAATTCTAACGACAACAACAGTACACAACAATGGGTCCATTCTAAATTTTAGGGAATTTACTCTTGATAATATCAAAATAGTACATGACTTTCAAATCTCAACCTAATTTTGGTACATATCGTCAACAATATCGTTAACTTTATGTAATTATTAATTTGTTGAAGAGTAATATTCATCTCTCTCTTGCCTGTCGAATTCATCCTTCTCAAAACACGATTTGCAGTAAACATGTAAACACAAGCATTCAACTCCAGAAGCTAACTACACAAGCAAATTCCTAGAACTCTCAAACAAATTCTAACTAACCTTGTGATCAAACTAGATCAAAACAGAATCCTAAACTGCAGGTCTACTCTGTGTCAAAGAACACAGCAAATCGAAGTCAGCCTAATCAATTCCGAGTTGAACAACCCAACCCAATACTGCAGATTATGTTGGAGAGGAAAGATCCCACATTGGAAAAGTGACAAATAAAATATAACTTATAAGTGGGTGGATCACACCCAATTGTACCGAGGTCTTTGTGTTTAAAACCCAACACCTAATTAGTGGTTAAGTTGGGACAATATCAGTGTAATAGTGGGTCATGGGCCACATTAGTAATTGTTTAACAGATTAAGCTCAATCAAGATCGAGTCAGTAGTAGTTAAGGATGCTGAAGATGAACCGAGGGAGCCAAAACAACCGTCGACAACGTCAATTTCGACAGCTTATGGACGCTGATGATGAACTGAGGGAGCCAAAACAACCGCCGACAACATCAATTTCGACAGCGTGCGAAGCTAACCCAGAAATTCAATTAGTCAAAGCTTAATTGATTTCAAAAACTAATTACACTAGAGCATAGAGCATGAGGAGAGGAGTAAGTTCCATACCACATGCAGCTCAATCGGTAGCCGGAGTCGCTAGAAATCGCTGAAGCTGCGAGAAAAACTTCCAGCTTTCGATCGTCGATTATCCTTCCTCGTTTGATGCGTGGATGCTCCAAGGCGACAAGGTTGTTGGCAACAGCAATACGAAGAGGTTGATGCCGATGATTCAGTTTCTCTCTCATCTTCGCAGAAGCAAACTTCTATTAACTCTAATTCCGGTTCTTCATACTCAGGTTTTCTCTCCAAACCCATTCGTACTCCGATTCAGGCTCCACAGATCCATACTCTCCTCCTCCTTCCTCACCACCATGATCGAGTCTTCCCCCAATCCGGGTCGGGCCTTAATGGCATAAGCAGAGGGCTCGTTGTACGATGAGAGATGGAGGCATTTGTAGTTGTGAGACGGTGAGAGGAGAGGAGAGAGAAAGTCGATAGTAGGAGAGAAGAGAGTCAGAGAGGGTTTATAAAAAATATAAAAAAAAGCATGGTTAATGATGAAGCATTGGCGGCTTTCTATCATTTTGACTAATTTGCCCCTAAAAATTTGACAGAAAATACACTAACGTAAAAGATAACGACATGTACCAAAATTAGGTAGAAATTTGAAAGTCATGTACCATTTTGATATTTATGAAAGTAAATTCACCAAAATTTATAATGACCATTATCGTATACTGTTGTTAAAATATTTTCCCTTAATTAAAAGACTTTGCAGACACAGAGCCTGATTCCGATCAATAAGCCAAGCTACCTACCAAAAAACTGAAGTAAGAGCAAGTCCACCCGTTGTCAAGAAATGTCAAGGTCGAAACGTCAAGGCGTCGACCAGTCAACAAACTGTTCACTGCCACTGGACAGGGGTTTCCACCCATTCTGTTTCTTGACCAGTCAGTTTTACTGTTCATTGATTTATTTTTTATTTTTTTTATAATTAGAAAATTGAAATAGATTTCATGTAAAAAGATGGTAATAATGGATTTGTAAGGATAATTAATGTCATAATTGTGATTGTTATTGCTTTTCGAATCGATTTTATTTTCGAAACGAACGTAATTTAGGGGGGTCTCGAAAATTGACTTTTTATACATACATAATATGGGAAAACTTCCTCCATGAAAGTTATAGAGACAGTCGATACGAGTTCGTGCATGTGTGTAACACAAAAATCGAAGTTTGTATGAATTAGTTATGAATTTTTGAAAATTTGAAAATTTTCTATAAATAACAAAAATTTCTAGTCCTTCTTCATAAGGACATATTTTTCCTCTTTTCTTCACTTTCACCCCTGAAACTCTCTCTTCTCTCTCCTCCGCTTCTCCTCAGACCCGCCGGGTCTCGACCGACCCAACCCGAGTTTTCCGGTGCCTTTCGTTGGTCCTCCGATCGCGGACCCGGGCCATATGGGCTCACCTCGGCTCGCTCGTCCTCCCCACAGTGGTGCCTCACCTCACCACGCAGCCCAAAAGGAGATCGAAGGCCTCCCACAGCCGTGCGACATGACCTGGCCGGAATTCCAGTTTTCCGGCATCCTCTCAGGGATTAGGGCAGACACGGTTTGCTCGCTGGCGATTCCTCATTCGTTTGTGTCCACCATGCTTCCTCTCCTCCTCGTCTCTCGTTGCGTGTCCATGGCTGACGTCAGCCACGTTTCCGGGCTGGGCCGAGCTGGCAGACACCTTGGCTAGGTCAAGGAATTAGTCAGGGCCTTGACTAAATTCTTGGCTTAGGTCAAGAAAGGCTGGCTTTTGGCTGGTCAGTCTTCCTCCGCTGGAAACTTGATTTTCCCCTCCATGGTCACCACATCAGCTTTTCCTAGCTGGTGACCAGTCAAGAAGCAACCGGTGGAGTTTCTCTAAAGGTACAAAAAACAAAAGGCCACGTGGCAGTGGCTAAGAAACAAAGGCGCCGCTGGAAGAACCAAAACAGTAGAAGTTCAAGTAACAGTAATTCCAAAACCAGAATCACAAAATTTCATTTGCATTCGTATTCTCCAAGGCTGTAATAACGTCAACATGAAGATGGTATTCTCGTAGATACGGCTTAAGCGGTTTTCTTGTCTCCCTCCCACTGTCACATGTACTATAAATACTGCCGCTCACTCTTTCCATGTCCACATCCAAGAGTCTTTCAACTCTTTTTTACTCTCACAAACACAGACATCAACATCTGGTAATGTTTAACACTGCTGGCAAGGTTATTAAGTGCAAAGGTAAATCTGTTAGACACTTTGATCTGGTCATGTTGTTTTTGGAGGCACTCCACTCCCTCCTTTACTGGGTTCTCTGTTTCTGAGTTCTGATAACGATCAAGTTTCTTTATTTTGCTCTCTTTTCTTGTGACCCCTATTTACTTGTTAAACCCTTCTGTTAGATTCCCTAATGTCAATGTGGTTTTTCACCCTATAATCTGTTGATGTCTTTCCCATTAGTATTTTTTCTTTTTTCTTTTCTTATGATCATGATTAGAGATTGCTGTTTAACTACTCCATCTTTTTTCTGTATCTAAGGGGGTGTCGTTCATTTTGTTCTTTTGTAATGTTGGTGGGAATCGTGATGAACACTAGTCTTAGATTTGTACCATTTTGGGCGAAGCAGCTTTCATTTTTGTAATATGAACGTCTAGTGGCTTGGGCTTTCTCTATTTTGTAACCTTTGCTTGGTTAGATTTTATGAGAATAGTAATGTTGGGAGATCTCTGAAGTTCGGTAAAAACACTACTTTTATTATCTGGCAATGCAGTGAAACATCGGATAAATAAATTTGTTTGTTTTCTTTTGCTACAATTTGTAACCACACTCAACTTCTTGGTCTTGTAGTTAGTTCCTCTTGTGAGAACACTAATTTTAACCATATAATTGTTGCTTATTGATGATGGCATATGTGGATTGTAGCAGCGGTGGCCTGGGAAGCTGGGAAGCCGCTGGTTATTGAGGAAGTGGAGGTGGCACCACCACAGAAACATGAAGTACGCTTGAAGATCCTCTTTACCGCTCTTTGCCACACGGATATATACTTCTGTGAAGCGAAGGTAAACCTTAAACTTATTAAAGCTTTGTCCATAATTGTTTGAACAAGGCACATTGAACAGAATGCTCATTACTAGTTTAGTTTCATATCTTGGAATCCATCACTGAGGTTGTTCTGCTTTTCAATTTACAATACGTCACTATGTATCTAATATTGTTAATGAATTCAATGCTTCCCTCAACTTCTGTCGATCATACATGAGATTCTAGCCTTGAAAATTATAGATGTTATATGTTGGACAAAATCCACTGTTCCCTCGGATTTTAGGTCATGAACCTGGAGGGTATGTGTATCTTTGAAATTTAAAGCTATTTTGTAACAGGAAGATTAATACTATGTTTTTAGTTCCCTTTCATACAATATATTTAATTTTCCTTGGGATTTTTTGTTTAGAATCGTGGAAAGCATAGGCCAGGGTGTAACTGAACTCTAACCGGGAGACCATGTCCTCTCGGTGTTCACCGGAGAATGCAAGGAGTGCGCACATTGTACGTCAGAGGAAAGCAACATGTGTGATCTCCTGAGGATTAATACCGACAGGGGTACTGTGATCAATGACGGCCAGACCCGGTTTTCCAAGGATGGAAAGCCAATTTATCACTTTGTTGGTACCTCTACATTCAGTGAATACACTGTTTCACATGTTAGTTCCGTTGTGAAGATCAACCCTGTAACGCCTCTTGACAAAGTTTGTGTTCTTAGTTGCGGAATTTGTACAGGTTAGGCTAAACAAAACTTATCACATTTAATCGTTACCGTGGAACATATATCACTGGTTTCTTTACCTGTATTTCTTAGTAATGAATCGTTTTTATACGTGCTCCAAAGGTTTTGGTGCAACTGTAAATGTTGCAAAGCCGAAAAAGGGTTCATCTGTTGCCATTTTCAGATTGGGTGTTGTTGGTCTTGCTGTAAGTTATTCTTATTTCTTCTCTATTCCATTTGTTCAGATATTTAGAACTATTCTGATGATCTTTTTGTTGCAATTTAGGTTGCGGAAGGTGCAAGGGTTTCTGGGGCTTCAAGGATCATTGGAGTTGATCTCCAACCGATTTGAGGAAGGTATAGACAATGCCTGCTCATGTTCAGGAAATACTCTGCTTCATAATTTCATATCATGTTAAAAGATTGGTCATTTATGATTTATCACTTTTTTGACAGCCAAGAAGTTTGGGGTGAATGAATATGTGAATCCAAGAGATCATAACAAACCTGTTCAAGAGGTGGGTACAGACAATTTTGTTTAAGTTTGTATTTCCTGTTAGTTGATTAGATAGCCAAACATTTCCATCTGTCTCATTTCTCGGTTAGCACTTAGGACTACTGAGTTATCCTTTTGCACTTTAGAATGAGTATTTTGTGATTTTATTGCACTCCACCCTACCTGTTGAGGATTTGAAGAGTTTCAAGTCTGCAACAATATGTTTATACTCCTGGTTTTACTGATTCAAAATACATAATGACTTCTCAATTGAATTTAAAGTCGTGGTGATTACGGTTTAAGAGAGACTAACATTTGAGTTTTGACATAAAGGTGATTGCTCAGATGACCAATGGTGGAGTTGATCGGAGTGTTGAGTGTACTGGTAGCATCCAGGCTATGATCTCTGCCTTTGAATGTGTTCATAATGTAAGCATCTACCTCAGGCTTCCGTGTTCTTGTTGATTGGTTGTTCTTGAAGTTTAACATTGCAACTTATTTTCTTTTGTCCAATTTTAGGGTTGGGCGGTTGTTGTACTTGTTGGAGTGCCAAACAAAGACGATGCGTTCAAAACCCAACCAGTGAACTTCTTGAATGAGAAGACTCTTAAGGGAACTTTCTATGGTAACTACAAGCCCCGCACTGATCTACCTGGTGTTGTGGAGAAGTACATGAACAAGGTAATCACACTTTTTTTCAGCCCTCCATTCTAGCAACCCGCTTAATGAAGGCTCTGATGGGTTTTTAGATACTCTATAGAAAACATTAATTTTTGACATGGGAATAATTTTGGTCTGCAGGAGTTAGAATTGAACAAATTTATCACTCACTCTGTTTCTTTCTCCGAGATCAATAAGGCATTCGATTACATGGTGGCAGGATAGGGAATCCGGTGTATCATCTGCATGGAGCTCTAGAGCTGTTTTTTTTACTTTGCTTGTTCTTATGTTAATTAAAAGAGTTTTATGTATATCATGTCATCTAGGTCATATGGAAAAGGAATAATTTGGTTATGGAATTTCAAGACTTGTGCAAAGAGAGGAATTTGTTAATAGTTGGGGGTTTTCCGTTTTGAAAAGTATTTTGTTCTACATGTTATGTTGTTCTGTTATGGTATTCTTCATTGATCCCAGTACTCGCAACACCCTCGACTTGAAAGTCTTTTTCTGTGTGAGCGAGCAAAAGCACACTGGGCAGTCTCTCTGGAATAAATTGGTTTGAAGTAATTATTGTTTATGTACGAATCTTTTTGTACTTGTGTCATGACTCATATGAGTTGGTGTCATGATCCAACCCATCATTATTATTATTATTATCATCATTTAATTACAGCTGTTAGATTGAGAATCTAAGGATTGCAATTAAATGATTGTTACAGATTAAAATAAATTACTGTTAAAATACATGTGGGTCCGCTTTCATCATTAAATGCCAAACGTGTTCAGTACACTCGCTGGACCCAAAAAAAAAAAAAAATTGACCGTTGGCAGCAAGTCCACGTGCATGTGGAGCCCTCTGCCCGCCAAGATTTGGGTTGTTGGGTGATTGAAAACTGGTCAGTCATTTGCTTGAGCGCACGGGAACTCCTTGTTTTCGCCTATATTGATAGGAGACTAACTAGGCTGATTACTAGCTATTAATTTTTTTGCCTCTTCTAAAAGAAATGAATCTAAGTGCAACTCCAACAAATTCTCTATAATTTCTGTATAATAGAAAAGTAAAAGTCAAAGCTTTAGCATCTTTTTCTTCTCCAACTCCAACAAAATCTCTATTTTACAGCAATCTCTAAAATCTCCATATTCTTCCTTAAATTTTAGAGATTGCTGTAAATATAGGGAATTCGGTTTTATCTTTCCTCACTTTCTCTAAAATAGAGATAATTATAGGGAATCTGTGGAAGCAAAAGAGGCTTATTTTTCCCTAAAGTAGAGAAAAATCAAAATATGGAGAAACTGTTGGAGTTGCTCTAATAAAATGAACCATGGGGGATATAGAGGTATCCCTTCCATGAAGGGATCCTTTTTTTTTTTTTTTTTTTTGCCATTTTAAGGGTTTTCTTGAGGGATCTACTTTTCGATTACATACTAGCATATCGACCATTCATTTTTTTGATCTCTATGAATATATCATTTTTGCAAATTTTCGGCTACATTGTTAATCGTTAAGGTATTCATAATCGTGATTTACCATTATGAATACGAACAGCTTATGTTGGAGCGATTTGGTACGTCCATTAACTTGATCTACTTTTGTAATTTAACCTTTTAAAAAAAAAATTACTTCATTACTTTAACGATCATCATTTTAGCCAAAAATTTGTACAACTGTTCTACTTATAGAGACCTAAAAATTGAATAGTCGAGATACCGATATTGATCGAAAAGTGGGTCTCACAAGAAATTTCCTAAAAGGCCCTATATATAATGCTTTTATTCATACTTCAATTTTATCCTTTTCAAGTCTTTCTTCTATACACTTCTTCTATATATGCTCTATCTCGCAATACTTAATTGGCTTAACCCAATGCTACTATAATCTTATAAATTAAATCTTACAATTCTAAAGCATGTCCATGCTTATAACCACACTACACGTAGAAATATTCTTACATAGGGCAAACGTACCATGTGGTGGTGGGGCAGTCCAATCAAAACTAAAAAAAATTTAAGTGTGTTCTGAAACTATCCTTACTTATTAGGGAGAATTCCATAAATGGTCATTCAACTATGACTCATTCGACACTTTGGTCACTCAAGTTTCAAATATATCACTTTGGCCACTCAACTATTATACTGTCAATCACTTTAGTCACCCAAGAAGTATTTTTTTTCTCACTTTAATCAGTTCTCCCAATCATTCTAATACATATTTATCAATTTTTTCATAATTAGTCGGATGAAAATATCATTAATATTGTGGCAAATAATTTTTTTTCAATGAAAAAAAATTAACAAAGTGACTAAAGTAATTGACAGTGTAATAGTTGAGTGACCAAAGTGTCGAATGAGTCATAGTTGAGTGACCATTTGTGGAATTTTCCGTACTTATTAAAATGAAATACCCAAAACAGCCCATTGCATGTTCACTGATTGGGCAGCCCTACCAACCAAGTGGTATATTTGTCCTACGTAAGAATCTCTCCCTGAATCTAGGATAATGATTAGGTCCGAAATTGCATATCTAAAACTAGCATGTTACATTGATGGTGAAAATAAATAGATCAATCAAATAGAGAGAAAGAGAGGGTTGTTTGTGGAACTTTGGGGTACTCTCTTCAATCATTAAGTTGTTTGATTAGACTTTGAGTTTTGCAAGTCAAATTTGACTTGACATGTTATCTAATACTATAACAATGTTACATGTTCGTTTTCAAGATCCAATTTCTGTAAAAGCAAATAAAAGTGCAGACTTGTTGAGAAATGACATTGGTTCTCTAGGGCACATTTTAAAAAGAATTTTTATCTTCAATTTTTTAGAAGGATGAAGTTTTTTATTTTATTTTATTTTTTATTAAAAAAGAATTTTCGTTAAACTAATGGAAATTATATCCAATGGGCTTCATGCAATCATGTGTCCTTATTAAAAACCCTGCCCGTTCGAAGAACCACACTGCCAAATCAAATGACTGTCAAAGGATTCCCCCAGAGTCAACTAGACATAAACTTTAATTGCCCAAACAGCTGGAGCACAACTATACTTTCATTGCTTTCACTAGAACCAGTCATAAGGTAACTTTTAGTTTTGCCTTAAGTCCAGGAAACCCCTGATGTTTTTTATCATCTATTGCAATTTGCAAGGTCATTGCCATGGAGGTCTGACTTCTTTCCAACACTTGATTCCATCTACATTTAAAGCTTCTTTTGCGAGGTGATTAATGGGCTACCTTGTGGCAACTTCTTTGAATCTTCCTCCACATGACTTCCTTGAATACAGGCTTGCGCTTCCTCACTTCGTCAAAGATCGGATCCTTCCATACCAAGGTCTTTTTTCTTGCTGTTGATTGCAGTCACGACATTTGCTGCATAAGATTTCACTTCCTTGTTCCATAGAAGAGCAAAGTTGGAATTTAAAATTTTCAAAAATTAAGAGAGGTCTGCATATGGATTGGAGGTATAAATAGAATTCTTTAGATTCAATTTTCTCAACTATTTCACCTATTCAATCAATTATCGCACAAATGACAGAAACTATAGACCCCGAAACAATTATACATAGAAAAAAAAAAACAAATTTAGAGCCATTGTCTTAGGCAATGTTCTACTAAAAAATAGCTAAGCCTCGAGAAAGACGCGATAATATTTTCTTCCTTTGGCTTAAGAGAGGACTCTAATTGTCTAGGATATGGCATGTAGGCTGAAGAGGTTGAGCTAAGGCCATCTCCAGTAGGAGAGGGCTATATTGAGGTCAACGCTATAATTTAGCCCCAGAAATATTATTTTTTATTCTTGAAATAATGAACCATCTCTAGTAAGGCAGGGCTAAATTTTAGCCATTTCAAGTATTTTATAGTTTTAAATTATGTTTTTCAAATTTATCATTTTATTGTATTATAATAATATTTTAATTTAGACCAAAATTAATTTTGGAGTCAAAAATTAATGTTTTTAAACTGTATGTTTGGATGAGGTATCTATGTGGTATTTTTTATAACATTTTCGGATAGGATTTTTAAGTGCCACGTGCCCCTTCACAAGTAAATCCCTAGATTCCCGATTAGATATACTGTCGACGTGGCAAAACTAATCATTGTAGACCTTATCAAATTTTAGGATAGTATTTGTGAATGCCACGTGTCGCATTGTGATCAACTCCCTAGATTTTCGATTAGATTTTATGCATACGTGGCTATTCTATCTTCAGCTTCAAACCTCAATAAAAAGAGGTCTTTCGATTGCATATATCACTATATCATATATTTCTTCTCTAATTGTTTGTTCAGTTTATAAATTTTCCTTATATTTTGCAATGAATTCCAACTGGTTTTCTCAGTGGAATGAGAGGCAACATGAAGACGAGCAAGATGATGAAGAACATGAAGAATATGATGCGCAGAGGCGAAGAAATACAACACAACTTATGGCAGAAGCAGTTAGCTGGTTGGCTACTAACCCACTCCATCAACAACTGCAATGGGGAGGTTATGTTTCAGGCCTCGCTACCCGTCACCGATCACGTGAGGTAGCGAATGAAAAGTTGTTAAATGATTACTTTATAGCTAACTCTGTGTACCCTGCCGAAACTTTCAGACGACGTTACAGGATGAGACGTGAAGTGTTCCTCCGCATGTTAGAGCATGTCCAGATAGCAGACCCATACTTTAGGCAGTCCTAAGATTATGCTGGGCGGCTGGGCTTCTCGCCTCACCCGAAATTAACGTGCGCTCTTCGAATGCTAGCTACTGCATGCTCGGCTGATTCCTTAGATGAATCATTTCGTATGCCTAAATCGACCGCCATTGAGAACCTTAGTCGATTTTGTCGTACTATTGTCACAATTTATCAAGAATACTACCTTCGGGCTCTTACAACAGAAGATTTGGATAAGCTTTTACAAAGAGCTGAACGATTTTCTGGAATGATAGGTTCGCTTGATTGTATGCATTGGCAGTGGAAAAATTGTCCAGTGGGATGACAAGGTAGCTTCAGCGGCAAATCAAAAAAACCAACCATTGTTCTTGAAGATGTGGTAGGTCCATACACTTGGGTCTGGCATGCTTTCTTTGGAATCCTTAGAGCCTAGAATGACATCATTGTTCTTGGACGTTCACCATTATTTGATGCTGTAACAGCAGGTGAGGCACCACAATTTAATTACCATGTCAACGAGACTCCTTATGAGTTTGGGTACTACCTTGCTGATGGCATCTACCCTAAGTGGGTGACACTTGTGCAATCAATCAAACATCCTGAGAATGATGCAGAAGTGTATTTTTCCATCAAGCAGGAGGCGTATCGCAAGGATGTCGAAAGAGCATTTGGGATTCTGCAAGCACGATTTGCAATTATTAGGCAACTTGCAAGAGGTTGGGAGCGAGAATCATTATCGATAATCATGTTGGCTTGCATAATACTTCATAACATGATTGTTGAGGATGAACGAGATGACTACTACAATGGTGAGTCCGACGATGATGATCCAAATCCAAATAGGTCAAGGAGAGCTCGGGCAAGAATATATGATGGCCCAAATTTGCCGCGTAATCTAAGAACCGGACATATCACAATGACTGAATACATGTCTCGTTACCGAAGGATACGCTCTCATGTTGGAAATAATAATCTACGAAATAACCTTATCCAACATGTTTGGTCAAATAGACGATGCTAGGAGAATATCTATGCTAGGTGAGGTAATAACTGACAATTTATTGTCACGTCATAATCCTCATGTCATAAATGTTATTGTTTTTTTTATTCTTGTTATTATTATTATGTGGCTTGATTTAGTTTTCTTTTGATTATGTGGTTGCTTACTTTAATTTGTAATGAATAAAAGTAGTATTTAATTTTTTTTCATGTTCCAACCATTTTATTTCATCAGATTAAAATTGCATAAACTTCATTGACATAAAACAAATTCGACCGCCTACATTTCTACATAACTTGAACAATTTATTAAGAAAACATTGACCGAATTGATAAAATAACCAAACTATTCATCATCTTCGGATGCCATACGTGGGTGATAGTCGTCTTCTGTTGCAATACGTGGATGGTAGTCATTAGATGTTGTGGCGGAATTAGGAAACAACTCACGTGCCCTTAGCCTTTCAAGAGCTTCCCTCTTCTTCCCATCAAAATATGTCTTGCTCTTTCGAGTAAAATCAACGGTTTGCATCATTACAATGGCTTCTTCCCTTTCCCTCTCTCGTCGATCCTCCTTCATTTTCTCTCTTATGGCTTTTGCCTCTTCCGCTTTGATATTTTCTTCCCTCATTCGCTCTATGTTAGCCAATAATTTTTCTTGAAAGGCTTTCTCCTCCTTTTCTTTGGCCTTCAATTATGTTTTCTTGCCATATTTTGTCCCATTGGTCTAGAAAGGGAATTCAGAGTTGAAGTTGGTGTCGAAGTAGATCCGTTTGGCTCTTCATCATCCTCCAAGGAAATAGGGAGGTTTCTTTGCACCGGTGATGGACCAAAGTTTTCTAGTGGTGGATCATCAAACGTCACCCAACTATCACTACACAAATTGTAACCACTTTGATGGTGAAATTTTTTTCCATTCATATCGTCCTTGTAGAAATCTTCGGCTAAGTGTTGCTATAACAAAAATAAAAATTATATAATAATAATAATAAGAATAGTTTTATGAAAAAAAAATATTACAATTACTTGCTAAGCAAATTTTAAAAAAAAAATTATGTAAAAGAGGTCTTACTTGGTCGGATTGATTAGCTCTGCTATGAATTCTCCTCTCAGCGCGTTTGACGCATTGATGCCATTTGTTCATTTGTGGGAAGAAGTGTTTTTGCCATCGAGATTTACAACTCTCAAAATTTCTAACATTCGGAGGAGTACCATTGAAAAATTCTTTAAACTTTTGCTCCACTTGTTTCCAAATGCCGGTCTCTTTTTGGCTCGTACCTTTATCGGAGTTTTCGGATACTTGGATGAACACAATGCAAACAGCTTCATATTCCTTTCTTGTCCAATTAGCTCATTTGATGGACATACTTTTCACTAGAAAGAGAATAGAAAGATAGAAGAAGTTTGTTGAAGTGAATTGTAGAAGGAAAACTAAAGGTGTGAAATTATAGAGAAATTGTGGTTATATTTATAGAGAAAATGATGCTTTCAAATTTTATTGTCTTGTTAAAAAAAAAAAAAAAAAAAAAAACTAGCCGTTGCATAAATAACGGCTAGATAATATTGGCCATTGATTTGCAATTATGGTGATAATTGCTTAATTGATAGCCATTGATCAATTATGACCGTTGGGAATCAAATTGGTTTCATTTAAACCAATATATAGCAAGCTGCCACATGCCCCTAATTTTTCTTCTTCTAGCAGCCCATTTTCTCCACATTTGGGTTTGCTGCTGGGACCACAAATTCTGGACTAGGCCAGCCAAAGGGCTAAACTTAGCCCGATAGCCCATCTATGGCCCTCTGGCCCTTTTAAAACATGCTATTGGAGATGAAATAAGGGCTAAATTATAGCCTTTGGCCCTCTAGACCTCCTTATTGGAGGTGGCCTAACACAACCCGATAAGAAACTTTCCTAGTGAACCAAATTTGAAAGAAAATCAACATAACAAAATTCATAATGACAACAATGAGAGGAGGAAGCCATCTACGTGTCCAAATTGCAAAGAAAGCACCATCACAACTAGGTTAGGCCTAATCAGACCCATATGCCACCAATTAGGTAAAACATAATCCAATCCATACCATAATCCGCCACAAGCACGACTGCACCTAAAGCTGGCCATTTCAGCAGCTTAGGCCGAACCAGGCCTATT
The DNA here is from genome assembly GCF_002994745.2 of Rosa chinensis. NCBI lineage: Eukaryota > Viridiplantae > Streptophyta > Magnoliopsida > Rosales > Rosaceae > Rosa > Rosa chinensis. Next base: position 39,697,081 of record NC_037093.1, on the reverse strand, counting down.
TCAAACTTAGCCAAACCTATTTGGGCCGAATTAATCGGCTCATTTACGTTTCGACTCGGCTGAGCCATATCAAGAAAAAGTTTCGGCTCAGTTATGGTACGTCATTTTATATACCAATGATATACTATACCAATTGAAATACACATATACCAACAAAATATACTTTTCTAGCTGAACCATTATATAAAATGGTATATATTTTGCAAGAGGTGACACTTAAAGCTCTCACCTCTTAGGTAGAGACTCTAACCTCAAACCAGTAAACCACAATCCACATGTTCTTCTTGTTATATTATATACAAAATCTAAATTTGTATCTTCCATATGATAAAAGTCAAAAACAAGACTTCATTTATTTCATTGTTTTCTCCATCAAACTTTTTTGATTGGTTCTCTTCTTCTTCTTTTTTTCATTTCTTTTCCTCCTCCTCCACCTCTTTCATCAAGTTCTTTCATCATCCCTCTTCTTTCTTCTTTTTCATTCATCTTCTCCCATTTTTCTCCAATTCTCCATCATCCACATCATTGCATCTGCATCTTAATCATTGGATCTGCATGTTCATCATTTGACTCCACGACATCGTTATGATAGAAACTCGAGTTGAATCAAGCTGATATCTTGATATATGAACTTCTCAGTATCGAATGGCAGTGGTACGGTTCCGGTTTTAAATTTTAAAAAACAGATCAAAACTGGTCAATAGCTAGTCGACAAATTTTTTGGTCATTTTTTAACCGAATCCAACCCTAGCTACATCACTTGCTACCGCATCAATCCACTAACTTCTTAGCACCATCTCTAGAGAAGAAATCTGCCCTTGGATCTAGATCAATCATGCAAAGCCTCTTGAGAGTATGAATCCTACATGAAAAAATGGGAATCTTGCCTGTGGGTTTATAAGAATTTAGGCCACTTCATCTATTACCAATTAATTTTAAATGGAACCCAGATTACTTTATTAGAGCCCAAACACACTATAGCTGAAACAATGAATTGGTTAGCAGCAGCCAAACATGACCATCAAGCATTGTCTAACGACTCGCCACTAGATCCTACTTGGATCAGGCCATCGAACGAATTTGTTACGTCTCGTACCTCAATTTACCAGTTTACTAGTCATTTGGACGGAAAACGACAATTTCTTTCACTTTTTACTTTATTTCGATACTTTTAGTGACCCTAAAAGTTGACTTTTTGTTCGGGTCAAAATTTGAGAAAATATTCTTCATAAAAGTTGTAGAGGACGTTAAACCGAGTCCGTGGACATGTGGTACACTTAAATCGGAATTCGTATGTGAAAGTTATGGCTGAAAATGTAAAAGTTACTGTTCATAGTAACTTTCTATAAATATAGAATGTTACTGTGGTGAGTTGCCATTTTTGGAAACCTACCCAGTTTTCTCTCTCTTCTTCCTCGACCCTTTTCTCCTATTAGGTCCGATTCTTCCTCCTCCGATTTCTTCCTTCTCCGGCTGACCCATGACGGAATCCTGGCACCGGCAAGCTCACCTCTACCTCCTTGTCACATATGTGGTGGTGTTTTGCAATGATTCAGCCGGATGAGCTCGATTTTGAGCAGTGAAGTTCACTGTAGCCGATCGGAACTTTCGTCAATTTTTGGCAATTCTGGCCGTCTCCGGCCACCAAACCGGCGTTGAAGGTTCGGTTTTTGCCAATGATCATTTTGCCCCTAGCCTTGAGCCACAATTTACAGTGTGGAGGTTGAATCGACGATTTCAAATCCTAGGGTTGGGTTTTTTCTGGAAAAACTTCACAGGCCAATTTCGATCACTTACAGGTAAAATTGGAACTTGTTGTAGTTGTGAAAAATTCTTGGACTGTTGAGTAGGTGGTACTGCCAAATTTGGTGGCCATCGGAGCTGGTGTGGGCGGCGATGGAGGCGTGTAGGGTAGTTTTCTGGCTTCGATTTTTAGCCTATTAAATCCTATATTTGATATAGAGCTCGTAAATGTGAATTGGTTAGAATTGAAGAAAAGTTGTGTTGATTATGAAATTTCCGGAATTTAGAATTCCATTATCGATTTACGAGAATCCGACCGTCGGATATCTCTTGGTTCTTCCTCAGAACCTTTAAATTAATGACTTGGTATTAGAGGTAAAATTTGGGTTGAATCATAGAAGAAATGAAAATGTTGAATTATGAGGATATGACGTGGGAATCGTGTTTAATTTCCGGATAGTTATTCACGAATTATAATTGTGTACAGGACGACGTACCAAGTTACTGCTCGATGAGGGAAACCGTTTGCATGGTTGCCTAAACAGTACTGTGAGTAGACATTTATTTTAAATTAATTGTGCATGCAGTATATTATTATTTTTCTAATTGAGGTTTAATTTATTATTTGAATTATTGAGTTTTATGATTTTTTTATTGAGATTTATTTATGAATTACGAGGGTTAGTATTGAAATTCCTTCCCGAGAGTTTTTAGTAGATTTTCGAGATAGTTAGTTATGAGTTATTGAGTTGGGAAATGATTTCGGCAAGTGTTCAATTAAGAAAATATTATGAGAATTATATTGATTTCGAATATCGATTTATATGATGATATACGAGTACGAATGATTTATCAAATATTAGAGCACGATGGAATTATCGAGATTTCTTGTGTTTTGAGCTCTGCACTTATCAGCTTTGAAGTTTTATTGAGATTCTTTCAGAAAGCATTTATTGATTTACCGAGGATTTATACTTCCGAGGATCTATTGAGATATTGAGCCTTGAGTTATCGGGATATTCTTAAGTTAAGCTTTCGGTGAATTATTGATGACTTATTAGATTAATAACGGTTTTCTTTCCGAAAGCAATTATTTTGAAGAGATTGATTCCAGTTTATCGAGGAGGTAAATAAGTCAGCGCATGCATGCTTTACCTGGTCGGCAGTCCCCTCCAGGTAATAGTCTGGGCGGTAGTCCCCTCCAGACAATATTCTGGTCGGCAGTCCCTTTCGGAATATTTCTGTCGGCAGTCACCTCTAACTACCTATGGTTAGTCGGCAGTCCCCTCTAACCATCACCTCCTCGTCCGGTCAGCATTCCGCTCCGATGAGTCACTGGTCGGCAGTCCCCTCCAGGTGGCATGAGATGACTAATCGGTAGTCCCCTTTAGTCTTCGTCCATTTTGAGATATGAGTAATTTAACCAGATGTTTGGAATATGATTACGTATATGAGGGATTTGAGATTTTAAGAGATTGCAAGATGTTCTACTTTACGTGATTGAGATTCCAATAAAGATGATGATTAAGAGTATTTTCAAGATTTTTACTGCATGCTTGGTTTTTAAGAGGATAATTTGGGAAAGCACTAAATCTTATAATTATTTTCCTTTGAGATTGGTTATTTTTCGTCTACTCACTCTAACAGTTTTTAAATGCTTTTCCCCTGGGCCCTTCGGTTTCAAATGCCAGTTTGCAGGCCAGATTAGCATGAGGTCGAGCGTACATGGAGTTGAGGCATAGTCAACAGCATGGCTTCCACGTTTGCCTTTGAATTAGGTTTTCCTTGTTTACCTTTCTATTAGAATTGCTCTGATTACCTGTGAGATTAATGTTATTCAAGTTGCGTTTTGTGTTATGCGAATTGGACGATGTTGTGATATGGGGAGCAGGATGGCTCTAGGAGAATAAGGATGAATGATTTAGTAGTGTAAATTTCATTTCTACAGGTTTTGGGTAGTCCATTTTAGGGGAAGTTCTGCCAAATTTTTGGAAGAATTTCTTCTAAGGTGAACCCCACAGGGCCACTTCAGATTTCAGGGTAAAATCCGGGGCGGGTCCTGTCAGAATTGCTCACCACAAAAAAAAAAAAATCTATATTCAATAAGAGAGATCATCTGATATGTAATGTTGGATTTATATCAATGAATTGAAAATATGCTTCTACAATATATATAAAAGTAATTACAGCAATAATTTATACAATAGTATATGGATTACAATACACAACATGTATCTAAGATAAAGAAATTGTAATTGCAAGAGAACTGACTTGTGATTCGATAGAGGCTTGCAGATTGGCAATGTCTTTTAGACATAATTTCACCCCTACTCAGTGCTTGTAGTTCGTTAGACTTCTGACCACCAGGATAGAACTATCGATGAGCTTAGCACCAGACCTTGGATTCTAGCGAACGTACTCAGTGTTTTTTCTCTCTGAAGGAAAGGAAGGAAATACGTTGTTCTGTTTTTTGGGTAGGAAGACCTGTTGGTTATATAATGTTTGAGACACCACTTTAGTTTAAATTGAAGAGGTAAGTTGTTTAGACTTATCCTTTCAATAACCTCTTTAGTTCAAATTCAAAAGGTAAGTTGATCAGACTTGTCCTTTTGATTTCAAATTACAAAAACTGAATTCTATTCAAACTCTGACATATCTGATTGAAATCTCCTTGAGCTAAATTCGAGTGAGAAAAAATCTCTTTGAGGAAGATTCAAGTGAGGTGAAATCTCTTCTAGATAGATCTTGGAGAGGTAATGTCCCCTTGAGACAGATCTGGGTGAGGAAGAAATCTTAGATGGATCCCTTTGAGTTAGATCGCTATTCAACTCCAACAATCCCCCACATTTGAATAGAAAGATGAAAATAAGGAAATATCGTAGAATTGTACTAATGATGAAACATTTCGAGAGAAACTTGGAATTGATACTCATCGGGAGTGGTGTCTTTTGGACTTGAACCTAACTTAGTGAATACTTATCGGACTTACTTGGTGACGTAGTGGATATAAAATCTTGAACTGTTCACCGTTGTAGTAGGCCAAGACAACAAGCATCACACGTATCACTTCTAACGCTTTTCAGTTCATACGTTTGTGCTCATTTTGGTCCTGAACAAATTCCGGATTCATGAGAGCTTTAGATAACTTAGCCATGCAATTCTCATAAATGCGACCCCACATTTACTCTCGTATAGGTGACACCTAATTTATGAATATCCTGCTATATTCTTCTTGAAATGTAAGAGATTAGTGTCATTAAGAATATAGAGTTCAACCTTCACTTTATCACAGGTAACACACTTTCCCATCTTAGGAATGAGTTATGTTGTGTGTTCAAAGTTTTGAATCTCACTCAACTAGTTTGCCTATTGAACCTAGACCATGGAATCTCCAATCAACTAGGTTAGGTTTTTGCCAAGTTTGATTCATTGAATTGGCTTTAAACCCATTCCCCTTGATGTATACTTTACTTGCTCTCTAGGTATACCCTTTGTAAGAGGATCTGCAATATTCTCTTTTGATTTAACATAGTCAATGGAAATAGTTCCATTTTTTGAGCATTTCCTTAATTGTATTATGCCTACATCTTATGTGCCTCGATTTACCATTATATATATGGCTTTTTGCTCTAGCTATTGCTGACATGCGGTCACAATGTATGTAAATAGCTATAAGAGGCTTAGGCCATAATGGAATGTCGTCTAAGAAATTTCGAAGCCATTATGCTTCTTCTCCAGCTTTATCTAAAGCTATAAATTCAGATTCTATTGTAGATCGTGCTATACACGTTTGGTTTGATGATTTCCAAGATACTGCTGCTCGTCCAAGAGTGAAGACATATCCACTTGTGGATTTAGATTCATTGCAATCTGAAATCCAATTAGCATCAGTATAGCCTTCCAATACATGAGGGTATCATATGTAGTGCAACCCATAATCAATGGTATACTTTTAGTACCTTAGTACTCTTATTAAAGCCTCCCAATGATCTTTTCCGGGATTGTTAGTGTATCTACTAAGCCTACTGATGGAATAAGCTATATCTGGCCTAGTACTATTCATAATGTACATTAAACATCCAATTACTTGGGAATACTCCAATTGTGCTACACCTTCACCAACATTTTTCTTTAACTAGCTTGCAATTGGTATCAAAAGGAGTGACGGCAGGATTGCTATCAAAGTGACCAAATTTCTTGAGTACTTTTTCCACATAGTGGGATTGAGTTAAAACATATCCATTTGCACTCCTTTGAATGCGAATGCCAAGAATCACATAAGCTCTTCCCATATCTTTCATATCAAACTTAGAGTTCAACATTTTCTTTGTGGAATTTATGACATCTAAGTTGGATCCCTAGATGAGTATGTTGTCTACATATAAACATATAATGACACAAGAACTTAATTTTAAAATTCTTTATATAAACACATTTGTCACAGTCATTGATCTTAAAACCATGTGTAGTCATTGTGTGATCAAACTTTTCATGCCATTGTTTGGGAGCTTGTGTAAGTCCATATAAGGATTTAACAAGTCTACAAACCTTCTTTTCTTGACCTTTTACCACAAACACTTCCGGTTGTTCCATATATATTTCTTCATTTAATTCACCATTTAAAAATGCAGTCTTCACATCCATTTGGTGAATTTCTAGATTATACACCGATGCAATTGCAATTAGCATCCTTATAGATGTAATTCTTGTGACCGGTGAATAAGTGTCAAAGAAATCCAACCCTTCTTTTTGACGACATCCTTTTGCAACTAGACAAGCTTTATACTTGTCTAGTGGTACCATCTGGTTTTAATTTCTTTTTGAAAATCCATTTATATCCAATTGGTTTATTACCAGGAGGTAAGTCAACCAATTCCCAAGTGTTGTTTTGCAAAATGGATTCAACTTCACTATTTATTGCTTCCTTCCAAAAAGGAACATCTGGAGATGTCATTGCATCTTTGTATGTTTGTGGTTCCGACTCAATTATATAAGTAAGAAATTCGGGTCCAAAGTCCTTGGCAATTTTGATTCTCTTACTCTTTCTTGGTTCTAAGTCTGATTCTTGATCATCATTATTGATAGCATTTAGTTCCAGGCCATTTCCTTGTACACCAGATGATGTAGCATCATCAATATGACTTGAATCATGTTTCCTTTTATTTGAAGATACTCTAGTTTTGTATGGAAATATATCTTCAAAAAACTCTGCATCCATAGATTCTATAATAGTATTTACATGTATATCAATCACTTTTGATTTAAATACTAAGAATCTATATGCTGCACTATTATTGGCAAATCCAATAAACACACGGTCAATTGTTTTTTGTCCTAATTTGCTCCTCTTTGGTAAAGGAATTTGAACCTTAGCAAGGCACCCCCACACTTTCAATGTTTTATACGTAGGCATTCTTCCTTTTCATATTTCATATGGAGACTTGTTAGTTCCCTTGTGTGGGATTTTATTCAAGATTGTATTAGCAGTAAGTAATGCTTAACTCCAAAAATTATGAGGAAGTCCAGAGCTATTTAACATGGAGTTTATCATATCTTTAAATGTCATGTTCTTTCTTTCAGCAACTCCATTTTGTTGCGAGGAATATGGTGCAGTTGTTTGATGAATAATGCCACGTAAGGAGAAAAATTCTGCAAATGCGTTGGACTCATATTCACCTCCTCTATCTGATCGTAAGATTTTAATTTTCTTATCGAGTTGATTCTCAACTTTAGCTTTATATGTCTTAAACATATTCAAAGCTTCATCTTTGCTATGTATTAGATAAACATAGCAGTACTTACTACAATCGTCTATGAAAGTAACGCAATAGTTCTTTCCCCCATGAGTTGGTGTGGATTTAAGTGACATAAGTCACTATGAATCAATCCCAACACCTCATTTGATCTACCAAAAAGTGATTTAAAAGTTTGCCTTGCAAATTTTGATTATGTGCAAGTTTCACATTTATGTGCCGCATCTATTGTGCATTTTAGTAGCAAACCAAGATTAATCATTCTATGTAAAGAACGAAAGTTAACATGTCCTAATCTAGGATGCCATAAATTAGAAGACTCAAGCAAGTAAGTAGAAGCATTATCTAAATTATTATTAGCAACATCATATACATACAGATTGAGTTTGAAGAGCCCCTCTGCCAGGTAGCCCTTTCCTACAAAAGTTCCTCCCTTAGTGAGAACGAACTTGTCAGATTCAAAAACAAGCTTAAATCCTTTGTTGCTCAACAAAGGACCAGACACAAGATTCTTCCTAATTTCAGGAACATGTAGCACCTCAGTTACAGTGAGTTTTTCCCCAGAAGTGAATGTCAAAACCACATTACCATTTCTAGCAACACTTGATGCAGATGCATTTCCCATGAACAATTTCTCCTCACCATTAAGTGGTTGATAGGTGGTAAACAGATTTCTATCTCCACAAATGTGCCTTGTCGCACTGGTATCAATCCACCAGTCCTTATTGTCATTCACCAAGTTGACTTCAAAAACAACAGCCACAAAATCCTCCATAGCCACAACCACATTTGCTTGGTTGTTGTTGTTGTTATTCCTAATGGCAGCAGGCATATCTTTCTTGTGACGACATTCTTGTGCCTTGTGTCCAAGCTTTCCACACACCCTACAACTACCTTTAATTTTCTTGAAATTCTTGGTCTTTGTTGCGTATTTGACAGCATGTTTATTGCCTTTGAATTTTGGTTTGGAATTTCACAAAGACTTGCCATGGTAAGGAAGAAGGGAGGAACAAACAACGCGTTTCCATCAGGAAGTCCACGGCTCTTGAACCTATTCATAAAGTCCTGCAAAAAACAGTCCCTGATGTCAGCTTGATCAAACAACCAAAAGCCAATATCATTTTTTATTTTACTAATTCTTTTTTTTTTCTTTCTAATCGTAGCTTGAGTCTGAAAAAATCTAGTGTTTTTATCCCCAAGAGCAAGCCAATTAGCCTTGTCCCGTTGAGCCCAAAAAAGCTCCTCCTTTCTTTGGATCTCAAGGATGTTCTCTGACAGTTCCAAAACTTTATCATGTAGGAACAAAGACTGGGGAAACATCATAATCTGATTTTGATAGAAAAGAAGATCCTTTTGAAGGGTATTGAGTTTAGCAAAAATATTGCCAAAAACCTCTCTTTTCCAGAAAGAAAGGTGGTGAGCAAAAGCACCAGAAATAGTCAAAAAGTTTTTTTGAGGGTTAGAGTCATGGATTTGGGTCCAAAAATTTCTAACAATATGAGAAAAATCAGGATGATTCATCCAAATGGCTTCCAAATGGCTTCCAGCTTGAAGGCAAAGTAGTTAACAAGATGGGGCTGTGATCAGACCCAACAATAGGTAAATTCTCAACAGTTGAATTAGGGAACAAATTCAACCAAAAAGAGTTAGCAACAACTCTATCCAATCTCTCAAAAATCACCGTGTGGTCCTTATGCTTATTAGTCCAAGTAAAAGGAATTCCTTCCGCAGGGATAGTAGTCATATGAATGTCATTCAAGAAAGTAATAAAATTATGCATATACAAGTTAAAAGGGGAACACCCCCCAATTTTTTCAGCCGGGGAGACAATGTTGTTAAAATCACCAATCAAATTCCAGGGAGTATTATCATCAATATTCAAGTTCTTTATTTCATTCCAAAGACTTGCCTGTAGGGGCTTATGAGGATAAGCATACAAGAAAGTAGTAATCCAAGAAATATCAGAAATAGGGTCAGTGATTTTGCAATGTAAAAATCTGGGGTGAGAATGGATAACATTTAAATGAACAGTAGCAGTATAAACTAACAATAAGATGGGATACTATATTGATTAACCAATGTATCAAAATTGTGTTGATCGAATACTAAAACCCAATTAGATTAATTGCTCATTGCTAGATTAGTGTAACATGCATTCCTTGTTCCCAGTGGTTCCTTCGTACCCAGGCCAATAGATGATCACCAACTATTTTCTACTAGGTACTCTAAGCCCAGGGGCGGAGGCAGTTCAGGACGAGCGGGGGCCACTGCCCCCACTGAGATTTTGACATTTGGCTCCCGAGTATACATTTTGCCCCCATCAAGTGGCCATATATATTGTTATATATATTGTGTTCAGTGTTCCCATATAGTATCATATACGGCACAATTCAAACTTGAAAGCCCACAAACCATCTAAGCATATCATGATATCAAGTTATCAACAGGCCCACAACACACAAGTGACACAACTCCCAGTCTCCTACAAAGGCACAAACTGACGGAAAAAACAAGAAAAAAGGGAGCACGTAGCTTCTTGTGCAACCCCATTCACCTTATATATTCAAACTCAACTACCAAGTACCAATTACCAAAGCCAGCAATCTGCACTCAAAGTCAATAACCAAGTACCAACTGATATTGCTGGCTTTCTAGTTGCTGCCAGGGGCGGAGGCAGTTCAGGACGAGCGGGGGCCACTGCCCCCACTGAGATTTTGACATTTGGCTCCCGAGTATACATTTTGCCCCCATCAAGTGGCCATATATATTGTTATATATATTGTGTTCAGTGTTCCCATATAGTATCATATACGGCACAATTCAAACTTGAAAGCCCACAAACCATCTAAGCATATCATGATATCAAGTTATCAACAGGCCCACAACACACAAGTGACACAACTCCCAGTCTCCTACAAAGGCACAAACTGACGGAAAAAACAAGAAAAAAGGGAGCACGTAGCTTCTTGTGCAACCCCATTCACCTTATATATTCAAACTCAACTACCAAGTACCAATTACCAAAGCCAGCAATCTGCACTCAAAGTCAATAACCAAGTACCAACTGATATTGCTGGCTTTCTAGTTGCTGCGATGGCTTCTTTTCTCAAACCCCATATATCAATATCTCTTTGTTGATCAAACTCAACTACCAAAGCCAACACTCAGGTTGATTAATTTTTTTGTTTCTTTTTTACTGTTTTTCTTCTCCTCTATGGCTCTGTTCTTGTGTAGACTTGTTGAGAACAATTAATGTGAATTGATGAATTGATGACTTTATGTTCTATCATCAATATCATGGATTCATGGATTCATGTTATGATGTTGATAATATAATTTGATTGCTCTGTAACTCTGTTTTTGTGTTGAAAGATTTTATTGCCATTGTTTTGATCTCTTTTCTTTTTGCATGCCTGGAAGGATCGAAGTGTGGAACTCTATAAGCATATACTAATATTTTTGCTAATTACATATGATTTTGTTTACTATATTGATCGTTTCTTAGTTTTCAAACAATTTTACTTACACTTTAATCATCTAATGTAGTTGCTAATTACATATTGATTGTCTTTTGTGCTAGGAAATAGCTCAAGTCTTTTTTGTATAATGCGAATCATATTTGTGTATTATATGGTAGTTATATGCACTGATTGCAACCAAATACAGGGGATGTATTTTGCCATTTTGGTTCATCAATGGTCTTTTGATATTTGGTTAAATTTTTTGGCCCCCATACATATATATTCCTCCCTCCGCCACTGTCTAGGCCAATCGCTGATCAGACACCTCTAGCCCACCATGTCATTACAGTGTGCTGATAGATATTCGATCAGAACGGTTTCTCAAGTTGATCAACTTTGAACCCTTCTTCCACATAACATAGACCTCATAGGCCGACGTAACTCATGGGAGAAGTCAATGTTAGTGTATGATTACATATAAAGATAGTAGATAAATATAAAGATAGTTAATAATTTAATATCCTCTTGGAGGAGACTGCAGTCATAATTAATTAATTATGTTTCTTAACTTGTCCATATCAGTTGCCCCAAAACCTAATTAACAACTTGGTTTGTACTTTTATCATTTAATATATATTGATAATTTATTTTCCGTCGGGAATCAAAGAGATCTGAGATCATATACAGTACACAACCAATGATCTCAGGCAGCCCTCAAGGTCCTCTATATAAAAGTGGTTCGGACGTTCGGTGTTGTCTCCACTATCCACCACCAGTTCTCGCATTTGCATGCCAATAATATGAAGGTAATGTATCATATCAATGGTGGCATGCACCCATTTTTTATTATACTAAAGCCTCTAATTTCTGGTCAGGAATCTAAGTTTAATTCCCTCACATACCCACATTACCTTCGTTTTTGTGTTGTCATGTCTGTATTCTATATGGTATATGCATTGGCCCAAAAGAAAAAATGACATGGTATTTGCATATGCATCACAGGAAATCGTGATAAAAGTCAATATTAATTGCCAGATTTGCAAGACAGATGTACTAAAAGCCGTTACCAAGCTTACAGGTAAACAACTATGTTCGCCTCTGCTATTCTTTTTCGGTTGTATTTATAAATTGGTAATGCACTGGTGTATATGCATGGTTTAACTGTTGAACTTTGACAGGAATAACTATGGTGGTAGTAGATGGTGAGAAGGGATTACTGAGAGTTGTGGGAGATGTTGATCCAGTGTTGGTGGTGAAACGACTAAGGAAGGCCAGAAAAGTAGCAGAAATTATAAGTGTTGGACCGCCGAAGCCTTCAGAACCTAAGCAAATTCCTTCTGTATTCCTTCTTCCTCCATGTTGTAATCAGTGTGAGCTTGTTGGGGTCATCAGCTATGTTCCTCATTTTGATGGTGGAGTGTGCAACATCCTTTGAGGAGCAGAACTTCAATAGTTCAATATATTCATGAATTTGCAATATTCATTCCTCCATGATGTTATAGTAACTTGATAATACCCCGTATGTAAGAGTGAATTTCATCATATATATCCACCGCCATATTTGTTTTTGGAGGCTTATGTAATTTTATTGGTCGAAACTTATAAATAACCCGTGTTCTGCATGTGAAAAAAATTAGTTGTTTCTTTAAAATAATTTAATAACTTCGGGTGAATATTTTTTTTCAAATGACTATATTCAAAAGCAGACCTGATGAGAGAGAGGCTCTCGCTTCTCTCTTCCCTCTCTCTTCTTTTTCCCTAGCTCTCATCCCTCCGTTGTTTTCTTCCATTCCCAACCCGCCTTTGTGGTTGATTTCTGCCCCAGCGGTGGCAAGTTTGTTTCCTCTTTAGGCGTTCTCCAGGATTTCGATTGCAAATTGGGTGACGTCTTTGTGTCACCTGAAGTTTAAACATGTGGCAGTTTTGGCATTTGCTTTCATTTCCTCCCTTGGAGGGTTTGCTATCTGGATGGATTTTGATGGGTTATTGTTAGTCTCTATTCTGTTTGTTTGCGTTTTCCTCACTCGTGTGTTTTTTAACTTTGTTTGTTTGTAAAGTTTTGTTTATTCAATAAAAATTATCCTTGCACCGTTACCAAAAAAAAAAAATTCAAATGACTGTGATGGGTAATTATCAAACTGTTGAATGATTTTCAGATTTAATCTTTTACTTAAATAGCTATATAAGATAGTTGGTTTAGAAGTGACCATACAATTTGGAGGATCATATATATATATATATATATATATATATATATATAAAATTGATTATTTGGTCAAATTTTTGATCACTTATTAACATCTGCACTGTTTAATTGTTAGGTTTATATGAGTAGATTAATTATGCAAATTTTCAGCTAAATTAATAATTTTTAAGGCATTCAAAACTGTGATTTACAATTTTAAACATGAACGGTTCAGGTTTGACAGATTTGGTTCGTCAATTGATTTAATCTAATTTGATGCCTTAGCAGTTATCAATTTGGCTGAAATTTGCATAAGAGAACTATTCATGGAGTCTTAGAACTGAACAGTCTAGATGCCAATATGTGATCGAAAAATGAGTGCTACAAAGAATCCCTTAAAATGACCCAAAATAAATAAATAAATAAATAAGGGGTCGTGACCACTTACCCAATTTCAGCTTAAAAATTGCCCACTTATTCCACTAAGAGTTTTTTAACCCCATCTACCCAATCTAACATCTATTGACAATATTGTCCTCATTTTAATTAATAAATTACACTCATCTCTCTCTCCTCCCCCCACTGATCTCTCTCTCTCTCTCTCTCTCTCTCTCTCTCTCCGAGCGACGACGCCTTCAACACCTTCTTCTCTGAGACCGGCGCAATAATATGATTAATGATTCCAAATCTGGATGTGGTCTTAAAGCATTCAGATCTCTTCTTCGGCTCTGCCCGTCCGTATGGTGCGTCCACAGGAACAATCGAAATTAAGATCCAAGTGAAGGAGGCGTTTCTTATTCAACCTGTGCTCTCACGGCCCCACTCACAGTTTGCGATGAGGATGCCACATGTTGCACCGAAAGAGCCCCTTCAAGCTTGTCCAAGTTTTCCAGATCCTCCAACAGCGATCCTTCTTCTATGATATCCGCGTTCACGTGAAACTCATCTAGTGTTTGCAACCAATTCAATCTACCAATACCCATTGACTTTAGACGCTGACAACACTTAACGTAGAGATGCTTCAAATTGATTAACTTTAAGTATTGTTGTTCAGTTCTTTTTTTTGGCAAGGAATAGCAATTTTTTTTTTTTTTGAATGTTTATTGGATTGGAGGCCAATGATCTACTATCTGTTCAACAATGTGAGTAATCTGACATTGCAATGTAACTGTGGGGTTTGTTTGATGGTCTACTGGGGGGCAGTAGACACATTATTGGCCCCCAGTAGACTTGGAAATGAGAGACAGGGATCACTATAGTGTGGTGTTTGAATAAGTTACCTGTTGTTTTCTGTGTATTAAAGTCAAATTATCTGTGAATCCTACAAAATGGTGCATTTTTGGTGGTCTATTGGGGGGCAGTAGAGACATTGGACTTTGTATTGGAGGCCAATGATCTACTATCTGTTCAACAATGCAATAATATGATTCTTGGGGGGCAATAATATGCATATTAATTGATCAATTGTGCCTGTAGTATATTCATTTTGGTTTTGAGAGATTATGTAATTCACTGAGAGGGCAATAATATGATTATTGGAAGGCAATAATATGAGTATTGGGGGGCAATTATATGATTCTTGGGGGGCAATAATATGATTTCGGTCACCGTTAGCCGGATTCCGGTCACCGGAGACGGCGGTCGGCCACTGGTCAGTCACCGGAGTCCGGCAAGGTATCTGACGACTTCTCTCTCTAAGTGAGAAAGAAGGAGAGGGCAAAAAAGTCACAAAAATAAATAAAAAGAATGAAAAAGAATTAATAGGGTATTAGGGAAATAATCCCTTAGAGTATTTTGGATAAACGAGATTAAAAAACTGTTAGTGGAGCAAGTGAACAATTTTAAAGCTGAAATTGAATAAATGAGCATTTCCCCAATAAATGGTGAAATTGCGCTATATATTTATGCATGTGTGTGTACACACAGACAAACGGTCAAACACTGTCTATAATATATATCCTACCTGCTGTACTTGTCGCAATAAAATAGTGAAATTTAATGAATAGTGAAGAGACAATTTTGCCCCTATATTGACGGGATTTACTTTCTGTCCTTTCTCTCTCTCACTCAAAAACCATTTCGTTTTTAGTCCTAGCTAAGCCAAACAATTAAGACAAAAATCAAATCCACAAGACCACAGCAATGCCGGGCTTAGCAACTAGTAGAAACTACGACCCTAGCTTCGTTGATATTTTTTATTGCTTTTTTGGTCAAAGCTTCAGTAATATGATTCATATAATCATATATACTTGTATATAAACGAGATATAGTCCAAAGTCCTCCCTCGAATGATTCAGTAGTACTGATCATAATTAATCTGTGTTCCAATCGGATCTTGTGTTTGATTTACTTCCTCTTACTTATGACCTAGCTAGCTACGTGCAAAAGTCGAATGACCAACCCGGCCATTTTCATATCCAATGCTCACCGAAGATTGATTGACCACCGGAATGTTGACAGCTATTAGAGGGATTATAGCAAGCTATTGCCTATAGTCATGCCCTTATCTCTATTTAACTGATCAATGTCCGTAGAATTACACATCAGATGTTCGAACTATGTATATGACCATTATCGTTTGAATTGAATGCTCGAAATTTTCCACCAAATGGAGACATCAATATTGTGATTTATGCTGAGTCAAGTCCTATAAGTGCACTGCGCCCCCACGATGATCGAAAGCTCTTAGATAATATTTTAGTCGTATGTGAACCATATATATATATTATCATCCTCTAGCTAGATAGGTAGGAGGAGACTCGTTCATTAATGAATACTCGTTCATTAATGAATTTGTTCGACTGTCGCAATTACCTAATTCATAAGTGGGTTGTTTTTTTCAACAAATTTCGATCTATATGCCCCCCTCAAAATGAGAGATTACATTATGAGCACTACGCACCAGCTAGTCATGCATGCCAAGGCTTTCCTCAACGCTAGGTTTCAGATATTTGTGTCCTCAATAAATAATAAGGGAAATGATTATTTACCCAACTTTGGGGTTAATTAACCCCACTTACCCAAACACTCTAAAAGATTGCCCACTTACTCAAACACTCTAAAAGATTGCCCACTTACTCAAACACTCTAAGAGATTATTTCCCTAATACCCAATTAATTATTTTTTTATTCCTTTTTATTTATTTTTGAGACATTTTTGCCCTCTCCTTTGTCACTTAGAGAGAGAGAAGTCATTGGAAACCTTGCCGGACTCCGGTGACCAGTGGCCTGCCGCAGACTCCTGTGACCGGAATCCGGCAATTGGTGACCGGAATCCCGAATCCGGCTAACGGACTGGTGACCAGATTCCGGCGTCTGATTTTATTACACCCCAATAATTATATTATTGCCTCCCAATAAAAAAGTTATTGGTCCCCAATAACAAGTTTATTGGGGATTAATAATTAGTAAAAAATGAAGACGTTTTTAATTTTGAAAGTTTTCGGAGATTTATCCAAATAAATAATTTTATTATTGCCCCAATAAACATTTATTGCCCCCCCCCCCCCTCCCCCCCCCCCAGTAATCATATTAGTGCCTCTCAATAATCTTATTAGTGCCTCTCAATAATCTGATTATTGCCTCCCAATAATCATATTATTGCCAACCAAATCATCTAAAAAAAAACAAGCTTGACCATGCGCCTGAGAGAACATTGAGCTTTTCTTCCCTGTTCGACGTCACTAAATATCTCTCACAGACTTGCCCTTCTCACATTTGGAACATAGTTTTTTTTTTCCTTTCCTTCTGGGCTTTCTGCCCTCATTTTACCCAAAAATAAATAAAAATAACGGCGACGTTGTCATCAACTCTACCTCTGAGAGAGAGAATGGTAGTGGAGCCCTGTGAACCTCAACATGATCAGAACCCTTGAACCTCAAGATGATCGTGAACCTCAACCTGATTGGAGCCTTGTGAACCTCAACATGATCGTGCCCCTAAGGGCTCCAATTCTAGGTCCTTCCTCTCCAATTCCTTGTCGTCCTTGTTCCTTATTAGCACCTCTCTTATCAGAACTTGCTCCAGACAGAGTCAGCGACAACGAAGCCGAGCACAGAAAGCGGCGACTTTCTAGCTAACAAAATCCAATCCGACTTGGACTTGGTCGAGTCGCTGAACCGAGTTAGGATGGCACGCCAAGCACAGAGATGCCGAGCAAAGAACTGATGACCGAAAATTTCAAATCCAGAATTCCAGATCTGTAGACATGGAGAGAGAGAGAGAGAGAGAGAGAGAGAGAGAGAGAGAGAGAGAGAGAGAGAGAGAGAGAGAGAGAGAGAGAGAGAGAACTCGGTTCAGGACGCCGAGCACAGCGACGGAGAGTTTTTGGCGAGGAGCCTGATCTCCATCGCCGCTTGCTTCTGCTCTTCAATCGAACCAGACTTGAGGACGCTGATTTTCGAGGCTGACGATGGTTGCTGAGTCGACTCAGCCGAGAAGGAAGAGAGAGAGAGTCTGAGAGAGAGATGAGTGTAATTTATTAATTAAAATGAAGGCAATACTGTCAATAAATGTTAGATTGGGTATATGGGAGTAAAAAACTCTTAGTGGAGTAAGTGAGCAATTTTTTAGCTAAAATTAGATAAGTGGTCACGGCCCCATAATAATAACAATAGTAACTTCACATATATTTCATTTCTGAGGTCCTAATTAATGAATTTTTATGTATAAATATTGGCTGTGTGCGGGATGATTGTTTTATATATTTACTCATTACTCTCACAGCTTTCCACAATGAAGGTAATAAATCGGTTCTTCTTCAAAAGTTCATGCATGCAGTTCGATCAATACTGAAAGCTTCTTATATATGCATGCATTAACTTTCTTGTTATGCCTACACTGTGCTAAGCAGAAAACTGTGGTAAAAATTAATATTAATTGCCAGATTTGCAATACAGATTCACTAAAAGCCGTTACAAATAAAGCTTACAGGTAACTAAGCTGTTATTTAGGTTATTCAAGTGGCCTATACAGGAATAGATATGGTGGCTGTAGATGATGAGAAGGGAACTCTAACAGTTGAGGGGGTTGTTGATCCAGTAATGGTCATGAAGCGACCAAGGAAGATCGGCAAAATAGTAGAAATTATAAGTGTTGGACCGGTACCGCCACCAAAACCACCTTATCAACAGACAACGGTATCGTCTCAGCCTCCGCGTGGTGATATTTCCTTTGATCTCCCTCCATGTTGTAATCAATGTCAGATTGTTACCGTTGGATATGGTATCTTTGACGATGGCCGGGTCTGCAACATCCTTGAAAGGTCTTAGCTAGTAGAATTCGAGGAATGATGACAATAACTCGGTGGTGTATTATCATATTACTACTATATACATAATAATTTTCTTTTAACCCTTCCATGCCATACCATCGGTAAATTTTTAAGTCTAACCTCCTTCAAGTCACCAAAAAAAATAATAATAATAATCTGTAACTGAATTTTGGTCTTAGCTACAATTCCATGATATATTCGCCACTTTGGTGCAACTTACCTCATTTAGAAAATACTTAATAAAAAGCAACGACAAAAGTTTGTTCAGTAAAAATTTTATAAGTAATTGGATAAAGAAGCTAGTTTGACCATTTCACTAGTAACTTAAGTAAGTGAGAGACAATTTTCATAAGCTGAAAATTATATTTGTTTATATATTGCTTAAGCTCTTCTATCCTAAACTCGTTCCAATCATCTAATTAACTCAATAACTACGTAGAACGAGTTGTGTCCATGTAATAATATGTATTCGAACAATCACTTTGTTTTAGGTACCCAATTTCGACCCTAAATGAATCCGTATTTTGTAATATATACACTACCACAAAAATGGGCTAAGGATACCATTTCCTACCCACTATTGGGCTAATGGTGTGTCTTGCCAATTTGTGCTCACCAATGTTTTTAATGGTGTGTGTCTGATTGATTTTTATATTTATAAAATCAATAAAAGCAAAAAATAAAAGAGTTCTATCGTCACCAAAACCCTTGAAGCAATAAAAGATTATTTATAAAAATATCAAAACAATTGTTGATAAATCTCTAGCTCTCATTTTCATTTTGTGCGGTGCCAAGCTCACAAACAAAAAAACAAAAGACCTGGTTTAGATCGAGACCGAACTATGCCACTCTCTTACTCTTATATATGCATGCATTAACTTTCTTGTTATGCCTACACTGTGCTAAGCAGAAAACTGTGGTAAAAATTAATATTAATTGCCAGATTTGCAATACAGATTCACTAAAAGCCGTTACAAATAAAGCTTACAGGTAACTAAGCTGTTATTTAGGTTATTCAAGTGGCCTATACAGGAATAGATATGGTGGCTGTAGATGATGAGAAGGGAACTCTAACAGTTGAGGGGGTTGTTGATCCAGTAATGGTCATGAAGCGACCAAGGAAGATCGGCAAAATAGTAGAAATTATAAGTGTTGGACCGGTACCGCCACCAAAACCACCTTATCAACAGACAACGGTATCGTCTCAGCCTCCGCGTGGTGATATTTCCTTTGATCTCCCTCCATGTTGTAATCAATGTCAGATTGTTACCGTTGGATATGGTATCTTTGACGATGGCCGGGTCTGCAACATCCTTGAAAGGTCTTAGCTAGTAGAATTCGAGGAATGATGACAATAACTCGGTGGTGTATTATCATATTACTACTATATACATAATAATTTTCTTTTAACCCTTCCATGCCATACCATCGGTAAATTTTTAAGTCTAACCTCCTTCAAGTCACCAAAAAAAATAATAATAATAATCTGTAACTGAATTTTGGTCTTAGCTACAATTCCATGATATATTCGCCACTTTGGTGCAACTTACCTCATTTAGAAAATACTTAATAAAAAGCAACGACAAAAGTTTGTTCAGTAAAAATTTTATAAGTAATTGGATAAAGAAGCTAGTTTGACCATTTCACTAGTAACTTAAGTAAGTGAGAGACAATTTTCATAAGCTGAAAATTATATTTGTTTATATATTGCTTAAGCTCTTCTATCCTAAACTCGTTCCAATCATCTAATTAACTCAATAACTACGTAGAACGAGTTGTGTCCATGTAATAATATGTATTCGAACAATCACTTTGTTTTAGGTACCCAATTTCGACCCTAAATGAATCCGTATTTTGTAATATATACACTACCACAAAAATGGGCTAAGGATACCATTTCCTACCCACTATTGGGCTAATGGTGTGTCTTGCCAATTTGTGCTCACCAATGTTTTTAATGGTGTGTGTCTGATTGATTTTTATATTTATAAAATCAATAAAAGCAAAAAATAAAAGAGTTCTATCGTCACCAAAACCCTTGAAGCAATAAAAGATTATTTATAAAAATATCAAAACAATTGTTGATAAATCTCTAGCTCTCATTTTCATTTTGTGCGGTGCCAAGCTCACAAACAAAAAAACAAAAGACCTGGTTTAGATCGAGACCGAACTATGCCACTCTCTTACTCTTCTTCTCTCTCTTTCGCGCCCCCCCCCCCCCCCCCCCCCGGGGCTTCTCACTAACTCTCTGTTCTTTCCAGCCTTCTCTTCGATGGCCACCACGACCACGATCACCTCTCTTGCATCACTGTATAATCATTTCATCCTTTACCTGTCTCTCTTGAAGCTTCTCAAGCTGGATCTGGCTGAACATCAACCATTGTCTATTTTTTATTTTCTGCACTTTCTCTTTACCTAATTTCTTTTGTCAAATTTATTCGCAGGTTGCAATTTTTTCAACCTTAGGGTTTCAAATTTGGGGCTTGTGCAGCAACCTATCAAATTTGTTTCCCTCGTTACAAAATTGGAGTTTATCTTGACACGCATGCAGCTCGTCATGGAAAGTTTCTGTCACTGTGATTTGAATTTAGATTCGGTATAGATCTGAATCCATGTAGCTT
The DNA here is from genome assembly GCF_002994745.2 of Rosa chinensis. Lineage (NCBI taxonomy): Eukaryota > Viridiplantae > Streptophyta > Magnoliopsida > Rosales > Rosaceae > Rosa > Rosa chinensis. The sequence goes on along the minus strand of NC_037093.1, from coordinate 39,676,046 downwards.
ATTTTTGTTTCTGGTTTGCTATATGGCTAAGATTTTATCTTTTAATTTTATTCTTCTCAGCATGAAAGAGGCATATTGGTGAGATAACGTTTTTAACGTTAGTTTTGCATGCCACTGATTAGTTGTAAATGTAATAGCATATATGCTTGGTACGTTTTGTTAAATTGTGATTTATGCCATTGTTTTCCTCTTCCAGATATGCTTGGTATGTTTTGTTTTCTCTATTATGTTGGTTTACTGGAATAATTGTTGGTTGGAATTATGGATGAGGACTTAGAAATAGTAATTGATAATGCTTCTTGTGGATATTCTTTGATTTTGCAAGTTTTAACTTCTCATTACATTAATTTATTTTATGTGCTATTTTACTTTCATTCTTTATACATATATGCTTATGTGTGACAAATTTGGTCATGATCTGCCATGTTTCTTTTGCAGAACAGCGTATGATGTGAGTTTGAGTGATGAGAGCTGACCTCAAGATCTCTTTGATTTCGTCAGCGGCAAACTCTTAAACTCTTTCAAGTCATGGGAAAGGCTTGATGTGTAAGTGCCAACTGTTTAATATGACTCATGTTGCTTTGTATGGTTTCTACTTTCTACTTCTTCTGTTTATTATTTACTAATTCTGCATACTGGTTTCCAGAGGTGGCATTATATCCCACTCTTTTGAATTGGAGGCCAAGACGAAAGGATTGTTTAGTGGTGCAACAACTGTTATTACATTTCGCTTTCCCTCAAAGGATGCTCTGCAGGTTGAATAGAATGTCCAAATTCCTTGTATAATGCAAGCTTTTCTTGTTTCCTTTAGGAGGCATATTATGTGCCTTTTCCCTTTACTCCTGTTCTTTCTTAGTAGGAGTCCTCCATTTTACGCAATGACTTGTACTTTTTCCATAGGAGAGTGTTGAGGCTTTTATCAACTGTGTTGTGAAAAATAGAGGATTCAGCTAGGGAAAGCACGTTGCCTGCTTGATCAGAATGTGGAAGGACCAGTCACATATACAATTGGTATACAGCTTCCTCCATTTTCTTCTATTATAGCTTCTTCCGTTTTTTTTTTTTTTTTGGTATTTTTCCCTTCACAAATGCTATGTAATGATTGTTAAACTGATTAATGAACCTGTTGCAGTTATACTTTCGATGAGAATACTCCACTTGTTGATGATCCAGAGTACATCTCTGCATTGGGTGAAACAATATTCAAGGGAATGCAAAGCGGAGATAAGGATGGGGTCTGGCTAATGCAGGTAAAAGGAAGAATTTAATTGAGTCTTACTATTTAACTCTGAGTATCTCTTTAAGAGAATGTAGCTAGTTACATTGACATCCCATTTGTAAACAGTAACCATGCCTGATTATTTATGTTTCTCTAGATATTAGGACATGATACTTGTGCCATTTTCATTTTAGTGCAAGAAGCATGCATACTATGGAATAGTTTTTATACCCTCATATATTGTTTGTGCATTAGTCCCTAAGCATGCATACTCTGTGAAATCATAGTGATTATTTCTAGCCAAGTAAGCTGACTTGCCTCTTTGTTGCTTGCAGGAGAGATCTTTTTGCAGTTCAGTGATGGACCAAGAGAGATGATATATTGTTCTTATTTCAGATGAAAGAAGAGTGAAAGGAGTCTCTTGTAGGAGTTGTTTACAATAATTTGTATTTACCAAGGTTCTAAAAAACGCTAGGCGCTAGTCGGGCAGTGACCCGAGGACTAGCGCCCAGGGGCTTAGGCGGGAGCCTAGGCGGTTTTTATTTTTATATTTTATTTTTATTTTTATAACATATAATTATTTAAATAAAAATATAAGGTATATATAATGTTGGAAAATAGAAAGAATGGCATGGACAAATAGGTCAATTGAGCAATAACTCACTAAGTATAATAATATAAAAAATAAAAAAATAAAACCTGGCTTGAGTCTTCGACATTCCAACCTCTCTCTCTCTCTCTCTCTCTCTCTCTCTCTCTTCCATTTCCGTGCGTCAAAATCTCAGGCAACCTCTTCCCTCTCTCTTCCATTTCTGTGTATCAAAACCCAAGGCAAGCTCTTCCATTTCTCTGCGTCAAGACCCAAGGCAAGGCCACCACAGATCTGAGACCTCCAAGATCTCCATCTACAATTTCCAATCTTTAACAGTAAGCTACTACTCTCTCTCTGTTTCGTTGCCCAGAAAACGTGGTCAAGAAATTGGGGATTATAGTAAAGATTGAAGCTTTTGCTTTTCTTGAACCAAAGAGGGAATCCCATGTTTTCTCTGCACCCAAATAGATGATTTTGATTTTGAATTGTGATTTGTTTGCTTAGAATATGGATTTTTCAGTTCTGGGTTGTTGGCAAACTAAGAGAGTGAGAGAAGACAATCGTTGCTTTGACGAATAAGGATAAAAAAAAAAAAAAAAAATTCAAGCGCCCAAGGCCAAGCCTGCTCCGCCCAGACTCCGCTCAGGCCGCCTAACCTCCGCCTAGCTCGCCTAGGCGGGCGCCTAAGAGGCCAGCGCCTAATACCTTCGCCCAAGCCAAAATCAGAACGGTACGCCGGCGACTAGCGCCTAGGCGGCTGCCCAGGCCGATTTTTAGAACCATGGTATTTACATATTTAAATATATATATATATATATATTTTAAAATGGAATATATGTATTCACCAAAGCTTGTATTTGTGGGTATGAAGCTATTGTGGGACCCATAATGGCAGACACCAAAAATATGATAGTGGGTACTTGTGTCTTTGTCACGCCAGCAAAGGAAACCATTGCTGATAATGGTGGCTCAACCATGGCTATTGGTGTTATACACCAATGATTGGTACCCATTGACCCAATAGACACCATTAGTGATGGTGTCTAAAGGCTAGATTTGTGGTAGTGATATTTCGAATAGTGTTTGAGCTTTCATTTTGATCTTATTTCAAAAATGCCTCGGGAAAAGTTCTAGTCTTCTTTTCTGTACTTTGATTAATTGCAATAAAGCAAGCGAATTAGATATTCACATAATTAATATATTGATCCAATTAGAATTTTTGGTGATTCCTTAATCAACCTGAAAAGTGGAGCAGAAGCAATGGATTGGATAGATTAATTATTTAGAACTTTTAATGAGGATATTTTAACAAATTAATTAAAATGTTGTAGAATACTTAAATACCAGTTGGGTCCTGTTTTTGCCAGAAATTCGCATTGAAATGTTCTCGTTTGACACGCTTTTCCTATCTCATACAATCATGATCAGCCGATAAAAGGTGACTCGTGCAACTCCAGGCACTAGGTGCGTTGCAGTTTGCTTGCTATTTAGAAGGTAGGATTTGAGGAATTTTCTTAGGTATCTGGATGTTTGCCATACACTCATTTTGTTAAATGTTTTGGATCACTGGATTAGTAATATATCCAATGATCCAAAATATTTAAAATTTGGTAACATGTTTCACCCTTAGCCAATTACTATTAGTTAAAAAGTATTTATTACTAATTAATTTTATCATTAGCCAATTAATGTTTGACTAATGTTTGATTATCAATTGACAATTACACAATTGACAAACACAGAAAATAATAGATCACCAATAAGCTCTCTTCCTTGAGAGAAACCCTAACCACCCACAAACCGGTTTTCTTTTCCGTGAGTATTCGACCTCGTCCGGCGGTGCCAGAAGGATGCTGGTCTCCGGCCTCGCCAACGTCTTGGGGCTGCTGCCGGATGGGTATTCGATCCAATAAAGTCTCCAGGGTTTCCATGGTTGGTTGCGCTCGATGGAGTCGCAGGAAGCCTAAGCTTGGTTTCTGGTTTGCATCTCGATCGGCAACGTGTTTTTATGCTGTTCAAGATGGTCAACATGGGTTCTGGTTCGACGGTGGGCAGAGGTTGAGGCGATGGTCCTCTGTGCTTCTAGCTGGTGTGTGCTGCGGCGCTGTTTCGAGGTCGCGGCACCGTTAGATCGAGGTGACACAGGTTTGAGCAGAGCGGGTCTGAACGAGTCGGAGTAATGCGGTTCAGGAGCGGTGCCGCTGGGTTTGTGGTGTATGACATGTTGTCCGGACTGATGGGCTCGGACCAAGTCTGCTGAATGGACTCTGGAGTTGGACTACCATTTGGCTACTCTTGGGCTTACTATGTGGGATGGGGTATTTTTTGCCCTAGGCCCATCCTATGTTTTTAGTTGTCTAATTACAATAAATTCCTTGTATTAGGAAGCTATGTACCAGTTTTTTGGCCTACAGAATATTGGTATTCTACATCCAAAGAGGAAGAGTTTCTTAATGCACCGCAATTCAGCGCATTGGCTTCGGAAGCTTTTCTTTGCTATTATTCCTAGCTAGAATATTCTAGTTCTAATAAGCTCCTGATTGAGGAGTGAAAATGTTTCAAGTGTAATGGCACCTATCACCCCTGGTGGGAACTATGTACCTGTGCCATTCTGGCCTGTGTTTTGCTATTAATGAAATCATCATTTTACCTCAAAAAAAAAAAATTACACAATTGACAATTATGTTTTTTCCTTATTAAAAACAAAAACTTTCTAACCTAGGCTCACAGATTTAGTATTAGTTAAATAGTCTTTATTACTACTTAATTATAGTATTAGTAGTTTCCTTAACCAAATATAATTCTTTTTACATGCATTTTATGACAACCACAACAATTAATGTAAAAATAGATAATCTTTGTTTTAGATGTAGTAACTACTTCACGTACAACTTGTTATTACTAATTTTTGAACTAATTTGCAAATGTTACCACAATGTGTTGTCATATAGGCAGACCATTATATTTTGACTAAAAGCATGTATGTCCTCATTGGTGTAATGAAGTTCTCTCTTGCATAATCTAAGTAATATATTATATAATTTCTATCGTTGAAGTTGTAATTACTTTCAATCGACATAATTTACCACAAACTACAACAACTGATGTAAAAACGATAATTTTTATTCTAATTGTAATAATTACTCCACATACAACCTATATACTAGTTTTTGGACAATTTAACAATTGTGATATCCAATTTATTGTCAGAGTGGTAAATCTTTATGTTTTTATCATTAATAAAATGATTACTTCAATGACCATGCATTTTACCACAATCCACTGCAATTGATGTAAAAACGGTAATTTTTGTTCTATTTATAGTAATTACTCTACCTAAATTAAGGTACTAGCACTACAAGAAAATGACTCTTTTACCGCGCACATTTTACGGCGTGCATTAATGCATGCCGTAATAGGTATATATTTACGGCGCATTTTCATGCAGGCCGTTAATACTCTTTCTGATATGGTCTTTTACGGCGTTTAGATGCCGTAATAGTGTTATCTTTCATTTAGATGCCGTTAATACCATTATCTTTCTTTTTTAGGCTGTTAATACCATTAGATGCACGTCGTTAATGTCATTTTTCAGTTGGTCTTTTATGGCATGCATAGATACACGCCGTAATAGTGTTATCCTTTATAGCGTGCAAGAATAGTGCACCGTTAATGTATTTTTCAATATGGTCTTTTACGGTATGCATTGATGTGTGCCGTAAAAGTAAAAAGAGCAAAAATTTTCGCCAAAATTTTTATTTCCCTCCATCTCTTCCCAGTACACGTTTCATTTTTATTTTTTTCATTTCATAACACAAAAACTCCTCTCTCTCCCCGACATAGACCTCAATTTTCGCCATCTCTTCCTTCCACGTCTCTTCCCACCGCCAAGTCGCCGTTCACTGGATTTGCTCCACCGCAGAGTCGCTGGCCGCGTACCTCCCACCACCATCATGTTCTCTGCTCCTCTCATCGAAATGTCATGGATCGATTGAGCTACGAATTAAAGAACATTGAAGTGCTTGCCGCTCTTGGAGATTGGGGCCACCTGTTTCAGGGTCTTGAAGTTTCTGAACCCCTTTTGGAGAAAGTTGAGAACTTTGGCCTTGTATTGCTCATTTTCTATCTGGGTTCTTCTCTGGCCAAATCAAGGTACAATTTTTTTCACTTATTGTTTCAGTTTTCATCTTCTGCTTGATCTATTTAGGGTTTTTCAATTGTGGGAAGGTTTCTTGTCTGCTTGGTTTGCCTAATCACTACACCAATTTCGGAATCAGACAACACATATCAGACGACAGCAAACATTTTAACTGTCGTCTGAAATAATCAGACGACAGCAAGAAATATTCTGTCGTCTAAGTTTTCGAATCCAACAACAGTTTTTTCTTGGCTCTTGTGCAAAAGCATTTCAGACAATGGTTGATTTTTTTTATGTTGTCTAAATGAGTCAATTCAGACAACAGTTATTATGTGATGTTGTCCAAGGTTCATTTATACAATGGTTGATAAAAGATGTTGTCTGATTGTTTTTAATCAGACAACAGTTATTACTTCTCTGTTGTGCAATTACCATTAATACAATGGTTGAAAAAGATGTCGTCTGATTGTTTTGATTCACACAACAGTTTTTCAGTTGTCTATTGTGCAACTCTCTTTCAGACAATATACTGAAATTGCTGTTGTCTGAGTTTTAGGGTTCAATAGACCGCCCTAGTTAATTGGCTGTAACATTTGGCCAAAATTTTCAATTTTCACTTCCCTCCATCGACCAAATTTTATGTTTCACATCGAGTAGTATATAAAGGAAAAAACCCTAGCCTTTCCTTTTTTTCTCCTTCTTCCTCTGTCGGGTCGCACGGGGCGCTCTCTCTCCCTCTCTCCTTCTCTCTTTCACTCTGGAAAGCTCGACTTCCGGCCATCGACTTTTGGCACCGCCACCATCACCACCACCACCACCAAAAGATAGCCTAGTTCTAGTTTTGATTTGGCTATCAGATAATCCTTCTCTCTCTTCTTTATCAGATTTCAAAACCAAAACGAAGAAGAAGCCCTCGTCAAAATGACAAAACCTAAACTGAAGTCGCCATCTCTCTCTCTCTCTCTCGGGCACGGGCCCTCTCCCTCTCAGCCTCTATCCTCGACGGTTCGATTTCTTTTACAACAAAAAGAATGACTAGAGCTTTTGGGAACCCATTAATCCGACACAAGTTAATTGAGGCTATCCAGTTCAAAAGATAAACAAGCTCAAGCGCTCTGGTTTTGTTAACTGGTACTTCTCTTACCTCGAAATTTCATGTTTTTGAAATCGATTGGTTTTGGGTTTGATTGATTTTCTGGTTAAAATGGATTTGGGGATTGGGGATTTCATAGAACTCGATTTGGGGTGTTAGGGTTTGCTGTTAATTTCGATTTGGGGGTTAGTGTTCTTGTCGATTTTTTGTTTAGTTAAAGTTGTTTGTGTTCAAATCCTTATTATGGGTTAGAAGGGCTAATTGATGTCGTCAATGCAGGTACTTGAGAGAGGGGATTGTGGTGTAAATATTTATTGAAACTCTCTGTTCTGTGTTGCAGTGCTGAGAAGGCTAGGAGTGAAGGGCGTGGAGATAAAGAAACCAGAGCAGCTCAAAACCATGGCCTCACTCATAATCCCTGGAGGAGAGAGCACCACCATGGCTAAGCTTGCCGAGAACCACAACCTGGTCTTTCTATCACTCACCCAAACAGTCTCTATTATTTGTTGATTTGTTTAAAGCTTTTTACTTTATTACTCCCGGGCTCAATATGTATATGCATGCTTCTGCAATTGTCGATACTTTTAGTATATCAGTAAATGGGGAGATTAGATGAAAATGAGGACTGTTCTAGAAATGGTGTAATTTGGCTATATGGGTTTTGTTCTTTGGTGCTTTGGGTATATAGGAGTGGTGGAATTGTGAACTATATCGGCTTGCCTAATATAATCACAAATGACACAGGAGGTAAAGGAAATGAAGTAGATTATAGCATTATTTGAACATCCTAGTTCATTTTGTTGTAGTTAGAATTTGATTAGAAAAAAAAAAAAAAAAAAAAGCATTGAACTTGGCTCTATGTACCCACCAAGTCTTAGTTTTTTTTCCCCTGATATGTGGTTTTGTCTCTCAACAGAATCAATTAGGTCTTTTCAACAGATTCTGAAGATTGGTTTTGTCTCTCAGCTCATCCAAAATCTGCAGCATCCGACTGAGACCCAGAACCAAGTCAGGTAGCTTATATTCCTTGAACCTAGTTGTCCTGAATTTTGAGTCTTATTCATTGCCACAGCCATCAGTGTTCATTTTTCGTTTTCTGATTCTTAATCTTGCTTGGTTAGAAGCTTTAGACTAATGGGTTCCTACTTGTTGGGTTGATTTGTATTGTTATATGCAGTCTGTTTACTGGAATATCTTGAGAAGTATAGAGTTTCTAGTTTTAAGGCTGTTTTTAATCCCTAAATCAGAGTCGCAATCAATGTGGTAGTGTAATTTGATTAAGCTATCTCCTTGGTCTGCAACGCCACTAGAACATTCATTCTTCCTCTCTCTATTTTTTTTATTTTATTTTTAACTTTTTGCTTTGTGCTTTGTTAACTTGTGCAATTGTCTTGATCTCATTCTTTTAATATAGAGTATTAGTATTAGTTTGCTTACTTGGTCAGAAAATTTTCTCAATTCATTTTCCTTTCTTTAGTTTACACGCATGGGGTATTCTGAAGAATAGATGAACCGAGCTATCAGTGAAGTTTTAGAGACTTCCCATAACAAGGAAATCTCTTCACTATGGCCATCAGTTCTTTGTCTTCTTCGAGAAGATGAGGTTTATGGTTTTCATATGAAGTCTCAAAGCATAAGGGGAATTCTTCGGGCAACACCATCCACTCATACTCTTGTGAATGGTAATAAGCTTCTCTTGTGCTGCCAAATGATTTTGAAATGCTCCAATTTCCCTTAAATATTTGATCACCATCTTATACAGCTCCTTCATTTTTTCAAGTGATAGAGATTGTGTAGAGAGTGAGAGTAGACTGCCCAACACTTCTAGGGATGGAGGTCCTACACCAAGAATTAATTCTGACAAGGTTGCATCAAAGTCATTTACGATGGGAGCTCCTTCATCTCCTGTATGTGATGTCTACATATATTTGAAATAAGTTATACTAGTTCTCTGTTGGTATACCGTATACGTATATCTTCTTATGTGAGTGATATATATTATCTATTTTGAAAAGAATATTTCATTAATCCATATAATGTTTCAGCATTGCCAGGATACTCGTAAGTACTGCATTGTGGGGACATAATCACTTTTTGGTGTCTTTGTTGTTTTTTTAATTGTATTTTCTTCTATTCTTGGTTTTAAAGCATATTGGATCTTGTGTTCCAAATGTTATGATATGAGATTTTGAAAAGTCAAAAACCCGAAACATATTGTATTTGACTGCCTTCATCATTTTTTAATTTCAGTGGAGGCCACCTTTTTGGTCCTTCCAAAACCTGCCTATGGTGCAGAACCCTGTGTCCTATACGAGACTTAGATTTTGGAGTTTGGACCATTTGTTTCTAAATTTTGCTGCTAACTTTTGAATTATTATGCTTCTGAAAATATTCCTGTCAAAGGGAACGTTTTGGGATTTTCTTTTGAGAGATTCAATTATCTTTATCAGTATGTGAAGTAGGAGCTAAGCTATGGTTGACATTCAGTTTATCTAGTTTAAAGTTGGTTTTCCTACTTGAAGTAAACGAATGTTACTGAATGGTGAAGTATTCTTGACTTCATTGGTTTTTAAGTATTTAAGTGAATTATAATGATTTTGAACTTGAGCTATGATTGCATTAGTGTCAATGGTTATAACACAAGACACTGATTGCTAGATTCTTCATTATATCATATTTAATGAGCAAGGATACATTTTTTATTTGTAGTTTTCTGCTATAGAGTTGCTTCTGTTTAATCATTCCAGTCTCTTTTGTCTCTTACTATCTACTCCACAAATTTGTTTGCTTGTATTTTGAACTTTATATGCATTTGTTTTGTTTTTCCTGGTGCACAGCAATTTCATGCAGCTGCGTTGTTATTTGGACCACACACACCAAGGGAGTATGTGCAGGGCTCGCAAGCCGAATGGCTGCATATGCAGGTTGGTGGTAGCTTTGAAAGAACAACATAAACTCGGAATATAAACTCTTCAAGTCCCAATTGGTTCGGAATGTGCTTAATTAGTTATGCATCTGGTGTAATAGAAATCTATTTTTTGAATGTACTAATGTAGTGTGATCCTGGTAGTATATCATATTAGCTGTTACAAGACGGCTTCCAGTGGATTCTCTACTAAGCTCACTCAACAGCGAAAGTAAAGGCTGTTGATGTGAAAGTAAAGGTTGTTGATGCAACTTCTGCTGGCATCTTCATTGTCATCATAAAGTGTGTTCTTCAAGACTTGGTTGGTTTCAACATTTTACTAAATTTTGTTAGAAAACTAGTTCTGTTGATGTAATGACTTTGTTGGATATATGGATAAATGTATCGGATTTTAACATAAATGAATGTGTTTTGGATGTGATGTCATTTTGAATGTCTATCATACCGTTCAATCCAGCTAAAAACTATTGTCCAATAATTGATCATCACAAAATTTTTAACAAAAACTGTTGTATGAGCCATCTAACTATAATACTATAAGGACTAAAAAGAACGAGAAAGTCATTGTCCAACAAAACAACAAACAACAGTTTTTTGGAGAAATCTATAGTATCAGTAATGGATGGACAATGGGATTTGCAAGTATATATTGTCTGATTAAGCCTTCAAACAACAGCAAGCATATAAGCCCTTGTTGTCTGGCATAGCCTTCAGACAACAGCAAGCATATAAGCCCATGTTATCTGGCACAGCCTTTAGACAACAGCAAGCATATAAGCTCTTGTTGTGTGGCACATCATTCAGACAATAGTAAGTATATAAGCCGCTGTTGTTTTTCTTGGTGTTCAGACAACAGACAGCATAGTAGTCGCTGTTGTAGTAAACTTTATCAGACGACAGTTTGTTGGTATTGTCTGATCCATGTATCAGACGGCATTGAGATAGACAACAGCAAAGTCTATAATCAGACGACAGTGAAAAACTGTCGTCTGATTGAAAAATTGGTGTAGTGAATTTGTTGGTTTGACCGTATGCACCTAAATTTGAGGTTTTATTTTGGTCAATCTTGATTGTTCTTAGCTTTAGTGAGACTTTAGTTGGAGAGTGTTTCGATTCGGGGAATCAAATCCCATTCTGGGTCTATTGAGTTGTGTTCAAATTTTGAGTTTTCTGCATTTATGATCAAGCCCAGATAGATAGTTTAGACAAAAAGTTTATATTTTTTTGTTAAGTTTGAAGTTGAATATGTGCTTGGGTTTGAATTTTGAATTTTGTTAACACATCACATCAGAAAATGCTGCAGATACCACTCAAATTACCATCTGCTGTAAGCAAAAAAGAAGAAGTTGAAGATAGAGAGAAGAATGATAGTAGAAGAAGCAAATCAAATGGGCAATCGGTGCAGCGTAGTTTGCTAAGGACACCATCATTGCCACCGTGTTTAGGGACGCCAGACCTCAGCTCTGTTTGCCCAAAAGAATGAAATTCATGATTGAGAGAAAGAGAGAAGAAAGAAGCACAAGAATAAAGCAGAGAAAAGGAAGAGGGGGACGGGAAGCAATCAAAATCGGTAATTTTTGTTTTTGTTTTTTTTTTCCAGAATCGCAATTTTCCCAATTTTTTTCCCTTTTGAGTTTTTGGGTTTCCTGTGTTTGCATGGTTTTTGGGATCATTGGAAAATCACAATTTTCAGATAATTGAATCTGAGAACTTCTCAAATGGGAACTTTTTAGATTTTACCATTATCATTTCTCAATTGAATTAGATAATTGAATCTGTATGTTTGTGTCTATATATACATGTACTGCTTTTCCTTCCTTGACAGAGATTTTCCTATCCTTCAATTTGGATCATGTCTGTGTCATATATACTGAGGTTAAGATTATGAATTAATAACTATTGTTCTATCAATATCCGAGCTTCTGAGGAGAAAGCACTTGATGAATGCGGTGTTGATTTGAGTTCCTTTCACTTATAAATGAGATTTCTGGTATTTTTCAACCAAGCCGTTTCTTTGGATCATGCACATTCCATGTTATCATTATTTATTGTCTAATAAATGATTTTGTTTTATTGCCTAATGCTTTGGGTAGAAGCAAAATGAAATCTCTTCTGCAAGTAGTTTACTGAAACCAGTGCTCAAATATGAAAACGAAAACAACCCTAAATGCCAGGAGGAAATGTTGCAAGGAACTCTTTTGGAAAGAAAAAAATAATTGGACCACATTCTATCTTTATGATTGCTGCTATTTTTATAAGTTCAGTAGTTAGATAATTTATACCATATTGAAGAGGCTTTGTTATCTCTTTCTGTCCGACCATTATGTCGGTTTTGAAGAATATTGTTGTAATGCACTCTTATTGTCAAATAAACAAATAATACATTCATCCTCTCCACAATAATTTTTTATGTGGCTCTTTCTAGTGACATTTTAGCTCACCATTATTAGAAAAGATGTTGGACAGAAGCAAGAAATACCATAACATGACCGTCATCTTCCTTCATTAGTTTTGGATATTAATTCGGTGTTATGCGTTTCTGTTTTCTTATAACACATGCTTGATGGATATTTACTAATTTGAATGTTGGCTTCTATTCTCGGATGCATAGCATATTTTTATTAACTTCGTAAACTTGGTACATTCAGTTTGATACTTGGAAAAAATAAGTGTAATTTTCTGCCCTTCAGGTCTGGATAGGCAAAGAATTCTTTCTGCATTCCTTGCCTTGGTCAGATTGAGGGAAAGCATGTTGGCATAGGTCGGCTTTGGGTTTAGTCTGTCCAAGAGGTGTGTTATCTTCTGTATCGTTTTATAGTAGGATTTACTATTGTTTAAAATACCATATTCTTAACATTTGGAACAAGTTAACAAGTAGTTGATATTACTTCTAATGTTCATGTCAGGGATTCAAGGGAGGTTTCATTGAAATCAAACTTCTTCTGTTTCTTTCTAGATAAAGGTCTTTGCTTCCTTAAACTAAGTTAGTTCAGTTAAAATTTGCATATAAGTTAACTCATAGTAGCAGGCATATAAAGGTTATTATCAAAATTCACATATTTTGATTTATTCATATGCAAATTTTATCTCCAATGTGTTTAAATATTTAATTGTATCCATTTTTGGTGTTGGAGATGCAATTTTTTTAATGTCATCATTGTCATGCGTTATTCTGGCAAAAATATGGACATACCAATCATTGTCTATGCATTATTCTAAAAATTTTCACCAATTTAACTCATATGTTCTTTGTCATTCATTAAAATCATTGCTGTTCAGGTAATGGATTGATTTTTTGTCTTGATTTTGGTGAAAAATTTTGGTGCTGCAGGGGTTTATGATTGTTAGATTGGGTTTGTCATGAACAAGGAGAAGGAAGGTGATTTTTGGAATTGCATTGAGGAAAGCACGAGAGCTGCAGGTAAGATACTGTTTCCTACATTATGTTTCCCCTGTTTTGGTTTCTGAAATTGCTCTAATTTCCATATGAGTCGGACCTCACTTAAAGTATTCAAGAGATAGTGCAAGGTGAAGCGGCAAATGATTAGAATGTTTTCATTTTGCATGGCACACAGTAAGTGTTTGAGATTAGAGAGTGAAAAGTTCGAAATTTGGGTAATGTATAAGACCTGGATAAGTGAATGGCTGGCTTTTGTGTTCTAGGCTCATGCTTCTCGGGGGCTCTTAACTTTTGATCATAGTTACTGATTTGGCAAAGCCTATCTGAGGCAGGAAGTAGGAGACGGTTATGATTTGGAGTTAGGTGCTATAATTGACTAATGAAATTGGAATTCTAAGATGAGTATTTGCCCAAATGTTGTACACATGTCAAAATTTATGGGAGCTGGGAAGGCTAAAAGCTGCAACATCATGTTCAAAATGAGGGCAACATGAGGGACGTTGAACTTGGTATTTAGGAAAAAGTCAGGATCGGAAAATGACAAGCTAGCTATTCTTAATTTCCTCTTTTGGTATTGTTAGCACATTAATCTTGATATGCAGGGTAAATAGATGATTAGGTTGGGTTGTGCAAGTAGATAATACTTCCCTTTTGACAGTTCGATTATATATGCTGTACTCTGTTGAGAAAATCTTGTGAGTTCATGTTTTCTTCTGACCAAATATTCACTACTGCAATCTTTTACATTACTATAGGAGTTTCAGTAATACTATAGGAGTTTGATTATATTAACTTAAATGTGTGTTTGCTAGCTGGAATAATGACATAATGGACTTCACAAGGCTAGATTGCGTATTTCTTAAGTTATTTGTTTTCTTTCTTTGTTTTTTATGGTTCTATGATACCTTTGTATCACTTGAGTGTTTACCTCCTTGTGAGGATACTTTTATTTGCTACCAATTTTCTTTGTTTTTGCACTTCTGATGTAAGAGTCTATTTGATTGCATTTATAATACCTAAATTACAACCAGAGAGTTTGGAACACCAAGTATGGCTCAAGGAAGTACAATTGCATGGCCTATCAAGTACATCAAGTTGGTTTAGCTAGTATTGAATCTTTGAGGTAATTTATTCTATCATCTCTTTTTCTTCCATATCTGTGTGCAGATATAAGGTTACTTTTGTTCTTTTTGGTTTCTGGTTCTTACTTCTTGGTTTCATTTCAAATTATCTGAGTTTTCATATAGCTTCAGATTTTTATTGCATTGTTGGAAAGTCTGAAAGAGCTGCATTTTTTCAGAGTTACTTTTGTTCTTTTTGGGCTTATGTATAGGTTTGTTTTACAGAGTTTATATATGTTCTCCTAAGTTGAGAGCTTGGGTTTTACTTTTGGTGTGATTGGAAGAATGGAAAAGCGCTAAGGCTGGATACTAGCTCTCTCTTTTAGTGTTTGTTGGTTTATTTTGTGTTTTTAAGTCATTGATTGTTTTCAGTAAAGTTGTGCTGAAATATTAGGTAATTGAACTTGTTACTGTTAGTGAAAAATTGACATCTTCATATATATGTTTAACTCAGATGGTCATTTGCTATTAGATGGTTTGTTGAGTACTTACTTCTGTTTATTATTAACTGTGTTTTACATTCATAATAGGGACTTCTAGTTTTTGAGGGACTTCCAGATTTTGAGGTTTATATTAACATGCCCTACTGATGATAAAGTGCTCAAAGTGATGGTCGATAGAGAGAATCTGCATTTGGATAGTTAGATGTTCAAAAGATGATGCAGTATATTTTGTAATATGCTATATTCTCAACATAAGTTTAAACTCAAGTTGGCCAGAAATTGTACTTAGTTTGTAGTAGATTGGATATGAAAAGTTTGTTAAAACCCTTTCTATTATCTATGATATATATGTTGATTCACCTATACTTTGCAATTATTATTCTTGCTTAGGATTTACAAAATGAAATGTTAGTTGACCATTTTTGGATTATGAGCAGCCACGAAACCTCTTTGCTATAAAGACTTTTATGGCTGCCTATGTGCGTCGTAAGTGACATAAAAATTGTCAGGAAAGCCTTTTACAGCGTGCAAATTGGGCCGTAAAAAACTGGACAACTAATTCTTTTACGGCATGCAAAAGTGTGCCATAAAAACAGTCTTTACGACATTCGAAGTAGGCGGTGAATAGAGTGCTAGATAGCCTTTTACGGCATGCCCTGTGTGCCGTAATAAGTGGTAAAAAAGTCATTTACGGCGTGCTTTCTTGACATTCACGGCGTGCAAACATCCCATAAATCAAATTGGATAATACTTGAGAATATATTTACGGCCTGCTTGGATGCACAATTACGGCCCTCTTATGAACACCGTTAAAGAGTAATGACTTTTAGAGCTCCGGCATTTACAGCCTGCATTTGTGCACCGTAAATGCATTTGTGTGCCGTAAAAGGGTATTTACGGTGCACAATGTGGGCGATAAAAGACTATTTTTGGTGTAGTGTAGTTTATGGACAATTTAACAAGTGTGACAACAAATTTGTTGTCAGTGGTAAATTTTTATGTTTTTATCATTAATGAAATGATTACTATAATGACTACACATTTTACCACAACCCACAACAATTGGTGTAAAAGCGGTAACTTTTGTTCTATTTGTAGTAATTACTTTAAGGACTAAATAATGTTTAGTCCTTGAACTTTTGACCATAAAACACTTCAGTCTCTGGGCTTCTAATTTCACACGTTTAGTCTTTGTACTTCAAAATTTTAGACCAATAGGTCATTGCCGTCTAAAACCTCCATTATGTCGTGGCGAAATGTCTATTATGCCCTCAGTTCTTTTTTTAAAATTAATTAATTATTTTATTTTTTTTGGAAAATGAATTTTTTATTTCTTCCCTTTCTTTCTTTCTATTTGTTTCTTCATCATTCCTCGTAGGGGATGGAGGAGAAGAGATAAAAAGAAAGAAAAAGAAAAAAAAGAATAAAAAAAGAAAAAAAAAACTAAGGGCATAATAGACATTTCACTGCGAATTAACTGAGGTTTTAGACGGCAATGACCTATTGGTCTGAAATTTTGAGTATAAGGACTAAACGTGTGAAATTAGAAGGCCAGGGACTGAAGTGTTTTATGGTTAAAAGCTCAAGGACTAAACAATATTTAGTCCTTACTTTAAATACTACATCATTTACAAGATTGTCAACCATTTTACAATTCCGACAACATTCGTGTTGTGAACATGGTAAAATTAATATTAGACAAAAAGATATGTAAGTACTTAGTATTGTAAGAAGGTTCTCCATTTGATAATCAATGTTCTTTATTTGATAAAAGTTGTCTAACTATGATATTTACATCCTTGACCACTCAATTATAATAACCACAATAAGTGTGGTTATAAATCGTAATTTTAGTTCTATTAGGTGTAATTTATTATTTTCACATTATTTGTTACATGTTTCTGAACAATATTACATATCCAGAAAGAATGTGTTGTTAATATAGTAAATTTTATTTTAAAAATGACATATGTTAACATTTAAGTGGGTAACCTATTAACCGGTTCAATAGGTTTCAACTACATTAATTTATTAAAAAAAAAAAACAAGGGTATGCCATACATCAAGGTACCCTAGACGACCCCTTATTTTTTTAGAAAATTACATAGTAGCACCTGACCAAAGATATAAACACAAAAAACCCACCTTCGATTTGTTTTATACATATAAGGACACAAGCTCAGGCCCAAAACCAAATGAAGCAGGTCTGGCTTCGAATTTTGATAGAAAATGACTTAAATGCCCAGTTTTCATAACAATTTACGTTCATGCCATTGTGCATAATACTCAACGACTGAACCCAAAATCCCAAAACACAAAACGCCCAAACCCAAATCAGAAACCCTAAAATCTCTAGCGATGGATCCAAAACACACTCCAAGATCTCCGAAGCAGTAGCACTCAGCTTGAATCTGGCTCCAATGGAGGTTGGTAAGGTAAGCTCTTACTCCAATTTTGCTGCCTTCGTTTATGTTTCTTCGTTTATGTAGCAGTAGAATCGATTGAAACCTCCACAGCTGAGCAAATCGAAAGTAGCAGTAGAATCGATTGAAATCTCCAAAACTGGGCAAATCAAAAGTAGCAGTAGAATCGAAACCTCCAAAGTTCGATTCACTCAACTTGAAACTTCCAAAGTTCGATTTACTCAGCTTGAAACCTCAACACTTGTATAATCGATTTCGAGGATTTGTATAGTAACTACTATGTCTATGTGTTGTTTGATTGAGCTTCATGTTTGCTACTGTGTCTCTGTGCTAGTTGTGTTTTGGTGTTGAGAGTTGGATATGATGGCTGGTTTTGGTGGAGATTGAGATCTTGTGGTATTCATAGACTCACATTTCGAGTGGATTAAGTGTTTTGTGGTTAGTGTGTGTATAGTCCAGTGATTCACAATTCGATGCAGATTTCATACAATGTTGTTACTGTTTGTGTTCATTTCGGAGGTCCAATCAGTGCATAACTACTGTGGAATTACGTTTGAATGCCTGATTTTAAGATGGAAGTGTAGTTCATCAATTAGATATACTGCTACTGCTACTGTAGATCAAAATATACTGCTACTGTATTAATGTTCTATAATCTATATATGTCAATATAAAGAGTATGAGTTTTGATTAAGAAATGTATCAGTGAATTATTTGGTATGTGTTTCAGCAAAATATACTGCTACTGTGTTAATGTAATATACTGCTACTGTGTTAATGTTATATATTGCTACTGTGTTAATGTTATATACTGCTACTGTGTTAATGTTATATACTGCTACTGTGTCAATGTTATATACTGCTACTTTGTTAATGTTATATACTGCCCACTCTGTTAATGTTATATACTGCCCACTCCGTTAATGTTATATGCTGCTACTGTGTTAATGTTATATACTACTACTATGTCAATGTTATATACTGCCCACTCTGTTAATGTTATATACTGCTACTGTGTTAATGTTATATACTGCTACTTTGTGTAGGTGAGAAGAAAAACTCTGGCATGTAGGAAAAAGTTTCCAAGCACAAGAGCAAGATTGAAGAGACAAAAGCAGAAAGAGGCGGAACAAGATAGGGAAGAAGAGGAAAATGCAGAAAAAGAGGAAGAAGATGAAGAAGAACAAGACGGGGGAGGAGAAGATAATGAAGAAGAAGAGGAGGAAGAAGAGAACGATGGAGCAAGGAACAGAGGCAAAGGCCAGAAACAATCATATTGCCAATATAGGTGCAATATGATTTCCTTCCACGACGTGCTTCATAAAGTGTATGAGCAGCTCAATCGTGAAGCAAAGATGGGATTGAAAGCCGAGTTGAAGAAGACGCCATTTTGGAACTTGATTGAAGCTTATGATAAGGGATTGATGACTAAGAACACAACTGCAAAATCAGATTGGGAGATGCATAGGTTAGTGCAATGCTACAAGCCGGATTTAAAGAAATTTAAGTTTGGAAACAAGTTGGCAGAAATAAGTGTATCAGACGTGCAATACATTTTGGGTTTGCCAAACCAAAAATCAGCTATCACGGTGCCAAACCCAATAGATGATCCTAAGAAGCCGACTGATCATCCTCTTGTTCGAAGGTTCTTTCCAAATGACCAAAGGATAAAAAAAGCAAGAATCATGAGCTGTATTGATGAGCAGTTAAGGGAAAAAGCTCCGGGGTGGACAGAGAACATGACAAAGTTGCTGCTACTGCATTTGTTCATCACGCTACTGTTTGCAAGCTCGGGGTCAACCTTAGGATGGAGTTTCGTGAAATGCATCACGGATATTGAGACAATGAAGAGATATAATTGGGCACGAGCTGTTAGAGACTATTTGTTATTGTGTTTGCAAGCTGCTACAAAGGGAAAAGCAAGGCAAATCAGTGGATGTGTAACATTAATCCTGGTAAGTCACTACTGCTAATGCTACTGCTATTGCTATTGCTACTATTGATACTGTATAGTAAAATTATGTGTTACTTATATCTGTTTTGTTTTTGTTATAGTATTGGATATCCGAGAGGAGTACTATGCTTGTTGAAATTGAAGGCAGAGAAGCAATGACTCCAGGGTGCGTCAAGTGGAGTCTCCATCAATTCACAAAAGAATTGCAGAAAATGCAAGTTGATGAAATAGAGGTGATGGATACGCTACTGTCTGCTACTGTATGTGCTTCTGCTACTGTGCAATATGCTACTAACTTGAAAAATATTTTATTGCAGATTGATAATGCAGTGGCCGACAACAATAGAAGCAAACATGGCAAAGAAAACAGCGACGATGACTTTGAGAACCCTTCATCAAAGCATGCTGCTACTGCACAGGCAAAGGGGCAGAAAAGACAAAGAGAAGAAAATGTCACAATAGCTGCCAAAAAACCAGCCAAAAAGTGGGTGACAGAAAAGAGAGCAAAAAGTAAAGAAAATAAGTTCTCGAATGAGGATGCTACTGCACCAGCTGAAAAGGAAAAGCGTAGAAATGAAGAAGAGACAGCTGATAATGAATCTGAAGGTTTCAAAGATGAACATGAAGACATGACATTTAGAGATTGGGTAAGTACAATGAAAAATTACATTTATAGTAGCTATATGTACATTTTTACTAAAATCATCTTTGTTTTGTTTTTTAGGTGGATATGAACGGCATGAATTTTGTGAAAAAGATTGACAAAAATAGAGGAGAGGACGGGATGCAAACAAAAGGCACAAGTGGAGTAAATGTTAATTATATGGATTTGGGTGCAACGGAGGAAGAAGAGGTAAATAAATTTAAGTTTCTCCGGTTTCTGCAGATTTCTTTTGGTCTACTTCACTTTGGATCTTTACCTTGTTTTGATATAGTTTGATTGGTAACAATGTGATATTGCATTATTTTCTAATTTTTTTGAGTTATCATTTTCTTTTGATTAAGGATGCTGCGGATGGTATTGGAGGTGACTTTAGTTTTGACACTGGATTGGGGGGCAGGAAAATGAAACAAACCTTGTGGATCGGGATCGGGATGGAATTGAAGGAGGAGAACCAGATCAAATGGAAAGGAATGAAAAAGCTATTATTGAGGCCGGTGCAAATATTACGTATCAAATACTAAAAAACATTGTAGAAGAGATTGTGTATGAAGCTGAAAGGAACGAAAATGCTACTACTGAAGCATATGAAGGTGCAAGGAATGAAGAAGCTGCTACTGAGGGAGGTGTAAATATTACGGATCAAATCCTCAAAACCATTGTAGAAGAGATTGTGAATGAAGAGTACAAGAGCAGGTATGATTTGCATTTATATGGTATGATTGTGAATGAAGAGATTTGTATTTATCTCTATTATTTTTTGATTAAGTTTATTTTTTTTGCGTTATATGGTTTGAATTTATTTTGATTCATGTTGTGTGGATTGCAATGCTGGTTGTTTTGATGTTGGGATATAGAAAGTTCATAATTGGGTGAGGTTGTATGCTACTATGTGCAGGAATGATCCAGCTTGGTTCAAGGAATGGGAAGATTTGTTGGAGAGTGAGTATGACAAATTTGGCTATCCAAGCACTGATGAAGAACAGATCAACACAGTGGAGCATTGGCAAGATGTAACAATGTTGAAACAAGACATGGCGGGAAGCGCTATCGAGAGCTGCAAGAGGAAGCAAGCTTATATAGAGAGGTTATGGGATGAAAAAGAAGAAGTGTCAAAAAAATACAAAAAGTTGAAGACAAAGATGAAGAAGAAGCAAGAAGAGATTAGAAAATGGAGAAACAAAAGCAAACAACTAATGATGATAGTACAAAGGGTAGAAAAAGATGAAGAGGCCAATGAAGATGCTGCTCCTCCTGCTGTTGCTGCTCCTGCTACTGTTCCTGCTCATGCTACTGCTCCAACAAATGAACCAAGGACATGATCAACGATAAAGAGAATCAAAGAAAGAACCGATTGGAAAGAGAAGCAACTAGAAGGTTTTGAGGTGCAGAAACCATTGAAGAAACAGAGGAAGAAGAGCAATTAAAGGACTTAACAAACATATTAGTAGTCTATTTTGGTGCACCAATCGTATGGGATTCGGTGTTAAGTCAGACAGCCAAATTAGTATATATTTTCATGTGCAGAAGATAGGGATATGTTTGTAGATTTGCTATTGCCTATCATTTTTTTATCTTTCAACAAGCAGGATGGGAAGGGGATCAAAATCTTGAATTGCAAAGGTTCTTAAAAGGTTGAAATTGATTCAAGTTTTCTAAGCCAAACCAACATTTAATGTTAGGTTGGTGTGATATTTTCTTGGGGAATTGTAATGTTGGAAGGCATTTGATTGTGGTTTTCGGGTTTGGTGACCAAACATAAAATGAAAAAGATTGAATATACACGGAGGCAGAAGACTTGAACATAAAACAAGGCAACGTGCCGCTGCACCGCCAACAGGCCCTGCTACTACACTAAAACACTTTGCTACTACACCTGTTTAGGAGTGAACATAAACAAATCTGCTACTTTATTGCTAGAAACCAAAAATATCAATCACTGAAATTAAACTTTTTTTTTGTAATTTTCTATAACGAAACAATGTCATATGCTACTGTTGAATAAGCTACTGCTTGAAAACGATCATCCATGACCATTTATCCCTATAATACTCAGTTCCTCATGACATAGAAACTTCTCAAAAACTCAAAAAATTAATCTGAGGCAATGCTACTATATAAAATTGTAGTGCGAACATATATGAATAAAAAAATTGCATGTGATATTGTTGAATCATGCCATCTGCTACTGTTGAATCAATCTGCTACTACTGAATCATGTTATGTCCTACTGCTGAATCATGTCATCTACTACTATTGAATCAATCTGCTACTGCTGAATCATGTCATGTGCTACTGTTACTGTTGAATGTGCTACTATCTCAGATCGCCACATTGCATGACCTGCGATTGTGGTGGCCAAGTTGATCACACCGTGTGCATTTCACTGGTCTGGACTCTTCCCCAAACGACTTGATCCTCCTTGTCCGTGGTCTTCCGGGAGGTTTTCGAGTCTTGGGAGGCTGAAAGCTGAATCACCAAAACTACTAGGATTGGGCTTATCAAGATCCGGGACTGGAAAAATAGGAAGATCATGAGCACTTCTATTGAATGAGGTCTTCCAGTAATCTTCAATGTAACGGTAAGGGAAAAGGTTTGCCTTCTGCATTACTTGAACTGCATGAGAACATGGGAAGCACCTAAACTACCACCAAGCACAAGAGCACTCCCTCTCAACCAAGTTCACCATGACGGTGCTATCCTCTGTACAAACTTCAAAAATATCATTAGTGGACTGGCTAACTCTCCAATTTCTCCCTGTTTCTATCCTTTTCGACAACTTTTTCTCAAGGTTAGGACATAGCACACTCCTCCAAGTAGAAGATTGAACCTTCCTTTCACAAAACATCTCCATAACTCTTACACGAATGCCTTCAAGCAACTGAGGCAGGGGCATGCATCTCTCATCCTTGACCATGTTGTTGAAGCTCTCTGACAAAGAATTACTCATTTCGCCATATCTTTTAGCAGGGAAGCAAGCAATAGCATAGTTTTCGGGTGGCAAGTTAGCAAGAAAGGACTGACCCTGCCCACGACTTTACTTCCTAAATTCTGCCAACTTTTCATTGAAGATATCTAAAGTCCTAGCATATGCAGCTTGTGTAAACAATCTCACAATGTGTTCCTTAAAAGTAGAACCATAGGAACATGGATACCTGCCATTCAAATTGTCCTCTAGATGCTTGATACAATAGGAGTGCGGCGCATTTGGAAACACCTCTTTCACACCATCCAAAAGACCAGCTCCATGGTCTGTCATGAATACAATAGTCCGGTAGTCACTCGCTAAGATTATTGCCAAATGTTCAAGGAACCACCTCCAATTCTCTTTACTTTCAGCATCAACAATGGCAAAGGCAAATGGGAAAACATCTGGAAAAAAAAGCAAAAAACAAAAACAAAAACAAAAGCAAGAATAAATAAGACAAAAAAAGGATCGAATATAAGAACTGCTACTGCTTTAAAATGCTACTGATACTGTTACTGCTACTGCTACTGCTATTGGCATAAAGAAATTCAACTTGACAATAGGAAAGCATGCAAAACAAACTCACATCTGATCATCATGTGAAGATCACAAGAAAACACAATAAGGGCTGCTACTGCCAGGTTCTTATAAATTACACTAAAAATTCACATTTAATCAAAATTTAAATATGCTGCTACTACATGGACAAAACAAAAAAAAAATCATAAAAGAAAACTCAACTTTAGAAGAAGTTTGCATACCTTTGTTCCCTGTTTTAGCACAAGCACCCAATAGCATCCCCTTATACTTGTTTTTAATAAAAGTCCCATCAAGGAACAGCATAGGTCGACAATATTTGAAGCCGTTTATGCAAGCCCCATAAGATATAAACAATCGACGAAAACGATTATCAAGAGAGTCAAGGATGCAATATGAACCGGAGTTAGTTCTCTTTAATGTGTCAATATACCAAGGCAATAGAGAATACCCAAATGCTTCACTACCATGTAACGTCTTATTAGCAGCCTCTTTGCCCCTATATGCCATGTGATAAGGAATATCAAACCCATAATCATGCTTGAAATGCTTGACAATATCCTTGGGCTTAATTAAAGGATCGGATCTCACTTTATCAGCCATAATAGTGGAAATAACTTTGGATCCTAACCTCTTATGATTTTGATGCCGGACAACAGCAACACAAGAATGATTATTCACCAACTTTATTAGATGGAAATAACCACTAGCCTTTTTAAGGAAGCATAAACATACCATTCACACCCATCGGAATCTTTCTTGGCACAAGTAGCACTAACACGGCACTTGTCATTCTTAACATAGTTAAACTCAAACCCCTTCTCAACTGCAAACTTGCACAACTTATCTCGAAATTCGACGGCACCACCAATGAAAACTTGACCAATCTTATATATATTGTCATTCTAATCACTAGACATATACTTCCTTTTAGACTTGTTGCTCACAAAATTTCCAATTATCATGTTGTTGTCATCCTCAAGGTTTGAATCATCACTACTAGCATGATCTTCATCAACAAGTTCAGGGATATTCACAATAGCAGTATCCACAGTAGCATGTTTCACAGTAGCAGCAATTTCCTGTTTATCGACACACATCTTGGAACAAGCTCCAACATCAAGAACATGTATATCTATAAAGGGAAAATTTAGCAGTTGGAAAATATCCAACATGATCAAAATATCATCGTCACACTCTAAGTAGCAATTGGGGCAATCGTTAAGTGCATATCTAAAAACAAATTGACCATCCTTGAGGTTTCGAAACTTTGAGGAAATTTTGGCACACAAATTTTCATACGTGGTACTTCATGACAATAGTAAAAGAATAGTCTCTGTCCCATATGTAAATCTTCCAAATGTTGATTTTGACATACTATAAAACACATTTAGAAAACTATTATTAATGTTATATACTGCTACTGCACAACATGAAAGCAACACAATTAAAACAGCTACTATGATAATAGTAAAACTAAACATCACATCAAACACCTACTACTGCTCTACAAGATATCAAACCTCACATACACAATAATCAACCACCTGCTACTGCTATTACACAAATTCAAACACCTACTACTGCTCTACTACAATCATAACACAATTATAAACCATGAGACACAAAAATCACAATACTCCAATTATAAACCAACTCAGACCTCAAAATTCAAGATTGAATATCATAGCCACGATGTCAGGACCCACCCCGGAATTACCTTCCTAACTCCAAGATGGACCTGCGGGGCCCACTTTTCGGAAAAATTCGACAGAACTTCCCCTAAAAGTGGACAACCCTAAACCTGCTGAAAACACTTCTAAGTATAGTAATTTCTATGCTTGAAGCCACCCTGCTTCCAAGCAACAATCCGCAATTTCCAAGTATAAACATCGTACTACACAAACATAACCATTTATATAAATTACAACCCAACAAATCAAATCTTTTTACTTTCTCCAATATTAAACAACTCCCATACACACATAATTATACAAATGTATAAATCCACCCTTTTTAAGTAATCAGAGCAATCTAAAGGACACACTCGAAATATAATACACAAAGTAGGTTAATAAATAACCTACTGAGGATAGATGACAAAGGTGGTACTAGCCTCCACTCCTAAGCCGGTCAGCAACACTGCGATCTGGGCAATTGAAACCAAATGGCCCAAGGGGAAAGTACATAAAAACGTTAGCGTGAGTGGACCAAAATAAATAAGTATAAAGGAATAAAAGTTTATACTTTCCCACAAATTTACATTATAAAAACAATCTCGATGCATGCAACGTTATGAAACGTGTTTCTTTAAATTCAAAACTCATGAAAAACATACCAGCCTCGCTGGTTAAAAGAAAACGGACTAGCCCAGCTAGTCAAGTAATGATAAAATATGGGGAAGAGATTTCACCATACAAAAGAAGGGAGCCTCCCAGGCTCGGGTCGGAGTGTCCCACACTCTGGAGCATTCCATGCTCTGATCTTACTCACCCACAAACACATAGTAAGCAGGGAGGAGTACTAATAGGCTAGCTAGCAATAAAATATAGCGACCCAGGTATGGTGGGTAAAAACTAATAAAATCCAATAAATCCTTAAGGCTTCCCCATGTCCCACGAATAAAAGAAACACGGGTACGATTCCCAACTGTACCCAGAAATTCTCGTAAAGTAGTATAAACTAACAGCGTGTCCCACACGCTACAGAAATAAGTAGATTGTCAATGAGGCATTCGCAATGCTAAAATCGAAAATCGATAAATAAACATGGAGATTTACTCCAACAAAATTCAATTTGCAAATAAAGTCTCAAATCGACGAATATAAATATAATATAAATGGTATAAATCCGGAAATCACATCGAAAACCATTCGTCGAAAAATCACATCAAATATAAATTCGAATCCGAGCATAACAACTTAATAACCAAAGCTCACCACCGGTATAAATCATAAATACTTCACAAAATCATTATTGGAAACAAATCCACGAGATAATTCGCAATCAACTTTATATGCTCGGAAAACATGTTAATAAACTAGAACATGCTTTAATAAATAAAGGCATGCATCACTTATTCGAAAACAAAAGTCCACTCACAGTGTACGGCTAAGCCTACCGTCGATCCGAACCCTCCTCGAGGGAATCCTCCTCACGTCCTGTACAATATAACGTTCGTAAACCCATAATTACTGGAGGGAAAACTAAATTACGATAAATAAAACCAAACCCTAACATTATCTTTATTTGCCCAAAACCTCCCAATCTTCTTCACTAATGTTATTCCCTTAAGGTATGGGCTTTAGGGCTGAATCAAGGAAATCCGATAGATGGATTTCTCATAATTCAATTAACAATTTCATCATTGATCAACATCAAAATCCATAATCACTCTTCTCCAACTTTATCCCAAAACTGCAATTATGGAACTAAAAGTATAATTGACTAATTATATCAACAACAGAAGTCAAATTCCGGCCAAAACACAGTCTCACGCGCCACCTACAGTGGCGGTGCTTGGCACCCACGCGCCGGTACCAACCTCCACCACCGGCTACCAAATTTCATATACAGCAACTACTCAACACACTGATTAAACTTCTCAACTACAACATTCCCAAATTATACCTGTAAATGGTCGAATTCAACCGGCGAAATTAACCCAGAAAATCAAGAACCCTAGGTTATCGATTCGGCCCCTACACGGCAAATCTTGATTCGAGGCTAGGGGCGAAATGATCTCCGTGGAAAACCGAGCCTTCGACGCCAAAATGGTGACCGGAGGTGGCCAGAATCGCCGGAAATCGGCAAAAATGGCTAACTGCCACCGTAGCTTCCTCCGCTCCAAATCGAGCTTCTCCGGCCGAATCGCCGTAATATACCTCCACAGACGTGTCAAGGGGAAGAAACCGAGCTTGGGGGTGGCCGGATTACATCCTGGGTCGGCCGGAGGAGGAAGAAATCAAAGGGGAAAGAATCGGGCCGAAAGGGAGGAAGGGTCGGGGAGAGAGAGAAGAGAGAGTTACCCGGCTAGGTAGATTTCCAAAAATAGAAATCTACCAACAGTAATTTCCATATATCTATATAACTTACCATGAACAGTAAATTCTACATTTTTAGCCATAACTCTCACATACTAAGCCCAATTTTTACGCACCACATATGTACGCGCTCGGTTTAACGTCCCCTACAACTTTCATGAAGAACATTTCCTCAAATTTTGACCCGAACAAAAAGTCAACTTTTAGGGCCACTAAAATATTAATAAAAAGTAAAAATTGTAAGTATCTGACAATTACCGTCCAAAAAGTGAGTAAATCGTTAATTCTAGATTCGGGACGTAACACACGAACTATATTCCCGTACCAATTATGCAAAAACACAGAAGGTAACAAAACCAACACACAAATTCAAAATTGAAAAGTAAAAAGAAAAAAGAAGAATCAAATTCAACCTAAAACGAGTTCAATAATTCAAAACGAAACAAATTGAACCAAAACTAGAAGAAAAGAAATTCTCAAGAAATTGGATGAAATAGTAGATGATCAAAATCTTAGAAAGCATGAAATTGACACAGAAGCATGAATTTGAAGCCTGAAGACATGAAGAATCATAAAACTAACCTAGAAGTTCGATCGGTTTCAATAGGAGAAGAGAAATTCGATCGGTTTCGGGTTCTCTCACTACGTTCAAATTAAAGAAGAAGAAGAAGAAGAGGTTGTTGATGAGAGAGAGAGAGAGAGAGAGAGACGGTCTCTCCTTCACGTTAGCATAAAGGGAATAAAAGAACCCAAAAAAATAAGTTAAGGGCAAATAAGTAATTTATCTTATAACAGGTGGCAAGTGGATATCAGATTGTCATTTTCTTTAAGTTTTTGTCCTTGGATGTTTAATTTCATCTTTAAAGGATGTAGCTGTCATTGTCAAACAATTTTCTGTCAATAACTTATATGTAATTTGTTATATTTTTTATATTTTTATTTTCTAAATTTTCATGAATATGGTGTAATACATACCTGGCTGGATACTTTGATGTTGGGAATCAAATCAACTCAGTATATGAAGGTTTCCCCATGTTTTTCGCGAAGTGAATCAATCGAGTAATAGTGTTTGTCTTAGATCGAAGAGCTAATCTCACCGAATCTCTTATTACTTAAAATAAGAAAACCAAGTATATCAGCAATTGGTAATTACATAACAAAGCATAATTAATCAAAGAATATGCAACAACATTGCACTGTATAACCTAACTACATATACATATATTTATGCCAACAGTGCTCTTTTACCTAACAGACATATGTAGTATCTTAATATCCTCTTGGAAGAGACTAATAACCAAGTCAACATACTCATGTATCTTTGATTTATTCATGAGTCCTAGTCAACAAGATGGCTTCTTTGGCTTTTGCGATACATTTGTGTACGCCATCTTAAAATTAAAGAACAGAAATATCCATATATACCACATCCTTCAGGTTTGTCAAATATAAAGTGGTCTGTCTTTGATTCTACAATGGGGGCAGATAGTTGAATCCTCCAAGTTCTCTTATATAGCTGCAACCATGAAGGTAAACCAGTAGTTTGTTTATGCATCCATTTCATAACCAAAGCTGCTTGTTGATTTGGTTCAATATGCTAGTTTTGCTCACACATTCATTTGTTTTTGTGTTTTCTTGTGCATCTGTTTGTATATGAACATCTACATATATACCACAGAAAATTGTAATAAAAGTCAGCATAAATTGCCAGATCTGCAAGACAGATGTGTTGAAAGCCGTTACCAAGCTTCAAGGTAATAAACAGCATGCAACAGCCTTTGTATGTACTTCATTTCCTTGCATTACAAGAAACTCTGACATGGGAACGTCGCCCTCAAATAATCGTTAGTTCTTGGCTAAACAGTGACAATTAGTACTAACTAATCTTGTTATTTGGTTGAATAGGAATAGATATTGTAGCCGTAGATGGTCAGAAGGGAACATTGACTGTCGTAGGAGATGTTGATCCAGTGTTGGTGGTGAGACGACTAAGAAAGGTTGGGAAAGTAGCAGAAATTGTGAGTGTTGGACCCCCAAAGGCTTCTGAACCTAAGCCTCTTATATTCCTTGATCTCCCTTCATGCTGTAATCAATGTCAGCTTGTTGGATTCAAATATGTTCCTTATGAGGGTGGAGGGTGCCATATTCTTTGAGGTGTTCATTTACTGAATCATGTTCCGTAAGACATATTTGTTCAATGTTCCGTCTTCACAAGTTGTTGTAAAATAAAAGGACAAAAATCATTACTTTCTGCAAGGATTATGATGATTGATAATTAAATTAGTGAATAATTTCTTCTTATTTTTTTTGTGGTATTTAGAAAGTTATAATTCTCAAGGATGAACTTTTAGATGGAACCCTAAATATTAAGTTTTTTTAACGAAGATATCTTATTTTTGTTAAAAGTTAATCTAGCTAATACAGTTTAGTTTATGCATGTTGTCCTTTAAATACGTTCCTTTTATATGATTATTGGTGTGCATTGGCAATCTACACCATATTGTATATTCTGTTGTTGTCAGGAGTACTATTTAACTTGTATGATATCTTAAGGGTTTTTTACTTCAACAATGTTTGAACTTTTCGAGTATTTTTGAAATAATACCTGAACTTTCAAAGTTATCAATGTGATACATGAACTCATTTTTTTGTATCAACGTCGTACCTGTGGTCGATTTCTGTCACAGAATCGTTAACTATGACCACGTGCCCAGCACGTGAGGCACAAAATAAGGGTAAAAATGACCTTTCCCACTTCCTTTAGTTCTTCACGGGATTTTTACTTCAACAGTGTCTGAACTCTTCGAGAACTTTTGAAATGATACCTGAACTTTTAAAGTCATCAATGTGATACTTGGACTCATTTTTTCATATCAATGTCATACCTGCGGTCGATTTCCGTCACAGAACAGTTAACTATGACCACGTGCCCAGCACGTGAGGCACTTAATGAGGTCAAAAGACTAATTTACCCTCCAAAGTATTTTATTTTTATTTTTTTTGCTTTCTTTCTTGTTTTTCTTTTTCGACGTCTTCTTCCCTCTGATTTGTCCCCTCTGATTGGAAGCCATGGCCGCAAATCAGATCTCACCTTCTCTCTCAACCACCCAACCCTTTCCAAGCACTACCTGACTATAACCACATTGAACTCAGCTAGATCAATATGGCTACCTTGCAAAAATTCAAGCTCCTCGCCACTCAATGCCCCGTCGTCTCCTGAAGCCCCACGTGCAGCCCATCCGCCAGCCCCGTCATCCACCTCCGCTGCCGTAAAACCCTCAGATTGTTCCTCACCCTCCCCAACCGCCGCCGATTGTCTCGCCAGAGTACCTCGTCCGATGCTCCCACTAAGTACTGATATTACAGCCGCGAATAACCCAAGCCCGGTTCTTTTTTGGACAAATTGATTAGAAGCTGGAATCAATGAAATGATCATTGCCTCATTGTTCGATAAATCATATACAGATAGATATAGTTATACACAGACACGCAGTTGCGGAAAAATCAGTTTTGGGTTTTCTCCCATCATCACCATCCTTTGCCTTTTCGCCGCTGTTGAGAGAGAGAAAGAGAGAGACTCTCAGTCTCCTTCACTTTTGCAGATTTTGATTCAATTACAAAGACACAGACTATTTTTGGAAATTCATGAACTTATGTTGTAATGTTAGTTGCGGTGAGGAAGCCGAGGGCCATGACGGCGTGGCCCGCCTCTGTCATATCTCCGGCAAGCTGCACAAGAAGGTTTGGATTGCCGTCGGCCATATTCTCTCTCTCTGATCCCTTTGTCTGAAATCTCAGGTAAATTCCAAGTCTCAGATCTGGAGGCCAAGAGTCATGAAACCGTCTACACCGGCCTGCCTGCAATAAATTCAGAGAAGCAAAGCCATCGAGCAAGCTGTGCTTGGAGAACTCCGACGAGATGGAGTCCCCGGCGGTGTCCATCCATCAGAGAATTGGATTCAAGTTTTGCTTTGGATTTTGCATTTTGCTAGAAAATGCCATCATCCCATCTAATTGCATTTTGCAGATGAAAAAGGAAATAGAAATGGAGAAGAAGAACTGAAGGTGCGACGAGACACGTGAAAAACTAAAGGAAGTGGGAAATGTCATTTTTACCCTTATTTTGTGCCTCACGTGTTGGGCACATGGTCATAATTAACGGTTCTGTGATGGAAATCGACCGCAGGTATGACGTTGATACGAAAAAATGAGTTCAGGTATCACATTGATAACTTTGAAAGTTCATGTATTATTTCAAAAGTCCTCGAAGAATTCAAACACTGTTGAAGTAAAAAACTCATATCTTAATTAGTCCGCATGAATAATTCTTTGATGCCATCTATGATTTGTTTGCCTGTCTCTGATAATCGATTCCCCAATTGCAGCTTGTCTTTATATTTTTAAACTCCATCAAACTTTGTTTTAAGTGAGAAATATACATTAAACTTTTTTTTTAGTGATATATATACATCGAACTTGAGAATCCTCATGAGTGGAGTCATGAGTTTACTAATAATTATGTCCTCATCATGGTTATAACCTAATTATAGTATGTATATAAAATAGTCGAAGAAGCAAGTTAGGTAATTTGAGGAGTGCTAGGCTCAAACTCGTGTGGATCTGCACGCCACGTGCTTGAAGAAAAACTCATAGAAGTGTACTTTTTTTTGTTCAATTCCCTTCTTACCCTTTTAAATTAAAATTTTCTTTTTATCTTCTGTCTCACCCCAGACCAAAAAAAAATCTTCTCTCTCACCCCGGCCGATGACAACCCAAGATCTGTTGAGCAAATCGGAGGCTTCGAATCGGCCGAGCTTCTGAAACCCACAGGTGGAGACGAAAGAGGAAGAAGCGTCCCAAGCCCAGGACTTGTGGTAATTGACGGAGCTGTTGTCGAGAGGGTTGAAATTGGAGGAGGGAGGGAGTGACGTCCCGGCCAAACGACGTCGTGAAGGTGGGAGAGGCGGGAATCGCGAGGGTTCTAGAAAACGACGACAGAGGAGACGGTGGTGACGACGGAAGGCAAGTGTGATGACCAACCATGCCTACAGGAACTAAAACCACAATGCAAGCCGCTAAGAGTCCCAATTGAACTGCTCCGATCATCGATGCCTTCTCTCAAACTCATTTTCTCTCAGTCTGAAGAGAACACGATAACAACAGGAAGAAGAAGAAGAAGCAAAGGAAATAAAAGAAAGCTTTGTGTCTATTAAATATTTGGTAAGTTTGAACGGAGACAAGCGGCCGGAGATGATGCAAGCGGGTCAGGTCGGAGAAGAAGGGAGATGACCGCCGGAGAGTGGCCCAATTAGATCTGGTTGTTACCGGCTGGGGTGAGAGAGAAGATAAAAAGAGTTTTTTAACTTTTATTTTTATTTAATTAAAAGGGTAAGTATGGAAATGAAAAAAAAAACAAAACAAATTTTTAGGAGTTTTTCTTCAAACATTTGATTTCAAAATTAAGTTACTAATTACCAACCAAAATTTTTAGTTTTTATTCATATCTATCAAATTCAATATTTCAGTTTTCGGTATTATTAACTTTAAAACTACTAATTCTTTGTAATATAAATTAAAACAAACACTAACTTTATAACAACTAATTCTTTGTAGTATAAATTAGAACAAGCACTACTAGGTTTTTCAATTTTATAGTCGTAAACTTTGTATGCATCTACTTATTATAGTTTTATTTTATACATATGACATCAAGTTTTAGCTATTTTTAATCAAACTATATTATTTAATCATCTTTGACCAGGTTACTTAAAGTACATGTGCTAATAATGTAGTATATGCAATAATGTTCATACTATTATGAACATTTATATGTTTATCTCTTAATATACATGTATGCGTATTGAAAATTATAATATATAAAACTAATATTTAGATAATCGGTAGATTCGGTATTTACCAAAGGAAAATTTTCAGAAATAATACTTGAAGTTTGGCCCACTATTAATTTCTGTACTTGAAGTTCTAAAATATAAACTTTGGTACATCAAATTGCAAACCCAACCCAGTATATGTACACGACGTCAATGACGTCGTTAGTTTGTGTGACACGTGTCATATTTTGAGGGGTAAAACGGTCTCTCTCTCTCTCTCTCTCTCTCTCTCTCTCTCTCTCTCTCTCTCTCTCTCTCTCTCTCTCTCTCTCTCTCTTTCTCTCTCACTTCACTTTGTTGGTTTTGCCTCTTAAATCCCAAGCCCTTCTGCTCATAACCACCACCACTGCCGTCGATGCCTCCACCCCCAACCTCACCACCTGTCCCTACCACACCGACTTCACCCTCTTCTTCTTGATTTAGTCTTGCTCCTTCCTCGGCGGCTGCTCTCTACACCTCCAGCTCTTCTACCACGCCTTCTACTCTCCCCCACCTTCTTCTTCCTCTCCTTCTTTCCACCTCAACATCAAGTCTTCTGTACGGACACTAGAGATTGAGCTTACCTCGATTGTCAGAGAAGTGGAGGAAGAATGGAGGCTTTGAATTAGGGCGAGAGGGAGCCAGACGTTGCAGTTCTCTATGAGTTTTGAATCGCGAGGACGTTGAGGTCGCCGCCAGGGAAAAAATTCGATCAATTGGGCAGTAGTGGAGGACGTTGAGGTGCCGCCGGTGTAATAAGGAACACTTGTCGTAGTCGAAGGACCCGAGGAAGGACGGCAAAACTGGTGGTAGATTTTGGGTGGTGGACCAAAGGTGATTGGTGATGAGGATGGGGTTGAGTTTGGTAGGTGTGGATTTGGAAGGTGGAGGAGATGTGGTGGTCGTGGCCATAGAAGAGAGAAAGAGGATGGGTTTGGAAGGTGGATGAGATATGGTGGTCGTGGACATGGAGGAGAGAAAGGGGATGGGTCTGTGTACATAGAGAGAGAGAGAGAGAGAGAGAGAGAGAGAGAGAGAGAGAGAGAGAGTGTGAGAGTGAGAGTGAGAGATTGAGGAAACTGAAAGTACTAAATTACCCTTTGACAAATGAACAATGACATAAGGGTTAACACCGTTATTGACGTCGTGTACATATATTGGGTCGGGCTTGCAATTTGATGTACTAAAGTTTATGTTTTGGAACTTCATGTACATAAATTAATAGTGGGCCAAACTTCAGGTACTATTTCTGAAATTTTCCCTTACCAAAACTAAGCCAACTTTTTCGGTAATTTTTTATTTCAATTTTATCGGTATCGATTATCAAAAAATCAGTTTACCAAACTTTAAAATATTGGTTGGTATTCAATCAGTTTGGTAATTACCAAACCAAGTTGCAGCCATATAATTTACTATGTGGGGGTACATATTAGTGTGCTCTAGACTCTTTCTATTAACTTATGAGAGTTTCTATTGGGACCTCCAAATCTGCTCACTTGACCTCACACTATTATGAATTATTAAATGACATATATAACCTACTATAAATTGACTATTAAGGACAATAATTATACCAAAAAATATTATATTTATTTTATGTAGACTTTCCAATTCAATAATATTAGATTGTATTCCTTATTATTTTCCTTATATATTTTCATTTTCCAATTTCACTACATACTCATTAAAGCATTCATATATATTTAATAAGAATTAAAAATATGATTAAGATCATGTGACATAAAAATGTATGATATATATGTTGAACGTATATTGGTGAGGGGAAACAAAATAAATCCTCTTATGATTTATGACCTAAATCTAAGTCAATCCATTATATTTTGGAAAAATAATAATAATAAAAATATTTAAATAATTAATCATGTGGTACAAAAAATACAGAAAAAAATAAACATTAAAAAACAAATGATTTTTTTTTTAGAATAAAAACAAAATGATTTCTTCATTTTTTGTTTGCACAGCTAAAATAGAAAAAAAAAACATAATAGTTCATGGCATTTTATTATTGATTAGACATTAATTTTTGAAACTCAAGTTTGATTAAGAAATGTATATTTAGTTAAGATTTATAGAGTGATTAAATCATTGAAATGACTAAATTTTATTTTAAAGATAATTAATAATTTGTTTGCAAATTGGGGACGGATCCGTGACATCATAAATTATAGTTAAAATTATACTTCAATTACCAACCATTAGATTAAAAGATTATCAATGGATGAGATTAGTCATAAAGAATATATCATTACCTATTATTTTTCTTTTCTTTTCTTTTCTTTTTAATTAATTAATCAAATCTATTTATTATGATTTAATAAAAATCAATAATTGCTATTCTGATTTGGAATACAATTAAGGAATCAAATCTTTCAATTGTTTTCCTATTGAAACTCATCTACTCCTCAAAAAAGAAAAAGAAATCGATCAGATGAGGCCTTTGATGAACTAAATGAAAACTTTAACAAATAAATGAACATGAAAGAATTTTACACAACGTCAACTACTCAACTAGATATCATGAGACCTGATGTTTATCATCAACAAATGGCATGAACTGTACAATATTTAGAGCAAACAGAAAGAAAAAGAAAAGAATTAAGGGTAACCTATTGGAGATATGCAATGAAAATATGATGAATCTTGATTTTGCTCTGTCATCTTGATGAGGAAACGGTGAGAAAGAACCAATCAGTTTTCATCATGCTTCGTCAAAGGCCTCATCTGATCGATTTCTTTTTCTTTTCAATAGATGAGTTTCAATAGGAAAACAATTGAAAGATTTGATTCCTTAATTGTATTCCAAATCAGAATAGCAATTATTGATTTTTATTAAGTCATAATAAATAGATTTGATTAATTAATTAAAGAGAAAAGAAAAGAAAAGAAAAATAATAGGTAATGATATATTCTTTATGACTAATCTCATCCATTGATAACCTTTTAATCTAATGGTTGGTAATTGAAGTATAATTTTAACTATAATTTGTAATGCCACGGATCCGCCCCCTTGCAAATTATATGAGTGAGGTTATTTGAGAAAGTTTAGTGAGGTTTAGCGAGTAAATTTAGTATTTGAAAATTTGATAAGAGGTGTAAAAAGCATAGATGTCAAGTGAGCAAATTTTGGAGGTTCCAATAAAAAAAAACTCTTAACTTATTAAGTTTAATGCTGCTTTTAAAGTTATTTTTATTGAGATTTGTGTTGTATAAACGGCTTTTCATTAAGAAAAAAAAAACCAACAACAACAACAGTGGCAAAAATGATAAGAGTACTGACTACTTAATTTACTATTGATGTGGTATATATGATAACAGTGGCAATCTCCAAGTCCACCCAAAATCAAATAGAATTTTGATGATGCATGCGATGAGAAAAATGGTAGAAGAGGATTGGTGTAGTGTTTTGTGATCATAATGGGGCTTTATTTCGAGCGATATCAATTAAATCAGTACAAGGTAATTTCTCTTCATTTGCAACTTAAGCGTTAGTAATTGAAAGACGACCACGTCCTCACCTATGTGAGGCTCTGGGCTCAAATTCTGATTAGTTGTTGGCGTTATGCACCTGATGTTTCAAAAGTATCGTTCACCACCTTTATAGGGATGCCAACATATCATGTGTAAACCTTGTACCTACACTAGTTCCAAAATCAAACCAAAAGACTAGAAATAATATTAGAAGCAATATCACACAGTTGCACTAGCAACGCTTCCCTCTTTGCCAAGTTTAGAGGATAAGTGACACTGAACCTTGCAAATTCACTTCCACAGATCTTAACTTGTTCTGTAGCATCACTTGCCTTGCGTCCTGCAGAGTCGAAGTTACCATTTTCCAAATCCTTGATTGACTCTTGAAGTGCCTGTCTTGCAGAACCGTAGTTGCTTTCGCACAACTCACCAGCTGATCCGAGTACCGTTCCGTTTGTAAGCAGTTAGTTCAAGATGTACGTGTATGTGCTTGATGCACTAGCTTCTGCATGCTTGTTTCACCACAAGGGATACTAGACCCGTTGTATCAGATTTTTCGCTTGTTTTATCGAATCGGAGGTAGATACACAAAGATCATAATATGGGGTGGCATCTCATACTTTCTGTATCAAAGAATTTTCAGCTGCTACAATGGATAATTGGTTGAAGAGGAAACAGATGGACAAGGGCAAAAGGAGTGACAGAACTGTAGTATGAAATAAACGTTTGTTCTACGTATGTGCTTGATGTTAAGGAGGTTTGGCCGAGGGTATTTATAATGCGAGGATCAAAATTCAAGCCTACTGAAATTTGCAAATCACACCCCCTTTCATTTTTTTAATAATATTTCATCTCAAATTGTTTTGCACTTCTTAAAATACCATCAAAAGTCAAATTTTCATTTTGGCTCTCTCTCTCTCTCTCTCTCACGCGTTCTCTTCTCCAAAATCACGACAACACTTCCTCTTCTCTCTTTCTTCTCCAGACAAACTCAATTGAAAATTGACCAACCTCAACCTTCATCTTTCCAAACCAGGTCAAATCCCAACTTTTCTCTTTGCTATCTCACTATATCTACTGTAATTTCATGTTTAACTTTGTTTTTCTGTTCTGCAATTCAATTGTTCTTACTGTTCCTTCTCTTCTGGCTCATATCAAATTGCACAAGTTTCTTTCTTTATGATTTGTGGGTAATATGTTTGCTGATAAATTGAGAAATTTGGAGTCCTTATTGCTTTTCGTAATTTGGAGATTGAAAAAATTGGGTTGCTTTTATGCCCAAAATCAGCTACTGAGGAGGTCACCAGTACAATGGAAGAAGAGCTCGTGGATGCTGGGCTGCAAATTTCTATGTCTTTAGATGATATGGAAGAAGACTTACATCCTAATGATTTGGAAATTACTAATAATGGAGATGGGACTTGGAAATTAGGTTGTTTTTTCTAATGATTTGGCATCCAATACATACCATGCCCTTTGTTCAATGAATAATGTAAGCTGACTCTTTGTCTACATTTTGCTTCAGAGAACAAGAAATTTATGATAGCTTTTTGTGCAACATGGCTTGGACTACATTATTTTTGTATCTCTCACAGTAGAGGAGAGTTTTGTAGATGACGTAGGAAAGGAGATGGCATAGTTTGTGTATTTACATTTTGTAGTGTCATGCATACAGAAAGATCCCATTTATTAAATTCTTGTAACTAGCGTTTTAGTGTTTGTTGAACTCTTGGAGAAACTGTGGAATGTCAGAATCTATATGGATACGAGTTTCAATTTCAGCTATCAGTTTCATGTATTTAATTCTTTTACTTAGAGCATAAGTACACAAAATGGTATCCCACCAGATCACTTTCATGTAAATAAGGAGAAAGTATGGTTAGGAAACAAAACCATGTGTCCATTCCCTCATGATTTAGAGGGGAACATGACCAATTTACATGGAACATGACAAATTGCCCATCTAGAAACGCAAAACACAAAACCATAAAGTACCAGCTGCCAATCCAAGTTTCACTTAGGGTGGTGTCAATAACCCCCAAATCGGTAAAGCTAACATATAACACAAGTGAAAAGTTGATTTGCAAACACTAAGTCTTATCAATATCTTCATCTTCAAACTCCATGCATCAGCACCACCTTCAT
Source organism: Rosa chinensis (assembly GCF_002994745.2). Classification (NCBI taxonomy): domain Eukaryota; kingdom Viridiplantae; phylum Streptophyta; class Magnoliopsida; order Rosales; family Rosaceae; genus Rosa; species Rosa chinensis. The sequence continues at coordinate 39,637,024 of NC_037093.1, read as the reverse complement.
CCTAATCTGCAGCTGCATAGGCTCATCAGGCATGTACTTGAGAATCAAATCAGCTTTGTCATCCTGATAGTCACGAAGGCCAACAAGAATGATATGCCCAGGTGCAATCCAAACCAACAAGAAGCAAACTTTTGGGTGTGCAGTTTTGTATATTAGTGGAAACCAGCAGCTCAGTATTAACAAACTTTACAGCAAGTGAAGCTGCACAGGGAATCACTCAAGGAATGTGCTGGATCAGTGGAAACCACAAGAGTGGGATGCCCATTGTTAGCAAACTTTACATCAAATGATGACAGAACCCGACCAAAGCTTCACCCCGAAACCCGGATACGAGACTGTGGGGCCCACTTTAAGTGAAATCCTACCGAAAAATAGGCAAAACCTCCCCTAAAATAGGCTACCCAAAATTTCACAAATCTTGGACATGAATAGTAATAAGTTCCTACTCAGATACACATTCCAATATTTACATTCCATGTATATAAGTTACATTTAGGAAGTACGAAATCCACCATAACTTCAATTATGGTTACAGATTCTCAAGCATTAACAGTCCCTAAATTAAAAGGTTATCAGAGCAGTGCTACATAACTAAGCCAATATCATACAAGGTAGGTTAAGTATTAACCTATAGTCAAAACAGAAGCGTTGATTCCTATGCCTCGAGTTCTTGGACGCCATCTCGGCAAATCTGAAATCTGGGCATTTGAAACTGAAGGGCCCAGGGGAAAGCATTTAAAGTCCGTTAGAGTGAGTGGACAAAACTGAAACAAGTTATGAAATAAATAATTGAATGCTTCCTGATTTTCTCATTAACAAAAACCGACATGCAGCGAGATTTACAAAACTGTTTCCAACTCAATCCTTTTATATCCTTCTTAAGAAGACTCATTCGATGACTAGAGAGAACTGCTGTCTAGTCATCTCATGCCATCTGGAGGGGACTGCCGCCTAGATGACACATCGGAGGGGACTGCTGACCGAATTTAGGAGGCGGTGGTTAGAGAGGACTGTTGACTAACCACAAGTAGTTAGAAGGGACTGCCGACTAACTAACCCATGTCATCTGGAGGGGACTGCCGACCAGATGACTCACAGGAGGGGACTGCCGACCGGGATATAGTCTGCAGGGGACTGCCGACTAGACTATTACCTAGAGGGGACTGCTGACTAGGTAATGTACGCATGCGCCGGAACTAGCCTCCTTGTCAACTCCTTTCTTTAAATTCTTTTCTTTTCACAAAAACCACATTTACTCAAATAATAATCCATTATAAATTTAATACTGTGCTGCATGCATTATGTAAATAAAATAAAAGTCCACTCACAGGTGAATCTCACAGCTAATCCTGCTGCCTGCTCGTATCCTCCTCGCTCGAGGGATCAATACGTCTTGTAGCAAATGGACAGGATATAATTAACCATAATAAGTAAATAATCTCAAAGTCAAAACTCATTCCCTCTGGAATTAATATTCGTTACTAAAAATTCTTACAAAAAAATCCCATACTTAAATTTGGAATTAAAATTCTCGAATTCGAATTTTCTTAACGACTTCCACATCCTCAATTAATCTTTAACCTTCACAAGGATAGTTCAATAACTTAGCCAATTTAATTCAATTACTTAACCAAAACTAACCACCAAATATAAAATGATTTCCTTTCCAAACTTCTAAATTCTTCCTTAATTTTTTTTTCCTTTTCAATTCACAATTCCATCCAATTTCTCCACCAACAATTAGTCATCAAGGTTATAAATACATTTTCTTCCAAATTTCCAATTTCTCTTTTGATATTCTATAATCCATTCTACTTCTCCAACCTCCCAACGATTTCAACTCAAAATAAGCACAACCAGTGACAAACAAGGGCTCCCAACAATAAGTATAATTAACAGCTAAAATAAAGCATTTCTAATGAATTGATGGGGCCTCTAAATGCCACCAACAGTGGTGGCACATGGCACTCACACGCCTCCACTCCAGCATCCAAAACCGGCCACAAAAACTTACCTACACAATCTCCACAACTAGCCCAACAAAATATATACCTGCAACAACCACCACTTCTAAGCAGAAAATGCCGGAATTTCACTCCTAAATCAAGAAATCGGATGGTTACTGTTCATCATCAATCTCACCTCCTCTGGCCAAATCGAACTGCAACAAGGTTGGAAATATGTTTAACACTTCACAAAGAACCAAAATCACAAGGATTTCCGGCTGGAGACCACCGGAAATCGAAAACCCAGTCGAAAATTCCCAAACCCCGATCGTTATTTCTCAAAAAAATTTCTCAAATCAAGGCCACCCAATGAAAATCGCTTATCTGAGATGAAAGAGGAGGAAGAAAGGAAGCTTGCCGACCGGTGAGACGACCTAGGGTGGCTTGACAGCGACGGATTTGCAGGATTGTCTTCTCCGGTCACTGTGCGCATGAAAAGGAAAGGGGGAGAAGAAGAAGATCGGGCTTTCCCTATTTTTCTTGTTATATATGTCACTTTCTCTCTCTTCCCAAAATAGAAACCACTTAAATAAAACCCACTAAGTATAGTAACTCCTATTTTAGGTCATAACTTTCCCGTCGAAATTCCCATTTACACAAACTATGTGTCCACGAATTCGATTTTCCGTAAACTACGACATTGTCGAGGAAATTCCCAACTTAACAGACAAAATAAAAAGTCAACTCCTCGGTCAAAACCAGTAAATGTAACTAGTAAAAATTTTAAGGTACGGGGCATTACAATCTCCCCTCCTTATAAAATTTCGTCCTCGAAATTGTACCTGTCATGGAAAAAGATGTGGGTGCTGCCGCCTCACTTGCTCCTCTGGCTCCCAAGGAGCTTCTTCAATAAGGTGATTCCTCCACAATACCTTAACCAAAGGTATTACGTTACTTCGAAGTACGTGCTCACGACGATCAAAGATCTGTACTGGTTCTTATTCATTTGATAGATCTTCTCTAAGTTTAATGGGTTGAGATGGTAACACATGTGAAGCATCAGCTATGTACTTGCGAAGCATGGATACATGGAAGACATCATGTAATCTAGATAGTTGTGGAGGTAAAGCCAAGCGATAAGCAACAAGACCAATTTGTTCCACAATTTCATAAGGGCCAATATACCTTTGACTAAGTTTCTCATGTTTATCAAACCTTACCACACCTTTCCAAGGAGATAACTTCAAAAACACCCAATCACCGACTTGAAATTCAAGATGTTTCCTGCGGTTATCAGTGTAGCTCTTTTGTCTGTTTTGGGCCGTCTTGAGTCTCTTTCTAATCACCTTAATTTTATCCGTTGTGATTTCAATAATTTCAGGACCAATAAGTTGTCTTTCTGCCACTTCATCCCAACACAAGGGAGTCCTACACTGTTTCCCATATAAAGATTCGTAGGGAGGCATACCAATACTCGAATGATAATTGTTGTTATATGCAAACTCCATCAAAGCCAGGTGCTTATCCCAACTTCCTTTAAATTGTAGAGCACAAGCCCTCAACATTTCTTCCAAAGTCTGTATAGTTCGCTCAGATTGCCCATTAGTTTGAGGGTGGAAAGGGGTGCTAAATTGTAGTTTTGTCCCCATAAGTTTGTGAACCTTCCTCCAAAACTTTGATGTGAAGCGGGCATCGCGATCGGAAACAATAGACTCGAGCACACCATGAAGCTTTACAATCTCATCCACATACAGCTTTGCTAACTTTTCCATACTAAAGGTTTCTTTAACCGCCAGAAAATGCGCGGATTTGGTGAGTCGATCCACAATCACCCAAATACCATCATTTCCATCCTGGGTATGAGGTAACTTATAAATAAAGTCCATTGTGAGATGTTCCCATTTCCATTCCAGAATTGGCAAAGGTTGTAACAAACCCGACGGCTTCTGCCTTTCCGCCTTCACTTGTTGACACACTAAGCATTTACTCACAAAGGCTGCAATTTCTCTTTTCATGTTCGGCCACCAATAATATTCCTTGAGAGTTCGGTACATTTTTGTACCACCAGGATGTAGAGCATATGCGGAATTATGAGCTTTATTAAGTATTTATTGTTTAAGTGCTTCATCATTAGGAACACAAAGTCTTTTTCCAAGAACTAAAGTTCCATATCTTCGAATAGAGAAATTAGGTTGCAAACCGCTACGAACACCTTCTTTAATCCTCTCAATTCTTGGGTCAAGAGATTGTGCCTCACGCACTTTATTTATGAACACTGGCCTCACATGAAAGCTAGCCACCAGGGTACCAACCTCATCAACCGATAACTCAACCCCAGTTGACCTCAATTCAGACAATAGCGATACCCGAATGGTCCTTAAATATGACAAAGTTACGGAGGGGTTCCTGCTGAGTGCATCCGCCACCATATTCGCCTTCCCGGGGTGGTATTCAATGGTAAAATCATAGTCTTCAATCAATTCCATCCATCTTCGTTGTCTTAAATTTAAATTTGGCTGTGTAAACACATACTTGAAAATCTGGCATCTGGCTCCATACAGATAATGCCTCCACAACTTAAGAGCAAACACAATAGCTGCCAACTCTAAATCATGTGTCAGGTAATTCAACTTATGTGGCTTCAATTGTTTAGAAGCATAAGCAATTACGTTACCATGCTACATTAAGACACATCCCAAACCTTGTCTAGAGGCATCACTGTAAATTACATACTCCCCACTATCATCAGGCAAGGAAAGAATTGGAGCACTAGTCAAACAACTGTTAAGTTCCTGGAAGCTCCGCTCACAATTTTCAGACCAAACAAATCTGACACCCTTTCTAGTTAACTTGGTAAAAGGAGCAAGACGTCGATAATAACCAGCAAGACCCAATAAACTACGAATTTCTGTCACATTGGTAGGTTTTTCCCAATTTAACACTGCTTCAACTTTTTGAGGGTCGACGCTAACACCTGCAGCTGAAATGACATGTCCCAAAAATGTCACATGGTTAAGCCAAAACTCACACTTACTAAATTTAGCATACAACTAGTGTATCCTCCGAGTCTCCAACACAATACTCAAATGTTCAGCATGTAACTCATCACTCTTAGAATAAACCAAAATGTCATCAATAAACACGATCACAAAGCGGTCAAGGTACGGGCGAAACACCCAGTTCATAAGATCCATAAAAGCAGCAGGTGCATTTGTCAACCCAAAAGGCATAACAAGGAACTCATAATGACCATAACGTGACCGAAAGGCAGTTTTAGCTACATCCTCCTCCTTAATCCGTAACTGATGATATCCAGACCTCAAATCAATCTTTGAGAATACTTTTGCGCGCCTCAACTGGTCAAACAAATAATCAATGCGGGGCAAAGGATATTTATTCTTTACAGTAACCCTGTTTAGTTTCCGGTAATCAATACAAAGCCTTAAGGTACCATCTTTCTTCTTCACAAACAATACAGGTGCACCCCAGGGAGATACACTAGGTCGTATAAATCCTTTATCAGTTAACTCCTGTAACTGTAAGTACAACTCCTTTAGTTCTGCCGGTGCCATTCTATAAGGGGCTTGAGAGATGGGTGTTGTACCAGGAAGTAAATCAACCAATGGTAAAGTCTATCTCTGGTACAGGGGGCAAACAAGGAAATTCATTTGGAAATACATCTGGATAGTCACCAACAATCAGAATTTGGCTAAGATCCAAAACTTCAGTATCTGTATTCACCACATGTGCCAAATAAGCGTGGCAACCCTTACTCAACATCTTCTTAGCAGTTAAAGCTGAGATTAAGCAAGATGGGAGAACCTCCCGTTCACCATAGAAGGTGACAATTGGCTTATCCGGACTCCGGAACAACACCGTACTACAAAAACAATCCACTAGGGCATGATGCATCCGTAGGAAATCCATCCCCAAAATTACATCAAACTCCACTAACTCAAATGGAATCAAATCAGCCTCTAACCAAACTCCTTCTACAAACACTCCACAAAAACGATAAACCCATTCAATTCTATGCATTTCTCTTGATGGTAAAACAACATGCCATTCTCCAGGAAGAAGATATGAGGGCACATTAGCAAAGAAAGCAAACCTCCTAGACATAAAGGAATGAGAGGCTCCAGGGTCAATCAAAATGAAAGTCGGTTGGCCAAAAATAATTAACATACCCATAATGACGTTCGGTGCAGTGCGATCCTCTTGCTGGGTCATAGCATGCAGACGAGCTTGGGTTACTGGACGCCCTCTCTGTCCTCGACTCGGCTGAGTGCTGCTCTTGCCTAACACGAGAACCTGTACTAACAGCACCCACGGTGGTCTGCCCCACAGTCTAATCAGACGTAGTAAGGACTCCCTGAGTCAACTGAGGGCAATCTCTCCTGTAGTGGCCCCACTGGTAACAAGTCCCCATACCTGCCTGACACTGGCCCATATGGTACCTACCACAAGTGGCACACTGGGGATAGTCTCTCTGAATCGGCTGTCTACTAGAAACTCCACTAAAACTAGCAGTGCCACCCCTGGACTACCTCCTACCAGACTGTCCAGGCAGCCTAAAGCGTCCCTTGAAGTGATGTCGAGAGCTAGAGTCTGAACCACTCGGTCTACTGCCCGATGATGATGCAGAACCCGAACTAGATGCAATTCTCTCGGATGGCCCCTGACTGGGTCCGCCACTCTCCAAAGGTCGGGAACCATCTAGGTATCTGGCCTCACATCTCATAGCAGCCTCCATAGCTAATTAAAAAGTCGGGAAATTGTGAGGCGCCAACCAGTCTCGATAAATAGGTAGGAGACCATCAATAAACTGCTCAACCTTCAACTTTTTTGTCGCCACCAACTCAGGTGCATACCGAGATAAAGCAATGAAACGCTCCTGATATTGCAACACAGTCATCTCTTCAGTCTGCTTCAACTGCATGAAACTAAGTCGTAGACGATGTTGGGAAGCCTGATTATAATATCGATTCGAGAACTCCGCCTTGAACTCTTCCCAAGTCATGGTAGTTGGGTCAAAACCCATATTCCTGGTACCCTGCCACCACAGCCATGCATCCCCGTCTAAGAAATCAATAGCCAAAGGAACCCTCCTAGCAGCTGGACAACCCAAAGACTTGAATACTCTCTCCATCCGAGTAATCCAATCTCCTGCTACGGACTCCGTAGGAGCACTGGAAAAAGTATACGCCGCATGGCGTCTAGCACGCTCTGCTATATAGTCAGTACTAAGATTAGGGAGTGCCGCTGCAAAATGCTCAAACAACCGTTCCTCGGTCCGTAGCAACCAACGAGGGACCTGCTCATCATCACCCTCACCAGCGGGTGAAGGGTCCCTACCAGCACGAGATCTGCGTCCGTGTCTCATTCCACCTAAAATTTTCCATGATTTAGTTACACCAAAGATATTTACACCAACAACAATCATCTTACACGCTTGATATGTATATCAGAACCGAAGAGTATATGATGGGGAACCGCTGCAGTCGGGCCATCACTCGGGAGGTACTGAATACAATCAAGTATGTAAGAAACTATAACAAGATATCGGCCACAGAATCCAGTAACCTAGTGCTCTGATACCAACTGACAGGAACCGACCCAACCTTTACCCCGAAACCCGGATCCGAGCCTGTGGGGTCCACTTTAAGTGAAATCCTATCGAAAAATCAGCAGAACCTCCCCTAAAATAGGCTACCCAAAATTTTCACAAAACCTGGACTTGAATAGTAATAAGTTCCTACTTAGATACACATTCCAATATTTACATTCCACGTATATAAGTTACATTCAGGAAGTACGAAATCCACCCTAACTTCAATTATGGTTACAGATTCTCAAGCATTAACAATCTCCAAATTAAAAGGTTATTAGAGCAGTGCTACATAACTAAGCCGATATCATACAAGGTAGGTTAAGTATTAACCTACGGTCAAAACGGAAGCGCTGATTCCTATGCCTCGAGTTCCTGGACGCGATCTCGGCAAATCTGAAATCTGGGCATTTGAAACCGAAGGGCCCAGGGGAAAACATTTAAAGTCCGTTAGAGTGAGTGGACAAAACTGAAACAAGTTATGAAACAAATAATTGAATGGTTACCCATTTTCTCATTAACAAAAACCGACATGCAGCAAAATTTATAAAAACGTTTCCAACTCAATCCTTTTATATCCTTCTTAAGAAGACTCATTAGATCACTAGAAAGGACTACTGTCTATAATTAACCATAATAAGTAAATAATTTCAAAGTCAAAACTCATTCCCTCTGGAATTAATATTCGTTACTCAAAAATTCTTATAAAAAAAAATCCCATACTTCAATTTGGAATTAAAATTCTCGAATTCGAATTTTCTTAACCACTTCCACATCCTCAATTAATCTTTAACCTTCACAAGGATTGTTCAATAACTTAGCCAATTTAATGCAATTACTTAACCAAAACTAACCACCAAATATAAAATGATTTCGTTTCCGAACTTCCAAATTCTTCCTTAATTTTTTTCCTTTTCAATTCATAATTCCATCCAATTTCTCCACCAACAATTAGTCATCAAGGTTATAAATACATTTTCTTCCAAATTTCCAATTGTTCTTTTGATATTCTATAATCCATTCTACTTCTCCAACCTCCCAACGATTTCAACTCAAAATAAGCACAACCAGTGACAAACAAGGGCTCCCAACAATAAGTATAATTAACAGCTAAAATAAAGCATTTCTAATGAATTGATGGGGCCTCTAAACGCCACCAACAGTGGCGGCACATGGCACTCACGCGCCTCCACTCCAACATCCAAAACCGGCCACCAAAACTTACCTACACAATCTCCACAACTAGCCCAACAAAATATATACCTGCAACAACCACCACTTCTAAGCAGAAAATGCCGGAATTTCACTCCAAAATCAAGAAATCGGATGGTTACTGTTCATCACCACTATTCATCATCAATCTCACCCAAGGTTCTAAATCTCTGCGATATTTCCGATATATCCCCCGATATCTCATTTTTTCGACGGACCGATATATCTAGGGGGGTAAATATCTTATCTGTCACCGTTTCTGCGAAATTTCTCCGACATTGTCAAATATCCCTGATATATTAGATATTTGTGATATATCCCGATAAAGTGAAGAAATATCTGTAAAATTTGAGGTAAAAATAAAAAAAAAACTCAGTAATTCTCTAAATGAAAATCTGTGTGAAGAGAGATTTTCTAAAGGCAAATTTGAGTGAGGAGAAATCCCCTCAAGGTGAATCTAGGTGAGTAGAAAATCCCCTCAAGGCGAATCTAGGTGAGGAGAATTGGATAAATACCCTCAAGGCGATTTTGGGTGAGAAGTAATTCTCTAAAAGTCTAAATGCAAATCTGTGTGAGGAGAGATTTGGTATTGTATAGTCTGTGATTATTTCTGTAACTCTGTATGTAGTTTGTAACTCTGTAGTTGAATAATAGAAATAAGATAAAGCCATAAAGGTTCAATTATTCAAATGAGGCCAAATGACATTGCAGAAGGAAATCAAGGAACCATATATGGATGACATGATAAGAAGAGAGTACAGAGTACGGAGTATTAAATTTTGGCTATGCATCTTGAAAAAGTGAGGAATAACGAAACTACTGTGTAGTCTGTGTCTTAAACCAGAAATTTTTTTTTGGAAGTTGTCTCTTGTTTTAGTGGATCAACATAATTAAAAATAGAAAGTGATATATGATATGAAGCAAACTACATATGATATGTAGTTTTGAAGGTAATTTTGATAATGCCACCCAAGATGAAGACCACGGAGTGAGAACAGCTGGTCATGGTGCTCAAGAGAAGACCCAATATGGGAGGAGGACTAGAGGTGCAACTGATGATCAAAGTACCCCACCTGATATTTCTTCAATTGCCTTAAGTTTTGACTCTATAAGTTTACGCATAGAGCACAGTGGGATCTCAAATGAATCTCATGAAGGTAACAATCAATTTGGTTATGGTGCTTATGGATATAATCAATATGGAGAACTATATGATCAGTCATCTAGTTGGGTCCATCCTTATAGGGGAAACAGTCGGCAGCTCTAAAGAGATCTATAACTATCATGTTCATCACTACAATTCGCACTATATGTGTCATATGTCTTGGTCTGATTATTGCATTTTCGTAGACCAGCGAGTGGCTTTTCAACCGCCTAGAGTCTCTTTTTGAATGTAGATGAAGTTTACATTCATATGTATTTATATGTAGTTCTAAATTTCTAATAAATTTACTTTTTTCAAAAAACGATATTTTCGTACACTGTATCTCCGATATATCCGATATCTCCCTTTTTCAAAGTACCGATAGATATGAAAATACCGATATTTAAAACCTTGATCTCACCTCCTCCGGCCAAATCGAACTACAACAAGGTTGGAAATATGTTCAACACTTCACAAAGAACCAAAATCACAAGGATTTCCGGTCGGTGACCACCGGAAATCGAAAACCCAGTCGCAAATTCCCAAACCCCGATCGGTATTTCTCCAAAAATTTTCTCAAATCAAGGCCACCCAATGCAAATCGCTTACCTGAGATGAAAGAGGAGGAAGAGAGGAAGCTTGTCGACCGGTGAGACGACCTGGGGTGGCTTGACGGCGACAAATTTGCCGGATTGTCTTCTCCGGTCACTGTGCGCGCGAAAAGGAAAGGGGGAGAAGTAGAAGATCGGGCTTTCCCGATTTTTCTTGTTATATATGTCACTTTCTCTCTCTTCCCAAAATAGAAATCACTTAAATAAAACCCACTAAGTATAGTAACTCTTATTTTAGGTCATAACTTTCCCGTCGAAATTCCCATTTACACAAACTACGTGTCCACAAACTAGATTTTCAGTAAACTACGACATTCTCGAGGAAATTCCCAACTTAACAGACAATATAAAAAGTTAACTCCTCGGTCAAAACCGGTAAATGTAACTAGTAGAAATTTTAAGGTATGGGGCATTACAAGTGAAGCTGCACAACTCGTCTTTCCAACTCCACCTTTACCACCTAGCATGTAATACTTTCACCGAGTCCCAGCAACCATCTCTTCAAACCTGGCAACAGTTTACGCAGGAGTGGCCACTGATCTCACTGACAAAATTAAAACACAGTTGAATGAAAAGGATCTTATTCTGTCAAACTCCACTACGCATAGTCAAGAAGCTTATGATCTAAACATCAGACTATCCTTCTAAACTGTTTTTTTTTTCTCTCCTTCCTGGTCTCATGAGGCACATAGGCACTTCGAATAAAACAAGGACAACTCCCTACATGGTGCCTACATATAAATTCAAGAAAGACAATTCCATGACGGATACAACCATGAAACCCACTATTTACACTACTCAAATAACTTGATAATCTTAGAGAATTTCGTTTTTCTGTAATTATTTCTTGCAGATTACACTGCACTTGATGAAGAGATCACCTTATTTCTCCAAAAGATTTCATGACTTAAGTCAATAATCACAAAATTTATCAAACTGTATTACTATGACCGGTTGAGCTGTACAAGAAGTAGAATGGTTTTCCAGCAAGATAAGAAATTGCATGAAAAGGGTAAACTGATATCGGCACTACTTTCAAATACACATGAACAATTTCTTTCCATCATTCACTATTCTTAATTTATCTCACATGCACTACATTCATTCTGATTTGGTGCTTAAATGCAACTTACGCGCAATAAGGGCACGGTCATCAAAGAAGTGGGAAATATTTGAACCCGAAATTATCTTACCACGGGGATTGATAAGTTAACTCAAATCCTTGGTTATGCCGATTACTAAGTCACCAACAATTTAACAAATAAAACCTAAAAATAGCACCAAGCTATTTACCTGCCCGGCTCGGAACAACCAAGCCTAAAAATGGGTCAAGAGAACCACAAGTGAATGCGGAATCTCACAACCAAGTGATATGGACAATAAAAGTGGTTTGTAAAAGTTGATTTTGATTGCAAAAAATAAAATTGACAATTGAAAATTAAAATTGCAACTAAAAATTAATATAATAGGTACTAATCAAGATATGGAAATTAGGTCACTAGGGTATCCTCCTAGCCAAATTTAATGCACAAATATGCTCCGACAATGGTCATTCAATTCATAATGGCGTCAAGAACCTTACCCAAGGCTTTTCAAGGCTCATGGGTCTTTAGATTCCTTCAAGGGTATTCCTACTCCGGATCAAGGGTCGTAGAAACTCAATTGGGACAATCTAGAGCCTTGCTAGGGCCTCTAGTTGCACCAAAAGTCGAAGAGTCCTAGAATCAAGGTTCTCAAGCTAGCCAATACGGCAATTGAAATTGGTATTGTAACTAACCATGTTCTAAACCTAGCCATAAATTAGAGAAGTTATTGGGTCCCCTAATTTGTTCTAGACATGCTCATCTACACATTCAAGAGTTAATCAAGCTCCTAAGCATGCATCTAAGCCAAATATTATAGAATAGAACATATGCCAAACACGAAATTGAAAACCATTAAATCAAAACATATTTATTACATTAAATCCATGCTAGGGTTCAAACCCTAGCTTCCTAAATAGACTACTCATAATCCATCCACAAATCAACAACAATATACATCAATTAAAGAGGTAAAGGTGAAGAAAAGTGAGAAGTAACAAGAACAAGTCACAATTGCTATGGAGCAATTATGACAAGCCTTGATTTATGGCTTCTCACTATACCCAATCTCAAATCTTGATGCCCCTTGATGCTCTTTGAAATTTCTTGAGAAAGTGATGCGGATTTGATGATGGAAAAATGTGAGGAAAAGAGAAAATGGAAATTAGAAATGGTGAGGGGTGTGGGTGGTTTCGGTGATTGAAGAGAGAGAGAGAGAGAGAGAGAGAGAGAGAGAGAGAGAGAGGAGGGTTGGTGGATGTGCGGCTACTCTAGGTGAAAAGGATATTTGATGGTGGCGGCCACAGGAATGAGAAGAGAGAGAGCATATATGGGTCGGTCGGCTGTGTTCATAGAAGAGGAGGATAATTAGAATCAACTAGAAATGATACCCACGCATTGCTGTGGGATTTGTTGTTGTTAACAATTTTGTATGTAAGACTTGTTGATGAGTTCATTCATCCAGTTGAAGCATGACAATAAATTTAATGCATTCATTTGTCAAGATCAAGAGACTGGTAATAATGATAACAAATGGCACTCCATTGTATTGTTTTACAGAAGCATCATACAGATGTGAGAGTTTGGATGTATATATACATGTGACACTGCTTCAATATTACATACCAGATCTAATGATATCATAACAAAAACTTAAGAACACTACTAAGCAATAATGGTCTCCCACTAATACAAAAAATCTTGGATCTCAATCATCTACATGTTCCTTATTTGGTTAAACATTATTGACTAATTTGCAACAAAAAGGCAATTGATCAAGGGAGCTTAAGAAATGAGACATGAGAAATGGAGGTGTGGAGCTGAAATGAAATGGCATTTCCATCAAGCTTAACTTACATAAAAGAACTTTTATTTAATTACATTTCATACAAAAATGGTACATGAAGCGATGAAACACTACAAAACCACAATTCCTTGATAAGATTACAAATGGGGCAAGCACGACCATTTTTCTCTTTCAACTGAAACCTAAACCCACCATACCACATCTGGATCGGGGCGCCATTGATGCTGCTTGGATTCATTACTTATTCTCACTTATATGACATACTTTCAAATAAGAACACTATAACGCAGGAATTGCATATACCAAAGAAATCCTAGTCAGACCAGGACCAAAAGGCATGATCTTCCACTGGGAACGCGAAATTATATGAATTTGCAGGAGGGTCTGTATAAACGACATCTTCAAGCTTTGGAAAGATGTATGGTGCTCAAGTTGTCATCCTCATCTTGGGAAAGATCAGACTGATCAGGTTCAAAAATATATAAAGAATCACCACGATCTTAGAGAGGAGTGAACCCCATCAGTGTAATGTGGGCTTTCCTTCATCATTTCCTTTATCAAAACAAATAATATTGTAACGCAGAATCAATAATCTTATGGGTTGGAGAAAGTACAGTACTATCTTGCTTATTTGTCTTTAATACATAACTTTTGTTGTGGAGGTGAGAAGTTATAGAGAGAGATTTTAGGGGAAAATAAATTAAAATTTTATTAGGTTATTTTGTTTATTACGATTATGTCCTCTATTTATTAAAAGATACTTTTAGATAATCTATGGTCTAAGGATTTAGTCGTTTTTTCACGTCCACTTTGGCTAACAAACCCTCTTCTCTTAATAATAGCATAGATGAACAAAAACTCTAAGAAAAATATTCAAGCCGAGCCGAGATTGATCATGGAAAAAAAAAGTTCAAACTTTAGCCCGACTCAAGCTCGATAAAAAACAAATGAGCCGAACATAATCACCTTAGTATTCGCTTTGGTTAGGCTCATTTGCACCCCTGCCGAACTGCGATTGAAAAGTGGGTTCCACAAGAGATCTCTTAAAATGGCAAAAAAAAAAATCTCTTAGTAGAAGGGCCCTCATATATTTAGCCATTTTAGTGAGGGATTTTTTTTTTTTTTGTCACAAATTAGCATTTCAATCTTTCAGTTTTTACATTTTTATGAGTAGATCATTTTTGTAAATTTTCAGCTATATTTCTCTCAAAATGGGGTTATGGTTCAAGAACCCTAAATAACTTTATCTTGCATTCATAAATAAAAAATTAAAAAAAATTGTCTTGCCTTTGTTATTAAAAATTTCAGAAGTTGCGCACCTTAGCTCTTCGTTTTGGATCCGGATTCTCTCCTTAGAGCAAGTTCACATGTTAGGTCACCAGGTCACCCGCTATTCACTGTTTTTTAGTATTATTTTCACCATGTGGGTCTCGAGTACAGTGTATTTCGTGTCCTGAATCACTCTAGATCACTTTCTGGGTCACCATGGTGACCTGCACAGTGTATTTCGTACCCTGGGTCACGGGCAGTGTATTTCGCGACCCAAAGAATGAAAATATACACTAAAAAATAGTGAATAATAGGTGACCCGATGACCCAATGGGTGAATTTGCTCTTATGGTCATTGGGTTTTCCCAGCTTTATATTTCAACCGTTGATGACAAATCCAACAGTTAAAATAACCACGTCAGCAAATTTGACATTAAATACAAACTTTTATTATTCCCCTGTTAATAGGCCTTAACGTCGTCTCT
This sequence comes from Rosa chinensis, assembly GCF_002994745.2. Classification (NCBI taxonomy): domain Eukaryota; kingdom Viridiplantae; phylum Streptophyta; class Magnoliopsida; order Rosales; family Rosaceae; genus Rosa; species Rosa chinensis. The sequence goes on along the minus strand of NC_037093.1, from coordinate 39,621,860 downwards.
CTCTCTCTCTCTCTCTCTCTCTCTATATATATATATATTTTTTTTTTTCTTTTTGTTTTTGGCTTTTTGCCTCTCGACCTGTTCTTGAAACGTTTCTCAACTTCACCTTCACCTTCACCTTCACCCTCAACTTAAGCTTAAATGGATGTGTTCACAGTGTTCCACGAGCTTAAATATTATTCAACCCAAATTTCATAACTAAGAATTGTCAAATTCAATATGAAATATTCAAAATTTCCAGTCTAAATAACCAGATGAACCCAGATCAAAGAAGATGAACCCAGATCAAATTGAAATAGAGAGAAAACCGATTTGTTAATTTGGATAGAAATTGCTAAAAGAAGATGAACCCAGATCAAATCGAGAGAGAGCGAGAGAGAGAGAGAGAGAGATGTGCACAGTCATGAGAATAAAGAAAAAAAAATACAGAAAAGTGAGTCCAGACTCCAGAGGGATGAAGTTTGTTTTGAAGCTTTGATCAACTCAAGGGATACGGGAGAAGAAAAGAGGGAAGAGAATCAGATACAAAAGTAGAAAAGGAGGAGGAAGAAAGCAACGGCGTTAGTATCGAAAACTGCACTATTTGAATATTTAAGAGCGCTTGCTGAAGTTGAGTGTTGCTGGCCTTTAGATTTTTAATGGACGGTTGAGATTAATAACCAAGGAAGCCAAGGACCATAAATAGCCAAGGAGAGGATCCAGATCCCTTCTTTTTTGTTGCGTGAGCTGTTCCAATTAGGATTAATGTTGATTGAATGATTAACTTGTAATTCTAGATTGATTGATTGATTAGTAATCATAGGTGATTGATTGTAATCATAGAAATAATTAGTGTAGGTGTTGAATGCTTACCTTTTGTATATGTTTTGTAATCCTATTTAAAACTCAGTTTGAGGTAAATAGAAATATCAAAAATGTTCACCTAGTCAGTTATTGACCAAGAAAATAATGCTCAACCACCCTTGGATGTAAATCCAATGGCAGAGAGAATTATTATTAAATTTAGGTGTTTTGTTTTCCACCCTTGGATGTAAATCTAAGGGTTATTGAGTATAAATTTTTTGGTCAGCAACTGACCAAGTGAACACTACTGATAGAAATATACTGAAATTTACCAAATATCCGAGACTTTTTTGATGATACAAAAACACAGCAGAAAAACTAAAACGCAAAATCACGATTAACTCTCCCTCCTAACTTATCCAAATGGAACATTGGAGAAATAGAAAGGGGAAGGCAAAAGAACCAAACAGACGGATTCTGAAATCGAAGAGCAAAGGATGCTAAATGAATAGCAACAAAGTTAGCTTCTCGGTATATATGCCGGAAGAAAATGGAATTAATCTGCTGAGCTAGGTGTTTAATATCTTGAGCTAAAACTTTAATTCTCCAAGGAACAACAGTTTTGTCTTGAATGCAGTCGATCAGGAGCGCTTTGAATCCCCCTCAACAGAGATATTAGGACAATGATGAAGTAAGGCAGTGTGTAAACCATCTCTAAGAGTAGTTGCCTCTGCAATGAGAACACTAGAATGACCTAATCTTTTGTTAGCTGCAACCAAAGAATTTCCATCCAAGTTTCGAATAACGAAACCAATAGTAGTTGACCCATTTCTGACGGAACCATCAAAATTTAATTTCACTTGCTCTGAATTAGGAAGTTGCCATTTCACTTGAAAATATTTCGACAACTTAGGTTTACTATTCTTAGGGTTACCCTCACAATAATTAGTTCCCATCATAATAGCCCCAAATAAGATTTTATTAGGGGAATGAACTAATTACTAAAAGATTAACCTCTTCCTAGAATGCCAAATGGACCAAGAAATAAGAAGCAGTACTTGCTCGCCACGGGGTAGACTGAAGCTTAACACGGACATGGCATTTCTAAGTGACACGGGTCAAGGAGGAGTTGGGGCAATCATTCAAAATGAAGATGGTCTATGCATAGCTGCAATTGCTCGCCCTTTCTCCCAGGTGAGGTCTACTTTTCAGATGGAACTAGAGGCTTTACGGGCAGGGCTCATGCTTCTTGTGCATCAAGGCTTTGCTGCTGTGGACATTGAAACAGATTGCGCTATGGCAGTCATGGCCTTACAAGGAGATATGGAGGACTTGTCAGAGGTTGGTTGTATTGTTGAGGATTGCAAAGCATATATACGTGCTATTCCTTCTGTCACTCTATGTTCTATTTATCGTGAAGCAAATGATGTGGCCCATAGATTGGCACATCTTGCTAGTGTTGGTTACCTAGATGCTTATTGGATAGATGAGGCACCTGTGATTATCTAGGATGCACTCTACGAGGATCTTTGTACTGGTACTTGAGGTGTAGGTAATAAGTCCCCCTCGCTGTATGATGATTCTTATCCTATTAATAATAATATTGTCGGGTGTGGGGCTGAGCCTCCCAATTAAAATTAGGTTCCAAAAAGAAGAAGAAGAAGCAGTACTTGAGCAAGAGAATCATTATTAATATCATCTAACCAAGAAATAAAAGAGTCATCCTATTGAAGAGGATCAGAAGAATGAGCTAAAGTTCAAACTTGACAAGGGAATTGACGATGCATAAAAAGAGGGTCGACAGTTTCTGGAGATAGTACATAAAGGATAAAGGAGAGAAACATTATGATTGTAAGCAGAAGGCTTATCTCTTCTTCGTGAACGATTTCTAATCTCTAATCGTTTGTTGGCCAATTCTTGGCAGGCACGTAGCTTAATAATTCCGATGAAGAAGCGACGTTCCCTTCCCTACCGAAAGGACGAAGTAACAAGCACCGAAAGGAAAAAAGGCCACGTGGCAGTGGCTGAGAAACAAAGGCGCCGCTGGAATAACCAAAACCTTCTCCTGTTTAACAAGTACTCGTAATACCAAAACTGGCTTCCACAGAATCACAAAATTTCATCTTCACGTTCGTATTCTCCAAGGTTGTAATTAACTCAACACGAAAATGGTATTCTCGTACATGCATACGGCTTAAGCGGTTTTGTTGGCTCCTTTCTCACAGTCACACGTACTATAAATACCGCCACTCACACGTTCCATTTCCACATGCAATACATTCTCTGAACTCTTTACCCTCACAAACACACACGTAAACATCTCAACCATGTCTAACACTGCTGGCAAGGTGATCAAGTGCAAAGGTAAACCTGTGAGACACTTTGATCGTTGTTTCTTGCTAAACCCTTCTGTTTGATTCTCCCGTTTGTGCTTTTTTTTTTTCTGATAATGGAAATTGGTTTGTCTGATTATATGTTGTTTTGGTTTATCAGAAATCTGATTATGTGTTTTTGGAGGCACCCCACACCCTTTGTTGGGTTCTCTCAGTTTTCTGTTCTGAGTTCTGATAACGATCAAAGTTCTCTTTATTGTTATTATCTTTTCTTGTGACTCCCTATTTACTTGTTAAACCCTTCTGTTGGATTCCCTAATCTGAGATCTTATGTGGTTTTTCTCCCTATAATCTGCTGATGGTTTTTCCCGTTAGTGTTTTTTTTGCTTATGATCATGATTACAAATTGCTGTTTAACGACTCCACCTTATTCTTTTCTTTTTTCTTCGAAGATATTATGGGGTTTTCTGTATCGGAGAACTGGGTGCCATTCACTCTGTTCTTTGGTAATGTTGGTGGGAATCATGATGATCACTGTGTCTTTTGGTCCAAGATTTGTACCATTTTGGGCTAAGCAGCTTCATTTTTGTAATTTGAACATCTGGTGGCTTGGGCTTTCTCTGGTTTTGTAACCTTTGCTTGATTAGATTATATGAGAATAGTAATGTTGGGAGATCTCCGAAGTTGGTTAAAAACACTACTTTATTATCTGGCAATGCAGTGAAACATCTGATAAATAAATTTGTTTGTTTTCTTTTCTACAAGTTGTTACCACACTCAAATGTCTTGGTCTTGTAGTTAATTCCTTTTTGAGAAGTGATAACACTGCATGTGACCATATAATTGTTACTAATTGTTTATGCCATACTTGGATTATAGCTGCGGTGGCCTGGGAAGCCGGGAAGCCGCTGGTCATTGAGGAAGTGGAGGTGGCACCACCACAGAAACATGAAGTACGCTTGAAGATCCTCTTTAATGCTCTATGCCACACTGATGTATACTTCTGGGAAGCAAAGGTAAACCTTAAACTAACTAAAGCTTTGTCCATCGTTGTTTGAAGTAGCACATTGAACGGAATGCTCAGTATGAGTATCAGCATAATGTTTAGTTTCATATCTTGGAATCCATCAGTGAAGTTGTTCTGTTTTTCAATTTATAATATGTCACTATTTATCAAATATTGCTGATGAATTTATTGCTTCCCCCAAATTCAAAATAAAAAAGGAAGAGAAAACACCTCTGTAGACCATACATGCGATTCTAGCCTTGAAGATTATAGACGTCATATGTTGGAACTGAAACAATTCTGTTGTGTCGCAGGGACAAAAACCTCTGTTCCCTCGGATTTTAGGTCATGAAGCTTCAGGGTATGTGTATCTTTGAATCTTGAAGCTATTTTGTAACAGGAAAATTAAACTATGCTTTTAGTTCCCTTTCATACAGTATATTTACTTTTCCTTGGGATTTTTTGTTTAGAATTGTGGAAAGCGTAGGCGAGGGTGTAACTGAACTCAAACCGGGAGACCATGTCCTCCCGGTGTTCACTGGAGAATGCAAGGAGTGCACACATTGTAAGTCAGAGGAAAGCAACTTGTGTGAACTCCTAAGGATTAATACTGACAGGGGTACTATGCTCAATGACGGCAAGACCCGGTTTTCCAAGGATGGAAAGCCAATTTATCACTTTGTTGGTACCTCTACATTCAGTCAATACACTGTTTCACATGTTGGTTCCGTTGTGAAGATCAACCCTGCAGCGCCTCTTGACAAAGTTTGTGTTCTTAGTTGCGGAGTTTGTACAGGTTCGGCTGAACAAACTTATCACATTTAATCCTTACAGTGGAACATATATCACTGGTTTCTTTACTTGTAGTAATGAATCGTTTTATATGTGCTCAAAAGGTTTTGGTGCAACTGTAAATGTTGCAAAGCCGAAAAAGGGTTCGTCTGTTGCCATTTTCGGATTGGGTGCTGTTGGTCTTGCTGTAAGTTATTCTTATTTCTTCTCTATTCCATTTCTTCAGCTATTTAGAACTATTCTGATGACTTTTTGATGCAATTTAGGCCGCGGAAGGTGCAAGGGTTTCTGGGGCTTCAAGGATCATTGGAGTTGATCTGAACTCCAACCGATTTGAGGCAGGTATAGACAATGCCTACTCATGTTCAGGAAATACTCTGCTTCTTAGAATGTTAAACGTATGTTGATGTACTGACTTGTCACTTTTTTGACAGCCAAGAAGTTTGGGGTGAGTGAATTCGTGAATCCAAAAGATCATAACAAACCTGTTCAGGAGGTGAGTACAGACAATTTTCTTTGTTTGTATTTCTTGCTAGTTGATTAGATAGCCTAGCATTTGCACTTGTCTCATTTTGCACTTCAGAATGAGTATTTTCTTATTTCATTGCACTGCACACTATAAAAGATCACTCCGCTCTATAAGACCTGTTGAGGACTTGACTTGAACATTTTCAATTCTGCATCAATATATATATATATATATATATATATATATATATATATATATATATTATAGGGTCTTTTTGGTGAGGGATTCTCTTTTTCTTTTTTTTGTCTTTTTTAGGGATAGGGTATTAAACAAACTTTTCGATCATATTTTGGCATCTCAACCGTTCAGTTTTTTTGTCCTAATGTGTAGATCACTTCTATAAATTTTTAGCCAAATTGATTATTGTTAAGACATTCAAAACTGTGATCTACAATTATATGTATGAACGGTTCAGGTTGGACAGATTTGGTTCGTCCATTGATTTAATTTAGTTCGATACTTTAACGATCACCGATTTTACTAAAAATTTACAGAGGTGATCTACACATTAGGATCTAAAAACTGAACGGTTGAGATTATGAAATGTAATCGAAAAGTTGGTATAATGCCCTATCCCTAGAAAAGACCAAAAAAGGGATCCCTTGCTCCCTCTGAAATTAAAGTGCGAGGTTTAGAGTTTAGGGTCACTTTTCAGTCTCACATCTAAATCTCGACCGTTCAGATTTTAGATACTAATGTATAGATAATCTCTGCAAAATTTTAGCTAAATTGATCGTCATTAAGGCATTGATAACTGCCTTAAAACTCGTTTCAACCAATGGATGAACTGAATCTGTCCAACCTGAACTATACTAGTTTTAAGGCAGTTATCAATGCCTTAATGACGATCAATTTGGCTTAAATTTTGTAGAGATGATCCATACATTAGTACCTAAAATCTGAACGGTCGAGATGTGAATATGCGACCGACAAGTGACCATAAACTCTAAAAGAGCATTTCAATTTAAGAGCAAGGTCTCGCTCTTTATAGGATCTGATATATATACACACACACTATTGTTTTACTTAATTAAATACATAATGACTCCTCAATTGGACTTAAAGTCAGTGATGATTATTGTATAACAGAGACTAACAGTTGAGTTTTGACATAAAGGTGATAGCTGAGATGACCAATGGTGGAGTTGATAGGAGTGTTGAGTGCACTGGGAGCATCGACGCTATGATCTCTGCGTTTGAATGTGTTCATGATGTAAGCATCTACTTAACGCTTCCTTGTTCTTGTTGATTGGTTGCTCTTGACGTTTAACATTGTAACTTATTTTCTTTTGCCCAAATTTAGGGTTGGGGAGTTGCTGTACTTGTTGGAGTGCCAAAGATAGACTATGAATTCAAAACCCATCCGATGAACTTCTTGAATGAGAGGACTCTGAAAGGTGCTTTCTATGGTAAGTACAAGCCCCGCACCGATCTACCTGGTGTTGTGGAGAAGTACATGAACAAGGTAATCACACTTTCTTTCAGCCGTCCATTCTAGAATTGGCTTCATGCTCGCTCTAATTGGGTTCTTAGATACGTTTAGAAAACATTAATTTGACATGGGAGTTAATTTGGTCTGCAGGAGATGGAAGTGGACAAATTTATCACTCACTCTGTTCCTCTCTCTGAGATCAACAAGGCATTTGAGTACATGCGTCTAGGAGAGGGAATCCGGTGCCTCATCTGCATGGACCAGTAGAGCAGTTTTACTCTACTTCTTTTTATGAATCGAAAGGGTTTTTATACATATGTATGTGTGTGTGCGTGTGTGTGTGCGCGCGCGTGTGTGTGTATGTATGTACGTATGTGTGTATGTATTTGGAAAAAGAATAATTTGGCTATGGAATTTCAAGACTAGCTAGTGCAAACAGACGAATTTGCAATAGTTTGGATGTCTTTCCTTTTAAATAATACAAGGTAATTCCCCGGGTGATGCTGCGGGTTTGTTTGTGTGATTGATAAGTTTTATGTATTTATTGGACATTTACATATTTCAAAAGCTGATATTTTTTTTAATAGAGTTTGATGTTATTAGATATCAAAGTCATGAAAACAAGTTAGAGTCTAACATGCACTTACATAAGAATCTGGTGAATCAGATAAATCTATCTAAGCCAATACTAAACTCATTAAGGTCTAGAGGGACGCTCGCCGAAAAGCAAGCCTAAACCGAGCAAGAATAGCCTCGCTATTCTAAGGAAAACTTATTTATCTAGTCTAATTTGCCAACACGCTATTGTGCTACAAATAACAACTACAAACATCTTAGAACAACTCATAGAGATTACTCCAACTCTATAAGGCTTGTAACCAGATGTCTAATAGTAGAGACTTAAGAAAATACTAGCTCCTCCCTTAGGGTTAGAGCCAGCACCATCCTCAACCTCTTCAGAAGCCAACAACCTCGGCAACAGGTTGGTCTTGCTCTTCTTGTCCATTGCAATAGACTCAACCAGCCCAAGTTTGAGCTCAAATCTAGGCCCAGAAGGCCAAGCACCTCTCATTCCAGGTTTGAGCCCAGGCCCAACGACCCAAGCCCAAACCCAGGCCAACCTAGCCCTCTGATTCCAGGCTACCTCTGCTGCCGCCAGGCCCTCCGGATTTATTTATTTATAATTTCATATCATAAAAGTGGAAATCCTAAGTAAAAGTTAAGTCAAACTTATTTATTTATAATTTCAAAAATTTGGTAAAAAATCGCTAGAAATTACACCATACAAAAGGTTATGACCTCAAACTTGAACTTCAAAACGTTGTCCAACCTGTCCAGATAAAATAAAAGGTAATTAGTATTTCGTTTAACATGTAGTATTGCCTGTATCAAAGCATTACTATGAAGAAAAATTGTTTCACAAATAGCATTCCAATATTGATAAAACGTATATGTAATATGGCATTTTTTTTTAATACAATCATTCATTATATGCCATATATCATAGCAAATTAAGATAAAATACAAATGCTATGATATAATTTATCAAGTGCAATAAACAAGCTACAAACAAAACCCGCATATGATCACAATCTGTTTAGGTATATAGTGACAACGAACACTAACCAATACCATGGAAGACTACATACTGATTTCCTCTCTATATATATTAAATTACTCAACCTACAGACCTCAATATGACCACATATTTTTTTTATTCCGAAACAAAGAAAATCTAAAATTGAGATCCACATTCATATTTTCATACAGCCAACAAATGACCATGATAGGGTTTTAAGCCTATAACATAAGAAGTTTATCTAATTTTGGTACCATCTGCTATTGCAAACTAATGTTGCACTTTGAAAAACAGTGTTTTTGAGGTACCAACTTTTTTTTCTTTTTTTTTTTTAGGAATTTCATATTTCCCTTTTATTTCTCTCTTTCTGTTTTTAGAAATTTATCGAACACATCAATCACTTGGGCCTTGATATTGTCATTTATCTGTCTGTGCACTCATGTGTATGTTTGACGGTATAGTAAAGTTGAGTGTTTGTAATTTTTTTTTATAGAAATCTATATTCCATTTGGATCAGTGACCAATTTCTGCTTCTCATTACAATATTGTCATTACATCCTGACCAAGAGAATCAATTCATAAAATAAACATTAAAAAACAAACCCAGCAACTGTTCAAGATAAAAAAGAACAAAGAATGCAAAAAAAAAGAAGCATTAATGGGAAATATCTATTAGCAATCTGGAAAACTTCCTTCAAATCATAACCAACAAAAAGAAATTCAATCACTGATTGATTAGAAGCTCAAATATACACACAGACATATACATATACAGAAGAAAAAACATAAGATGTGCCTGAGAGAAGTTAGAATACTTGCGCTTGTCGGGATTTTACAATCAAGTCAATGAAATGCCAAGTCTCCTCCTCAAATAAGATCTAATGAGAAGAGCACAAATAAATAAATGATGGTGTAACAGATGCAAGGTGAAATGACTAAAGCTGCAGATGTAAAGGTAAAAGTAAGACGTGTGAGCTCAAAGTAAGGTAAGACGTGTGATGAATCTCATTGATGGCTTCAGACCTTAAACTTAACGTATTAAGCAAATTTGTTCAAATATTTGTATCAGATCGAACTTCCAATTAGGAACTATACAGATATTTTGACATCTTATGTGAATTTATCTGATAAGTACTGATCTCTTGCAGTTATGTACTTATGTAACTATTGATAAATTTGTGATATATGTACCTTATCCAGATTCATGTTATTTAGTTGTATATTATGCCTTCTATTTTTTTACTTCTGAATACTAAAGCCGAACACTTAAAAAGGCAAATCAAATTCCAACAATAGCAATACAAACAAAACATGCTTCAACCAATGCTTGGAATAATTGAAATGTCTCAATATGATGGGCTTGTAAATACTCAAAGAGCACTTTCTAAGCTTTGCTAAGATATTAGGCCAGAAAAGGCTAATGTAAATAGTGTAGATATTTGTATGTGTAGGTCAAGTCATAGGTGATTGGGAATCTCCTTTATGCAAGCAATAATATGTTCCAAAGTTTTAGATAATAGAAAGCAACTATAGTTTGCATCACCTTCCTGACTTGCCCATACTTCATAATGTTTTCACCAGCGAATTGAGATGAACAATCAGTGCCGTACTGTTTTCATTCCATATTAATCAAAAAAAAAAAAAAATTCTAGCCTTGTTTCATTGTCTTTTCTCTGGACTTTGGACTCCAGTTGAATTGCAGGTTCTCTAGCAATCATGTGATGTTACCTAAGCCATTTTTATTCCTTTTTTTAACAGGGATAGCAGTGTTAAAGTTAATGCTTAGTTTACTTTAACCTTATGCTAGTTAGTTTTTAACTCTAGTTAAATAAGTTGTTGTAAGACATTTAATGCTCCTTGAATTTTGTACTTAGAGGTGTGGTGCGTAACGTGGCAGCTTCAACTCTAGAGGAAAACAGAGAATCTGATCAAGAAATATCAGAACAGAGGACTGAGCAATAGAGAGTGTTGCAGCCTCTTCTTTCAACAAAATCATCTTCTTGCATCTATGTTTATACCATCACTTCTATATCAAATATATATTGGTGTATGTGTGTGATTGAGTGCATGAGATAAAGATCAACTGATATAAGAAGCTAATCAAGGCAACGTACCTGATTGGAGTTGTGAAGAGCGGTTGTATAACAAGACAGCAAGCTTGGATCAAAGGAGGTAAGTTATAGCTCAACCCCAACATCTGGTATCAGAGCTTAGTCTGATAAAGGCTAAATTGGGTGTTGTGATTTCTGAAAAAAAAGAAGAAAGAGAAATTAATCAAATTTCTTGAAGAATCAACCATGGCAAGTTCAAGCTCAAGTGGTGATCTTAGAACTCCAATATTTGTTGGAGAAAATTTCAACTTTTGGAGAATCAAGATGAGGATAATCCTCAAATCCTATGATATTTGGTATCTAGTTGAAGATGGTTTTGATACTCCAGCAAATATGGAAGGTTTGACAGGAGCTCAGAAGATAGAGCTGAAATCAAACATGAAGAAGGATGCCAAAGCTCTTGCAATAATCCATGGAGCAGTTTCAGATGAAATCTTCCCCAGAATCTCAAATGAGGAGACTTCAGAATCTGCGTGGGATGTTCTAGACGAAGAGTATAGAGGTACTACTGAGGTTAGAGCTGTGAAACTTCAATCTTTACGTAGAGATTTTGAATATACTAGAATGAAAGATGGTGAATCTCTTGAAGATTATCTCACTAGGCTAACAGATATAGTGAACCAAATGAAAGCTTATGGAGAAACTCTAGATGATAAGAGAGTAGTTCAGAAAATACTTATTAGCTTATCAGAGAAGTTTGATTCCATAGTTTCTGTTATTGATATGACAAAAGATATTAAAACCTTAGGGGTTCAAAAAGTCATTGGTTCTCTAAAAGCCTATGATCAAAGGTTGAATAAGTGTGCTGAAAGTGTAATGGAGAGTGCCTTTCAAACACTTAGCCTTAGTTTAAAGAATTCTGATCAACCTAGTTCTTCGCAAGTCAAAAGCAATGTGCCTAAGAAGAAGTAGAAAGGCAAAAATAAGAAGTGGGAAAAGAAGAGCAGCAATGAAGAAAAGGGTAGTTCAAGTTATAGTGTTATGGTGAAATGCAAAACTTGCGGAAAGTATCACAATGATGTTTGTTGGTTTAAAAGAAAGCCAAAATGTCAAAACTGTAACAGGTTTGGACATGTGCAAAAGGATTGCAATCTGAATAAGCATCAAGCACACTTCACCGAAGAGCAAGACAATGATGGTAACATGTTCTTTGCTTGTCAAGCAGCAACTATACTGAAAAATGAAAATGTTTGGTTTGTTGATAGTGGTTGCAGCAATCATATGACAGCAAATCAGTCCATTCTTGTGGATATTGATAAATCTGTGATCACAAGAGTAAAGATGGGCAATGGTGATCTAGTACAAGTAAGAGGAAGAGGAACACTTGTTGTTGAAACAACGAAAGGAAGAAGATTCATAAGAGAAGTGTTGTTGGTTCCAGAATTGGATCAAAACCTTCTAAGTATTGGGCAGCTACAAGAGACTGGTTACTCGGTACTTTTTAATGATAATTTGTGCACAATCTATGAAAAGAAAAAGAAAATGCAGGTTGTGGCAACCATCAAAATGGAGAAGAACATATGTTTTCCTATCTCTTTCAAATATCCAAGTAACATGGCTTTGAAGGTTGATGTTCTAGATGACTCTTGGCTTTGGCATAGGAGGTTTGGGCATCTAAATTTTTAGAGTTTGAAGCAACTACAACAGAGGAATATGGTGCATGTTTTACCAACAATTCAAGAAGCCAATGAAGTGTGTGAAGGTTGTGCCATTAGGAAGCATCATCAAGAATAATTTCCTAAAGGGAAATCTTAGAGAGCATCTACACCATTAGAGCTTGTCGATACTAATGTGTGTGGTCCAATGAATACAAAAACTCATGGTGGCAACATGTACTTCATAACCATTATTCATGATTTCTCTAGAATGACTTGGGTGTATTTCTTGGGACAAAAATCAGAAGTGTTCACTGTGTTTAAAAAGTTCCAAATGATGGTGGAAAGGCAAAGTGGGCATCTTATCAAGGTTTTGAGAAGTGATAGAGGTGGTGAATATAACTCAAAGGAGTTTGAGAAATTTTGTGGAGACATTGGGCTCCAAAGGCAACTCACAGCGGCCTACACTCCACAACAAAATGGAGTAGTAGAAAGGAAGAATATAACCATAGTTGAAATGGCTAAGTCTATGCTACATGAGAAGGGGATGACACATGAATTTTGGGGTGAAGCGGTATACACTGTTGTCTACCTAATGAATAGGTGTCCTACTAAAGCAGTGGAAGATAAAACACCATTTGAAGCATGGAGTGGTAGAAAACCATCAGTGAATCACTTCAAGGTGTTTGGTTCTGTTTGTTTTGCTTATGTTCCAAAAGAAACAAGGCAGAAACTTGATAATACAAGTGAGAAGTGCATTTTTGTGGGTTATAGCACACAAAGCAAAGGCTATAGACTCTACAATTTGAAGAAAAAGAAGGTGATAATTTGTAGAGATGTTATCTTCAATGAAAAAGCCTCTTGGGATTGGAAGCAAAATGCAGTCCAAAGTTCCAACATTGACATGGAAGAAGAGGTAGAGAATCAAGAAAATGAAGTTAAAGTTGTTGGAAGAACTCCACAACAAGTTACTCCAATGGGCAGTCCACAATCACAATCATCCGGATCTTCATCACCAAGTTCAACTCCTATAAGAATGAGGGATTTGAATGATGTCTGTGCAAGCTGCAATTTCTATGTCACAGAACCAGAAAACTTTAAAGAAGCAATGTAAGATGAAGCTTGGAAGAAAGCAATGGTGGAAGAGATAAATGTGATTGAGAAGAAGAACACACGGGAGCTTGTGGACAGACTAAGTGACAAAGAAGTCATTGGAATGAAGTGGATTTACAAATCAAAGTTGAATCCAAATGGTTCCATTCAAAGGAACAAAGCAAGGATGGTTGGAAAAGGGTATGAACAACAACCCAGAATTGATTACAATGAAATATTTACACCAGTAGCAAGGCTTGATACAATTAGGAGTGTGATCTCCTTAGCAGCTCAGAAAGGTTGGTCTCTACACCAAGTTGATGTGAAATCTACATTCCTAAATGGAGTCCTAAAGGAAGAGGTCTATGTTGATCAACCGGAGGGCTTTATTGTTAAAGGAGAAGAGATAAAGGTGTACAAGTTGAAGAAAGCTCTTTATGGCTTGAAACAAGCACCTAGAGCATGGCATGAGGAGATTGACTCTTATTTCATTGGGAAAGACTTTCAAAGAAGCCACAATGAACCTACTCTCTACATCAAGATTGAAGGTAAAACTAACATACTCATTATTTCATTATATGTTGATGATTTAGTTTTTACTGGAAGTGATGAGAGTTTGATTAAGAAGTTCAAAGAAGAGATGATGAAAAAATATGAAATGAGTGATTTGGGTCTGCTGCATTATTTTCTTGGAATTAAGCTTTGCCAGAATGAAGATGGCATATTCATATATCAAAAGAAGTATGCAAAAACTATCCTGAAAAAGTTTGGGATGGAAGGATGCAATTATGTTCCTACACCATTAGTGGTTAATGAAAAACTTCAAAAAGAAGATGGAAGCAAAGAAGTGGATGCATCAATTTATAGAAGCTTAGTTGGAAGCTTGTTATATTTGACTACAACAAGGCCAGACATTATGTATGCTGCAAGTTTACTATCAAGATTCATGCACAAGCCTACTCAAATTCATTTTGGGACAGCAAAGAGGGTACTAAGGTACATTCAAGGTTCAATAGATTTTGGTATTATGTTTGAAAGAAATGTGGTGCCAAAACTATATGGATTTTACGATAGTGATTGGGGAGGCAGTGTTGATGATTCAAAGAGTACTTCTAGCTATGCTTTCACTCTTGAAACAGGTGTGTTCTCATGGCAGTTCAAGAAGTAAAAGACAATTGCTTTGTCTACTGCTGAAGCTGAGTATGTATCAGCATCATTGACAACTTCTGAAGCAATATGGCTAAGAAGTATCATGGAAGATGTTGGTGAAAAGCAAGGAGAACCTACTCCAATACTTTGTGACAACAAATCTGCAATTGCGATGGCTAAGAATCCAGTGTTTCACAACCAAACCAAGCATATAGCTCGCAAACATTACTTCATCAGAGATGCTGTTGAAGATACTACAACAAAATAGGGCATTAGTGACCAAATGTCAGTGACCGCTTCAATATTTGTCACAAATACTATTGAATTAATGACCAATACTATCGGCTAGTCACTAACACTAGTAGGACCAACCAAATTCATTTACCCGCCTATTGTTCAAACTTTAATGACTAAAAATTTTAGAACTGGTGACCATTCATTTTGCGTCACTAACATTCTGAACTTCATAACGTGTGCCAGACCAAAACTTTTCAGTTGGAGCGATTTTTTCTCTTAAATCTTGAAGTAGGCGGCCTCTTAAGACACGCTTTTCAAAACTAAAAAACCGGGGCAGACCCAACACATAAAATCCGTAGCTCACAGACCCTCTTATCTTCATCGTCCTTCTCCCTCAATCCACTGTTCTGTTCACGAGTCATGGTGGGTCGAGTCCTGAATTCCGACCACCTTGGATGACCCATTTGAGCAAGTAACGGTGTCGCTCTACCTCTATTTGCTGAACAACGATCCTAGAGTTAACCGTCGTGTTATGGGCTTCGATATCCTGGATTACAGGTTTTTTTTTGGTAAGTAAGCTTTGAGATTTGATTTTGTCGTGGGATTTGAGAATTGGGGATTTTTTGAGATTTTGAAATTTATGGGTGCTTCATTGATTTTGTTGCAGGACCATATAGAGGAAGCTGAGAAAACATTTTTTATGCGAAGCTGAGGTATGCAATTATAATATCAACATCGTATTTAATTACCTCCATCTCTCTCTCTCTCTCTGGAATCTTCTTCAATTGTTGAAAATTGGTTCCAATTGAACCAGAAAAGCGATAATGCTCAGATCTTGCAGCTCTCAAACAAACCCCCAATCAGTAATCAGTGAAAAGCGCTTTTCTTTTATGGGTATGCTCTTCCTTTGTTTCCCTAACAAACCCACCAAAACAAATATGCAATTGCATTTTCAAGTGTCAAGTCTCTTTCATTGTTTCCTTGACGCCCGTGAATTGAATTGGGTGTGTGCAGATTGGATTTTAAAGCTTGTGATATATAATGGAGGATGTCCAGGAGCAGCAAAGTCAATCACTTGGTACTTCATCCTAGTCTTCCCTTCATATTCAGTTATGAAATCTTTAGAGCTATAGTTGTGATGTTGGTACCTTTTTTCACATTTTTAATCATTGATGCTTGATTATCTGAAGCTAATATAGAGTAGTATAACAATTTTGAAATTCAAGTGAAATCTACAATGACCATTATTTGTTTAATAATCAAGAGATCATCAGTTTATTTTGATGGAAGGAATTCAGTAGCGACTGAGTTTGATCTTAAGGTCATAAAAAGACGCTAAACTTGGGGGATGACACTACCTTACTTGATACTCTTCCTATTGGTAGTGGTAGTTTTGTTAGCACTCCGATCAAACTGAGTCTTAAAATGTTCATTTATCTAGTGCCATACTGTTAGAAAGTGGTTTTCTAGCTTCAAGTCATGGTTGTGACTTAACAACCTTCAGATGAGATGGTTTTTGAGTCATTGAGTTGGACTGCATACACAAAGATGTTTTTTTTTATATCCTTTTCTACTTAATTCTTAACAGATTGTTTATTGATTTTTTGTGTTGGTATCATAATAAGGAGTGATAAGTATGAATAGTATGGGTACATTTATTTATTTCAATTCATGTGTCTGTTTGTCAAACTATGAATACATTTTTCTTTTGTGTTGGTATCATAATTAGGAGTGATAAGTATGGGTACACTTTGTTGTCAGTTGAGGAAATTTTCTGAATTGAGACTCCATTAGAATAAGGATTTCTAGGGATTTATCTTTTGGTTTAATTTTCTGTTATATCTTTGTACCGTTTATGAACTGAGCCCTATGTCTTTGAAGGATCTGTGGCTGAAATTCAAATGTCTCTCTAATTGATTTTTTTTTTCATTCTTTTGTTGCAATTGTACATATTAATGAGACGTTGTTATAATTGTGACTAATTTTAATTATATATTGCAGGTTGGAAGACCTCTTGATAAGCCATGTGGTTGCATTCTAGACTTGGCTGAATCTAATTGCTGACTTGGTAAGCGGTTTTTCTAAATCTATGTTCTGAGTTATCTACAATGATTCTGAAGAGTCTTGGTTGACTATATTATCTGATCTTAAGCCAACTCTTCTAATCATGATTACTGCATTTTCCTCCTTGGTCTGGCTGTATTGGTTGTATCCTTAATGTGAAAATCCTACAATATTAGTCCATATATGGGACTCTAGAAAATGTCAGTAGCATGACTAGCATCCAAGTAGCAACTGGTATTAAGCTTAAATGAATTTACAGCCAAAGACTAACATTTCTACATTACTTACTCTTTACCATACTAGTTGCTTATTTGTAAATCACATATTTGTATAGATATTGTCAAGTTACTCATGGTTTCTTTGTAGGAATATTATAATTAGAAGGAAGCGAAGAAACTAAAACTAAGCAAAATTGTGAATTGCAATTTATGCCTCATAAATTGTTTGTACGTAGTAGACCTAAAGTCAAATCAAAGGATATTGTCGACCAAGATTTGTAAGCAATTGTTTTCCCACACTAATTATGACAAAAGCCATGCATAAACCACTCTTTAGTTGTGTGTATTTTTCTTTGTTAATTCACATTATAATGTAGCAATGATAGAGGATATATGTATTTTACTTCAGGAGTGTTAACATGTACATGATATTGTTTTGGCAGTTCTTTTAATAACAATTATTTTATGAGTATGTCACCTCATACAAAGATTTTATTTCAGAACTTACATTTTTTTCATTGCTTCACTCTAGATTTAGGTCAAGCATCCTTGATCATGATTTCTCCTCATTTTGTCAGGGTTGTTTGAAATCTATAGTTATGGGAACCTTTTCACAACTGCAGGTTTTCATAAATGGTTTACACCAAGAAAACTGCCACTGCCATTTACATTGCATAGGGTATGAACTGCTTCTTGGTATTTTCTTCTTCATTCACATTTTTCTTCATTGGTCTTGAGCCCCCTTGCAGAACTTTATTTTATTTTTAATTTATTTATACAGGGAGTTTCTCAAGGTTGTTGCAGAATTAATGGACGTGTTTTGCAAAAAATCAAAAGCCTGAAGTGCTCTTTTCTTATTTTAGTTTCATTCGATCAATAACAATGAACCTTTTTAAGCAGTTCTCTAGCATCATAGTTGAGATAAGTTAACTTGCTATTTGATTTCATCTGGTTCTTATGGTGGTCCAAAACTATTGAAATGAAAACTGAGAATAGATTCGTAAAGATTTGTAGCATGTTGTAGCAGTTAGTCTGATGTTAAGTGCATCAACAGAAAGAAATAGATTCCTTGGATAGTGACTTAAGACCATTGCATGAACATTTAACTACTGGGATATATTCTAGTTTCTATCTCTGAGAATAGTGATAAAGTTACTTGTTTTTGTCTTCTGAAAGAAAATGAAGAGAAAGTTATGATATTTGAAACAAAATAATGTACACTAAATAGAAATTCATGTCAGGAAAGTCATTTATAATCAATCTGTAGTGCTTACTCAAGAAGTGGCCGGGTTATTATATATAGGTTGCATGAGTATCCCTCCATGGGCAACAATGAGAGGACAGGATGTAGAGCGGCTTCCATCAACCTCAACTTGCTACAATACTTTGTAGGTATAGTAACACAGGGTTCAGAAGAGCTACCTACTACTACTTATATCTGCTTTTAACTGGTGTTGCAGCTTCCTACTTACAAGCGTCCAAGCACGTTGAGAGAAAAGTTCTATATGCAATTAGTTCTAAAGCAGGTTTTGAACTTTCTTGAAGATAAGCCTTCAGGTAATAGTTTTCATCTCTTATTCTTTTTTTGTCTGTGATCTGGATTACTTTTCTAGTGGTGCTATCTTCTATGTTTCTTTCGGATAAGTTACTTTTTATTATTGTATGTAAACTTGTTGAAACATGCAGGACACATAAGTAAATAGGTAGCAATGTTCAAATGAAAAAAAAAAAAAAAAGATAACTTTGTAAGGTAGCAATGCTCACTGATATGGCAGTTGCTTCAGTTGTACAATACTACAATGTGTGCTTCAATAGTTTCTCTTTGATCAAACTTAGCCCAATGCCTTCTCATTTACATTAATATGAGTTCTTATAATGCAGAATCGTGAAGGTTATCATTTCAGAGGAAGATATATCAAAGCACATCAATTACAATTGTTATATGTGACAAGTTGCATAAGCTTGTCCACCTTTCTCTTGGATCTTGTTGTCATGGAAGTATTGAAATTGTTTTAGGCTTTTAAATTAGTTTTCAAGGGACATGTACTTATGAACATGATCAACAAGTGATAATGTGGATTGTCCTCAGCAATACAATGTATTTAGTTAATACAATTTCTATTATATAGAAGTTTTATTAGTATTAGAGTTTCATGTTCAGCTAGTTATTATTTGATAGCTACTGTAATAGACCAAAATAAAAAGCTTATGAGATAAATATTTTTTTTTTCTAATAACCAAAATTTTAGTGGCCAAAATGTTTGGTCACTGATATAAGCATGTGACTCAGGCTTTAGTGACCAAATCATGTGTTTTAGTTACCACATTTGTCACCTTCAGTGAGGAACTTTGTGGTCGCTAATTCTTTAATGATTTGTGACCAAACAATCTTGGTTACTAAAATTTTTCATATTAGTGACCAACAACCATATTTTGGTCACTAAAGAGAATTAGTGACGAGTCTATAGTGACCACTCAGTGACCAACAGTATTTGGTCACTAATCATATATAGTGACCAAATTGGCTATTTTCAGTGACCATTATGGTGGTCATTAATGCTAGGTTTTGTTGTAGTGAATGAAATTGATGTGGTATATTGCAGGACAGAAGATCAAGTAGCTGACATTTTCACCAAGGCATTGCCAAAAGACAAGTTCCAGTATTTCAGAGGACTACTGCGAGTCAAGAAATAAAGCATTAAGGGGGAGTGTTAAAGTTAATTAATGCTTAGTTTACTTTAACCTTATACTAGTTAGTTTTTAACTCTAGTTAAATAAGTTGTTGTAAGACATTTAATACTCCTTGACTTTTGTACTTAGAGGTGTGGTGCTTAACATGGCAGCTGCAACTCTAGAGGAAAACAGAGAATCTGATCAAGAAATATCATAACAGAGGACTGAGCAACAGAGAGTGCTGCAACCTCTTCTTTCAACAAAATCATCTTCTTGCATCTGTGTTTATACCATCACTTCTATACCAAATATATATTGGTGTATGTGTGTGATTGAGTGCAGGAGATAAAGATCAACTGATCTAAGAAGCTAATCAAGGCAATGTACCTGATTGGAGTTGTGAAGAGCAGTTGTATAACAAGGCATCAAGCTTGGATCAAAGGAGGTGAGTAATAACTCAACCCCAACAAGCAGGTCCATGGAGAACTGAGAATGGAATAGAAGGTAAAGTAGAATATACACATAATCATCAATCACACAGAAAAAGGATGAAGCAAAAACAACCAGTCAATAATCTCTGTTTGCAGAATAGAGAGAGATACACTCAATGAATAAAAGCTTTAAAGCGAAGGTAAAGTTTGCTGCTCTCAAATCAAAACCCTGAGCCAAAAACAGTGAGAAATGAAAACATACCAAGTGAGTTCCGATTTTCTTGATGCTTGAAGCAGTGGTGAAAACTCTTGTTGTGTTGTAAGAAGAGGGTGAGTTTAGAGGTGGACTGGCCTATGGAGACAAAACTCGACCCGGAATTGGAATTGGAATCGGAATCTCCAATGAAGACATGAGATTAGCACCACCCTTAGTGAAAATGGGTGTGTGAATAGCACCACCCTTAATGAAATGTAGTATAATGTTCTACATGTTTTTGTTCCGTTCTGTCTACGATTGTGCTACATATCGCATTACCATGGTACTCTTCATTGATCATAGCACTCCCAACACCCTTTACTTGAAGTCCTTTTCTACGTGAGCAAATGCACAGCAGTCTAGAACAAATTGGTTTTAAGTAATATTTTATATGAAACATTTTATTTTCGTGTCATAAGTTAATATTTTTTAATTTATTTCTTATATTTTGATACAAAAAGACTATAAATTAGAATGAGAAGCCTCTAGGGCAACCAGAGTTTATAACATCAAACAATAAGGTTCTCGAAGCCTCACTAGGCCGTCGGCCGGGACCCTATTGGTCCATGTTGAACAGTTTACATGATTGTGACTTAAATTGGCTAAATTGGCTAAATTGGCTAAAGCATCTGCTACTAAGTTTGATTCTCTAAAAATGTGTCTAAAAGTAATAGAGTCGAATGATGTGGCAATAACTTGGATATCTTGAATAATTGTCATAAGTTAGTAGTTTGGATTTTTCATTTCAGTGAAAAGCAGAACCACAACATTTTCACCTTTTGGGTCAGAATGTCAGATATTGATGGAGGCTGGGGTTTTCTAGCCTCCATGCCCACCAAGTTTCTGATCATTTTCCTCCTTCCAATTTGCTATTTAAAGACCCTGAAACCTCTCTAGGTAAAGGAGGACCGCTTGTGGTGGAGATATCAGGTTCGATGAAAAAGATGGCTTCTAGTCGATTGTGGTGGTAGGATGCATTCTCTACAAAACATCCAGAGACAGGGTTAGGGTGCCCCAGAATTACTTGTATTTAACTTGCCTTGTATGTTGTCTTATTAAAAAAAAAAAATCAGAGACGGTGCGTGTCATGTCGGGTGACCACTAGTTATTAATGAAATCTTTTGCCTCCTCTCTAGAATAAAATATTTGAATCAAATAAAATGAACTCGGGGGTGTGTGTGTGTGTATAATTTTGAGGTATGGTAATATATATGTATCTCTCTGTGTGTGTGCCTATAAAATTTTGCCTCAAAATTAGGGAAAATTTTATAGGCAAATTTATCATTTTGGTCACTCAATTATGACTCGGTCGTCATTTTAGCCACTAAACTTTTAAAAATTTCACTTTAGTTATTCATTTTAAACACTCTATATTACTTTGGTCACTGCCGTTAACTTCATTATTAAGTTCTTGTAAATATACCAGTGTTCTAAAACTCGGCCGCCCAGGCTGCCTGGGCGCTGGGCGGCAGCAGACCGAGGCGAGTAACAGTAAATCGGAAGCCTTAGGCGGAGAGAATTTGGGCAGCCGCCTAGGCGGTCTGGGCGTCCGCCTGGGCGCTCTGGGCGTTCTGGAGTTGTTGGACAATTCAACTTCAGTTCTACCTCTATTTAATTAAATAAATAGTTAATTAAATAAATATACAATCAAGTCAAGGTATATTCCAGCTTGCTAACTACAACAACTTAACATGCTAAACACACATCCCACACATCCCAGACAAATCCAAGCTCCACCACAACTCCACAGGTCATTGCACACACAACCATTGATTACAAAGTTCCAATACCAGCCACAAATTTCGATCCACACAACAAGAACCAAACTACCACTCAAGAATTTGAATTATACCTTCGGAAGTCGGAAATCCCTTGAATCAACCCAAGCTCAGTTTCCCCAAGCTCATTGCCAAAACTAGAATGGTGATGAACTGATGATTCGTCGGGCTACAGCCTGGAAGGCTTCACAATACCTCGCCTAGACCACAGGCGGCCTAAACGGTGGCCGGAATCTCCGGAAATTGCAGAGATCGTCGGAGAAGTCTCGGAGCTTTCAGTCGTCGAATCTCCTTCTCCGTTCAGTGCATGTATGATCTAAGGATAGGAGGTTTCTGGCGACAGCGAGACGAAGACAATGCCGATGGTTCGCCGCTGCGCCATGGCCGGAAGGAGTGGCGCCGGTCGGATCGTGCTTCGGGTCTGAGAGCACCGAGTTCTCGGGCTCTCTCTCTCTTGAGCTTATTCTCTCCCTCTCTCTTTGATATGATCAACAGCTTTAAATAAATTGGTCCATTTAACAATGGACAGCCCAGATCAAGCAGTGAGGGGATCCATGGCTCACATCGCTTCACCAAATTTCCATTTAGTTTATTTTTTATTTGAGGAAGATAAATATTTAGTTTATTACTCTTTAAGTCTTTATAAGTTTATATATTTTTAATTATATAAATAAAAATTATAAAAATTAAAAATTAAAATTAAAAAATACAAAACCCCTAGGCGCTGGCTAGACTCCCACCTAGGCGCCTAGGCGCTCCTCCCTAGCCCACCGCCCGACTAGCGCCTAGCGATTTTTCGAATCTTGAAATATACTCGTATTTTCAGGGCATTTTGGTCTAATTGAATACCGAATTTCTCTTCTTCTTTTTTTAAATTTTAAGTTATTTTGACCAAAAAAAAAAAAAGCTTTGAACTTTTCTCTCTTTTCTCAGAGCTTCTTTTACTCTTCTCGAAGGGACACTTGTGGATCATTATATATATATATATTGTTAAAGGAAAAATACATTATGTGCCTTCGTCAAAGTGATCGACAGAGAGGGAATCAAGAAATTAGCAATTACCATTAATCAGCAAGGATTACGGACCAATTAGCATTTAATGTCATCATTGTAATTGATCTTTCCGTTGTAATTCTCTCCCTATATAAAGGGGCTATGAAATGAAATGAGTAGACCAATTCCAATTGTCATTTTACTTTTACATATATATATATATATATATATATATTTGTGCCCTATATAAAACATAAAAATTACTTGTTCTAAAGTCCAATTTAATGTTGACAAATCCAATTCCATGTTTTATAGAAAATCTTGACAACAGGAGGAAAAAGAAAAGAAACGGTGGTTCTATTCAGACCTCCTGATTTGCTATTTATACCTCTCCTAATTTTTGTACAATTTTATTTCACATTCTACCCTATGCTGGTTCCGTTGCGAAGATCAACCTTGCAATGCCTCTTGACAAAGTTTGTGTTCTTAGTTGCGGAATTTGTACAGGTTCGGCTGAACAAACTTATTCCATTTAATCATGATAGTGGAACATGTATCACTGGTTTCTTGAGTTTGTATTTCTTAGTAATGAATCGTTGTATATGTGCTCAAAAGGTTTTGGTGCAAATGTAAATGTTGCAAAGCCAAAAAAGGGTTCATCTGTTGCCATTTTCGGATTGGGTGTCGTTGTTCTTGCTGTAAGTTTTATTTCTTCTCTATTCCATTTCTTTAGCTATTTAAAACTGTTCTGATGATTTTTTGGTAGCAATTTAGGCTGCGGAAGGTGCAAGTATTTCTGGGATTTCAAGGATCATTGGAGTTGATCTGAACTCCAACCGATTTGAGGAAGGTATCCACAGTGCCTGCTCATGTTCAAGAAATGTTGTAAAAAATTTGGTATTTTTTTTCCCTTGTAAAATTGATTAAAATAGAAAATAAATTTGGTAAAATAAAAGAAAGAAAATGTAAGATAAAAATTGATAGGCTAATAGATAATATATATATATAGTAAAACCAAAGCGGGAAAACAAGCCTGGTATGGTGAAGCACATCAAAAGACGCTATCCTAAAGCCTTTGTAGCCTCCTTACGTGTAGGTGCTGACGGTCTACAAGACTCCAAGATACGATCCCAATACAAGCAACCAAAGGTCCGCTATGAGCACGTTCACAGTCGGATAGAATCTCCAAGTCACAGAACCGTTGCCCAAAATAATAGTAAAATATGGAAGGTAGTAATCGAAGTGGTAGTATGTAAATGAGGAGTAGAGATAATCCTTTTGTTGTAAACAACTTGGGAACATTGTTGCCTTTTATAGGCTCCAATTATCTTATATAACCTCCATCATAAAACACACCATAAAATCAGAAAATTAAATCCCAAAATAAAACTCCTATAACCCCCAAATAATTATAGGATTAAAAGCATAAATTACAATTGAAAATTGACAATCAAATTAAAGATTTTAAAATCTTTTAAAATACCAACAATCCCCCACAAAAGGTTTTAAAATCTTTAAAAGCAAAGAAAATAATATATATACATAGGGGCAATAATACTATGCAGTAGGTATAGGTGCCTTCCAGGCTTGAACCTACACTTAGTGATGATAATTTCCATCTGAGGAACCTGAGTGACATAGTCTTGAACTCAGTCCATTTGATTAAACTTCAACGTATTACACGCATAGTATTGGTTACGACTTGGATGCGGGGTAGCGCTAATTATGGCCATGCGCTCAATCTTGATTCTCATGAGAGTTTTTAGAGAACACCCAATTCTTAAGGTCGCGGCCTCACGACGACTCTCGCTAGGTGAGTTCTCCAAGGGAACACTTGACTTGCACCCCGCGGGAGATTGCCCGCCTCAAAACTCATTCAAGGATACTTTAAGTCCCTTCCTAACGTCACATTATATAGCACTCATGTCATAGGGATGAGCGGAGAATATCTCAATATCTCATTTAGGATATCTCCATCATATAAAATAGTGCTTAATGAGTTACGCAGTATGGATTGTTTCTACCCATTTAACTTCCTTCATGGGATCTCCAATCACAGAAGTTGGGTTACCTGCCTAGATGACTCCCTTATGGGCTTAAGCCCATCCCCCTCGACAATTCTAGGACTCTGCTCCTAGAAAAACCCTTAGTCAAATGGTCTGCAATATTATTCTCTGACTTTACAAAGTCTAAAGTGACAATGCTCTTTCTAATTAGACCCTTCACAGATTTATATTTCACATGTATATGTCTGTTCATCTTCTGGGTCGTGTGAGATTGCTTTAGCAAGTCTATCACTACATTACAATCACAAAGTACAAGTATAGCATATAAGGGTATTTCTACTAAAGGTATTTCCGTCAACAAACTCTTAATCCACTTAGCCTCAGTATAAGTGACATCTAGAGCTACAAGTTCTGATTGTGTGGTGCTTCTAGTGATTATGGTTTGCTTCTTTGATCCCCAAGAAATTGCTCCTCCCTCCAATAAGAATATGTAACCACTAGTAGACTTCACATCCTCATTATCTGTTATCCAATTTACATCACTATAACCCTCTACCACATTAGGGAATCCCTTATAGCACAATGAGTAATTAAGTGTACCTCTAAGGTATTTAAAGACTCTCTCCAAAGCATTCCAATGCTCCTTACTAGGGTTATGAGTATATCTACTTAGTCTCCCAACTGCATAAGCAATATCTGGCCTAGTCTTATTGACAATGTAAAGTAAGAACCTATTGAGAATACTTCAATTGTGAACAAGGTTCTCCTTGATTTTTCTTCAAGTAGATGTTTGAGTCATAAGGTGTCGACACGAGTTTGACCTCAAAATAATTGAACTTCTTCAACATCTTTTCAATGTTGCTAGATTGACTCAAAAATATACCTTCAGATGTTCTCTCAATTTTCATTCCTAAAATCATATGGGCTTCTCCCATGTGTTTCATGTCAAAGTTCCTGGATAGATATGATTTTATATTATTAACAATCTCCAAATTTGTCCCAAAGATCAATATATCATCAACATAAACATAAAATCTCGTGTTCCTTATTTTCTACTTTGGAGTATAAACATTTGTCATGACTATTGATCTTAAAATCATATTCTAGGATCACTTTGTCAAAGTTTTCATGCCATTGTTTAGGAGCTTGCTTAAGGCCATATAAACCCCGGAAATAAGTTATTAATGTCTTGAAATTTCCTTGAATTAATAAAGTGTTCATTAGTACGATTTCATGGTTTGAGGGTGGAGTGAAGTTATTTTCGGGCGAACAATTATTCGAAATGCACATTTTAGGGGGGTTACGAAGTCGACTTTTTATACGTACGGAATTTGCGGAAACTTCCTTCATAAAAGTTGTAGATCTTATCGATACAAGTGCATGCATATACAGAACGCAAGAATCGGAGTTCATATGAAGAAGTTATCGCATTTGGAAATGTTTCCATTTTGGGTATATATATATAAATGGAAAGTTTCCAAATTTAGGGTTTCCATTTCTGTCGGCCGCACTGTTCAGCTTCTTCGTTTTCTCTCTCCCGAGCATGAGCCGAAAACAGAGCAAACCATTTCCGGCTTCGTTCTCCCTCCTTCGGCCACCAAATCACACCAAACTTCTTCCCACGACTTCGTCTCGACCTTGTGCAGCTGCCAGTGGCACGGCTTGTAGAGGCGGCGGAAAGCTTGTTTCCATTTCCGGCCGTTTTGAGTGCAAAGTCAATATCTCGAGTTCTAGGCCACCAAAACTTGATGTTCTTAGCTTGTTGAAGTCACCTCAACCCCCTGATAAATCCCCAAGAAGGACAGCACCTGAAGTGATCTATTTCATGCTCGTCGGAGGCCTTGCCGTTTTCTGCAGATTTTCTAGCCAAACCGGAATGTTTTGGTAATTTTCGATCACTTCCACTCGTTTTCTGACTTCGTGATAGTTATGAAAGTTTCCCAAAATGATGAAACGAAGAGGAGTAGCCTGACCCTGATGTCGTTGGCGGTGGTCAGAGGCGGCTCTGCCTCTAACCCCGGCGGCAATTTCTGGCCAGTTCTGGTAACCCCAAGGGCAGTTTCTGCCCATTTTTATGTTCTACATGTTGATACAATTATTTCTATATATAGCATGTAAATTTTGAAGATCGTATGATTAAGTTATGAATTTTACGATTTCGATCGTTCAATTTGTGACCTGTGAAGATTGGACCGTCCGATAGACTTGTAATTTTGACAGAATGATCGTAGGACTGTCCCGATGACTTTGTGTGGTCACGGGTGAAGATCCGACAGTTGGATCTTCGTATAAGTGCATTTTATGAGTTGTGCGCTAAGTTAATTATCTTATTTGGTTAGGTGATTGACGGTTTGAGTTGGCGAACGATTGTGAATCGTATTTTGAGCTATTAAGAAGATGCAGCAGGATTAGAGGTGAGTAAATCTCACATGGTTCATTTACGAATGGAATTTCATTAATTACATTTAATTGTTATGTTTGAAAAATGATTTTAAGAAAATGAGTTTTTGAGTATATAAAAATGAATTTCTCGGTTTTTACTACGTGTGAACTATAGTTAGTATTAGTAGTCAGTCCTATGTGGGTGACTACGTATATATATATTTACGTGGAATATATATATTGGATAATATGACATTGGGTGAAGTATTGATTTGATTGATTGATTTATCATTTCGAGCATTTCTCTTGAAGATATAAATTATCATATATTGTTGAGTTGATGTTGATAAAGAGTAATTGAGTAAAGTGTGATCCTTTCATTTATTGTCCATGAGAGACTTGAATCATTATTGATTGTGGTGTCGATTTGTATGACTTGATTGATTCATGATTTGGGGAAATTATTAAGCATATGGGATTCGATTTTGATGATGGCTTGGAGACGAGAACATATTATTTGGAATTGATTTTGCTATTTGTTGAGGTTGTGGGAGATGAGGAAACAGTATTATGTGATGATCTGTGTGAGTACATGTGCGGTGATCTGTATGAATACCTGTGTGGTGACTAGTGTGAGGGTATGGGGTCGGACGCCATAATCCTAAGTGGATGACAGGCTACGATTGAGTAAGTGGGTGGGACGCCATAATCCTAAGTGGATGACGGGCTACGATTGAGTAAGTGGGTGGGACGCCATAATCCTAGGTGGATGACGGGCTACGATTGAGTAAGTGAGTCAGACGCCATAATCCTGAGTGGATGACGGGCTACGATTGAGTAAGTGAGTCCGACGCCATAATCCTGGGTGGATGAGGAGCTACGATTGAGGTGTTTATATTGGATGCCATAACCCTGGACGGTGACAAGCTACATTTGAAACGCGTTATTTTGTGAGATTGTGTATGCGGAGTTGAAGGGTGAATTCTTGATTTTCGCGTGAGTTGGTTGATTTATTTATATATATTTCTTTTTCATTTCTATTGTGTGATTTCTTTATCTACTTTCTTTTCAGTTCATTTGTTTGATTTTAATGTAATCTCCTGGACTAAATTATATGCAGGGATTACTATGATTTCTTTTGTTGTTTAATGTGATCTCCTAAACTAGGTTTCTATGCAGGGATTACTATGATTTTTATTGATTGTTTGAATGTGATCTCCTGAACTAAGTTCTATGCAGGGATTGCTGATTTTGTTTAATTCTTATTGTGTGTACGGTTGTGGGTTGAGATCCGTAGCGATCGTGAAATGAGTTGAGATGTCATGATTTTGGCAAATGTTTTATGTTGAGGGGAGTGAGTGTGATTTTGTGGTTGTTCTGTTGAGGCAAATGATTGGTGATCTGATAGATTGTGGGGACGTAGAGTGTTTAACATATCTGGAGTTAGTTGTGTAATTGGAGTTTGTGGGAAAAGAGATAAAATGAATTGAGAGACAGTGCATGTGGGTTTTTGTTGGGTTAAAATTATTGAGCATGATATTGATTGATATGAACTCGACGTTGTTGTTGTGATAATTGCATATTGATTTTGTTAGACTGAGATAGTGAAAGCATGTTTTTGTGGAATTAAATGTTAATGCTTTAATTGTCTCATGAACTGAGGAATTATAAGCATGCGTGACGTGAGTCACTTTAATTGAGTTTACTCATACGGGCTTGAAAGCTTACCGGGTTTGTGGTTTGCAATCCCGGTGCACTATTTCTATGGTGTTGGGTTATTGTGCATGTTAGAATATCGAGTGATCGTTATCGAACCTGAGGTGGACTTTCCGTCATGTGGGTGTAGAAGGGCGCTTATACTTGTAGTCTTCCGCTGTGTAGTGAGTTGGTGAGTGTGGTTACATGTTGAATTTACATTCAGTTTAATTTGTAAGCTCAGTTGTTTAGCTGCTTAATTTAAATGAAAAAATTTTCTATGTGTTTCCTTGTGTGTTTTCGCGTTTCGGATTTGAATTACTGTATTCAAAATTCGGGGCGTGAAAAAGACTTAACTAACCTACAGACCTTATGCTCTTGACCTTTAACTATAAATCCCTCAGGTTGCTCCATGTAAATCTCTTCATCTAAATCTCCATTCAAAAATGCGGTCTTCACGTCCATTTGGTGAATGACTAGATTATGTACGGATGCTAAGGCTATTAAAGCCCTAATGGTGGTAATCCTAGTGACAGGTGAATAAGTGTCAAAGTAATCTAAGTCATTCTTTTGTGTAAACCCCCTTGCTACTAGCCTAGCCTTGTATTTGTCTATACTTCCGTCAGTTTTCAATTTCTTTCTAAACACCATTTGCAACCTATTGCTTTGCTTCCAGGAGGCAAATTTGTTAACACCCAAGTGTTGTTTCGGATAATAGATTGAAACTCATCACTTATTGCCTCTTTCCAAAAAGGTGCATCTATAGAATCAGTGGCTTCCTGATAAGTTGTGGGTTCTCCTTCTATTGAAAAGGTGTAGAAATCATCTCCAAATTTCTTTTCTACTCTAGCCCTTTTACTCCTTCTAGGATCTAAAGGTTCTGCATTTTCATTTGTGGTTGAACTGGAAGGTTTGTCTCTAATTTGCACTTCCTTTGGAATTCGGGTATTGAAAGGAAAGATATCTTCAAAGAAAGTAGCGTCTCTAGATTTTATGACAGTGTTGTTTGCAACTTCCTTAACATCAGAGTTGAATACTAAGAACCTATTGGCGTTGCTATTTTTGGCATAACCTAGAAAGATGGTGTCTACGGTCTTGGGACCTATTTTCTTTCTCTTAGGATCTGGTATAAGTACTTTTGCTAAACACCCCATACTCTAAGGATTTTGAGATTGGGTGACCTTCCTTTCCACAACTCAGAAGGAGTTTTGTCATTCTGTCTCACAGTTATCCTATTAAGTATGAAACAAGCTGTCAGCATTGCTTCCCCCCACAAATTCTCAGGTACTCCACTACTAAGGATCATGGAGTTCACCATGTCTAACAAAGTCTTATTTTTCCTCTCCGCTACACCATTGGATTGAGGTCAGTAAGGTGGAGTGACTTCGTGAATAATTCCATCACTATGTCAAAAAAGTAATCATACGACAGAGGAGATTTGTCGTCTGATCAAAAAAAATTTATGTTGTCTAGTACGGTGCCGTCTCTTGGGGGTATCAGACGACAGAAAGTTTTTATGTCTTCTATTGTTTGATGAAATCAAGACATGAGTTAGCTATGTATTAGTGAATTCAGACGACAGATAAATGTGATGTGATTTGAAAACAAATAACAGTTCCTTGTAATTTCTATGATCTAATGCTTATTCCAAAGACAGAAAAATGGTCATTTCTGTGGTTTGAATGCACCAAAGTAGAAGATATGAAATCCTATCTATTGTCTGAATGGACTTATAATAACAGCTTAGCGTTGTTTTATTCAAATTTAACTGTTATTAACATTCAGTTCAGATTTTATTTATCTATCGTCTTTAGTAGCCTACAGTAACATTTATATGTTGTTTTAGTGCACAAGTAATAACATATTTTTTCTTGTTTATGTTGTTTTAGATATGTCCAACAACATATTTGAATTTCATTTTGTTGTTGCTTTAATTTCAGATGACTATTTTCTGTTGTTTGAGTGCACAAGTAACAACATATTTTTTTCTTGTTTCTGTTGTTCTTAGATATGTCCAACAACATATTTGGATTTCATTTTATCGTTGTTTTTAATTTGAGATGAAAGTTTTCTGTTGTTTGAGTGCACAAGTAACAACATATTTTTTCTCGTTTATGTTATTATTAGATATGTCCAACAACATATTTGGATTTCATTTTGTTGTTACTTTCTAATTCATATGACATATTTATATTCTCGTTGCGCCACAATTATGTTTATTTGGAAACTACCCAAAGCATTCATCAAATATAGAATCCATTCACAAAAATACCAATATTTGATTAATCTGTTACTGTAGCTATACATACATCCATAATGGAGCTAAACTTAGTAAACATCAGTTCAACAACCCATAGCAGTCGGCATGATCAACAAATGGAACCCAAAGAGCACTGATATCTCATACTATTGATCATGTTTGGTGAAGGCAGATTTAGGTGATGCATTAGTCTCTTCAACAGCTGGTTTCGATACTGTTTTTTTTACCTCTTTTCATTTGTAGTGCCTTCATTCTTAGTGCTATTGTTTTAGCTTTGGCTATGTTGTTAGACCGGGGAGCCATGGCCTGAAAGAAACAGATCAATAGTCAGCCGTATGTATCAATAAATGGTTGAAAACACACAATTAAGTTAAGGAACCAAATGTCAAAAACTTAGCAGCCACATCAACTCACCAAGTAAACAAATATCAAGAAAAGAAACACAATCCAGATAATGGAAGCCACTCAACAAAAAGAAACTGAACCCAAGACCAAGTTCTTGCCTTTTAACTTCAAACAAACTCTCATCTCTCCTTCTCTCTCGTTTCTGATCCCCTCCGGAAAAAAGTATTATTCTTCCCTCTTCCTATTCCTTTTTCTTGCTTAATGAAGGAACTAGCTAGCTGTATTGCTATACCAATTTCACAATCTGATCATGAATGGAATCACCCAAATCATAGAAGTGGTCATAGAAAACGGAAGGTATTCCAGGGTGCGTGAGTATATGCGCATAACCCTGCAGATAAACATTTGCTTGTTCTTTTAGTACAATCAACTCCGCTACCGGGCAGTCATCACACTGATCATCGCACAGATTCCACCGGTCATCACACAGATAGCCATCATCCTACTGATCATCACACAGATTTTGCCCGTCATCACACAGATAGTCATTATCCAACGAGTCATCACACAGATTTCGCCGGTCATCACACAGATAGAAATCATCACAAAGATTCATCACTCTAATTTCAGTGATTCATTACACAAATATTCCTACACAAGCTTTACATGGAAATCAAATTCATTACACAAATATTCCTACACAAGCATTTAGATGGCAATCACCACAGAGATTCATCACACTGATTTCAACGATTCATTACACAAATATTCCTACACAAGCATTTAGATGGCAATCATCACAAAGATTCATCACACTGATTTCAACGATTCATTACACAAATATTCATACACAAGCTACCATATCTTAAATCACCAACTTAGATGGTCGTACTAGACCCATGGTATCTTAACAATTGCACCAATACATATATATTTCACGTAAATATATATATATATATATATATGTATATGTAGTCATTCACTCAGGAATGCCACTAATACCAACTATAGTCATAGTTAACCTAATAACTCTAAGACAATATATAGGGCAATCATGCTCATAACGAATATCGATCCTGCTCATAACGAATATCGAGAGATTTACTCACCTATGAATCCTTCTGCTTCTTCACACGTGAACCAAGGCAAGCACCAATCTCTGCAATCTGCTCAACAAGTCAAACAAGCACCTGAACACATAGGGTCTTGATTCAGTGCACGAATCACAAAGTGATTTAAGTTCGAAACCCCTGTTTTGAACTAAATCCCCAAAAGTAACGCCAATCAAGGAGGAACCACATTCGAGACCTCCCTAAGTCTCCAAAACACTTCTACGATCGATGTGACAAAACCACAAGTCGATCGGATTGTCGGATCCTCACGGATCGAATAATCGAATGGTTCGAAACCGTAAAAACCCTAACATGCTCATACGATCTCCAAAAATTAAGTGTTGTATATCAAAATGCTCGTATCGACGAGTGGATCAAAATTAGGGACAGAAACTATCCCTAAGGTGGCTAGAAACCACCAGAAAACACCACCACAGTGGCAGCGGCGCCGCTGGCCCAAAGTTAGAATTTAGCCAAACTTCCAACACAAAAATTCTTTATCTCAACTCCAATTACAACTTTCATAACTACATCAAAGTCCAATTATAAACCAATCAATTGAATTTTACCTTAGAACAAATCGGGCCTATTGAAACCCTAGAATTTCAAATCCACAATTCAACCTCCACACTTTGAATCGATGCAAGCCACCTTGTGGAAAGCATCTAAGTCCTCTAAGCTCCAAAAGCCCTTAAGAATCACCGACAAAGGTGGCCGTAATCTCCAGTTCCGACGAAGGCGATTTCATCCTCGACGCGGCTTCTTCTCAGCCTTGCAGCGTCCACCACAGCTCGAATCGTGAAGAATCACTTCCACAGATGTGTAGAGGAGGTTGAGGCGAAGAAAGCCCACTTGGAATCACGTCTGATGGTGGCTAGAGGAGGAAGAACGAAGCCGGCGAAATAGAGAGCTGTGTGCGGGGTTGGGGGAGAAGAGAGAGGAAAGGTTTCCAAAAAGGGAAAATCTGACTTTTTTGATATTTTTTCAAAAAAATCTCATATATACCAGAATGAAAACTTTTTCCAATGGCCATAACTTCTTCAGACGAACTCCGATTTCCGCGTTCCGCATATCCACAAACTCGTATCGACGTGCTCTATGACTTTCGTGAAGAAAGTTTTTGGAGAAACTCAATGAGTTAAAAGTCAACCTTTAGATTCCGGAACCATAATCTTCGAATAAAAACCATAATCTTCGAATAAAAATTCGTCCGAAACACTTTCGCTCCGTCCACAAGCCACGAAACCGTCCAATAACCACAATTTAGATTCCGGAAAATCCTCGGAAAATAATGTCAAATTTCTGGGGCACCACAGAGGTACACACAAAAAACATTTTTTTATTGCTTTTAAGATGAGTATAAAAAATGTTTGGATCTGAAATTGGAGTTAGAAAGTAATGATGGGATAGTAGGAAAGTGATGATGAGATAATAGAAACATATGTTGTGGAAAGACCAAGAAATCCATGTCTAAGAAGGTCACTAACATATTCTGCTTTCAAATCAATCAGTTATTTGTAGTTGTAAAAGATTTGAATTTGAAGATATTATTTGTTCACATGAATTGAAACTATTTCGTGAGTTAGCCTTGTCATCACTACCATCTAAATATTACCTACAGAGATGGAAACATGATGCTAGCTAGACAAGGTGTTGATTTCAAGTCCAGCGGGAAAAGTGTAAGTGTTTCAAGCTCATCTTCAATTGTTCAATATAGTCACTTATCTCATATAACACGAGGATTATAGCAAAATATGCAAGAGAAAGAAAACATGGACTTTGGTTGAAAAACTATTAGAGTTTGAGACGAAATTGGAGGGTGATTTATGAGTCGAACAAGAACATGATGAAACAAATAGTGATATAAATTTTTGGATGAAAGGCATGAAAATAATACAAATTTTGTTTTGCGAGATCCAAACGTTAAGAAGCGTAAATCTCACAGTAAGGGTAAGGGGAAGAATGTTTTGGGGTCAAGAAGCAATCCAAAATGAATGGTCAATCAATGCTAAAGGAACAGAATGCTACAATACCAAATGATGAGAACACTACATTGCTACCAAAGAACAAGAAAGCTTCATCCAAAAGAAAAGGTTAGTACAAAATTTCTATATTTGTATATTGTTCTTCTTATAGGGTTCATCTATATACTTTACTCTAGTTAATCTCAATGTATAGATACTGAAGAATCCAACTCAAAAAGACACCTCTTTGAAAAAGAAAAAGAAAAAAGACATGAGATCAACGGCCCTTAAAATCCACATTAAAATGTTCACGTGATTTATAGCTATTAAAAATTTATCATTGAAGATTGAAATTTAAGTTGTTGATATTAGTGTGTGAATGTTTAGGAATCATTTGTACTTATAAATCAAAGCCAATTGAATATACCAGTCTTATGTCCAAGATTTCCAACTTCTGATATTCAAGGAATTCCTTCACAATTTTCTTATAGGTATCCACCACCAGCTTCTTTTGCTCAAGTCATGCCTTATCAACCATATGTTTACCGATTTGGAGCTTCTAGTGCTCAAACCATTCCTAATTAATCAACCACTATGTTACCAAGTTATTCAACCGACGTTCGGCAATTACTCAACTTTGCATTTAGAGGTTTCTGATCCTTGTTTATATAATATTTATGGGCTAAATACTAGCTACTACCCTATAGTTTAAGTCTGAAATCAATTCAGTCCCTGAACTTTTAATTTCATCAAAAATACTCTTGCGGTACCAAATCTCATGTCCTAGGTCATTCCATCAATCATCAGTCAATTGGAGCCGTTAACTCACCAATGTGGCATGCCACGTCAGATCATGTGGCCCCACCTATCAGGCAAAATTTCAAAATTGCCCATGCCTCTATTCTAGCCCAAAAACTCTATTACAGCCCCATTTCAATTTTTTTTTTTAAATCCCACCAAAAAACTTGCACACTTGAAAAAAAAAAAAATTAAACTCCATATTTGCAATGTACTTGATTATAATATGGCTTAGCATCAAACATAAGGTATTTTCTTCTGAAGACAACTTCTCAAAACTCACAACTTGTATGGGACACATCTGAACTTAGAATTAAAGGACCCTAAATTAAACAACATTCATACAAAACATGAAAGTTTCTTAAATTTCCTAAAGACTTAGCAGCCCAAATGTGTTTGCAACATTTGAAAAGTTTGTATTTCAAATAGCTCTAATCATATTAACAAAAAGGGCATTAGAGCTACCAACCGAGTTACACAAAACATGGTTGGACAAGGAGAAATATTGGAAGCTGATTTGGAACTCCAAAGTTCCACCGAAGGTTCGTGTGTTCATGTGGAGATTAATGAAAGAAATCTTGCCCACAAGAGGTCTACTGGCTAAGAGAGTTTATATCCCGGACTCCTGTTGCGTGTTTTGCCACAAGGAAATTGAGCATGGCATGCATGTCTTCCATGATTGTGACGTGGTTGCATGGTTCTAGGTCTTCACGTCTCTGGGCTTAAAGTCAAGGAATGTTCCAGCAAGAATGTAGTGGATATACTTAATGATGGCCAAAGGTGCGCTTTCTTTATGGCATTATGGGTCATATGGTCTGAACCCAACAATATAGTGTGGAAGGGCAGCGTGTTTAATCCTTCATGTGTTGCTCAATGGGCCCAGAAATTTCTTGAAGATTATCAAACCCTCCATAATCTTGGGAAGACCACGTGTAGAAGGAGGTTGGCTAAGTGGGAGAACCCACCTAGTGGCAGACTCGAGATTAATGTGCGTGGAAGTTACCGTGCTGACCACAGGGATGGTGGTGTGGGTGTGGTAATTCATGAAAAAAATGGTACTTGTCTGGCTGCTTTTGCAAGGCACTTTCCTCATGTTTCTTCTGCTCTTCATATGGAGGCTAAGGCTGCTAGGGCAGGTATCCTTCTTGCTATTCACCAAGATTTCTCGGCTTTTGACTTAGAGTGTGACTACTCTACTGTGGTGAATGCCTTGAAACATGGGATGGAAGATAGATCTGATATAGGGTGGATTATCGAAGATTGTAAGTCATATTTGACATCTTTACACTCCGTTCAGATTAGGCATATCTTCAGTGAAGCAAATAGTGTAGCCAATAAGCTTGCTCACCTTGCTAGTATGGAATATCTTGACGATGTATGGTTAGATGAGTTTCCTTCTATTATCCAGGATGTACTCTACGAAGATTCTTGTACTATTGCTAGAGGTCAAGGTTATATGTCCCCCCCTCTATGCATATTTCAATTAATAATTAAATAAGTCAGGCATGGGGATGGGCCTCCCAGCTTGGCTAGGTTCTGAACTCCTTCAAAAAAAAAAAAACATGGTTGGACAAAAAATGGTAGAGTTTCCTAATGTGACATTCTAGTTCCTCTTTCCTATTTTCCCTCTTGTTTGGAATTGTCCCTAATCCTCTGAGATGGCCTGGAAGCTATTGGAGCTTGGCCCTTTGATGCTTTAATTAGTTGAGGCTGGAGGCCTTGTGCTTGCGGAGGTAGATGTGTAGTAGTTGTCACAGCAGTAGCTATGGCTCCTTGTTTCCTTGATGCCTTCAATTCAACCATCTTCTTCTACACTCACAGAAATAATAACCAAAAATATATGCATCATACCACTTATTAATTAACATATATCCAAACTTTCAACCTATTGTTTCATGAATAAATCAATAACAAATTCCAAACTTTCAAACTATTAAATGACAACACATATCCAAAAGGACACTGTTCTATATAAATATAAAAACAAAACAATACATTTTAAGTTTCTTGAGAGTACTGTAATTGGCATAACAGATCAGATTTTTCAAGAGAACAATACCAATCTCTTTTTTCATGGATTCGGTTCACTAACTGATGTGGCAACAAAACTTCTCTGCCATATGGTTCCATAAAGAATCCAAAGTTACTGTTTGAAAATCGGAAAAACAGGAGATCATGCAACCAAAGAAAACATTATACCCAGATATTGTAATAACTTGGAAGATAATCAGAAGATAATATCTTCAATCCATGATCAGGGCAATGAGTCTGATAGGTACTGAACCCTAAGAAAAGCTTGAAAGCAAGAAATGGAAACTAAATAACTAAAAATAAGTAAAGATATCAATATTGCTTACGACTGCCAGGTTACAAGGTCCTTAATATAGTCACTATTGAAAGCTACGATCTTGCCACTTGGCAAACATCTAACTCATTACCAAACCCTAGCACAAACAACCAAGAGCCACGTGCAAGACATGTGCACGAGCCAACTAGTTCTATAATTAAAGAAAATGGTGTGTTCCATTACTGCAGCTACTTCTCTTAGTCAATTAAGGACAGATTAACTGAGCTTCATAACATTGCAACCCTCTGCGCCAGAAACTTGTCCTCAAGTTTCAGTATCAAAGTCAAGAAAACGTTGGAGGATCTCATCTGCATATTCCCAAGTAGCCTCTTCAGGGGCAGTCCCGAACCACTGCACAAGCCATTGAGTAGCTGCAACACCATTCCGCTTGACCATTCTTCTTTGCAGTACAGTTGATGGCACCTACTTGGGGTTAGACTGGTCCATGATGGGGGGTAATTGGGTAGCCACAGTCACATTATCCCCAATTTTCTTTTTGAGCAGAGAGACATGGAAAACATCATGGATTCGTGCAGTAGCAGGTAGCTTGAGTCTGTAGGCTACTTGCCCAATTTTTTCTGTGACAACAAAAGGACCATAATATCTAGCTGACAGCTTGTGAAATGCCCTTTTATGAACGGTGTGTTGCTTGTAAGGCTGGAGTTAAAGGTACACCATGTCCCCCACCTCAAAAGTTCTCTCTGATTGCCTCCTGTCATGGAACTCTTTCATCCTCTCTTGGGCCTTCACCAAATTTCTTTTGAGCAATGCTAACAGTTCATCTCTGTTTCTCAGCTGCTGGTCTACTTGAACAATAGTTGTTGAGCCTAGTAGGTAAGGGATAACCGATGGAGGAGCATAACCATAGAGGGCTTCAAATGGTGTCATTTGTATGGCAGAATGGTAGGCTGTGTTGTACCACCATTATGCCCAAGGCAATGCCTGCACCCAACCGTTAGGCTTCTCCCCAACAACACATCTGAGATATTGCTCCAGGGTTCTATTTAAGTTCTCAGTTTGTCCATCTGATTGTGGGTGATAGGCAGAGGACTTACTGAGTTTAGTGCCCTGTAATTTGAAGAAGGCTTCACAAAAAAGACTTAGGAATATGGGATCTCTGTCTGATATAATATTTTCCGGCATTCCATGCAGCTTGAACACATTGTACACAAAAACTTGAGCAAGAGTGGCAGCAGTGTAGGGATGTGCTAATGGGATGAAGTGAGCATATTTGGTCAATTTATCCACAATTACCCATATGGTTGTCTTACCTTCCGACTTGGGCAAAGCATCAATGAAGTCCATGGATATATCTTTCCAAGCCCTGTCAGGAATAGCAAGTGGTTGTAGCAAACCTGGGGGTCGTATAGTCTCATAGTGGTTCCTTTGACACACCTCACATCCTGCCACAAATTTCTTTATGTCTTTTTGCATTCTTGACCAAGCAAAATTTCTATTTATCCTTTTGAAGGTTCTTGATCTTCCAGCATGACCCCCAGTCAGCCCTTCATGGAATTCAGAGATGATTTTCTACCTCCAATCATCAACCTGTGGAACAAAAATTTTGTGTTTGTAAAATAACTGAGAATTGTGGAGTGAGTAATGCTTCTTACCACCGGGGTTGTGTCGAAGGGCTTGCATGATCTCCTGTGCTTCTACATCTCGTAAACAAGCTTGCTGTAACTCAGACACATAATTGTGCATAGGTTGGGATATCCCAGTGAGTGTAGATATGGAGGATGACCTAGATAAAGCATCCGGGGCAGCATTATTTTTTCCTGCTTTGTAATGAATAGTGTAATCATACCCCATCAGTTTCAACAACCATTTTTGCTACGCAGGAGTGGTTACTTTTTGTTGCAGAAAGTGTTCAATAGTCTGGTGGTCTGTATAAATCTTGAAGTGGTGGCCTAAGAGATATGGTCGCCAATGTTGGACTGCAGCAACCACCGCCAACATTTCTTTGTCATAAACATATAGACCTAAGTGTCTTTGAGCCAAGGCTTTACTCATGAAGGCAATGGGGTGTCCCTCTTGAGATAGCACAGCTCCTATGCCCAAATATGAAGCATCACACTCAATTACAAACTCTTTTGAGAAATCAGGCATAGCTAATATAGGTGTAGTGATGAGAGCCATCTTTAGATCCTCAAAAGCTGCTACAGCCTTGTCATTCCACTGGAAGGCATCTTTCTTCAACATGTCAGTCAAAGGTTTGGCTATGAGCCCAAAACCTTTGACATATTTCCTATACTAGCCAGCAAGGCCTAGAAAGCCCTGCAGTTCCTTAATAGTTTTTGGTTTAGGCCAGAACTTGATGCACTCAATTTTTGCCGGATCAACCGATACCCCAGCTACACTGATAATGTGGCCAAGGTACTCCACTTGTGACACCCTAAATTTGCACTTGCTCGCCTTGATTTTTAAGGAATGATGTTGTAGTCTTTGGAACACCTGTTCTAGATGGTACAAGTGGTCAGACAAGGAAGAACTATAGATGAAAATGTCATCAAAGAAGACCAATGCAAATTTTCTTAAAAAATCCCTGAGTATATCATTCATCATAGATTGAAATGTGGAGGGAGCATTGGTTAAACCAAATGGCATCACCAAAAACTCATAGTGACCAGAGTGTGTCCTAAATGCAGTTTTGCTCACATCTTTCTCATCCATTCTGATCTAATGGTAACCATCTCTTAAATCTAACTTAGTGAATATGACAGCCCCATGAACTTCATCAAGCAATTCATCCACAACTGGGATTGGGTACTTGTCCTTCACAGTTGCAGCATTTAAAGCTCTATAGTCCACACACAGCCTCCATGTACCATCTTTCTTTTTAACTAGCAACACAGGTGAAGAGAAAGGGCTCACACTAGGTCTTATCACACCATAGTCTAACAACTCTTTGATAATCTTCTCAATTTTCCCTTTTTGAAAATGAGGGTACCTATATGGCCTCACATTTATTGCAGCGGTTTTGGTAACAATTCAATCTTGTGATCATGGTCCCTTGCCGGAGGCAATTGACTTGGGGCTGCAAAAATCTCGGAGTATTTATGAATCAACTTATGAATTTCTGGAGGAGTACATATCTCTGGTTGAACTGAAGAAGTGTTATGTAATTGAACCAATATGGCTTCCCTTTCCTTTCTTAACAGCTTTGTCTTGGCCTTGCAATCAATGACAGTAGCTTGAGCATTGGTCTCACCCTGCAAAGAATGCATAGATCCATTACTATAAAATTTCATTGTCATGAATTCAAAATTCCAGATGATATCACCTAGTGTTTATCAAGATATGGATGTTCCAGAGTCTATCAAGATATGGATGTTCTTCTTGTTGCATGTCCCCTTAAGCGTCATTGTACTATTATTGCAGCCATCTCCTAATGCATGCAGATGGATGTTGGGAGAGTCATTATCCTCAACAAGGTTGTGTGGATCCTGTTCTGCGTCTTGAATGTTAGGACCAGGTATGTCTATTTTCTCTTGGACCACTTCCATTATCATCATGGCTTGGCCCCTCCTGCAATTGTGACCTAGTCGAAATATTTCATCGCAAAAGAAACACTGGTTTCTAGCCAATCTTTCTTGGTACTCTGCCTGTGTCAATCTTCTATTACCTCCCATGATATTGTTACCTGCTATTCGAGGTTGATTGGTAGCAGGTCTGACTGGTGCACCAAGTTGTGGGGCTCTAAATTGGACAGTGTTGTTAGCAGGTATACGAGGTTGTCTAGGAGCTGTTCCCACATTGTTTCTGGTCCCCATTACTGTCCTAGCATAGTCTCTAAGGTGTAGCTCCCTTTCCTCATAAATTTTGGCTAGTTCACACGCTTCATATAATGTTCTTGGCTTCTGGACCTTGACATCAGCGCAAATGCTATCCTTTAAACCCCCAAGGAAACATGACAATAGCACCTACTATGGAAAGCCCGGGGCTTTTCTGGACAACCTAGTGAACTGGTCTATGTAATGCTCTATAGAACCAGTTTGGGACATCCTAGCCAAAGCAGCCTGATAGTCCACTACATTGTGGCCACTGAATTCCCTCATAAGCAAGTCTGCCAATCCAAGCCAAGAATTTGGGAACTCATGCTTGAACATAAACCACCTGTCAGAAGCCTTGTCAGTGAGGTGCATTGTTGCAATGGCCAGCTTTCTTTCTTCTGGTATCTGATAGAACTCGAAAAACTATTCTGCCTTATTCAACCACTCTACAGGGTCCCCTCCACTAAAGGTACTAAATTCAAGCTTCATCTGCTTCATGGAGGGTAGGTTGGGATCCCAGTTTGTCAGCTGAGGTTGTGGAAAGTATTGAGGTTGGGGCATTGATGCGTGTTGCTGAAATGGAGCTGAATGGTTTGTGACAATATGAGGGCCACCAAGTACATTATATTGTGGTGTTTGAGTTGTAGTTGTGGCAAAGGTAGGGTGCGCCGCTCCCATGAAATGTGGAGGCAAATGGGGTGTTATGAGAGTGTGGAATGAGGGTTGAGGTACTTGAGCAAAGTTTATGGCAGTGTGTGAATAAGGCCCTGAGTAGGTCATGGTAAACGGGTTTGCATTGTTCATAGAAGTGAAATGATGTCCTGACTGTGGGAGTGGCTGAAATTGGTTGTTGCTAGAAGCAGAATAAGGGCCAATGAAGTGATTAAATGGCTGTGAGCCAAAATTGGAGTGCTGGTAGTAATGGTTTTGGGGTTGCCCTTCACCACCCTGCTGCCTTGGTAAATTAGAATCCCTTCTATCTTCCACCCTAGCACTCATAGCTTGGGTTATTAAAGCCCCAGATGCATTAGTAATTAGAGCCTCAGATGTGTTTAATTCAATAGGTACATCGGCCATCTCAGTAGAGTCTCCCCCCATAGCATCCACTACAACCTGTTTGTCGGGTAAACTTAGGGGTAAAGTAGAAGGTGGGTTAGGGTTGCTACCATTAGTAGGAGTGCTGTCATTCGTAGGTGTCGGAGTTGTCGTAGTAAGAGCCCTTGTACATGAAGCTGAATCACCTCGAGATGCCATCGCTGGTGAACCTGTTGTGGGGGGCAGGGAACCAAATTTCAGAAGGGATGAATCGATTTGAGCTGCAGCTGCAGCTGAGTTTTCTTTGACTGCCTGAAGCTCTTTCATCATCTCAACTCAGAAATAATTGAGTGATTCTTGGTACACATTGAGAGTAGTCTGCAGCTCACTAAATTTAGCTGAGGTTTCATCCTTGTGCACCTGGAGGTCAAACTCCACATGGGTGAGCTCTGCCGAAGAGTGTGATGTGAGCCCACTACCTCCACCCCCTTTCAGTTTCACCATTGCCCAAAATCAGGGGCTTTGATACCAATTGATAGGTACTGAACCCTAAGAAAAGATTGAAAGCAAGAAATGGAAACTAAATAACTATAAATAAGTAAAGATATCAATATTGCTTACAGCTGCCAGGTTACAAGGTCCTTAATATAGTCACTGTACATACCTCCAACAATATGGAGTATTTACTACATCACCAAGCATAAGTAACACCCTCTTTGAGACACCCACAAGCCATGGTGAGGCCCAACCGAGACATGCATCTTGTAGCCCTATGTTCAAGCTACGCTACGGTATCCGGAAGTCGCAAATCCGTCGCCGGGAAGCCACCTTCCCGGCCTTGCCAACATGCCCTCACAAATAGGCTTTCTAGACTAGAATAGTAGTTTTGCATCCCACATCTAAGAAAATGTAAAGGAGAAGCATTCCTTCACCTATAAAAGGAATGCCTCCTCCCACTTAAACATCATCCAACATAACTCCATCACATTTCTTGTAATCTTGTTAGGCCGCAAGGCTCGGCACACTAGTATAAGCTTTCAAGTGGACGTAGTCTCCCGCTAAGGCGGGAGGTGAACCACTATACACCTTGTGTCAATCTCTCTCTCTTTACTTATCGTTAATTAGATCCCCAACGGATCCAAACATTAACATTGGCGCCGTCTGTGGGAAGCCAACACAAAGGCTTCGTCACCTACCACGAACTTTGACCCGAAAATGTCGAATCGACGCTCATTCAACATCAAATTGGGGCCGGTCAACGCCCGACGGGGCAAGTCAACGCCCAACATGGCTGGTCAACGCCCGGCGGGGTCGGTCAACGCCGGGCTAGCTTGGTCAACGCTGACCATGGTTAGTCAACGCTGAACTTCAAAAAAAAAGGAACATTTTTTTCTTTGGCAACCTATGCTCTGTCAACTTGGCATATTGCTCTAGTATCAACACTCTATCCTTAGCGGCAATACATACAAGTTCCATCATTGGCGGCAACTCACTCACCGGTAATCCCATCCTTGGCGGACTTAGCGGCGGCAAAAAAAAAAAAAAAAAAAAATTTTGGCGGCAAACTTCTCTGGGCACCCAGCCACTTCCGCCAGAACTCCATCTCCGCTAGGAACCATCTCCGCTGGGAAACATCTCCGCCAGTCCCTACCTCCGCCCCGCTGGCCCAAAACTCAACCACCGCTGGCCAAGGCTCCAGAGCCGCCTTCCGCCATGCATAGCACCGCCATGCTTCCGCCGCTCAGCGATCAGCTCCATCAGCGGCATCTTCTTACGCTTGCCAAGGCTCTAGAGCCGCCTTCCGCCATGCATAGCACCGCCATGCTTCCGCCGCTCAGCGATCAGCTCCATCA
Source organism: Rosa chinensis (assembly GCF_002994745.2). Lineage (NCBI taxonomy): Eukaryota > Viridiplantae > Streptophyta > Magnoliopsida > Rosales > Rosaceae > Rosa > Rosa chinensis. Next base: position 39,577,239 of record NC_037093.1, on the reverse strand, counting down.
GCGGCATCTTCTTACGCTTGCCAAGGCTCCGCCCCGTTGGCCCAAACCTCCACCTCCAAGTATCTCCGCCAGCTACACCACCGCTGGACAACTCGCCACACCCAGAAAACTTCTCTGGGCACCCATGGCCATTCTTCGATCATCAACACCGGCGGCACACCACCGCCCAGCGGTCAGCAACCTCCGCTCCGCTCCGCCAGCCCTCCTTCGCTGGTTTTCACCGACGAGATTCACCGCAGAACTCCTCCGTTGGGAGTCACCGCCGACTCCCCGCTGCATACCAAGTCCGTCGCTAGCCACAGGCACCGCTAGGAGACACCAGCGGTAAAACCTCCGCCCAGCAAGACACCGCCAGGCCTTGCACCTCCGCCAAGTCCGGCAGCTACTCCGCTCGTATCCATCAGCGGAATCTCCCTTCCGCTAGGCAAGCTTCTGAGCTTCAATCTCCGTCAGCGGCCAAGCTCCTTCAGCGGCATCTTCTTCCGCTAAATATCTGGTAGCGGTAACTCTGGTCCACTAAGCATCACAGCTGGGAAATCTCCACCGCCAACTATGGCCAACTTACTGCCGAGCTCATCCGCCGGCCAGGTTCCGTTGAGCAACTCCACTGAACAACTGTACACCGCCAAACTTCTTCAGCGGCACCGCCGATCTCGGTCAGCGGTAACACCGGCCATATTCCGCTGGTCTGCACCGCTGGAAGTTCACCGCGGAACTTCACTGCCGAGCTGCACCGCTGAAAGTCACCGCTAAGTTTCACCGCTGGACAAACTCTCCGCCGGATAGGAGCCACCGCCGACCAAGCCATCCACTGCTGAGCAAAGTTCCGCCTCTGCCAGTCATCATCCGCTGGCCAAGGCCCCGCTAAACTAGCACGATGCTCATCTACATCACCTCTCCGGCATCCCAAAGTGATCAAGACACCCACCAACTCCAACCACACAGGCGCCCGCTCATATCTCGGCTGAGCCTACACTAGCCCACCGGGATCTTATCCAAGCATCTTGCTCAAAAAGTCGATTCGAGCACCTGCCTGCAATAATGAATGGAGGTGCTGGTTTCTACGACGGTAGAGCGGACAACAAAGCTAAGTTTATCTCCCTTCATGCTTTATCTGCTCAGTAAACTCTATATGCTCACCACGTACCCACAGCTTTGCAAAAGTAGGAAATGATAATTTATCTATATATAGAACTCGTTATCAACTGCCACAGCATGTTATACCTGTCTGCCTAGGCACACATATCACACATAGCGACATAATGACATAATTGCTTTGTTCGTGCTCTGCTACATACTGAAGCATCTAGTTGATATTCAGTACACGACATTTTGTCCTTTACTCATTACCTACAGCATGCAAGATAATAAAATATCATCACTTATTAAACATGCTAGCTAGGCCCATGCCTCTATGACAATTGACAAGTACATATTTAATTGTCTTTAGGTCGGATATATGTATCATCAGCTATGTCTATTACTTTATATATATATATATATATGCTCACAATTGGTACATAGCTGGGCGACCCAGGGGCATGTATATATATTGAGCACAACCACTGTCATGCATGTGCTACGCACTAAAACACATGACTATTAAACAAGGCTTGTCCCTCGCAGAGTGCCATTTCACTCAAAATGTCTCTAAAATATCATCACCAACTTGAAATTCATATGGCAGCCAACAAAAGCTCATGCTTCTACCTTATATTTTGTGGGCAGGGACCTATATACGTGTATAAGCTGCTGCATATGTATACCAAAAACATTATCTCACTACTGCCACATGATTAGTGCATTTACACATAATTGATGCCATCATTAATATGTTCCAATTATCATGGCACCGAATGCGTTCGGTTAAACACAAATTTGACATTCAAAATGGATATATATGCATGCTATTTGTCATCAACTACTACATATACACTTTGCCTAAAATCTCATCAAAGTACATATGCAACATGTATATACAAAATACTAGTGTTGATTTTACATACTCATGTACTAATCACCTATTTTGTTTCAAGGAGATATAATCACCGATCACATTTCCAATTAGCGAAATTATCATCCTTTGACTAAGGTGTTTCGCCGGAGCAATAGCGCGTCGTGTTCCTCTAGCCTCCAACTTGGCATAAGATAAGTAACTATATCTTCTCTTTTACGCTCTTTCAATGTGAGCTATTGCCATGCTTTCATAACTTTTGAGCTACAAAAATGCAAAAATGATATTAGCATCCACAGTACAAGTACATGCTATACACATATACCATGCTTCTATTTTAATTGCAAAATTAAATAAGTATGGGACACTCAAACAAAATTTTATTACTTGCTCTATGTGTTTATCATTTTTTCAAACAACCGCCAGGCGATAAGGCAACGCCTCATAATGACAATGACCGCTACGCGGCATTGCAGTCAAGTTTCTCATTCGAGAAAACAGCTAGGGACTAGTTAACACAGCCCACGGCAGCCATTGATCCGGCAGTTAACCCCGATGCTTGGGTATCTAAGATTGGGCTCGCTACCCAACACCCTCTGCTCCGCGCAGCTCCCCTCATCAAACAATTTTCCGACCATCCGGAGGTCTATAGCCAGGAGTGGGGGACTCCTCGCAGGGCCTAGCAGAGGCCCACCCGAAAGGGCAAAAGCGTTCGCTCTAACAATTCTAGATGGACGACGCACTCGCACTAATTATGCTTGATAACGGCACAAAGCTACGCTTTGGTATCAACCCGCAAGAACACCCTCCTTGACTGGGGACTTCGGGGACTTGTACATACAGCCCAACATAATTAGCAACGGTCACGCTCATGCCTCAGGGCATCACCGTCGAGCTACCCGTTAGTGCCTTCCCGGCAACCCACGAGCTTCCGCTCATGCCTTCCCGGCACCCACGAGCTTCCGCTCATGCCTTCCCGGCAACCCCGAGTGTTTCGCTCATGCCTGCCCGGCAATCCTCGAACTTTACACTCATGTCTACTCGACACACCACACGTTAATGGAACATT